>NC_133575.1:100445036-101695036 GCF_048773025.1 Camelus bactrianus | reverse complement strand
TGAAAAGGTAATATATGGAATGGAAGAAAATAGTTACAAATCATGTATCTGATAAGAGGTTAATATTCAAAATACATAAGGAACTCATATGACTCAATAGCAAAGAAATAATCGTATTAAAAAAGGGGCAGAGGAACTTAGCAGACATATTTCCGAAGAATGGCCAACAGGCACGTGAATAGATGCCCAATATCACTAATTATCAGGGAAATGCTAATCAAAACCACAATGAGATATTACCTTACACCTGTTAGACTGGTGGTTACAAAAAAGACAAGAGATAAGTTCTGGCAGGGATGTGGACAAAGGGCAACACTGATGCACTATTGGTGGGAAAGTAAATTGGTGCAGCCACTATGGAAAACAGTGTGAAGAGTCCTCAAAAAATTAAAAATAGAACTATCATATGATCCAGCAATCCCACTTCTGGGTATATATCCAAAGCAAATGAAATCAGGATTTCAAACAGATACTGCACTCCCATGTTCACTGCAGCATTATTCACAATAACCAAGA
Source organism: Camelus bactrianus (assembly GCF_048773025.1). NCBI lineage: Eukaryota > Metazoa > Chordata > Mammalia > Artiodactyla > Camelidae > Camelus > Camelus bactrianus. The sequence continues at coordinate 101,694,520 of NC_133575.1, read as the reverse complement.
TATGGAAGCAACCTTAGCGTCAGTCTACAGATGTGACATATATACACAAGGCAATATTACTGAGCCATGAGAAAGAAGGAAATTCTGCCATTTGCAACAATATGGATGGACTTTGAGGGTATTATGCTCAGTGAAATCAGTCAGACTGAGAAAGAAAAATACTGTATGATATTTATATATAGTATCTATAAAAGCCAAACACAGATACAAAGTAGAATGTTGGTTCTAAGTGGCTAGAGGGGTGGGAGAACTGGGGAATTGTTGGTCAAAGGGTACAAACTTCCACTTATAAGATGAATAAGTCCTGGGGAGCTGATGTACAGCGTGGCGATTATAGTCAACAATATTATGTTATATGCTTAAAAGTTGCTAAGAGACTAGATCTTAAAAGTTCTCATCACAAAAGAAGAAATAGTAATTACATGAGGTAATGGAGGTATTAACTAACCCTACTGAGTAAGCATTTTACAACATGTAAGTGTATCAGATCATCACATTGTACACCTTAAACTTACACAATGTTATATGTCAATTATATCTCAATAAATCTGGGAAAAAATAAGGGACTTCTGACAAAGAACAGTCTTTCACCCCAAAGAAATAAGGTAGTCATGATGAAATGCCAGGAACTGGGGCCATGATTTTGGTCAGAATTCTTAACTCTTATCCCTCAAGTCAGGTCACTGATCACCCTTTGGATTCTGGAAAATAAACAGTTGTGTGGTGCTTTTTATTTTTATTTTTGGTTTAGGTTTATTTTTATTTATTTTTAAACGATAATGGTAAAGCTACCTAGCCTACTCTTCTATTTCCATACTAGCTCACAAACCCTGGAATCTCCTTTCGCTCCTGCTCTGGCCTCCTGCCCAGCTCGCCTTCCCCACCTCCCTCTCCGTGGAGGGACTAAGTGAAGACAGACCAGCCAGAGTAATTTTTCCATGGGTGAGCTCAACTTTGGATTTTTACTTTAAAGTAGAATATGAAAATTTCCTTTCGGACAGTTTCCTGTTTTGGATCACAGTCTATTCGTAACATTTTGCCAGTAATAACTGAAGGAAGAAAGTCTAGGTGGAAAAAGGGAGAGGGAAAGAGAGGACTCACTCTTTATTTACCATCTTAAACTTCAGCAAAAAGTGACTTATTCATATTGATTTCCTTAATATTCACATATTCAGCAAACATTTATTTTGTGCCTACTGTTTGCCAGGCGCTGAAACACATGATTTCACATATCTAGATCTTTTATTTCTCATGGCAACTCTATGAATTAGAATTGTCACATTTACTTTATAAATTAGGAAACTGAGGCACAGGGAGCTGAAGTGACCTGCCTCAGGTCACGTCGTTGGTAAGATTTAAAATAGATTCTTTGGTCACCAGACCTATTGCTTTTTCCACCAGCCTCGCAGCTGACTCTCCACTTGGAGTTGTTGTGGAGACTGTGCCATGAGCTGTCAAAATACTAGCAAAGGTATGCACTCTTGTCCATCAGATGATGGCATTTCATTGGTCTAATTTTACCAGCCTATTTATTTGGTGACATAGAATAAGTTGGTTCAATATAGACAAAGGGTGGTGTTTTGGGATTCTTGCCCAATCAGGTTTAAATGTACTTTTAAAAATGTCTCCTTCAAAAGTCAGGAGACTTTTGAGAAATGAGAAAACCCTGGAAGCCTTCCCACTAATGTCAGGAGAATGAAAAGGATGCCCACCATTGCCACTATTATTTAACATTTCATTGGAGGTATTAGCCAATCCAATAAACAAAGGAAAGAAACTAGCATTATAAGAATTGGAAAGGAATAGACAAAATTACCCCTATTCACAAATAATAAATAATATAATTGTCTTACACCTGAAAACCCAAGAATCAAAGGTACTACAAACATTTAAGAAAGTTCAGTTTGTTAGCAAGATAAAAAATTAATGTACAAAAATACCGTTCATATTTGCAAACAACTGCCAGTTAGAACATATACTGGAGGAGAAGATCCTCATTTTAAAAAGCAACCCAAAAGTTTAACTATCTAGTGAATATATAAGAAATGCACAAAGCCTAAATGAGGAGTACTTTCAAATCCTTTGATGTTCATTACTTAAACCCATTAATCAATCCTAGTATCACCAGACACAACCAAGCATATGTCTCCTGATGTGATGCAATGTAAGTACGTGGCATCACCTATGAAGTATCCCCACCAAGAAAGTTGAATGTGAACCTTATTAGGCATTTATAGCTACTGCCCATTTTTAAGAAATATGAGGAGTGGAATAACCAATGAAGTGACAACACAATGAAGCAAACAGACAAATCCAGAACATGGAACGCTCCGTACATAGGACAACTGACCAAGTGTCTTCAACAAATCTAAGGCATAAAAAGAAAGGAAGGCTACTGCTGTAGATTAAAAAGAATTAATAGATGTAACAACCAAAGGCAATGTGTGGAACCTGTTTGGATCATGATTCAAACCAACTAACAGTAAAAAAAAAAATTCGAAACAATTGAGGAAATTTGAATATGGACTCGGTGTTATGTGATAACAAGACTGTGTTTTATCATTTTGTTAGTTGTGATAATTGTCTCTGGGTTGTATAAGAAAACGTCCATATTCTTAAGTGGTAAATACTAAACATATTAAAGAAATAGAATGACATGATATCTGGAGCTTGCTTTAGAATAATTCATGAAAGTTTGCGCGAGAGAAATGGCAAAATCTTAATACTATTTGTATTAATTTGCTAGGCTGCCATAACAAAGTACCACACACTAAGTAACATAAAAAACAACAATTTACTCCTCTCAGTTCTGGAAGCTAGAAATCCAGGATCGAGGGGTTGGGAGGTTTGGCTTTTTCTGAGGCCTCTCTCCTTGGCTTGCAGATGGCTACCCTCTCACCGTGTCTTCACCTAGCCTTTCCTTTGTGTGTCTGCAACCCTGGTCTCTCTCTTGTATGTACAAATTTCCTCTTCTTATAAGGACACCAGTCAGATTGGATTAGGGCCCATCCTAAAGGCCTTATTTGAATTTATTTATCTTTCAAGGCCCTATCTCCAAATATAGTCACATTCTGAGGTACTGGGAGTTAGGACTTCAATATATGAATTTTGGGGGAACACAATTCATCTCATAACAGTATTTCATCTGAATGATGAGTGTATGGGAGTTTATTGTACTAAACTCTTTGGTTTTGTGTATGTTTGAAAATGTACATTAAATACACATTCTGGAAGAGAAGGACAAAAAAGTGGGTCTGAACAAATTGATATACATGCTTCATGAATAAGAAGACTCACCATCAGAAAGATATCACTTTTTCATAAATAAATTTACAATTTTTTTAACATTTTTTACTGATTTATAATCATTTTACAATGTTGTGTCAAATTCCAGTGTAGAGCACAACTTTTCAATTATACATGAACATATATATATTCATTGTCACATTCCTTTCTCTGTGAGCTACCATAAGATCCTGTATATACTTCCCTGCGCTATACAGTATAATCTTGTTTATCTATTCTACAATTTTTAACACATCTCAATAAATATACCTAGATTTCCTTCTTGGAACTGAATAAGCCTATATAGAAAAATATGAAGAATAGTTGGGAAAACTGTAAATACAGAGCAATATGGTGTGGAGCAGCCTTAATGGATATTAAAACATAGTCTAGAGCCTCAAAAATTAAATAGTATGAAATTGGTACATGGAAGCAAATAAAAATCCTAAAGCAGACCCAAATGCATATGGCAATTTAATATATGAGAAAAGCATCTTCTCAAATCAATGGGGATAGAAATGAACTTTCTAGTCAATGACATCAGGACAACTGGGTAGCCACTTGGAAAAAAGATTAAATGTGATCCATACTTCACATCATGTATCAAGATGAAATTGAAATAGATTAAAGATTTAAATTTTTAAAAATGAAACCATAAAAGTACGAAACATAAACCTTGAGGTGAACAAGGCCTTTTTAATTATGACACAAATCCAGAGGCCACTTAAGAAACGACTAACAAATATCACTTCACAAATATCACTTCACCACTCCTGTTCAACGTAGTCTTGAAAGTCCTAGCCACAGCAATCAGGCAAGAGAGAGAAATAAAAGGGATCCAAATTGGAAAAGAAGAGGTAAAAGTGTCACTATATGCTGATGACACGATACTATATATAGAAAACCCTAAAAGGTCCACACAAAAACTACTAGAGCTGATTGAAGAATTCAGCAAGGTAGCAGGTTACAAGATTAACGTTCAAAAATCATTTGCATTTCTTTACACTAATGATGAATCAACAGAAAAAGAAAGTATAGAAACAATCCCCTTTAAAATAGCACCCAAAGTAATAAAATACCTAGGAATAAATCTAACCAAGGAGGTGAAAGAATTATACACGGAAAACTATAAAACACTGATTAAGGAAATTAAAGAAGACTTGAAAAAAATGGAAAGATATCCCATGTTCCTGGATTGGAAGAATCAATATTGTTAAAATGGTCACACTGCCCAAGGCAATCTACAGATTTAATGAAATCCCTATCAAATTGCCCAGGACATATTTCACAGAACTAGAACAAATCATAATATAATTTATATGGAACCATCAAAGACCTAGAATTGCCAAAGCATTACTGAAGAAAAAGAAAGAGGCTGGAGGAATAACTCTCCCAGACTTCAGACAATACTACAGAGCCACAGTCCTCAAGACAGCATGGTATTGGTACAAAAACAGACATATAGATCAATGGAAGAGAATAGAGAGCCCAGAAATGAACCCATAAACTTTTGGTTAACTAATCTTCAACAAAGGAGGCAAGAATATACAATGGAATAAAGACATTCTCTTCAGCAAATGGTATTGGGAAAACTGGACAGCAGCATGTAAAACAATGAAGCTAGAACACTCCCTTACACCATACACAAAACTAAACTCAAAATGGATCAAAGACTTAAACATAAGACAAGATACAATAAACCTCCTAGAAGAAAATATAGGCAAAACATTATCTCACATACATCTCAGAAATGTTCTCCTAGGGCAGTCTACTCAAGCAATAGAAATAAAAGCAAGAATAAACAAATGGGACCTAATGAAACTTACAAGCTTCTGCATAGCAAAGGAAACCATAAGTAAAACAAAGCGACAACCTATGGAATGGGAGAAAATTTTTGCAAATGAAACCGACAAAGGCTTGATCTCCAGAATATATAAGCAGCTCATATGACTTAATAAGAAAAAAACAAACAACCCAATCCAAAAATGGGCAGAAGACCTAAACAAGCAATTCTCCAAGGAAGACATACAAATGATCAATAGGCACATGAAAAAAATGCTCAATATCACTAATTATCAGAGAAATGCAAATCAAAACTACGATGAGGTATCACCAGTCAGAATGGCCTTCACTCAAAAGTCCACAAATGACAAATGCTGGAGAGGCTGTGGAGAAAGGGGAACACTGCTGGTGGGAATGCAGTTTGGTGCAGCCACTGTGGAAAACAGCGTGGAGATTCCTCAAAAGACTAGGAATAGACCTACCAGATGACCCAGGAATCCCGCTCCTGGGCTTATATCCAGAAGGAACTCTACTTCAAAAAGACACCTGCACCCCAATGTTTATAGCTGCACTATTTACAATAGCCAAGACATGGAAACAGCCTAAATGTCCATCAACAGATGACTGGATAAAGAAGTGGTGTATTTATACAATGGAATACTATTCAGCCATAAAAATGACAACACAACACCATTTACAGCAACATGGATGTTCCTGGAGAATGTCATTCTAAGTGAAGTAAGCCAGAAAGAGAAAGAAAAGTACCATATGAGATCGCTTATATGCAGAATCTTAAAAAAAAATAAAAACATAAATACAAAACAGAAACAGACTCATAGACATAGAATACAAACTTGTGGTTGCCAAGGGGGTGGGGATGGGAAGGGACAGACTAAGAATTCAAAATTTATAGATACTGACAGGCATATGCAGAACAGATAAACAAGATTATACTGTATAGCACAGGGAAATATATACAAGATCTTACGGTGGCTCACAGTGAAAAAAAATGTGACAATGAATATATGTATGTTCATGTATAACTGAAAAATTGTGCTCTACACTGGAATTTGACACAACATTGTAAAATGACTGTAACTCAATAAAAAATGTTAAAATAGGAGGGAGGAAATAGCTCAGTGGTAGAGTGCCTGCCTAGCATACACAAGGTCCTGGGTTCAATCCCCAGTACCTCCACTTAGAAAAATAAGTAAATAAATCTAGTAACCTCTTCCCCTAAAAAAATTTTTTTTAATAAATAAATAAATAATTTCTCATGGCAAACAACACCACACACGTATACCGTGAGCCACGTCAAAAGACAAAGGATAAATGGGGGGAAATATTTGTAACTCATATCACAGACAATGGGCTAATTTTCCTCATTTTTAAAGAGTTCCTAGAGATTGAGGAAATGAGGCAATAACCAATATTTAAGAAAAAATGGGTGTGGAACCACATGAAGAGATACTTTATAAAAACAAAGAAAACCAAATGGCCCTTAAACATCTCAAAAGATGCTCCCATTCTCTCATAATATGCAAAATTCAAATTAAAGACTACATTGAGATTCTTTTTCTCACTTATCAATTTGGCAAAAATCAAAATGTTTGACAACACACTCTACTGGTGAGCTTGGAGAACATAGGAAATCTTATACATTGTTGGTGGGACTGCAAATTGGTACAACCTTTGTTTTAGTTTGTTTGGTCTGCCATAACAAAGAATCAGACACTGACTGGCTTATAAGAACAGAAATTCATTTTCTCACAATTCTGGAGGTTACAAGTCTGAGATCAAGGTGCTGGTGGTGTTGGTTCCTTCTGAGACCTCTCTCATTGGCTTGTAGGTGGCCATCTTCTCTTCCCTGTGTCTTCACATGGTCTTCCTTCTGTAGGTGTCTGTGCCCTAATCTCCTCTACTTACAAGGACACTTAGTCATATCGGATTAGATCCCACCCGAGTGACCTCATTTCAACTTAATTACCTCTTTATAGAGCCCATCTCCAAATACAGTCACATTCTGAGTAATTGGGGGATTAGGACTTAAACACTTGAATTTTGGGGGCCACAAATCAAAACAACTTTTATGGAGGGAAATAGAAATAGCTATACAAATTAGCAATACGTTACCTGTGACCAGCAATTCCCCTTCTGGAAATCTATCCTACAGCCATGCCTGCACACATATAAAATGACATACATACGAGGATATTTGTTTCAAACTTATTTATAATAGCAAAAAGTTGGGAACAACCCATGCCCACCAGTAGGGGACAATCTGAGTAAACTGTGTTTCTCCTACACAGTGCAAAATTATGCAGCTGTTAAAAAAAATTAGGAAGCACTCTATGCACAGCTAAAGAGAAATCAAAGAGAAATCAGTGATATTTGAAGTAAGAAAAGGAAGGCACAAAACAGTTTTATAGTCTGCTACTTACATAGGAGAAAGACATTTGTATTTATTTGTACGGTATTTGCATAAAGAAATACTGAACCCTAAGTAACAGACAACTAATGAAATTGATTACTGATACGGGTGCTTTCAGGGCACAGAACAAAGGTGGCCTAATTGGAAGCGAGCTTTCCCACATATTTGTTCTCATATAGTTTTCATTTCTAAATAATGTAAATTCAAAACAATTAAAATTACTATAGGCAAAGCTTCATAGTTCAACCATGAAAGTTCTAGTACAATATAAAATCCTTTTACTTTTGAGAATGGTTATTCTTAGTTTATCAAAGTATCATCTAGGGTTTTCAAATTGTGCTCTTGTGAAATAAAGAAAATCCCCAGGGGTTGCAAGCGCTTTCTTCCTTTCTTTTCATTTTCCTTTGAAGAAAGGAACCGAGTTTAAGAGAGCAGAGAGAGTCCAGCTGGATTTGATGTTGACCAAATAGGAGACTGCCCAGATGCTAGATATCCCCGGCACTCAGCAGCACACACGCCCTTGGGTGTGCATCACTTCAAGCAAACAGAAGTGTGCCCTGCAGAGGGTGGAGTGCCTGGGTGAGGGTGGGGGGACCCGAGCGCACTGCATCCAGCTGAGAGTGAAATTCCTTGAGAAATCCCCCTTCCTGTCACAGCACCCACAGCACTCTCAGTCTGCTGGCAGCCCATCGGCCTCTCCAAGAATGCTACATTTAAAAGTGCAGTTTTTGGATGATTCCCAGAAGATTTTTGTGGTTGATGTAAGTGGAGATCATGTTGCTATTATTCCTTTATTATTCATTCAATAATGGTCATTTGTGGACAGCCCATTAGCTGGCGATATTATGTCTTCTTTAGGACCGAATGAAGGAGGACTGTGGTTTTTAGCTTTGGAAAAAGAAATCTGAATTTAATATCACAATGTAGCTCATGCATTCCCATTAACCTTTCTTCTAGAACAGCTTCTCTTTTCTCCAGGGACAGCAAAAGCAAGTTTGAAAGCTATGCTAAATATTTGTTAAAAAAAAAAAAAAAGCCAAAGCAGCAGTAAGTTAGTTATCCTACCCAAAAAGGTATTATTGCTCATTGAAATAATTTGTCTGTGAGTCTCACCCCATGAACAATTGTGGTGAGAAAACTGTGGTTCTGAAGAAAACCTATGGGGTTTTGGGGCGGGGGGTAGAATTATGCGATTGTAATGAGAACTTCAGGAAGTAATGACAAGCATAAAAGAGAAAAATAGGATAAGAGACTATTTAGCTTGATTTAGTACTTATAGTTCAGGGTTCTTCATATAATTCCTAGCTACAAGATGATTGCGTACAATTATACCTCATCTCTTCGAGAAAGAACAAATGTATTAAGCACATCATTTGGTTTTCATCTTCCAGTATCTTAAGATATGTACATTTTGATGTCAGGATTTATGTATGAGCATTTGGAAATGTTCTACAATTTTACTGAAATAAAAAAGTGCTATTTGCTCTGATACTTACATTAGCTACTAACAAGGAACAAATAGTTCATTTTCTTTGAAATTCAGACAAAATACTGGTTGTTTTCTTGTATACATCAACTGACAACTGCTGTTGGGTGTGTGGGTAACCCATTTTTTAAATAAGTCTCTCCTTTTTATTTGAATCGTGCGCTTTGTGGGTGATGGCTTCATGGCTTCAGCTGCTGTTTCGTTGTCTCTTCCTTTCACTTTTATTTGCAAAAGGCATTTCTAGGTCCACAGACCTGAATGATTTGTTTTTGTAGCAAATAGCTTCCATTAGAGGTATGAGGCATTTCCTATTCTTTCTTAGAACTAGATTTCAGGGGTGGAAAATGTCTTTTGAGTAGTTTATCCATTTGCAGGCTGGTGGTGTACGCTGACAGTGCTCCAGTACCTGAATTACTGAGCTGGGTATTCAAAAGACAATGCTTTAGGCTAAGTTTTTAATAGATATTTCAAGCGACTCAAAGAGAAATCTTTGACAAAAAGTGACAGAAGAGCTTTCTGAATGTGCAGTTCAGATGTAGATCCAATTAAATGGGGCGGGGGGAGGCACAGGACCATAGCTTCACCAAATTCACCTTCTGAGGAACCGATTCTAGCAACTTGAAAGCCAGTGTGATTTGGCTTCAAGTCAGATTGTCTCTTTCCAGCTGCAACACATTGTGTTCCTTGGGAAGATAATGGGAGAGATTTGATAACCAGCAATTCAGGTGTCACAGCATCAGATGCCTTTTGCTCTGTGGAGGTCTGCTCTGTAAGTAAAAATCGTGGTGTTACTGAGAGAGGCAGGAGCACCAAGTGAAATCCCAGGGGCAGCTTGGTCTTGAGCTGAAGTTAGCCTCCAGCCATCCCACAGTGTCTTCTCTCCTTAACAATAGTAGACTGATAACGATGATGAGGATAACGATAATGAAAATGAGGATGATAGCAGTAGTAGTGAGTTGCCCTTAGATAACACTTTAAAATTTAAAAAGCAATTTCACATCCATTCATTCATTTGATCCTCCATTCCACCCCGGGTGTGAAAGTAGGGGAAAGATGAATCTTTCCCAAGTTTGCGAATTAAGAGGTAGGGGCTCAGGGAGCTTACGTGACCTGTGCAGGATTGCATATAAATGCAGAGCTGTGACTGCCAAGCCAGAACTCTTACCTCTACGGCTGTATCTGAAGACTCATCTGTCGGTAGCTCTCTAATCCTATAATACTGCCATTGCATGTTATTTTTGTATCCTCAAAGGGCATAGAATTTGGCATACAGTGAGCCTTTGATGACTGTCAGCAACCAATTCAGAGATCCTTCTTTCCTTGCCCATGGATGAGGAGCTACGTGAGAAAGGGGTTCCCAGAGCTCAGGGAGACCAGGGTGTGAAGTTTTAATTGATTCCAAAGCTTAAAAATCAACCTAAACATGTCATCTTTTATTAGTATCTTAAAGAGGATGAAGAAATACTTGGAACCATAGTGAAGAGAACCATTAGCAGCTAAAGAAAGGCACTTGGAGGGGCTTTTGATACTAAAATTGACTGAAGTCTCAAGAGTCATGAATCAGTCCCAGGGAGAACTGTTCTTCAAGATAAGATTTAAGGAAATAATTGGCTGCATGGGGAAAATAGTGGAGTCTCGGGCATTAGTGTTGCTTTGACAGAAAGTACACTGGTAGAAATAGGAAAAAGACACATGATCAGAAAAAATAAAGTCACCTGGACACAGCTCCTTGACATCCAGAACCCTTTATTCCACCCCTGGTAGCAGCATTACCTTAGTAAGTCTGCTGGTGTCTAGGATCTGGCTCAGGACCACAGACTCAGAGGGCTGATTTGTCAGCACTCCACCAGATCTGAAGTCAGGAACTGGTATTTTAAAATCAGCATGCCAGTGTTACCATTTGCAGTGAGATTGGGAACACTAGGGTCCTCTTGCCAGTTACACAAGATGCCAAAGGTCAGAAGAGTCAGATTCAAAGGAATTGAATTTATGATCCTAGTATTTGATGGCCTGGTAATACATCCTTCTCCACGAAGGCTTTGCAATTGAGACTTTTTAGTCACTTATTCATTTAGTCATTTCATTGCCCTGTTCAGGGCATAGTCAACTCTACCATATGGGTAGGTAAAGTTCTTGGGCAAGTGAACACTCTTGTCTGGGCAGTGCTGGCTGAGAGCTGCCAACATGGGCTTCAGTGATTCCTTTCCTCTCATTGCATGCTTGACAAACTCCCTCTGTGATTGACCTGTCTTTAATTTGTGGATGCCTTCAGTTAGATTACTGAGAAGAGCGACTGGCCTCAGAAATGTCCTCTTTTTAAGTTTCTTTGCATCCCTGTACTCTGAGGCACTGTGTATTGATTTTATAGATGAACTCTCTGAGAACATCAGTCAACCTTCTCCTTTCTGAATTTCCAAGAGTGTTTGAGGGATGCAGGATGGATATGGAACTTCAGAATTGCTAGAATGTGCCTACAAAAGTGTAATCCAATGGAGAAAATGCATTTAGCAAAACCACCGCTTAATTTTCAAGTCAATTTATTTAATAAAATTGATCATTGTCAAATATCAACATCATCCCTAGTGTACACCTATCCTGGGCTGCATAGCCTTAGATAATCAAGGAAGACTCTCCAGAACGATGATGGGAGTAGGTGAGTAGAAGGAGAAATGGAATCAGATAATGATTTTTAAAATAATTACAGATTTTAGCATAAATTCGGTTTTGCCTCTCAACATGGGGACCAGGACTTTTCTGGATTAAAAAGGGGAGGATAAAACCAAAGCTGAGGCTTTTGAGCTCTCAGAAAGAGTAGAAAAGGCCAGGTTTTTAGCTTGACTATGAATCTTCCCAATACCCACACATACCCAGTAGGCGTAATGAGTGCCCTTAGAGGGCGACCTCCTTTTAAGCCTGAACTGTTTGCTGAACTGAGGTTTAGATGAAGAGTTTTCAAAACAATAAAACCATCACCATCCTTGACACAGTTCTGTCTGATATGCCCCCTGCCTGCTGCAGTTCTGTCTTTGTAGAAATGTAGTGAAGGGGAAGAACAGTGGTAGTTGGGTGAATTTCCAAAAGCTCATTTAATTTTGCTGGTTTCTGGAAGCCAAAGTCAAAATAAGAGGTTTGCAACATCTCAAGTCTTACATTTATGTGATTCCTAAGGGACTGTATTGGCCAGCACAGTGGGTACCTAGTGGCTTATCCAGTGAGTGAATATAGTGAGCCAGTTTACTTCATTCCCTTGGGAGCCCATCATAAAGGCCATCAGGCCTCATTTTCTAAAAGAGGCAGAGGGGAGGCACTGGCAGGACCAAGCACTAGTCAAGCTAAATAAGAAAGCAAAGAACTGCCTGGTGATTTTCGTATACGTAGTGGTATTCACACTTGGGCTATTTGTCCAGGAGCTGGTTTTTCAATTTATAATGATGAGAATTCTTTTGTAGTTTTGTCAAGAGTGAAATAGATACCCCTCTTCTTCATAAAGCAAAACTCTTCTAACACCAATGAGATGGAATTGCTCTGGTGTAGTGACATGTACTTGGATTTGGGGCTACAAAACCTGCACCATTTTAGGTGTGTAATCTTGGGGCACTAAACCCCTCATCTCCCTGAGTTGTTGTGAGGAGTAATATAAATGATATAATGTACATCTGGAGTCTGATAAAGCAGGATAAAAATGTGATTCTGCTACATACAAGCTGAGTGGCCTTGGGCAAGTCACTCAGCCTATCTCAGGCTTAGTTCTGTCAATACTAACAACTTGGACTTGGGGGTGTCAGGAAAAACTTGCCAAAGAATACACCATTTAAGTTGCTGAGTAGGAGCTAAGGAGGTTAAGAGTGGGAATGGGGTGAAGGCAGTTGTACAGTGGTTACACAAAGGAAAGATTGAACGCCAATCTGCAAAAGAGAAAACAACCCTTTCATGGGGAAAAAGGTCCGTGTGTGTGAAGAACAGAGGGTTGAAAGGAAGATGGGGAGGAGCTGGAAACCGAGGTGAAGCAGCGATAGTCAGCAGCTAGATCATTCGGGCCACGTAGCCTATATATGAAGTTTGAGCTTTAGCCTGAAGGTGACAGAGAATCACAAAAGAGTTTCAGAAGCTCGGGGGTGGAAAGGGATAAATTTGGGAGTTTGAGATTTGCAAATGTTAACCACTATATATAAAAATGGATAGGAAACAAATTTCTTCCGTATAGCACAAGGAACTGTTTTCAGTGTCTTGTTGTGACCTCTGGTGAAGGGGAAAATGAAAACAAATATGTGTGTGTGTGCATGACTGGGACATTGTGCTGTACACCAGAAATTGACACATTGTAACTGACTACTTCAATTAAAAAAAAAAGAGTTAAAAAGCTCAAAGTGGGGATACTAGCATCTGCTAACTAATTTATGCCTTCATTTGCTCATCCAATACTTAATGAAATATGTGTTCTAAGTGCTGGAGATGCCAGGTAGAATCTGAATAATAGTTTTAAGTTCAGTGGCTCTAATTTTAGATAGCCAACCTATGTCCTAACACATATGCCCAAACATTGACATTCTAGCCTGATAGAGAATAGTGGAGATAAACAGGAAGGATGGATACAAAAGATGTTAATGAGGCAGAATTTCTAGAAGTATTTGATGTCAGTCTGAATACAGCAGATGAGTTGAGGAGTCTAGATGACCTCCAAATTTCTGGTTTAGGTGATGGTTTGGGTGGTGGCCCTCATTCACCAAGACAGAGAACAGAATAAAAGGAGCAAGTCGAGGGTCAGCAATGAGTTCTGTTTTGGATTTATTAATGGAAATGTGGAAAGAGAAATATATCTGAAGTTGGGCAGGACTGAGTTCTGGTCCTGGCTCTAACAATTTTAAGGTGTGAAATATCAGATGAGTCACTTCACCTCTCCCAGGAAGTGCCCTTATCACTAAAATTGCAACAATCATAGCACCTATCTCATAAAGTCATCGTGAAGATAAATGAAATACCAGAGGTAAAATGCTCAAAACATGTTAATCCCCCTCTCCCTTGCTTACAGATCTCTTTATTTCTACACTTTGCAAATTAACAGAGAACAGTCTTTCACCCTCAACTGGAAGTTTCTTTTGATAACACTTGATTATGCCTCCCACCTCCAAGCAAAACAGAGCTGTATTTCCCCTGGTCTGCTCTTCCTCTGGGGCTGCCCGGGGTTACTGCATCCTGCCTTTCTGAGCGGTTTGCTCTTTGCTTAGTCAGCTGCCCCAGAGGATTTGCTCTTCCCCCTGGAGTCATTAATGCTGGGACGGTCCATAATAACTGTCTAGAGTTACCTAAAATAATGGCGGGCTTCCTTTAAGGAAGCAGATGGGAATAGCCAAACCCTTTATCTTTAATGACATTTAATTACAAATTTTTTCAACTTGATACTTAACAAAAATTAAGGTACTTTTTTTAAAAGAAATTGAAACATAGTTGATTTACAATATTATATTACTTTCAGGTGTACAACATAAGGATTCAAAATTTTTAGAGATTATACTCCATTCATAGTTATTATAAAATATTGGCTATATTCTTTGTTTTATAATATGTCCTTGTAGCCTATTTATTTTATACATAGTAGTTTGTACCTCTTAATCCCCTACCCGTATCTTGCCCCTCCCCCCCTTCCCTCTCCCCACTGGTAACCACTAGTTTGTTCTCTAAATCTGAGTCTGTTTCTGTTTTGTCATATTCACTATTTTATTTTTCAGACTCTACATATAAGTTATGTCACATGGTATTTTTCTTTCTCTATCTGACTTATTTCACTAAGCGTAATACCCTTCAGGTCCATCCATGTTGTTGCAAATGGCAAATCTTCATTCCTTTCTATGGCTGAGTAGTATTCCATTGTATATCTATATCTATGTGCCACATCTTCTTTATCCATTCATCTGTTGATGGACACTTAGGTTGCTTCCATATTCAAATTACTGTTTTTGTTTTCTTTGGCTATTTACCCAGGAGTAGAATTACTGGTTCATGTGGTACTTCTATTTCTAGCTTTTTGAAAAACCTCCATAGTGTTTTTCGTAGTGGCTGCACCAATTTACATTCCCACCACCAGTGTTCAAGTGTTTCCTCTTCTCCACAACCTCTCCAACATTTGTTATTTGTAGTCTTTTTGATGATAGCCATTCTGACAGGTGTGCAGTGATAATCTCATTGTGGTGATATCAACATTTCCTTGATAATTAGTAATGTTTAGCACCTTTTCTTGTGCCTACTGGCCATCTGTATGTCTTCTTTGGAAAAATGTCTATTTAGATCTGCTGCCCATTTTTTAATTGGGTTGTTTGTTTGATATTGAGTTGTATGAGTTGTTTATATTTTGGATATTAACCCCTTATTGGTCATATGATTTTCTCCCATTCAATAGGCTGTTTTTTTACTTTGTCCGTGATTTCCTTTGCCATGCAAAAACTTGTAAGTTTAATTTGGTCCCACTTGTTTGTTTTTGCTTTTGTTTCCTTTCCCTTAGGAGACAGATCCAAAAAAAAAATGTCTACAATTTATGTCAAAGAGTGTTCTGCCTAAGTTTTCTTCTAGGAGTTTTATGGTTTCTGGTCTTACACTTAGGTCTTTAATGCATTTTGAGTTTATTTTTGTATATGATGTTAGAGAATGTTCTAATTTCATTCTTTGACATTTATAGCTGTTCAGTTTCCCCAGCACCACTTATTAAAGAGACTGCCTTTTCTCCATTGTATATTCTTGCCTCCTTTGTTTCCTGACCTTGGAGAAGTGGCCTTTTAAGGAGACATCCTATGCATCTGAGCAGCGCACACCCCTCTGTTCACCAGAGCTGTGTGCTCTAGGGGTGCCCCCATGTGTCTGTGTAGGTCCTCCTGCTGTGGCAGGTGACTATGGTGGGTGGCATGGAGGACATGGGTAGCCCTCAGTCTGGTTGGTTGCAAGGTCTTGCCTTGTGCAGAGGGCCGCTTGTTGGTAGGGCCGGGTCATGAGGTGGCTGGCTGCAGAATCCCCAGGGGTCCCAAGGCCAGTGCTGGCTCACTAATGGGTGAAGTCAGAGTCCAGGAGATTCCAGGGCTGATGCCTGCCGACTGCTGAGTAGAGCCAGGTCCTGGACTAGTGCCAGCCCACCAGTGTGCAGAGCTGAGCCCTGGGGTCTGTCTTCAAGACCCAGGGGGTCCCAGAGCTGGTGCTGGACTGCTGGTGGGTTGGGCCAGTTCCTGACACAGCAGCTGCAGGGCCTGGGGATATCGGGATATCCCAAAGCTGCTGGTAGGTGGGGCCAGGGCCCAACTGGCCCCAGAGCTGGTGCTGGTCTGCTGGTGAGTGGGCTGTGTCTGCAGGCAGCAGGGCTGTGGTTGTCCTGGGGCTGGTGTCTGCCTGCTGGTGGGTGGAGTTGGGTCCTGGGGTCTCTGGCTGCAGGGCCCTGGGGGTCTTGAGGCTACTGCTTATGCACTGATGTGTGGAGCTGGGTCCTGGGTCCTCTGGTGGACGGGGTCATGTCCTGGTGCAGCTGCAGGCTCAGGGGATCTTAAGTCAGCTGGCCTGCTGGTGGATGTGACTGTACCCCTGCCCAGCTAGTTGCTTGGCCTGAGTTGTCCCAGTACCGATGGTGACAGGCTGGTGTATGGGCCCAGGGTCTAGCCCTAATAAGCTAGAGGGAAGATTCCAAAATGGCACTTGCTTGTGCCAGGGTCCATGTGGTAGAACAAGCTCTTAAGAATGGCTGCCACCAGTGTCTATGTCCCCAGGGTGAGCTCCAGCTGCCTCCTGCCTCTCCAGGAGGATCTCCAAGATCAGCAGGCGGGTCTGACCCAGGCTCCTTTCCAATGACTTCTTCTGCCCTGAGTCCCAGAGTGTGTGAGATTTTGTGTGTCCCTTTGAGAGTGAATCTCTATTTCCCACAGCCCTCTGAGTCTAACCAAAGTAAGCCTGCTGGCACAGGACCCCCAGGCTGGGAGCCCGATGCGGGGCTCAGACCCCTGGCTCCTTGGGGAGAAAGAACCTCTGCGGTTATTAGTCTCCTGTTTGTGGGTTGTCCACCTGGGGGTATGGGTCTTGATGATGCTGGGACTCCACCCCTCCGACCTCTTTTACTGTGGTTCCTTCTTTATATCTTTAGTTACAGAAGATCATTTCTGGTAGGTTCCTTCTTTTTCATTGAGAGTTGGTCTATAAATAGTTGTAATTTGGGTGTGCCCGTGGGAGGAGGTGAGCTCCCAGTCTTTCTGCTCTGCCATCTTGGCCTAGAAGTGTTTAACGACATTTTAAATTGCTCTGTGGCAACTGCTCATAGTAACACTAACTGTTAATAATAATGACAACAGTGACACTACTGACTAATAATCATAGATAGTATTTATCAACAGCCTATGCTCTAGGTAGATTCTGCATGCACTGCCTCACGTAATGTTCACACAAATCAAGTAAGCGAGCATCCCTGTCTAGGGTAGGCCCATGACCTCTGTGTGTCTTGAGTTTTCTCATCTGTAAAATGGCAACAATGTTAGTACCCACTCTATCAGATTGTTACAAAGGTTAAATGAATTAATATATGTAAAACACTTAGTGCCAGCATATTATTCTTATCTTTATTTTATAAGCATGTAAACCATGTTATTCAAGGTCACATTACTATTTCAGTTAATGGGTGAGCTGGGGTTCAAGCCCCAGTCTGTCTAGCTTCAAAACCCTGCCCGAACGGAAACAGACTCACAGACATAGAAAACAAACTAATGGTTACCAAAGGGGAAAGGGTGGAGGAGGGATAAACCAGGAGTTTGGAATTAAGGATGCACACTACTATATATAAAACAGATAAAAAATGAGGACCTATTGCGTAGTGCAGGGAACAACATTCAATATCTTATAATAACCTATAATGGAAAAAAATCTGAAAAGGAATACACATATATACAAATCACTTTACTGTACAACAGAAACTAACACAACATTGCAAAGCAACTATACTTCAATTTTTTTAAAAAGTTAAAAGAAGAATTGTTTGAAATTATGCATTTAAAAGCATTATATTTGTATTGTGAAATACATCAAACAATTACAAAACATACATTTAAGGAATACATTCACACTTCAGAAAAAACAAGTGAACAAACAAAACCCTGGCTGGTCATTGGTTTGTTCCGTGGCTTGTGAATCCAGTGGGATTGCTCTATGTGCTGTGAAGCTTCCTGCTTTTCCAGGACATGATAACGTGTCCTCTAGTTGCAAGCAGCCTGCCCCCGTGAGCTGCTCAGTCACTGATGACAGACTGACCACATCAACTCATCCCCGTCCCTCTGCCTCTACAAAGTACTCCAAGCAAAAGAGCTTCTAAACCACATCAGGAAAGTCATCCTGGAATTAGAATGTCCCAGGCTAGCCAGTGAGGGCCATTTCTTTGCCAGGGACTTATTTGTCACTGCCGGGGGCCCCAGCTGCCTGATGAATGCCTTTGTTTAGACTCTCGAGTTTGCTTTGCCCCTCAGAGCCTAAGGTTTGTTGATTCAGAGAATAAATTGAACTGAAAAAGGAAGAAAGTGCTTGTGCTTTGTCTGGCCAGGGGCTAGGCTGAGCAGTGGCCCAAATGTGGTGTAGGAGCTACCTGCCCTCCCCCTCTAGAGGCCTCGTACCTTCTGCAGTCACCTGGCTGTCACGCTGCCCTCGGGATGCTTGAGCTCAAAATAGAGGCCTGAACTCAAGCCTTCCCACCCCCTCCCCCGCCTTGTCTCTTCCCAGCCCCATGGCTGACAGGAGCAGGGAGCCTAAAGCCAAGAACATTTGAGGTGTCGGGGGTGGGGGTTGGGAAACTGTCTTTGGAGTTGGGTGGGTGGCACTTGGGTATTGGTTCAAGTCTGCACTCGTGGGAATCTCTGGGAAGAGTTTCACTTAATTGGGGCCTTGCCTCCCCTTCACCTTTCATCACAGCGCAGGGCCCCGCCTGCTGCCTGGGCACTGGGGAGGACCCGCGGGTGCTCCCTACCCTGTAGCTAGAACTTTCTGCAGAGCTTCTCTCTGAGTGAAACTTGCTAAAGGTCAAGATTCCTCTGAATTCTATAGGAGTTTCTCTCTTTCTATTAAATGCCATTCACCCAGTGTTTGCATCATTACTTGACCTGTCACAAATCCAAATACATTACACTAATGAGAGCTTAGCCTTAGCGTGTGCTTTAAGACAGTGAAGTTGTCAGTTGCAAATTAGAGACTGAGAAATTCTTCAAACTGACAGAGCTGAGTCGAATGTCTTAGGGTCAAAAGGATGTGGCTTGAGGGGCAGAACCACCTAGGAGGTGGCTGAACTGACCCAGCAATTTCCTAAAAGGACCTGGAACCTGCGTCCCAGCGGCAGGGAGCAGTGCTGGCCTTTGTGATATGAGGTGCCACACAGCGGTTGTGCACCAGACGGTTGGAACTGGAAAAACATTCGGTCAGACCAGTTCTACTGCTGAGAGATCCACCCTTAACAGATCATTGGCACCACGGGAGGTAGGGAGGAATTGGCCAATGAGGGGCCAGGACAAGACACCACAGGGAAGGTCTGCTGAAGGCCACAAAGGCTCAGGAAGAATGGAAAGTGACAGGCTTGGTGGGGGGGCACTTCTCTGGGGGCCGTGGGAACTCTCTGATGTACAGCTTGTCTGTTCTAAACACAGCTGCTGTGCTAAAGCTACAATTACCCCCACAGAATCTTATTCTAGCCTTTTTTATTTCCTCTCTTTCTCCTTAGCTGCTTCCTCCTTCTCTTCTGGGTCCAAGGTGTGGGGCCAGAGAGGGGAGGTCTGTCTGGGTGAGCTGACCCCAGGCCCTGGAAGCACTTAGGCATGGCGCCTTACCACTAATCGTGGGCTTAGCTGTCTTAAACAAGAGGTCCTTTGTCCTCTGAGATTCCTTCTATGATGACGAAATTCACCTTTCAACAGACTTAAACAAAGACAAAGGTTCTCCAGAATTTCACACTTGGAACATTTGAAATGATTTCCCAAGATCTGTCGCAAAGTTACTGTCAATTGCCTTTAGATACCACATTCTGACCTATGTGCCAGGAATTTACACTTACATTATTTCATACAATCATTAGTTAATAAGTGTGTTAAATGGGTATGACTATACTGCTTCATTCATTCATCACTCACTTAACAAGTTCTTACAAGCCCTCACTGCTTCCATATCCTGTGTTGGCAAATGAGGATGCAGAGAAAAATAAGAAATAGCACCTGACCTCAAGGACCTCAGAGTCTAGTTTAGGAATCAGAATGTAAAAAGGTCTGTACGCTATAGTGCGATGTATACAAATGACAGCGGCAAAGAAAGTCTTTTTAATGTTGTAACAGAAGAGGGTCACCTAACGTAGACTGAAGTGTGTGTGTTGAGGGGATGGTCAGACAGGTTTCTCTGAGGGAGATGATGTCTGATCTGAGCCCTACGACCAGTACTAATGATCTAAATGTGTGTTGGGGAGTTGGGGGAATAGGAGGGAGCAGAGTTGAAGGTCGGTCCAGACAAAGGGAGAATTGGAGGAAAATGCCTGTGGAGTAGCTCAGTCTGATTGGACCTTAATATCGAGGGCAGAGAGTGCAATGAGCGTGGTAAGAGACTGAGATGAGAGATGGGAGAGACAAGCCTGGGCCAAGCCGTAAAGGGCATTCTTCATATGCAGAAATTAAGCTTCAGCCAGGTTACCGATGATCCCAAGGTCAAACAACTGCAAGCAAGTACTTGAGCCAAGAATTAAAGGTAGATGCACTGACCTCTTTCCCCTGTAGCCTGCTGCCCCCAGACTTCTGATACCCAGTAGGAAAATCCTTTCACTTCTTTACCAAGCAAGGCCAATCACCGTCATGAAATCTTTTCCATCATATTTATTTGTACTTCAGTATTTAATTACAATTTTACACAAAAATTAGACATCTTAGTATTAACTCAAAGTCTCAAACAAAAATAAGACAAACTGGCAATATAACCTAAATAAGCTGAGGAATTCAGTTTCTGGCAAAACTTATCCTACGGAAATGATTAAAGTTACGGACAAAGATGGATGTACAATTTTGTGTGCTAGATGTCTTAGTGTTGTTTGCAATTGTTAAAAAAAACAATTTATATGTCCAATAAGGTAGTTTCCTATACAGTTACAGATGATAATAATAATATAATACTAACTTTTAAAAACATTGGTCACCAAAATGTGTTATTACACATTGAGAATTATCTGGAAAGCTTTACCCTAAGGTCCTAATACTGTCTGTCTCTTGATGGATGGGACTACAAACACTTTCTTTCTTTTTCTCGCTTTTTTTGTTTCTTTTTCACCCTGATTTAAAAAAAAATTTTTTTCCACAATGGATTTCATTTTATTTATTTTATTTTTTGAATGGAAGCATAGTCAGTTTACAATGTTGTGTTAGTTTCTGGTGTACAGCATAGTGGTATCACTTATATGTGGAATCTAAAAAAAAGTGACACAAATGAACTTTTTTACCCTGATTTGTCAATGAGAATATTTAGCTTTCTGAATGAAGAGGAAAGCTCAAAAACAAAACAATGAAAGAAACTTCACTTTAAAAACAGTTGCTGGATAGTGGGTATAGCTCAGTGGTAGAGCACATGCCTAGCATGCAGGAGGTCCTGGGTTCAATCCCCAGTACTTCCATTAAAAAAATAAATAAACCTACTCTCTCCCCTACCCCCAGAAAAACCCCAACTAAAAAAAAAGTCTTTAAAAAAGTGGTTGCTACATAAGCAGTCAAAACAGAGGCTTCTATCAAGGTGGCAGGGCCAGACAGTCTAAGCTGCTCATGGCCACACCATAAGATATGTGGAGGTTCACAGGCACCTACCCCTAAGTATCAATCCCACTGCCCACTAGCCCACAATTACTATTCAATTCCTTTTCAACCTAAATTATACTGATAATAGCTAATATATATTAAAAGAAAGTTTAGCATTTACTAGGCACTAGTATAAGTATTTTACATGTATGAGCTCTTTGAAATCTTCAGTGAAGTAGATGCTGTCAGTATCCCCATTTGACAGATGAGCAAATTGAGTAGAGCGGTGGAGTAACTTGCCCATAGTCACAGAATAGTAAGTGGTAGAAACAGGATTTGAACGGGGCACTCTGGGTTAAGAGCCCATGTACTTGACCACTATAAGCTCTTTAAGGCTTGTTTTTCAAGAGCCACTGGGTTGGAGTTATCTTGGCATTTCACATCTTAAGCAAGTTAACTCATATGCTGTGTTGGGAGTGATGATACAGACAACAAGGTTGGCAGTTTCAGGGAAAATTGGACTTGAGATAAGGAGGACCTGCAAAAGCTGTTAAGGGGCTTTCATGGGACAGATGAATTGAAACAGTTCAGGGAAATGGACAGCATTAGAAAGATAAGTTACAGGGCATCTGGGAATTGCATGAGGCCAAAAAGGATAGGTCATTCTTTGGGGCTCAATGTGGGGTGGGGTGGGGCAGTTATGCACCAAAAGGACAGAGTAGGTTCTCTTAATTCAGCGACATCAGTGACAGTCTGTAGGATGGTCTGTCATAGGAGATGCTCAATAACTATATGTTGAAGCAATGTAAGAATGAATTCCCTTCTTGTTCTCAGCACCAGGCAGCTAATCCCTGCTCCAATGAGTTAGCTAATAAAATATCAGTTAGTTAATAAAACATTCTAGGAAGCCAAGTCTTAAGTCGGCGGGGGATGTGGCACAAACAGTTCATGTATTACAGTAACGAAATTCTCAGGATCAGCCCTAAACCCACGTAAAACTGTGTGGTCACAGTAAGCCCTCACAGACAGTTTGAGATGGGGTTGCCACAGATGAGAAGTGCCCTGAGCAGGCTCCCCCAAGGATCAGCAAAGGAGAGGTCGTCTCTACCTCTAATGGTTTACAAAGGCTCCCCAGGTCTGTCTGTGGATGCTACCATGAACATGTTTGTTCCTTTCTGCGTTTGGAGCAATGTGGATTAGAGCCTCCTAAGCTGCGACAGGCAAATGTCAAATTGAACATTCAGAAGGGAGGAATATCTTTGGTTCTGATTTAGAAATAGCAATGAGTCAGCTTAACCAGATCCTTCTACACAAATAAATTCACCTAAGCAATGAAAGGAGAAAGGTATTGGAAAACTTGCACTGGGAATGTGCAACCCATTTTAAGACACAAAGTTTAGTATCTCTTGGGACCCTTTTCCCACTAAAGATAGCTAATAAGTAACAATGCCTGCCATTCCCCCTTTTCAGGGTCCCATAATTCTATATTTTGCAAGATAAACCATGCCTTCTCTTTCTTGTACATTCAAATCTTAGATGGGCAGTATTTTTTTAAATATATGAATTAAAATTTTTCTGGGCTTGGCTGCGCTTGTCCCTGGGTACAGCTAGAGAATCCCTGACAACTGTTTTGATTTATGCTGCACACCCTAACAATAGATCCACCATATTGAAATAGCCCTGTGGAGGGAGGATGGCAGACTTCTGCAAACCCAGGATCAGCCCCAGACTAAGCCAGATGGAGAAGACTACGTAACCCCAGGCTTTGGGTTGTAGTGCCTAGGTTGCCCCAAGGCCCACGTGTCAGTTAGCACTCAGGACTTGCATGACTATATGCCAAGGTAGCTAGGAGAAAAGGGGTAGAAAGCTGCCAGCAGGCCCAGGAGTTAAAGTTATATTGCTAAACCACAGGTTCAGCAAATCTTCACTGAAGCACCTAACAGTGTGCACTACAGAGATAGAGATCGATCAAGGTTGGGAGCAGAGCTGAATGGAGCCTAGCCAGCTGCCTTATAGGTCCAAGCCAGCACCAAACAGCAGGGACACAAATAAAGAGACTAAGTGAACAAGCGTCAAGAGCTCAGGCAGATGTCTGTGTAAGGAGAGAGGAATGAAGTCACAGGTCCTAAGTGACTCCTGCAAGAGTGGAGCTGGGCAAGAAGCCAAGTTCAGACTGAGGCAGGAGCCCCTTATAGGCTTCTTGGCTGCAGGGCAGAGCTGGTCTCTTAACCTAGTCCACAGGTGTCGACAAGCACGCACACCTGGCTAACATCGGGTTGTTGAAAGGGAGGGGGAATGAGACACTTCACAACGGGGAGATTAGCCTGAGTGATGGCTTACATGACCGCTCATTTTGATACTCAGAAGTCCTTCGGAGTTCATTATTTTTTTTTCCATTGTCAAATCCAGCTTTTATACATGATAGAACATAAATTCACTAGAATATTCTGGTAAGCAAAAAGAAAATAAAATGCAAGTATAATCCCATTATCCAGACTTCAACATTTTAGTGTATATTTTGTACATTAAAATGCTCCTTTCTTATGAATTCCTAAACTCCACGTGTCTCTTGATTCCATTTAATTTGGGATAGTTTCTGAAATATATTTTATACCTACTTTTTTAAAAAATTGAAGTATAGTTGTTTTACAATGTTGTGTTAATTTCTGGCATACAGCATAGTGACTCATTTACATATATATTCCTTTTCATATTTGTTTTCATTATAGGCTATTACAAGGTATTGAATATAGTTCTCTGTGCTATACAGAACCTTGTTGTTTATCTATTTTATATATGGGAGCTAGTATCTACAAATCCCAAATTCCCAATTTATCCCTCCACCACCCTGAAATACATTTTTAAAAAAGATTTTCTATTCAGCCAACACAGATCTTCCACAGTAACCCTGATACATTGGGTTTCATGGCCTCTTATTAAGTAGACATTTTAAAAGGCATTATTCTTTAATGGCTTCTTTATAGAGTTTCTGTGAAATTCACAACCTGTCAGAACAGAATGGCCTCCAACCTGCTCACAGCCCTGCTACGCAACGTAGTGAACACTTTTATATATGGAGTAAAGCTGATTCTAGAAAGAAGAGGCAGGAATGTAGAACAATTAAGGAAAGGGAGGCTAAAGGAGGAAAGAAATTGGAGTAATAAGAAGAAGAAGCGAAAAGTGAGCTAACAGTACAGTCAAAAGCTGACAAAAGATAATAAAAAAACAGTGAACAGAAAAGGAAAGAGTGAATCAAAGGAACAAGTTTTAGGTATTTCTTTCTTTCTTGCCCTTCATGCACCTAGATATTAGTTTTCCCTTTATATTTAAGGACAGCCTGGTGTAATGAAATGAGCCCATTACTCGAGGCCAGGTGAGCTGGGTTCCAATCCCAGATCTGCTATTAATCTGCAGAAAGTCAATGGGCAAGTCTCTTCCCTGCTCTGAATCTAAACACTTGTTAAATGAAGGGCCTGGATAACATGACATCGAATGATCTCTGCTGTGTCCCGAATGTCTCCTATTGCTAGACATGCATAGAAAGTTTTTATCAGCCTGAAGTTTAAAAGAAAATCCCAGCTACCACTTGGAATCTGGTTGTGCACCACGCACAGCACATGGATTTAGTGCTAAACCATTACGTGGAAACAAACAATTATAATTGTTTTAATTACCCAGAGTAGCTAGTAATTTCGACAGGACTTGGGAGCACTGTCTTGAGAATGCTATTATTACACTGTCACTTTTGAACAGCCTTTCCAATATAGGCACAGTAATTTCAATGTCCCAGGAGTGGAGGCAAGATTGCTTTTAGGGTGGTAATCTTGTGGGGTTTTTTCCTTTTTTGTTTCCTTTTCCGAGTATGAGGAGTAACTCTGAGCAATGAAGAGTCGCTTAGACACCATCCAGCAAAGAGTATGAATCAGATGCCACCTGTCCAGGTCATGGTCAGGCCAACCTAAGGCCTCAGGCAGTGACACATCTTTCCCTTATAGCTTGAAAAAGGTGTCTGCTAGGAAGTATCATCCATCAGGTCCTAGATGAGCTCTGATTCCAGGGTTCCCTTCTGAACTTAATCAGTATCAACATGGCTGCCAGTGAAGAGGGTGGTGGCGCTCAGTTTGATCCTCCAGGATCCCCCCAGGACAGCCATGTGGGCCGGAAATCTTTCTGAGCAGTTAATCTCAAACAACTTTAAGCTTTCCATCTATCACACAAGGCAGTACTTTGAACTGCCTTATGTTTTCAGAAATAAAATAAAAACCAGTTGCGATTTGCTGTGAGTTTCACACGTGCACAAGCAGCTACACAGGTTGTTCTCTCTGCTTTACTACCACCGGGAAATCTTAAGTACCAAATTTAAACTGTGCTTCCCTCCAGGGCTTATTGCTGAGTCCTAAGGGCTCTGGGGAAAGGGCCTCGGTTGACTTCCCACTTATTCTTTGTTCTTTGATGTGTCTAACTGCACCTTGCTCTCCACCAGCTGCTGAAAGACTAGACTGCCTGCAGAGAGGGCTCCATTTTAGAATGAACTGCCGCTACCTGGTAATTACCCTCTCACCACTCTCAGCAGCTCTCTTTTTACCAGGAGTTCAACCCCCCAGGAGTTATAGCTTGGTCAGTAATTTCTTCTGCCCTCCCCTGAAGGAGCTCTGTTTCCTAGTTCCCTGGATGGTTTATGCAGTGAAAACTTTGAAATTATGTTCAACTTCGTTTTTAGAAAACTGGTTGCCTCTGAATTTATTGGTAGATGTATAAGATATGTGTCTGATTTTTGTTGTTTTGTGATGTCAGGATATTTGCATTTTTAAGGAAAAATGAAACGGCTCTTTAAAAGGAATGGTCCCAGGGTTTAATCCCTAAGGGGTTCTGAGATTTCTGGGTGTAGACTGCGGATGATAGGAAAGGAGAAACACTTACCTTGGAGGGGTCCAAACTCTCTGTAAATGAGGTGCATGCCTATTGCTGCTTGTAAACGGAGAGTTGGATGGACGTGAAAGAGTATAGACCAAGATGCAGAACAAGATTTCTCTCTATCGCTGAAATTAAACCAGGGTCACTGAAAACAAGTTTTGCCTGGGGCTGCACCAAATGATACCAAAATGCAGAAATATCTCCAAATGTCCTGTTCTACTCAGCACAAGTCAGATCCTCTCACTGGAGGGTTCTGTTTGGTTCTGAGTTCCAAAAATGCTATTTAGGATTCAGGATATGAAGACTAAAAGAAGCGATGGAAATTAGCCGTCAGGGTGTATAGAAAGGACTAGTTCACAACCGTCTCCACGAAGATGCCGCGTGGCAATGCGCTTAGACTATCCTGGATGAACTGACTCTGGGCCATTGTCAAAGGGGGGATTGGGGTAAGTTGCCAAAAGATTAATACACAGAGAAACTCTCAGATGTGCCATAAAAGATGGAAAGAAAATTCCAGGTAGGTGACTTTAAAAAGAATCAGTGACCATTTCAGTGTCATGCAGTGTCAAAAGATTTTATACGTTTTTTGTCAGCAGAAAGCTTTTGCTATGACAAGCTGTGATTTTCTTTCCAGACTGGCCCAAAGGGTAGGAAGTGTCCAAGGAGGGGCTCAAGCATGTCCTCATTGGTGAGGAATGTTCCCAGCATACCCCCTCTGAGAGAGGTGGGTAAGGGAAGAATTCAGTGACAAGGGTGGGTGATTGGAAGGGAGTGAGGCAAGCTGCTTGGGGAGCCCCTTGTTGTCCATGTGCTTAATGGGCCAACTTGGTAAAGAAACAAATGTCAGGGATGCGCCAAGTGATGCATAAAGGCAGCAACACGAAGCCTGAGCTCAGCCATGGTGTCTGCAAACCCTGATTCTTGGCTGAAGGCAAAAGCGGAGCGAGCAGAAAGAATACCCAGATCTCCAGGTCTCCCACTCCGCGACCTGCTCAAGTCCAATTGCACTTATTACCACGGACACGCGTCTCCCATCTCACCTCTTTCTCTTCTCACTACCGCTGCCCTAGTCCAGGCGACCATTTTCTCTCACTGGAACTGCGGCAGTCGCCCCACCAGGTCGGCCGGGCACTGGTTTTGGCCCCTCCTCCATCCACTCCTTCCTCCAAGTGTGTAGTCTGCATCAGCATCGGTCTCCTCAGGGAGCCTGTGAGACATGTAGATGCTCAGCCCCAGCCCACACCTACTGAATCTGCTTAATCTGCATTTAAACAAGATCTCCAGGTGATTCCTATGCAATTTCCAGCTGGGGAAGCTCTGCCCTAACTACTGCCAGGATGCTGTTTCTAAAACCCAACTCTGACCCTATCAACTCCCTGCTTAAAATCATTCAGCTACCCAACCTGAACCCTGCCTGCAGGGTTTGAGACAGTATCTGAATCAGTGTTTGCCAAGTGACTCCTAAGCGAGGCAGAATGAGAGCCCCGGGATCTCAGGAAGGCAGTGGGCAGAGTAATAGTTATCAGGGAAGGCTTATGGAGGAGGTGGCTTTTATGCTGGGCTTTAAAGGGATGCATAGGAATTGGATGTGTAATGATAAGCAGAGAAAACAGCAAAAAAAAAAAAAAAAAAAGTGATGGTACCAGAAGGAGTCTATACTGAGGGTGCAGCTCAAGTACAGCCAAGCCTGGGGTCTGTTTAGGAGAGGTGGCAGAAAACTCAGCATCGTTTTGAAGGGCCTTGAATGCCAGGGACACTACTTACATGCCCGGTCTTGTGCATGGGGATGGGATGGGGGGATAGGGTCAGGCGGATGGAGAAAACAATATTGGAAGACTTATCCTTCTCCAGTAGCTGCCTGTTTAAGGCAGCAGTCAGGGGGGTGGGGCTCCCCTCTGATGGGGGAGCCCAACTTCATTCTAAATGGTTCAGCATTATGGATTTGGGCATTACCCTTCAGGATTTTTCCAGTCCTTGGACCTCACCTGCTCCTTTAGGAACGCCACACTGCTTATGGTTGCCGTGTTCACACCAGGTTTTCTAATCTCATCTGCCTCTGACACCTTTCTCTTGTCCTCCTCTTCACCTGGCTAACTCCAGCTCTTACCTCCTGTCTCAGATTAGGTGTCCCCTCTGTTAGGAGTCCATTGTGCTGCACCTCCACCCATCTTTCTGCGTTAGGTGCCCTTTGAGTGTGATCCCATATTACTTCCTGCATACATGCTGTTGGGCTGCACCTACAAGGCCTGTCCTTGCCCAGCCTCAAGACTGAAGACAGAGCCTGGAGTCAGTGACAGAGACATCAGTGGAGTGGGGAGCTTACATGTCTGAAGCAAGTTCCTGGAGTGACACCCCACCGTGTGTGGTGAATGGCGGGAAGGACATGGCGGCAGGCTTCACTTCCAGGGAGCAGGGGGAGATTAGCAGTTATAGGGGGAATTGCAGTCAGGTTGGCTTATTTGTTACCAGGGAAACCAGCAGACGGGCACGCCCCTAACCACCCCTGGGAGAAGAACAATCACCAGCTGGGTCCTGGAGCAAGTCTGTAGGAAGGCCAGTCAGGTGAGTTGGGTATAGGGGCAGCAGGCAGTGGTAGAGCAGGGGATGTACAGAGAGCAAGAGAGCAGCCATCATGAGTCGCCTGGCCATACACCTGAACTGAAGCGGTGGTAGAAAGGGTCACAAAAAAGTCAAGGCATATACAGAAGCAAAAAAAGGCAAATGTATCAAAAGTGAGTCTGGAGTTTGGGCAGGGGAAAATTACAATGGGAAAACAAAAAGAATTGAAAAAAACAGAGTAAAAAAACGGAGAAAAAACACGCTAAAGAGAGGCGAGGAATCGCTTTGTAAAGGGTCTATTAGGGAGAAGGTTAACACTGGTGAAGCAGTTCTCTGTCCCTGGCTTTTTGTGTGGCTGTTAAGGTTGAGCCTTACCTACAAAAACGTGGAATCAGGGTTCACGTGACTGAAAGGAACCTCATTCACTTGCTACTGGAGGAATTATCAACAGACACTGGTTTCTATGAGGAGACACTAATACTCATGTCTGTGATTCTTAATATTCCAGATGTTGAGTATTGAAATAAATGCTACCCTTGTCAAAATGGACCCCCTCGAGCGGTCCAAGTGCAAATAGCTAGGTGACCACACCTCAGAGTCTTTCTAGGGACAGTCCTGGTTTGCATCTGTTGTGACAATATAATAATTACTGGTGCCCCATCAGCCCTCAAAAGTGTCTCAATTTGGTTGATACATTATGCAGTCACCCTATAAACAGTCAACATTTCTTGAGTTCTTCTTTTGGGCCAGATACTGTGTGAAGTACTTGACATTAATTAAATGCTCACTATGCTCCTTTTTAAAAATGGAGATGCAATCCACATGCCAGTGTATGATTCAGTGATTTTTACTACATTCACTGTGTTGTACAACCATCCCAACTGTCTAATTCCACAATATTTTCATGCTCCCAAGAAGAAAACTCATACTAATTAATAGTCACTCTTCATTCCCCTCTCCCCTTAGTCCCTGGCAACCACCAACCTGTTTTCTGTCTCTATGGATTTGCCTGTTCTGGACATTTCATATAAATAGAATCTTATAATATGTGGCCTTTTGTGTGTGGCTTCGGACAATCCTATTTTGCAGTTGAGGAAGGGGAGGCTTAGAGAGATTAAATAGCCTGCCCAAGATCACCCCTCTAGCAGGTAGAGGGGCCAGGCCTAGACCCAGGTGTGTCTGGCTTCAGAGCCCACATCCTTAGCTACCATGATGTGCTGCCTCCTCCTATGTATTGCAGGGTGCTTGGCACATTTTTGGAACTCTTTTTTGGCCTCCTGTAACTGGGCACATTCTTTCCAAAATGACTCACAAATCTTCATTATTTTAGAGTGGATTTAATGTTTGGAAAAGGTCAAAAGTCAGAAAGAGCAATTATGGTAACTAAAGTGGGCTCTCAATTTGGGTCATTGCTATGGACTGAATTATGTCCCCCCTAAATTCATATGTTGAACTTCTAACTGCAGCAGCCCCCCTGCCCCGTGACTAATGTGACTATTTGGAGATAGGGCTTTTAGGAATTAAGATTAAATGAGGTCATAAGGGCAGGGCCCTAATTTGATAGGATTAGTGGCTTTATAAAACGAAGAAGAGACAGGTCTCTCTCACCCAGCTTTGTGAAGACACAGAGAGAAGGCAGATATCTGCAAGCCAGAAAGAGAGGTCTCACCAGAACTTGACCATGCTGGCACCCTGATCTCAGAACTTCCAGCTCCTAGAACTGTGAGAAATAAATTCCTGTTGTCTAAGATGCCCAGATTATGCTAGTTTGTTATGGCTGGCAGAGCTAAATAGTCATATTTTGGAATAAAAAAATGAGGCATAACCACAAAGTCAGGAGAATGAGTGATTATCATCTGTGACTCCAAGAGCAATTTCTTGAGGGGAGCATGAGAAATATTTTGAATTTGGGAACCAGCAATGGAAACTGGAGAGGCATCTATAAGACTCTTTGTATGGCACTATGCTTTTAAATTTTATAACGTGTATTGTATTTCTCTGAAAGATATAACAAGTATAAGGAAAAATTAAAATTGCCTACTATGCTACAGTTAATAATATGTTCTATTTTGTTCCATTATCTAATGTGTCAAAGGTGGTTGTTGATCAGTTAATTGATAAAGTTTGCAGAAAACCCTAATAAATATGGACATTTAAATGCATACACCTCATACTTTTCATTTTGATCATAAAACATACATTTATATCCATATTCCAATCTTTTGATGCAGTCAAGGACTTTTTGCATAAGGACTTCTAATTGGTGTTTCTATTTTTCTTCTCTAACTCACACCCATAATGTATCATCTATGATTTCCAATATTTTCTCATTTTACATGGAAAACTTTGAGATTCCCCACCCCCAATATTTTCTGTCATACCCAAAACCAATCTGACAGCAGATTCGGGCGATTCTCACCTTACTGAGTTTTTGCAAAGTGATCAATTTAGTTTTCATAGAAACCACTCTTGGTTTTGGTGATCATAATTCTTTTGATATACATACAATTAAATTAAATTGTGTCATTACAGTAATAAGTAGAATTGTCAAAAATATGTTCAGGAAAATAATTACTATTAAGCATGAGACTCAGTCAATGGGTGTAGAAATGCAAAGTCATATTAGTGTAGCCTACTAGCCATGAGCTTTCATCATGGAACAGGCACCTGCCAGTGTTTTAAAGGGCAAATGGAAAGCATTCTCTGTGCGTTGTTGAGTTGAAGTTTGTTAGGATAGTTTCTACTGTCCCTGCTCATTAAAAAAAAAAATCCAGATATGTAGGGACTGAAAAGGTAACATTCCCTTTAATCTAATCCCCTCTCCAGGATGATTCTTTTAGTAGTTTGGTATGTATTATTCCAGACTCTTCTATGCATTTATCTCTTATATGTACATTACTTAAGCTATGGGATGTGCCAGGCCCTGTACTAAGGCCTTGATGTGAATTATCTTGATTAACCCACACAACTCTATTATTATGTCCATTTTACAGATGAATAAACCAAGGTTCCATAATTTGCCCTGGGTAACATAGTGATTAATCTGATCTTCCCTTGAGAAGACTGTCTTACTAATGCACATGGATCAAGTTGAATATTTGGATCCATTCGTCTATTTATTCAGTAAACATTTATTGAATGTCCACTCTTTGCCAGTCACTGTATATAATGCCAGGTACTCAGACACATGTTTTCTGTCTTTAAGTACCCAGAAAAGGGAGGTTAATCTGTGAGCTGAAAGACTTGCCCCAATTCATCCAGTTAGTAAGTGGGTAGAGCAGGATTATAATCCAGGCTTGTTTTAGCAAATTGTTATATGACAGCCCTATGTGCAGGGAAGCTTTTGTGGATTGTTTTTTAGAGGTGGCCAGCTTGAATATTTATTATTTCCATGAGAAGATGAATTTGGAGCTCCCCCCTCCAATCAATGCCCAATGGTTAAGACTGAGTTTGTAAACTGGAGATTATAAATACAAGTTCTGAAAAGTTTTAAATTATATAAGTGTATGTGTTTTTTTTTAAGGCAAACACTGCTGTACTGCAATCCAAGATGAAGCTAAGACAGGGTTCAGGATTGGCTCCAATTCCTTGAGTGGGAGGACAGGTGATAAAGGATTTAGATCCACTAAGTAGTTTGATTAGAATGTTGGAAAGTGTCAGCTTAAACAAGAACAAGCAATTGAAAAGAGAATCAGAAGTCCACAAAAGTGAAAATAGGACAGTTGTATGCAGAGATATTATGAGAATAATACTCACAACATAAAAATTGAGGAACGGGATCACAACTGTTGAAAAAACTGAAAGGTGGCATGTTAAGACAGAACCAAGACCTTACCTCTTGTGCAACACATTCCACAAGGCTGGCCAATTTCAACGTACACTATGGAGGATGGAAGGGAAATGCCTCTCTCAGAGATGTGGGTGGAGAGCTTGAGCCACGTGAGCTCATGACCTCCAAATGCACAAAATGCCAAAGGCTTTTCGAGCCAGTTGGCAAGAGGTACAGGGGTGGAAGAACTGGGGGATTATTCTTATGAACGTGGTGTGGGATCTTACTGAGGGGAGTGAAAAGGAAGTCTAGATTGGAAACCTTATGGGAATGGCTACATATTCTTCGTGACTGCAGAAACATTTAAATACACAATCACGTGGAATGTGGCAGCGTTGATGGGGAGGATTAAGCACCCCCATGGAAAAAGAGAATAAAAAATGAGGAAAGAGGAAAATCTTGAATTTCTTCAATTGTTTGCAGAGAAACTGGAGTCTCTGACGGAATTTAGTTCTCATGACTGAAATGTTTCTTTGGTGTTGGAAAAAGTATTGCTGTCATCTCTCTCTCTCTCTCTTTAGAAATTCTTTTTTTTTTTTTTCATAATGAAAATCCCGTGGCAGCTCCTTGTCTGGAGGACTTTAAAAATAGGAGCGATTTCATCTGTCTGGAATGGTCTGTGTCAGCACTTGCCCTAGGCAAGGTTGCCACATAGGCAAAACCTCCCTCTCCCTCCTCCCTCCCAGACACCCCTCCTCCACTGCCCCCCCAATGCCCTTCCAGCCCCCAACCCCCCGCTCTGTGGGCTGGCCCCCTTTTCCTGGACAACCGCAGCTCCAATGTGACCTCCCCTATAAAATCCAACCGCCTTTCCCTCAGCTCTCTCTCCAGGTGCTAACAGTACAGCAGGTTTCACCCTTTGCTGCCTATTTGCATTTAAAAATAGGACCCTGGTTAACCCACATGAATCTCAAGTTGGTTGGGCTTTGGACAATGTGACCAAGTGGAGAGAAGTCCAGGGGAGAGGGGAGTATTTGGGGGTTGTTGAAGGAAGAAGGTGGGGTAGGCTGCCCTCCTGGAAGCTATTAAATCCCAGATGTGGGTTCTGTTCAGTGTGGGACTGCCTTGAGGGAGAGGGTGGAGGGTAGGACAAGCGTGGCTGGACGCTCTGACCTCTCAAGGTTGGTATTAATTCTATGGGTCGGTGATTTCCAACTACATTTCCCCTGCGCCTGGTTTCCTTTGCAGCACTAGAGGCACCGCGTGACTCGGATTTAACTAGGGGTTTTCAGCTGCATGCCTTTGTGCCTAACAGCCAGGGCCCAATTTTCCCATCACAGTCCTCCCTGCAGCAGCAGCCCTCGGGTTCCGAGACAGTGGCTGAAGATCAGTTCCAGCCCCGCTCAGCTCACAGAGATTTTCACAGAGAGCTCTTCAAAGCTCCTGTTCTCAGAGAAGCATAAGAAAGGGACTGTTCTGTGCTCACAGTCTGTGTGGGCTTTAGGAAGAAAAAACAGTAAGTGTGGCCTCAGGTGAAAGGAGGATGCTAGATGCAGCTTTGATGGGGAAAGCTGCAAAATGAAATCTACTCACAGAGGAGTAAGTTGGTCAATTTCACATCGGATCAATAAACATTCAGGAGCCTCTAGTATGTGCCAGGCTCTGGGTTAGACCTGGTAAGTAACAAGAAAAGTAAAAGGTCCCTGCTCTGAAGGAATTCAGTCTAATAGGGAAGATAGATATCCCATGTGAGAATTGCCATGTTTGAGGTAAGCAAGTGTGTTTGGGAACCCAGAGGTATTATCTATCCCTTGGCTTAACCTGCTGCTATCAGAATCAGAGAAAGCTCTCCCGGGAAGGTGGCATCTGAGCTGAGTAGGAGTGAACCAAAGCAAAGGAAGGTGGGAAGGGCGCGCTGTGTGGAAGGAATGACGTGAGCAGAGGCATGGAGGCATGAAACTCCTTGGCGTGTGTGGGAGCCACGAGCAGCCTGCGATTATTGGAAAGAAAAGTGGCAGAAAGGGGGAGGGGCAAGAGATGAGGCTGGAGGGGCAGGCAGGTCCCCAAGAGGGAGAGAGGAGGACTTGCCTCCCTGCTAAGGAGTAGAGACTTTATCCTGAGGGGAGCCACTGAGGGATTTTAAGCAGGTCAGATGTGCATCTTGATTAAACTATCTGTCAATTTGGGGGAAATCATTCAAACTGCCTGTGGGATGAATTGATTAAAGGATGCCATTGAAAGGATAGATTTGCAGATCTAGACATACCTAGTTAAGTGCAAGGCTCTCATTTTCCAAGAGGGTTTGGCATTACTCTGAGGCTTTTTAAGAGGTACCCCTGAAACAATCTACAGATAGATGCACGTATTTAGGTGGGAAACTCAAGCTCATTTGGGAGGAGACAGGGCCTGAAAACAGTGCTTAAAGGAAACTGAGAGACTCTTGTTGCTTCTACCCTCTGTATATCAGCAATATCAGCTGAGGAAAGCAAACTGTGCTATGATCTCTTTGTTTTGTTTAGCAAAAGTCATCCGGGAAGGCGCTGTTTAACCTGAGTTGCAGCCATCTAAATCTTGCTGAGAAGGAATATTTTGGATTAGAATTCTGTAGCCATTCTGGAAATAATGTAAGTTGGTTCCGTTATAGGGTTCTTTGT
Source organism: Camelus bactrianus (assembly GCF_048773025.1). NCBI lineage: Eukaryota > Metazoa > Chordata > Mammalia > Artiodactyla > Camelidae > Camelus > Camelus bactrianus. The sequence continues at coordinate 101,658,888 of NC_133575.1, read as the reverse complement.
GCCTAGAACTGCTTCTAAATGCAGCTTGTAGTTAGGTATGTTAGGCTCAAACCCTTGATTTTAATATGAAAAACCATGGAAACCCTGGCACAGAGACTGGATTTCATAACTATTTCCCCCTCCTCGTCTATTAAAAGTCACCTCAGTTTGCCAAACACAGACGTTTCTACCCCATGCTCCTCTTGGTCACTCTGTGAAGAGCTCTCTGTGCTTTATCTATTCTGAGTTTCCAGGGGCTGGAACTCAACCTCCAGAATTAAGACTCCTAACATCACCAATGAGTATCCAGGGGACTCTCCTTTCCCCTCTCTTGCGTCCTAACATCCCCGATGTTCTTCCCACTGTGTCCTGCTCTGGCTTCTCTGTTATCTGGCCCCTTCCCAGAAAGGCTCATTATGACTATTAAGCTGGCATTTGGGGGCTGTAGGATTCAAACGTGGAGCCAGATGCCTTCATTAGTCTTTGTAGCAACTAATGAGCCTCGTGTGTGACACCTCTGTCATCCCACTGAGGCAGGGGAGCAGTGATTCAAATGTCAACAGCTAAGAGATTATAGATCAACAATGTGCACTGTCACTGGGAAAATATGAGGGGGCAGCTTGAGTGCCGTGGAGGTATAGCATCTCTCTGACACTGCTGTTCTAACTATCTTTAGAAGTCTAAAGAGTCTTGGTATTTGTTTCATGTTGACTTTAATCTGTTTTTTCTTAAAAAAAAAAAAGCTGCACTTAACGCCATATTCTGCCACTTGTTTCATTAATGTTACCACAGGTCTGGTTGGAACTTCTGAAGCCCATTACAAAGCAAGTAAAAAGTAAGTATGGAAAATCACTTAAGAAATAGAATCCCCAGTTACAACTTGAAAATATTTCAGCACTACCGTACTATTCCTCACCTTAATATAAGGGGAGAAAGGGGCTCTGATGTAGTATTTTAATCCTTCATACATCCAGAGAATTTAGCAACTTCAAAAGATCATTTTAATTTTGCCTGAGATGAAGAATATCAGGTTGCTGGATCTTTGAGTAAATTTCAAGAACCCTGGTCATGACAGCACTCTGTGGATTGACTCTAAAACTCTATCTCAGATCTATATCCCTGCAAATCTTCGAGCATCCTTGATGTCAATCGGCAGTGCCATTCACCTTCTTCCAGAAGATGTAGTTTTATTCTGTCACAGACATTGTCCATTCATTTCAGTTTATATTTGAGTGTCAACTATGTATGAAATAGTCCCTGCACCCCATATTTCACAATCTAGTGCAGTGGTTCTCAAATTTCAGTGTGTATTAGGATCTCTTGGGCAGGGGGAGTTCTTATTAAAATGTAGATTCCTGGGCCTCATCCCCGAGTTGGGGCCAGCAACCTGCATTTTTGACAGATTCCATAGGTGTTTCTGATGCAGGTGAATTGCAGTGCACACTTTGAGACAGGCTGTTTCAGTGTCGCGTCCTGCCTGCTCTTTATGTGCTGGTGCTTCCCACGGTTCTGTCTGTTCCCACCGCATAATGATAATCTGTCACATTATTCCAACAGCCTCCCAACTTATTCCCTCCAATCCATCATGTGCACTACTCCCAAAGGGAACTACTGAAAATGCAAAGCTGACCACACCACTCTCCTGCTTAAGATGCTTCCATGGCTCCCGGTCGCCCTTAGAATAAAGTCCAGACCCTTTAGCGTGATCTCCAAAGCACTGGACTCTGACTGCCCTCCTAGTCTTTACGTCTGCCACTGACCATTTCATCCTCCTACCTCTCCTGACTTCAACAAAACTAACCTCAGGTGTAGGTTTCTCAGTTAAAATAGAAGATGCCCAACTAAATTCGAATTTGAGATAAACAGAGCCGAATTTCTTTGTGTAAGTATGTCCCATGCCATCACTGTTGATCTGAAATTCAAACTTAACTGAGAGTCCTGTCTTTTTGTCTGCTAAATCTGACAGCCCTACTCAGGTGTCAGCAGCCTTCTTTAACCTCCTCCAAACTCTTTTCTCCCTCCTGTGCTTCTCCAGTGCTCAGTGGTTATAACGTTGTGTGATGCTGTCACTCTCCGCTAGATGTCTGCCTCTTCTCCTAGCCTCTGAGGGCTCAGTTGTATTTTTATCCCCAGGATCTGCTAGTGTAAGGCTTAGCATATAATAGGCACTCAACAAATATTTACTGAATGAAGATGTTAATGCGGCATAGATGTGTTTGCTTTTGATGCAAAAAGTTTCTTCTTTTCGAATGCAAGTAGGAGCGAAGGCAAGTAGACGTCTTTCCTTAAGGCAGATTTGAAGATACTGAGAGGCCTCAGTCCAGGCTACTTCTAGTTCCCTTTATGAGATCCCTGAGCCAGGGGGTATTCACTTGCCTCTAAAGCCAGGCCCTCCTCTCAGCCAGGAACACAGAATCCCACTTAGCAAGTCGTATATTTTTTCTAAATGGAAAACACTTCTTAAGAGAGGACACGGTAGGCTCCAAATGGGGCACATCTTTATGAAAAGAAACTCAAAGAGAGAGAGGGAGGGAGAGGGGCAGGAGAACTTTCCCAATTGCTATCCACAGAGAGGCACAATCCTGAAATAGCAGCATCTTGCAAATGTGAAAAATTGAAATTTAAATGAAAAGTCTGTGGGAGGGAATGATGGGAGAGGAGGGAAGGGTAGGGAGGTGAGGGGGGAGTGGTGTGTGTGTATGTGTGTAAAAGACCTGTAACTGTTGTGCTGGACATTTAAATAAAACTTATGGAGATATTGTGTTTTAAGATCCTAAGGAGATTGTTTTCAAATTTATGGTGAAATTTTTCCCAGTGGACCCTGGACATCTGCGAGAAGAGCTTACAAGGTATAGTACGTGTGTGTCTGCTGTATAATGTTACTTACTTATTATTCTCCATTTATCAGGGAATGGGCTTCCAGCTTTCTTTGGAAGGCTTGGCTCTCAGTCACTCTTTGGGAGATGGTGAGAAGGAGGGCCTGGCTTGTCCCCAAAGGGTTAATCTTCCAAAGGGTGGGGACTTAAGGGGGAAAGGGATGGCTTCTAAAAGTGGTAGCCAGCCTGAGTGCCCATGTAGGGGTTATGCCATAAATTACCACAATAGTAAAAGTCCTTTCCTTCATCTCATCTGTGGTCCAATCAGAAGGCAGCTTGACAGCACAAGTAGGATGCTAGCTAAGTTCCATGGATTTTAAAAATGGTTACATGTTGTGTATCTCACAGCTAGAAAGTGATGCTGACATACACTTATAAAACATTTTTTGAAGTAAAAAAGTAAAAAGTATACAAATAATTAAAAAAAATGATTTATACTGCATAAACTATTGACACTTATAATTATTAATAATTATAAATGAATGATAATGGTATATAATTTTTATATTTTTATACTTCAAAAAATTTTAAAGGTAAAGAGGAGAAAGTACAAACCGTTTTTCAAGTATTTTTATATTTATGAAAATGCCCTTTAAATATTACAATGTAAACCGACTTCTTCAAAAATACCTTTTTGACATAACACTCCCCCCAGCTTTACTCTGCTTTCTAGACTTTAGACTCTGAACTTTTACATGAAGAAGGGATATAAGAGGTAATCTAGTCCAGCCCTTTCGGTTAGTTGATGAAACACATCCTGGGAGCTTGAGTGACTTGGCCAAGATCACAGGGTGTTGGCAGTTACTCTACTCGAAGTCCTCCCTCCACATGGTTCATGGCCAGTTTTTCTTCAGCCCTTTTGTACAGGGCGACTTCTTTTCTGAGGGGTCTTTGTAGAAGTCACTTTTCACAAGTTAGTCTCTCTCTCCCAAGCCTCTGCACATTTGCGAGTCGTAGGCCCTTTTCCCAGATAACTTGATATCTGGGGATCTATATCAGTTTGCTTTTGCTAACCCATTTCAGTTGAGTCTCCAATTGTAACCAATTTTGATGGAGATAAACTTTCTCTGAAAAAAAAGGAATGAGAAAATCAATGTGATGATAAATGATTCATCAGCTGTTCAGAGCAAGGATTTGGTATTTGCAGCAGGCAGCTGCCTTCTTAGCAGCAAGGAATGTGTCAAGTGACAAGAAGTTTCCTTTCTTTCTTGTGAGGAACAAAATGAAACTCACTTCCCCTTTAGAAATTGAGGCTGATTATTCTCATTTACGTCTGTATTTGAAAGCAGACAATGGCAAAGGTTAGACTTCCTTTATTTCTTCCCCATTGGTCCATCTGAGGACACTTAAGTGTAGTTGACTTTTCAAGGATGCCTTGTTTGGGGCCAATACACGACTGTCACAGAGTGGTGTGCAAATGTAATTTTTCTCATTGAATCATTTCTAATCCATTAGGGGAGCTCACAGTATGAAGGTTTATAATAATGAATGCTTTTTAAAATTGAATAATCACCTACTAATTTACCTGCTTTTTTCTGATCTGGACTTTCATCTATCACCTGCAACTAATTTTGATTCACCACTTTGACATCAAGGCTTAATTTTTTTTTAAGTTCAGATAGAACTTTATTTAGAAAACTACACCTTATATAGGGAAATGCCCACAGTAGATACTCAATAAATGTTTTAATGTATAAAATAAAATATTGGAACCAACTGTGGACCAAGAAGGAACACAGTCATCAGTAGAATCTTAATTATACACATCTTTTCAAAAATTGATTGCCTTTGATAAGGGCTTAGAAGTGTGGGACAAATGCTACCTGTTTGGCAAAGCTCTGGATACTAACGTGCAATTTATGGGTCCCTGATTGTTTGTGGGGGAAAGGGAAGCTGGCTTCATTCCAGTCAGCACACAGTAATCCCATATCTGCTGGGCTCTGGTGACACAGAGAAGGTGGTCCAGGTGACAGGGCAGACTCATGGCTTCAAGTCTTTGATTTCTGAAACACACTCTTTTGGCTACAAGGCAGCTTAAATTGAATGGCAGACCTGAGTTCTGGCCACAGTTTCATGTTCTTTGGGTGCTAGGACTCTGCCTGAATCACCTAACCTCTGTCTTTCCACCGCTGTAACATGGGGTGGTGGTGCCAGCCTCCTAAGTTGTTACGATAGTGAGTACTTGGTAGCATTTTGTAAAGAGAGCTGTACTGGCCTCCGGAGCAGGCTTGTTCTTGCTGAATCTCCCCTTCTGTCTGGCTGGGGATGTGGCTTTGCTACGTGGCAGCAACCACCACAGGACGATTGGCCAACTCCCTCCAGTTGGCGGGAGGACTTGGCCGGGGTGATTCCTAATGGCTGTGAGGGCTGCCAAAGGGCTGGGTGAGCCGAGCTGTGGTCTAGTGCTGGTTAGGTGCTGAAGCAAAGCCTATGTGTTACTCATCATCTTAAAAAGGCATCTCCCTGACTGGGGGCGCCGTTTCTTTCTTTCTTGAAACATCTTGGATCTGGGAGAAGGGAAATGCTTCTTTCTTGTTCCTGTTTCTTTCTCAAGGGATTTTCCCCAACTTCTTGGCAGGTATCTTTTTACTCTTCAAATAAAGAAGGATTTGGCTCTAGGACGACTTCCATGCAGTGACAACTGTACAGCGTTGATGGTATCTCACATCTTACAATGTAAGTAGCAAATATTGGCTTCGGGGCCTATCAGCCAGGTAGACAATCAAGCAAAGGAGTCGAGCACCCCCACCATCCCCATCATTGCGTTAGGACTCCTCTGTAGAAGGCAGAGCCTGGATGAGCCATATAGAAACAGCACGGTCCAGGAGAAAGAGGCTGCTTATTGTAGCCATGGAGATTTGAATTCAAATCCTATCTCCACTATGTTCTGACTGTTGGAGCCTTGGGTGAAGTTCCCTCACCTATCTTTGCCTGAGTTCCCCAAGCTTTAAAACAGTGACAGGAATACCTTCTCCCAGAGTGGTTATGCAGATTAAAAGGAAATGCTGATTTTCTTCAATCTCTGGCTAACCTTCCCCTCCCACTGCCCTGGGCTTGCTGTCCAGGAGCTGGGCTGGGCTAATCCCAGCATGGACTTTGCTAGGCCGGCCCCCACTCCCTCTGCTTGCCCCAGGATACATTTCTGGTACGTGCTTTCTGCGGCACATTGTCACGTTTAATGTGATTTCCCTGTTGCTCTTTATCACGATTTCCAGAGAACAAAGCACAGAGGACAGCAGGTGGAGAGAGGCTAAAAGGGAAAAAGGCCCCAGGCATCTATTAGCGTTCCCCATATCCTAGCAGCCAAGTAGTTGGACTAGGGTGAGTAATGAAGGCAGGGAAAAGGAGGCCTGGGGAATAGTGGGGGCTTGCCAGGGAGGGGGTGAAGCCGGGCAGGCCAGGCTGCTCCTGCACCCCTGAGGGCAGGACTGAGGCAGCTGGAAATAGTATCTTTCCTTCTAGGGCTGGCTGGACTTTGCCTTCTACAGAGGCCATCTAAGAATAGGCTATTCCTTACTATTCCTGCAAGATCATAACTTCATTTTTTTTGTTTCATAAGTTCATTTTTGACCTCTATCCATTGCCTTCCTGACAGTCCAGAAATGGTAGATTTTTTTTTTTTTAGAATTTTACCCATGTATTGTTTTAAATGAATGCCCACTTATTTTTATAATCCTCATTTTAGAATGCAACGACTCTATTAAGACCCGGGGTCATATCGCTCTTTCTTTCTTTTTCTTTTTTTTTTTTTTTAACATTTTTTATTGATTTATAATCATTTTACAATGTTGTGTCAAATTCCAGTGTTCAGCACAATTTTTAAGTTATTCATGGACATATACACACTCATTGTCACATTTTTTTCTCTGTGAGTTATCATAACATTTTGTGTATATTTCCCTGTGCTATACAGTGTAGTCTATTCTACAATTTTGAAATCCCAGTCTATCCCTTCCCACCCTCCACCCTCCTGGTAACCACAAGTCTGTATTCTCTGTCTGTGAGTCTACAGAAATGGTAGATTTTTTATTTCATCAGGAACTCCAGAATGAAGTGCCTGGATAGAGACAGTATCTGAATCAGTGTTTGCCAAGTGACTCCTAAGCGAGGCAGAATGAGAGCCCCGGGATCTCAGGAAGGCAGTGGGCAGAGTAATAGTTATCAGGGAAGGCTTATGGAGGAGGTGGCTTTTATGCTGGGCTTTAAAGGGATGCATAGGAATTGGATGTGTAATGATAAGCAGAGAAAACAGCAAAGAAAAAAAAAAAGTGATGGTACCAGAAGGAGTCTATACTGAGGGTGCAGCTCAAGTACAGCCAAGCCTGGGGTCTGTTTAGGAGAGGTGGCAGAAAACTCAGCATCGTTTTGAAGGGCCTTGAATGCCAGGGACACTACTTACATGCCCGGTCTTGTGTATGGGGATGAGATGGGGGATAGGGTCAGGCGGATGGAGAAAACAATATTGGAAGACTTATCCTTCTCCAGTAGCTGCCTGTTTAAGGCAGCAGTCATGGGGGTGGGGCTCCCCTCTGGTGGGGGAACCCGACTTCATTCTAAATGGTTCAGCATTATGGATTTGGGCATTCCCTAGTGGCCATTTCAGGCATAGCACAGAACACTTTCACTTCTAGAGGCTATTTTGTCTGTCTACAGAAACTCTTTCCATAGAAAAAAGCTAAAGTTTCAAGGAGTCAGCTCTTCACAATCCATCCAGGTCTGATTATTTCACTGGATGCTAACACAGTGTGCAGAGCACAACCAGGCTGCTTGTTCATTTGTTCATTTATTTATTCATCTAATATTTATGTTCTAGGCATTCAAGAATCTCCACGTTCTGACCTTCTCCTCTGCTTAAATCTTTTTTACACACCCCTCTGGCTCTAGCCAGGCTCCTCCTCCCAAACACAGTTCGTACATTCCAAATGAAGCCTCCCTTTTAGGAATACCCTTTGTAACTCTCCTTTGTCATTTATTCAACAAAAATTGATCGAGTACCTACAGAATGCCAGGTACTATTACAGGGACTGGGAACATAGCAGTGAAATAAACAGACAAGAATCCTGGCTCTGAGGGAGCTCACGTTTTAGCAGTGGGGGAGAATCGGATCAAAATAAGGAAATGTATAATGTATGTTCAAAGGTGTTTAAGTACAATGGAGAAAATAAACTATGAGAAGGAGAGAGGGAAATTCTGGGGGTGGGTACTGAAGTTTTAGATAAGGTGGTCAGGTCAGGCTTCACTATGAACGTAACAATTGAACAAAAACTGGAAGGAGATGAAAAACCAAGCCATGTGGAAATCTGGTGGAAGGGCGTGCCAGGCAGAGCACATCCAGTGCAAAGGGCCTGGGGTGGGAGTATGCCTGGAATGTTTAAGAAACATTAAGCAGGATTTGTGGCTGGCTGGAACTGAGGGCTAGAGGGCAAGAGTGATCATGGAGGGTGTTAAAAGCATATTAAAGACCTAAAACATTACTCTGCATGCAATGGGAAGACATTGAAGCATTAGAAGCAGAGGAGTGAAGTGATCTGAATTAGGTTTTAACTCCATCATGTTGGCTACTGTGGTGAAAACAGAAATCTGTAACGAGTAGTAAATAAGCGATAGTGATCAGATGTACAGTATAATGAATATAGACAATAACATTGTACTAGAATATACACATAATACACATTATATAACCTAAGGATCACTATAACGGCAATCATACTGCAACCTATACCTGTATCAAAGTAATGCACTGTACACCTTAAATTTGCACACGTTACATGTCAAATTTATTCAATTGAAAAAGAGAGAGAAAATCGACCTTATGAGGGATGGTGGAAGTGGGGAGACCAGATAACAGACTATGGCAGGAGGAAGAGATGATGGTAGTTTGGACCAGCGTGGTAACAGTGCAGATGCTCATAACATGTGCTGCCTTCCATCACTGATGATATTTGCTCATTTGTATGTCAAAGGTCTCTTCCTAGATTGTCGTAGTGCTGCATGGAGAGAAAAATAACCAGTTTTATGTGTTCCTATGTTTTCCTTAGGGTCAACATAGGATCTTATGTTTAATAAACAGAAAGATTGGTGTGTGTGTGTGTGTGTGTGTGTGTGTGTGTGATTTATTTTAAAGTATTTTTTTCCCTTGATGGAGGCACTGGGGATTGAACCTAGGACCCCGTGCACGCCGAGCGCATGCTCTACCAGTGAGCTATACCTCGCCTCTAATTTGTTGTCTGAAACAGCTCTATTATGTTATAACTTGCATACCATAAAATTCACTCATTTTAAGTCTGTAACTCAATGATTTTTAGTAAATTTACAGAGTTGTGCAACCATTACCACAACCCAGTTTTAGAACATTTCTGTCATCCCAAAAGAGATCTCTATGCCCATTTGCAGTCACTCCCTGTATCCATGCTCAGCCCCAGAAACCGCTAATTTACTTTCTGTTTCTATAGATTTGCCTTTTCTGGATATTTCATGTAATAGGAATGCTAAAATATGTGGTCTTTTGCATCTGACTTTTTTTACTCAGCATAATATTTTTTGAAATTCACGCATGTTCTAACACGACTCATAGCAGCCTTTTCCTTTCTGTTGCTGAGTAGTATTCCATTTTTATGGCTATACACATTTTGTTTATCTATAGTCACCTGGTAATGGACTTTTGGATTGTTTCCAGCTTAGCTATTATGAATAATGTTATGAACATTCATATACAAGTCTTTGCATGGACACCTGTTTTCATTTCTCTTGAGTCGATTCCTAGGAATGTAATTGTTTCATCTTAAGGTAAATTTATGTTTAGCATTTTAAGAAATTGCCAAACTGTTCTCCAAATTGTTACAATAAAACCAGAAATGTATGAGGTTTTCAGTTTTTCCACATCTTTGCCAGCACTTGGTGTAACCCATCTTTTTGATTATGGTCATTCTAGTGCAATGAATCTCACTGCAGTTATAATTAGCATTTTTCTAATGGCTAATGATGTTGAACACTTTCTCATCTGCATTAAGCATTTCTATGTTTTCTTTGGTAAAATGCCTATTCGAACCTTTTGCCCATTTTTAAATGGCTGTCTTAATTGAATTTAAGAGATTTTTACATATTCTTGTTAAAACTCCTTTACGAGATACGTAATTTGCAAAATTGTCTTCCAATCTGTGGCTTGACTTTTCATTTTCTTAATGCTGTCTTTTGGAGTATGACAGTTTTTAAGTTTGATGGAATTCCACTTTCTCAATGTTTTAGTCAAACACACTTTTGGTGATGATTCTAAGAACTTTTTGCCTAAGTAACCTAAGGTCAAAGGATTTTCTTCTAAGTTTTCTTCTAGAACATTTTTAGGTTTACCTCTTAGATTTAGGTCTATGATCCATTCTGAATTTTTTGTACATTTTTATAGTGTATGGTTGCAAGGTAAGAATCCAACTTTTTGTGGAGCAGGTGTATGTCTATTTTTCCTATTTTTTTGTTGAAAAGACTTATTTCTCCATTGAATTGTCTTGGCACTTTTATCAAAAACTAACTGACCATAAAAGTAAGGGCTCATTTCTAGATTCTCAATTCTGTTCCTTTTGACCTGTATGTGCTTATGCCATTACCACACTGTGCTGTTTACTTTAGCTTTGTATTCAGTTTTGAAATAGAGAAGTGTATATCCTCAAACTTTGTTCTTTTCCAGAATCATTTTGGTTATTTTGCATCCTGGGCATTTCCATATAAATTTTAAGATCATTTGTCAATTTCTACCCCCAAATTTGGTGGGGCTTGCATTGAACTTATAAATTAGTTTTGGCAGAATTACCATCTTTACAATAATGAGTTTTCTAATCCATGAATCTGAATTTTCTCTCCATTTATACAGATCTTTTAAAAATTTCAGCCACATTTTGTAATTTTCAGTATACAATTTTTACAAATCTTTTGTTAAATGTATTGGTTTTCTTTTATTCTATAGTTCTTTTTTATTTTTTTTAACATTTTTATTGAGTTATAGTCATTTTACAATGTTGTGTCAAATTCCAATGTAGAGCACAATTTTTCAGTTATACATGAACATACATATATTCATTGTCACATTTTTTTTTCACTGTGAGCTACCACAAGATCTCATATATATTTCTCTGTGCTATGCAGTATAATCTTGTTTATCTATTCTGCATATGCCTGTCAGTATCTACAAATTTTGAATTCCCAATCTGTCCTTTCCCACCCCTCACCCCCTTGGCAAACACAAGTTTGTATTCTATGTCTGTGAGTCTGTTTCTGTTTTGTATTTATGTTCTTTTTTTTAGATTCCACATATGAGCGATCTCATATGGTATTTTTCTTTCTCTTTCTGGCTTACTTCACTTAGAATGACATTCTCCAGGAGCATCCATGTGGCTGCAAATGGCATTATGTTGTCGGTTTTTATGGCTGAGTAATATTCCATTGTATAAATATACCACATCTTCTTCATCCAGTCATTTGTTGATAGACATTTAGGCTGTTTCCATGTCTTCGGTATTGTATTTTATTATATGCTATTGTGAATGGAATTATTTTTCTAGTTTCCTTTTTGGATTGTGCATTGCTAGTGCATGCAAATCCAATAACTTTTTATATATTGATTTTCTATCTTGCTACCTTGTTGGACTCCGATATTACTTCCAGTAGCTTTTTGTGGATTCCTTAAGATTTCCTACACACAGCACCATGTTGACTACAAGTAAAGGCAGTCTTACCTCTTCCTTTTCAGTGCAAATCTTTATATATCTTCTTGTTGCCTGATTGCACTGACTAGCATCACCAGTAAGTACAAAATTTTGGATGGAAGTGGTAAGAGCATCCCTGTCTTGTTCTTGGCACTCAGGTTTTCACCATTTAGTATGATTTTGATGTTAGCTGTAGGTTTTTCATAGATAATTTTATCAGGTTGAAGAAGTTCCCTTCTATTCTTTCTTTGTTGAATGATTTTATCATGAATTGGCATTGGATTTTGCCCAATGTTCTTTCTGTGTCTATTGAGATGATAATGTACTTTTGGTCCTTTATTAATATAGTGTACTACATTAATTAATCTTCACGTGTTGAACTGATCTTGCAGTCCCGGGATCCTATCCCACTTGGACGTGATATATAATTCTTTTTCTATGTTGCTGGATTCAGTTGACTAGTATTTTGTTGAGGGTTTTGCCTCTGTATTCATGACCAGTATTGATCTGTAGTTTTCTTGTGATATCTGTGTCTGGTTTGGGTATCAGAGTAATGCTAGCCTCATGAATGAGTTGGTAAGTGCTCCTTCCTCTAAAAGTTTGTGAAAAATTGGCATTTATAGCTTATTTGAATATTTGATAGAATTGACTAGTGATATCATATGGGCCTGATTAGATTTGAATGAGATTTGTATTCATTTTGGCACAAAATATAAATAAATAAGCCATTGATTTGGCCTTTTTAAGAAAAGCTTGTTATATAGAGATATTCATTCTAATGTGGTTTTTGACATATATGAATACTCCTCACCTGTTTAAAAATGAGCATGCCATCTGTCTAAAATGCAATATAAAATGAAGACAAAAGAGAAAATAAGAACTTTCTAGCATTCAAAATCAGTGCTCACATGATCATGAATTTTACTCAATGGGAGAGCACCAACCATACAATTCCATGGAGAATCTGTTTATTCTTATAATTTGTAAAATACGAATAGGTTTGGATATCTGGATTCCCTTTTTTTCATGTTAAAATATGAATTTTAACTGTAAAAATTGTTTTGGTTTTCCATTTTATGGTAGATTAGAAGTCAGAATTTGAAACAAGTAGAGATGTCTTCAGGGGAAATCAATGACCAGGAAGTGATAGGGAGAAGGCATAAAAATTATAAAGAACACACAGCAATTCAAAAATCAAAACACTTTCAAGGCATTTACTGTAAGGGTAGATAGTCATATATACCTGAATTGCCTTTGTAGACACAGTGCTATAATACATGTTTCTAACAACAAACTGGAGACATTTAGAAAAGAACAGATTATGAACGGGGATGAACTGCCAGTGATTTGGAACAATCAGAACGATTTCCAGAATGATTCATCTACTGGGGATTCCGTATAGTGGGTTTTACTAGATTCCCAATGTACAGAGTGATGAGTGGCTGTGATTGGCTTGCACTGTAGTTGGCATTTATATTCTCCTTTCTTAATAATGTCTAATCAAGGTGGAGTGAGGTTAGGGGGCTGTTACTAGTTTGCTAGGACTGCCACAACAAAATATAACAGACTAGATGACTAAAATGACAGAAATTTAGTTTCTTACAGTTCTGGAGGCCAGATATACAAGATTAAGGTGTTGGCAGGTTTGGTATCTTCCGAGGCCTCTCTCCTTGGCTTGCAGAGAGCTGCCTTTCTGATGTGTCCTCACCTGGTCTTTCCTCTGTGCACCTGATGCCTTGCTGTATGTCCAAATTTCTTCTTCGTACAAGGACACCAGTCAGATTGGATTAAGGCCCACTCTTCCGCCTCATTTTAACCTCATCCCTCATTTATAGGCCCTGTCTCTAAACACAGTCACATTCTCAGGGACTGGGGGTAGGACTTCAACATAGGAATTTGAGAGGGAGGATATAATTCAACTTATAACAGGGACTGATCAGAAGTAGAAGAGCTCATAAACAGAATGTGGGAGAAAAAAATATTCATCTGCGATCCTGGAGCCTTTAAGATCTCCACTGTCTGTGACTTACTATGCGGAGACTTCATAGCAGCTCACTTCTTATTTGAAGAAGAACCAGTTAGTTCCCTCCCCCAACAACCAGCTATATCCTAAAACTTAAATATACATAAAGCATTTGGTGGGACGTCTGGGGCTGCATTGACTGCAAAGAAAGGGCTATTTGGGGGGAAGTCAGAGGGTCTGCTGGGTGCTCTGCTGCTTAACTCCTCAATGGTGATGTGAAAAACGTCATTTGTCTGCCATGCAGCGGAACTGGGAGACTTTCATGAAGAAACAGATAGGAAACATCTGGCACAAACCCGCTACTTACCGAACCAAGATGATTTAGAGAGCAAGATTGTGCACTTCCATCAGAAGCACGTGTAAGTACTTTCACTGGCACCTGCCTTCATCTGCTTTACCCACAGGAAACACTAAAGCTGGGGACAGACTCTTAAAAGCAGGCCCTTTTCAAACTCCCAATTTATCTCTTCCCACCCCCTTTCCCCCCTGGTAACCATAAGTTTGCTTGTTACCTCTAATGAAAAAGAATATGAAGAGGAATATATGTATGTATATGTATGGCTGAAACATTACGCTGTACACCAGAAATTGACACATTGTAAACTGGCTATTCTTCAATTTTAAAAAAAGCAAGCCCTTAAGTCAGAGAAGCTTCAGGCTTGAGAAAACACAGAGCTCCTCTTGGAGCTCTTGGGGTGGAGGTGTCATTCTTGCTGCCTTTATTAGGTTCATAATAAATTCTTTCCCCTTGCAGCGGCAGGAGCCCAGCCGAATCTGACATTCTGCTACTGGACATAGCGAGGAAGCTGGATATGTATGGCATCAGGCCACACCCCGCCAGTGATGGCGAAGGGATGCAGATCCACCTGGCTGTTGCCCACATGGGAGTACTGGTATTACGGGTAATGGCTCTTTTCCTTTAAAGTCCTCACCTCTGGAGATTATCTTGGCTCAAAGTTGAGTGTCCATTCTCAAGGCAACCCCACCCTTCAGTCTTACCACAAGCTAGAAAGGGAGGTGATGCTTGGAAGAGTTTGAGGTAAGTCCCTTCCCCTCAATGTGCTTTGCTTCCGTTTCCAGTCTGTAACTGACTGTTATGATTCTCAGGAGCTCGCACACCAGATCAGAGCAGCACGGTGGAGAGATGAAGTCAAGGGACTCTTCGGGACTTTGAGACCCTAGATAAGAATACGGATTTCGGCATCTTAAAAGTTTAGGCTGTGATGTAAAGTGCATTCAGCCTGTCCAAATCCACCAGAATTCAGACAAAATTAGGCCCAAAATGTGGTGTTCTCATTCAGTTACTGGTTTCATTGGAGATGCCCAATGCCAGCTGGTGGGAAATTAGCGCCCAACCCTGCAAGCAGTCATTGCTGTTTACTGACTCATCCTTTCCACAGGACTCTGTTTTCCAGGTTAGAAACCAACTCAGGGCTCTCTGGTCCTGAATCATCATTAATCCTCACTGCACGGAAGATGGCCAAAGGCTATTTTTCAACAGTTTTTCAGTCTTAGGACTTCTTATGTCTGTGAACATTCAGTGAATTTAGATCCAAATTAAGGTTCAAGAACACTTGTCTAACCGTCAGAATGATAGGCAGATGTATACCTAGACAGGTTTGGGAATGAATCACTTGTGAGAAAGAAAGGGATGACTTCAGACCCACTGACCCCTCAGGACTGAATTAGAGCACTGAAATAAGTCACAAAGCAGGCCAGGCACAGGCTTGACTACAAGAATCTTGACCTTCTTATTTACTTGGTTGTAAACTTTACAGTAGGAGAGTCACACTGATGGACAAAAGACCCAGTGGAGCGAGGCATGCCTGCTCACCCAGGAGGGTATTTTTACTTGTTCACTCTAAGCCCTGATCCTTGCTATTTCCTACTCAATGAGAGAAAATGGGGAGCATAGGGGAGCAAGCCTATCACGTGGGTTGTGATCTCTTGCAGTGTGAGTACTTCTGTGGACAGTTGGGAACAATATAGACGGTCTATTTTGTCCTGCTCCAAAGCCAGTCAAAGAACATTTTATGTTCTGAGTACGTTCTCTGTGTTCTTCATTGTATTAGTCTTTTTTAAAAAAAAGCTTTATTGAGATATAATTCGCATAACAAAGTTCATCTGTTTTAACTGTACAATTCAGTGAGTTTAAGTATATTTCCAGAGTTGGGCGGCAGTGATTCCTTCTGTCATTCATCCTTTTATCAGCATGTTTATTGTGCATCTACTCTGTCTCAGGCACTAGAGCCACAGAGGATAATAGGAATGATTCTGGCTTCACGGAACTTATATTCTTAAGGGGGGAAATAGACCACTAAACAAAAGTAATTATAAACAAATGTGATGTGCTTTGTGCTAGAAAAAGTGAGGGATGCTAAGCTAACACATGTGCAAGGGGCTTAACATTTATGCTCTGACCTGAGGAAGTTATCCAGACCAAAAGGATAGGGTTGGTAGGTGAGGGAGGGTGTCCCAGAGAAAGGGCACACAGGCGAAGGCCCAGAAAAGGATAAAGGATGATATAATCAAGAAACTAACATTAAGCATGACACAGGGTTCCTGTCATTCAGATCATCACAATTTATTTTGAAAGACCAGAGAAATAGTGATCAATATCAGACAATAAGTAATCAAAAGTTAATCGATCACATTAACTTTAGTTGCACAACAAGCAGTATACACAATGGATGCATGTGGTCCTGGTAGAGAATGTTTACATGGGGACAGAGGTAGGAGTGACAGTGGTGGGAGTGACACTTCTCAAAATGTTTCTCTTTGTATCCCTTTGATTTTTGGGCCATGCGAAGAGACAACCAACCAACCAAAAGGGTTAAACTATCTGGGTAGTCCAGGAGAGCTAAAGGATTTCAGAGGATTAGAAATGGGTATAGGCTGCAGCAATTAGAATATCCTAGAGGACGTGCTGCCAGAGCTGGCAAGAAGGCTTGACTATGGGAAAGTCATTATGGGTGAGGACAATGAGGAGACCCATGGGAGGAAAGGTACAGAGTTGGATGGAAGGATGTTTTCTGGGAGCAGTGGGATCAAAGTTATATTCAATATAGTTGGGGCAAGAAAATCCAGCCATGTTGTTTATCTATGTTATACATAGTAGTGTGTATCTGTTAATCCCAAACTCCTAATTTATCCCTCCCTAACCCTTTCCCCCTTTGGTAACCATCAACTATACTTCAATTTAAAAAAAATTAAAAAAAAAGAAAAGAAAATCTAGCCAAATGAATTTAGAGTTGATGCAGGTGGTAAGGAGCTATTGAAGGTGTTTGAGTAAATGAGGTGGCAGGATAAATGGGACTTTTTTAAAGCAGTTGAATCTGGAAACGTGGGGAGGGGATGAGATTAGAGAAGCTATTGCAGTGCAGGTTTCCCCTGCTATTTAAAAGTATAGCATTCCTATGAAACCTTTCCTAGCAGAAGTGGCATAAAGCAAAGCAGCATTACCTGAGGACACATCTTGCTAGTGGATGCATCAAATAAATCAGGATAAGATACAGATGTACAGTTCAAAGCTATGGAGGCTTACTGCTGAGATGCTGAGTGTAGTTCCTGGGGGAAGAGCTTAGAGGCGCCACTCTTGTGCCTGGCATGTGCGCTGCCTCTGTAATAGCTCACTGCAAAACAAATGCTGATCACTGGGTTTTTTGCGGGGGGTGGGGGGGGGGAGTTGCCCTTTTTTTTTTTTTTTTTCTAAAAGCAAAAATCCTCTTTGGATTTCTTTCATTAGCAAAAACAGGTAATAATGTGGATCTTTTTGTAAAAGCAAAGTGATGTGATGTGAACTTTTGAAAAGCGGGGGATACCTGGGTATCTGCAAACCTCTTCTACTGTGATCTCCCTGTCTTGGTTAGAAACCTTCCCCAGGCATGCCCCTCTTCCTTGCATTTCAAAGCAGTCTTGTGTCCCACCTGGAATGCCTTCTTTGGCCATAGCTTCTGCCTAGTACAACAGGATCAGTCTGTACAAGAGATAGAGCAAAGGTAGTCTCGTTCACGAAGCACATTTTCCAACAGGTTTGCATTGTCTTACAAACCAGCTTGTGCTGACATTCATCCTGAAATCTGCCATGTGTTTCATTATAGGGAAATACAAAGATCAATACTTTCAACTGGGCTAAAATCCGCAAGTTGAGTTTTAAGAGAAAGCATTTTCTCATCAAATTGCATGCCAACATCTTGGTAAGTAACTTTCTAATAAATTCTACTTTCTGCTCACTTGGGATTTCTTGGTTGTTTCTGCAAACGGTTTGATTGTGAGTGGTGAAAGCTGGCTGGCCCTGACTAGAGATGACCTCCCTCTTTTGCCTTAGAATTTTACTAAAGGCAAAATACTAACAAATCCTATTGGCAGTTCAGAATGAATAAAATAATAGGAAAATGTGGTGACTAGGATGAGAGACAAGTCTCCTTAGAAACCATTTTTCAGGGATTTGATAAGTCAAGTGGAAGAGCCCAGATCTAAGACTATGGGCATATTTATTCAATGTTATTTGCTCCCTGTTATAAAGTATTTCATTTTCTTTCCTTAAGCAGAAATAATTGAATACCTACTACATGCCAAATGATTGAACACCTACTCTTTTCCAAAGCAAGAGGTGGGGGGGGGGGTGTATATGAAGTAAAAGAAGCAATTATTGGTCAAGGCTGCATTGTACAGGGTGAGACAAAGGGGATAGAAAGGATGATTTTTTTTTGACTGTAAAGGAAATGAAAAATGTGTATCAACTACTTTTTTTGACCTACAGACGATTTAGTCATTTGAGCTTCATTCTCTGGATCTAAGCCTTACATAAAAGAGTTCCTCTGAGCAGTTCCAAGACTGCATCCAGTGTTAAGCCCATGGAGAGTCCCCGGGCTGCATCTAGGGACTTGGAAAGGAATGAGAGAAGGAGGGCTGCAAAGTGGGTGGGTGGGGCTGTTGGAAACAGGGCTGCACACGGGCCTGGGTAAATGGGGGTTTGTGGGGAGTCGGGGGATGGTGCAAACTTGAACTTCAGGTCTGGAAGGCCAAGCTCCACTACAACAGATTAGAATATGCTAAATGAGCAACACAGAGCATCACAGAACAAGACAGCATAGAGGAGGAGACATGTTTCTAGCTGATATGTTAAAAAGACTCACGTCTGTGTAATCATCCTATAAAGCCTGCCACCTGTAAGAAAAATCTCCTCCCTCCCCTTTCCTGTTGGTCACTTATAACTTCTTGTCACCTTGAAAGGATGCCCTTTGATGTTCATTTTAACCTAATTTACAACTTTATAAAAATGTTCCTGGCAGAGAAGTGGGGGTAAAAATGTGTGTGAGGTGATGGGGGTGTGCAAAACAAGATTTGCTTCTTAGAGAAGGCTCTGTTTTTGAGCAGTGGCCCTGTCCCTCGGAAGGTTGCCAATCGTTTGGTTTCAGTAGGTGTGAAGCTTAAGGTAGCCAAGTGGAAAATCAGAAGCTGTATGGGTCCCTGGACCAATAGTTTGGAAGGTGGTGGGATTTGAAGGTCTTTGACATTCTGGAAGGATGTTTTGCTTGATGGAAATTGGTTTATACAGGTGTTGTGCAAGGATACCTTGGAGTTCACCATGGCCAGCCGAGATGCCTGCAAGGCCTTCTGGAAGACTTGTGTGGAATACCATGCTTTCTTCAGACTTTCTGAAGAGCCCAAATCAAAACCCAAAACGCTACTCTGTAGCAAGGGTTCCAGTTTCCGCTACAGGTAATTAAATCTGGCACCTAGGCAAACTAACACAGAACTTCTTTTCAATAACATGAAGGCAGTAGGAGGAGCTTCAGTTCTAGAAACAGTCAAGAATCCATTTCAGTGGGGTAAGCTTAGGAGGGGGAGCATGTAGCTCTGGGGGTGGGGTATGTAGCTCAGTGGTGAAGTACATACTTGGCATTTGTGAGGTACTGGGTTCAATCCTCAGTGCCTCCATTAGAAAAAAGCATTAAAAAAAGAATCCATTTCAATCACTTAAAGGATGATACCGTTTACTGCTCATTCTCTGTGTGACTTATTGAATCAATATCTCATAACTGGGAGGCAGGGGGAGGTGTGCACCCAATTTAAGGGGTTAGATCAGAATTTCTGCAAGGATACGGGGACATAGGTTGTTTGAGAGAATGTAGTCAATGAATCTATTGTTTTCCTTATATGCAACTTACATGCTAGCCATGGGAAGAAAGTTCAACAACATCTCTTTGGTGGTGGTTAGGCAACACATAGGGTGAGGAAGCACTGGAGGGGCTAAGGAATTCAGGAGGTTGAGTAATATGGTAGTAGAGGCTCCTTACTACAGGTTAACTAGCACCTTGGAAGAATGCAAATGAGGTCTCAATAAGAACTTGTTTTTACTTGAACCCACCAGCGTAGGAATTCTTTGGAAGATGCTCTCAAAACGCTTGGCTAAGATAAAAAAATGCTTCCCATAAAGGATTTTTTAAACAGCGGAAGCCTGCCCCAGTAAAAAGGAAGATTTTAAAAAGACACATATTTTTATGGAATCATTCCAAATGTATTCTACAAACCCCTGCCTTCTTAAGCAGATGATACTGAGCATATTTTGCCCTTTTTAAAAAATGACCTGAGTTATTATAAACATTGCTTATTATCCTCTGCCGGCAGCAGTGGTGCAGTGATGGCCTCAGGGCGGGAGAGGCATGTCAGACCCTGTACCTCAGTGATAAATGGCCCAGACTTTGGGGGTTTTATTATTCCTGTGTGTTTCTCCTAGCAATCAGTTGGCTTTCTTTGCTAGTGTGTGTCTGTCTGGAACAACCTTCTTCTACTGTTTAGTTAGCTGTTTTTCTCCTGTCATGGATTGGGAAACTAGACAAATAGCCTCATTAGAAATCATGTGTAAATTTGGAGGAAGGGGAAAGGTCTTTAAAGGAAGGTATATTACTTTTCAAGGCCAGAATTTATAACTGTTAAATAGCCCTGTTCAGAGGCTCTTTAAAAATGTCTAGGTTCTGCGTCACTGGGGTTGCTCTATGCCTGATCCCTGAATAAGTGGGTATTATTAATGTGATGGTCAAAGATTCATGGCATATGTCATTCATCCAAACTCTTTTGATTTCAACAATAAATGAGGCTTTTGAGTTTCAGTAGCCTACTGGCTAACGAACAGCATTAATAAGATGTTTATCTCGTTTTTGTCATAGCGGAAGAACCCAAAGGCAACTTTTGGAATACGGGAAAAAAGGGAGGTTGAAGAGCTTGCCATTTGAAAGGTACATGGCTTGTTTCTTTCTGTCGTATTGATTTGAAGTTGAATTTAGAGATTTATAGCTATCCTGTATTCACATGAAGACCATTTCAATTCCTTCTCTGTTTGGGGATTTCAGGAAACATTACCCATCTCAGTACCATGAACGACAGTGCCGGTCCTCACCAGACCTCCTCTCTGATGTGTCAAAACAAGTAAGGTTTTTAAAATTCCTTCTTCTTTAGATAAGTGCAATACATCCGCATTGCAAATGCTTCCAAGAATTGATTCTGTCAGAGTCTCCCAGTATGTAAAAAAGTTTACTCTGTTCAAGTATGTTAGCCTCCTGGGGAGGTCTGGCAGCTCAGTATCTCCAACCAGTAGAAGACTCTTGGGTAAACTACTACTGGTGTGTACTTTATAGACTGGAAAGATCTGGCACATCTTTAAATTGCAACCTGTACCACTAACATCTTACAAAATGCAGATCCAGATGAATTTCTATGGCTTTGCATTTTAAAAACTGAAAGCTCTGCTTTTTCGCCTATGAAAATCTTAAGGCTTAGAGGAAGCTATAAGGTCTTGGGTTAGGTTTTAAAGTACTTTTGCCATGTAATTTTGTTAACTTAAGAACAAAGTGCTCAAAAAGATACATGCACCCCAATGTTCATAGCAGAACTATTCACAATAGCCAAGACATGCAAACACCCTAAATACTCATTGATAGATGAATAGATAAAGAAGATGTGGTGTTTCTGTGTATATATGTATATATGTATATACACACACACACACACCTGCGTGCGCATGCATGCACACACACACAATGGAGTACTACTCAGCCATAAAAAATAATAAAATAATGCCCTTTGCAGCAACATGGATGGACCTGGAGATTGTCTTACTAAGTGAAGTAAGCCAAAAAGAGAAAAATTCTGTATAATAGCACTTATATGTGGAGTCTAAAAAAATGATACAAATGAACTTATTTACAAAATAGAAATAGACTCACAGGCATAGAAAACAAACTTATGGTTACTGGGGTGGCGGGGGGTGGAGGGATAAATTGGGAGTTCAGGATTTGCAGATACTAACTACTATATATAAAATAAACAAGGTCTTACTGCATAACACAAGAAACTATATTCAATATTTTGTAGGAACCTATAATGAAAAAGAATATGAAAAAGAATATATATATATGTATATATATGTATGTATATATATGTATGGTGTGTGTGTACATATATATATATATATATAAATATATATATAAAAAACTGAATCACTATGGCTATACACCAGAAATTAACACAACATTGTAAACCAACTATAGTTCAATTAAAAAGAAACAAATTGCTATTCTTCTGGAACTGTGAGATGATGGCTTCATTTGAGTTTTATAGTATGAACCATTGTATAGTTAATTATTTTTCTTTTGCTTTCCCTAAAAGAAATTAATTATAGATCTCATAAACTCTTGTCTTCATTCAAGTCACAGGCAGTTTTATCTGAAAGGCATCACAGAGGTATAATGCTGGATGGTACCATCTCATGTTGACCCTCTCATGCCATTCACAGCCCTCCTCCCCACCATTTTATGGAAAGTAGGGAGGAGGCTGGAACAGGGAGGTTAGGAGACTTGCCTAAGGTCACACAGCAAGTAAAGGCAGAGCCAGGACCAAAAGGCAGAACTCTTGGCTCACAGATATAACTGTTAACCATACTGCTTGAAGTACAATGCTGGCTGAAGTGTGTAGAGAAGGCGGAGGCTGGGAGTGTGACGGCACTGAGGAAAGATCAGGTCATGTCTATTTTTCAGCACAGAAATTGGGGTGTGGTACAAATTATTACCTTTTATGTATCTATTTATCAACCCTGGAATAGAACATGGATTGAAATGATTTTGTGAAAAACTACCTTTGCAAAATTCAAGGCTAATTTAGGTCCCTGCCCCCACCCCAACCAAATGGCCTTTTCCTTCTTTCACCAACATGTCTTTTCTGTCAAGGTGGAAGACTTGAGACTAGCGTATGGCAGCGGGTACTACCGAAATGTGAACGGAGTGCACGCATCTGAGCCCGTGCTGGACAGCAGGAGGAGGAACTCTGCAGTAGAGGTGACATTCGCAGCCGAGCTGGAGCGGTCTAAACCAGAGGCGGATCCCACTTCGTTACATCAGTCCCAGAGCAGTTCCTCGTTCCCTTTTTTTTATACAGACCCTGTCTTTAACACTGACCCGGATCCTGCCACTGGTCCCAGAGACTACTTTGAGGAAAGGAGTCCTCTAAGCTCCTTCCAAACGAGCTGTAAGTTTGCTAACAATCACATGGGCACAGCTTCTGGCCTTCCAAGCAAAGTGAGTCCAGCGAGGCAGTTAACTTACACAGACGTGCCCTATATTCCTTGTACTGGTCAGCAGGTTGACATAATGCCTCCTCAAGTCTTTTTTTATGTGGACAGACCACCCCAGGTGCCCAGATGGTCTCCCATCATGGCAGAGGAAAGGGAAAGGCCAGACAGCTGTCTAGAGCCCACTGCAATGAAGCCAGCCAAAAGAAGCCCAAGGAACATCAGAGTGAAGAGCTTTCAGCAAGACTTTCCAGAACGGCCGGAAGCTACGGCCAGGACTGCTGGTAGGAGCAACGTCAATGTAGATCTAGAAAAGGAAGATGCCAATTTAGAAGATGCATTTGCATGTAACATTCACGAGCAAACCCCTAAACGGTCCCAGAGCCAATCAGACATGAAAACTATCCGTTTTCCTTTTGGGTCAGAATTTAGACCTTTAGGGCCCTGTCCTGCTCTGAGTCGTAAAGCTGACCTGTTTACATATATGTTTGCAGAGCAGGAGTTTCCAACAGTTCTAACGGATCAAGGAGCAGCAGAAAGGTATGTAGCTAGTGAATCCAGTGATTCTGAATCAGAGATTCTTAAACCAGACTACTACTCTTTGTATGGCAAAGGAATAAGGTCCCCCGTGGCCAGAATCCGCTTGTCTTCTGGTAGTCTACAGCTAGATGAAGAAGATGAAGTTTCTTTCAGTACACCAACTGCTGAAGACAGGACTTTGCTAAAACCATGTAATTACTTTTTAGCTTAAAAGTGTGAACTCTATGAACTCAGGTAAAACATAAGGAACCTTCTGCATCAACCATTTTCTTTGTCCCTTTTCATTGGAATCTTCTAGGCTTGGGCACCTAGCTTATGAAAGATCCAGCTCTTCTGTTCCCTCTGAATCATTCTGGAAAGTGTCCTTTCCTCACCAGCACTGTGGCCAGGTGAGGTGGGTATCTTGTCATTTCCATGATACATTTCCCCACAGAGACACTGTAAATGAAGCTCAGGGTGCTCAGCACTGAACAGTGACAGTACGGGTTGGCACATAGACTTGGCTTCTGATGTCATTTAGTGATTTAGTAGATTGTGACTGTATTGGTCATTTTGTTCTTAGTACTATGACTAAAGGTTTCAGGCCTCATTATTCAGGTGGGGCCCAGTAAAAATGGTCCTGTTTTATGTTAAAGACTTCAATTTCCATAACATATACTAGGGGGAGCATGGCCCTCCTATACTTCAGGAATAAGACAGGGCATAGATCCTTTCAACAGAACATGAGTTTATAATTAATCTAGGACTTGGCAGAATTCTAAACCTCAGAAATTCATGAATTGATCAACTTCTAAAGCCAGATATCTGCCTGATGGGGATAATATGATGTTTGACTTATTGCTTCTCTGTTCTTAACTATCTAGTGTATGTAGTGAAAGATAAAAACTTACATGTTGGTTTGCTTATCTAATCTCTCCTGCAAGAATTTATTTATTTATTTTTTTTGCCATACCCTGTTGCATGCATGTAAGCAAGGAAATGAGATGAACAACATTTTAATAAAGAGTGATGGAAATCCATTTATTTAAAGAGTAAGTTGTAAGTATGCTCTTCCTTTTGCTTTAATCAATTTCAGAAGTGATTGGCTCTAGCCTATTACTAAGAGAAGGAACAGTTAACAAGGGAAAGGAGGGAGGCAGTTATAAATGTACAGTCAGGAATGGAGAAGGGGTAGAATTGGGGTAGCTGAAAAGAAAAAGGATAGTTCTAAATCCAGACTGAGTTAATGAACCAAATTCTATTATTGACCCCTTGGAATTTCTCTATTATTCCCCCTGGAAAGTATAGTGTTCTATTTCAGAACTTTATTTTGCTTATTGATTTTAATATTAAGTACAACATATTTATAGATAATGTTAGGTAATGACGTCAAAGAAATGATGCAATTATATAAGCAAGCTGTTTTTATATATGATTGAATGGAGAAAAGATGGGTGGAATAGTTTTCTTAGTCTCCTTGTCCTTACATCAGAAAAATCCCTTTTAAAATACCTCACTCTACCCCTTTGCAACGTTCTAGTACTTTCCTTCCTGCTCCTGGAATCATATCCAGTAACTCACAAGTCTAGAATAGCTGATTAATAATAAGACTATTTTGAAGCCCAATCACCTATATTAATCCTATAGATCCTCAAAGCTATACTAAGTTTATCTTTGACTTTTTCTCTAGGAAAAACTCCCAATTCCTCTAAGATCATATGCTATTTTTCATCTCAAGTTCTAAAAATCTTTGTGAAATTTGTTTTCCCAAGAGAAGTACAGGGTTGAAATCTGTAAAAGTTTTCCAAATAAAGCTTTCATTAGGATGACCATATAATTTACTGTCCAACCTAGGGAGGACAATTTTTGAGTGAAAGAGGACTCTATTAATAATTTTGTCAGGACAGGAGGCAGAAAACAGGAAGATGTTCAATGCTTATTAGGATGTGAAGAGTTACAATCAATGCTTATAAAATGTGAAGAGTATCTCCTGGTTTCCAATGGAAACATCTGTGTTAAAGTTCCAACAAATGCATTAAAGGGTAAAAGGGAAATAATTTAAAACAATTAAAATAACATACCATAGCCCCCTCAAGAAAACAAACATTGAGGACCATGAAATTTAAATATTTATTTTTAACCCCCCCAAAACACTGAAGTATGCTTCACCGAGAAACAGTTTACAGGACTAATACCTATAATGAATAAGCAATACCACTGTCTATTCATGATGCAGTTGTGCTGTAAAGTTTCAAATAATCAATTTAAAAACTTGTTGCTTTTACTTTTAGAAAAATACTCATTTCATCCATGATATGAGGTGCAAAGTTTTTACCAGACCGCTACAACTTATAAACTGTAATTGAGTTTCAGTTACATAGCAGGTGAAAATTTTAACTGAACTATTACTTCAAAATACAATGTGTTAAAAATAATTGTTACAGTATAGGCACCAATGAAAAAATTTTCTTGGCAGGTGACACAACAACTTATTCAAGTGTCTGTATTATTAAAATAAAAAAGAAGAGGTAATGGCCTCTTCGACTAAAAACTGTATTCTTGAACATCTTTCTTTTAACATTTGGCAATTATTCAGATTTATTAAAATGACTTGTGCAAAAACCAAATTGTGCAGAGATCAGAACAATAAAACATTAACTGTCAAAACTAATTAATATCACTAATTCTACAACTATAAAATATAGCCCCACTTCAGGATTTAGGCAGGCATAATATATATACTGGGCTTAAATGGAAAAGATATTACCCCCATAACAGTACCATAAATATAACTGAAAATTAACTGTACAGTCTAACTTACCTTTGTACGCACAGAAATCATCCTGTACTATGTTTACTTTCATATGAATCAGAAAATACTTATTTAAATATCTTTTCAAAAATGAATAAATGACGCTTATGTATTGGAGTTATGAAGAAAAAAATGTATAAATAGTTTAGAGGACATTTTACTACCATGACAAAACTATGCTGGTGTGAGTTATATTCATACCTGTTGATCAGGTATTTAAAATCACAAGATGATCAGCTTCTTTCAAGGTCCCCAAATTTAAGCATGTAATATGTGATTTGAGTTGATTTCAAAAATGAATCCTGACCAATTCCTCCAGTATCACCAAAAACCCACCCTTGGCCAAGTTGGTATTGCTTTAAATTTCCAACCATGTTAAATAAGGGTCAATTGCCTCTTCTAAAAGAGAAGGTAAATAGTGCACACCAAGAGGTACCTCTGTTGCTACATGTTGCCTATAAATGCTTCGAACACAGGGCTCTCAAATGGGATCATCACTGAGCTGCCTGGAACATCAATACCAACTTGGTAGAAGAGTCCGTAGTTTTCCAGGTTTCATTTTTAAGAGACTAAAAACTTGTTTTAAGAATGTATGACTTGTTTCCACCTCCCCACCAATAGTCATTTTTAGAATATGACTGTGTTTGTTTTTTAAAAAGTGCGTTTTGAGGCTTGATGATTTACAAAAGTTGAATATTTAGGATGACTTTGAAAGACCTGTATGTTTCATGAGTGTACAGTTAACTAAAGATCAAAACATGAAAGGCATTCATCCTAGTAACTTAAGTAATTGACACCTAAAAGCAAAACTGTATCTCAACATTGACTAGAATACAGGTGAAACTATAGTATTAAAAGTTATTCCTTACAAAATAATCTCTTTAAAATATAAAGTGATAAACACCATCACAAAATAGTAATAGCTTCTTCCAAATCTTCAATGTTGCAAAGATCCAAAAGGCACATGGAGCTCATGAGTTAAGCATTGTTAAGCTTGAAGTAGCTTTGGTGGGTTTCTCTGGGTCCATATGAAATAGAAGCCAATAACAGCAAGTTTCTTAGGGGGATTCATCTGCTGAACACCTATAAAATTAAGGAAAACTGAAATTGATATACACCTATGCAGGTACATATTTTTCATCTGTATGAACGCTGTATGGAACTGATTCAGCCAACCGAATTCTCTCTGTTGAGTCTCATGCAGATGTTCAAATATAAAGAAGATCAAAAATCCCCTGTGCGTCTGATTTTACAACTTCCAATTGTTTGCAAATTGGAAAAGAGAAGGGGATGTTTCCATTAAAAACGAAGGGATTTTAAGAGGGGCTTTAGCTTATGAGTATAAATAGGCTTTATCAGCTAGAAGGATCTATGAGAGTATGCGTTTTACAGGCTGTACAGTTTGTTTCAACTTGATCCTAGAGGCATCACAAATACAAACAAATATAAAGATGCATGAAAAGTGATACAATGGGATTAAAGCTAAGGTTAGTATTGCTTTATAACTTGCTTGAGCTAAGGAGTTGTCTCTGTATAGGCATACAGAAGTCTTGTTTAAGAAGAGAATTGAAATATTAAATATAAGAACTTAATTGAATGTAAACAAAGTTAAACCCACAGTTCAAGAGACAGTATAGAAACTGAAGTCAAACATAAGAACCTTTTATAGTCTTCTTTGAGTTTATCTAAAATCTTTTCCTTAACTTTTCTTACGGGGGTTAAACTTCATGAACTTTAGCACTGAAACTATGTGAATAGCAGTGTGATAAGAGTAGTGGAAAGAATGAAAGCATTCTTAAATGGTATTTACAAGGGTCCAAATAATGTGCTCCATGACTTTTTGACTAGACTCCTACTAGCAGGAAAAGGGGGGGGGGGAACCCAGGCCATTTCATTTAGTGGAAAACTACCTTGCAATGCCCGAAGATGATAATTCCAAAAGCTAATCTTAAAGATGGATCACAAACAAGTTTTCAAGTATACGATTATTAAGAATTGACCTTGTAGGGGAGGGTATATCTCAGGGGTAGAGCGCATGCTTAGCATGCATGAGACCATGGGTTTGATCTCCAGTACCTCCATTAAATATAAAAAATAATAAATAAATAAATAAACCTAATTACCACCCCCCCAAAAAACAAAAAAAAAATGAATTGACTTTGTCAGGAAAAATTAAAATGACTGAATCAAGTAGGTAATTATATTATTGCATCATAAATCCACATCCAGCAGAAAATGTCAAAACAGGTTTTTAAAAATCACATTTCAAGCTTACTTTTGAAATTTTTCAATTAACTTCTTCACCATTTTATCTGTGATGCCAGGACAGGCAGCTTCAGCCACGGCAATACTTTTCTCCAGTTCTTCAATTGCCTGATTCCTGCTAGCATTATTCTCATCCTGCTGTTTAAGCTGAGAAAGATCAATAGTTATAACATTTAAAATGACTAACTTCTTAAAATAGATATCCAAAGCGAATCAATCTGTACTTACTTCAGCAAACGCAGGTGCGATTATCATAGACAAACAGCTCAGGGTTTGCACAAGATCTTGCTCCTTTGAACAAATATTATAGCTTATATACATGAAATTAAAGTCATCGTTTATGTGCATTAATTTGAATCCTTCCCCCGAAAGACCCAATACAAGGCAAGTCTCCATGCTTTCTTCCCATCACTAATTCCCATCCATCATCCAGGAGGCCTCTAACTTCTAGAATTACAACTGATATACATGATTCCACTGGGTTTAGATATCTCTAGGTAAAATGCATTTTAAAACATACCAATGGCCACTTAAATGAATTCTATGACCTTTTCTTAATTAGCCCAAAACTAGTGGCAAATGAAACATACTATGGACACAGTGAGGTAGACAGGCAGTTAGGGGTATTAACTTCTAACAATTTGGGGCCATAATAATCTCACTACATAGTTCAAAAAAGTCTATCAAGGGGAAGTGATCATCTCCATATACGTACTGCCCCATTCTGTAGTTTCTTTGGATCAGGCTTCTTTCGCACGGTGGTAAAACTCCACTCAGGATGAGTGTTGTTTTCCCTGCTGGTGGATTCCCTAAGGAGATTGCCAAAGAGACTTCTGTAAGTTCCTAAATGATTCAGCTTGGTGAAAACACGAAATCAATGCACCCAGACTCTGAAGAGAGAATTGTCCCAATGTATTAAAAAATCACTTGATCTCAGTTTCAGGTAGACACTACTTTCTACTGAAGAGTAGCAGTGTTTCTCAACTCTAAATGTGTACCAGAATTACGTGAGACCACCTCTTACTATCTTTAAAGCCCTGCCCCAACCCCTTCCCACTGACTAGATCAGGACCTCCTGCAGTGTGGCTTGTGAATTTTTTAAGGCTCCATGCTATTTTTTACCCCATTCAAAAGTTGGGCAATTTCTCATAAATGTAGGACTCAGAGAGTGTTATCTAAAGAAATTTGCTATTGCCTTTGGGTTGATTCAGCCAGTGGAATAGTAAATTCTGGTGTAGCCTACAGACTTTCTAGTCTAAATTAAGACATGGACTTAGAGGCTAAAATGTTAACATAAATGCTGCAGTTAAAAAACAGCACAACTGTTTAGGGGATACAAATCAGATACAGGTGAATATTTAAATGTACCTGTTTGGTACATGGCCAAGAGGTGGGAAAGGTTAGTTCTCCAGAGAGATTTTTTTTCAGGTTGTCACCAAAGTATGAGAAGACATAGCTCCTGATCACTTTGGGCAAACTAATAGAACACTTTTAATTGAGTCTTGTTCCAAAATTTTGTAGTGTACTCAAGTATCCACTAGGGGTTAGACCGAGACCATTTAAAACTAGAGCAATTCACTTCTAAGAAAAACATGTTCCCAAATTCATTCTACTCGGATCGTGATTTTAAAAGATTCTCAGTCTAAAGTAAAACTTTAGAATACAGTTTATATTTTATGCTAGAGAAAGCATATTGGATTGTAGTTAAAAGATATGCAACATTAAAATGGGCTAGCTACGTAAAAATTAAATAATTTGTACATACGAATCAGAACCCTCAGAATCAGATTCATCGTCACTGTGTCCCTCTGCCTTCCATCTCTTAAATCGATCGATCAGCTCAGTCAGATAAGAAGTCTTCTTTGAATTTTTCACAATGAATTTATGCTTCAGAAGTTCTTTAGCTGTAGGACGCTAAGGAACGAAATAGGTAGGATGCGTGAATATTTTTCTAGGCTCTTTGTGATTGCAAGGGGTGATAAGAAATCATTTCAAATATTAAGCTGAAAGGTGTAAAAGTATTTCTGTAGACCCGAGGACAACAAAAATGCCGTAGGACAATGGCTAATTCTATTTTTGAAGTGGTTTGAGGCAACCAAATTAAATTCACTACCTTGACACCAATTTGTTAAAGACCAATGGGTAAAAGATGGCCTACCTACCAGCAAGCTGGCAGCAGAGAAACACATGGCAGGATTTTGATAATTAAGTAAAATTTTAAAAACATTTCAGAATAATGCTTTAAATACTTTTATTATATTTACTGTAAATTGAAAAAAGGATGAAAACTAGCAAGGCTGTATTATTTTTATTATCTGCACACATATGACCCCCAGATTAATCCCTTCTCCATCACATATTAATTCATATTGCATCTAAATACAAATACCAGGTTCTGTGGGGGCTATTTTCCCCTATAGTATTTTATTAATATCAGAATATTCATTAGCAGCTTAAATGTAGTTAATCACGCTTAGACAGTTCTTGTATATTTCTAGTTTCTAGAAGTCATCCGACAGCTTTATTTTAAAAACAGTACAACAACTATAATCAAATTTTCCAGGTAGATGAATGGAGCTCATTAGGCTTCAGGAAAAAGTATACAATGTCAATGTTGGAATTTCTAAATGTTAAATTTAAAATAGTGAAATGTAAACATCTTTTCTTGAAAAATGAAAACACAGCTGAATAAAAATCAGCTGTGAACAGTTACACACATATCTTAATAATGACATTCTAGTAAATGAACTTTACTTCCTAAATTTCTTTCCCTCTGAAACAGGAAATGATCAACAGAATAAGGAAGAAGCTAGGGACCACAAAAAAAAGATGCAGAGGAAGGAGAGAAGGAACTACAGATCTTGTGAACTGAACAGAATTAGCAACAGAGAGGGAAGAATCAGGTTCCTGGGATGGATCTTAGACAGTTTTCACACGCATTGACTTCCTCACTGTTGAACAAAACCACGTTGGCTCTATGTAGATCTAATAATAGAAAACAGTAGAAATAGCATATATACTCACAAATGATGGATCTTTGTTCAGGCATGCATCAATAAACTCCTTAAAGGATTTACTAAAATCTCCGACAAGAGTTGGAGGATTATTTTTTGGAATAAGAAACAGAACTCTCATTGGATGCATATCGGAGTTCGGGGGCTCTCCCTTGGCGAGTTCAATAGCAGTAATTCCCAGTGACCAAATGTCAGCCTAAGGTAAGGAAGAAAAAAAATTACCTTGAAATTCCATTCCAACATATTGCCACAAAATAGCCTGTGGAACCGAATGGTCATACAATATTAAAATGTCTCAAGAAATGTGATGTTAATACATTTTTATTAATAGAATTCATTTAGTTAAAAAATTATCAAATTTCCCACTTTGTGCCAAGTACTGCATTCTAGGCACTGGGGATTCAGGTGGTGACTAAGACAAAAATCCCTGCTCTCAAGAGGCTTATGTTTTAGGAGAGACAGATAAATAAATAATATGATGTCAGATGGTGCTAAGTTTTGTGAAGGAAATAATAAATCAGGATAAGAGAATATTGAATGATGGGTGAAGCGGCTGCAAGTTTACACAGCATGGCTAGGGAAGACTACTCTGTGTAGGTAATGTTTAAGCAGAGACCTGATTGGGAGGAAGGTTATTCCAGAGAGAGGGAAAGGCAAGTCCAAAGGTCCTGAGGCCAGAGGGTACTTGCTATGATTATGGGACAGCAATGAGGCCACTGTGGCTGAAGCAGATAGAAAACAGAGGAGAGTGATAAGAGATGAGGCTGGAGAGGCAGACAAGGGCCAGACTGTGGAAAGGCACGTATGTAATTGTAAGAACTTTGGATTTTATTTCAAGTAGGAAGGGAAGCCATTGAAGGGAATAGGGTCCAAATATTACCAGCATCAAGGGAACTTATTTTTTAGCAGCAACCTCTAACATGACTCTAGCTTTAGAAATACTTTAAATGGAAGGAGAATTAAGGCAGTTTATTAAATCAGACAGTATGCTAATTAAACTTATTAAAAACAAAACAGTTTGTACAGGTAACACTTTACTTTTGAGTCATAAGCTGACTGTTGAATAACTTCAGGAGCCATCCAAAATGGTGTTCCCACAAAGGTGTTTCTTTTAATTTGTGTATCTGTCAGCTGGCCAGCAACTCCAAAGTCAGCAAGTTTAACATCTCCTTGTTCTGAGAGCAGGACATTGGCAGCTAGGAGGATAAAAGAAACGAAAAAAAAACCCCTCAGCTTCCTCAGAATGCATCTGTTTTTCTCAGGTTCATGTTAGACTTTTGTATACCTTTTATGTCTCGGTGAATTTTCTTTTCTGAATGCAGGTAGTCCAGACCTTTCAAAATTTCCTTTAGCATGGTAGCTATCTGGACCTCATCAAATGGACCAGCTCGCAGCTGAGGGGCAAAACACACACACACATACATGTAAAACTTTGGAATAATAAATTTCAAACTTGATATTATCTTTGAAATAAGGGAATCACTTAGATATGTGAAGCAGTTCTGTTTTATTAAGCCGATCTTTAAACAAATGAGAAAAATTCAAAAGGTGAGGAAAGAGAGTTAAAAAGTTAAGTCAAGGGGTTGAAAGGGTTTTTAAATGATTAGAGTCAATATTGAAAGATAACACAAGCAGTGTTACCTATATACCAGCTCCAAATCCTGAGGTTCTTAAATATTTATGTCAAAGATCTAAGAAATATGCTTAAATAATAAGAGAACTAGCTTTTTTTTTTCAGATAGGAAAAAAAGAAATCAGCTACTTAAATTTTGGCATTTGCTGTTTAAAGCTTATTAAATATTTACACTGAACTCATTTTTAGATCAGACACTCCATGAGATTTCTGCAGCAACTCAATTTGATCATATAGGTCAGCTGTAGCACAGTTCTTAGCACTTATGTATTAATGCATATAGCCTTTTTTGAGACTCTGATTTAAATTTTAACTAGGAATATAATAACTAAACTATTCAGACTTTCACTGTAAAAAAAATTATCAAATCATGGAGGGATACGGGTTTTCAAATAAATGTAACACATTTCCCTTTCTTTCCCCATCCCTGTACTAAAGCCAGTAGTTCCAACTGAAATACAAGGAAAGCAATGATTAGGTTTCAGGAGAACTTGTAATGGAATATCTGAAAATCTCTCTTTAAAATAAATGGTTATTTTAAAATTCTGGTACCTCATAAAGCACAAACAGTGGACTGTACAATATTATTACAGGAAAGGGTGGGAATCTAAAGTCAGAGCTGAGGTAGAGTTCTGTTTGCTGGAAGGAGGGAAGAGGTGGTGAAAATCAAATATTGCCCACTCTGCCTCACACTGGGAGGGATTCACAGCTCTTTGGCACCTTGTGTATTTCATCTTTCATGAATGCCATATTTATTCTGAATAAAGGGCACTTTCATGTTGAAATTTAACAGCTTAAAATAGAACACATACTTCAGTCTCACTATTTAATATTAACTATGGTCTGGATATACAGTATACTCCAGGGATGTTCATAGTTCAATAGGTGCCTTTCCTAGGTAACATTACCTATTTGCTTTCAAATATATCAACTTGTGCCCCAAAAGTTGCTATTCAAACAGCAATGATTAAAGTCATCTAAAAGGTGAAAATGGCTTATTTTTATTGATTGCTGGCAATGAAATTCTGAAGTACGATCAGATAATTTAAAGACAAACGTCATATTACTTAAGATTAGTACTTAGTATCACTGATCATAAAATGTTGACAGGGCTAGAGGAGGTATACCCTCAGTTACTTAGAAAATTGGGCAAGATACATATAAGGGGTACTAGCTATCATTCTGAAGGATTTCTAAAGGTGGCCTGGATAATACAGAATTTTAATGCAGAATTTAAAAATATATATTTAAGTAAAAACAAACAAAAAGGGGCCCTAAAGACCCATTAATTTATCTGGTATACTTAGGTCTAATTTATAATTCAGTAAAAGTAAAATCTCACTTAAGTGGGTACTGGAGGAGGATGGGAGGGAAACCTCCATAGCAGGGAAATGGGGATAGAACGGTGGTAGAGTTGGGTTTTTCTTGTTTATTATCAGAGAGAAGACGATCCCAAACCTTGTGGTTAAAACATTTCCTTAGTCATGATGATAATAATCAGAAAAGGAGAAATAAGGGAGTTGGAAAGTGAAGGAAGGTAAAGTAGATGGAACAGAGATTGTTCTTTTTAAAAATTTCCAGTGCAACCTTGGGAGAAATGATGCCCAGATCTTGGTCCACTGTACCTGGAGCGCACAACTGAACTTCTCTCCAAAGACTGAAGACCATACCATGTCTCTAATAGCTAATACTCCTGCCTCCAGGGCAGTGTGCTGGCCTTGCGTAATTTCCCTCTGTTGTCAACTAAGCATATGCAAGACAGTGACGTTTTCTCTTTCAAAGACTGTACGTACAGTTGTGGGCCTGGGCCGTTTCCCTCAACTCCTTTGACTTCCAACTGGCCCTAATACAGCATGTTATGTTACGCCGTCTCTTACGGTTACCATGTTGTTTTCCCACTTTTTCCCTTGGTGCTCATGGTTTATTCTATTAGCTTTATTACCTGTGTTTTTGTTGTAAGCCACTGTAATTCTTATTGGAAAGAAGTAAGGTATAGTAAATTCAATAAAATAACATACAATATGCTCAAAGTCTGTTCACATACAACTAAATTATGGGTAAGAATGGGAGGGAATCTTGAGGTACACACTACATAATGTTGACATAAATTACTAGTCATAATCATATTCCATTAGTCAGGCACCAGTTTAAAGGGATGAACACTCTCTACCCAGCATCTCTCTTGTTTTCTCCTGTCCCTGGTAACAGTGCCTTCCTCTAAGCCTAATCCTTTCTTTGGTCCCCCAAATGATAGCATTCATTTGTACAGCAATATATATGAGGAACAAATAGCACATTTTCTCATCATTTGCTCTCCCTACAAAGTCCAGTTAAATGAGGTTTATAATTAATCACAATATCATTAAATGTTAGAGCTAGAAAAACAAAACTAGAGAGATTACTAATTTCTTTGTTTAATATTTGAGGAAATTAAGGCACAAGTTCAATGGCAGAACTGGGATTAGGATCTCGGTCTCTTGATTTGTAGCCACTACAGGGCTAAAAACATTTTTATGTTTATTGACTTTATGCTAATTGCTATGTGTTCTATTTAGGAAGAGATCAGAATGGCAGGATGAGATTAAGATCTCACAATCATTTCATTCAGAAATTTCATAAAACTGACCAAACTACTACTGGGGACACAGATTGTATTAGTTAGGGCTGGGCCAGTGTCCAATGCTTAAACTTGCTATCTGTGTTCCCGACGAAAGCCGTGCACTAGCTTTGCCAATGCCTACAAATCAGGGAAGTGACATGGCGAGCACCTTAGGGGACTGGATAAGGTAACTGTGATAAATTTGGAAAGGGCTTGTAATATTTAAAAAGTGGAATGAGGATCATGGAGCAATTGTGAGGCTTCTTGTGGAGCTAATGAAAAAACGATTGCGTAATAAAACTATGTGACAGGACAAATAGAGATGAGATCACTTAACTGCCGGGGGAGAATGAGCTCTGACTCTGAACGCATGAAGGATTATTATACAAAGAAACACCAGTTATGCTCTCTCACTAGAGAGGAGAGAGAAAGAAAAAAATGAACTTGAGCTTTAGGATATAAGAATTACATTAGACGCAAGGAAGGATTACCTAACTTAGCAACTGATTAAACTGAAATGAATTCCTAGTAGATGAGTCTCTCCATCAAGTTTAATTACCATTTCTTTAGAATGGTTTAAGTATGGTTCTGTCTAAAGGGAAGAAAATCGCTTTTGGTCATTTCTATTCATAGGATTATTTGAAACTTTGGAGTCATTGGCAGTCAGGATGAAAGGCTTTTAAAAATATTTGATTACTTTCAGTCAGACAAACTCATCTCCACTTTAAAAATGAAGAATTAAAATATTACTTGGTGATCTTAATCATCTAACACTTTATTTTTAGAAACAGCATACAATTTCAAAGCAGAAGCATATTATATAAAAGCATATGATATTAAAGATAAAACAGAACTTAGTACAGCTTCTTTGTTTTATAGGATATCCAAGTCTAAGGAATTTATGTGTCTTGTTCACAGTCATAGATTTAGTTAAAAATAGAGCCAGCACTGTAACCTCAAACTCCCAGTGGTCCTTCTACTACACAAAGGTGTCTCTAGTCGTTCCTATTGAATTTTAAATACGATGTCATATTACTAAAGATTTTAAAGTGGGAGAGAACAACACTGATAGAATCAAACTTGGTGGAAACAAACAGTGTTTCTCAGAAACATTTTGTGCGTGAACACATTTTCACGGGGTGGAACTTTTCCCACACACTACAGGATTTTAGCAGCCTGGTCCCTGCCCACTGGAATGGCTATGGCACTTCTAAGTCACTGTGACAAAAATGCCATCACATTTCCAAATGATCTATAGAGGGGCAGAGAGAACTCTGCAGAGAGCTGGCTCTGTAGGCCTACTTGGTTAGAACCCAAGAGACATTTTTAGTGACAGTTACCTGAATGATGTATTTTTAAAAACGTAAGAATACTCAATCTTTTCTGGGATAAGTATGTAAAGCAAAACTCTAAACTGATAGCAACTGTCGCACACTCATTCCTAATTTCATGGCGGGGGGAGCTTTATTTTATTAAGCTATTTGTATTTCTTATATACTCTTAGAATGCCAGCAACATGCTCCATCCTGTACTACAGTTCAGTCTACACAGGAGTAGTGGTCCTGAAGAGAGACTGAACATATTAACTAAAGCAACCACATAGCTTGCCTCCAAAGCCATTGCTTACTCCAATTTAAAAAAGTGGAAGTATGGATGTGAATGTGTGTATGTAATTATTTTAAAATACTTACAAGATCCAGTGCTGAACCGCCACCCAGGTATTCCATTATTATCCATAATTTTGAACCCTGTAAAAGCCACAAAACAACTTAATAATTATAAACCTAAGCCAAATAATTATACTAACATAAATGTTAAATCTGACATACTAATGTACTGGTTCTAAAATATAGGTTTAAAATTAATTGTTTGGAAGTCAGAGTATATTTTCCCATAGAACATTACAAATGAAAGTTAAGTTCTCAGTCTTGACTCTCCCTGAAACCTATTTAGCATATGAGATAGCTTAAAAAATTAACAAATTATTGTTTCCTCCTGTCAAACTATTAGCAATTTTTATAAAACCCAGAAAAAATAAATAATAGATTTAAATTATTATTTTGAATGATGACATTGAAAGGAAAAGATAGTTATATTAAAGAATAAGGGAGGAAATGAAGACTGTAGAAATTGTGAATGGGGTTTCTGGGTGCTTCTCATGTGATTTCAGAGTTTGAGGACACTGGAGACCGTGACTTATTTTAGTTTTTGGCTTTTGTTTTAATGTACTTTACAGCTTTTATCAGCCATGATTAATGGGGCATTTTTTTGTACATATACTCCTAGAAAGAATGCTGTCCCCTTCTTGTCTCTCAGGGTAAATGGATAAGAGAAAGGGAGTGTGTAGCTTTAAAAGCATTATGAATACTCCAGGTAGAGTTAACTTCACTGTATGTTGTACAAGAGCAAATGGAACTCATAGGGGGAACACGTGTAATTAACTTACAAAACAGGTGTATACATATACACATCATGCAGCAATATCTGATAAAAATTGGAATAAATCATTAAAAAATTTTTTCAGCTATAGTTTGAAATACTGGAGACATCTCTCCATACCATTTCATGAGTGGTATTCTCTGAATCTTTGTTGGACCACAGAATTGACTGGAAGTGGAATAGTTGGTTTTACTATACTGGCAAATAGCCAAGTTGTGAATAAACTGTGTTCCAAAAGTCCACTTTTAAGTAAGATGTTAGGAATTTGGAAAGCAAGCGTTTTCCCATAAAAATAATGCCTAGGTTCCTGGAGCAGTCCCCTCCAAAAGACAATTTAACACAAAGGTATCAATAGCATGGCATAAAGAATACCAGAGGAAATACTATTTATACCATAACAATGTTTCTAGAGGGGAAATATATTCAGTATTGTGCTTCAACTTGGGATGCCAGCAACACATGTCTCACCTGTACAGTCCCAGCTACGGGATGAAGATTCTCAAGCTATTGCTGGTAGTCTTCAAACTCTAAAATCCCTGGGAAGTACTCAGGAGTTAAGTTGCATTCAAAATTTCCATGTGTCTCCATGAGGCTGGGGCTTTATTATTGGAAGAGAATGGACTCCAGTAACATGATGATGAGTATTTAAGTGACACTGTTGTGGGGGGAATGGGATGTTGCTTAGGGGTAGGGACCAGGGAGGGAGGGCTCAGCTCAATTAAGATGAAAGATCCTCCTTTCTTTCCTGACACTGACACTGCGTAGGATGTACAAGAGGAAGACAGGAACAGTGCTCCTCCCCAATCTTGACATCCTCTCCCTCCTGTCACAGCAGGCCAGCTTGAACTCGGAGAGAAAGAGCAGTGTCCATATTAGGAAGGAGAGGAACTAAATCCCCATAACAGTGGGAGGGGAGAAGACCCCCAGGAGTGGTTCATGTAACTTGTTTTCACGGATAGAAATTAGGCACCCAGAACACGAGAACTGTGAACCTGATGTGCCTTCATACTTTCTTCAACAGAGGAAAAGAAGTGCTTCTCACCATGCCTTACAGCCTGAGAATTTTTTTCTTTTGCCACAGTTTGTTTCTAATGAGTAGTATATTCTACCTTATGAATTCAGAATGCTTCCCATTCACCTGACATTTAAAAGAAAAATAAAAAGCTCTTATAAAACATGTTTATCTGTTTTGCAGTTCTGCATGAATGAAAGCACCTGTTTTCCAAGTGAAAAACAATGTGTCTTTTTTTTTTTTTTGGTACTGATTCAAAACAGTAACTTACCAACTGTCTGCTCTTTACTAAAAAGTATTCATAGAAAGCTTAAAATGTCATTAAAGTTATGACTAAGCAACTTCCAGATCTGAAAAGAAGGCTTCCTCTTTGCAAGTGAGCTATTCGGTAGAGCTAGGAATCTTCTGAAACAGGCAGGGAACCAGAGCTGCCTGATAGCTTTTCTGGCTGTTTCCTTCTGATTGTCACTTCTGCAGACAAGCCTCCCTGGAGGACGGTCACAGGTCCGGACGTTGAGAAGACTGAGAGGGAGGCATGGGGACTGGAGGTATGGGGACTGAAGGCAGGCCCGAGTGGGCACAGGCAGGAACAGTGAGCTGGGGAAGCTCCTCCCGACTCAAGGAGGCTTAAACCACACACACTCTTGTTTGTCCCTTGTTCACAGCAAGTCTTAATGAAAACGCTAATCACAAACCAAACCCACCACCAAAAAATCCAGACCCTGTGTTTGTATTCTTTTGGGGAGGCTACAGCTTCTACCTTTGATTTCTGGTAAAAGATGTTTGTGTTGGAGAATGCAAATATGTATGTTTGGTTTGTTTTTAAATAATTTAAAAGGCTAGGATGATATTTACACACTGGTTTACAAATCCAAAAGAGCCAAATGACTCTAAACCGTAACCATACATCCGGCATATTTAAATATAGGAAGTTCCTGGAGGAAAAACTCCACTTCTCCACTTATAAAATGATGCACACATTTTAACAAAGAGTTGGAGGAGTAAGTTTAAAGTCCTGCATCAACATGGGTGGTCAGTTAGACGTTAGGAAATGGCTCTCTGTTCCAAAATCAGAATGCCTAAAAAGTATGTACTTCAGACTTACACTGTTTACTGGGGAGAAGTGGGGGCCTAGTGTGAACAAATCACTGGTGTCTGGAGTATTAACTCCATCATGCCTGAACCAAGTTGTCTGCCACTAAAGCAGACAATTGGCCAAAGTAGGGGAGAAATGCTACTGTGGAACTTGAAATTCATTTGTTTATAGAAAAAACATTTTGAAAAAGAAACAAAGACATTAAAAATATTCATTATATGTTTTTGCAAGATTATTACTGTACCTAGATCAAGTACATGTTGAATTAAGTAGGCTGGTCTATGAATCAAATAGCCGATCATATCGTTGACCACATAAACCAGCATGTATAAGTAAAAGAAGCCAATCACTAAAGGGCAAATGTTGTAGAATACCACTTGTGTGAGGTGCGTGGAGTGGGGAAATTCATAGACAGAAAGTAGGATGGTGGTGCCAAGGACCGTGGTGAGGAGAGAATGGGGAGTTACAGTTTAATGTGTACAGAATTTCAGTTGAGGGAGGTGAAAAAGTTCTGGAGACGAACGGCAGTGATGGCCACACAACAACTTAAGTGTACTAAGTGCCACAGAACTATACACTTAAAGTGGTTCAAATGATAACTCTGCTGGTGTATATTATTTTACCACGATAGAAAAGAAACAGAATGTAAAATTTTGCAGAACAGCAAGGGGCAGAAGAGATCACCTTGCCAAAGACTTTACCACCTCGGGATCATTTTCTTCTAGTCTAGAATGTCTTGTCTGTATCCTACCCTCACATCCCAACCCCTATCAAAATCATGTCAAGATCCAGTTCAAGGGGGGAGGGGGTAGCTCAGTGGTAGAGTGTATGCCTGGCATGCATGACGTCCTGGGTTCAATGCCCAATATCTCCATTAAATAAACAAACAAATCTAATTACCCCCTCCCCTGCCAAGAACAAAATAAAACAAACAAAAAAACCCCAAACGATAAAAATTGCAAAACTAAGGAAAAAAAATACACAGTTCAGATGCTATTCCCTAGTTTTTGAGTTATTGTGCTTGCTGTGAAACGGGTAATATGAGACAGGTTAAGATATACCTACCTGGGGCTAAGGAGAGAGGCCGAAACCAGAGACATGAATTTAGAAGCTGTCAGGATAAAGTAGGTGAGACTGACCAGGGCAAATATGCAGAATGAGAGGAATACACATGGCAGGTATGCAGTAAAGAAATATCTGCTGAATTGAATCTATATGGAGCTTCTTAGAGGTTTATCACAGGAAGTTTAAAGCTATTCTTATTTTGAGAAAAAAAAGCACTGTGAGAGGAGGAAATATTTTCCTTTTCAATTTCCTTCAAGTTTTACAAGAAAATGATAATATAAAAAAAATTAGAGAATATTTCAGAAATATTCCAGAAACATTCACCATGCGTTGGAAATAAGCACACACGCACGCACGTCTTCAGAGAAATAATGAGAAGGCCACAAAACTGTGCAGACTCTATTCTAGAATATTTTACTTCAGTCATTCAATTCTTTTTTTTAAAATAAATATCAGTAGCTGTGGTATGTGGAGAGAGGCATATTTCCTTAACATAAACAGAAATCTAAAGGCAATTTGCAGCAGCAAATAAAGACGTAATTCAAATTCTATTCAATGCCTGAGTGAGCTTCATTTTAAGATTTATATCAAACTAGAAAAATATTTAAAGATTATAAAAGATTCTTCCAATATTATGAGATCAGAAGGGAAGGGTTTGCTTATTTGAGCACTCTTCATAAAGACTAACTTTGTCTGTCAGGAAAATCTGCAGTGAACTAAAATTAAAGGAAAATACTGTGGTCATACTGATGTGTTTGTCTGGTTTTTACTCTTGTTTTTAAAAATGAAGTTATACAGTGAGCTCAGTCAAAATGAATACCTAGTACATTTCTGCATGTCTCAAGGAAAGCAGTACAACTACATACAGTTTCAGAGAACATATAATTTTCTCTCAAGTGCAATAACTTTTCCTCCAGCTTACAGTGAGGTCTTGGTTATGTCCTGTGTTAGGACAACCTGAGAAGAACCCATATCGTACTTTACTTAATTAACTTGACTCACAAAATCCCCCGTGTCATCTGAAATGGAAGGATGGGCCACAGTAAGAACATAAGTCGATTGATGACACAGCTCTTTGGTGGTACTTAAAGGATGTGGCCTTGAATTACACTGACTGCATTAAGCAGAACCCTGTTATATTTGATGTGATTTTCAGTTAAAAAAAATTGCAAGCCTGCGAAGTCACACTGTGTTTTAATATAAATGGAAAATAAAGAAATGGTCAATTTAAGAAAGTAACTTAAAGAAAAGGTATTAGAAGGTTATAATACCATAAAATATTTCTTTTTCTCTGTGTATATATATGTATATCCCTAAAGACAGAATGTGTATGAATGGTATGTACACACTACATTTATTTACTTTAATGTAAATTGGTTCTGGATGTAAATAATCAATAGCAACCATCTATGAGTTTCTACAATTTTATCATGAAGTGACATGTTCTTTGAAGTAGTCTTTCTCATCATGTATTTTAATTAGTGATGGGTAAAGGAGATAAAAATAATACACTTTAATTCTCTAAGCAGACATCTTGGATAATGGTTTGTATCACTAACTGGTCTGAAAACATTCTATAATCAAGACTTGGTCACAACAAACTATCAGTTTTATTTATTGAAAGATTAAGCATTTATTGGGTGATATATACTATGAGGGAAATTTTTTAAAATGTGAAATCTTAGGAATAAATAATACAGAGCTACAATTCACTTTCTATGAGCGTATTGAATATGAATAAACAAAGACTGTAAGCAACCAATAAAAGTCAATGCCACTTCAGTACCCATTTTCAATATAATATAGACTAGCACGTTTTAAATAGGGCTTATTAAATGTTTGAAATCAGTTACCAAAAATAGCTTATCCGTTACAGATGCCTAAAAACAGCAAACATTCAGGTTTGCTCTAGAGTGGGTCTGGAATTACAAGGATTCAATCCAGAAGGAGTAAACCAGAATGAGCAACACACACATACACACACACACACCAATAACAATAATAAACTCCCCGGGTTGCTTATAACTAAGCCTGCTATGGAATTAGAAGGGAGACCTAAAACTACTGTGACTGAGTGACCACTCGTAGGATTCCTAAGAAAGAATCTGACCCTAAATAAGCTTTTTAGGAAAGAATATGAAAGCAAAATACGCCACAAAGAATCAAGCAATTATGTATATAATAGACTAATGGCTAACACTTTGAAGTATGTTGGATAAGAGTTACCAGCAGTATCACCTCCTCCTTGAAGCCGTTCCTTTACGCCACCACGGAAAAAAAAATGGTAGGGGTGACTACTTGCTTATTTATGCCCCATCTATAACTTACACACATTCAGTCACAAAATTTGCACCATTTTAGTGCAATTAGGCACTGTGAGCTTAATGGCAGGAGTAAGTTGTTCATTTTTACATCTCCAGAACCTAGTACAGTATCTGACACATAGTGACTGTTTGGCTACTATGCGCTCATTCCACATTCACCTAAATCATGTAATATTAGAATAAATCAAGCTCTATAAAAAGCTAGTGAAATCGATGATGAATTTCTATATTAGTATTAACTAATATAGATCGATTGTCCTAAGGTAATTTGATTAGCAGAATGTAAAAAGATAGAATTAATTTTTTGTGCAGGTCAACAGGTTGGTGGGTTATAAACACACCCTTTTGGCCTGGAGATAGATGAACAAACAAACAAACAAATAAACCCTCCCCCTCTGTAAGCCCTGAAAAACAAAGATCTAACTAATACTGCCTTCCTTTGAAAAATATCAATACAGGAATACGTTTTTAAATTTGTAAAATAATTTAGACTCTAATTTAAGCTAGATTGTTCTAACT
Organism: Camelus bactrianus; assembly: GCF_048773025.1. Taxonomy (NCBI): domain Eukaryota; kingdom Metazoa; phylum Chordata; class Mammalia; order Artiodactyla; family Camelidae; genus Camelus; species Camelus bactrianus. The sequence goes on along the minus strand of NC_133575.1, from coordinate 101,614,452 downwards.
ACTTATTGTTCACATTTCAATAGACACAAATCCAGACTTCTAACTCTGGAACCCAGGAACTCTTGGGTTTTCGTAACCAAAGAGTTTTCTGTTATGCAGTAATATCTCCATCTGCTGGAATTTTAGGTGTCTGCCAATTCCATAATCCTGGAAACTAAAAATCCAACTTTTTTTTTGGAGGGGGACAGATATTATTCTATTTAATTCCATTTCAACAAATATTTATCATGTGCTTAAGATGTGCCACATCCTGTGTTAAGTGATGTAAAAACCAAGACTGGGTAAATTAAACTCCCTGCTGTCAAGAAGCTCATAACCTGGAGAGAAAGATGTGAAAATTACCAGCATAACCCAATGGAATAAGTGACATACTTACATATTCCATCAATTCAGAGGTTGAGACAGACTGGACCATTGAGAATAACGTGCGAAAGCCCAGGGAGAAAGCTCTTTCCTGACAAAGGATATGTCTCAAGGCCCAGCTGCATTTCTGCTCGTCCATCAACCCCAAAGTTCAGGTGTGGAAAAACAGTATAGCTGAGTACTGGGATGCATTTAGGATACATTCAGGATACAGCTGTGAAATCTAAAAACAGCCTATTTTGGCACTATAAATGAAGCTGAATTCTGCCTGGGGGCCAAAGACTGCCAAATCCTGATTTAAGACATTGCCTTTCAAAAAACAGAATTTAAAAAAAAAGAAATACTTATAATGAAAATACCTTATGACTTAAATAATACAGTGCACACGTTACCTTTAAATATGATCCATAGTATTTTGTTACATATGAGCTGTCACACTGACTCAAAACAGTTATTTCTTGCTGGATGTCTTCAATTTCATCTTCGGCTTCCTCAAGGTCTATGATTTTAATAGCAACCACTTGCTGGGTACGGTTATCAATTCCTTTGAAAACTTCTCCAAAGGACCCCTTTCCAATGCGTTCTAATTTTGTGAACAGTTCTTCTGGATCGGCTATATTATTCTAAGGGGGCAAGGAGAGAAAGAAAGGGAAGTACACAAATGTTTGGCATCAAATTTTTAAATGAAGGAAAATAAATCACATAAGACAATAGTCTCTTTTTTAAAAAGCATACAAACTCCCTTGATTCTCCACATGTTCTGTTAGAACAACTGTATCCCAAATGGTCAGCTAGTCCATATTCTGTTGGATCAGCCCCGCTAACTGGGCTTAGCTGATCCTGCTACCACAATCTCATACAGCAAATGTTGTCTCTGGTGCATGCCAAAAGGCTAGACACTTTTTAGAATAAAGCAGCTGACTATACACAATTTTCACATTAATGCAATGGTAGTGATACTGAGAGAATACCTAACCTAAGCTATAGGTGATTTGTTAAAATTATAACATTTTACCAGCAAAATATTACGTTTCAACTCTCTTTCTCTCTCTCTCCAACTTGACATCCTAATTGCTGCACCTAAATTTCTAAACCACCAAATAAACAACACAGAACACAAAAGACCCAAGAATCTACAAGTCTTTTTTCTTCTTCTTCTTTACTTGGGATCCTATCTGTATGTAATATTTTCATCAATGGCTGAAATAAGATTCTATGCTTGTATTATAATTGCTAGTACTCATGAGGAAATGGTAATATGTTGAACTTTCACAGCACATCTCACAGTGGGAATCCAAAATAAGTCAAAATTTTGCTACGATAAAATCTGAGTCAAGCATAACTTTTTAGGTTAACGAATGTATAGGCACAACTTAGATTTATAAATTCACGGTCCTTTCCTGATTCAGAAATATCCTTTATGTAATAGTGTACAATTTTGAATTCAAAATTTACTCCCACAAGATAACCTTTATATCCTTACTCAAACTCATATTGCTGAATATATACTATTGATCAAGTAGAAAAAAAGATTTCTAAACCTCATAAAAGGGCATGTTATTAATTTACATTCAAATACTTTATTAGTCTATATCTAAAACTTTACTTTGAGTTCCTTCAAAATATAGAAGGATGATATATAATTCTGATGAGCTGTCTATATTTAATTTGTCAATTGGACCTAGATTATCTATGCATTTACTACAATTTAACCTAGTCATCAATTTCAGGAGACAATTACAGAGTTAGCATATTCCCTTTTATCTTCTTTTATTAGACAAATAGATCATTAAAGTTTATTATTTTTCTCTCATAGAGTTAGTTGCACCATCATCACCAAATAGACCCACTGCTATTCCAATAAACTGCCTGCTTTTGAGTACCTTAAAAACTTACGACTTCTTTTCAATAATTTCACCAATTTTTCTTTTTGCAACCTGCCTAAAAGACAGTTTGCACAAGACCTGCTTGATTTATAAGCTTCCTCATTCTCCTTGATTGGATTCTTCCCATTGCTAAAAGACACACTTCCCACGCAGTCTCTTTTTTTTTTTAACATTTTTTTATTGATTTATAATCATTTTACAATGTTGTGTCAAATTCCAGTGTAGAGCACAATTTTTCAATTATACATGAACATATATATATTCGTTGTCACATTCCTTTCTCTGTGAGCTACCATAAGATCTTGTATATATTTCCCTGAGCTATACAGTATAATCTTGTTTATCTATTCTACAATTTTGAAATCTCATGCAGTCTCTTAAATATTGCAAGCTATTGGGGATTCCCACTCACCTCCCGTACCCACATAGGACAAACACATCTTGAGCTGCCCACAGAGGCTTTTAAAAATAATTTAGATTTCCGTAGGTTGCAAATGTCTCTTTAATACTAACATTTTGTTATAATACCTTCTCTAAAACTTGAGTACCATTATTATTGATTGATTATTGATTATTATTATGCTTTCTTTCTTGCCAAGACACTGTGATTACTATCACATAGTAGCTAACCCACAAGTTACCTCCTCTTACTTTTGGTGATGGTTCTTGTGTTTCTAGTACCTTGTGGCAAAAATACTTAACACATAGCTTGGCTCACCTCCCTATAACTTCCTAAATTCAGTGAATTTGGAAAAATCAAACAGCAAATCTTTCCATTTTTCTAATGTAACTAACTACAAAACAAATCAAAAAGTTGTAAATATACCATTGTTTAAAAAGTAGATAGTATGTAATTTCTGGTAATACACTCCAGACTAGGAAGTATATTAACTGCCTAGCAAGATTTTTTTGTTGTAAGAAACAAAAATTAAATCCTAATCTTCCTAATTCATGTTTTAAAAGGATTTGACTGAAACAGTCAACCCCAGGGAGAACACAGCTGTTCTTGCTTTCTATAATAAATGGGTTCCTAAAAGTATGTAAATCAAAGATTTAAAAATCAACTCACATTTTGAATTTTTAAGAAGCTCTGAAGTGAATCCTAACTCATGAATATAATTTAAGATTTTAAATCAAGGAATATCAAGTTGGAGAAAGAAAAAGAGAAAGATCCATCATCTTTAAAACACATTGGTATTTCCCACTCTTACATTTTAGGACTAAAACTTCTCATGTAAAACCCCAACTTCCAGAGCGGAAGGAATTATGAAAACAAGTTTTCACTAGTATAACTTCACCTCCCTGACTTCCTGCATCTGGGGTAGATAATACCTAAGTTCTAACTCCCCATTCACCATGTCACCAGCTTCTTAAACCAAAGTATCCAAAGTCTTTATCAAGATATATTCCCTTTCCATTTTTCATGCAAGGGCAAAAGTCAAGTAAATAAATGGTAAACATCCCAAGCAATGCAACTTAAAACCACCTTTATAAAGAAGCTGGCTTGCCCAATCAGTCACATCACTCTTCTTTAGAACCTCTAAGAAAATCAAGTCAGCTCCTTCTCCACCCAAAACAAATATTCTTTTAGGAATGTTAAAATTTCTAAATCTTTATATCTCTATTGCCAAATTAGTTTACTACTATATCTGTGTTTGCATTGCCTTCTCAAAGCCATAGCCCAGGAAGGAGCTCCAAGTTCTACAGCAACAAAAAGGATGAGCGGCTAAATTAACGTCATACTGACTTAACAACTAATGGAAGATGATTTATACGTTCCCCACAAAAATGGATCTGTGAAGATGAAAACCTCAGAGACCCACTTCAGGACATTCTCATTATTCCTCGACCTTCATTACCTGTTCTTTGCTTGGATTTGGACTTTTCAGCTATTGTTACAAATTTGTCTTAGTTAGAAGGTATCATCATCACTAAAACAACAATGATAACAACCACCTCTCAGTATGGGGATACCCTTAGGAAGTCCAAAAGGGAAAAACGCAAGATGACCATCTTGCTTGTCTCCTGTGGAAAGTCAGGGGCAGGTTGGAGGGAGATCAAGATGGCAGAATAAGAGAGGACGCCGAGCTTACCTCCCCCAACGAATACATCAAAAATACATATACAAGCAGAGCAACTCTTGCTGAAAACAACCCGGAGACTGACATAAAGGCTCTTCTACAACCAAGGCTGTAAACAAAGATCTACACTGAGTGGGGCAGGAAGGAAGGAAAAGAGATTCAGTTGGAACTCGTATCCCTAGCAGGGGACACGCAAGAGGAGGGTGATATGATGGGCTCAGGGATCCTCTCTGGGGAATGACAGGTTCAAGGCACATATTGGGCCTGATTCCAGGAAGACGAGTCCCCTTAGCTGTTTTGAAAATGAATGGGACTCACTGGAGGGCTGTAAAAAACCACGTCTCTGCTCATGAAGAGCACGCACACATGCTTGCTTACTTACTCTCAGGGAATAAGGTGGAGGAAACAGATTGAAAACTACCTGGGGCTCTGGCTGGCTTCCCACAACTGTCACAGCATGCACCCCAGCCTGCACTGGATGCCCACTCCAGTCCGTCTTGCTGCTGTTACCAAGGGAAGTATGCAAACTTAAAGAAAACGAAGATGCCTTGGATCCAATCCTGCCTCTGAACCGGGTGAAAGCAGTCATTACCAGCATGCACTCAAGGAAACAGCAGATTGAAAACTGCCTGGGGCTCTGACTGATTTGCTGAGGCTGTCCCAGCATGCCCTGGCCCACTCTGCAGGTCCTCTCCAGTTCCTCTTGTTCCAGTGCTGCTCTCCTCTAAGGCAGAGGCACCACTGCCAGCAGGGAGTGTGCACACACAGAGGGAATGGAACCAGCTCAGACCTGGCCCTCAGGGCTTCTGCTTTCGTACCTTGAGCACCAATTCCACTCCCAATGGGGTGGTGGTGGCCACTGAGCATAGGAGAAAACCGGGCAAACACCTGACTCTGGCTCTAGCCAGAATCACTTTGCCTTACACCCGAAACATTGTAAACCAACTTTACTTCAATTAAAAAAAATCTATGGAATGCAGCAAAAGTAGTTCTAAGAGGAAAGTTTATAGTGATACAGACCTTCCTCAAGAAATAAGTAAAATCTCAAATAAACTGCCTAACCTACTACCTAAAGGAATAGAAAACCCACCTACACTGCTGGTGGGAATGCAGTTTGGTGCAGCCACTATGGAAAACAGTATGGAGATTCCTCAAAAGACTAGGAAGAGACTTACCATATGACCCAGGAATCCCACTCCTGGGCATATATCCAGAAGGAACCCTACTTCAGGATGACACCTGCACCCCAATGTTCATAGCAGCACTATTTACAATAGCCAAGACATGGAGACAGCCTAAATGTCCATCAACGGATGACTGGATAAAGAAGAGGTGGTATATTTATACAATGGAATACTACTCAGCCATAAAAACCAACAACATAATGCCATTTGCAGCCACATGGATGCTCCTGGAGAATGTCATTCTAAGTGAAGTAAGCCAGAAAGAGAAAGAAAAATACCATATGAGATCGCTCATATGTAGAATCTAAACAAACAAACAAACAAAGCATAAAAACAAAACAGAAACAGACTCATAGACATAGAATACAAACTTGTGGTTGCCAAGGGGGTGGAGGGTGGGAAGGGTAGACGGGATTTCAAAATTGTAGAATAGATAAACAAGATTATACTGTATAGCACAGGGAAATATACACAAAATGTTATGGTAGCTCACAGCGAAAAAAAATGTGACAATGAATATATATATGTTCATGTATAACTGAAAAATTGTGCTCTACACTGGAATTTGGCACAACATTGTAAAATGATTATAAATCAATAAAAAATGTTAAAAAAAGAAACACACAAACAAAGCCTAACGTCAGCAGAAGGAAGGAAATAATAAAGATCAGAGAGGAAATAAACAAAATAGAGACCAAAAACATTAGAAAAGATCAATGAAACCATGAGCTGGTTTTTTGAAAAGATAAACAAAACTCACAAATCTCAAGCTAGGCTCACCAAGAAGAAAAGAGAGGACCCAAATAGACAAAATAAGAAATGAACGAGGAGATATTACAAGTGACACCACAGAGACACAAAAAAATCATGAGAGAATACTATGAACAGTTTTATACCAACAAATTGGACAACCTAGAAGAAATGGAGAAATTTCTAGAAACAGACACTGCCAAGACTGAACTGAGAAGAAATGGACAATTTACACACTGATCACTAGTAGTAAAATTGAATTTGTAATAGTAATTAAAAAAAACTCCCAGAAAACAAAAATCCAGGACTGGACAGCTTCACAGGGGAGTTCTACCAAACATATGAAGAAGAGGTAATATCTATATTTTTCAAACTATTCTAAAAAACTGAAGAGGGTAGAACATCCCCAAATTTATTCTGTGAGGCTAACATTACCATAATATCAAAACCAGACAAAGACACCACAAGAAAAGAAAATTAAAGGCCAGTAACTATGATTGATAAAGATGTAAAAATCCTCAATAAAATATTAGCAAATTGAATCTAACAATATATAAAAAGAATCACACAGCATAATTAAGTGAGATTTATTCCAGGGATGCAAGATTGGTCCAGTACTCACACATCAATCAATGTGATATATATACCACATTAACAAAAGGAAGGATAAAACTCACATGACCATCTCAGTAGATGCAGAAGAAGGATTTAACAAAATTCACCATTCATTCATGATAAAAAACTCTCATCAAAGTTGGTACAGAAAGAACATATCTCAAAACATTAAAGGCTGTTTATGACAAACCCACAGCTAAAACCATACTTAAAGGAGAAAAGCTGAAAATATATCCTCTAAAATCAGAAACAAGACTAGGATGCCTACTCTTGCCACTTCTATTTAACATAGTATTAGAAGTCCTAGCCACAGCATTCAGACTAGAAAAAGAAATAAAGGCATCCAAACTGGAAGGGAAGAACTGAAACTGTCACTATTTGCAGATGACATGATACTTTACAAAGAAAACTGTAAAGTCTGTATCCAAAAACTATTAGAACTAATAATTTAGTAAAGTTACAGGATATAAGATTAATATACAGAAATCTGTCATTTTCTATACACTAATAATGAAGTATCAGAAGACATTTTTAAAAATACCATTTTAAATCACATCAAAAAGAATGTAATACCCAAGAATAAACTTAATCAAGGAGGTGAAACTCTTATATTCTGAAAAATAAAGGAAATTGAAGATACAAAGAAATGGAAAGATATCCCAAAGAACAGGAAAACCCAAAGAACAAAGGCAAAAGAACTGAACTCTGAATACTGTAAGACATTTATGAAAGACATTGATGATGACACAATATGATGGAAAGACATACTGTGTTCTTGGATTGGAAGAATCAATATTGTTAAAATGGCCATACTATCCTGTAATGTAATCCTGATCAAATTACCAATAGCATTTTTCACATAATTGGAACAAAAATTTTTAAACTTGTATGGAAACACAAAAGACCCCAAACAGCCAAAACAATCGTGAGAAAGATGAACAGAGCTGCAAGTATCACGTTCCCTGACTTCAGACCATACTACAAAGCTACAGTAATCAAAACAGTATGGTACTGGCACAAAAACAGACACATATCAATGGAACAGGATAGAAAGCCCAGAAATAAATCCACACACTTATGGTCCGTTAATCTATGACAAAGGCAGCAAGAATATGCAATGGAGAAAAGACAGTCTCTTCAATAAGTGGTGCTGGGAGAACTGGACAGATACATGTAAAAGAATAAAATTAGAACACTTTTCTTAAACTATATACCGAAATAAACTTAAAACAGATTAAATACCTAAATGTAAGACTGGTAACTATGAAACTCCCAAAGGAAAACATAGGTGTATCACTCTTTGACATAATTCCTAGTAATATTTTTTTTAGATCTATCTGCTAAAGCAAAGGCAATAAAAGCAAAAATATACAAGTGGGACCTAATTAAATTTAAAACCTTTTACACAGCAAAGGAAAGCATTGATAAAATGAAAAGAAAAGCTAGTGAATGGAAGAAAATATTTGTTAATGATATGGCCTGTAAGGGGTTAATATCCAAAATATATAAACAACTCATCAACTTAATATAAAAAAAATCTGATTTAAAAGTGAGAAGACCTGAATAGACATTTTTTCAAAGAAATCATGCAGATGGCCAACAGGCACATGAAAAGATGCTCAACATCGCTAATCATCAGGGAAATGCAAATCAAAACCACAATGAGATTATCTCATACCTGTCAGAATGACTATTATCAAAAAGACAAATAACAAATATTACAGTGGATGTGGAATAAAAAGGAACTCGTACACTTTTGTTGGAGTAAACAAAGACAAGATGAACTTAAACTAAGACAGATGAACAGAAGAAAAGAATACAAATTTATTTAATAAAAATTTTACATGACACTGGAACCTACATAAGGAAATGAAGACTGGAAGAAATTGATAAACCTGTGTGTTTTTATGCTAGGTCTGGTGAAAATGGAACATTGTAGAGTGACCGAGCAAAGCGTATGAGCTAGGTACAGTGAACTGTGGGAATCTTAGCAATGTCTGTTGAGATTCTTTTTGGCATCTCCTTATGTTTGGAGATAAGGATGCTCCTTTTCTCTGGGTATAGGGAGAGCAACTCTCAAATGAGGGTCTTATGACCTGCTTCAAGGGAGCAGGGGTAGGGGAAGTCTTTCTCAGACTCCTTCAGTTTAAAATACTCAATAGGCCAGGGTGCTACATTTTTGGGCTAGTGTGCCCTGAACTTCATCATGGGCCATTAGGAATAGGTGATTAGAAGAAACAAGAAAATTGTAGTAGACAAAATTAGAATTAGTCTTGGGGTTCTAGCAGTATGGAGACGTGGAAAACCAAAAGTGGGAAAGAAGCAAAGATAAAGAATCTGGTTTCTTTGAATCTGAGGTAGCTATGTAAGCCCTCTCTTCTAGAACTGAAAGTGAAAACACTATAAATTCAGGAAGAAGAAGATAGATTTCTCAGAGGTTTTGACCAGGAAGGGTTGAGTTCAGGTGAAAGAACCTTCAAGAACCAAGAATGAAAGTAAGTAAGGCTGACCTCAAACTAGATTTTGCACTTGCCTCCCAACTTTAGTAAAGTCCATACTATGAGTGCTCTTGGCTATAAGATACTTTTTGCACTTTACAAAGACTTATCTGTGTATAGGCCTATCAGTGACTCACTAATGATGAAGGAAAGTATGAGCAAAAAATGTGCTAATGATATAAAAGGCCTAGAAAGGAATACTTCTTACTCCCTTTAAACTCTCAGTGGTAACACTAAAAGGGATCTGCACTGAATTCAGGATACCCTGACGATCAAAGAGCAACTAAAAACATTAGCCTAATAATGTCCTAAAAACTAGAGATACACCAGTTAGCTACCTCTTTAAATTGCTCAAATTAGTTCTCCAAAGCTAAAGAGAAAATGTTTTTCTAGATTACTTCCACGTCTGTACTATTCCATGTCATTTAACAATACAGAATGTGTATAAATGTCATTCTCCGGTGCTTCCATAAGCCTCAAATTCAATTAGTTCTATTATGATTGACTATGTTAAGATTCTTCAATTGCCCTGTGAACACTGCCTCAAAAGTTTGTTGCATACTTCTTAATCAAGATCCTGCCAGAAGAAAAAAGGGAAAGATTAAAAATCAGCAACCATATATTACTCTGAGCACTACTGGAGTTCAATACCATAGGATATCATCTTCTTTTTAAAGTGCTATAATGTGATCTAAGCACAATTGACTTCTCTGGATAGAACCGTAATAGTCATAGGCTTTTAGAGCTGGAAGAAAACATATATATAGGTCATTTAATGCAAGTTCTTATCACCACTATCAGCAGCCAGCATTTATTGTATGCCTGCTGTGTACCAGGCTAATACCAACAAGTAGAGGTTATGAAACTTAAGGGCATTTATGTCAAAATGATGGTAGATGTAGGGAGAGGTTAAAAAGGAAAACAGAAATCCTGGAATTAAAATAATTACAGAATCTTTAAGATGAACATGAGTTTTGCAAGGAATGAATTTAACAGGATGAAAGAAATTTAAATTGATCCAAAATCTATTTTTACAGGGAGAACAATGATATAAAGCAGTTAACTAGTGGCAAAGCTCAAATTTGAACCCAAATCTCCTGACTTTTAAGTCTAAGGCTCTTTCCCTACAGCTTGGATTAATTTGTAACCTAAACTATATTCTTTTGCTATAAAAAACCAAAATTATTTTTCATCAGGAACTGATCACACAACTGTCTAATATCTCCATAGTAATATCCCTATGTTTAAAGAATTGAAAAAATTTAAACTTAAAAGAGTTTGAAAAACTTAAAATAGGGCTTTCCTATTCTTTGAATATTACGATTTCTTAAATTTTTGAACCACTCTGCAATTGACTGATCCCTGTATATACACACAACTACCAAACAGTTCATATTACACTCTTACAGAGAAGTGACCTGTCTGTAATCTTGGCTTTCTGGCAAGGTTACTATATTCAGCCCATTTTTTCCCATGTCAATAACTAGATTGGAATGGGCTAGCCTCTAAAGTGTGGGAGGCAAGGCCATGGTGCTATTCCATACCATGATTCCCACAGAATCCAATGTCCGGAAGCCAACGATTCCAATTCCAGCTTTATCAGTGATTTATTATAGACTTCAGTAACCCTTAACACTAAGGCTTTCAATTCTGCTCAAGAAAGACTCTCAAATTGATGAAATTACCCAAGAATAAAGATAATATTTTTGTGTTACGTTTTATATAGGCATAGAATTGTTCAAATGACCATGTGAATACTCAGATTACTTTAATAATGAGAAGGATAAAACAAACTCCTCATAAATTTTTCAAAAAGTTTGAAGGATGTCATGTTAGCAGAGTATTTCTCTATCTTACCTCAGGTTCATATTACAAGTATCTGATAAAATTTTATGGAATACTTAAGAGGCCTCTGTGCTATATTTTCGAAGTAAAATATTTAGCTTCACTATGTTTTGCATATGATAGAATAAGAACTAAAAAAAATTAAGCATGTCTGTATGTGTTTCAAATTAAACATGAAGAATTGGGCTTGAAGTTAAATCTCTTTAGGTGGTCAGTCATTTGAGTTTGTATTTCCATGTTTATGAATGCTCAAAATATTTAAGTGCATAAAGAAAATGTGCTTAGTTAACTCATTTTTATGGAATGCTCACATCTGTCAAAGATAATTATAACTTGCTTTTGCAACATAAAGTAGACGTCAAATTGTTGAATTTTACGTACATACAATGACATAAATGAAATGTAGTCAGAGATATAGTTAAAACAACCCTGGGCTTCCTTTCGGTCATCAGATAGCATTTTATCAACTCACAGTTGAGCGCCTGTCTTTACTCACCCACTTAAAAAGCAATTTTGAGATGGATGAGGCAGTAGCAAGGCAGCCCTGATCTTAATAGCAAAGCATAAAGTCAAAGGTCTCACACAGTATTACTTTGTACTCTTAAGGCAACAATTTAAACTTTCAGCAATACTGTGCATAGCAGCAAGAAAAATGTGTTCATAAGGCAGAAATAAAATTAAATTTATAAGTACTTTGTCATCTTCCCTTTATTTTATTATTCCTATTTTTAAATGCACCTCATTAGCAAAAATACTTAGAATGCAAATATTTTAGTAAAGGATAACTTTGTTAAAATTATTACAAAAGGTTTTGACATAGCTGTATGAGTAACACAGCAGTGTGAGGAGTTTCTCTTGATTAATAATTTTGAGTCTACTTCATCTTTAAGAACAAAAGAATAATTGATAATATTCTTTCATCTTAATTCCTCCTACTCAGGAGAGGATAAGAGAAGAGCTTCCTCGTCCTCTTCCTCCTAACTTGCATTCTTCTCTTTACCCAAGCTCAGATCAGAGGAAAAGAACAATGAAGCAGGCTGGACACATTCTGGGATGTGAAGAATGAAGTTCTTCACATACATTTGTAAGACAGTTCGATTTCCAGTAGGGTAAAGAAGAAACATTTCTTTGGTTCTATTGTCACTTTACCACATACCACATTTTTCTAAAGAAAACTGAAATACAGAAAGAATGAGGAGAAATTTAATTATAACTTCCCCCATCTTAGAAATCCTCAAGCAAGAAACAAAGTCATAACAGGCAGCAATTTTATTAGCTCCATTTCCCAGATTGATCTTTTAATTCTTATTATTTTAATTGAGAGTAGGAATGTCAGATTATTTTGTTCAGCCAGGTAAATCATCTTTGGCTCTAAGACCTCTTAAATGAAAGGAAATAACTAATTTTGTCTTTTTGACTAACTCTGGGATCTGAAGTTCCCTTAAACCTTTAATTATGTCCATGCGTAAAGGGAAGGAAACATCCTGCAAACAATCACATTCTTCTCTCAATAACCCAAAGTCAAGGCTATCATCACAATAAATTCTGGATGCAGATTCCATTGCATCATTTAGCTCGTTTCTCTCTGACCTCACAGCAATTCCAAAGGAAAGAGGAGTTCTGGTTTCTTATAAGTATCACAGAGGTAAAGAGAGCAGAGAGGTCAGGCAAAATTGCCTTAATTTTGCTTATCCTGGAAATTACAAGAAATCGGCCATTAAATGTTGGCCTCACCATCTGCATAATGAGGGAGAGGCGTGGGCTCAGTGATCTATAAATCTCTTACAATTGTGACACTGTGAATTAGTGAAGTATTAGAAGTCAAATCCCTTTGTTCCCCTCGTTCCATCACTAGCAGTTGCCAACTCCAGTTCTGAAGCAATCATTAAGGTAAGGGTTGAATTGGCATTGGGCACAGGGCCAATTCTATAGTGGCATGCAGTGGCTCAAATGAAAAGTATACACGATCCCATTGTTCTAGTAAGAAATTCGGAATCACTAGTAGGCTGCATTCAAGTTCCAAGTCTCTGATACTACAATAAAGCAGGCTTAGAAGTCTAGGATGGATGGATAAAGAGGAACAGAGTGAGCTACTCTGCAGACTGACCTCTCACCCCTGACACTGGCCATGCTCCATTATATATGAGTGACTACTCCAAGGAAGTCAAGGGGAGCCAAGAGTTCAGCTTGTCCAGGACCCAAGGTTATATTAGTCTTCCTCTCCTTTAACTGTAAATTCATTCAGAAAGTAAAGTAGCATGCAGAAAGTAATGTAGTTATATTTGCCCCTATTCAGAACTAGAACATTCAACAAAATTAAATGCCTAAAGGGAAAATTTCAGGGATATCTCACCATATCTCAAACCCAGTGTGTCAGTGAGTAGTAGCTTAGACATACACACTTAAATGGGATGATGCTCCACTGGGGACCAATTCTACTTCCTTACCTTTGAGCCATGCCATTTTCTCAGTCGACAATACCCTACCTCTCCTCTGCAATCTGCATCTCTAATTAAAACAAACAAACAAAAACCATCCCCCAAACTCCCCAGGGGAAACTAATCACCCAAACAGATCACCCTCTCTCCTCCCACAGCCCTTTGCTTGAGCCTCCATCACATCACACATTTCATTATCTTTGCATTCTCTTTCATTGCCACGACGTTTCTGTTTTCTAATGAGTAAGCTCATTAAGGATGGGGCTTTGTCTCACAAAGCCCCAGTTGCCCTCATGGCATCCAGTACAGTACTCTGTATACTGTGGCGCTTGAATGTTTGCAGGGTGCTTACTTGGGGGCCTTCCTAAGGTGAAATCTTTGGCATGAGGTTGTCCTTTCATTTGCAATTTGATTTCTGGCTCCTGGTACAAGGAAGATTACATTCAATAAACTGCAGGATGTTAAAATAGGTATGAAATTCTAAGTCAATCCCTATTCTCACATGTGATTGACATAATAACTTTCCAAAGTGACAAATTTGAGCTCTTCCCTTTCTACCGGAGAGCTCTTTAGGTGCAAAACAGCAGTTCTTGAAATAATACAGAGCTATACCCAACGGAGACTTGGTAGGAACCATACACACAAGGCTGCACATCAGTGGCATATGCAAATCTGATTCTGGAAGCACAATTCTAATCATTAATAACCATATCCACGTGACTACTGTATGTCCTGGACAGTCTAGGATGATTTCATACACTAACACAAAGATTAGAGGCCTCAAAGAGCCACAGTCTGTGTATCATTCTGCTGAATATTTCTTTTCTTTTAACGTTGTAGGGCTAAACACATAGGAATGCACAGTCCAATCAAGGATCAGGTTTAACCATAAGCATTAGGTTAAAATTAAAGGGATGATTACTGACAAGACAGGATGTTATATAAATATGGTCTGAGATTGATAACAAGCTCTAACTATAAAATATTCATTTGGAAAAGGGGGGACCAGGCCGTACAATATTAAAGGAAGACAAAGATTCTGCTAATATCTAAATGATAAAACAGGTACCCTAAGTTATTCAGGCCATTGTTTAATCAGATCCACACAGGGCACTTTAACATGATTGACACTTGAGAGCCTCATTTTTTGCTATCCATACTGGAGGCAAAATTAAAGGATGTCATTCTGGTACTTTCACAAATAAACAGCTTGGGATAGAATCCAAGGCAGAGGCCCCTTATAGCAAATATCGAACTATCGTGGATAATGTTAAGGTGAATCTTCGACACACTTATTAAAATGCATTGGATTAAAACAAAATTGATTTGCTGTCTATCTTCCTTCTAGATGTGGAACTTCAATTAAAATCAATAGGTTTGAAGCTTGTAAGCACAGCAGTAAATTATTAACACCATGAGATCTTTTAGAAAATTAACACTGATTGAAAAAGTGGAATTTTACAGACTTACCTTTTCATTCTTAATGAGAAAGTGGCTGCAGTATAATTTCCCTCCAACATTTTTCCTCTTTAATCAAATCTATACTTTGAATGAATTTAATCAAATAGTATTTGCAAGGAGCTACCCAATGGAATCTTAGGACTACGGAAATTTATCTCTTGGGTCCTGCTGGCTTTAACGTTCTTTGATCCCAAGAAAATGATACTGATGGCATGATGGTGTCAATAGCAAACAATTTTAATCTTGGCAAACCCTAAAGATGGAGCAGAGAGGAGATTATAGAATACTCTAAAAGAAGGGTCTCTAATTTTTCAACAACCCATTTCCCACTTTTCATTTCCCCAAAGTGAAAAATACCACAGCGTGTGTTTTCGTGTGTGAACAGGTGCAGGGCTAAAAGAATAATGTTTATTATTTTTTATGCCCTACCTACTTTTTAAAAAGAATTGGAGCAGTACATTAATAAATAGGAATACACTTAGGAACCAAGTAAAATGGGATGTGTGTGTGTAATAATTGTACCTGAAAACCTAAGCTAAAAAGAACTGCTACAAATGACCATAAAAATTAGTGCTACACTCAGCACCGCGATGCACTCAACACATAAGAGAAATTAGTTCACATTAACAAATTTGTTACATTAACAAAACGGGCTGGATCTCAACATCCTCGCTGATGACGATTTTTATTATCATTATTCCCTTTCCTTTGCGCAGAGAGTACCAGTTCATTTGAAAAAAAAAAAAAGTCCTAAATGTTGTCATATTTCCATTTTCCCAAAGAATTCCAGCTTAGAGAACTCTTCTTTTGGTTATAAGTCAATCTCCTCTCAAAGTTCATCAGTTTTTCCCAAACTGAAGTTTCTCAAACCAGTCTCCATCCTACCCGCACCCCATTGTCAATAGCATTGGTGATTATTCTAATCCCTATGCCTAAAGATACAAATACACCACTCTTTAATCCTCATTGATCTCTGCTGACATTGATGAAATCTATTCATGTTACCAAAGCACAATATTTGAAAAATTAAATGTTCAAAGGGGGAAATGCTACTGAAATGACAAGCTTACTTAATATGAGTTGAAACTTTGAATTTTTTAGAAATGCCACTATAAACATAAGGCTCTTTACACGTTCTCCATACAACTATGGCTAGGATAATATATTTTATTACTTGAAATAGGTAGTCCTGTTCATTTAGCAATCAACTTAACAAAATTGTCATTCTCCAATAAGGAAAATCAACATCCAGTACCAAATCTGAATACATATACAAAATCTGATTTTTTTTCCTCCAAAAATATGCTATATAATCTGTGTAGGAGCTTTAAAAGACCCTAGGATTTTAGAACTGGAAGTGACCCTTATAAAATAGTTGGCTTTTTTCATTTTATAATGAGTGATTACTAGCTGGGGATGGGGTGAGGAGGGCAATGACAAACAAGTAACCTCAGGATGGAGACAAATGGCAAAGTTCCTTAATTAGTTTTTGAACTGCCATAGCCAAAATAAACCTGATGAGCAATTCAAAGTAATTAAAATCCTTTGAACAGTGTGCTACCCGAAAAGATCTGTGATCTACAACTTGAGCTGACTTGTACCCTATCATTTTACAGCTCTAACCAGAGATAAAGTACCATTTACCAAACAAATCTTCACTGCCCATCCCAAAAGGACCCATAAAAGATTTTGAAAAACACAACCTTAGAATTCCCTTTGTCCTTCCTTGTCTTGACTAATTTCATTTGCTTCTGCTCTTACCCTTCTTCCTGCCCAGTCTTAAAGCCAGCTCAGCCAGCCAGCGATGCCTTTCCTGACCACCTCAGCACCCTTGCTTGAGTCATCCGTCCTAGGGATTTCTGATCAGGTTAGTAGGGAGCCACTGAAAGCTTTCAGCAAATGAGTGAAAAAATGAAGTCTGTGTTTCGGGTGGTTTCATAATGTCTGCACATTCCCTCAAGTGTACTTAGTGACAACGGCCAGAATGACATGATAAAAGAAGGGATGATGGCTGACACTTCCCAAGAAAAAAACACCCTAGAACTTCATGATTAACTGAATGTGGAGATAAAGGAAATCAGCAGCAAATTACAAATAATGTCCGCTGGTCTTTTCCTCCCGTGATAATGTTGTGATTTACCAATATATGTTTTATGGCTGATGGCACCTCCCCCACTAAATCAAGTAGTTAAGTGGCGTTTCATAGAGTCTGATTATTTCATATGCTATGATCTAATAATTTTAATGCATTTTTGATTAAGTACTATTCTCCTTACTGCTGACAAGGTACCTGAGATGTTAATTGTAGGGTGAAGACACTTATTCAGTACAACGAGGAAACAAATGTGATTATATCTGACACTCAACACTTTCTTTTTACTTTCCTTCTCTAATAGATATAGCCCCTTAATTTAAAATAGTGATAAAAAGCAATCAATTCCCCTCCTTACAGTCCTCTAAAATTAACTCACTTTTATTTTCTTGCTCTCGAAACCAAGAAAAATATTAAAATATATTTGTATATACATACATATAATTTAGCATTCATTATTGTTACCAATACCACTTTCCATATAATTTAACAATTAATTTTTTTATCTAGAAAACAAACAAAAATGTCTCCCTATTTACTGGCATCTTGAAGTCTTTCCTTGAATTAAGTATTATAATCATGGGACCAACAGAGTCAGTTATCTCAATAAAGAGAAACTTTCCTGTTATCTGACTGTATCCCCAGTCTCAGAGAAAACAGTATAGAATGTTTCCTTTTCTTTTTTTTTTTTTTTTTTTTTTTCAGATCAGCAACTCTCAGTGAGGTTCCATGCCCTAAGACAGACTTTGGCAAACTTTTTCTGTCAAGGGCTACACGGAAATGCCTCAAGGTTTGTGCGCCAGGTACAGTCTGTGGTCTCTGACACATATTCTTTTTTAACAGCTCTTTAAAAATGTAAAAAAAAATTTTTTTAGCTTGCAGGCTACACACAAACAGACTGCTGGCAGGATTTGGCCCTTGGTATCGTTTGCCAACTGCTGCTCTAAGGAATCTACTGTATGTAATAAACAAACTGGTTTCTAGTGCATCTAGAATGGTTTTAGGTATGTCCTTCTTGGGAGGATTGATAAAACATTAAGTCACATAATTTTCTCTGTTTTATGGTTCAGATGACAACCCCGATTGAGAAAGGCTGCATTAGATTAACAAAGCTCCAAAAACACTACTGGAAGATCATTATTATTTTTTCATTTTTTGTTTTGCAAATTATTTAAAAAAATTTATTTCTATTTATCTATTTTTTATTGAAGGTTACCAAAGGGGAAAGGGAGGAAGAGGGATAAACTAGGAGTTTTGGATTAGCAGATACAAACTACTAAATATAAAATAGATAAACATTATTTTTTTAAATACAGGCATTTAAAAATATTTACTAAGAGAAAAGCTAAAATCCAAAATTTCAAGGAACTTTCCTTTTGTACAAAGCCTAAGTCAAACATTATAGACTCACTACCTCTTAGTAGAAAATTAATTACACATAGTAGAAAAGTAATTACATATTAATTGCCTCAGTAGAAAATTAATTACATTCAATTCAAAATTTGCTTGGAATGAAGACTTGATCTCTTCTGTACACAAGTAGTTGTGTGTGCTTTATCTTTTATAAATAATAACCTAGTCCAGACTCCTGAGTATAATCCCCAAAGCTCACAGTTTTAGAGCTTAAGGGTTACCTCTTCAGTCTCCTTACTTTATATTTGAGGATATGTGTGCAGGCATTATTTCACAGTAGAAAGGAACAGAATATACTACATTCTTCATTCTAGTAGTTGGGGGAAACAATTTAGTGTCCTACCAGGAAAAAATAATTACATTCTCGAGCTCTGGAACCACTTGGCCATATTAAATAAGAATATTCTTTCACAATACACAGATCATATTTTGAGTTAAAGGGGTTTTAAAAAATCATCTAACGCTGTGCTTGATCTTTCACTCAGGATCATACTTAAGACTATAACTGCACAACACACTGTCATCAAAAAATATACACAAGAGTATCAAATTTAAATGCTTCTAGTTATACAGAATGACTCTCCCCCAAAACCCAGGCATGTAGATGGACAACAGGAGAAAGCTGTCTCCAGCCTGGAATGCAGGGAGGGGGCTGCAAGCCCTGGGCAGAATACAACGTGCTTTTTTCCAAGTATGAAGACATTTATACCCTTTAAACTATTGGAAAGTGAAAAGCCAACAATAGAATAATACAGTATTTAGTATCCATAAGTGTTCCTAGAAAAAAAAGGAATTGGACTACATACTTCTCTCAGCCAAGACATAAATCAAGTGGTGCTAAAAAGTCATTAAGCAAACTTATTTTAAAGTAAATCTGAGACGCTACTCAGCCTTGAAATTTTCCAAAAAACTGTTTTAATCATTCCCTGAGGGAGAATTTTAAGGCCAGAACCTACTGGAAAAGTAACAATAATATTAATTCCAGTCACTTGAAAGAAAGATTCCTCCTCTTCAGCCTCCCCTCCCCCCTCCAATAACAGTTCCGATTAACCAAATATAATCCAGTGATAATCTTTTCCTTGTTAATGAAAAGTATTCATTTTGTCTACAGAGGGGAAAAAAAAGGCCACCCAAAATGACTCCAAATGTCTAAAAACACTTTATTGGCCCAGTACACACACCATCAAAATTGCACATCTTAAACAGAAAAGCAGCTGAAATCACCATCCCTATGATGTCAGCTCTCCCCCTGATCTTTCACAAGCTTTCTCTCAACCAAAAACACTCTGCATTTTCTTGCCATAACAAATCAATTATGTTAATATAACTTTGTATCACAGAAGTCATAAGCAACAAGAAAGAAATGAATTACTATTACCTCCCCAATTTCCTTTTCTGTTAGCTTTTTCTCCTCTCTGCAGAAAGTAGAGAAATTTCCCATTCTAAAAAAATAGAGAATTCTCAATCTTTAAAGCAAAAGACTACTTTTCCCCTTCCTTGGAAATACTGTCTTTCTCTTCTTCCAGAGTCCAACACCTTTTCCCTCACCTACATTTTCTGTTTGCTCAGGAGGCAGCAGTAATCCTCTGGTATTATGAAATTCTACCTTCCCTAAGCAGGGTTTACACTGCAGCCTCCAAAACGATGCCTGAACCTCAGCAGATAGAAGATCCATAGCAACAGCGGTAATAGTTTTTTTCACTTGCTATTACCAGAAATCACAGTCCAAAAAGATGATGATGGAGGTGTCACCTATGCTAAAACCTTGAAATTGATTCATTATTTAACTAGTCAAGTCCCACATTTTCATTTTATGTGCCCTTTGGGAAGCCTGTGACAGAGTAAAAAAAGATCTTTCAGTGACAGTCACCATTTTTCACAAAGAGATAAATAGTTAAAAAAAAAAAAAGCAGCTCTCCCATACGAGATTTTGTTTGTCACTGGAACAGAATCCAATGCCCCACTCCCTCCATTCCCTCTCGCCTAAGACTCTACAGTGTAAAGTATCTTAATAATTTTAGCTTCAAAAATAAGAGCTTAGGCAATGATCACAAGTTTCTGTTAACTAGAAGTCATCTGTATACTGCTCAATGCCTCTGATTTACTAATAGGTAAACGGATTTTATTATTTATCAAAAGCAGCTCCTCTGATGCAATGATTCTCTGTAAGACTATTCTATGCGAGAAATTAAGCAGAGAATTGAGAATCTTGAGAAATATAATCCTACATAATGTTCAATTCAGTTCTAATTCACTAAAACAGCTTAACACTGGTATTGAATTTCATTAAAAGTCATTTTCCATGATCTGTTTCTTGTGTGGAATAGACTGCTGTGAGTCCAATCTTTTTTCAAATGATAATAGTTTAAATATTAAAGACAGGAAAAAAAGACTAGCCATGATAAAATGCAACCTGTATAAAATCCTGATAACCCTGCTATGTATTTAGACGTAGGTACATATATGCAAAGATTTACCTTAGAGGAAATCTTTTTAAATGTGGTAAATAACTCTATATATTCTATATAATACAAATATTTAGCAAAGTCATGGATACCACAATTTTTACTGAAAGCATAATTTTAACATAAATTTTACTGAATTCCTTTTATATGCAGATCTTAAATGACAGTGCCAAATCATAATTTTCTGCTTCTTGAACTTCGTGATCATCCTATCTTTTATCCATTTTCATTTTGACAATGCACTTTTCTACTTTTTAAAAATAGTTATGTCTAAAACTGGGACAGTTGACTAAAACCTCTGCTGGCCAATGTTGAGCCTTATCTTCCTGAATTAAAAGTATTTTCGAACACAAAATATACTTCATGCATAATATGCGTTGCATGTGCAATTCACACCACCCCCATTGATTTTCCCCAAGAAAAACTTAATTTACCATCCAGAATAATGAGAAACGGGTCACAAAAGTAATAAGTATTCTGGCAAGGAGACAGCTACCACGTAAGAGGTGTCAGGTATTTTACACCCAAACAAAAATTGTATTCCCTAAAGGGGGAGCAAGTCACGTAGGGACTCAAGGATCTTATTTTAATGATAATTAAACATCACTTAAAATGTGTTTAGAGGTACATTTCTACACATGTTTTTGAAAACCCTGACTGATGGCAAATCTTTGATTCTGAAGGATAATTTTGGTTCTGTTGGCTATATGTTTGTTTTAGAAATTGTAAAGTGACTTAGGTCCAAGGCTGGTGAATGAGGTAGGTAATTGTGTGTCCACATTGTTTGGTGTTGACAAATTCATTAAATAGGTCCTATTAGCTTCTCTTATTTTCTGTTCTAATCTTTTGTTTAAACTGAGCTCTGAGCTTTCCTACATGGTACCTGTTGGCAAATGGTAATAAATTAATCTGTCAGGTATACAGAATATTTCAGAGAGCAGAAGCTGGAGTCAGAAAGGCCATTTAGGAAGTGGTTTGATATTTCCTTAATGATTCAGAAGTAACTTCCTCTCCCCTCTGAGAATTTCCATATGTAAACACAAGTTGGCTCTGGAATGTCATGACTTTTAATGGGTATTATTGACATAATAGCAGCTCAGAGTTATTACAACCAGGGTTTTTTTTTGGGGGGGGGGCATAATACTGAGTAAGGGAAAGGGATTCTGTACAAAAAAAACATTGATGAGATGTATCAAAATTGGAGAAAGTTTTAAAAATGTCTATCTTTGAGGAAAATAGTGCCACATACTGGCATTTAGGATATTGGCATTTTATTTCACTTTAGCAAAATTGCATTTTCACAATTATGAGCATAAATAGATTTCACGTTCTTAATAAAAGTGTTTGCATTTGAAGATAAGAGCATTTACTGAGCTGTCAAAACTACCTGGATCAAGGCACACAGACGTGATGGGTGACAGTAAGATTTTGGAAGCTATAAAACTTAACACAAAATTGAGTTCAGCTTCTTAGAAGGATGATTGAAAACCATGGTATTATCATTTTCACAATTTCTTCTCCTATCTCTCTCCAAGCAGGACCCCCCATCTCCATCTTCACTCCTGAATAAACCTGTTATTAATTAATTGCTTCTGCTTGGCTGTGTAGCCAGCCAGTGCTTCAAATTCGACACTTCTAAGAATGAACCCATTTTTTCCCAAACTCAGTCATATCTTTGAGTCTGTGCTCCCACGTCATGTTCCTTTCCTTCCCCTATGCAATTAGTCACCAAGGTCTGTTAGTCTTCCTTGAGTGATGCTCAGATTGGTCCCCAGACCAGCAAAGCAGCTAGGAACTTAGAAGTGCAAATTCACAGACTGCACTACAGACCTACTTGAACCACAAACTCTGGAGATGGGGCCTGGCAACCTGTGTTTTGACAAATCCTCCAGGTGGTTCTGATACATGCTCAAGCTTGACTATCACTGCCCTAGACCAAACCCTTAACAACTAAAGCCTGGGCTATTTCAATATCCACCTACTATATCTAACCTTCCCCTCTCCAACCTGGCCTGTTGGGTTGGAAGCCTAATGCAATCTTCCAAAAACAAACCAACCATTGCTTTGATCAGTTCACTTTCTTGATTAGAAAAATAACCCCTCATTGTAGATTGAGTTAAAAATAACTGTCTCAGTATGGCATTCAAGGCCTTTAATCATTTGGCCCTAAGATAGTTCATGGCAACAAGCACCTACCTCAAACCTCTGTTATATAAGTTGTGTGTGGCCCTTTATTCCTTTTCTCCTGCCGGTCTCCCACTCTCCTTTCAGGGTCTGTTTTAGGGCTGCCATGCCTAGAAGCAATGAAGTGCAGTGGCCAAAGCACAACTGCCTAGCATAAAGACCTTCTGTAAATGACATTTCCCTTCCTTGGTCGGATCTTCCTTGGAGTGCTACTGTGTCAGTTTCTGTCTCATTTGGGATTCATCACTATTGCTCAGCATAGTTCGATTTCTAAATGTGTAGATGTCTAATTTCTCCAGTTACAGTATAAACTTCTTGAGGTCAGGGACTCGCTTATACTTCTTGTATCTCAAAGATAGGCATCAAGCACTATGTCCTACACAATGTAGGCCTTCCAAGCTTTGCTGCTAATAATTTTCTAGCTTAAGTCACACCTAGTTCTTTCATGAAGACTAAAGAGTGTAGAAACATTAAACCTGGATAACCAGTGTCCAACTTGGGAAAGTCTAATATATTACCATTAACTGACAGGCACATACGAAGGCTCAGAGCAAAGTTCAAACAAAGGATTTGAAATAAAACTAGAGAAGCAAACAAGAGCCTAATTAATGAGTTTGCTAACTGTTCTTCCCATGGGGTCAGTAGCACTTAAAAAGCATACATTTGAAATATGCTTCTTTCCCTGGGGCTGCTAGTCACACTGACTGTAGTCTCCTTAACCACAAGGGGTCAAAGTTCTATTTTCTATCCCCATACTTAGTAGTGTGTGTGCATGCTTAGCTGATTGGTTTCTTTTACGCTTCTGCTTAAAGTTAATGCAGGCAGCAGGAAATCGAGACTAGGGAGGCTAGAAACTTTCCCAGTTCTAGTGGGCAACAATAATGATGAGCACAGGCTCTGGGAAGAAATTATGACTTTATGGTTTCTACTGGCTCAGCGACCCCAGTTTTTCCTGCATTAGTAATAACTTACGCCCCACCTGATTATCTCTGCTGCTCATCCCTTCCCCATCACCCCCTGCTGTGTTATTTATACTATACTGCAGCAAGCAGTTAAATCCTAGCTTAATATAACATACTGTAAAGTGATATGTCCCAAAGCCAATGGTTTAATGGAAAGCTGGGGGAGGGGGATAAAAAAAGGCACTAACAGAGCAACTCAAAAATGCATTTTCAAAGAGAAATCTGGATGGGTCTAGATGTCCTTGAAGTATTTCCTCCACCTGCCAAAAATTCACTCTGAGGATTGTGTTACCGGGCACTATTGAAATCTGGTAGAGTAATT
This sequence comes from Camelus bactrianus, assembly GCF_048773025.1. Taxonomy (NCBI): domain Eukaryota; kingdom Metazoa; phylum Chordata; class Mammalia; order Artiodactyla; family Camelidae; genus Camelus; species Camelus bactrianus. The sequence goes on along the minus strand of NC_133575.1, from coordinate 101,589,893 downwards.
CACCCGTATGCTTAGAAATCCCCTAACATATCTAGTGTGGTATGGATTTCAAATCCAGTAAGACTTTATTAAGTTGATACTGGGAGGCTGTTTCTATAATTCAAAGCAACTGTTATTCTTCAGCTAGACGCTATTGTTCTGTAATAAACAAATTGAAAAATCCAATGATGGCTGATTTGAACCCTACTTTTTTCAGTCCTTGTTATTTTAAATTGATAGGGTTTTTACAAATTTTTTCCTCACTTTTTTTTTAAACAGGTGAAGAGGGGAAAGGGAAAAAAATACCACTAAAACCACATAATCTTTGTTATAAGGATCTTAAAAAAAGGCTGAAAAGTTTTTTTTTTCTGTAAACATTTTTTCACGAGAAAAAGACAAAAACACAATGCCTTAGATTTCCTCAGCTGCACATTTTTGAAGTTTTTTGATCAAAAAGGAGGAGAGTGGACATTTTAAAAAAGATAATTAGAATATTTTAACTCTTTCACCTAAGCTGTCTACATTTTTGTTTACTCTAGTTCCCAGGAAGCATGAACCACAGTTTTTTCTTATTTTGCTAGAATATCCAAAGCTATGTCATAACAATGGCTAATCTGAAACTTTAGGACATGGATCATTGTAATCCATGATTGTATGATAAATGAAGGAAGAGAAAGGCCAGCGGACTGCTGTCGGGGGTAAGGTGGAACAAGTCTAGAAAAGGCTGAGGGGGACTATAGCTCTATCCCCAGTAAGGTAAATGCTGGTAAGAGGTGATGGGGAGAGAGAAGCAGGAATAGAGGAGAAGGATGGGAGCTGCTCTGCACTAGGTTTCCTGGTTTCTCTGAATGTGCACATGAGGAAATCTGCTTGAATTATATGGGTTTGGGGGAAGGACAACAAAGAGGATGATGGGTAGAGTTGGCCAGCAATGTGCTGTTTTGTTTTTAAATACAAATTTGAAGGCATTTTCCTACTGGATAACTCTCCCTATTTCATAGGATTCTTGAGAGGAATTAGTTCATGTCTTTTGTAAATGTGTGATTTCTACAAGCATTAATTCAAAGATGTGGTCCCTACCATACAACACCTTAGTCTAAAATGGTAGATAAACAAGTGAGAAATGTACATAAGAGGGAGCCAAAATTTTACTGTGCATATTTTGTTGATTTTTGTTCTTTAAAAGTGAGACACCTCATGGCCTTCCTCCAGAGACATTGTTTTATATATACCTGTGGTAGAAATTCTTTGTGTCTTAATTATACACAAGAAATGAGGAGTTTGTTGCATCACACCTAATAATAGTGTTAATTTTTGTTCTCCTAACTCTGTTTTCTAGCAACAAATGAGCAAAACCACCACTCTTTCAGAAGATACAATTTAGTCAAAAACTATCATCAAGCTGTTTGAAATTCTACTATTATATTTCTTTTTTAAAGTGCATTACTCCCTGTAAAATGTGAACATTCATGGGAGAGGTCACACACCGAGTCATTAATCAAAAACACCTTAATATCAATGAAATTTATCAGATTCTTTCTAATGTGATGGCTGGGACGTAAGAGAAGTAAAGAAGTTTCTTTTATTTATTTGTTTGTATTTTCTGGGGGAGGGGAAAACAAAGGGAAGCAACAAGACGTTATTTCTCTTAAAGGCACAAATTTGTGTGAAATCAGCCCTAGTTACTAGGAAAGCAATGAAGGCTCCTTTTTCTCTCAAAGGCCTTGAAGACAAGAGAATAAGAGCTTCAGTTTGTGGACAGCTGATCAGTTACATGTATATTTTGTTAGACTTATTACATATAATGCATTAAAATCGTTTTAGTAAATATAAAATGTCTGCATTGTGCATACATAAATTAACCTTCATGATCTACAAGAATTCAGGCATTACACAATATATTTACAGAAAAAGAATGGAAAAAAGGCAGAAAGTCTATACTGCATTCACTAGCCAACACTTTTACCTATAATTCATACCTAATGATATAAAGAAAAGTAAAATACATGCTCCCCGCCTTCACAAAATTTACAACCTAGTTTGGGAGACAAGTGTAACATACATAATTAGGGAAAATCTAAGGCAGTATAAAAATCAAGGACTGGACTGTCTGCTGCTGACAAGAGATATAATAGGTGCTTGGAAGTGGGAGAGGTTTTTGTAACCTGGAACATTCAGAGAACATTCATGGAGAAAGTAAGACGGAGACCTTGAAAATCAGGTAGGATTTTCCACCGTAATCTGGACCCAATCAAGCTTTCCAATCTTACCCCCTATTATTACTCTACAGGAATTCTTCATTATAGTCCAAGTCATTATATGTTACACTTAAAGATTGTGGGTGCACACACACTTGCTCAGGGTATTTCCCGGCTTGGAAATGCCCTCCCCAGTATGGGTCCTAACAATCATTTGGAGGCAGTTTACCTTCTGTAAGCCTTCAACGCTTCCAGTCAGAAGCTTCATAATAGAAGAGTGAAAAGGTCAGTCAGTGATTACTGAATTGCAACTGGCATGGTAGAGCAAAAGGGATTTCTTCTTGGGAAGTAGTGATAACTAAGTTTAGATCTGTGGAGAGGAGCCAGATAAAAGAAAGTCTGGAAAGCTGAGCAGAAGACCGTGGGTCTGGCAATGGGGGTATGTCTGTAGGTGTTTTGTGGGTGGGGGTGGCTAGATTTCAAAAGAAAAACATGGGTTATCAAGCAGGAGTGAGAGGCGATAATGACAGTGTTTTCATGTGATTAGCCTAGTATTGTTTTGCAGGATGAACTGTCCATATACATCCTAACACCTTTTATAGCGGAGTTCAAATTATACTCCACAGATGACGGTTAATTCATCCTAATAACATCTGATTCACGCAAAGGGAATGCAGCTTTTATTATTCCCCATTTTGTAGATGATTTGCTCAAGGTCACTGAATAAATGAAAGGCAGGATTAAAAAAACACAGTATCACAATGTTCAATAGTTCCTAAGTACCAGCTAAATTATATTTTTTCATTTTCTATGACTCAAGCAAGGGAGGTACATGATGGACCTTTGTCCTCAGGTGCCATTTTTAGACCCTCCTTAGTGTTCAAGGCACATGTGCACATGTCCTACCATCCCCAATTCCTGTTTACTCTCCCTTCAGCCCCCCTAGCCTCCTCACCCCATAGCTACCTCCAACTCTCCCAGCCAACAGCTGTCTTTGATTATTCTGTTCCAGCTGGTTTTCTGCCATCATTATTAGCATATTCGACATCTCTGTATCTACCACTCACCAATGAGGACAATGGTTTGGGTTTATTTATCAGTGCGAGCACTGCTTTCTACTTCTTTCCACATCAAATTGCAAAGCTGATTAGTCCCTTCAGAAGGTGGAAGGGAGGTAAGAACCCTACACACTAGATTCTGGCACCAAACTGAACTCCTCCAATTTTGGTTTCATGATGAGAATTAAATACTTAAAGGATTCCTCCCACCCCAAAGTTAACTCCCTCCCTCCTGACACATTTTCTCATCCTCCCATGCATCTTAAAGTCATGCTTCCTTTTCTTACAAGTTAACCCCCCACGTATGCTTCCTGTCTCATGAGGGCTCCACTTCCACATATTTTCTCTGGCATTATGCACCTCTCCCTCCTTGATGGCTCCCATTCTTCAGGTTCAAGTAAAGAGACCAGCATATAGTAAATGTTCAATAAATGTCTGATTGATGACTAAAGTTCCAGATCTATATCTTCAAGTATTCCCTGAACAATTTTTAAAAACAGCTTTCCTGACTCATACTGATATACAAAAACTTGTACATATTTAATGTATATAATTTGATGAGTTTGGACATATGCAGATGGTTTTGAAAGCATCACCACAATCAAGGTAACTGACACTTTGTGCTACAGTTTTATTTTGTCATCTCACTGCTACTTTGAACTTCACAAGTCTGGAACAGAAATCATTAACATCTACCAGATCTGGCTCTTCCCCTAGATTTTCCAGTTTCTTTTGGATGTACCATAATCATCCCAGTTCCCTGTATTCAACACCATAAAGGCTTTGACCCTTCCTTCTGTAACTAGCTAATTATTAAGTCTGGTAACTATACTTTCTTCCTCACAGTTCAAGACATATGGAAGGCAGTCAATCAAGATCCATTGCACCTGTACAGATATGATTGCCCCATTGAAATAGCCTCGGTAGATCCAACTGCCTCAAGTCTCTCAATCATCCAGTTCATCCACTCATTCAATCTTAAGATTTGTCTTCTTATATATAACTTTGTTCATTGAGCCTCCCTTACTCAGAAATATTTAGTGGCTAGACCAAAGGCCAAAACCCTTCCCTAGCATTGAAGAACCACCATAATCTGGACCCAATCAAGCTTTCCAATCTTACATCCTATTATTACTCTCAGGATTTCTTCATTATAGTCCAATTCACTTTATCCCACGCTCAAAGATTGTGGGTGCACACACACTTGCTAAGGGTATTTCCCTGCTTGGAAATGCCCTCCCCAGTATGGGTCCTAACAATCATTTGGAGGCAGTTTACCTTCTGTAAGCCTTCAATTCTTCCAGTCAGAAGCTTCTATTACGGAGTAAGTATTACAGATTTTCCATTATTTGGTATTTCATGTGCTAGATTTAAGTCCGCAAGAATATATTAAGATCTTTAAGGGCAGAGATAATGTAGTACATTTCTGTATCCTTCCCAGAACCCAGGAACAGAGTTCACCAATGCAAAGCAATGTTTTCCATCTCTTAGATAAAAGTCTTCAATAAAATGTTCATTAATCCAGAAGTTTCATTTCCACCTCACATCTCAAATAACAATCATTGAAAAATTGTACAACCTAGATCATATTTAAATATACATGAAGGCTAATTTTAAAATTCTTTAGCAGGAAGTTTACAAAAATTCTTTCACAGGAGGCATAACACAAAGCATAACATAATAACACTTAGGACTCTAATTCAACATTTAACTTTATTTTCCCATCTACACTTTATGAAAGATTTAACACCCAATTTAGAATACTTGTCTTCATAAATACTAATGTGGGCCTAAGGGGAAATATCTTGAACTTAAATGTGATTTATAAGTGAAAACTTCAAGATAAAAAACATGTTCTAAATCATTAAAGAGTAAATATTTGAGTGGAAAGAAACAGGTTTATTGGTTTCTCTTTAAGTTGCCCTTTAAATATTTTCCAAAAGCTTAGCTCCTGGTATGGAAAGTTTCTTGAGTTATACATTAAAGGAGTAAGCACAAATTGAGTACCAAAAAATTTTCATGCTCTCAACATTTCGGGTAATATGGCAAAAAATGTTCATTACCGTAATATTAAGAAATAACGCGTTTGAATAACTAATTCATAAGGAAGAGTTTGAACTGGACTAAATCCTGGGTTTTCTTTCATCACTCCAAATTTCTTTTCTATTTTAAACGAGTGGCAACAGAAATTTCTTTGTTTGAAAGTCAGGAATGCTGGGAGTCTTAAGTGATAGAACAGGTAACTCGACTTCTGCTTCACATCTTTCCTCAGGGGGAGAAAAACTTCGTGGATAAAGTAATTTTGTTTTTATTTCTGGAAAAATCATTTTTTCCATCAATCTTCATAATTCTCTAAAATAAACTGTTAAAAAGTTATAGGCCAGTCGACCACTTCACCCCAATTTGTGGAAATACTATACATTAATTTCAGGAACACATGCCTGACTCAAGTTTTCTTACTACCCTCAAGGTCTAAACGTTGCTCCTGACTCTAGCAAAACTCGAGGAGAATTTTACAAGCTCGTGATGTATTTCTGTATCTCATCGGCAATCTTTCTAAACAAAAGAATAGTCAAAATAGTCTAGGCTCAAGAATCACACTGCATACCATCATTTATTTTTAGGGGACCCCACAATTTTAACTGGAAAACTTCTGTGCTGCACTGAATGCTTAAGAACCACATCTACGAAGAAAATGGAAATAAAGAAGCTAAGAATTTACCATTTCATTAAGACAGAGAAAGGGACATATAAATGCTCCTCTCTTCTAATGTTAAGATGACTGCCCTCCTCAAATCAGGGTGGACGAAGTAATCATCGCTTTGGGCAGGCATAAGGTGAAAGGTAGAATTTATCATTTAAAATATGTGATTCACATTCTAAACCACCTTCATCAAGATTTAATAATTGAAGAGATAGGGAACTCAGATAATGAAACAAAGCTGGGAGCCCTAAGGAATACTGAACAGCAAGCAGTTCCTAAACCATATAAATCAAATAAAGACAAATCAAATAAGGACCAGAAGCCATAGAAATCAAATAAAGTCAAGACAAATGAAATAAAGACCAGAAACCATTTTCTCCTCAGCCCACAGAGTTCTCCAGAATCACAAACTTGATCAACAGGAGGCACTCACTCCGCTGACACACGCAAGCAGGCAGCGCGTGCACACAATGCAGACAGAAGCACTGAGACCCTCAGAGACAAACTTTCCATCCCTAACGTTCTGCTCCTCACAGAATGGAGAGGAGAGCACAGTGGGCTAAATTTCCCACTTTCTTCCACATCAGACTGAGCAAAACTATAGCTAGCCTTGCAAACTGCTAATTCTCTTGATACAATCAAAGGCAGAACAGAATGATTGGGAGTGAGGGGCAGTGGCTGGGCGAGAGAGGGAGGGGGGTGGCCTGAGAAGAAGGAAGTTTGAGACATTTTGTAAAGCTTCAAAGGATTAATCTTTAAAAAGGCCCTAATATTTCTCATTTCCCTTTTTCTCCCTCTCTTTTTCAAATTAAATACACACCAACTTCCTGGGACTCAACCCAGACTTGCCCTATATTCAGATAAAAGGCCTGGTGCTTAGGACACACTGGAGTCCTAGATTAGATGCATGTCTGACATAAATGGTCTCATTTGGGGAAAGTATTTTAAAAGTCACTTTTTGTGTGGCCATGCATAAAATGTGACCAATTACCTTAAAAAAATGAATTCCACGCATCAATTAGTAAATTGAGGCCCTAATCCACAGCAATCTGACTTCTACCAGAAACATAAGCTATTTACTATTTACATTTGTTCTGAACTTGGAAAAAGTTTGCTTTCACATTTTTAAAAGATAATGAGGCTTTGGTGTTTCTAGTCTCTGACCTCTTCGTAAATGAGTTGTTTAGGCTATCTAGCAAAGGAAAAAAAAGTAAAATTTGAATGCTTAAAAGTTAGTTAAACTTGGATAACATTTAGTAGATAACTTGATATGCACCGATTTAAAAACAACAGTATAAAAAGTATATGGACATAGCTTATTTCTTCTTTAATAAAATGAAAATATAATGAGGGAGGGCTGGGTAGATCTCGAGTAAAAAGTTGGGTCCCATGCAGTAGTCCCTGGTCCAGGACAAAAAGTTTCCTTTAACCACATGCAGCAGTCTTCCTGGGGGAAAGGCAGTGGGAGGGGGCCGGGGAGTCACCACTCTGCTACTCTAACGTAGGGCCCTTCATTTCTCACGCCAAAGTTAGGGCTGGGCCAGGTGGGGGGGAGTGACATACAACTTCGCCCTTAAGCAGCAGCACCAAAAGGGGAAAAAAAGTCACCTCGCTCTCCGCTCTCTGCACACAGGAAGAGCCCAATTCAAAGCCTCCACCGCCGACACCCCCTTGTCTTGCTCCGCCCCAACTTGTGTCGTGTGTTTGTGTGTGTGTGTGTGTGTGTGTGTGTGTGTGTGTGTGTAGCACGACTTGCGTTTTACCCCACAAATTCCGAGACACCTCCATCTCTCCCAAGTTAAGTCCTCCCACCTCCAGTCCCCAACGGTACCATGCTCAGCCAGCGCAGGTGTCTCACTCTGGCCTCTTTTTATAGCCAGCACCCCCCCCCCCAACCCCGCATCCCCACCTCGTTGCGCGCCCCTGTCCCTCGGCGCCTGCCCAGCGCAGTGCACCACCTAGCTTAAACGCCGGGAATCACTCGGAGCCCTATTCCCAGGACACCTGGCCGGAGCGCCCGGCTGGGCTTCAGGGGAGCCCTGGGCCGCTTCCCGTCGCCGGTGCCCCGCCTGGAGCGCGCACCGGGCTCCCGGGCGGTCACGTGGACGGCGGGGGAGGCCCGGGCGTCCTCACCTGCATCCCGGGAACTTGGACCGCCACCGGTGAGTGGGCCATGAAGGCGAAAGCTGCTCCGCGCGGCTTCGGCGGCAGTGGCGCCTGGGGCTCCGAATGGCTCCTCCTCCGGGGGTAGGTCGGCGGCCCTCCCAGGCTTTTCGACCGGGGCCTGGAAGGACACACACCAGTGGGGTTACGAGGCGGGCGGCGCGCGCGGCTCGGGGCTGGGAGGTGGGCGGTCCGTGGCGCGGCTTCCCGGGACTCAGTCTACCTTTCTGGCGCCCGCCCGCCGCTGTGGCCGCCGCCTCCGCCGCTGCTCCTCCTTCTGAACGCGGGGCGCCGGGTGTGGCGGTGGCCGGGACCTGGGCTCGAGTGATGCCGCTCGTCTGCGCCTCGCCGCTTTAGGAAGAGGAGGTGGAGGCGCCCCAGCCACCCGCCCGCTCGCCGGGCCCGGGAGGCGGTTGGGGGCGGTTCCGCCGCTGGCCCGGCCCCCGCCCCGCAGCCGGGCGGTGTCAGGAGAGCTAAGGCTCCGCGCAGGGAAGGGGCTCGGCTGGGGTTGCTGGAGCCCGAGAAGAGGGAGACTCTCCCGGCCCACGGAGGGGAGAGCCCGAGTACCGTGGGACCTGGAACACGGCTCAGCCTGGAGAGAGAAGGGAAGAGTTCGAGTGACCCTCGGGGTCCGAGGGCGTCCCGGACGCGGCCACGTTGCAGGCAGGCGGGCGAGGGCTGGGGCGCACGCAGCCTCCGAGAAGTCTCGAGTCGAAACTTGGCGAGTGTTGAAAGTCCTTCTTGACTTCCCGATCTGGTCGAGGGCGCGGGCGCAGAGAGCGGCAGAGCCGGTGGACCCCCGCTCTTGCCCCAGCTTGCAGTCTGGTGGCCCCAGCTTGGGGCCGCGCCACTGGGCGGGCCCGTGGCCACTCTCCCGCTTTACGGATTCCCCGCCCCCAGACCGGCTTCAGGTGACTTAGAACTGAGGCTACCCCTCCCCACTTCTTGGGCTATCGGTTGGGGGGGTGGGTTTTGTGTGTGGTGGGGGGGGCAGACTGGGGCTTCTCTTCACCACAAGTTCTGCACGTTTAAGAGAGAGAGAAATTGGAAAACAGATGGTACATCGGCCAAAAAATTAATGAGGAATTAATAGAGGCATGAAAAATGAGATTGGGTCATTAGCAGTATTAGTGAACTCAGCATACACAGCAGTGGTTTTGGCAACTCCCAGCCTCCACCCCATTTGAAGCTCCATTCCGGTAGGGAGACAGGCTCTTTTGAGATTACCCTAAAAATAACAACAATAACAGTAATAATAATAGCAGTTACAGCAATGTTATGAAAGCACCTTTGGGAACCCACAAGGGGTTGTAATATGTAATATCCACGTGCCTGTCGAAAATGAGGATGAAGTTCCCTAACTTGCAGGTTGTTACAGGTCTGTACCCAACACACTATTGGGGGTCTGGCAGACAATAAACGTTTCTCTTGTTCCTTTTGAATCTTTCTTAAAAGATAGCATATTGTTGTTATCAATATAGTTTTGTTAATGGGTTCCATTTTCTTTGGGCCAGGGACTGCTAAGTGCTATATATATATTTTATTGTATTGAATCTTTACAAGGGCCCTCTGGGGTCATATTGCTTTTCTCCCATTTTACAGACATGCAGAAAAAGGCTCAGTGAGGTTAATAATTTGACCCAAATATCACACAATTGGGAATTCAAATCCAGGTCCTTCTAACTTTTAAGATTTGCTCTCTTAGTAACTGTCAAATATACAAAACAATAGTGTTAACTATCATCACCATGCTGTACCTCACATCCCTAGAACTTAAAAAATTTTTAACTGGAAGTTTGAACCCTTTGACTACCTTCACCTACTTCCCCCATCATCCCTGGCAACCACCTGTCTACTCTTTGTTCCTATTAGTTCTGTATTTTTTTTAGAATCCTCATGTAAGTGAGATCATACAGTGTTTGTCTTTCTCTGCCTTCTGTCACTGAGCATAATGCCCTCAAGGTCCATCCATGTTGTCACAAATGGCAGGATTTCCTCCTTTTTGTGGCTGAATAATATTCCATCGCATGTATATACACATCTTCTTTATCCATTCGGATGATAAAGGATATAATTGCATTTTCCTTACTCCTTGTTCCTCAAATCTAGGCCCTCACTTCTTCTAACCTGATGCTAGGCTTCAATCTAGTTTCTGCTTCCCACCAGACCAGTTCACGCTTAACATTGCCAACCTGACCAGAAACCTGCAGTGCCACCTAAACTTTAATGTCCATAGAAATTCCCTGGGATTCTTTTTAAAGTGCAGATTTTGATTTAGCATGTCTGGAGTGGGCCCAAGGTTCTGCAGTGCTAACAATTTCCCAGGTGGTGGCTGATTCTTAGACCACACTTTGAGTAGCAAGGGTCTGAATTAAGCTCCATCACTTAAGGCTCATCTCAAGTCCCACCCCCACTGACACTTCCTCATTGCTCCAAGCCCTCCTTCAAACTCCTCCTATTGCATGTCGGTGGAAGTAGGACTCACACTGTGGTTCTTTCTTCTTATTTCACACATTTCATTTGTTTAGTCTGACCAACAAGATTACTAGGTCCTTGAGGCCAGAGACCCAGCTTCTCTTACATTAAAATTATTCAGGTAGAATGTCAGCTTTCTGAGGGCAAGATTTTTGTTGGTTTTATTCATTGCTGTATCCTCAGAGCCTAGATCAGTGTATGGCACATAGTAAACCCTCAATAGATATTTGTTGAATGAATGAATGGATTTCCTTTTACTTCTTCACTGAGGTTGGTATAGTGCTAGTTGGTATACTGTTTTATTGATGCCTGGTTCAACTCCTGGGCATTGCTCTTGCTGAATCGTTTATTTGTTCACTTTACCATATGTTACACCTTTCTTTTTTCTTTGTCTCCTAAATTCTTTTCAGTTACTTCAGTTTCATAATGACCTAAGAGCAAGTTGTGTAATTTTAATAAATAAGTTAAGCGTATCTGAGAAGTGACTTTCCCTGACATGACTCTGGGCCAGAGTTATGTAAGAATGTGGAAGACTGAATACTGGATTTTGAGACCTGAACTATTGAGATATTTCCTTTAAAATACTGCTTTTGAGATCTTAGTGAACTTTTTGACCTTTACTTAGGTCTCCTGCGATTAAATAAATGATCTGTTGTTATTATTGATAGAGATCACTTGAGTTTTTACATGGAGTTCCTTGCAGTTTGCTTATGCTTTTTCTTTATTTAAACAAAATGACAAGAAATTTAAGTATGCTTTTGTTCCTCCCCCAAAAAAGGACATGGATATTTTCACTCCAAAATGTCAGCCCAGAATCTAATAATATATTACAGTGTATTCCCAAAGCTTGTGGGGAGACACCACATCTTATGCTCTGAGTGGCCCCATAGATTATGCCTGAGTACCTCAGATTACATTTGGTACTTGCTTGATTGATGTGACTGGAGTGGCTGTGAATACTTAATAACCATATAAATAAAGTAAAATTATATACAGATTAAGCAAAGTCAGTGAATTTTGAGTTAGACAGTGTTCTTGAGCCCAACAAAACTTAATAATTGAAATTTACAACCGATGGTTTCAATCTTATTGCATTCCTCATACCCTCAATATTAAATATTTAACTTTTCCCATGTTTATAAATAGTTACTGAATGGACTGGTTCATAGCTAGATAGACAAAATGGCCAAACATTCATGAATGTAGGCAATGATGAGGTGATGCATTAAGGACATGGTTCTCAACCAGGGGCAACTTTACTTCCTGGAGACATTTTTGGTTGTCACAAATGGTGAGGGAAGGGTGCTACTGGTAATGGGTAGAGTCCAGGGATGCTGCTAACCTTACTCCAAGGCACAGGGCTGCCCTCACAACAAAGGATTACCCAGCGCAAAATGTCAGTGGTGTCAAGGTTTGAATATCGTGTTCTACACACTTTGCATTAGGGGGTTACTAACCAAGGAACATACTTTAGAATCCCTGTTCCCTGAAGATTTCACTTCAGTGTGGTGGCTGGGGCTAGAACAAACAAACATGCAAGCCAACTGGAAAAAGATATTGGGCCACATCAAGGGGGTACCTGAAACAAAGCAGTACTTTTATGTCAGCTTTGTAGAAACCATAGATCACCTGCCCCCAGAGACTGAATACTACTTAATGAAAAATCTATTGAATAGAAAATAGCTTTAAGAAAAAAATTAATGACTTGTATTAAAAAATTTAATCTTGGAGCATGTTCTAATGTACCAGGCATTACCTGGGAGCCTTCAAGTATGCTACTGAAGTGAGATATATTTGACTTCTTATTCTACTTTACAAAATTTAAAGGTAGGGTTTCACATTTTGGACTGTCATATTTGGAGACTAATCACTACATTGAAATATATGAAGTGCATAAATGCATGAAGTGTAGGGGAAGTTGATACAATTATCTGAATTCCTTTCAATTATCTGAATATTTGAAGCTAAAGGAATTACCTGGGGTAATTACCTGGGAAATCCTAGAATCCAGTGCCAGGAATATTTTGCTTTAAGCTCCTAGACTCTGTTATATTCAGAAATGTAACATTCAAGGGTTATTCATTCTCTCTCTCTCTCTCTCTCTCTCTCTCTCTCTCTCTCTCTCTCTCTCTCTTTTAGTAGAAGCAAATGTGATACCTTAAATCTCCTCTTTACTCTCTGTGGGTATCAGATTGGAAACCATGAAAAAAGAGTTCTTGCAGATGTTGTAACTTCGCTATTGTTCCAGTAAAGCCTCCCAAAGAAAAATGTACTGAATCAATTCTTGGTCAAGGAGCATTAAACTTGTGTAATTGCTTAATTCTTCTGAATAACCCCACACCTTCTGGGGCTTGCACAGGACTCTGCCACAGCATTATTTATGACAAAGACCTAGTATCTAAGACCCAGCACAGCTGCCTTTTCTTGCTAGCTTTACTTCCTGACACTACTGAGAGGAGCGGAGCAACAGAGGAGGCGGGTGGAAGCAGGGGCTATTTAAGTGGTTTCCTGCTTGTAACATTTCTTTACATATATGCTTACTCACTTTGAAATATTTGCATTTATGTAGGAAAAGAATTGAGCTCACAACTTCTTGCCGTCCCCAGTTGGTTACAGAACTGAAAGAGGTAAATGTGGTCCAGACAGCTTCATTCACTTTTAGAGGTAGGAGTCAAAAGATAGAATGCGAAGAGAGATCTTCCTGGTTCCAGTTTTGCCGCCTGCCCAAACTCTTACCCTTTGAGATCTATGATGCCTTGGACCCGGGGCCCTCAGAAGTCTGCCTGCACTCACTCACCATCTCTTCAGTGGTGACAGGACATTGCTTGCTGTACCATTCATCCTATAATTGTAGTTTTGTGTGGCCACAGGGGCACATGAAGACTAGGGAGTTTCTTAGGAGAGATTCTTTAGGAGACTAGGCTCTTTATAATGAAGTCAGGTAACGTCCTTGTACTCTCCAGAGGGCAGCTTTTAGTCACAGGAGAACCCTTCATATGTTACCATGAAATGATGCTGGACAACCAATTTGGGTGGAACTTTTCCCCTCTGAATTAACTTTTTAAAATATATTGAATAGACCACTTGTTCTTTAATTTGTAGGCTGCTCAAGAAAACAGTTCTAGTCAAAGGTGGCAGTTAAAAACAGGAAAAAAAAAAAACCTGGCAGTTGAGACCAAATAGGAAGTGACTATGCCATCAGCTCACCCTGAGGAAAAGGAAGTTGTTGCCAGGACCTCTAAGAAAGGCAGTTGTGTAAAATTACCCTTCAACTTGCTTGCTGAGGTTCTGTCAGCCTGTGGTGAAAGCTTCCATAGTTTTGTTACTTCTGTACTCAAGAAAACATGAACAAAACAGGAGACTAACAGGCACCCCTTGCAGGACTGTTATCAGGGACTACCAGAAGTTTCTGGGGCAGAAACTCAACATTGTAGACAAGCAAAGCTCCCCCTCTACTCATTTTTTTTTTTCTGTGCCAAATAGATATTTTAAGATTAGTTAAAATTCAGTATGTTATACTATGAGGCCCACCACAAGGGTCCAACTATAGAGAAATCAGAGATAATAATTTTTTTAATACTTTCACTTGGGCCCCAGAGCCAGCCCAGGCCACACCACCTTTCCCTTTTTCCTTTCATTTCTCTTCCCTCCTTTGATTTCTCACATCTTTCTTGAGCACGGTGCCAGGAACTGTGCTAGGTGCTGGGAATACAAAGAAATGTGAGGAATTTGCTATCTTGCAAGGAAATACCATAAAAAACAAAGAGTACTCAAAGTGACACCTAATGATAGTAGCAATACATTAAAAAAAATTGTACTTTTACACAATTAGTCACCAGAGAGCAGTTCATTTTACCTGTGTAGATCTTGGAAGGCTTCGCAAAGAAGGTGCTATTTGAGCTAAGCCTTGAAAAATGGGTTGGATGTAGCCAGGTAGAGGATTGGGGGAAAGGAGTGGAGAAGAAAGGGCATTTCAGAGAGAAGGGACTGCAGGAGCAAATGCTGAAGCAAGCCATGTTTATTCCCCTCACTTGACGACCTGGTTAAAACACAGATTCTGTGCTCCATGTGTATAGATTCTGATTTTGTAGGTCTGAGATGAAGAAAGGGCATCTGCATTTTGCTTAAAAAAGAAAAACACACTCCCCAGGTGATGATGATGTGTCCTCTTGGTTATGAACCACTAGCTTAGAGGAATAACAAGCTTTGTTTGAGGACTAGCTGGTAGTTCAGTTTAATAGGCAGAGGCCTGTTACATGAGGCATTCCAGTAATAAAGTTGGAAGGAGAAGTTGGGGGCAGACCATGAGCCTTGTATGCCATGCTAAAGACTTTGGACTTGATCCGTAGGCTCCTAGAAGTACTGGGTGGTTCTAAGGAAGAGAGGAATTTGCTCCAGATTTGTATTTTCAAAAAAAAAAACCTCTCTAGTTAATACATAAAGGATACATTGGATATGGGAGAGACTGGAAGCTGAGAGACTTATTAAGAGGCTATCAGGATGCTGTTGTGAAAGTACAGGAGAGGGATTGAACTAAATTAATGGCTGTGAGAATGAAGAGAACGGGATAGATTCCAGAAACAATTTGGAGGTGAATTCAACAGCATTCGGTTGATTGGATGTGGACAGAACCAGAGGGAGAGGATTAAAATGCCAGAGACATCTAGCTTAGGGAAATAGATAAATGTTGATGCCTGGAACTGAGCCAGAACATACAGAAGGAGGACCAGGTTTGGGGGAAGATAAGGAGTTTAGTTTGGGTACACTTAGTGTGAGGTGCCTGTATGACATCTAAGTGGAGATGTCAAGAAAGCAGTTGAAAATAACAAGAGGTCAGATTGCAAATGCACATCTGAGAATTGCAACGGGAAATGCATTGTAACTTCATGGCAAGGTGTCAATAAAAAGCATAAAAAATAGAAATCAAGTTGGAACTATTCGCTTCCTATTTAGAAATCACTTCTTGAATGATTGTCCTATGTTGTGGTCCAATCAAATGATGCCCTTGCCTACATATCTATCTGCACAAAGTATACTGTTTTCTTCAAAGTAATGGTGGTTCATATCATGTCTATAAGATGGTATTATTAACTATTTCTGCTGTGTTCCTACATACATAGACTGCCCTTTGAATGCATGATAATGACAGTAAAGAAAGGAATGGAGCAAAGGACAGAAATGATGTGACAAGATCTGCATGCTACATTGCCAGGTTTTCTGAAAGAAAATGAGGTGGGAGATGACATGCATGCCTGGTTTCATGAAGCCAAGTTAATGTCTTCCACAATGGAAAGAAAAACAGGAACAATTTATTGTAATCTAAAGCACAGATTACTGGCAAAGTCTTGATATTTGCCTGCTGTGAAAGTGCACAGCAACTTTAGTTAATATTTTTTCAGTTTTTCAGAATCATTCATACCATTCTGGTTCTTACATTCTTTCTGTGCTATTGATCTTTTATGAAACTTCCCACATCCCTATAGTTTACCATATGTGAAGGTAAGCATTCAAGTGGCTAAATGCCAACTTGAAATTAACATAGATAAATCATGTTTTTCATACAAATTGTGAAAGTAGTGGGAGACATTTACAATCTGAGATCATGAAAGCAGATACAAATAGATTATATTTTAAATGTTTTTTTGCACGGTGCATTTTATTATGTGTTTGGTTTTTTCTCAGGTGTTACAAGAAACTGAAATATACCAGCTCTTAAATTTTAATGTTACTTTCACATCTGACAATCTACAGATTCCTGCTATGCAAATATAAAAAAATGAATGCTTACTACTTTGTAAAGGATGGACTTAGTTCATGAAATATATACTAAAAAGGGATATTTTCTTCTTTTTTTTTTTTGCCAGACTCTCAAGGCATAAAAGGGTTATTGCTGTATGGAAAGGTCATTTATATGAACAATAACAGAAGAAACTGTGTCTGGGTTGTAAAATGCTGTGTTATTGAATATATTTCCTAGTTTAAAAAAAAGTAAGGTATTCAATGTGGTTATGCATAACAATACACTTCAGTATCACTCTTCTACTTTGGTTCTGCACATAATAAGTTAGGTATGAAGTAATTCTTTCATTGTCCTTTTAAAAGCAAGAAGCTCAAGCCAAACTCGTATTAATGTAAATAGAGGAATTAGGTAATTATAAAAGCTATTGTTTATATAGTGCTTACTCTGTGTCAGGCATGGTTGCAATTTACATATATGTCCATGTAATCCTCACCACAACTCTGTGAGCCAGGTCGTACTATCATAACATCATCCCCATTTTACAGTTGATGAAAATGAGGCACACGGAGATTAAGTAACTCATCCAAGGTAGGATGCCAGATAAAGTACAGGATAACAGTTCAATTTAAATTTTAAGAAGTGATGAAGAATTCTACATGAGACATAAACTTAAAAAGTGTGATTTTCTGAAGTTCAAATTCAACTAGCTGTCCTGTATTTTTATTTGCTAAATCTGACAATCCTACAAGCCAAGGTCATATAGTTATTAAGGAGTGGAGCCAGAATTTGATCCCAGGGAGTGTGACATCAGAATTAATACTTTTAACCACTATACTTCTACTGATTTTAGGGAATGAAGGGTAGAGTGCTTTATTATCTATATGTAGAATATTGAAAAATATCATTATTCACAAATACCTCAGATGCAGGATCATAGGTCTATAAGTTTGAATTTATTTTAATTTATATCTAATTGTTAATATTATTTGGTCACAGTATTTATAGTCAGAATTTTTTTTCTAAAAGTAATATGATCTATAACATTTTTGAACTAATTTTTCCTTCAGTGCTCTCCAAAGAGAGAAACTAAAGAAAAAAGTGTGATTCAGCATGACGAGTGGAATTAACTGATCAGTAATGTTGTCCAAAACACCTTTCTCTTCCTTCAGAAAGCAGCTTTGTGTTGTTTATAAAGAATAAGAGCTTTCTTTTAGTAAGAGCTTTTTAAAAGAAAAATATGTTTACTCACACCATTTTCTTCTCTCTTCCTTTGGTATTTTTACTCAAGAACAAAGGGGCATCTACTTTTTGAAAGTAGTGCAATTTAACAGAAAAAAACATGGGCTTTGGAGCCAGCCAAGACCTTATTGGCTGTGTGAACTTGATGTCTCAGCCTCATTTTCCTCATCTTTTAAATGGGGAATATTAGTGCCTGTTTCAAATGGTGATGGTGAGGATTCAATGAGACAATGAACAGAAACTGCTCTAATGTGACATCTGGTACAGAATTGATGCTTCACAAATTGTGGTGGTTCCTTTCCCCTGTACCTTTGCCTCTTTCCCTGAGCGTCCACTACTCTCAGCAACTCTTATGGATCTTTGAAAATCTTGTGCTTAGTTATGAAAGCATTTTGACTTGGCTAGAGGTAACATAACAATCAGGGGTAAAGTCATTTGGAATCCAGAGTGCCTAAACTGTTTTTCTTTTTTTTTTTCAGTGATTTTTTGAATCCCTGAAATGTTTAGCTTAGAACAGAAGACTACAGTGTGATTTCTGCTCTTAGAGATTAGCTGTGAGGATTTTGGGGGTGCTTTTTCCCTAAATTGAGAATGTTCTTAGAGTTTCAGGTTGGGGTTTATATACTTCCGTTTCGTGGCAAAACTTACCATGGGCATCTCTGAGGGACACAGAGCGGCATGAAAAGAAATAGCAATGGCAGGCAAATTATGTCATTAAAGCATTTTCCTTGTATATGTGTGTGCATGTGCATGTACTTGGAAGCAAGGAGTGGTGATCTACCATGAGGGAAGATACAAAAGTAAATGCAGTTACAGTCAAATACAAAGTCATTATAATATTAGAAAGCAAATATCCTTGCTGTTGAAAAAATCAATTCAGAAAGGTGTTCTCTAGTGTGCTAAGAACATGGGCTGTGGAGCCAGATGACTTAGGTTCAGATCCCAGTCTTGTTTACGTACTAGCTCTGTGATCTTCAACAAGATATTTAGTTCTCTGTACCTCAGTTTCCTCATCTGTCAAATGCAGGTAATCAAGATGACTGAAAGCCTTAAATGTGTGTTATTTTTTCTTTAAACTTTTACTGAATTATGCCACACATACAGAAAATTGCACTGATTGTTAAGTGTCAAAGAGCTCAATGAAATTTCACAAAGTTAACACACTCATGTATCTGTCACTCAGATCAAGGAATAGAACTCTACCTGCCCTCCAGAAGTCATCTTGATGCCCTCATCCAGTCACTCCCTCCTCCAGCCCAAATGTATCCACTTCCTTGTCCTCAAACATTGTGGATTTACATTGCCTACCGTTGAACTTTAAATGAGGAGCTGTGTAATGTGCTTGGAACAGTGCCTGGCACATAGTAAACACAATATAAGCTCTCCAAAGCAATTTTAACAATAACAGGAAAGAAAGTATGTTTTGGGGGTAGAATTCTTAATAAGAATAACAAAATCAAAAGCAAACTTGTGAGCTAAAGCATGTGACAATAAAGTTAAATATAACAAGCCTATTTAAAAAATATTACAGTTCTTGAAAACATTTCACTTCTATAGATTATATCTATTGTATCTTCCATGGTAAGAAAAATACATTCCATTTGAGACATCACAGAAAACATATGTCCAAACATTTTAGCACAATCC
Organism: Camelus bactrianus; assembly: GCF_048773025.1. Classification (NCBI taxonomy): domain Eukaryota; kingdom Metazoa; phylum Chordata; class Mammalia; order Artiodactyla; family Camelidae; genus Camelus; species Camelus bactrianus. The sequence goes on along the minus strand of NC_133575.1, from coordinate 101,570,690 downwards.
AGAATAAGAATTTTACTCAAATTGTTATAAGACTAATACATGAAAAATGAGGTTGGCAGAAGCCTTTTTAGGCCTCTGTTTCCTCATTGGAAAATGAAGAGAACTGGCCCATCTCTAAGGTTCTTTCCAGCACTGACACTGAATGATTATATTAAAAAAATTTCTTGAAAAGCAAAATCTGGAAATCGCTGAACCATTGTTTTACAGCCAAATAATAAATCTAGAGTCACAGTCAAACATGACCTTTCAGAAGGAAGGCAGCAGGATTTCTGTGAGAGAAAATCATGTCTGACTAATCTATTAGCACTCCTCAAGAGAGTAAATAACATATGGACAAGGAGGAACCAGGGGATAGAATTTACATAGACTTTTTAAAAAGCTTTTGACAAGCTTCCATTCCATTGACATTTTTATTGTTGTTAAATGAGTTCCTATGGGATTTAGGGAAACATTTTGTCATGGAAGGTGAGCTAATTTACAGAATGAAATGGAGGAAAGAAAAAAGTGGGTGCTTCTCTGATGGAGAAGTGTCAGCATGAAGACTCTCGTGGTCCCAGGCTTATTTAAGTGTTATAAGTCGTGTAAAATAAGGTATACACTGTGGTATTTCTGTGTTTGTAGGTGGCATTAAGCTCTTCTCAGTAGTGAAACACTAAGCTGACATAGGATAAATTGCAAGAAAATCTCTCAAAATTGGGGGAGTGGGAAAAAAAGGAACAATGGATTACCTCAGCAAGGTAGAGCATTTATAAGAAAAAAAATCCCTAACTATACAATGTCAATAAGAAGATCTCTTGTTACTCATGGCTCTGGGAAGAGACCTAGGAGTTGTAGATATTTCCAGAACAATTTCAGCTCACTGGGCCATTTTGGCAGGAAAGGTCAACAAAATGCTGTGCATCAACAGAAAACAGACTAGAAACAGAATAACACATTATCTTATTTTTGAAAAAAATTTAAACCCAGTGCCACCATATCTAGAACATAATATTTAATTCTGAGGACTTTAATTCAAGAAAGGCAAAATGGAGCTCAAGGTGGTAAAGAGATGGGCAGCAAGGATGAAGGAGTGAGAAGGAGCTGTACTGAGACAGAGTCAAAGTGTTAGGATTCTGTAACTCAAACAGATGAAGATAGAGGCAGTGGCCAAAGTTCACTAATGATCAATGCTTACTTAGTACTCATTCTGTGCCTGGCACAGGTCTAAGTGCTTGACATATAATGAATCATTCAATGCCTATTAACCCTATAAGGTAGGTCCCACTATTATTCTCGCAATAAAAGCATCATAAAGGGTATATACAGAGTCAATAGTGATCAAAGCTATTTACTAGCTAGAGCTCAGCAGAGACCTGAAAACCCCAAAGAGTCAAATCCAAGACAAACAAAAGGAAGTGAGACTTTACACAGTGGGAAGTAAAACCTAGGGAACTCACCACCTAAAGCAACAGTACAAGTTGAGCTGAAAAGAAATTCTAAGAAGGATTTAGACTATATTTGTAGAAGAGAAAACCAACATAGCTTACTAAGAGAATCTTGTGAAATGCCTTTAACCTCTGAGGCTGTCATTCATGAGGAGAACCACACCCTCTCCACTCCTGCTGCCAACAGGCCTCTCAGTCCCCCTGTACAGATTCTGAGCTGGATGGACGAAAAATTTGGCCAAGTGTGGCTTTTCCTTTTAATTATGACATAAGTAGGGGAATGGTACATGAATTCCTTGTGGGTATTTCAAGATGGTTATAATTTATACTATACTTGAATGTTTTCTGTGATAGCCTAAACTACACAGAATCCTATCTTAAGCAAAGCTTTGCCCTATGGAAATGGAATCTTTTTTTTAAAAAAAAATACTTTCAGAAAAATGAAAAAAAAGAAAAAAGAAAAATGAATTGCCACACAGAGAGCAGGAAGAGGGTTTTCACTTTAACATCCATCCTCTAGTCAGTATTTATTTTGGGTTATTTCATCCTGGCATTTCTTTAAGAAATTACATTTCAGAAAACATACATTTTACAAGGAAAAACAAAAAATAGCTTAAAAGAACCCTCCCATGAAAACTTACATAGTTCAATCTCTGTCGCATCAGTCCTCATGGAACCCAAGCACGGACTCATCCAGGGTTGTTCAGGGTTTCTTTGGTCTTGTTGGTATAACAGTGCTAGATTCTACAAAATGCGCCAACATCCTCGCTTGAGTTGGTGACCTCTACTTTATTGAAACACTGTATGTGGTCTGGGCACATCATGAAAAAGAAACAGAGGAGAAAGTCTAGGAGTGAATGTCTAGTTCACAGAGAACTAATCTTATCTGTAGGAAGGAAGTATGAAAAGAAAAATGAAAAAAAATGGAAAGCTAAGAAACAGAGGAAGGGGAAAAGGACAAACGAAAAGATAAGATTGTTATGAAGTATATTATACAACAATTAAAAATTGCTTAAGAGGAGAGATGGGACTGCGTGTGGACCTAAATGGTAATGTGGATAATCGGGCCATAAGCAAAATGGCGAAGCTGCCCAGTCCTTTGAACTGTCCTACTTTTCAACAGAGCCTCCGTGCTCTCCTCACTCCCCTCACCCTGACCCTGTATCTTCGGGCTGCCCAGAGGTCATTTCGACAGCTCGTGGCTAAACTAGCACTTCCCCAGGCAGTGCCCTGGTTCTAGGCCATTCTCATCTTTCTTGATCAAAATGTATCTGTGTTCTGCCTATTTTGTTACCCTGACCTGAGAACATTTTCATCTTAATAGCAAATACTTATTAAATACTGCTCTATCTCTACTTCTAGTTGCAAGGAGAGAGATTTTGGGAGCAGAGGCCTCCTCACACCCTCAAACATCTGATGGAAAGCCAACAGTCTTGTTTAAGTCAGGTAGCCATGCTGACCTTACGTTTCCTCATCTGTAGAATGGAGCTAATAATGCCTTTCATTTCTGTTACAACTGACAATGCTTTCACCCACATTTACCTATTTGATCCTCAAAGCCACCCTCTGAGGTAAGGATTATTTCTCCATTTTACAGAGAAGGGAACTGAAGCTCAGTGAGGTTGAGTGACTGGTCCTGGGAGAATATGCGAAAGCGCTGGTGCGGGGGGAGGAGAGGAGTCAGCTAGCCAGGAGAGCGTGTTGATATGCCGTGACAGAAGCTGCCCAGATGCTGGCACCTGGCCCCAGACCCGTAGCCGTCCGTGTGGAGGCAGTATGGAACCAAGGTTATGCAAAATGGCTTTGGTGTCACAGACACCTAAGTACGAATCCTGGCCCTGTCCCTTTTTACCTGGCACCCCTTGGGCAAGTCACCTTCTCTGAGTCTCTGTTTCCTCATTTGGAAGATGCAGATGACAATCCCTCCCTTATGGAGCCGTTGTGAGGATTAGGTGAAACACCGAGTGTAATATACTTAGTACAGTGCAGAGCACATGAGAAACAGGCAAAAAATCTGGAAGCGCTTCGAATGATTAGTAGTAGTAATACCTAGTGTACATGCTAAGCCCAGAGAATGGAGGCTACTGGCCCAAGGGTAGAGTTAGCCACTAGTAAGCAGGCCGTAGGCAATCAGAACCGGACGTGGTTGACAGAAGGAGAGAAGAGGAGGCTGTGTGCTCTGCGGGTGAGGCCGGTCATGTCTACCCAGGACTAGGTTGCAGTTTCCTGAGAACAGTGGTTCTCAAACTGGAGCCTGTTCTAGAATCACCTGAAGGGCTTGTTAAATGACAGATGGCTGGGCCTCACTCCCAGCATTTCTGATTCAGAAGTTGGGGATGGAGCTTGGAACTTGCTTTTCTGATAAGCTCTCTGGTGTTGCCGATACCACTGATCTTGGGAGCCCACTTTGAGAATCACTGTCTTAGAATGAAGAATCCTGTCCAGTTTCTAGGCATCAGAATTTCCTTGCTTTTGTCTCCTCTTTCTGTCTTAGTGAAAATCCACTTGAAAAATGCCAACCCTGTTCTGGTAGAACAAAGGGAATTATCCATAACGAGTCCAGGGGAGCTTAGGCAATCAGAGGACTGCTGGGAATCAGGGATGGTGGTGGCAATGACGGTCCCAGCTAGACGATGGGGAGAAGTCTTAGAGCAGAACAAAGTCTAAACTCAGACGAGGAAGAATCAGAGACAGCTGTGATCGCTGAGCCATTCCCAGCTTGAATTTTCCTTCACAAGTTTTTCTTGCCTAAGCTGTTTATCCCTTTTATAGCTACTACTCTCAGTGGGGAAATGGGGGACGATTCACTGTATTTTCTTTCTGCACTCTTCCTACTCCCTTGTTTTATTCTTTGTCAACCACAAGGCCAACGTGAACTTCTTGGAGAGCCTACAGCAGCAGGCACAAATTATGGCAGCCTGAACAGAAAGCTTAACAAAATTAGACATCTCCCTTGAAGTAGAATATGTGCTCTGTGCTCTGTATCATGTTACAGCAAATTTGAAAACCAGGGGCTGTGTTCCAAGTCACTGCCTGGCAGTTGTCAGTAACTAAGGCTCTGCTACCTGTTAAACACAGTTAATGAAGCCGGCTGTATTTATAAATTAGAGGATTTGCCTTTGAAAATAGTAACCCAATAGAATGGGAAATATAGATAGGCTTGGATTTAGACTTCTGGATTAGAAATCATCTGTCCCATGAATTTCAAGGAGGTGAGAGAACATGTGGTCTTACACGTTGAAGATATATATTTCTATGCAAATCTTAGAAAAATGTAACACAAATTGGAAACTGCTATAATTCTAAGAAGATATGTTTCTTCGGCTCTTGATGCAGAGATACTTTGGACTAGGGGTTCTGTATACGGTGTCTGGGCCTGTTCAGTGCCTTACGCTGTCAGGTATTTGCCTGTACCAACCTACCCACATTACACGAAAACAGGCCTCCCTCATTCTTTCAGAATTCATGGCTTTCGTTCTTGAACCATTCACCCCAGCTTATCTCATACTCGTTCCTAACTCTTCCTCAGTCTGTTCTAACGTCTAACCTCATGACTCATGTTTCTTCTTACCGCCTTGCCTCACCCTAGGACCTGGCACTTAGTATTACTTCTCCAACTTGAACCTTTTGCAGTCCCCTTTGGCCGATAATCAGATTCCTCACTTGATTAGACCGCTGTCGGCATCGATGAATGAGTGCCGCACTGGGCGCAACCCATCCCCTGGGACTTTCATCCAGGCCCCCGTGGAAGGTACCTCTGCCTGTACACCGAATCCTGGGAGCAGAACTCAGATCTGAGATTTGTAACTCCTTGATACTGCTCTCAGAAGGAACAGAAAACAAATGGAAAGGAAAGAATTTGATTGCCCAATCACTAGACACAGAGGAGCCAGCTAAATTTCTCTATTATCTAAGTGCATGAGGAAGAAAAGTGATGGTTCATAGGATACGCTATTTAGTAGTTCTGACTTACATGTGAAGAATTCCTCTTTTTCATTCTTCTTCATATTCACCTCCCCTCTAAGAGCCCACCCATCGACTGATTGCCAAAACTTATTAATTCTACTCTCCATAATGTCTCTTGAATCCATCATCTCTTGCCTGAGCTATTTGCAATAGTATCCTAATAACTGATTTCCCTGTGGCCAGTGTCTCTTTCTCCCCTGGTCCCACTCTCCCATGCCCCTCATCTCCTGTCAATCCATTCTCCACACTTACACCAAAGCGATCTTTCTAAAACACAGATCTGATCGTGTTGCTCCTCTTCTTAATACTTTTCATTCTCATATATGTATCTGATTGTTATTATACATATGATTCTGGTTTTCTGGAAGATAGACTCTTCTAATTATGACAATAATATTGATCTACTGTCTGTATTGCACTTTAGAGTGTTTTAACAACTGTTACAGAATTTCTAAACAATAATCCTACGACTTAGATATTATTTCATTTCTATATTTGAGGAGACAGTATAACTTTTATGTATAGTGAATAGTACATAGTATGCAGTAGATACATTAAAAATTAAATATGTATTAGAGCTATTTGGCTAAGTGAAGAGATTAGGTACTCTGAAAGAAAAGTCAAACTTTCAGTTCCGGAAAATGAATTTGTTAAATCTTATTCGGATGCTGGCAAATCTCAGTCATTTAGAGCATGCAATTACTGAGGTCAAAGTTGGTGGTTCAATTCCCATTTGTTTAAGTTAGCCTCATTCAGTTTCATGGACATAGTCTGTAACCCTAACCTCAGCCAGCTATTTCACAATTGCAGGTCCCAGTGGAACATGGGTAACGGCATATGGATAAATCTACACCATGACTCCATCCCTGTTTCTTGAAAACTCAAATATAATGATAACTCCTCAGTGTGATATAGATATTGTATACAGAGTCATACAAAGAAGTTTTAGTAAATCATTATCTAGATAAAGAAACTATGATTTTTCTAAATGGTATTCTGAGTACCCTAAAGGATGCGCCATAAATATATCATTTCAATAGTAGTTTCCTAATTATACAATTCCTGTCTAAATGCTAATTCCATCTCTACTGATGACTTGGGTAACAATTAATGTAGCTTCCAATAAATCCTGTAATAACTCCACTTACTAATTTCTATATTCTCTCTTGAATGAATAACAAACTGTTGTAGATATCATATTAGCTTTCTCATTCACAGAGATGTGATGAGCTTCAGGCTCAACTTTATGTACCATGGCATTAGAAAGATGAAGTCTAATCAATGTGTAGTGTTGGCAACTGAATTAGTACCACGAGAACACAGAGCAGTGGAGAAGGTCAGCAGATGAAACAAAGCTGAAAGCAGAAACCAATATTACCTATTTACCTAGCAACTGGTTAAGATATCTGGTCTACCTGTAAAAAATAAAATGTAGTTTCCCTCACAAAAACAATTTAGAGGAAGAGAATGAAGGTGCAACTCCTTTCCAAGATAGGAATTTGAGGGCAAGACATCGCTGATGACCAGTTCAAAGGTCATGTTTATTATTATTTATTTGGACTTTTAATTGATACTTCAGAGAAAATAACATTTGTGTCTGTGTCCTCCTTGGGCCCAAAGACATTTTTCTTGTTCAGAACCTGGTGATTAGCTGGTATAAACAAATCTCAAGTCAGCAAGTTACAACTGTTGCTTTTTTTAGGACATGAACAATAAGTCCTTACCTATGTGACTAAAAGCAGGCCAAAGCACTAGGTTTGATGGAATGTTAAAAGTATGGCTGTTAACTGTCACCTGCACAATAACCCCTGACAGCCATTTCCTGCTTGGCAGCATAGGGGAGGGGGCTGGAGAGTGTGGGTGATTGACTTGTCATCTTGACTCGTCATTATGACTTGAATAATCCCTTCTGCCTACCTGTCCTGAACAAGCAACAGTTTCTTTAATTATGAGAGACATATTGTCAGTAACTGGTTCTAAGGAAAAAGGTCATGATTTAGTTTTGCTGGATTCAAGAAATGTGAGTTTTCAAGTCAATGAAATAACAACATTTTTATATGGGACCTTCCAGCATATAAAGTACATTTTCATACATGACTTTATTTAATTCCTACAACAGATATGTAAGTCATAGCTATTTTTGCTTCTACTATAAAGAACTCACCTTGTGAGTTTGCAGGGTGAAAAGACTTGCCCCAAACTTCGCAGCTGATAAGTGATAAACATTCCAGCATCGATTCCAAATCTAGCCTCTTGACATCACATGTAATCTTGGTTAACCATCTACCAGGGTTCCCAGTCTATAATCCTTGTGTCTGACCTGTCCTTTAAATCCTTTCTTCTATTAGTCGTGAGATGCTATTCCTCTTACCTCCATAGTCCTTCTCAAATCTACTCACTATTGAACTTCCTATCCCCACTTCCATGGCCGTAGCCCAAGCCACCATTGTTTTATATCTGGATTATTGCAGTAGTCTCAAAATTGGTCTGTTCATGATCTTCTGATCTGTCCTACTTGTTGCCGCTAAAATGGGCTATTTAAAAGTATAAATCTGAACATGACACTCACATGCTTAAAACCCATCAATGGCTCCTCAGCCCCTTAAGAATAAAATCCTAATTCCTTAGCTTGACACTGCCTCATTCCTCTCACCCTCTCCTTTTTATGCAGCCTATGCTCTGACTAGAACTAGCTCTATTCGCTTCCTTGAACCTCTCATGACTTTTCTGGTTTCTGTGTTTTTCACTCTATTGGAAAAATTTCTTCCTCCTGTTGTCTACCTTATTGTGTAGGAACAGCCTCTAACAAATGTCTTCAGTGAGATACTCTAACCCTGATGTAGTCCTCCCGTTCGTCTTCATATAAACTCCTTGATATGGGATTTAACAAATTTAGTTGTAGTTACTGATTTTACATGTTCATCTGACCCACTACACTCTGAGATAAGGGCCAAAGGCTTGTCCTGTAAAACATATATCCAGCCTTTTTGCCCTCCACAGTACTTGGAACATAGTAGGAAGTGAAAAATGTTTATTATATGAAACTCATAAGCAATGATTATCTACCATATGCCCAACTCTGTGACACGTGGGAAGGTAGTACGTCCAATCCTTACTGAATAGAGGAGAATTACACAATTCATTTTGCAGAGAAGCAACATAAGACATTTTATAATTGAGATATGGTGTGGCACTGACTAAAAAGTCTATAGCAATTTAGAGGAAGATTTGAAACTAGGGAGGCACCTCTTTCCTTTAGAAATGATGATTGCTTATGAAGGGTCGAGAGCAATTGAATATTTGCACATCTGGCAACTGTCACAGTACTCATTGTAAATCAGATTTAATAAACCCAAGTCCTTTTAAAGGTGAAGATGTTTTGTGTTATTTAGGGAGAAATACCATCCCCCAGGAGACTAACTCAAGGAAAGTACTTCGAAGCTGAAACTAAATTCCTCCAAGTGTTAGGCAGGCAAAATTCTACCTGGGATGTGACATGCTTGGAATACCTTCTTTAAGGGAATTCGTATCCATTATTTTCATTGAGGAGTAGAAAGCACACTTACTTTTCATTTAATCAGTCAACGTTTGAATAAATCAGGATGGACACTTAGTGCTACCCATTGGGTACCCTTTTCTAGCTTAGCATTGCCAAGCCTCCACTTAACACTCAAACAGTATGTGATGCCACAGGTTTTCCTGTTTATGGCTTGCACCCTCTGTAATGCCGTGGTACAACCTGTAGAAATGTTCCCCTCCACCATCAGCTAGCTAACTAGGAAGCTCCATGCCTTCCCTCGAAAGTGATTTTGAACAGCCCCCAACCACCACTACATAGAGCTGGAAATAGTTGTTTTCATTGATAAATGTGGGGCCTTAGGTACTTTCCCATTAAAGCTGAAGTAAATCAGAATTGTCTTTAAAACACAGATGTGCATCGGGGGGCTCTAAATAAGAGATGTTATTCAAGAAAACCAACTCCACAAACCTTTATTGAGTATTAGCTATGTGTAAAGCCCTGTGCTTGTTGCTGTGTGGGAAATATGGAAGCGTAGACCATGGTCCCTGCTTTTAAATTGTTAGGTGGTAGACAGATCCCTTAGCTAGATCAGGGATGGGAGGAAGATGTGAAGTTTACCCTTAGTTGATATGTTATGAACTTGTTAATTGAGGCATTTAAAGAAAACTAACACATCAGGCAAGCTATGATAGGAGAATGTAGGCCGAGGGACAGAGATTGGCTGAAGAAGTAAGAAAGGAAAAAAGATGATTCAAAGCCGAGGCTCCTAGTGGGAAGGGTATAGCTCAAGTGTTAGAGAGGATGCTTAGCGTGCGCAAGGTCCTGGGTTCAATCCCCAGAACTTCCATTAAATAAGTAAACAAATAAACCTAATTATCTTCCCCCCAAAATAAAAAAAAAGGACTAAAAAAACAAAACAAAACAAAGCCGAGGATCCTAGATGCATGGTGGTGGGTAATGCCAGGCAGAGCCTCCTAAGACAGAAAAGTAGATAGGAAAGTTCACAGAGACAGCAAGGCCTGTGGCATGGGCTTGAGCAGGAGGTAAAAAGAAGCCAAATTCATGGAGCAGAGTGGTCAGAATGTGCCAGTTGTGTCGGTGATGAAGCTGTAGACTGCACACAAGAAATGGCTTCTACCAGAAGCAAATGGGTTCCATGCAGGGGTCAAACAAAACAGAACCTTATGCCTCCAGAAACCAGAATGAGAACCAAAGATAATAGCTCCACCCTGGACTGGAGTGTGGAAGTAAAGTGAACCAGCTCGAATCCCATCACTCCAAGAAAAGGCCAGTGGATGAAAAAGGAATGCCAGGGATGGATCCTGAATAGAATCCACCAATGGCTTATATCTGTGCAAAGTGAGCCATGTGACCTGTACCCGGGAGAAACTTGACTGGTATATAGTACAGAGCATGGACTGTCTTTATATTGGAGAGAGAGTTATAAATTATTGCTTGTGCTGGTCTTCGGTAAACAAGGTGGAGGGAGAGGAATGCTACTGGAAAACCTGGACAGTCTGGTGAAAATGGAGAACTTATAACCCCAAGTAAAGAAATCTCCAGCCCCATCACACATAGCATCTTAAGAACCTGAGATATGTCAAAGTGGGGCAACCGTGCCTCAGGGTCTGACACTCCCACAATTAGATTCTATCTTTCATGACCTTGAAGAAACATTTTAAGTGAACTAAAATATTGTTACTTGGGAGGGATAAGCCTTTATCTGATTTATTACTTTTGTCTCCATTCTTCAACAAACAGTGAGGGCCTGATACAATGCTAGGGGGCACACATGTATAAAACCTAATCCCTGCCTTCAAGACGCTCAGGGGGTTCACGCCTTATGTGAGGATGGCCTAGGAAAATTCATTTTATGCGGAGGCTGGGTTGGATGAGATTACATGGCTGAGAGAGAGAGAGAGAGAGAGAATTTTCAGGCTGCTAGGAAAAGTTCAGAGCCTTCTCTGTGGGGGATGATAACCTAAGCATCTGGGGAGGAATGAAGACGATCATAATGAAAGAAAGGTTAGCATCATAATGAAATAAATTCTGTGGACTGGAAGGCAGCGAACAAAGCCTATAAGGAAGAGAAAGGATGAAGTCAAAACTAGAACTGGAGGAAACTAAGTTTTCTAAGTTTCTGATAGATAGAATGTCTGTTGTTTCAATATAATGCCTCGTGTGTGTGTGTGTGTGTGTGCGTGTGTGTGTGTGTATGTGAGAGAGAGAGAGAGACAGAGAGACAGAGACAGAGTCAGATGGGCAGAGACAGAGAGACAAAGGAAGACAGACAGAAAACTTGAGATTCTGTCAACACTTTAACCATTGGTGACAGGGTGGAGACTGTAACCACTAAAACAAAAGCAACTAGTTGGGTGAGCCTAAATTGAACTTTAAAAAAGAGGAAGTGAGGAAAGTTTGTTTGTGAGCTCTGGTGGCAGGAAATCCTGTGACTAACCTTATTTCACACATCTCAGATTATTCAAAGGGATCTGAACTTTCTTAAGACCAGTAACTTAAATGGAAGGGGTTGTCTCGGAGGCACTGATGTCTGAGAGGCGTTGACCCCCTGGCTAAATAAACTAATCCAATTTGGTTTGCCCTTTACTGTGTGAAGAGATGCTTTAAGGAACCTGCCCCCCACCCCCCGCCGGTATTTCCAATCAATAGAGTAATGCAGCATTAACAAATGGAATTCAACTCTATTGGAAAAAAAAATGCCAATACATTGGAGACGAAATCAACAGGTTACCTTCTTTTTGCTTGTAGAAATATGTGCAGGGCTGAAATCAACCCCTGTGTGTGTGTGCTATAATGATTTGAAATAGCACTGGTGGAAGTCCGGGCTGTGATGAGGACTGCAGGGGGCTGAAGAGTTGGTGAGGATGACGGTCAGGCTTAGGCAATTACAAAACAACAAGCATCCAGGCAAGTGATGACATGTTCTTCTGCAAGGGCGCACTAATAGGCAGGAGCCCCTATGCTGGGCTGGGCCGGCCCATTAGCAGGGAGAGTTAGGGTTCCAACCACCTGCAGCGTTCATTTCCAGCTGAAGGTGCAAGTGTAGCGAGAAGGGGTTCTCAGACTTATCCCTCATCAAGCACGAGAGAAAATGCACCTCAGGCAAACACAGAAGCATTGGCTTTTTTATATAACAGGAGTGTATGTAAAGCATGCTCAGTTTTCTGAAGACAATAGAAGAAGAAAATGTGAAACTTGTTTGCAGTATATGCCGAGGGCTGCCACGGCACAGGCCGACGGGCTGCATTTTCTAAATAGCCAGTGGGACCCTCATTACAGTACATCAGATCACTGCTCTCCTTGACGGAGTGCGCAGGAATCTCACCAAGACTCTGGTCTCCCTTTCAAAAAGAATCGTGTATCTAGAGGTGTACAACCATGTCAATACTCATCTTCCCACGTCCTGTCTGGGCCCTGTGTCTCTGCGGGGGCGTGCTGTGGGGCTGCATGTCTCTACAGGCAGCTGAGCCTTCGAAAAGGTCAGAATCCTATTTACAGGCCTGACTTGCCATTTCACTCATGGACTGATGAAGGCAGGGTTCTTTCTGCGCTGTCTGAAATCGTTTGGGGGAACCTGCTGTGTTCAAAGAACTCAAACAAAAGGCAGGATGAGTAAATACGTTAGATATTTGCAGGCACATGCTGGAAACCAGGCCTCCAGCTGACACAGACATACTGGTGGCAACCTCCCGGGGCTCTCTGCCTCCTTATTAGGCTCGCACTGGCCAGCCAGCAGATCTGAGGGGCCAGGTCAAGGCTGGAGACCCCAGTAGGCTGAAGTAAGTACTCCCAGCTGGTCTGGAGAGCAGGGATTGGAGACTGAGGCTGGAATTACATCTGCACCTGGTTCGGGCAAGGTTCAGGAATCTGAGACCAGAGCCAGGAAGAAGCCAAGATGTGGGGGAGGGGGGTATCCCAGACCAAGGGAGTACTGTGAACAGAGGCAAAGAGGCAGGAAGGCATGGAGCACTTCTGAGGAATAGGGAAGGGCTTTCGTCAGCGCCCAGGAACATAGAAACCTTAGGATCTAGGAATCAAGCTTCAAGACCTGGGAGAACACCTTGAAAATTGTCCAGGACTAGGAAGGTCAGGTGGGGGGTGGTCAAAGAAAGAGCTTCTCATCACTGATTTCAGAGGGGAGAAAGCAATGGCCTCAAATCCTGGCGATTGGGTTGATTACAATTTCAAGCTTAAGCGAGGACCTTGGGCCTGGAAATCAGTCAAAAGGAAACTTGGGACTCACGTCAATTGATTCATTGAAAGTCTACTATGTGCAAGGCTCTCAGCTAGGTTCTGAGTCAGGCATGTGACAACTTGGAGTTCAATAGCCACATCGGGAGTGTAAACCATGCCAGATTTGATTGTGTTAAAAAGCCAAGTGTATGGAATGTACAAACCTGATTGGGCATATAATGTGCTTTTGACTCATTATGAACATGACAGCTATAATTTATGAATCCCAGATCAGACACATGATCTAAGGATTTTTTCTTATGACTGGATTTATTTGCATGAAGTCGTTATAAATTATTATAAGGTTTAAACATTAAATCACATTTAGTTCTATATTTCACTATTGATCTTTATCTAAAGTAATAAACACACATGAAGAGAAATACAATAGACAGCAATAAAAATTTACATGAAAATCAAAGAGGTAAATTAGAAATGCAAACACTTTGGAATAGAAAATCATGATTTCAAATCCTATCTGTACTTTACTAGCTGTGTGACCCTGGAAGAGTTACTCAACCTTTCTGTGCCTTATTTCCCTTATGTGTAAAATGGGGATAAAAAAATAATAACTTTAAGAGTTGTTGTGAGGGTCAGAAAGGCTATCATTAAAAAGTCCAGAAACAATAAATATTGGAGAGAGTGTGGAGAAAAATGAACTCTCCTACTCTGTTGGTAGGAATATAATTTGGTGCAGCCACTATGGAAAACAGTATGGAGGTTCCTTAAAAAACTAAAGATAGACTTACCATATAATCCAGTAACCCCTCTCCTGGGCATAAATCCAGAGAAAATTCTAATTTGAAAAGATACCTGCACCCCAATGTTCATAGCAGCACTATTTACAATAGCTAAGACATGGAAGCAACCTAAATGTCCATTGACAGATAAATGGATATAATGGAATACTACTCTGCCATAAAAAAGGAATGAAATAATGCCATTTGCAGCAACATGGATGAACCTAGAGATTATCATACTAAGTGAAATCATTCAGATAGAGAAAGACAAATATCATATGATTATCACTTATATATGGAATCTAAAAAAATGATACAAATGAACTTATGTACAGAACAGAAACAGACTCAAAAACATAGAGAACAAATTTATAGTTACCAAAGGGGAAAGGGGGGAGGGATAAATTAGGAGTTTGTGATTAGCAGGTACAATCTACTAGCAGATAACATAGATAAACAACAGGATCCTACTGTATAGCACAGGGAACTACTTTCAACATCATGTAATAACCTATAATGAAAAAGAATATGAAAAGGAATATATATATATGTGTAACTGAATCACTATGCTGTACAACAAACTAACACAACATTGTAAATCAACTATACTTCAATTTAAAAAAGAGAGTTACTGTGAGGATTAAATGAAATAATGTACATAAAACATTTAGCAAACCTATAGTTAAGTGCTCAAAATGACAGTTTTTATTTTTATTGTCGATTTTATCATTCATCTATTGTTGAAGCTGATAGCATATTGTTCCATTTATTTCTTTATTTTAAATGTATTCAGCTTGTTTCAGAAATCGTTATCCTTAATTTTTTCAAAAAATATTTTCAAACAAATCTTGGAAAGCATTTGTGTATTCATTTGGATTATTCAGAAAAAAGTACATTTTTTGGTGATCAGGAACAGCTTTTTCTAATCCCCTTAATTTGCCAATTTGTGAAAATGACCCTTGATCCCAACATTTCTATTTCATAGTAAAATGATGATTTTCCACATCTCTTACATTTAGAAGATTGATATTCTCAAGAGGAAATTATTTAAGTACAGTATACTACATCAGATCTGTAGTTACTTTTTCTATACCCCATTTGGCTGGTAAGTACTCATTAGGATATGGCTTAAGATCCAAAGTTTCATTATACAAATTACTGTAGGACAAAATAACAAAAACACCTTGGAAAAGATTCTGTCTCATTCAGAGTTCTTTATCAACTGACCCAAGAATAATCATGGAATCTTAGCTTAGGTTGTCCAGGAATCAGACAAGGATTTGAATGAAAATGGTTTGTTTGGGAATTGCAGGTAACAGTTACCTATAAGGGAAAGGGATGGTTGAAAAGGAAATGAAGGCAGTCAGTAAAGAGTGTGCTGTTGAGCCAGCTACTACAGTGGTGGACCTAACAATCATATAGGGAACCTCTGGAAAATGGTGCAACACACACACACACCCCTCAGAATTATCCCACACAAGAGGCAAGGGAGCTGAAGTATTTGTACGCCAGCTTATGAGCCATATCCTACCACTCCACTCCTGCAGTGTGTTAACTCAGTGGCATTTTTTTAGATTGCTGCACATATAGACAGCACAGAGATCTACAGTTCTGGGAAAACAGCCCTCAAGCAGTCATGCAGATACTGGCAGTTGGATCTCAGCCTGAGCACATGGAGAGAGCCAAGGGAGCTCTAACAACACCTATTATAGCAAAAGAAGATCAAATGGGCTGCAGGGTGGCTGGGCTAAGGTCTGGTCTAAGCTCTCACTTGATTAGGGCTCTTTTACTCTGTTGCCTTAATCTTTTAATCTACTTCCCACTGACTGGCATGTATTTTCTTGTTACCAGGGTAGTAATATCTAACAATTGAGGATGATCTTAGGAGCAAAAATGGAAAGAGAGATTCAGGGAATCAGAGTAAGGGCATTTCCTTCCCTCTATACCTAGAACCACTAGCCCTGGTCTTTCTGCACACCTGCTTCTTATCTCCTTACCTCATGAAAGGAATCACACCGAGGGAGAGAGAGAGAGAAAGAAAACAGAGCTCATACCTTTCTAACCTCATGGAAGCAAGAGACTGCCTAGAGAGGAGCTCCCAGGAGAGAGGAGGACTCTCAAACTCCTAAGACGATGGGCCAGTACAGTGTCCTGGAAAGTGAGGACTCAATTGCTCTGCTGCTCTTCTTCAGTGTGGGAGGGGGATGTTGGGGGAAGGGAGAAGTTGGTCAATATTTACTAAGATTTGCTTTCCTAAGGTCAGGTTGGTAGCTTTCACACAGCACTCCCAGCTATCATAGACATTGGCCATAGTTTGGCTATCCAGCACTGACTTCCTTCTTCTTAATAGTTCTCCAATCTCCTTTTGAAGGATTTCCCATTGCATGTGGTCTTAGTGGGAGGCATGTGGTCTCAGTACAGTATCCCAAGGGCCAGAACCTCGCATACCACAAGTCTTTGGAGCCATGTGGCAGGCATGGAACTGTCAGAAAAATCCTTGAGTTATTTTGTACAACTATGGAAGACTTGGGGCATATGATAGCAACTGAAATGAAACCAGAGGTTGAAAGAAAAAAAGCTTCTTTACCTCCATGCATTTTACAAGTGGAATGATTCAGAATTAAACAGTAAGGGTCATCTGGACAGTTTCATCATGCTGGGAGAAGGAATGATGATGGTGATGATGATGATGCTGGTGGTGGAGGTGGCAGTGATGGCTAATATTTACTAAATGTCCACTCTGGGCCAGACACTTCACATGGGTGGTATCATTTATCTTTAAAACAATCCTGTGATCTAAGTGCTATTATAAGCTCCATTTTCCAGAAAATGGAGACTGAGGCTTGGAGAAATGATGCAACTTGCCAAAGATCATACAGCTAGCAAGTGGGCTGTGAATCCAGTTCTGACTCCAGAGCCTGAACTCTTTACCTGACATACTGGGCTGCCACTTCCTAAAGCCAGAAAGTCAAATACGTCGTTGGAATGAACTTACTTGAAAGACGAACAGAAGGTGAAGAGGGCCCCATTCAGTTAGCTGACCACAGAGTGTGACCTGGGAAGGGAGACAGCTGTGACCAAATCATGTGGTCATGACTGAAATGAAATGGGAGGTACTGAGTGATGAGATGTTGCTGGGAGGGTGAAGAACCAACTTGGTGACTACAGGGAGTGATGGAGACAGTATGGAAGATGGGTGCGATTAGAGACGGAGAATGCTGTCAGTAGTGGCATGTGCTGTGGCTTATGTGGGTTTAAAAGAGCCCACTTCTCTATCTGCTGCCATTATCTTCTTCAAAATTTCTTTGATTTCCTGATTTTATAAAACCCAATAGAATCTTGACATCATGGTTTTGTTCTCCTCTTGGTCACTCAGTTCCAAGTTACATTAAGTTTAAATCTCTCTTAACAATCTTGCCAGCAGATATGAATTCCATTGGGACAAAATTCAAAATTCTGATAACAACTCAGGGTGTGTGTGTGTGTGTGTGTGTGTGTGTGTGTACACGTGTCAATACATGCTTGCAAAGTATGTCCCCACTTATTTCTCTTTGGTCTCATGTATCTCTATTGATAGGAAAATTATATTCAAGAATGCTCAGTTCAAATATACGTGATATTGCAGGCTTGAGGGGTTCTAATAATGATGATTTGCATATTTCAAACAAAAAAAGTGAGCTCCAGATTCTTTTCTTCTTCTGCCTAAGAGTTCCTAAGGGTTTAGAGAAGCTGTTTTTGAGTATGCAATAAGAAGATGAGAATTATGGCTTTCTGCTGAGTTGTGCAAGTCACTTGTGTGTGCACGCGCATGCTCGTGCATGAGTACACGTGTGCATGCTTCTCCCCATCCCTGTGCTTTGCTGGGATTGCAACATCTCGGAGCAGCCCCCAGCAGGAAGCTGGCACATACCCTGAGGGCTACTAGTAGTGTGATAGTCTCAGAGTTGTGAAAAGGAAACTTGAGAAATCATGCTGAAAAAAAAATTTTTTAATCTCCTTGGGCCTTAGGGGGTATAATAATATAGACGGATATAAAATTCACACCAGTATCTAACCTCAGCATAAATTGGAAAGGATGAGACACAGTACTCCTCCCCCACGCATACTCCTTACAAACACTTCCCAGGACCTCTTGTTTACATTAGTTGTTGGGGAAATGTGTTTTCACATGAGGGGCAGAAGGGGTTGGAGGGGAACGAGTGTGTGTTCAGGTGTCTTAACAGCTGCGTGAGGGACACACTTGTTTGTGGAAGTCAGTTGTTTGCCAAGGTGCAAGGCCTTTGCTTATATCTAACTGAACCCCCGGCCCCTGCCACAGACTGATGAGAGTGAGCCTGGCAGGCTTGCAAGCTGGCTCGGCCCCAGATCAGAGGTTCATTGTTGTTGAAAGGAACCACAGGGTTTATCCAAATTACTGAGACAAGGGTCACAAGGGGAACCAAATCCAATTTTCTATTTTGGGAACTTTGTGATAAGAAGGGTAAGCTATGAGGAGTCTTATTTGTGTTAGGACACATAGGCCTCCTGGGATAGATGGTGAAGGCTCTCAGCTCAGCAGCATTAAAAATATGAACAAAGAAGGGGAGACAAAGACTGTCCCAACATCGGGAGTTGACAGGAACTTATTTGAAAGTAGGAAAGAAGTGAGGTCCCTAGTCTCCCTCCTGTGACACTACTTTGGAAACCCTGAGAAGCGCACTAATGAGACTCTGGAGGGTGACCCTCATACACCCCCGGGCCTGATCCTTCGGACCTTATTGCACAGCAGAGGAAGGAACAAAACCCCAGGTAGTCAGGATACCTTTCCTACCACAAGTGCGTCTGCATCTGAGAACAGAGCACATTAGGCTGGTTGAGAGACCTTTACTGAAAGGAAGACATGCTCCCCATTGGGGACCCCCGTAGCAGTTGTGGTGGCAGCAACAGTGGCAATGGAGTGGTGACAACTGCATTAACAGAGCGCTGGAAGCAGTTAGTGGTGTGCCACAAACGTTCATAGCAATCACACCACTTCTTGGGGCTTATTGTACACCAGGCCTCTTCATTACTTCGTACTAATGCTGTGCAGTAGGTATGAGCCTATCTCCAGTTTACACCTGCGAAAACAGAGGAGTCAGAGAGGGTAAGGATCTGGCACAGGGTCATATAACTGCTGAGTGGCAGCCCAGATCCCAAGATGTTAACTTCAGACCCCTGCTTTTAATCACTGTGCTGTATCGTAGCAAGACTTACCAAAATGAGCACGAGTTTCCTGGTACTAGGCTTGGAGTTCCAAAACATTTCTGATTGAAAACTCCCAGGTGGAGCTCCCTGAAAGCCTGCTATGATCCAACAAAAGAATAGCAACATGATTTGATCCTTCTTTTCTCTGGGATCCAGTTTGCCCATGTGGGTACTGAGGCCAGTGCAAACGTTCTCAACAGGGCTAGTCTTGCCCTCTAGTTGTTTTGCAAATTTGTTGGGACAGGCTTGTCTTTTTGGGTATTTCTGCCCAAGCTTTTACATATAGAAATAAATATTGTTTTTTATAATAAATCACTTTCCCTTCTTTTCCTCTTTTACATCACAGGACATTATTTTTATATTTTTCAGGTGCATGTGTAGGCGGGTTGAATCACTTGTTTTCCAGGATAATGGGAAGAGTTGATTTTTTTTTTCTTATTAAAAAGAAGCACTAGGTTAAGAACCACTGTTCTAGTTGGTTTATAACGACCCCTCCAGTTGTGATAGTGTATGTTCAAAATCAGCCTGGGGCAGGTGAAGTAATGTAATGCCCCGTCTCAGTAGTATTGGGACGACCTGACATCCAAGGCCTGCCTCCCTGCCTCCCTGCCTCCCTGCCTCAGATGTACCTGTATTGCCTATACCTAGGGCACCTGCTGATAGGGTCTTCTAGCCACCATTCAAGGTCACAGAGGTTGCTCCACAGAAGACCACGTAGCTTTGGACTTTGACCTCTTTCTCATCTTAATAGCCTCTGTCTGTATCCTGACACTACAAGGAAGACAGTCGTCTTTGCTACTCTGAGTCAGAGGGACAGTATAACACAGGAAATCCATTTAAGCAAGTGACAGCTGTGTCTCCTGATTTCCCTCAGTTTAGCTCAGGTCACACTGATCAGCTTCCGACCGTAGATTTTCTGTTCTGTTCACTTAGCTCCACCCCTCCCATCCCCACTGGTGGGCTGTTCCTTACTCCTCATTTCGGGGACTCTCCATCCTTTCTTCTTAGGCCAGCCTCAGCCACAACCCTTGAGTTTCAGTCTAAGGCTGCTCCCTAGGCAGGCAGCTAAACTCAGTTCTGCAGTTGTGTCCTTCCAAAGCTTCTGCAGCATCTCTTAACCAGTCTCTCCTTAGAGCCTTCCTCTTAACCTGCCAGAGTTGCCTACAGAAGCCACTTCCTCTTCAAAGGCCTTTCTGAACTGCCCCTCGCTCACTGCTTCTCCCAGTCATTCCAGCCTGAATCAAGTCCTTGATGGTGTGATGTGACCTCAGTTTCTCAGCACAGCATGCTTTCTCTCTGGCATGGTCTGCACTGAGTTCAGTCATCTTGTCTCCATCATCCTCCCAAGAAGGGGGCTGCTTAGCTGCCTTTCTGGTGATAAGCACACTACATGGAAAGTTCCATGTGTAGAATAGGGGTACATCTGTGATAGTCACTGTCATATAACCCCGGCCTGCTAATATGGATCTTGGCACCAAGGGGACACCCAGTAAATGTATTTTAAGTCACTGACTGTGAAGTCCATATGTCCACTTCCTGTTAGATGTAATGGGGACCATGGTATCTGCTTGGTCCCTAAATAACTTAAATCCCAGGATTTTCTATAAGGAGCCATGGATACTGATCAGCACTGAGACCTAGCCTGTTTCTCACGAGGAGCCTAAAAATCTCTTGGCCTAAATTTGAAACAATCTTTGTCCTAGATCCATTTCCAGAGAGTTCCACAATCCCAAGAACTAGTCCAGCAAGGCCCACACCAAGCATTTGCAAGAAATAGCTTGACTTGGAGTAGGGTGAGGGATGGTTCTGTTCCTGTCTCTCCCAGGCTGGGAGTGATGGCTAGCTTAGACCTTCATCCCCCTCGTCTCTCAGAGCTGCCCATAGCTTGGAATTCAGTTTAAACAGGACTCTCTAGTTAAAATTTGGTTCAAGCCACACAGTGTCTTTTTCTCCTCAGAAAATGGGAAAATAAGACTGGCCTATGAGTCACACATGGAAAGTGTTCATCACGATGCTGTGAAAAGCTGTTTCCAAAGGGCGCCCAGATACTGCTCATGTTTCCACTCTGCCCCAGTGGCCGAGGCGGGTGACGTGCGCCCTCTGAAGGAGACAGCAGAATTTCCTACTGCGTTGGGCCCTGCAGGGATTGGCCACGTCCTCACTCTGCTTCCTTAAAGAGCACCCACAGGAGAGTTAGTGAAACCTGTGACCTCGGGCAAGGTAATTCTTGCCTGGGGCCTCAATTTCTGCATTTTTAAAATAAAGGCATTGGATGTATTTAGGTCGCAGGGTCCTTTGAAGAGACAATGTTAAGAACATATAGGCTTTGAAACAGATAAAAGCAGATTTCATTTACATCTCTGCTACTTGGTGGCTGAGTGACCCTGGGCAAATCAATTAACGTCTCATGCTCAGTTTCCTTTTCTATAAATTGCAGATCAAACCCACTTCATTAAATGAGAGAGCCTGGGGGAAAAAAACCACCTAGCACAGTGCTAGAATGCAGCAATTATTAGTTTCCTCCTCATCTCCATTCCTTCTTTTGTCCCTTCTCTGTGTGGTCACAAATTACTATCAATGGAGTGTTTTCAATGAGCATGGTGATGCCACTGCCCGGGCAATGTCTGGAGACAGAGTAAGGCGTCTTCCATTCGCGCTGGAAAGTGAAAAGGACATGCTGTGCTCCAGATCACAAGATTATCTTCTGGGAGCATCTGGCCATGGACCCACCAGCATTAGCAGGATTCTTACTTCAATAAATCTGTTTTATGACATACAGTCCAGTATATTTCATTTTCAGCTGGCCAAAACCCTAAGATTAGGATTTGCTCTCTCAGTCCCTGGTGTGCATCAGTTTGGGAGATCAGGATTCACTTTATTGACTAAAGGTGAGAGGTTAGAGTCTCCCTTAGATCCATTTCAAGAATTTTGATTTCTGGGACTATCCAACTAGGAACTACAGAGTGAGTGTCAGCAGATACACTTACGTAGTCTCATTATCTATGGAATATACATTTTTGTTGCTTAGAGCAGATCATGAATGCCATAAAAAAAATAGGGCTTGTTTCTATGGATTTCAGTAATTCCCCATGGTATGTGCTTTGGTGCTTTTGCTATAAATAGGAAACACATATTGCCTGCTCAATTTCTGACTATTGGACAGTGTAATTTAATGGTTAAGAAGGCAGTTCTGGAATCAGATTTCCTGAGTTTGAATTTCTGCTCTACCATCTTATGAACTGTCTGATCTTAGGCAAGTTAATTAACTTTGCCTGGGTTCCTTCACCTCTAAACTAGTGATGGTAATAGTACCTGCCTCATGTTGTTGCTGTGGGAATTAAATGAGATAATGCATGTGACTCACTGAAAACAGTGTGAGGGTATAGCTGATTATTTATTAGGTGCCAGCCTGTTTTATAAAGTGGGGTTGTGGAAAAATGCTTTATAACCTTTATTAGCAATGAAATTCTAGTGGTGAAGTAAAAATTTACCCCCAAATCTTTGTTCATAGCCAAAACGAGGCTTATAGTAGATCTTGAGCTCGTTGGACTGTGTACCTCTGTGGTCTACAGAGTTCAGAAAAATCCATTCAACACACATTTAATGAGCACTTACTGTGTTTCAGGCAGATTTGTAATTTTCCACTTTTTCATATGGCTATATGGTCTTGCAATATATGGTTCTACTTCCCATTGCTTTAAATAATCAGTTTTGTTTTGAACAATGCAACCACCTGTATTGGGGGTTGAGGGAACTAAAAATATCTCTATGCTTCCTATCTGAGGTTAGAACCAATGGAGAGAGAGAGAGAGAGTGGAGGGTCAGGCAAATGGCAATCAAAATAATCAGCTTTACTGCTCATACGCTGATGGGAGAAGCTAGCTGAGGTCTGAGGACCTTACCAGTGCTACCTTCCTTGCCCTTAATTGAAACTGTCCTTCACGTTCCTATGGGAAAGTGCAGCAAGCATTCCAGAAAGCCCCTCCCTGTGCAGGCAGGCAGATCTCAGAAGAGAAGAGAAGAGGACATCAAGGCCAAGGTGCCCAGGTTATTCATCGAAGCTCACCAATTATGTTCCTGCTCCAACGGGGAGCAATGAGTAAGAAGTGAGGAATGAGGCCAGGCATGATTAAAAAAATCTCTTCACAGGGAGCCCTGAGTGGTGGGAGATTAAGTGCCCCCCCTTTCCCTAGATTTTTGCTCTCTTAACTGCTAAGCACATAGCCACCCAGGGATATAGCCCTCCCCTTTGGGAAAGGAGATCAGTGGCCTGTTGACAGCTTCTCCTTTGTGAAGCTGCTTTCCCAGTACCACTTCTTACTGGGGGGTATCCTACTGAGATTAATGGTGGGCGATGTTGATTTTTTTTTTTTTTTGCTCCCAGAAAAGGTTAAGAACCATACATTAATTATATATAGCCTGAAACCTGGATGGACATGGCTGGAGAAAAACAACCCTGGGGAGTTATCTCACTTTATATTCATGGCAATGAACCATAGGCAGGCCCTTAACTGCTGCTGCCAATTAGAATATATCTCCCTCGTCCATTCACTCTCCCACTCTCCTAGATAACTTTTTCATACCTTGTCCTCTTTCCTCAAACTGCAACATCTCACTATTTCACTGAGAAGGTAGAAGCACTCATAAGAGCTTTTTTGTAAGCTATGATTATATTTACCCACCTGCTGGCAGCTGTGCCCATTACCCTCTTGCCTTCTTTCCTGTTACTATGGATGCACCGCCCCTGCTCCTTGCAAAGGTGTTCTCTTTCTACACCAGAGCCAATGCCCTGTCCCCTGTTGAAGGATATTACTCCACAATTCTTCATGCTCCTGCATTATCATTTTCCCCCCTGTCTTTACTGGAGCTTTCCCACACTCAAACAGTTCTCTTATCCTAAAAACATAACAAAACAAAAACTCTCTCTCCACTTCCTGCGTGTACTGCCCTCTCCACATTCTACCTCTCTAGCTGTTCTATCTCAAACACCTTTGCTATTTTTACCTTACCTTCCTGACCCCTAAGCATTGCAGTATCTTGGGACCTCTTCTCTTTTAGAAGTGCTACACTCATGCTGGTACTCATATGTTTCTGTCTCCAGTCTGGACCTCTCTATGGAACTCTACACTCATATATCCAACCACTCACTAGATATCTCCACTTGGATGTCTAATTGACAGCTCAGACTTAGCATGTCTGGAATGCATGATCTACCCCCCTAAAAACTCCTTTTCCTAGTCTTCTCTATTTCAATAATAGCATTCCTCCACAGGAATAGCAACTCCATTCCTAGAGTTGTTGAGGCCCCTTATGCTTTGAAGTCATCCTTGATTCCTGTCTTTCTCTTACAATCTAAAAAAAAAAAAAAAGGTCCATCAGCAAACCTTATTGGCTCTACCTTCAAATGACATCATAATCCAGTCCCTTCTCACCACCTGTGCTGCTCTCCCTCTAGTGGGAGGCACCATTTCTTTCCCGCATCATTGCCGTAGCCTATTAGTCGCTCTTTATTCTTTTTCCTTTGTCCCTCATCTTGACCCTAGCACTTATTTCCACATAGTAGCCAGAGTGATCTTGTTAAAACTTAAATGATGTCATGTCCCTCCTCTGCTAAAACCCTCCAATGGCTTTCTATCACTCTCAGCGTAAATGACAAAGAAAGACAAAGCCATCTTTCCACTTCAAGGCCTGCATGATCGGGTTCCCTGTTACCCCCTCTGCCCTCGTTTCCTACTGGTCCTCTCTTTGCTTACTCCTCTCCAGCAACACAGGATACGTTGCTGTTCCTCAAACTCCTGAGGCCTTGCCTCAGGGCATTTGCACTGGTTGTTCCCTCTGCCTGGGCCACTCTTCTCCCAGATATCTTCATGGCTTGCTTTCTCATCTCCTTCAGATCTTTGCTCAAGTATCACCCACACAGTAAGCCTTTCCCTGACCACCCCATCCAAAATGCCACCACTTTTCCCCCATTCTTTGTTCCTGCATAGCACTTATTATAGTCTGACTCACTATATATTTTACTCATTTGTCTTGTTTATTAACATTCTCTGTCTCCTTCTCCCAAAGAATAAGTTACTTGAGGCCTGAGCACAGGGATTTTTGTCTGTTTCTTCACTTCATCCTTAGTATATGGCACATAGTAGATACTTAAAAAAATCAATGTTTTTGAACTCAAGGCTTAAAACCTTGGGAATTCAACTTCTGACCAAGGTGGAGTAAAGGAGTTCTGATTTACTCTCCTGGTTGGAACAGCTAAAAGACCACACAAAATACATGAAACAATGCTTTCCATCACACTGAGTATCAGGCAACAATGGACAAAGATCCCTGAGATATGGGAAACAAGGTTAGCCAGATAGCCCTAACTCACCGCCTTGAGAGAGATTCCAGATGGTACCAGGAGGAGGAACACAGCCAGAGCCTGGAAGGCTTCCTGAGTTGAAGTGGCAGGGCAGAGCACTGGAGAGCACAGAGCTGGAGAGAGAGAATGCGATGGAGATCTTCAAAGGGTCCCCCCGTGTATTCAGTAGTATTCCTATCAGCACATACATATTCAAAAAATAACCAAGGCCAAGGAAAGAACCACCTGAAAGGATTAGAAATAACAGTGCTTGGCACTCACACAGGGCCAGGATAGTGCCTCTTCCCAACCAGTTAGACTGGAAAAGTTCATAATTCACAGGTCATTGAGTAGAGTACTCAGAAGGGTCTTGCCTCAACAGAGGGGAAGAATTAGCTCTGAACTAAACACTGCTCTGAACCTGCCCAACAAATCATAAAAGCAAGACCCAAAAGGATGAAACTGTTCCCCAAGTAACTTAACTGTGTCCCCAAAGTTCAGCAATATTTATAGGAATACAAGAATATACAGCACCCAACAAGGTAAAATTCACGATGTCTGGCATCCAATCAAATATTACCAGGTGTTCAGAGAAGCAGGAAAACACAACCCACAATGAGGGAAAAAAATCCATCAATCAAAATCAACCCAGAACTGACACTATAAGACATGTTAAAGAATTTCCTTCAGGCAGAAGGGAAAATGACACCAGATGGAAAAAAGGGTCTACACAAAGGAATGAAGAGCACCAAAAAAGCAAATGAATGGGTAAATACTCAAGATTTTTTGTTTTCTTATTATTTAAACTCTTTAAAAATATTTGGTGGTTTAAACAAAATAATAAGGAAATGGGACGTATGGTGGCAAAATGGGATGGGTAACATATGTAGAAGTGACATGTATGATGAAAATAGCACAGAAACTCGAATGGAAGAAATTTGCCATGATGACGTTACCTATGGTACCTAAGATTTTGAAGGTTCCAGGCTTTGAATTGCTATGTTTTTCGGCAACAGTGGAAGCATACGCTTCAAGTCTTGCATTTCTCTCTCTAGTCTTCTCTGAAAGGTTCAGCTACATTTCTAACACTTGTATTTTCTTATTAGGGTTTTCCTCCTTTTCTTCTTCTCTGTGTGCTGGATCTGAGGGCCTTCCTTCCTTTTACTTTCTCTTTGCTTTCTGACCTGGAAACTTTTTTAACATACTTTTCTAGGTTCTCTCTTGTGGGGTCTCCATTAGTGAGATATATGGAAGATAAATTATGGTTCTTCCAAAAGCACCCACTGTACAGAGAAATCTTGTCCACCTTTACCTCCTTAAATTGCGTAGTACCACTCAGGAGATATTTTCCCGTCAAAACCAAGCTCTATTACTGCCCTTAGCTGGATCCCTTTTAATATGATTCATCTTTGCTTTGCCTCTCCTTAAAGCCATAATCTATAAATTTTGCTGGCATATTTCTTTAGGATACAGACAATTAATTCTTCTTGTCTGCAAAACCTCTGTCATCCTGAAACTTACACAGTAATTCTTGGGATATTTGATACTGATCCTCTTTGTCTTTTCCTCTGAATTCAGTCCAGATTTTCTGAAATCACTTCCTACAACTGCCTTTGTCTTTGATGGTGTCTCCCAATTTTTAAATGGTTGTCATGTGAGTCGCTAGTTGCAAGTTGCTACAGCACTAGTAACACACATTGTGGCTATGTTAGGATTTGTTGAGAATATAACATACTCAAAGGAGTAGCAGAAATTGCAGGACCCCTTGGACCCCATAACTATGGAATATCTATTGCACTGAAGGATACGCTTGAGCATGCAAAGGCTGGCAGGCACTAGCAGAGTAGACTCTGCTGCCCTGGGGCTTCTTGGCTCAGGAATTATTTTTGAGGAAACTTTGAGGCTCAGCTAGGGTGTTTGCATACCAACCCTGCAGGCATTATCCTCCTGGTTTCTCTTTAAGCTAGCTCTGTCCTTCAGAACCAGTTCGCCTTGCCAGGTAAAGACTATGGAAGGGAGCCAGCATGACTTTGAAGAACAAAGATTTGTCTATTCTCAATATGGACTCACTAGTTAGACCTGGATGTATATCCTTTTGCCTTTATAAATTTCTCATTTTCCCTACACATATGTGTCTAGCCTATCTTCTAAGATCTCAGCCTTTTTAAAAAGACTTTTTTCTTGTCCTTCAGCTTAAATCAGTCCATCTTCTTTTATTTGTCTTCCATTTTTCTTTTATTTGAGTTTAAGACTGAAGCATATATTTCAGACCATGCTGGGTCCTCACTGATTTCTTGAGTGAAACTGATTCCTAGAAGTTGAATATTCCAGGCACAGGCTTTCTTTTTTCCTTTTTGTTTTTTGAATTTAATTCATTTTTGACTTGTCATACAGTAAAGTTGACTTTTTGGTGTACATTTCTGTGAGTTTTAACACAGGTAATTCATACAGCTGTCACTACAATCGAGATATAGAACAATTTCTTCATTCCCCCAAACTCCTTTGTGTTATCCCTTTATAATCACACCCTCTTCTCACCCCTGACCACTGGAAACTACTGATCTGTTCTCTATCCCTATAATTTTGCCTTTTCCAGAATCCAGAATGTCATATAAATTGAATCATAATATATATAACCATTTGAGATTGCCTTCTACTCAATGTAGTGCCTTTGAAATTTGTCCAAGTACTATGTATCAGTTGCTTGTTCCTTTTATGGCTGAGTAGTATTCCATGGCATAGTCGTACCTACCACAATTTGTTCTTCCATTAACTCACTTAAGGACATTTGAATTTTTTCCAATTTTTAGCTAATATGAATAAAGCTGCTATAAATATTCAGGTACAGGGTTGTGTGTGAATATAAGGATTGCTATGACATACATAGGTGCGTGTTTAACTTCGTAAGAAATTGCCAGACTGTTTTCCAGTGTGGTTTTACCATATATGTTAAAGCATTCCCACCAGCAAACTATGAGAATTTCTCTAGCTCAGTATCCTTGCCAGCGTTTGGTATTAGTAATTTTCATGTGAGCCATTCTAATAGGCACAAAGTAGTATCTCACTGTTGTTTTCATTTCTTATGGTTAATGGTATTAAAAATATTTTTGTGTGCTTTTTTTGCCATCTTTGTATCCTCTTTGGTAAAGTTGTCTACTCAAATCCTTTGCCATTTTTTAAGTTGGGTTCTTTGATTTTGAACTATTAAGCATAGAGACTTCTTTATATATTCTGGATATGGATTATGCTTTGTTGGATATGAGATTTGCAAATATTTTCTATGGTCTGTAGCTTGTCTTTTTGATTATTTATCAGTGTCTTTTGTGGAAATAATATTGTTTAACTTTTTATTGTGGTAAAATACACATAACAAATTTACCATTTGAGCATTTTGATGTGTGCAATTCAGTGGAATTAAGTACATTCAGAATGTTGTGTAGCCATTACCTTTATCTAGTACCAGACCTTTCCATTACCCTAAATGCAAACTCATCAAGCAGTCACTCTCCATTGCCCCTTCCACCAGCCCCTGGCAACCATTAATCTGCTTTCCAGCTCTGTAGATTTACCAGTTCTGGATATTTCATGTATATGGAATGACATAATATGTTGTCTTGTGCGTTGGGCTTCATTCATTTAGCACAATGTTTTCAAGGCCAGCCCATATGGTAACATGTATCAGCACTTCCTTTTTATGGCTGAATAGTATTCCATTGTATTGATATACTGCATTTGTTTATCCATTCATCCACTGATAGAAATTTGGGTT
The DNA here is from genome assembly GCF_048773025.1 of Camelus bactrianus. Lineage (NCBI taxonomy): Eukaryota > Metazoa > Chordata > Mammalia > Artiodactyla > Camelidae > Camelus > Camelus bactrianus. Next base: position 101,541,454 of record NC_133575.1, on the reverse strand, counting down.
GTTTCTACATTTTGACTATTATGAATAGTGCTTCTGTGAACATTCATGTATAAGTTTTTGTTTGAAAACCTGTTTTCAATTATTTTGAGTGTTTACATGGCCATCCTACTGTGCAGGAAGTGATTTCTCATGATGGTTTTGACTTGCTTTTCCCTAATGACTAACAACATTGAGCATCTATTTATGTGCTTGTTGGACATTTGTGTATTTTATTTAGAGAAATGTCTATTCAAGTCTTTTGCTCATTTTTAAACTGGGTTGTTTGTCTCTCTGTTGTTGAGTTTCAAGTGTTCTTTATATATTCTGCATACCACTACTTTTATCAGATATAAGATCTGAAAATATTTTCTCCCATTTCATGGTTGCCTTTAACTCTCTTAATAGTTTCCTGTGATGCACAAAGAATTTAATTTGTTAATGTCCACCTTGATTTTGCTTTTGGTGCTTGTGCTTTTGGTGTTGTACTTTAAAAACCATTGCCAAAACCAAAGTCATGAAGGTTTACCACTATGTTTTCTCCTAAGAGTTTATAATTTTAGCTCTTACATTTAAGTCTTTGATCCATTTTGAGTTAGTTTTGGTATATGGTTTAAGATAAGGGTCAAATTTCATTCTTTTGAATGTGGATATCCACTTGTCACAACACCATTTGTTGAAGAGACTATTCTTTCCCCCATTGAATGCTTTTGATATCCTTGCTAAAAAACCAGTTGACCATGGATATATGGGTTTATTTGGATTCTTAATTATATTCCATTGATCTATATGTCTACCTTTATGTCAGTACCATACTCTTTGGATGATTATTGTAGCTTTATAGTAAGTAGCAGTAGTAAGATTTTTTTGTAAGTGAGGGAAATCAATAATAACGGTAACTTTTGAAACAAGGGTAGTATGAAACTCTAACTTTGCCCTTTTCTAAGATTATTTTGACTATTCTGAGTCCCTTGAAATTTTGTACTAATTTTAGGATTGGCTTTCCCATTTCTGCAACAAAGGCCTTTGGGATATTGATAAGGATTGCATTGAGCCTGCAGATTGATTTTGGGTATATTTCCATCTTAACTGTATCGAGTCTTTCAATCAATGAACATGGCATGTATTTCCATTTATGTGGGTCTTCATTAATTTACTTCAGCAATGTTTTGTGGTTTTCAGTGTATAAATCTTTCACCTCCTTGGTTAAATTTATTTCTAAGTATTTTGTTATTTTGATGCTATCATAAATAGAATTGTTTTCTTAATATTCCATCCAGATTGTTTCTGGCTAGGATGTACTGTACATTGTATGCAGCCAATATTTGTGTGTTTATTTGTACCCTGCTACTTTACTTACTAGCTCAGTTTGTACTTGCAGATTATTTAGGAATCTCTTTTTGTTAAGATCATATCTCTTGTGTATAGAGATAGTTTTATTTCATCCTGTCCAATTTAGATAACTTTTATTTCTTTTTGTGCCTAATTGCTCTGGTTGGAACGTCCAGTACAATATGAATAGAAATAGCAAAATTGTTCGTACTTGTCCAGTTCCTGGTTTTACAGGGAAAGCTTTCTGTCTTTTACCATAGAGTATGATGTTAGCTGTGAGTTTTTCATATTTCTCCTTTTTCATGTAGAGGAATTTTCCTTCTGTTCCTAGTTTGTTGAGAGTTTTTACCATGAAAGGGTGTTGGAGGTTGACAAATTTTCTGCATCTATTAAAATAATCGCATGTGATTTCCCCCTTATTCTACTAATGTGTATTACAATGACTGAATTTCTTATGTTGAACTACCTTTGCGTTCCTGGTTAAATCCCACTTGGTCATGGTGTATAATCCTTTTAATATGCTGCTGGATTCAGTTGCTGGTGTTTTGTTGAGGACTTCTGAATATATATTTATAAAGGATATTGATATATTGTTTTCTTATGATGTTTGACTTTAGTATCATTGTATTGCTGGCCTTACAAAATGAGTTAGGAAGTGTTTCTTCCTCTTTTATTTTTTGGAATAATTTGAGAAGAATTAATGTTAATTCTTTAAATGTTTGGAAAACTCACCATTGAATACTTCTGGTCCTACACGTCTTTTGGTGTGTAGTTTTTATATTATTGGTTCAGTCTATTTACATGTTATAGATATCCTCAGATTTTTGAATTTGTTTTTGAAACAGTTTTGGTAGTTTGTGTTTTTCTATGGATTTGTCTATTTCATTTACGTCATCTAATTTGTTGATATGCAGCTATTCATAATATTCTATTACAATGCTTTTTTCTTTCAGGTTGTGTTTTAATGTTCCCTCTTTAATTTCAGATTTTAGTTATTTGTGTTTTTCTCTTTTTCTTCCTCAGAAATTTCTCAATTCTGTGGATATATTAAAGGAATCACCTCTGGGTTGTGTTGATTCTATTTTTCTATTCTCTGTTCTGTTTATCTTTGTTCTAATGTTTATTATTTACTTCTTTGTGTTTGTTTTGGGTTTAGAGCAGTTTTCTTTTTCTGTTGTAAAATTAGGTTATTGATTTCAGATCTTTCCCCTCACAGTTACAAGTTTCCCTCTGGGTACTGCTTTCACTGCATCAGGTAAGTTTTGGGATGTTCTGTTTTTGTTTTCAGTTGTCTGAAGACATTTTCTAATTTTCTTTGTAATTTATTCTTTGACCCATTGGTTGTTTAAGAGTATGTGGTTTTATTTTTACATATTTGTGAATTTCCCAGTATTCCCTCTGTTATTAATTTCTAGTTTTATTCCATTGTGACTGGGGAAGAGACTTTGTATTTAAAACTTAGCAAAACTTCTGGGTCTGGGTCATGATGGCAAAGTAGGACTATCCTGAGCTCACCTCCTCCCACAGACACACTAAAACTACTGCTATATGTAGAACAACTATCTCTGAGAATGACCTGAAGCCTAGCAGAACAGATTTCTACAACTTAGGATATAAATAAAAGGCCATATCGAGATGAATAGGAGGGGCAAGATGCAGACTATTCAGAATCCACGTCTCTGGTGTGGTGACCAACAAGTAGGAGGGATATCACAACTGCAGAAGTTCCCTGAAGAGTGAGGGATCCAAGACCCGTGTCAGGCTCCCCAGCCCAGGGGACCTGTCCTGGGAAGGCTAGCCCCCTTAACATCTGGCTTTGAAAAACAATGAGGCTTATGCTTGGAGAGCCAGAGGGTTGGGGGTCACTGAGACTCTGCTTGTGCAGGGCTTGCTCACAAACTCACTTCTACATAAGGCCATTCTTTCAAGATTGGGAAATATAGCTGATATACCTAACACATAGAAATAAGCACAGAGAGTTAGGCAAAATGAGGATTTGAAAGCAATACCTTCCAAACAAAAAGAAGACAAGACAAAATCTCAGAAAAAGAACTAAACAAAATGAGATAAACAATTTACCAGAAAAAGTTCAAAGTAACAAACATAAAAATACTCACTGATCTTGAAAGATGAATGGATGAACTTGGTGAAAGCTTTAAAAATTAGATAGAAAATATAAAAAAGAACCAATCAGATCAGAATAATACAATAACTGAAATGAAAAAGCACAATAGAGGGAATCAACAGCAGATTAGAGGATGTGGAAAAATGATCACTGATCAGGAAGACAGAGTAGTGTAAATCACAAATTAAAACAGCAAAAAGAAAAAGGAGGATAGTTTAAGGACCTTGGTGGCAACATTATGTGTACTAACATTCACAGTATAGAGGACCCAAAAGGAGAAGAGAGAGAGAGAGGGACAGCAAACCTACTTGAAGAAATAATGGCTGAAAACTTCTATAACCTGGAGAAGGAAACAAACATCCAAGTCCAAGAAGCACAGAGTCCCAAATGAGATGAACCCAGAGAGACCCACACCAAAACACATTACAATTAAAACGTCAAAAGTTAAAGAGAAAACCTTAATGGCAACAAGAGAAAAACAACTAGTTACATACAAGGGAACTCCCATAAGATTATCAGCTGATATTCCAGCAGAAGCCTTACAGACCAGAAGGAACTGGCATGAAATATTTGAAGTACTGAAAGGAAAAAACTTACAGCCAAGAATACTCTCCTGATAAGATTATCATACAGAATCGAAGGAGAGATGAAGAGCAAAAGCTAAAAGAGTTTATTGCCACTAAACTGGCATTATGAGAAATGTTAAAGGGACTTCATTAAATGGAAAATAAAAGTCTATACCTTGACTTCTGGAGAGTTTTTATCATAAATGGATGTTGCCTTGACTATATATATGAATATAAATAAATAAATAAATAAATAAATAAATAAATAAATAAATAAAATATATCTGCATATATAGTATATATATACTGCCTACCAGAGATTCACTTCAGATCTAAAGACACACACAGAATAAAAGTAAAGGAATGGAAAAATATATGTCATGAAAATGGAAAAGAAAAGAAAGCTGAATTAACAATACTTATATCAGACAAAATAGACTTGAAAACAAGATGGTAACAGGAGATAAAGGAGCATTATATAATGCTAAAAGGATCAATCCAACAAGAGGATATACCACTTGTAAATATTTATTAACCCAACAAAGAAGCACCTAAATGCATAAAGCAAATGTTAATAGACACAAAGGGGAATATTAACAAAAATACAATAACAGTAGTGGACTTTAACACTCCCACTTACATCAGTAGATATATTATCCAGACAGAAAATCAATAAGGAAACATTGACACAATAGATCATATGCAGATATACGCAGAACATTCCACCTCAAAATATCAGAATATACATTCTTCTCAAGTGCACATGGAACATTCTCCAGTATAGATCACATGTTAGGTCACAAAATTAGTCTCAACAAATTTAACAAGAGTGATACCATATCAAGCATCTTTTCTACCCGCAAAGGTATGAAACTAGAAATCCACTATAGGAAGAAAACTGGAAAAAGCAGAAACACACGGAGGCTAAACAACATCTTACTAAAAATGCAATATGTTAATGAAGAAATCAAAGAAAAAATTTAAAAAATACCTTGAGAGAAATGAAAATAGAAAGATAACTCAAAAATCTATGGGATGCAGTGAAAGAAATTATAAGGGGAAAGTTAATAGTGATAGAGGCTTCCCTCAAGAAACAAGACAAATCTCAAATAATCAATCTGACCTTACACCTAAAGGAACTAGAAAAAGAACAAACATAGCCCAATGTTAGTAGAAGGAAGAAAATAATAAAGATTATAGTAGGAATAAATGAAACAAAAATTTTAAAAATAGAAAATATCATTGAAACTAAGAACAGATTCTTTGAAAAGATAAACAAAATTGGTAAACTTTATCCGGATTCATCAAAAAAAAAAAAAAAAAAAAAGAGAGGGCCTAAATAAATAAAATCAGAAATGAAAGAGGAGAGGTTACAACTGACTCCTCAGAAGTATGAAGGATCATAAAAGACTACTGTGAACAATTATACACCAACAAATTGGACAACCTAGAATAGCTGGATAAATTCCTAGACACATAAAATCTTCTAAGACAAAATCAGGAAGAAACAGAAAATATGAATAGACGGATCACTAGTAGTGAAACTGAATCAGTAGTAAAAGAACTCTCAACAAACAAGTCCAGGACCAGATGGCTTTACAGGTGAATTCTACCAGACATTTAAAGAATACTTAATACCTACCCTTATCAAATTATTACAAAAATTTGAAAAGAAAGGAACACTGCCAAACTCATTCTACAAGGCCAGCATTACCCTGATACCAAAATCAGATAAAGACACTATAAATAAAAGTAAAGGCCAATATCTCTGATGAACATAGATGCAAAAATCTTCCAGAAAGTATAGCAAACTGAATTCAACAATTCATTGAAAGGATTATATGCCACGATTGAGTGGGATTTATCCCAGGAGTGCAGGGGTGGTTCAGTATCAATCAGTGTGATATACCACATTAACAGAATAAAGGATAAAAGTCATGATCAGTCTCAATAGAAGCAGAAAAAGCTTTTGATAAAATTCAACATCCATTTATGATTAAAAAAAAAACTTTCCAGAAAGTGGGTATAGAGGGAACTTACCTCAACATAATATAGGCCATGTGACCAGCCCACATCTAACATCACACTTAATGGGGAAAAGCTGAAAGCATTTCCTCTAAGACCAGGAACAAGACAAGGATGCCCACTCTCACCACTTTTTCTCAACATAGTATTGGAAGTCTTAGCCACAGTAAGTAGAAAATAAAAAGAGATAAAATGTATCTAAATTGGAAAGGAAGAATTAAAACTGTCACTATTTGCAGATGATATACTATATATAGAAAACTCTAAAGACTCCACCAAAAAACTGTTAGAACTAATAAATGGATTCAGTAAAGTTGCAGGATACAAAACTGGACAGCTACATACAAAGGAAAGAAACTGGCCACTTTTTTATACTGTATCAAAAATAAAGTCAAAATGGATTAAAGATGTAAGACCTGTAACCATTAAACTCCTGGAGGAAAACATAGGTAATATGCACTTTGACATCAATCTTAGCAATATTTCTGGATATATCTCCTCAGGCAAGGGAAATAGAAATAAATAAATGGGACTACATCAAACCAAAGGAAAGGAAACTATAAACAAAACAAAAAAGCCACCTACTGAATGGGAGAAGATATTTATAAATGATACATCTGATAAGGGGTTACTATCCAAAATATACAAAGAACTCATATAGTTCAACATCAAAAAACCAAACAACCCAATTTAAAAGTGGGCATGGGTTCCAAATAGACATTTCTCCAAAGAAGATATACAGATAGCTAACAGGCACATGAAAAGATGCTCAACATCCTAATCCTCAGGGAAATGCCAATCAAAACCACAATGAGTTATCACCTCACTACCTGTCAGAATGGCTATTATCAAAAAGACAACAAATAACAAGTGTTGGGAAGAGTGTGGAGAAAAGAGAGACCTTGAGAACTGTTGGCGGGAATGTAAATTGGTACATCCACTATGGAAAACAGTAGGGTGATTCCTCAAAAAATGAAAAATAAAACTACCATATGACCCAGCAATTCTATTCCTGGGTGTTTATCTGAAGAGAACAAAAATGCTAATTAGAAAAAGTATATGCAACCCTACATTATTTATAGCAAAGATGTGGAAGCAGCCTAAATGCTCATCAATTGATGAATGGATAAAGAAGATGTGATATTCATATGATCTTACTTACATGTGGAATCTAAAGAAAAACCCAAGCTAATAGATACAGAGAACAGATTGGTTATTACCAGAGGCAGGGCATGGGGGTGGTGGGAGGAATGGGTGAAGGAGGTAAAACGTAGAAACTTCCAGTTATAAAATAAATAAGTCATGGTAATGCAATGTACAGCGACTATAGTTAGTAATACTATGTTGCATATTTGTATATTTGATAGTTGCTAAGAGAGTTGATCTTAAAAGTTCTCATGACAAGGAAAAAAGTTTGTAACTGTGTATGGTGACAGATGTTAATTAGACTCATTGTGGTGATCATTTTGCAATATGTAAAAAATCAAATAATTATGTTGTCCATTAGCTCCATATATGAAGCTAATATAATGTTACATGTCAATTATACTTCAATAAAAAATAAAAACATAAAGAGATGTGATGTATATATGTACATTATATATATAATCAAATATTGCTCAGCCATAAAAAAGAATGATATCTTGCCATTTGTGACAACATGGGGGGTTACATATGGAATCTAAAAACTAAATGAACAAACTTAACAAAACAGAAACAGAGTTATAGATACAGAGAACAAACAGGCTGTTGCTAGAGGGGTGGGGCAGAAATAGGTGAGGTAGATTAACAGGTGCAAACTTCCAGTTGCAAAATAAATGAGTCATGGGTATGGAATGTACAGTGTGGGGAATACAGTCAATAAGTATGTAATATCTTTGTATGGTTCAGATGGTAACTAGACTTATGGTGATCAGTTTGAAATGTATAGAAATATTGAATCACTATATTGTGTAATAACATAGCATTGTAGGTTAATTGTACTTTAGAAAGAAACAAGCTCATAGAGAAAGAGATGGGATTTGTGATTACCAGAGGTGAGGGTGGGGGGAGGGGAATTGGATAAAGGCAGTCAAAAGGTACAAACTTCCAGTAATAAATGAGTCCTAGGGATGTGATGTACAACATGATAAATATAATTAACACTGCTGTATGTTGTATACAAAAGTTGTTAAAACAGTAAATCCTAAGGTTTCTCATCACAAGAAATAATTTTTTCATAATAAACTAAATGGAAAATAATCTGAAATTTTTTCTATTTCTTAAATTTTGTACATATATGAGATGATGAATGTTCACTAAACTTACTGTAATAATCATTTCATAATGTTTGTAAATTGTTATGCTATACACCTTAAATTTATACAGGTATGTCAATTATATCTCAATAAAACTGAAAGAAAAACACAAGGCTAGTTTGACTTACAATGGAAGCAAACACAAAATACTTTTTCTCGATTCAACCATTATGCTTTAACATGCATCAGAAGTACTTTATGAAGACTTCTCATTTTGTCACACAGAATATTAAGAAAGATGTTCATTCAAGGGTCGATATTGCTTCATCAAAGGCATTCTTAAGTGAAACTGACTTTTTCCCCCTTCAAGTACATGGTGGTAAAGAATACAATGACTAACTAGTACAGTTTGGTGCCATTGCCTTGACTGGTGCAAAGGCATCAGCAGTACTGCCCATTACTGCTTTTGCACCATCAGTGCAAATGTCAACCCAGTGAAAAAGGAAAATGATTTTTACAGTCATTATGAAATAAGTCTTGACCTTGTGGACCTCTGAAAGAGTCTCAAGGACTGTCAGAGATCTGTAGACCATACTTTGAGTGCCACTCCTCTAGCATTGCTCTTAAAAGAATAATGAAAGAATGTATAACTAACAACCTGATACAAGGATAAAGAGAAATAATTTTTTAAATACTTAGTAAGGCAAGAAAAGAGAGAGAAATGAATGTACCTAGGTAGGACACATAGTACAATGGTAGATTTCAACCCTTGAGGTCAGTTCTTTCCTTGGTTTCCCATACAAGTGGAACCCAACAGGTACTCCAAATCACTCTCCCAATGTTTCTGTCCAGACTTGCATCCTAGGATGCGTGCAATTTAGCCTTCATCTGAGACTTCTGCTTCAAGTAAGAAGAATGAAGAGTGGGAACTAAGATTACTAAAATTATTTGAGCAATAGGTTTAGAAAGAAATATGATAGAAAATAAACCCCTACCTCGCTAAATGAAGATGGCAATTCCTCCCAATTTACTTGAGAATGGTAGGTTCAACCCTGCAGATGAAGAACTAAGACACACAGAGTATGTGAAAGATAGGAAGATCATTTGAGTATATGGCGTCTCAAGCTTCAGGAGAATTTTGTGATTGGCATACTCATTTGCTTTCTATTTAAAAACAAATCCAAGGACAAACAGGATGAGGTACGGAAGCATCCTATAAATTCCCCTTCCTCAAAGACAAACTGTCTAGTTCATTGAACTGGACACTGCTAGGGCTTCATCAATAGTGTCTTCACCATCCATCTCCATTGTATAGGTGTGTCTATCTCATTGATTGGTTGTCCATCAAGTCTGAATCTAATCTATCTCATTGACAGGCCTTGTCTCTCACAATATGCCTTCATTAGTTTGCTGAGAGGTGTTTGTCATTTATTTTGAGCTGAATCACAGATCCATCATAGAACTATAACATAGAAGAGTTGGAAGTAACCCTTGCAATCATTTCTTCTAACTTCCTACCTTGTAGAGAAATATCCTAGAGGTCATTAGCAGGTCCTCAGATACTTCTGATAACAGGGAGCTCACTAACTTGTGAAATAGTCTATTTCATTTATAGTCAGCTCTATTTCTTAGTAAATTCTTCCTTATATCGAACCAGGACTTCTTGGAATTTTGATCTCAGCCTAGGCACCCATCTAGATGTTCACAGGATAAGAATAAGCTTACTGTTTTTTCCAGATGGCTCCCTACTTGGGAATTAATATTGCAATTCTTTAGTTTTGATCCTATATTTAGATTTTCTTTGGGAAAGTAGGTACTGATGCTTCTGGTAGGTGACTTTGAAGAGTCTGTGTAGGGGGTGAGGAAGAGAGAAACACCTGCATCTATTTAATAACATCATTGTAGTGAGCATATTTGGATGGCTACCTAGCACCCATTCTCCCCCTTCCAATTTTACAGCAGATCCCTAATTTTATTCAGATGTCCATCATCCACTCCTCAATCACACGAGCCCATGTGACCCAGGGGAAGGCAATCTTGTTCTTAGCTCCAGGGGAGGGTCTTGATTATCTGAGCCAATCAAGGTAATACAAACTTCCTTCCAAGGGATTGGTTCAGAAATTAAAATTAAGCTAATAAATGCATGAGATATACCTAGCAACTATTATTGATACAAGGGTGGGCTTGTGACTTTGATTCAGTTTGAAAGGAAGTATTTTTTATTTTATGACTGGGGAAAGATTTTTCTCTCTCTGTCATTGAACATGAACAAGGAAGTATATTTCCCCAGTGGCTTTAGGCAGTCACCTGTGACCATAAAGGAAGACATCCTGAGACCAAAGTGGACACACACAGAGGAAGGCTGAGTTGAGAAAATAGAACTGGGGACCTGATTGTACCATGGCCAGAGTCCATACCATGTTTGGACTTTCAGTCAAGTGAAATTAAATTTTTTCGTATTATTTAAGTTAGTTTGTGTTGGCTTTTCTGTTACTTGTAGCTCAAGGCATACTAATACAACCATCTACTTCCTCAAGGTGAAGTTTCTGACTCTGATGTTGAATTGCAGGGTTTACTCCACTGGGTTGGTGCAAGTGGGCTAGAAATTGAGGTAAAATAAATGGTGCTTTTGTTTAGAAGGAGTACAACCGATTGTAAACTTAGACTTTGGCTATACCCTAGGTAATTTTCTTTGGCCTTAATGTTAAGGAAGGAAACTAGCATTTGTTGAATGCCTGTTATGTGCCAGGTGCCTTCCTATATGCCAAGTCATTTAATCCTCACTGGGAAGCAGGTACAAGTTTCCAGCGTAGAAAGTGAGGCTCGTGGAGGTTAAATGAATTGCCCAGGATCACACAGCTAGTTGGTGGTAGAGTCAGGGTCCAATCTCAGTCTGGATGCCTCTAAGCCCTGTGCTCTTTCCATCATGTTCTTGGCAGACAGTTCTTTCCAGACAATTCTAGTCCCTTTGCCAGATAAAGCAGTTCAAAGTCTTAGGCTCTTTTTCTACAATGATAGTATTTTGTAGTGGTTAAAAGCATGGAATATGAACTCACTCAGACATTGGCTCAAATTCTAGTACCAGTTATTCAGCTATATTTTTGTAAAGCTCTCCTTGACATTGAAGCAAGCCTTCACTATTCACTATCTTTTTGACCTTACATGAGTTACCCTCTCTGAGCTTCAATGTTTCTCCTTTGTAAAATGAAGATAGTTACTTCATGGTGTTGTGGAGGTAATGCTTGCTAAGTTCCTGGAATACAGTGAGTGCAGTGGTGAATCGAGAGGGAGGCGGGAGCAGCAGATGGCCTCAGAGTGGAAGAGTATTTTATCACTGATTTTGTTTAGAATTTTTAGGTCATGGTGATAAAATGCATATCAAGTTTTAGTCAGTTTTATTTATTTTAAGTTCTCTACAGAAAATTCACTCCCTTATTGCCTGCAGTGCAGACATACCACTCTTAAAGCCCTGCTCATGGTGGGCCTTTCAGTGAATCTCTGCCATCTATTATTATTTTTAAGGACAAAATAGTAAGAAACTTACAGTGAGACTAGGAACTTCAAACAAACTTAGTCTTTGCAGTTTAGATTAAAGGGCATTCATTCCATTGGGCATAACTTTGGCTTAGATTATTAGTTGGGCTTTTACAATTTATGGTTGGATTTATATAGTTGGTATAGTAGAAAGGAAGCACTGTGTATTAAATGAATATTATCTTCCCTCTCAACCACGGGCTCTTAAAGATGAGATATTTTTCAACATTCTTCAATGTTTAGGGAATGTCTTTTGGCGCTGTTTACAATGGAAGCCCCATTGCATGGGGCACAAGAATAGACAAATGGATTTATGTTGGCAGGGATGGGCAGGGAGGGCTCTACATACATAATCTTATTGAAAGGTCTTCAAGAGAAACCTGTGAAGTAATGGTTGAGGTAAGGGTATTATCTCATTTTTGCTGAGGAATAAACAGACTTGTGGATGAAGTGTAAACTCTTGGTAATAGGGGAGGGGAACTTTATTTCTCTGGTGGCTCACTTTTCAAGATAAGCGAGGGCTACTAGTTTGCCTGAAACTCAGAAATGCCTTTAAATTATATGCTGATGAAAGCCAATATGTAATTCAGGTTGGCTGGGCTAACAAAGCCTGCGAATCAAGAGTAAATACTTATGAACCAATTTGAATAAATTCCCACTCCCAGTTCTTAGCTGTATTACCATCTGCCTCCACTAGACCATGAGGTCCTTCAGAGCCAGGGCCTGCACTATTCATCCTGATACTCACCTTGTTTAGTAGAGTTTTATGTGGTATCCATAGAAACATTCGTCTTTAAGTAGAGGGGTTTCAGGCCTAAGCCCTCCATTTTCTCAGATACTGGGCTTCTCTAGGCATCAGTGAGAGCCTGATACAGCGGGAACTATATATATGCCCAACTTCCATGTCCACTTTTGCCAGGACAAAAGGTCATGAAAGAATTAAATAGAAGGGAGCAATTCGCCTAGGCCAGGAGGAAGAGAGACTGGTAGAACATGGGGAAAACTTTAATGAATGGTTGGATCTACAGGCGAAAGGTCACATGGTCAAGGCCTTTCCCCAGACCTTGTCATTGGCTTCATATAAGAACAGGCCTCTGATATCCACACCTTTTTCACTCTATCCTGAACTACATGCCCCAACCTGCCTCAGTCTCTACTTGCCAACTTATTTCTGATCTTCCTGGTTTCTTCCTGATCTTGTAAACTATCTTCCCCATGTAGTTTCATCAACACCTAATTTCAGCAGCACTTCCTCAACTCTGACCTTTATATTACGAGTTTGGCCATGATATGAATTCTCTGTCTGGTTATGCCATTGTTGGCTTTTAAGCACAAGAGAAGAAGCTGCTAGCAGTGAAGGCCATCTTAGAAATTTAAAGGCAAGACCTCATGGGTTTATGAAATGAAGATTATTAGAGGCCTCTGGAAATCTAGAACTACCATGAGATCTGTTATTCTGAAGACTGATTTCAAAATCACATATACAAGATCATGTCATCTGAAAATAAAGATAGTTTTACTTTTTCCTTTCCAATCTGTATGCCTTTTCCCCTCTTTTTCTTGCCTAATTTCCCTGGCTAAAATCTCCAATATAATGTTGAACAAAAGTAGTGAGGCCAGACATTTTTTTGTCTTGTTACTGATCTTATAGGAAAAGTTTTCAATCTTTCAGTCTATAAGTATGATTGATGATGGATGTGGATTTTTTGTAGATGCCCTTTTTAGGTTGAGAAAGAGTCCTAGTTTGTTAATTTTGTTTATATTTTTGAAAAAACAATTTTTGTTTTTGTTAATTTTCTCTAATTTTTCTGCTCTCTGTTTCATTTATGTCTGCTGTAACTTTTAAAAAACTTTCTAACTGAAGTATAGTTGATTTAAAATGTATTAGTTTCTGGTGTATCGCATAGTGAGTAAGTTACATATTTTTTTTCATATTTGTTATCATGATAGGTTATTACAAGATATTGAATATAGTTCCCTGTGGTAAACAGTTGGCCCTTGTTGATTATTTTATATATAGTAGTTTATATCTGCAAATCTCAAACTCCTAATTTATCCCTCCCCTCCACTTTTCCCACCTGGTAACCTTAAGTTTGTTTTCTGTGTCTGTGAGTCTGTTTCTGCTTTGTAAATAAGTTCATTTGTGTCATTTTTTAGATTCCACATATCAGTGATATCATATGATATTTGCCTTTTTTCTGTCTGACTTACTTCACTTAGTATGATAATCTCTAGGTCCATTCATGTTGCTGCAAATGGCATTATTTCATTCTTTTTATGGCTAAGTAGTATTCCATTGTGTGTGCGTGTAAACTGGACTCATTCCAGAAGTCCTGCCCCCAAATAATATTTTTTTACATTTTTTATTGAGTTATAGTCATTTTACAATGTTGTGTCAAATTCCAGTGTAGAGCACAATTTTTCAGTTATACATGAACATACATACACTCATTGTCACATTTTCTTTTGCTATGAGCCACCACAAGATCCTATATATACTTCCCTGTGCTACACAGTACAATCTTGATTATCTATTCTACATTTTGAAATCCTAGTCTGTCCCTTCCCACCCTCCACCCCCCTGGTAACCACAAGTCTGTATTCTCTGTCTGTGAGTCTATTTCTGTCCTTTATTTACGCTTTGTTTTTGTTTGTTTGTTTGTTTTTGTTTTTGTTTTTTAGATTCCACATATGAGCGATCTCATATGGTATTTTTCTTTCTCTTTCTGGCTTACTTCACTTAGAATGACATTCTCCAGGAGCATCCATGTTGCTGCAAATGGCATTACGTTGTCGGTTTTTATGGCTGAGTAGTATTCCATTGTATAAATATACCACCTCTTCTTTATCCAGTCACCTGTTGATGGACATTTAGGCTGTTTCCATGTTTTGGCTATTGTAAATAGTGCTGCTATGAACATTGGGGTGCAGGTGTCATCCTGAAGTAGATTTCCTTCTGGATACAAGCCCAGGAGTGGGATTCCTGGGTCATATGGTAAGTCTCTTCCTAGTCTTTTGAGGAATCTCCACACTGTTTTCCATAGTGGCTGCACCAAACTGCATTCCCACCAGCAGTGTAGGAGGGTTCCCCTTTCTCCACAGCCTCTCCAGCATTTGTCATTTGTGGATTTTTGAATGACGGCCATTCTGACTGGTGTGAGGCGATACCTCATTGTAGTTTTGACTTGCATTTCTCTGATAATTAGTGATATTGAGCATTTTTTCATGTGCTTTTTGATCATTTGTATGTCTTCCTTGGAGAATTGCTTGTTTAGGTCTTATGCCCATTTTTGGATTGGGTTGTTTATTTTTTTCTTATTGAGTCATATGAGCTGCTTATATATTCTGGAGATCAAGCTTTTGTTGGTTTCACTTGCAAAAATTTTCTCCCACTCCATAGGTTGGCTTTTTGTTTTACTTATGGTTTCCTTTGCTGTGCAGAAGCTTGTAAGTTTAATTAGGTCCCATTTGCTTATTCTTGCTTTTATTTATATTGCTTGGGTAAACTGCCCTAGGAGAACATTTTTGAGATGTATGTCAGATAACGTTTTGCCTATATTTTCTTCTAGGAAGTTTATTGTATCTTGTCTTATGTTCAAGTCTTTGATCCATTTGAGTTTATTTTTGTGTATGGTGTAAGGGAGTGTTCTAGCTTCATTGATTTACATGCTGCTGTCCAGTTTTCCCAACACCATTTGCTGAAGAGACTGTCTTTGTTCCATTGTATATTCTTGCCTCCTTTGTCAAAGATGAGTTGACCAAAAGTTTGTGGGTCGATTTCTGGGCTGTCTATTCTGTTCCATTGGTCTATATGTCTGTTTTTGTACCAATACCATGCTGTCTTGATGACTGTAGCTCTATAGTATTGTCTGAAGTCTGGGAGAGTTATTCCTCCAGCCTCTTTCTTTTTCTTCAGTATTGCTTTGGCAATTCTAGGTCTTTTGTGGTTCCATATAAATTGTATTATGATTTGTTCTAGTTCTGTGAAATATGTCCTGGGTAATTTGATAGGGATTGCATTAAATCTGTAGATTGCCTTGGGCAGTATGACCATTTTAACACTGTTGATTCTTCCAATCCAAGAGCATGGGTATCTTTCCATTTTTTTAAGTCTTCTTTAATTTCCTTAATCAGTGTTTTATAGTTTTCTGTGTATACGTCTTTTACCTCCTTGGTTAGATTTATTCCTAGGTATTTTATTACTTTGGCTGCTATTTTAAAGGCAATTGTTTCTTTACTTTCTTTTTCTGTTGATTCCTCGTTAGTGTAAAGAAATGCAGCTGATTTTTGAATGTTAATCTTGTAACCTGCTACCTTGCTGAATTCTTCGATTATTTCTAGTAGTTTTTGTGTGGACCTTTTAGGGTTTTCTATATATACTATCATGTCATTGGCATATAGTGACACTTTTACCTCTTCTTTTCCCAAACAATATTTTTATACGTAGAAACTTCTCTGGAAATTTATCTTGCACCTGTTACCTTTCCTTGTTTAGACAAGGTTGAATGTGTTTTAAAAGTGCCTGAAAACCCAGGCTCCCTAGAATTGGTCTAAAATTTCGGAGATCAGGTGGCATGGATAACAATCTCAGAAAGTAGCTGTGTTGAGTCAGTAGAAGTCCAGAATGTTTCACTGCATATTTGACCTTGAAAAAGACCACCAAACCAGTCCTGTGGTGGCCGGACAACTTCCAGTGTCAATTGTTATCTATATAATGAAAGATCTGGAAGGTGAGTATATCTGTTTGACAAGAAGGAACACCCTGTTCTACCTTAATAGTTGCATCTACTGCACACATTTTAGCAATTACCACATTGCTAAGTCTTGCCTTACATGGCACTCTGTACCTAGGATTTGGAAGTATTTTTGGAAATGATAAAGAGAAATGTCTCCTGCATTACGAATGGAGTGAGTGACTGATTTGATCCCCGATGTGTGTTTTTCTGCCGAATTTCTATAGTGTCTTCATGGATCAATGCCTTCTGCTAGTTTATTAACTCCAGCTCATCAAGTGCTTCTCTTCCTCTCTGAAGAAATACGGAGTGCTTTACTTCTGATAAAGGACCACTTAACTGTGGTCTCTACACAACTTCTGATAATTCTACTTGTTACTATTTATCTTCACAGATAAACTTCATAGAGGAAGGATCTTTGAAAATTTAAACATTTAAGATCTTTATGATACTGAGTTTATGTGGTGATGGTAAACCCATGCTAACAAAGGTAAAATAATGATTTAGTGTGCACCAGTAATACTCCTTGGCTAAGTTATGGCCAGCCAAGATGTCTTATGACAAAGTGTCCCAGGGGGCGTACAGTGAGAAACTCCCATATAAATCAGAAATGTTTATCACGTCCTGTAATCTATTCAGTGGTACTGCAAAAGAACACTCCCTCCCTATTCCCCAGGCCATGGAAGACAGAACTTCTATTAACTCTTCTACCTTTCAAAGATAGTTTAGGGGAAGGAAATTCTGCCCAGTTTATTCTGTCCACTCATTACTTATTTCTGCCTAATGAAGGAAAAATAACTGGTGATTGTGTGATATCTATTGAACCACATGCAACAAATGGGTAGAGTAACAGTAATTCCAAAACAGGATTAGTGTCACTTTTTCTCTTTTTCCCTTGAACTGCCTTACTCATGGATTGACAAATGTATAAGCAGTTACCTGCTCCCATGTATGCAGGGCCTATAACATGCCCTCTATATGGAAACTTGGAAACTTGGTCAGCATCTCTCTGTCTGTTGGTCTGTCTGTCTCTCTCATACGTGCATACACACACACACACACACACACACACACACATACACACACTCTCTCTCTCTCTCTTACTTTTGTTTGTTCCTTTGCTGGTAACTATGATTACTATATGTGTAAAGCAGATTTGTGGTCCTTAGAAATGGCTTTGTAAGCCAGGATCTACCCTATAGATACAACTCTCTGCACAAAGTCTAGTTTCAGCAAGGTAATAGAAAGATGCTATTTTGATCTTAAAATACAGTTACATTCTCTAATCTAGCTTTAGCAAGAAAGCCATATGTTTTGGGGATTATTGCACACTTGCCCTGTTCGCTAATAAATCTGATACTCTCTGATCCCCATTTAACTACCAGTTTACCATATCTTTTTTTTCTGCATTAGGCAGAACTCAGAATGGAGAAACTTTAGTTCTTCCTTCCCAAATTTACAAGTTACTAACAATTCATCCCACAATTCTCTGTTTTGAGAGCTGCAGTAAACAACTTACTAAAAGAGGGAAAGACTATCTGGGCCTTTGAAATAGCAAGTCTTCGAGTTCCTTGACATCTTTACCTCTGCCTAGTTCCCCAACTTTGATCTACTTTGGCTTTGTACCCACAAAATAAAATGAATCCAACATTGTGATGGAGGTTGTTCTTGTCCTAACAAGACTCTGACTCTAGTAACTTTACCCCAGAGTCTGATTCAGTCAAACCCTATATAACTGGTAAACAAACCTGGTGGAAGATATGATCTCATCTGGAAAGTACTGTATGGTGATGAGGATGATGGTACGTAGCTGTACTCCCAGCAGAGAAGACCTATACCCATGAGCTCATGGCACAATGCCACCACTGTGGCCCTTTCAAAATAGTGACTAAGCTCACCCAGCAATCTCATATTTTAAATGATAAGAAACAGGATGGAGTGACCCAAGTGATCATTGTACCCCTTCTCTACCCCTCTTAGAGGTCAATTTAGTCCTTATCTCCAACATGCCTCATTCACAGAGTCTTGGCATTTTTCCAGCAGTGATGGATATTCCCCTCATAACACATTTTATATCTTACATCTGTCTTCCATAACATCTGCATTACGAGATGCTGTAACAAATTAGCACAAAATTGGTGGCTTAGAAAAACAGAAATTTATTCTCTCAGAGTTCTGGTTTGGCTGAAAGTCTAAAGTCAAAGTGTCAGCAAAGCCACACACCTTCTAAAGATGCAAGAGGAGAATCCTTCCTTGCCTCTTCCAGCTTCTGGTGGCTCCAGGCATTTCTTAGCTTGTGGCAGCATGACCCCAATCTCTGCTTCCATCTCCACATGGTCTTCTCCCCTGTCTCCCTCTTTTCTGTCTATTAGGACACTTATCATTAGATTTATGGACCACCCTAATCCAAGATAATCTCATGTCAAGATCCTTACTTTAATTACATCTACAAAGACCCTTATTCTAAGCAAGTCACATTATGAGGTTCCAGGTGGACATATCTTTTGGGGGGGACACCATTCAATGGTGCAAACAGGCACCATTTTATATTTCCAGACACTCGCCCTATTAATGGAGCCCCTGGTTTGTGCTCTGATTTTTGAGAATGCCCTTTCGCATTTATAGTTATACTCAACTCTGAGATTTGCCACTTCATATTATTTTTCTAACTTTGATCTTTGGCTTCTGTATCAAGATTCTTTTGGTTACAAACATAGGATGGTTTAAACAAGAAAGGTGGGACTTATTGGTTTATGGTAATGAAGTCTAGGGCTAATAATGGCTTCAATTGTAGCTTGATACTGAAGCTCAACTGATCATATTAGGGCCAGTTTCTGTGAATATCTTGGCATTGCTTTATCTGTCTGATGGTTTTTCCAGGTTGCCTGTTTTCTTGGTAACAAGATGGCTGAAGCAGCCCCAAGTTTCATATTCTCATGAAACCAAAGTCAACAGGAAAGATAAGTACTTCCACCTCTTAGAAATCTCAGTAAAGGGCTCATAGCTTCTCATTGGTTCATATTTAGTTATATAACAACTCATGAGATAATCACTAAGGCCAGGGATATGTTGATTTGCTTTGGCCAAATGAAGTCTACTCCTGGAGCTGAGAGTAGAGGTCAATTCCAACCAAACCAAATGAGTTGAAAGTTGGGCAAAGTATATCATCAAGCAAAAGATGAGGTTATTTCTGGAAGACTGAGGAAAGAATATTGTGGGGATACATCAGTATCCTCTATAGCTTCCCTCTTAATCATGCCTTGCATTCTCTCTTTGGCTAAGGTGTCATTTGTAGCCCTGGATAAATACATCATTTCAATCTGTGACCTCATGGTGTCTTAAAGAAGCTGAGTCCTGAGATTTATCTAGGCTTTCTACCAGAAGCATTGCCTATGGGCTGCACAGTCAGTATGTCCTTCTCAGTGCCCCAAATATCAGGCATATATGAAGAGGATACCAGGCAGAACTTTACTGCTGTCCCACATTCAATAGATGTCCAAAACAAACTCTGGCTTTGCTAAAAGTGGGGATTGAGTGGATGTTCAGGGCCAGTCCTCTCTCTAGCAATATGTCATTTGCTCTTCTGGTTGTAGATGTGATTCTGAGATGAGCATTAAAACAAAGAACTTTCTGTCTGGGTTAGCATGGAACCCTAAAAATCCAATGATGTCAGATAATACACAGAAAGACAATACCGAAAACCAGATTTTTACTGTACCTCCCACCCTAATGCCTTTGTACCTGTACACTCCTCCAAACTTGACCTTTTGTTAAAGGGGGGTTGCTCCAAATTATTTCACTTGTGGACTAAGATCCATTTATTTATTTGTTTATTTTTAGTACATGGGATATCCTGAAGAAAGTTTGCAATGTTCCTCAGAGCATCTACATGAGGAATACTCATAACATCCCACATCTCACTCACTTGTTTTTTTGGTACAGTTGACCTAAAAGGTGGTGAGAAACAAACATGTTGTACCATGGAAATTTCAGTTAATTGTTTCTGATTATTCACATGAAATGAAAGTGTATGGGATATGAGTGAGCTCAGGAAAGGGTGGATATAGGGAGTTGAGGGCTATACGTAAAGAACTGAGGAACTGGAAGTGGAAGATGCTAGGTATCGCAACCCTCTTGACTCAGAAGGGGACTGGGACTGGTACTTGACTTTCCTGCAGGGTCAGATGAAGTGGACAGGACAGAAAAGATAGCTTGTGTCTCTTACCTGATGGTTTACCTTGGTAAGCAGTGCTTAGAATGATCCTTAGTCCAACTCAAGGTCATTTTGTAGATCTTGTAGTTCCTCCTGATATAGAACAATACCTGACGTCATCATGGTGCTGGCTGGTGCAGAAATACAGGCATGAAATTCATAATGGCTTTGAAAGCGGGGTCAGGGCTCCTCATAGACAGGTGCAGGAAAATCTCTATGTTCTTCGAGTACTGTTATTTCATTCACATGCTTCCTCAAATTCCTCATGGATATGTAGATCTGAATTTGGAGGGCCTTAAAAGTCTACCCTTCAAGTCAGGATAATCTTATGTGGTTCAACCTGATGGAAGCCCTGGTCCAAGAAGAAACAGACTAAATATAAAAGGAATTATAAGACCTAATGAACATGTACTAGCAGGACCCAGGGTGTTACATGTGAATTGAAGGGTTAAGATCAGGAAATAGCAGAATATAAGTCTGGAAAAAAAGAATTCACAGTCATGGGGAATTAAACTATTCATTGGGACATTTAAAAACTTTTATTTTGACATAATTTCAGACTTAAGAAAGTTGAAAAGTGGTACAAAGAATCTTCAGATTCCCCAATGTTAATATTTTCCCACATTTGCTTTATCATTCTCCCTGCCCCCCCATTTCCTTCCTCCCTCTCTTTCCCTCTTCCTTCCCTCCTTTCTCTCTTGTCTCCTTATCACACATACATATAGACTATTTTTCTGAACTATTTGAGAGTGAATTAGAGATACTTTGCCCTTTAACCCTAAATACTTCAATGTATATTTCCTAAAATAAAAAACATTCTCATAGAACTTCAGTACAGTTATCAAAATGAAGAAATTAACATTAATGCAATATTTTAGCTAATATATTAATCTTATTTAAAGTCTACCAATTGTCATACTGGTGTCCTTTATAGGGAAAGAAAATCAGATGTCACAAGTGGCATGCAGTTGCCACATTTCTTTAGTGTACTTTATTTGTGAATTCAAATTTAATGGTCTGGCAAAGCTATAGAGAGCTGGTCCTAATACTTACGTGAATGCCTCTTTGAAGTCTGGTCATGTTGTTGGGCTGTAATAACCAACGTAGACATACCTAAACTTTCTTGGAATGCTCGGGGAGTTGGAATGGATTTAGAATGTAAGACTTGAAAATTTATCCACTGACTTTGAACCCTAGGAGGGCCAAAGGCCACTCTTTTAACAGAGGATACTCTAGTGATGGAGACACTAGTATCTTTGAGCTCAGTGGTGGTTGCTATCTGTAGACTAGGGTTGATAGAATGAGATTCTACTGTGGAAATGCCTATACAATATTAATGTGGATGATGAGATTCTGGAGTTACAGAGGCCAGATGATAACTCTGAGCCACTAGCCATTATTAATATAATAGGTAGCTAAGATGGAATGGTAATCATAATGCATTGATACACAGAAATTCCACGACAATCAAAATAGATCATGGTGTTCCTAAATGGGGAGCCATCTAGGCTATTGTTCAATTTGATTATAATTTTTAAAACTGGAAAGCTTGTAATCAGACGGTTGATGTCAGATGCCACAATGGAAAATCACACTCCCTCACACAGTTTCCAGATTTAAGTCAGTTCATAAACCTGTTGATTCAAGATGATGCTAAGTATCATCTTGATATAAACAGTAAATGTTCCTTTGATGGTTCCCCAAAGAGAGCTTCAGCCATTTTCCAGCATAGTTGTACACTGGGCAAAAGGGGATATTCAAACTCTAGAACTGAGAACTGTTGTATATAGTGTTTGAGCTCACATTGATCACAGAGGATCTAAACCATCATCATGCTCATCTGGTTAGTGTGGATCCTCTTAGAACCCACATAAGAAAGGGAGTTTTGGCCCAAGCTTATCTCATAGTGGGTCAATGAGTCCACACATCTACATCGTGGCTCTTTCTCTGGTCTCTGAGTATATAATTGGGATACACATTTTTAGGTGCTGGAAGACCCCTCCCATTGATTCTCAGACCTGTGAATTAAGGGTCATTATAGTAGGAAGGACCAGGTGAAAACCCCTCAATCTTCCCCTGCCAGAAATTTAAATCAGAAAAATTGTTATATTCGTAGAAGCACTGAAGAAATTACTGTCACCATCAAAGATTTAAAAGACATGGTTTCTTCTTTCAGTGTTCTCATATGGTCTCTGTAAAACCAGGTGGTTCATGGCTGATGACAGTGATTGCTATAAACTTAACTAAACGAAAGGCTTGATTGCAGTTACTGTGCTAGATGTAATATCTTTATGAAAGGAGATCAACCTAGTTTCTAGCACTTAGTGTACAGTTAATTGATTTAGAAAAATGCTTTCATCTTGATGTACATCAGCAGGGAGGATTAAAAGCAATTCATATTTACATGGTAAAGACAGCCGTTTAAAACTCTTGCATCAGCACTATGTTAACTCGTACTCATTGACATGATATAGCTTATGGGAACCTTGAATATCTTGAAATTCCTAAGAAGTTATTCTTGTATACATCTTATTAATTGGACTTACTGAGCTGGGGTGGCAATACCCCTGGACAACTAAGACACTTGGATGCCAGAAGGTGGGAGATAAACCCCATAAAGATCCATGGTCCTGTCATATTGGTGAAGATATAGGATTGTCTGGAAACTGCTGGGATATTTTCCCAAGTAAAGGACAAATTATTGCATCTTGTACCTCCTACCGCCAAGAGAGGACATCACTTAATTTGGTCTCAATAGGAGAGCAACAGTACAGGACTCTAGGGCTCTGGATGAAGACCATGTCATCCATAGCTGAGAAATGCTCTGTTGAGAAATCATTTCTGATATGCTACTGGACCCTAACTGAGACTGGACACAAGATATCAAGAGACTCTGCAACCTAGATGTGCACTATGACCTGGGCATCTAGTTATCTAGATTCAATGTGTTATCAGATCCAACATGTTATAAATCTGAGTAGTTATAGCAACTAGCTGTTTAATCTTCTGAACAATAAGCTAATACATTTGGATTGGGCTCAAGCAATGATAAACATAAAGTTTGGGATAAAGCATTCAGAGCTAGTAATCAGAAGTAGGTTTTTAACTTTCTGCCCTATATAAGGTAACATCAAAGGAAAGTCATTTGCATAATAAAAAACGTTATGATTTTGAATTTTTTCTTACTTGTATTATAAAATTGTTGACTCCAAAGACAGGTCATTTGTATATTTATGATAATTATTATCCACATTTATTATAATAATTATTATAAGCATTATCCACACATTTGTTAGAACAAATGCTCTTGTTCTAACAATCAGTATTTCTGTAGTTGGAAGCAAAGTGTTTTGTTAATAATATGATGTATACATATTGCTCTATTGAAAGTTATAATTGAAAGTCAAGGTTGATCATTGAAAGATCTTTTTGACCTAATAACAACTAAAATAACCTCTGCTTCTAAACTAAAACCTTATAAACAAGATATAGATTCTAGAATTCAAGTTCAATTTTTAATTTCAAATAACATCCACTTATATTTATTTTCTTGGTAATAATTTGATACTATGTTTTAAGTAAAATTAATATTATATGAAAAATAAGAAAGGGGTAAAATTTTATATGCATTATTCCCTTGAAGGCATTAAATGAAGTAAGAAACTATTTGAAGAAAACAATAGGGTAGTTTTGTGAAATTATATTCTTGATGCCAGACAAATTGCAGAGTCTCTTGACATTGCTACCAACTTCTCCAATAAAAGAAATACCGGAAAAAAGAAAGAAGAAGCCTTATTTTGACCACAAATTCCACAATCAGCCCATATATATATAGTCTCTCTGTCTCTGTCTCTCTTTCTCTCTCTATATATATGAAATATAAATAAATATGCATATGTATTATACTTATATATAAATGATTATGTTTAAATTATAATGATAAAGATACATTATATATACATAAAACACAGAAGGTAAAACTCTTTAGCAATGCTGTTCAGTAGAACTTTCTAAAATGATGAAAATGTTCTATATCTGTGTTGTGCCATGGTCCCCACTAGCCATGCAACTGAGAATCTGAAGTTTTAATTTTATTTAACGTTAATTTAAATTTAAATAGTCATCGGTGGCTAATGGTTACCAAATTAGACAACACAGCTCTATAGACAGTCATATTTGGTATCTTGAGTTCTCCTTACTTTGATCCCCTTTATAATCTTTTCCTAAGAAGACCTTGATGGGATCTCTGGGATCACTAGGATTCTAATAACTGAGTTAGGAGATCACTGATGTATATGAATACATAGTGCCATGTAACTGTTTTGGTGATTTAATTTGGTTACTCTGTGTTTCCAAAATGGTAGCCACCCTCCTAACCATCCCTTCCCCTCAAGAGCATTCACAAATTCATGTTTAATTTATCCCTCCTAACCTTTCACCTGACAAACCTCCCAAAGAGTGGTAAAAACCTTTGCTGTGGCCAAGGCATTCCCACAGCTATAGATTCTGCTTACCTTCTTAAACCTAGCTCACAGTAACCTATCTTGTCTACAAAGTAGAGACAGATCTCTCCAACATGGAACTGTTGGCAGTCTTTTTGTAAGAAGCTCTCTAGAGACTTTGCCCATGTGTGTGTGTCTTGAAGAAGCTGTTTACCAGCTGTGATCAACTACCCTGTGTATGAATGAGAATTGTTGGTTCTAAAGGTTGGAGGAACCATTTCCAGGAGGAGGCTCAGCATTGGTGATCATGAAATCAGAAGACAGCAGCCTGGAAAACTTCCAGATAATGTGGAAGCCCGGCCAGTGCCAGATGTGGTAGAGCCCATGTTTGGGGACCTCACAGCTGTTTTTATTCTGTTGAGCATGCTTTTCCTAACTTTTGGTAGTCCACCAGCTGTCCTACGTGCCTCAACTCAAATTACAACAGCAAAATTCACTTCAGCTCTGGGAAACTGATCCCCCTTAGCAACTTCAGAATAAATTCCTGAGAAGATGACCTCACTTACAAACTGTCTCAGTCAAAGTGACCTTATTGTGCTTATTCAGAATAAATCTGTAACAGCTTCCATTTTATCTGGTAAATGACGTAATTTGAGGAGGGACTTTTCATCGTGTGATTTCTGTGACTTTGGTTCACAGAATGTAATTAGAAGCATAGCCACCTATCCAGGGTTATGTGGAGGGCAGTCCCTGCAGGCCCTAAGTGGCAGGTGTGACCTCAGTGACAGCTGCCCGTATACAGTGTCCACAAGACTGTATGCATGCTATTTAGAAATTAACTGAATGCTCCTCTTTGTTCTCCACAAAAATCTTAAAATTACCCCATGTTATCCTGGACATCTTCTTCCGTGTTAATAATTGGAAATCATTAAAGCAGCCCCTCAAAGGTGTTCTTAGATCTTCATTTATTGTTAGCACACAGTTGCACACGTAGGAATATGGTATATAGACACTCTGCACATGGTGAAGTTTGAGGAGCCTTGACTGCTAAGATTTTGTTTACAAGAGATTCACTTGAGTGATGGAATCTGAGGAGGTTTCTGAGTAGAACGTGAGTCATAAGTGACATTGATGGTGGGAGGGGGAAAGGTTTGTGTTTAGATTTAAAGGAAGCAGCTAGCTCCCTGTGCTTTAAGTGTAGTTTGTGCTCAGCCCAGCAGGACCTATATTAAAATTGAGACACTACAGAGGAGATTAGCATGTCCCCTGAATCCACTGTCCAGTGTGAAATGAGGAGCAGTGTTGCCATGTTCTGGGTTCAGGCTAACATATAGAATATAACATATTCTCTGTATTTGAGAATGTAACACATCCTCATATGACATGTAGGAAGATATGAGGTGTATTGGTACATACGACGTGGCAACAGTTAAACACCTGGTCTGACAAGCACTCTCTCTGTGGTGTGGTTTCATTGGCTGGCCAAATACCAACTGCTTTGAGGCACAGCCTCCACCACTGGTGTGAATGTAGGGAGAGCTGACGCAACAGCGGGACTAGAAGCAGGGAAGACCCCTACACAGCATGACTTCAGTGTTCACAGGCGAGACACAAGTCCTGCACTGGGGGACATGGGACAAAATATGTACAATGATGAAGCCACAAGGCAACAACCTTTATTTGGCATTAGAGGTACAGACCAGGAGCCGGGGAGCATTCAGAAGGCAATAGTTACCCACTTAGTTTAATATGGAAACTTTTATGCATTTGTGGGGTAAACTGAAATACAGTGACTTATATGGCAATGTTTCAGAAGTCATCTGTCTAGAGTGACAGCTGAGGGCTTGCCCGGTATGCCTTCAGTTGGAAAAAAAAAAAAAAAAAGACAAGAGCAGGCTGTCACTTGAAGCCAGTCCCAGAGAGGGCAGCAGAGTCTGGCAAAAGCATTGTATAGGCATGGAGAAGCAGCTAATCATCCATCTCTCTGTCTATCTAGGTTTCCAGCTTTACTGAGATACAATTGACATTAAGTCAAAGTGTGCAATGTGTTGATTTGATACACATATATATTGCAGTATGATTACCACTGTAGTGTTAGCGAACACCTCCATCATGTCACATAATTAGCTTCCCCTTTTTGTGGTGAGAACATTTAAGATCTACTCTCTCAGTAACTTTCAAGCGCATAGTACAATATTGTTAACTAGAATCACAATGCTGTGCATTAGATCCCCAGGACTTATTCACATACATTTTGACCAACATCTCTCCATTTCCTCCACCCCCCAGCCTCTGGCAACCACCATTCTATTCTTTTTTTTCCTATGAATTCAGCTTTTTAAGATACCATATATAAGTGAGATTGCACAGTATTTGTCTTTCTCTGACTTATTGCAACGTAGTATAATGCTCTCAAGATACTTCCATCTTGTCACAAATGGCAGGGTTTCCTTTCTCATAGCTGCATAATATTCATATGTATCATATGTACTATATGTGATATATATCTTATATAACATATACCATATGTACATATATCACATCTTTATCCACTCATCCCTTGATGTTCACTTAGGTTGTTTCCACGTCTTGGTTATTGTGAATAATGCTGCAATAACATGGGAGTGCAGATACTTCTTTGATATTCTGGTTTTTCATTTCTTTTGGATATATACCTAGAAGTGGGCTCACATGATGATATAGTAGTTCTGTTTTTAATTTTTTGAGGAACCTCCATACTGGTTTCCATATGGGTGTACTGATTTACATCCCCACCAACAGTGCACAAGGGTGCCCTTTTCTCCACATCCTCGCCAACACTTGCTCTTTCTTGTCTTGTTGGCGATGCAGCTACCATTTCTTGAGTACCAACTAGGTGCTGGCATTTCATTTAATCTGCTGTTCATTTGCGTTTTATTTAATTTGTTTGCATTTCATATTTGCGACTCAACACACATCCAGCAATTCAACCAGCGACAGTCTCCAATTCTCCACACCTGGGCTGCTAAAAGCTACTTGAGAAAAATTTCAAAAACCTGTGGCTTGGTGTTCAAACTCAGCTGAGCCCTTTTACATTTTCTGCCAATTGCTCTCTATATCCCTCAGCCAGTGGGTCTCAAGGTGTGGTCTCCTAGCACAGCAACATTAGTATCACCTAGAAACTTGCTAGAAATGCAGATTCTTAGGCCCCACCTGAGACCTGCTGAATCAGAAACTCGGAGGGTGGAGCCCCGCATTCTGTGTTTTAACCAGCCCTCTAGGTGATTAGATGCTTTCTCAAGTTTGAGAACCTCTGTGGGCCTCGCCTAATCAATGCCTTTCCCCCTTTCCCTCAAAACCTATTTCAAACTTTCCTCAATCTCCTCAAACCCCCTCAGCCTCAAAACTCTTTCTTTATTTTCATTTAAAAAAAAAAAGAGAACTTCGAGCAGAGGTTCCCACATTTTCTTTCCCCATAGTTGACAAAATTTCTGTATCATAAAATATCCTTTTCTCCTCTCCACTTTCCTTAGTGGAAGAGAGTAACTTTCAGCTACCACTCCCCCCTAAATTATCCTTATATATACTCTGAGTTCCAACTCCTCTTCTCTCCTCAGTGACCTTCTTTCATCGGTTAACCGTATTCTGGTAAGCTTTGAATCTATCTACTAACTTATGCTCCTCAGATCACAAATATTCTCTAGTCCTTCCTATCTTTAAAAATTCCCTTATGTCCCCCTGTAACAAAAGTTTGTAACTTCTTCCCTTTTCTAACCAAGAGAAGTACATTAGCTCTTTCCACTTACTTACCTGCATTTGATCCAAACTTCACAGCAATCTGACATTTTACCCCACATTTCTCTGAAACTGTCTTTCCATATCACCAATGACAAGAATGCTAAGGAGGGAGTTGCAAATTTTAAACAAATTGTCAGGAAAAGCTTCATTGAAAAAAGTGAAAACTTTTCTCCCATGTCTCTAGCCACCTTTACTCATTCTGCTTTTTGAAGCAGTTACTCTGCCTGTACCCAAGTGTTGATGTTTGCCAAGATCCTGTGGTTACCTCTTCTCCTCTCCTCATCCCTCCCAATGTTTTATCAGTAGCCTGGGCCTCTCTCCAGAAATTCAGGCAAATATGTTTACTCAATCAAAAATACTTGAGTCCCTATTCCCTGGTATGACATCACAAACCTTAGCCCTAACACCTGAGAGTCATTCTTGATATTTCCCCCTCCTTGTACCCAGCGTCCTTCTGGAGAAGAGATTTTGCATCATAGAGTTGGGAAAGACATGAAAAAATTTCACAAAGGGCATTCAGGATAAAGACTGAGAAGGAAAAAAAAAAT
This sequence comes from Camelus bactrianus, assembly GCF_048773025.1. NCBI lineage: Eukaryota > Metazoa > Chordata > Mammalia > Artiodactyla > Camelidae > Camelus > Camelus bactrianus. The sequence continues at coordinate 101,511,946 of NC_133575.1, read as the reverse complement.
TAAAAACTTTTTAAAATTTTTTTAAAAAGGAGGAGGAAGGTATAGCCCAAGAGTGCATACTTAGCATACATAAGGTCCTGGGTTCAATCCCCAGTACCTCCTCTAAAAACAAGTAAATCAGTAAACCTAATTATCTCCCCACACTAAAAAAAAAAAAAAAAAAAAAAAAAAAAAAGACTGAGAAGGTTTGGTCAAGAAGGATAACATTCATTCAAGACTGGATTAGTGTTGGGGGAAGAGGAATGGAACAGAGTAGAAAGGAAGAGACTCAGTTTCAGGGACCCTTATGAATGTGGCATATGAGAAGTCATTGGGAGCTAGTTGGCCAAGACAACAAAAAAGATTAGGTAAGGTACATAGTGTATATGAGATTTCATAGGAAGAAGGAGAAAAGGAATCACAATCTTGGCCATTCCTCTCAGGGAGCACAGAAATGCTAAGCTCATAAATGTGTATGAGGATTGGGAGCAGAAATGGCCAGAAGGGTTGCTAAAGCACACCATGGAAGAAAAGGCAAGGAAACAGAAGAAGGGAAAGAATAACAATTTTAGTTTATCCTTTTTATGAAAAATTTATGTGATGGAAATTTAATATTTGTAAAAATGATGTTTGAGAAAACATTTATTAATATTTATTATATGTAAAATACTTTAAAATAAGAAATTGTAAGTATAAACAAGAATAATTTATGCAATACTTGTTCTAAGATGATAAAGTATTTTCATTACAAAAGATAATTCTTATCATGAGATGGAATCACCTTAACATAGGATTTGAGGGTCTGTTATACATTAGTTCAAAGAGGGAGGTTGCATATAAAACGAGATATGAAGAATTCCTAGATTGTGGTTTCATAAACCCTATCTTGCATATTAACTCCATTTATCTTGTGTGACAAGTACCAAGAAGGTGTAGGTAACAAAAAATTGTAGTTCCTACTCTGAAGAAGAACTTCTCACAATGGGCTGCTATGGTGGCTTTCCCTAGTACTACCCTCTCTCTCTGTGCACTATTTTGGGCACACTTGTGGTGAAGCACTTAAAGTGGTTTCCTGAAGTGCTTACATTCTGTGATTAATCAAGATAAATACCAAAGAGTTCTTTGTTCCCTTCTAGCCATGACTCTAGGGTTTGTACCAATGTGTTAGATTCTACTGTACATTTGTGCCATTGCTTAAATAAGGGCTTCCTTCTCTTCCCATCTTAGGACCTAAGATAAAGGTGTTTAGGCCATTGGAGCCTGAAGAAAGATATTTAAACTAGGTTACACTGTGTCAATATTTCTGATCAATTCAGTCAAACATATAATTAAATAGTAGTACGTTCATAAAATGACATTAAGTTGTTGATTGACTAAAACTTTGACAGAAAGCGTTTAATCTTTGCATATATGCTGTATCTCCCCCACGAAATGATTTTGCCAGTTTTTAAACAAATTTTCTGGCCTATCCATACTTTTTTTGTAAATTATACTCAAACAACCTGTTATGATGTTAAGTGAATGTGTGAATTACTTTTGCTTTTTAACAATTTTTCCAGCTGCGATTTTAGACGTGTCCTAATATGTTAAACTATCTATATGTTGGTAAAACAACCAGTCAATCCAGTGAAAGTGGCATGAAATATACCAAACATCTGATGGATTTACTGAAATCTCACTCTTTGCTCAATTGTTCTGCTACCTGTTTTCAATTGACAAAGACTTAAAATGTGTAGCTCCTTAATCTCCATATAGGCCTAAGCAAAATCTGATTAATCAAAATGATTTCACAAAGACAACAGTTACCAGGGATTGTGAGGTGGGACTAGGCAAGTTTGGGGATGCGTGTTCCCAGAAGCCTCTAGAAAAAAGTAGGACAGATTCAATCAGTTTTGCACAATTTAGGTAGATAATAGAGCAGATGAACCACTGATGACTCTTTCAGCTTTAGAATTTTCTGTAGATGTAGACATAGCATCAAATTCCTATAAGTTGTAAATAAATAAAATGTAGTATATCCATACGAATGTTATTCAGCCATAAAAAGGAACAAAGTACGGATGCAGGCTACAACATTGATGAACCTTGAAAACATTATGAAAAGTTAAAGAAGCTGCTCACACATGGACCCATATATGAGTCCATTTATATGAAATGTCCACAGTTGGCAAATTTATAGAGACAAAAGGTAGAATAGTGACACTGTAAGACTGGAGGGAGGATTGGTGTTACAGGGGTAATAGTTGAATTGTACAGGATTTCCTTTTGAGATGATGAAAATATTCTAAAACTGGTCATATTCCACAGGTCTGTGAAAATACTAAAAACCATTGAATGATATGGTTTAAATGGGTGAATTGTATGGTATGTGAATTATTTCTCAATAAAGCTGTTACCTTAAAAATCCTTCTAAGTTGTATAGTTGTAGCAATGCTTTGTCCAGCTGTATTCTTCTGGGACTCCAGAGGCTACCTGGTCAACTAGAGAAAGAAAACAGAGGAGCTCTGGAGTCACTGGGAGTTGGTTTCTCATACCTGCTCAGTTACTGATAAGCCACACCATCTTGAAAAAGTCATGTATGAAATGGGAATATACCTAACCTCTTACAGGATTGCTCTAAGAATGAAATGAGATACTCTCAATAAAGAGCCTAGCACAGTGCTTGGCACATTTATAGCCACCCAAGAAATGTTAGCTCCCTTTCCACTTTCACAACCATGTAGAATTTCTCATCTGCTCAGATTTCATCCTTGTGAGCATGTACCAAAATGCCATTTCATCCCATCCTTCCTTGTGAGGTTACCACAGTACCATCAAACAAAGCAGCCTAAAGTTTTAGGTTTGAATAACAAGTAAAGAAAACTTGACTGTGTAAGTCATTAAACTTTGTGTAGAAGTGGGAAAGACACAAAAAGAAATAAAAATTAGGACTGGAGGACAGCAACAGAGAAGGGCATCTCATTCATAACAGAAGCGTTTTGCAGTTGGCGACACCCCCACAAATGACTAATCTCCAAGAAGAAATTTGACTCCTTCAACTGCAGGAAAAGAAGTTTAACACAGGCAGCTGTGGTGATAAATCTTCCTATCAGTTGTGGTTATAAGGCTGGAAAATCTTGAGTTAACTGTGCTGGTGAATCATACACATTTATTTCTACTTGTTTGAATATATTTTTCCTTTATGTACACAGAGATGGCTTGTAGTAAAGCTGCCATTAAACACTGGTGTCAAAAAACCACCAAAGAGAATGCATTTTCTAGCATCCATGATAATAATACAGATGCCAATTCATGACACATGAATTTCCTTTCTCTGTACAAATATTAAAATAATATTTCTGCTTGCAGTGTTCAAGATATTGTTTTCTTAATCCCAGCCACAGAAAAATAAATTAAAGAGAGGACTTTTTGATTATATGTACAAATTGTTAAAATACTCCTATTTACCAAAAATGTATAGTCTAGGTTAAAAAATAATTCATAATTCAGGTGCAACAATGGAAAGAAAGTCTTGTGGTGATTGAAAAATTCATACTTCAGGCTCAAAGTAATGTTTCCACTTTAGGAACAAAAAGCAGAAGGTTCCTGCTTTGCAATTGAATTGTCTAATGCAAACAGGGCGGGAGGGAGAATACTAAGGTGGCCGAAGACTAGACAGTCGCTGTATTTACCTAACTAAAATGAATGTTTACTTTCATCCTAAAGTACTTGTTGAGAATTTCTAAGAATGGGAAATTCAGCAATGATTCTGTGGAAAGAAGGACTAATCTTCTAAGAGAAACTTTTTTCTCCTTGGGCAAGTTTTGATGCATTCATTCTCTTCTCCCATAGTAACTGTTTAATTAGTGCTTTCAGGAAGTTTTCTCTCTTTTTTTTTGCACTTCCCCACCACCACCCCAGATTTATTGAGATATAATTGACACATAACATTGCATAAGTTTAAGGTATGCAATGTGATGACTTGATACACTTATGCATTGCAAAATTATTACTACTGCAGGGTTAGTTAACACCTTCGTTACATCTCGTAATAACCATTTCTTTTTTACGATGAGAACATATAAGATCTACTCTCTTAGCAACTTTCAAATATATAATATAGTATTAACTATAGTCACCATAGTGTACATTAGATCCTCATAACTTATTCATCTTATAACTGAAAGTTTATACTGTTTGACCAACATCTCCCCATTTCACCCCCAGCCCCTCACAACCACTATTCTACCCTATGAGTTTGAATCTTTTAGATTCCACATATAAGTAAGATCATACAGTATTTGTCTTTCTCTGTCTGACTTATTTCACTTAGCGTAATTCCTTCAAGATCCATCCATGTTAGTTTGGGTTTAGCAGATACAAACTACTATATATAAAATAAATAAACAACAAGGACCTACTGTATAGCACAGAGAACTATATTCAACATCTTGTGGTAACCTGTAATGGAAAAGAATCTGAAAAAGAATATATATATATATATATATATATATATATATATATATATATATATATATATATATATGTATACACACACACACATATAACTGAATCACTGTGCTATACACCTGAAACTAACACAACATTATAAATCAACTATACTTCAATAAAAAATAATAACATTTAAAAAAACAGTCAGTGGGCCAATTTTGGCTCTTACGCTGCAGTTCACCAACTGCTGGTTCTAGAAGGGATGATGATTACTCCTGGAATCATATTCTCTAGCCTGGACACCACTTTGCAGTTGCTTTTTGCATTGTACTAACTGGACACCACTCATATACTAAAGGTCACTGCAAATAGAGGTTCCTTAAGCATACACAGCACTCCTTTGTGGATCTCTGTGCCCTCTGAATCCCTCCTAGAACTAAGACCTGGAAACATCCTGTTGACCTCACAGTCCCCAGCCCCAGAGTCCTCTGAGAAGGCTCCTTTTTTTTTCAGTTTTAGTATATTTTTTATTGAAGTACAGTCAGTTTACAATGTGTCAGTTTCTGGTGTACAGCAGAATACTTCAGTCACATAGGGATATACATACACTTGTTCTCACATTCTTTTTCACCACAAGTTACTACAAGATATTGAATATGGTTCCTGTGCTATACAGTATGAACTTGTTGTTTATCTATTTTATATATAGTAGTTACTATCTGCAAATCTCATTTGAGAAGGCTGTTTTTAAGCCTTCCAGTTTTCATATCTCCTGCCCCTGGAGAGTGAAATTTCTGTCAATCTAATTATGAGGTGACAGCAATTTGCAGGAATTAGCACCCATCATGTAAAAATTCAGGTTTCCTTCAGTGAAACTAATCAATACTCAGACACATTGAGAGCCATTTACCAAAACAGTCTAATCTCCATTTGCACCAGAAGTTATGAGCATCCTTGGATGACTGAAGCCACTACTGGCACTAGGCACTTGGGTAGAGCACATGATGGAGAAGAGAAACTAGGGAGTAGGGCAAGGGGATCCCTGTAAGATGTTGAGTCCAAATGACTATTCTACCTAAAAGAGACCAGAAGTCTAGTAGTCGTTTCCATTGCTTATGTAAAAGCATGGTTCCCACTTGACTCTAGACTGAGTATTAGCTTTTCAAATGCTTAGAATTCTATTTTACTCAAATTTTAGATTAACTGGAAAAAATGGAATAATAAGGCTCTGTCTTACCCAGTCTCAATTCAAAGGACAACTCAGGCTAGAAGTCCTGAGGCCAGATTTCTTGTCCAGGTCTTTCCAGAACACCTGGGGCTTCCATTTTCGCTTCTGCAAAACAAATGGATCTCACTGGACAATTCTTCATTTTAACCACCGTTTTTTCTAATCAAAAGAGAAAACATGAAAGTCACAGAAAACTGTAGCTTTCCATGTTTAATTGAACTAAAACCACAGTGAATCCCACTGTTCAGTCATAATCACTAACAACATTTGGACCCTTTCCCTATTCCTATAACTGTTTTTGCAGTCATTATGTCAAACTATAGAATATGCTATGACCTGTTTCCCATTCCAGCATTTTCCCATGGCACTAGACAATCGTTCAGGACTCTGCTAGCTCTATGATTTCAGGTATGTTTGGTTTCTTATAGTCGGTATAAAATAGACCATCAAAAATCATGATGAATAATATTGGATTTTTTTAACCAGTAGTATAAAGCTTTTCATGGAAAATAAATGTAACAATTGTAAAAATAAATTATTCAGAAACTTAAGAAGAATTATTACAATCTTTTATTTACATTTGTTGTCCAGTGATTGGATTGTAGTCCAAAGAAAAGGCCAGTATGGTAAAGTGAAGACCTACTATACAATGCCTTTTTCCCCTGGGAGAACCATATTGTCCATAAGGCTAGAAGTTAGATTTTGTGACAAAGTAATGAAGGTGAACAAAAATAATGTTTTAAAACCCTGAAAGATCCTCTAAATTAAGTAGTACAGAGTCTACATTTTTACCACCTGATAAAATATTGAAACAATGTCTATGCTATGTGGGAAACAAATGAAGATGATTGCCTTTGAGGATGATTTATGTCAGACTTTATGTGACAATAAAACATGATTGAGAACACAATAAAACAATGCTGAAAGTTCAGATGTTGGCAAAATATTGGCAGAGCACCTCCTACATACAAGGCATTGGCCCTTGGCACATAGCATCTCAGGACAACTAAAACACTGTTGTTGCCTGCAGGAACTCACACCTAGCTTGGGTGGGGGGTGAGGGGTGACACTGGGATAAGATGAAAAGTGGTAAGCGTCCTAGCAGACAGGCATCTGAGGTACTGTAAGAATTTCTTTCTTCTTTCTTCTTTTGACCTGGAGCAATGTTCCAATGGATCATTCCATCCCAGGAAAGAATCCTTGGGCTGAGCAGTGTCATGTATCAACACAGAACATGCAGTAGTAGGCTTTTCCTTTCCACTTAGTAGAGACCTAAAGCAAATCCCAAATGTAACTCAAAAACAGCAGCATCTTTAGTAAATGGGGAGGTGAACACTCTCAAAATCCATTTATTAAAACAGCCGGGGAAGGAGGTGGAATCACACCTGCTATAGGCCATGGTATCAAAGGTTTCAAAGTCGCAAAGGGAAATGATTTCAAATCCTCCAGGATTAAGTCCCCGAGATGCAATTAGAAGGCCGTTCATGTGAAAGAGTTCAGAAGTACTTACAAGAACACGCCCAAGAGAGTTTCTTTCTGCATTATTAGTGCTAAATTTGCTCTCCTCCTTAATTAATTCTCTAGGTCTTTGGAAACATAAAAGATTTCATTGCCTTCTTCCAACTTTTGGTTCTAAATGGCCTGGGAATCCAACATGTGCATTAAGTGGTACCGAATACCAGGATGAAAAGCAAGCAAATCTGCAATAGTCACCTGGATTGTTGATAAAACATTTAGTTTGGTGCTAACATCACTACCTGAGGGTAGCATCCTTGACTCCTCGGGAAGAAATCTGGTTCCTTTTCTCATGCTCACACTTACTTCTCTATGTTCTAATTATCTGTTCACTTGTGTGTCTCCAACACTGGCCTAATGGAATGTTCTATGGTGAAGGCAGTAGGGAAAGGATGCTGCCAAGGGTCGGCCAATACCTTGGAGATTTGTTTAAGTGGGTGGTGGTGCCATGGTTAGAGCTGCACCAGTGTGCAAGGATTTTTTCCTCACGCCAGTTGAGGGAGGTCAGGAATGGGGCTGGGGAAGCCAGTGTGATATCCTGGTACCATTTTCATCCCCAAATGAAGACCTTGGAGCCCATTTGGTACCGTGCCAGCATTTTAAAGATGGAGAAACTGCAGCCCAGAAAGGAATAGAGGTGGTCACTAAGGCATTAGCTAGCAGAGGAGACTTTCATACCTGTTTCTCCAGACATGCTGGTCAGTGTTTGTGCCTCTGCAATCAGCTGCGTCTCTGAAGAGCTCTGGAGCTCTACAGGCTGGACATTCCGTGGCAGCTCCACAAAGGAAGTAGCTGCATGGCCAAGGGAATCCTTTTCCCTTTTGCCACCTCAACTTCCCCGTTGGGAAAATCGGCCTTACAACATGTGACTCCCGGGGCCACTGTGAGCTTGGCCTGAGAGGAAAGGGTGCGTATTATGTTCCTAGCAGAGTGCCTCTCATGTAATTAGTTCTCAACTCTTAACTCCCTTCTCCTCACCTCTAGCGCATGAGACCTTCCAGGAAAAGCAAAGCTGATGAGTGTCCTTAGCGGCTGGCAATGGTCAGGCATACTGGGGGTGTTACTGCTCGGACCTAGCTCATCCCTCAGGAAGCAAATTCAGAACTCAACCCGCATCAATGTGGTTTTGCTCTAAGGAGACTCTCCCTGCTCACTCCTAACATCCCCCAAGGGAACACAGCCTTCAAAACACAGGCTTTCCAATTTTCCTAGTAAAATGAATGAAAGGCACTTTTGGGGAATAAAGTGATTTCCTTTTAGCTCCACTTGTTTACTTTTCCACAAGCTCCCGAGATGGCTTACATGTTAGCTGTTAATCACACCATCTGTTCAAACAGTACTTCAGTAAATGATTCAATTCATACTTTTTCTTCTAAAAGAATCTTTTAAAAGACAGTGTTTATATCTCTGTTACCCTTCATTTGGCAATGCAGCACGAGCTATTTTAACGTTGCTATCATTGTAAATACATATTGAATTCCCCATTCCTTAACTGTGCAGAAAATAGGACAACTTCTCTGCATTTGTTCCACTTGACTCTAGACTTGGAGGCAAGAGACTGCTAATAGACAGAGATTCTATATTTTTAAAATGAAAAAAAAAATATGAAGACACAGAGTTCCAGCCAATATTTCTTCTGAAATCTTGAATTTAGTAACAATGAGTAGGTTCCAGCCGCTTGAGACTTTTCAGGCCAAGGAACAGTGAACAGGGTGTCCTTAGCGCTTGGGAAGAGTCAGCTGTGATGAGAGGTCCAGCTGCTCAGATCCTTTTCATCTGCCAGAAGGCAAAATCACTGGTTTATAAGGACTTCTAGGAAGAAAGGTCTGACCCCTTACCCCCGCCCCAGCAAGTTCAGGCCCAAAGCTCTTCTGAACACAAGCCTTGGGGTAAAGCAAAAGGACTACTGTGGCTTCAGGCCAAGAGACAGCCCTGGAATGAGATTGAGAGGAGTAGGGGAATAGTGGTGGATTTCTTTTTGCTGCAGGCTGTTCTATGGACTGCTGAAGCCCCATCTCAGTGAGTGTCTGGGGAAGTTCACACAGCAGCATGGGTATGTCCTACCATTGGCCCACATGGATGCCCCTCTTCCCTGCTTTCTAAGACGTTTAGCCACAGGGGGAGTGCTGTATTGTAAAGTCATGTACAAAGTGTACTGAGTGAACAAAGGAAATTCATGCATGGGAGCCCTGATTAAAGAGGATCTGATTCTTCAGGCCTGCTTCAAGCCTTCCAAGATCTGGACTCAGCCCGTGTGCACAGAGTAACTTTATGATCCCTCCAATCAAACTTACTACTGTTCCAGTTAACATGTATATCCAACTCTGTGTACAGGATTGATGCATTGTCTGCAAAATGCATGTGATTCTCAACTAGTGGAATTCCTACCCAACCCTGGGATCCCAGCAAGAACGTCTTTTCTAATATGAGCCATCTTCACCTCACTTTATCTGGGCCTGGACAACCAAGGCCTCCTTCATCAGAGTGCAGAAACTGACCTATCAAATGCATTTGCCCACATCCCCCCATCCCCAACAACAGATACTAAGAAATCTACCTTTGAGGGAACAGGAGAGATTGCTTCACTTTCTTCACTTTCTTACTATGTCAACCCTCCTGCTCTCTATCACAGGATAGTTTAGAGAGGTCATCATCATTTTGATATCATACAGGTCATTGCACAGGACTCTGACAGTGATGACATCATGCTAACTTGAGCTGATGAACAGCAAGTAGAAGATGCTCTGCGTACCTTAGGAAGACACGTGCCTGCCAGTGCATGAGAGAGAAACCCCATCAAAGTCAGGGGCCTGCCTCATTAGTGATGTCATTAGGAGTCCAGTGGCCTGAAATGAGTTGCCACACCTTTGCACTCTTTTTCCACCACCAGGAAAACAGCACAATACCTTATGGTCTTCTTTGGATTTTGTAGAGAACAGGCACCACATTCAGGTGTGCTGCTCGAATCCATTTACCAGGAGATCCATAATATTACCATTTGTGAGTGGGGCCAGAAGACAGAAAAGGTACTGCAGGAGAGCCAAGCTGTGATAAAAAACTGCCCTACTGATTGATTGTTATTCAGCAGACCTTAGAGTATTAGAATTGTTGAAGTGTCTGTGGCAGACAGAAATGCTCTGTGTAGCCTCTGGCAAACCCCAATGGGAGAATTACTGCCCAGATGCCTAGAGTTTTTGAGTAAGGCATGCCCTACTTTGTCAGCAACTCTCTATTAGAAAAGCAACTCCTGGCTTGCTACTATGCCCTAGTAGACACAGAACACTGTATTATGGAATACCAAATAACTATTTAACCTGAATTTCCCATCATGGAATGTGTGTTGTTAATCCATCAAATCATAACATTGGATATATTAAGCAGTATTCCACTGTCCAGTGAAAATAGAATCGAAGTGCAGAGCTGCATAAGTATGGAAGGCAGGAGGAAACTGCATGAGCAGATGGCTCCGGCCTCCATTGTTCATGCTTCACTGCTTTTCCTTCAACCCCCATAGAGTTTCCTGTGGCCAGTTAACAAGGAAAGAAAAGAATAGAACTGGTTTACATATAGATCTGCATGGATTGTTGGAACCACCAGAAGCTGATGGATGGTGTATTGTAGCCTTACTCTGGGTTAGCCCAGAAAAGTAGTAGTGAAATAGTACTCCTGGTCAGAACTCCAACTGTATACTGGAAGGAGAAATGGCCTAGAATAGGTATCTATTCATGGGCAGTAGTTAGTAGCTTGACCAACTGGTTTGCGACTTGGAAAGGGCAACATTGGAAGACTGGTGCCTAGGAAGTGGGAAGACATATATAGACGTACCTCTCCGTGTGAGCACAGAGTGTAAGATGTTTATGTCCTGTGTAAATGCCCACCGGAATATATCTACTTTAGAGAAGGCTCTCCATACTTAACCAGGCAAGGTGTGACAGGTTGCGAAATGACTGCAATTGATTCCTGTTTCTTAAATGCATGTCTCTTAGCAAAGTGACTTTGCCACTGTGCCCATCAAGAGGTAGAGCCTGTTACTCCACTCCTTAATTGAGGCTTCACTGGGTGACTGGCTGTGGTTAGTGGTGTTTTAGCAAATGTGATGCATTCAAAGTGATTATGAATTGGTGCTTTCTCTTCCATGCTGAGTTCGGAACCCTGAGTCCATCTTCCTGTGAATGAGCCTGAGATAATTTACTGAAGAGGTCCCGTGGAGAACCGAGATGCTTCAGTCCACAGCCTGCCAGTCAACAGGTATGTGACTGATGTCTTACAAGATCATTCAGCCCCATTGCCAACTGACCTCACAATCATCTGAGGCATCCTGAACCAGAAGGATCAACCAATCAGCCCACAAGACAGTGAGAAATAAATATTTATTGTTTTAAGCCAGAAAAGAGAAACTATTTTACACAACTCTATGTAAGTAAATTTGGAAAGTTGGATAATTTTTATTATACTACTACTTGCTGAATGGACTCCAGTAGAGATAAAAGGTCTAGTAGGCCAGTTGCAAAAGAAAATGAAATAAATTTAGATAGAGATCTCTCTTTCTCCAATAAATGGCACCAAATTATGAAGACTTCACTGGAGAATTCTACAAAACCTTTAATAATAATCTTATTCCAATACAATTTAAACAACTTCAGAGCAAAGTAATCAATGCCTTCTGCTTCATTTTTAAACTTTTATTTTAAAATTATTTCACACAGAAATTTTGCATAGTACAAAAATTATCATATACACTTCACCCAGACTTTTCCATTTATTGTCCAGGATCATGCGTTGCATTTAGTTGTCGTGTCTCTTAATCGTTTTTTAATCTGAAATAGTTCCAGTCTTTGTCTATTATGACTCAATTTTTTTTGAAGAATATAGGTCAATTGTTTTTCAGAAAGTTCTTTCAATTTGGGTTCATGGGATGTTGCCTCATAATTAGATTCAGATTATCCTATCCATTTTGGGTGGAGGGGTCAGAAATACCACAAAAGTTATTTTACTTCCTTCTAATTTCATAATATCAATATCAGAGGCACATGGCATTGTTTTGTTCCAATATCAATGGTGTTAACGTTGAACACTTGGTAATGGTGATGTATGTCAGAGTTTACTACTGTTTTTCCCTTTGCAGATATTTCATATTTCATAGGGAAATACTTTGTAAATATCTTATTTCTTATAAAAGTTCTACCTAATAGTTTTAACATAACATTCTCACTTTCTTAAACATGATAGATTTTTTTAAAACCTTTTAAACATAATTCCAGAACTACAGAAAATTTGAAAGCATAGTACAAAGAATTTCCTTATATTTATCACTAGGATTACCAAAAGGTTACTAACACATTGTAAATTGAGTATATTTCAATAAAAATTTTTAAAGTTTATTTTATTATATTTGCTTTATCATTCTCTCTGTATTTATGTATGTATGTGTGTGTGTGATTTTTTTCTGAACCACTAAAAATAAGTTACAGGCACAATACTTGAGTTTCTATTTCTTAAAAGCAAGGGCATTCTCTTTAAAAACCATAGCACAATTACAAAAACCAAGAAATTAACCTTAACACAGCTGATCTACAGACCTTATTCAAATTTTTACCAATTATCTCGATAATGTCCTTTATAGGGAGAGAAAATTTGAATCATGAGTTGCATTCAATTGTCAGGTTTCTCTATTTAGTTTCCTTTAATCTGGAGCCATTCATCAGTTTTTCTTTGTCTTTCATAACCTTGACATTTTTGACGAATACACAGCAGTTATTTTGTAGAATGTCCCTCTATTTGGGTTTGTCTGATTTTTCCTCATGATTAGATTCTGGTTATGCCTTTTTGGCAGAAGTATCACAGAGCTGTTGTGTTCTTCTCAGTGTATTATATCCAGAGGCAAAAAAAAAAAAAAGTCCATTTATCCCATGACTTATGCTGTTAACTGCTATAATTTTAATCATTTCATTAAGGTGGTATCTCCCACTGTGAAGTTATAATAGTCCCCTTTATAAATAATAAGGATATCCTGAGAGAGGCTTTGAGACTAGGTATTAATCAGTTATACACCAAATGTTTAACCCTCGTTTTAGCATCCATTGTTGATTCTTGCCTGAATCAGTTTTATTATGATGGCTGCCAAGTGGCGATTTTCTAACCTTATCATTTCTTCTACACTTATTCATATTCATATTCCATTGTAAGGAAGAGTTCTTCCTTCTTCCACATGTATTTATTTATTTCAGTATAATGGATTCTTTTTTTCCTCAATGAATTATAATCTGTTATTGCCATTATTTATATTGATGTTTAGATTGGTCCTCATTTGGCCATTGGTACACACTTTAAGCCAGCTTCCCTGTCCTTTTGACACATCACACCATCCTTTGACCACTTTCTTCTCTTCTCAACAACATGATATTCAAGGGTCATCATGTGCTTTCCCCGTCTCAGCCCTGGGATTAGCCAGTTCTTCAAAGAACCTTGATTCCTTGTGGTAGAGAATGGTATTTCTGAAATAAGATTTGAATAAATAAGATTTGAATACTAAGTATACTCATTGCTAGCATGGTGTCACATTTCTAGGCTCTCTCATGGACAGAACTAGGAAATATGTGCATGTATACACATATATGTACATTATTACGTGTGTATGTAAATATATATATACACATACATACATATAGACATACACCTATATCTCTTTCTATATATGTTTGTCATTCTGTCATTCTACCTATCTATCTATATATCTATAGCTACTTCAAAAGTAAATTTTGTGTAGATATCCCAGGTAATAAGTTTGTTTTTTACAGTTACACATTACCAGTTTTGAAACTACTTTCTGTGGACCCTAGTGTTAAGCAAAAAAGTAAATACATTGTGGCAATGGAGGCCAGGTTTCTCACTGTCAGAGAAGGTAGTTACAAATATGAACAGGAGAATACTAAATAGAGCCATGTTTTATTAAGTTGGAATTGAAGGTATTAGTATGAACTCATGGTTTGATAGAAGACAGGTTAACAGATAGATACATAGATAGTTTCAAGTGCTACGTCTTCAAGTTCACTAATCTTTTGCCATTCCTAAGGTGATGTTAATCTTATCCAGCATAGTCTTCATTTTAAATACTGTAGTTTAAGCTATAAAATTTTGATTTCGGCTCTTCTTATATCTTACATGTCTCTTTTTATCCTTTTGAACATAGACATACAGTTATAATATGTTTTAATTTCTTTTTCTGCCAATATTAACATCTTTGTCTGATTCAGGTCAATTTCAATTGGTTTCTCCCTCATTATGGGTTGTATTTCCCTAATTCTTTGCATGCCTGTAATGTTGGTTTGCATGCCAGACACTGTTACTTTTACCTTATTGGATACTGGGTATTTTTGTATTTCTAGAAATATTTTTTTACCTTTTACTAGGATGCAGTTTAATTACTTGGAAACACTTTGATTCTTTGGATTTGTTAGGTAGCACCAGAACCATGTTTCGTGCAGGAAATATTGTCTCCCACTACTGAGGTAAGAACTTTCTGAGTACTCTAGCCAATGCTCTTGAATTCTGTTATTTTTAAGTCTAGCAGGTAGAAATAGGTTCCATTCTTAGCCCTGCGTGAGTGCTGGGTACTGTTCCCTCCAGCCCTTTTGGATAGCTCTTTCCCCAGTTTTGGGTAGTTTTCTCTCTGTGAAATCTCCTTCCTGGTACTCTGTCTAGCAAAATGTAGCCACTTCATTTTTCCCAACACTTCTTCCCATCTTAACTCAGGGAGTCTGCCAGGCTCTGCTGATGAGACCTGGAAACTCAAGGCAGTAAGCTGGGACAATTGCGGTACGTTGTCCGTTGTCCATCTTTAAGGGTCACTATCCTTTGTAACACGATGACCAGTGCCTTGATAACCATTGTTTCATTTATTAGTAGTTTCTGGTTGTTCATGCATGAGAGTAAATTGGTCTCCATTATTCTATACTGACCAGCAGTGGAATTTCCTTTTTTAGATCTTTAAGCATTGTAAGCATAGTTGTTTTATGGTCTGTGTCTAATAATTACATTCATTGAGATTTTGTGTGGCTTATTTTTGTCTGTTTTTCTGCTTGTTCTTGCCCACGGGGCCTTGTCTGTTTATGTGCCTGGTTATTTTGGTCATCATACTTTATCAATTATCTGTAGCAATAACTTTATGCTGGGATGGAGTCATATTTCCCCAGAAAGGATTTCCATTTGCCTCTTCCAAATGGAGCATTTGGGAATTATTGTGGGACCTCTCAGTTGAGGACAATCTTAAAGTTTGAGGCTTGGGATTCCCTACATATCAGGCAAGTAGAACCTGGGAAGAAATTCTGTTTGAGGGCTGGGCCACATTCTACACCCTGGGAGTGGAGTCTTTTTGGGTGCCAGCTCATTAAAGGAAGGCTGTCATGTTAGACTCCCTACTTTGTATACATCTTGACCATTGGTTTGTGCTCCTCTTCTCCTAAGAGGTTATCAGAACAGTTTTGTGATTTGGGAAATACTCACATGGTAGATAGATGTGGCCTGTGGTCCTCATTTGTCTCTCTAGGTTTCCATTTTCCCTTTATTTTGTCCTCACTTTACAGCTTTTCAAATAAGAAAGTATTGTTTATATTTTATGCAGCTTTTTAAAAGTTGTTTTCAGAGGGAAGGTTGGTATAAATAACCTAGCTTATCTTAACAAAAACCTGGAAGTGTGCCATGGATTTTTGGAGGGTGGCCTCCGACCTTGGCAAAGAGATGCTAGTGAAACTGCCCAACGTGATCATACACTATCTGGTCGTTCTTGTCTTTGAAAATATTGTTTTGGTGCACGACCTTGTTCTTCTATTTGCTAAAATTATTCTTGAGATACATTCATTAGGAACACTTGGTTCTGTTTCTTGAATTTATACCTAGTTTATTAGCAAAGGGGTCATGGGCTGGACACATCTGGTTGATTAGGTGATATAGCCAGTTAGCTCTCCAAAGGACCTGCAGGCTGGCTTTTGAAGGAAGGTGCCTAATTCTGCACTGAGGCTCTGCCTGCCTGGACTGCCTTCATTTCAAGTTTTCTTAGCTGGGGTTCAGCCAGGACAGTGAACAACTCGACATCGTTAACATACAGAGCATTTAAGACATTCCTAAATTTGGGGGTAGAAAAGTAGTTAAATGAGGGAAACTGCGAGCTGTGCAAGTTCTTGGTCAAACAGAACTCTGCGCTTGTGTGGCAGGTCAGCCTTTGGGGAACCCTGGGACCTCTGACTAGTCACTATCAAGCAGAATTATACACTTGAGTGGGCTCAGCACCGGCTGCGTGGAAGCCTGGCTAGTGTCCCAGGGGCAGCATTTTATCCCTGGGCCCTAAAGCTGTGCTCCCAGGGTAAATATTTACGCCAGAGGGCAAGGCTTTCTATCTGTGCTGGAGGGAGATTCTCCTTTCTCCCAGGTGTTCCCAGGGAGCACTGGGACTCTAGCAATGTACTGTCAGGCCTGTCTCCACACAGAGCGTAGCAGCAGCATCACCAACACCAGGGCTTCGTAGACAACTAGGACCAGAAAGCAGTTAGCAACCGCCAGACACTGTTTGATGAAACCAGGGTCAATGTGAAAGACAGCAACAAGGACCTCTAATGGGAAACACCAAAAAGAAAAAAAAACAGAGAGAGAGAGAGAGAGAATTTCTGCGGCCTAACTATGAGAGTCTAAGATGACAAATTGAATAGCTAACATATATGCCAGGTATTGTCACAAGTGTGACAATAATCCCATAATCACTCCACGAGGGAGGTACTATTACAATCCTCATGGTATACATGAGGACACAGAGAGGTTAAGTGACCAGCTCAAAGTCACACAGCTAGTCAGATGTGGCCCATGACCTTAGCCTACAGTACTCCTAGTTGTTGGCTGGGCTATGCTGAGGCCAAGACAGAACCTGGACCCCCGTCCTCTACCGCGTGCAAAGCACTGGTCCTGTCTGATTTTATTGGTGGAAATAGTCGTGCGCACTGTGTGATCAGGGGGGGTGAGGATTCTAAAGGGAGGAGTGTTCCAGTGTGAGCAGGAAGTCGTTTTCAGCCTTCGTTCACTCAAAGACCTGTGTGAGAGGTGAGAGGAAGATATGGGGGTGCCAATTTGTCCTGAGCCCTAATTTCAACCCCCTGATGAAGACAAACTTGAGCTGGGAAAAGGCTGCCCTCAGCCCCTGAGACAGGAGGTATCCAGCCAGGTCTCTGTCGACATCTAGTGGCCACTGGGGCATAGGACACCCACTGTGGATCACATAGGTGTGAAACTGACTGCAACCTGGGGGGACAGAGAGAGCAGCGGATCTGAACTTGGGTGTCCAGTGGAAGGGCACGGAGGTTCTGTGAACATAAAACCTCTTGGGCCATGTGTAAAAGCAATTCTGGGGCATTTCTCTGTCACTGTCATCAGGTCTTTGATCCACCCCTATCTGTACCATATGCTGTTTTTCTGGTGAAGTAATATGTAAACTATTCATCCTGAATCCGTCCCTTAACCTAGCACTTTCTTTCACCTTTCATTCACTGCTCACCTGACCTCTAACCCTAACTCAAATCCAGTAACTTAACATGTGTAAAATCAGTACTTTCCATGACTGATTATACAGAAAACAGGTGTCCCCCATGCTCACAAAATTTCTGATTCATCCCATTCCCTAACTCCCGTCCTAACATTCATATAATAATCATAATAGTAAAAATGCTGTTTTGACCATTTAATGTGAAAAATGGACACACATGACCCTCAACACATCACTGACACTCACTTGGTACCTTACTCCTATCAAGCCCCTTTTCAGTTATAGATCAGTCTCAGTGTTCTTGTAATGTTCAAAACAAACATCTCTGATTTCATCCCATCACTGACCCCGAAACCATCTTTAAATCTCACCAACTATTTGAGTTACACCTGCTCTTTTATCCACTGTAATACCAGTGATTGTGTGCTTAGCAAGGAATATGAGAAAGAAATATCCTTAATTTTGAATCCATCCCTAACCATCATCCTATTTAAAATCACTCTTTGTGCTCTGAGTCATGTTGTAAACAGAATTCTTTGATCCTCATTCACACTATTGACAGCTGCCATGTAATTCTTCCATTTAAGTTAAACCACTATTTTATATTATCAAGTATCTCCCCCCAAAATGAACCTTTGTAATGCTCATCATACACACGATCCTCATCCATCACTAACCCTTACATCGCATCTGCCACTCAGTCTTCCTAATCTTTATGTCATACTTGATGACCATGCTATTCTATGTCTTATGTAAATTCTCCATTTTCCAAAATCACCAAGTAATATAACAGAGATGGTTCTTGTATACCTGTGGACATCATTTAGCTCCATAACTGTGCATCAGAAAAAAAGAAAACACATTACTCTGGGAGGATGAGGCTAGAAGTGTTAATGAATGTGTGTGTGTATGTGTGTATGCAGGGAAATTCACCTCTTTCTTCCTCTCTCTTCACTCTTATCTGCCCTGTAACTGCCATTTAGAACTGTCCTTTGTGGTTCTTCATCCTTGTCTTCCAAAACTTGGCTGCAGAGGGAGGTACAATAGCCATTCTCCTCCTCCCTTCCCTGGGAGCCCAGATGACCAGCACCCAGATAATTGTCATTTTAAGGATACAACTATTGACAATGCTGGGAAGCATTCAGGGCATAGCAGGGCCAACACTTGCAGGAACAGATTTAAAAGAACCTAACAGTTCTAAAAATCATTCTCCTGTTTCTGTGGTTCCCAGCTTCTTTTTGACTCCTAGACAGTCCCTAATCCAAGGTCCCAGTGGTCTCTCAGATTCTGCCTTGATTACCCCTCTTCTCAGCATGCTGCCTTTAGACCAGAAGATAGAAAATAGAGCTCCACGAGGTGCCATCTTGATTCTGTGTGACAGTGGTCTGAGGGGCTTCTGAGAAATGGTGACCTCCTACCTCCCCATTCACTAGGGCTCTGCCTTTCACTCAGGAATGATTTCTGTTGGTTTCGTGTAAGAGCATATCATAGATAAGGTTGGTACTTGTATGTGGTAGTCATTCATTCTAATATACTTCTGGGGCCTGACCTAACACAAATACTAGTCTAGACCATTATCGGATCACTTTAGTGATGCCATCCCTGTGAAGAGGAAGTGCACGTATGACCACACTGTGGTTTCTAAGAAAATGCTTTCTTTAACTAGGAAATAATGTGGGTGAAGATATCTTTAGTCCTAGATGAAGAGGACAGCAAACTTTCTGCAAAGGGCCAGATAGTGACCAATTTAAGCTTTGCAGGCCATTTATGGTCTCTGTCATATATTCTTAATTTTTTTCTAACAACTCTTTGAGAATGTAAAAACTTTTCATAGCTTTCAGGCCTTACAAATACAGATCAATGGCCAGATTTATTCTGCAAACCATAGTTTTCCAACCCTTGTTTAGAGAGTCTGTCTCACCTCCCAAATCCCTCAAAGCCCTCCACCATTCCTTGGGCTTTCCATAATACCGGTACAGACTTGTGATGAATTTGCCGTCTCTGACTACCTGAAAAGGGACAATGGAATCGAGTTTTGTATGTAGTGTGAGGGAGGAGTAAAGTTTCACTTGTACACATGGATACCCAATAGTTCCAAGACCACTTATTGAAAAGGCAGTGGTTTCCCCATAGACTTGAAATGCTACTACTATCATATGTCACATGTCTTATTCAGATAGCTAGGATTTCTCATCAGTAAACATGGAAAGCAGAAGACAATGGAACATCCTCTTTCTTGTGATTTCATTTTTTAAAAATTGAAGTATAGTTGGTTTACAATATTATATTAGTTTTAGGTATACATGGGACATCCTCTTGAAAGTGCTGACAGGAAAAAAAAGCAACCCAGAATTCTGTATCCACTGAAAATATCCTTCACAGATGAAAGTGAAATGTTTTCAGACAAAATAAAACTAAAATTCTTTGTTACCAGCAGACATACACTAAAATAAATGCTGTAGGACATTCTTCAAGCTGAGGAGAAGTGACACCAGAGAGTAATAGACATCTCCAGGAGCCAACAAAGAACATCAGAAATGTTGAATATCTAGGTAAATACAAAAGACTATACACTAAGTACTCTGTATCCATGGGTTCTGCATCTGCAGACTCAACCAACCGTGAATTGAAAATATTTGAAAAATAAAAAATTCCAGAAAGTTCCAAAAAGCATAGCTTGCATTTGCTGTGTGCCGTTAACTATTTACATAGCATTTACATTGTATTGCAATTACTTACATAGCATTTAAGTTATATTATGTGTTATAAGTAATCTAGAGATGATTTAAGGTGTACGGGAGGATGTGTGTAGGTTATATGCAAATACTACACTATTTTATATAAAGGACTTAAGCAGCCTCAGATATTGGTATCTGTAGGGGATGGTCCTGGAACCAATACCCTGTCGATACCGAGGAACGACTATTTCCACTTAGTTCCTTTAAAATACATATAAATTATTAAAGCAAATATTATAACATTATTTTGTGGAGTTTATAATTTATATAGATGAACTGCATATGACAACTATAGCATAAAGGACACCAGGGAATGGTAAGTGGACCATTATTGCTGTAGGGATTCCATATTTTGCATGAAGTGGTAACCCTTTAACTCTAGGTAGAGTATGAAAACTTAAGGACACATAGTTATTTCATTACTTTTTTTTCCAATTGTTTGCTCTTTTTCTAATTTACTCATTTTTGCTCTTATATATTTATTATTTCTTTTCTTCTGCTTACATTGGGCTTAATTTGCTCTTGCTTTTTGAGCTCTCTAAGGTGGATGCTTCAATGAATGGTTTTTAAACATACTTTTTTTCCTAATACAGTCATTTTAGAGCTTTATACTTGTATCTATGTATTGTTTAACCTATATCTCACAGATTTTGGCATATTTTTTATTACTTCCAGCTCAAAATATTTAAAAATTCTTATTATATTTCTTTTTTAAAAATCCATGAGTTACTTACAAGTGTGTTGTCTAATTTCAAAATATTTGGAGATTTTCCAAATATCTTTGGTATTTTTATTTCTCTTCTTTTTGTTATGGTCAGAAAACATATTCTGAATAATTTCAATCCTTTCAAAATTTATTGACACTGGTTTTTATTCCCAAGCATATAGTCTTCATTGGTGATTATTCCATGTCTATTTAAAGAGAACATATATTTTTCCATTGTTGTGTGGAGTGTTTCCATAAGTCAATTATATTGATTATGTTCTTATTATTGTTCAAGTCTCTTCTATCCTTACTGATTTTCTGTCCACTTGCTCTTATAATTACTGAGACTTATGAAATTGCCAAGTATAATTGTTGTTCTCTATATTTCTTCCTTTAGTTCTGTCAGTATTTGGTTAATTTTTGAAATTGTTTTAGTCACATGTTATACAGTGTTCTATTTCTTTGACAAATTAAACTTTTATTATTATGAAATATCCCTCTTCCCCTCTGATAATACGTTTTGTCTTAAAAATCTAGTTTACTAACAATTACATACAGGCAGACCTTGGAGATATGGGTTTCGTTCCAGACCACTGCAATAAAACAAGTATCAGAATAAACAAGTCACACAAATTTTTGGTTTTCCAGTGCTCACAGAAGTTTTGTTTACACTATACTGTAGTCTAATTGTGCAATAGCATTATGTCTAAAAAATGTGCATACCTTAATTTTAAAATACTTTATTGCTTAAAAAGTGTACCATTTGACAATGCAGGGTTGTCCCTGCAGCCTCTGTGACCGTCCAGGGCCTGCATGGTGTGCATTTAATATCTCCATTGTCGAATATTCATTCACTTAAGTGCTTCCAGGAAGAACAATCCATTAATCCATTCTTTAAATTTTATTTAATTTTTAAGGAGTGCTTTTAACACTTGAAAACAAAAATCAGCTTGTTTTGTATATAAAAACTGGTTTAGGGGGTTTTGTTTTTGTTTTTGATGCTAATAAATCAGGCACTGTTAAAAAAAATACCTTACAATTTGTTAAAAAAAAAACCAAAAACGCTTTATCTGTAAAGTCCAGTAAAGTGAAGCACAATAAAATGAGGTATGCCCATAGCTACTTTAGTTTTCTTATGATTTGTGTTTATGTAATGTAACTTTTCCATCTGTTTAATTTTAGTCTATGTTCTGCGGTTGTAATATACATTAAACATCATATAGGTGAGTATTCCTTACTTATCCATACTGGCAAATTCTGCCTTTTAATTGGAGTTTAGTCCATTTATATTTAATATTCATATGGTTGGGTTTATATCTACCATTTTGCTCTTCTCATTTAGTCTAATATGATCTTTCTTCCTTTTTGCTCCTTTTGTGTCATCTTTGGAATTACTTGTGTGCTTTTAAAAATACCATTTTATTTCCTCTCTTATTAGATATACCACTATTTGTGGTCAATGCTGGAATTTAAAATATAAAAGTACCCTCAAATACTATTATACTAGTTTAGATATAAAATAATGCAATCAAGTTACAAGAGGGTAATTCCCTACTCAAATCTTCTGGTTTTATTGACAAATATTTTACTGCTACATGTTTTAAATACCACAATACATTGTTATTATTTTTATTTTATGTAGTCAATTTCCTTTAAAGAAATTAAGAAAATATAAGGCCTGTTTTATATTTGCCCATATATTTACTATTTCCATCAATCTTCCTCTCTTACAGCCCGGAGTTTCCATATGTCATCATTAAAATTCAGCTTGAAGAACTTTCTTTAACATTTATATTTGAGCAGATCTGCTGGTATAACCAATTCTATCAGCTTCTGTTTGCCTGAAAATATCTTTATTTTGCCTTAATTTTTGAAGGCTGCATTTTCTGGATAGAAAATTTTAGATTGACAGATTTTTCTAACAGTAATTTATGGGTGGTAATCCTTTGAATACTTTGCATCAAATTTAATGAGAAGTCATCCATCATTCTTATAGCTGTTCTCCTCTATGTAACCAGTCTTTCCTCAGCCTACTGTTAAGATTTTCTTTTTATCAGTGATACTTAGAAATTTGATTTTATTTTCCTTATTTTGGTTTTCTTTGGGTTATTTGGGTTATTTGATCTTCCTCACTCAGAACATTTATAATTTTTATTTAATCTGACAAATGGCTTACTTTTATTTCTGCAAATATGTTCTGCCCTTCACTCTTGCAATTTCTCTCTTTTCTTCATGAACTCAAAGTACATAAATATTATTTTGATGTTGTTCCAAAGGTCACTGTGCCTCTTTCCATCTTTTAATATTATTTATCTTTGTGCTTAATTTTGGGTGATTATTGTTATGTTTCATATTCACTGATATTTTTCCTGCAGTTTTTTGAATTAGCCATAATTTTAATTAATTTTTTTTCATTGAGGTCCAGTCAGTTGTGCTGCAGTCTTGAATATGCTATTCAGCATCTGGTGAGTTTTTCATTTCATTTCATATAATTTTTCAGTTTTAGAATTTCCATTTGGTTCTGATGTTTAGTTTCTGTTTTTTAATTTAATTTTTTGTTTTGCTCTCTTTGTATGCTCAGATTTTCCATAACTTTGAATGTATTTATAAGAACTCTTTTATAATCCTTGTTTGTTCATTCAATTTATCCAGTTACATCTGGGCCAGGTTCTATTGACTAATTTTTCTCTTGGTTATGGGTCACATTTTCATGCTTCTATGTACATCTAAAACTTTAAATTGCATACACACACATACTTCTACAAACATATAAGGGAGTCTTTCTTAGACTTCATAAAGACTAACTTCCAATCTCTCTATCTCACACTATTGACTTAGAGGAAACCAAATTATTTGACCTTCGAGATCAGACTCTCTCAGTTTACTCCGAAAAAGAAACAGAAAATGAAATACTGTTTTCTCTCTCTTATGATTACCTACAACCATAAACACATTTGGATTCTAAAGAGTGAATATGCACAAAGCAAAGTATCTGGAAAGTTTCTAAGCAAACTAATAATGGGATCTACCTCTCAAGAACACAACGTAAATGATACGTCAAGTACATCTCAATAAACCTGGGGGGAAAATAGTACAAGGTAGAAACTACACAGTTTAATTATGCATGTCTTAAGGATTAAACTTTTGAAAACAAACAAGGGCTACTTTTGACATTCACAGAAAAGAAAACAAAAATGGTCCAAATATAAATTTAATGAAACTGCAAGTAATAAAGGATCAGTTATTATAAGATGCTACTTTTTCTGTAAAAATAGACATAGTTCTATGTACATGCTGGAATGATTAAATGTCCTACTTTTAATGGTCACAGAAACAAAAGCTTTTGGCAAATTATTACTTAACATAAAATCCAGTGTTCTTAGGTATATTTAATGACATTTGAAATGGCCTTGCTACAAAAGATTTGAGAAAAGTGTGGAAAAAGGATAAATTTCAAACCACAAGAAAATCCCATATTTAGGTGATGTCAGTTAAAAGTTATAGCCAAAAACCCCTGTCCAGAAGCACAGAAACACACATACATGCAGACAAACTCAATGCATATAGAAGAAAGGGCAGAATGCAATAGATTGAAATATCAATTGTGTTTATGTCATCGAGAGTATCCTCTTTCCTGTTTTATAATTTATTAATTTATCATTTCTTTGCCGAATGCATATTATCAGTAGAGTTGATCAACAGCAAAGGAAATTTATGAGTATCCATTATCCATTGCTGAGTAAAGAGGCAAGGATGCAAAACTTCACCTACAGTATAACCAGGATATAAGTGAGGAAAATAAATAATGATGTGTTCATCTGTGGTTGAGTGTTTGTGTATTTTAAGCTCTGTGAGAGCAAATAGGGGAGTTTATTGATGAGCAGTAGGCTATATTTATTTAGTTAAATAATATTAGCTCTCATGAATGAATGGTTGTATATTTTGTTTACAGCATTTGATCACATGGACCGATTAAGCTGTCTGTAGTAGTTCCCTTGGGATAGGTTGATTGGGGATAGGTTGTCATTCAGAGATGTGTGCCTCCTGCAAAATTCTTCACAATATTTATATTAATGCTGTAATTCAATAGCAAATCCAGGACAAACATGTGCAAAAAAAATTATTGATAACAAGTGTGCTGTGTTGACCTCATGAGAACTAAGGAATCTGAGCATACACAACAGGAGGACTGAAGATACAACCATATTACAAGTCCTTGTTTGTTGAAAGTGGCATTGCTGTGACTTCCTTGGACTTCTTCATAAACTGGCTGTCATACCTGGACTTACTATTAATAAGCATGTCTAATTTTGAGAAATTCCAAACTTAAGAGGCTATTTTTAAAAAAATAACCAGTATTTCAAAGAATATTTAATGAAGTTTGGGAAGTAGTCTAGCTACAATAAATGCAGAAAACATATCTGAACACCAGAGGTCTGAAGGAATTTGATTTTTCAGA
The DNA here is from genome assembly GCF_048773025.1 of Camelus bactrianus. Classification (NCBI taxonomy): domain Eukaryota; kingdom Metazoa; phylum Chordata; class Mammalia; order Artiodactyla; family Camelidae; genus Camelus; species Camelus bactrianus. The sequence goes on along the minus strand of NC_133575.1, from coordinate 101,486,365 downwards.
AGTTATTAGTGTGTTATGTAAGGAAGAGGTGAGAATGCCATTTTAAAAGTCTTTATTCTTGTTCGGATTGAACTACTATTATTTTTGGCTTTATGACTTCTCAAAATTTGAACAGTTTGCCTACATCAGGTATTTCTTTTGTAAATCTCTTGAATAATAAGGGTCTTCCTACAGGAGAATAAAGAATTTCCAAGTTCTCCAGATACGTATATGTATATGAGAATATAGAAACTGTATAAGATAATGATTTTGTTCAGAACTAACTTCAGTATGCATCCAGTTATGTTTAAAAAGAAACAAACACGTATTTGTACATTTATATATAGCCATCTATATGTGTACACATGTATAAAAATTATATATTTTAATCATAGTGATTATTATAATAAGAATGCCATTAAACTTCACCCAAACTTCACCCTCTGTGTCCATATATGCATGTTGTGGAGTTTGTGTGTGTATGTATATGTGTATATACGTATGCAAATGTAAACTGATACCTAGCTTCATACACAATAATACGTTTATATTAAAATGGGATTTATTCATATGTAATGGCTTGGATCATATTTTCACTTCTGTTTCCTGGACAGTTTGTCATTATCATGAAAAATTGGAAAGACTTCATTTTTAATAAATAAATAAATAAACATTGATGAAATACTATTGATGACTATAAAACATGTGAATGCTTTCACCTTGAATCTTTGATAGAATACACACCTGGATCACAATGTTAGAGTGATACAGAGACAAACTTTATTTATATAGTAATGTAATCTGTTATATTTTCTAATAATAAAATATTAAGATTCAATTTTAGATTAAAATGTGGGTTAAATTTTTGAGAAGGGAGAAAAACTAATTTCTGAGGCACACATGTATTGTCATTCAGTATTTGTCTAAGAATATACATATATATATATATGTATCATGTTAGCATAATAAAGATTAGAAAGTAGTTCTTCAAGTAATAATACCTGAGGGGTGGCATCATAGGCATTAAATTTCCAGTTGTTAAATAAGTGTCTTATGAACTGAACATTTCTTCATTAAGATCCTAACATTTTTGATGAATGTGGCAATCAAGAAGCTCTTTGCCAATGTTTTATTTACTAAAAATCAGGTCGTGCAAATTTTTCATGAAAATACAAACCAAATTGTGAAATACAAATAAATCTTGTTTTAGTGTAAACTAATTTTTGTGTATGAAGCTAAATATACATGTGTGTATGTGTGTACTGAAACGAGTGCATGAGCATATGGGAAGTGAGTTTGTATGGGCATGGTGAAACATAATCCAAATGTTTATCAGCGGTACTAACGAGTGCTGTTTATGGCAGAGCTTTACTCTTGATCAGCACATGGTTATTTTCTGAATCCTTTTCAAGCACCATGTCATAATTATGTATGATAAAATGCTATATTGTTGATACTTCAGACATAATCAGTGAAACACACATACACAATAAAGTCATAGGAAGCCACTGAAGGCCCTGTAATGATATTAGAATGTGACTGTGTTCCAATGTTAAATTATGAAAACATGAGGCTAAATCATGTCTTCTCTGATTGGAATTTATACATATTTGAGTATGTGTATCATTTCACATGGACATTGTATAGCACGTACTCTTGAGAACTATCTAGACACTTCTTTTAGGGTTCCAGACAAATAGTTGCTTCTCCTTAAATACACGCAAGACCCAGTACCCAGGCCAGAAAATGGAGGAGGACTCCCAGGGAACCTGGGAAGTGAGTCAGGTCAAGAACCATGTGTACAAGTGTCTAGATTTGCTGTTCTCCAAGCTCTTAGGTGCAACCATTTTCTTTTCCGTTTTAGGCCTGGATCCCTGAGATTTGCCTCTTGATATCCCAAGATAATTTGATAGCAAGAGAAAACACTGGCAATGTAAAAAAAGCTGAGTTCACAAAGATTGGGTAAGTGGAAGTTGAGTTCTTAAACAAAAAAGACACCTGATGAGAGTGTAGGTTTAGTCCTCAGTTTGATTGCAGATGGAAACCAAAGGCAAAATCACAATAGTGTGAGTGGGTTTCTGCAAACTGGGCAAGAAGCAAGGCAGCCATATTTCTTGCCGCCTGTATCTCTTGGTCACATTTTTTTCATGCTGGACGGGCGGGAGAAAAGGGCATGGGACAGTGTTAAGATAGAATTTCTGCAGCAATACTGCCATCATGAGGAAATTTCTGGAAAAAGTCCCAAGGTTTCCTCTCTGAAAGGACTTTTAGTTTGGAAAGGTCCCTTCTGTGAAGAGGCTGAAGGGCCGGGCCCCAAGATGGGCTCAGAGCCTCCTCCAGAAGCCAACGGGAGCTCTAGACAAAGGTGGGGTTCAGGTGTAGGAGCAGTCATTGGGGAGGCAGGACTGCCAGCAGTTGCCAGGAAGTCCAGGCACAGGAAGTCATGGGGTGGGGTCTTGGTATTCTGCCAGTGTGGGCGGGACCAGAGGAAGCCACTAACAAAGTACTAGGCCTGTGGGTATTTTTCTCTTTCCTAGCCCTCAGAGCACGTGGCGTTCCCATGCTCTGAGAACTGGGCCCTTTGTGGTAGCAAAGCGCAGAGGACAGGACAATTCCTGGAGGCTTATAGCTGGACCCAGTGTGCTGCTGGAGGTCTCAGGTGCACCAAATTGGAGCTGGGAGAGCCTGAAGCAAAGTAGAACCGCCCAGCCAAGCCAAGAAGGGTGGGCTTCTGCTATGAGAGCAGACCTGGCACAAACAGATGAGAAGCAGAAACAAGTGAAGAGGATTGAAGAGGAGCCCACATTTTAAAAGTCCTTGTCTGCAGGAGGTGGCATTACCTGTGATCTCGCTTCACTTCTTCATATATGGCTGTTGTAGCAGGTACATTGTAAAGAAGCATGATTATTTCTAGAAATGCAAAAACAGGTGGCAAAATTTAAAAACATATCCTAATTCCAAATAATATTTAGTGATGTTTTTAAAAGCATCCAAGCTGCAAAGTAGGAAAACTTGTTTTAATGCTCAAAGTAAAAGGGAATTTGAACATTGTTTTTTAAAGTACACATATATGCAAAGTGAAGAGATAAGAATGCATGGCAAAGATGTTTTTAAGTGGTTATTTCTTCTGATTGAGGTACAGATTGTTTTCTACTTTATAATTTCTCAGAATTTGAATGCTTTGTTAGTAGGAGGTATAACTTTTGTAATTTCTTGGAATAGAAAGGTCTTCTAGAGTAAATTATAAAAATATTTTCAATCACTTAAAATATATTTTGATATGCAAGTATGCAGACGGTATAAGGCAGTGCTGAAGATTGTGTAAAATTACACTCAGTACGTGTGCAATTATGTTTAAAGAGAGGCAACCTGTGTGTGTTTGCGTGTGTGTGTAAATTGTTTATATATAAATATATTTATAGATAAGCATTTTAGGAAGCTACATATCTACAATGATGGTCAGTGTTATAGTGAGTATGCTTTTTCAACTCAGTCGACATTCTTATATCCATATTTATATTTATATAAAACAAGGTATTAATGAAAGATTATAGCTGCATGTAAAGGGTGTGAATGCATCCACTGTAAAGTTTTCTTAGGGTACACATCTGGGTGATGGAATTTCAACCTTCAATTATTGAATTCTGTTTTCTTTCTTTATAGTTTTAAAGAAAATTTTAAGATAAAAATTGGGTGTAAATTTTGAGAAGTATTAAAAAAAAGAAACCCTAATGTTCTGGTGCATAAGTATTCAGTGTCTGTTCAGTGTTCATTATTAGTTTTAGGGAAAAAAATACATGTATATGTATGTCATATTAATGATTAGGTAAGGCAAATCTCAAAATCAGGATTCCTGAATGGTGGCATTATAGGAACTTTATGTCCTGTGTATGAATTAAAAATGATTAAGTGAGAACCTAATTAATATTCTTTAATTAATAGATCAATCAAGTTGTTTCTTGCAAATGTTCTATTGTCTAAAATCCAGGTATTGCAAATGTTTCATAATTTCAAACTACCCAGGAATCAGAAGTGAAATCTGAAGTTTGGGTCTAAAATAGGATGCATATATAAATCCAATTTAAATGTAAATTTATTGTAGTTTATTACCATAAATACAGAACTATGTGTGTGTGTTAAAAGAATGGAAGTACATGTGCAAAAGGTTCTCAGTGCTTAATACAGGTTTTTTAAATCTTGATTAGCACATGGTTATTTTCTGAACCCTTTGCAAGCACCATTTTTTATTTGCTTATGAGAAAATGCTAAAAGACTGAGCTCTAAGACTTAATTAGTGTCGTATATATGCATAATAATAAAGTCATAGGAAGCCACTGAAGGTCATAATCACATGCATGGGAACATAATTGTGTTTCAGTGTTACATGATGAAACTTTGAAACATAATCATGTCTCTTCTAAGTGGAATTCATTTATGTCGAGTATATGCATCACTCCAAGTGGAACATTGTATGAAATTCAGACTTGAGAGCTATCTGGACCCTTCTCTTAGGGTTCCAGCCAAATGGTTGCCTCCCACTCAACACAAGGCCTAGTGCCCACTCAGAAAATGGAGGACTCCCAATGGAACTGGCAGTGAGATAAGTGAAGAGCCACATGGCTTAGTGCCCAGATTTGTTCTTCTCCAGGCCTTTATTTCCCTCATTTTCCTTACTCTTTTAGCCCTGGATCCCTAAGAATTGCCCATGAAAGCAAATAACATGGAAAAATTTGGGGATCAAGGCAGAGTGAAGAAGAGCTAATCTGCAAAGCTTTGGTAGAGTAGAAATGAAATTCTTGAAAAGAAAACTTGGCTGATGAGGGTAGGTGGTTTATGCCTCAGCCTGATTTATGAGGGAAACTAGGAGAAAAATTTGTCCTTTTGAGCAGATTTCCACCACACAGGGTGATTAGCAAAGCAGCTTTGTTTCCTGACCCCTTTGTCTCTTGGTGGCTTTTTTTCATATTGAATAGGCGGGAGTAGAGGCCTGGTGTGGGTTGGGGGCGGGGCTGGGCCAGTTGCCTTTTCCAGAGCAATACCGCCGCCAAGAGGAAGTAGTCTGACAAAACCCAAAGTTGTTAGAACTCCTGTGAGGCCTAGGAGTTGAGAAAGGTTTGGCCTTTTGTGAGGCTGAGTGGACATCCCTGAGCTGGGCCTCCATTTCAAATCTGAAGCATTTGGGTGTAGCTATCCCTTGAAGCTGTTCTTGCTTAAGGGTAGCCAAGGAAGACTGGGAGACATTTGAGAAAGCATGTCCCAATGGTCAAGTACCCTATGAAGACGTGCAGTGACCTCTTCACTCTACTTCAGCTAAGCAGATAGCAAAGAAAGCCTGCATCAGATGAGCTAAGCTGCCTGCTTTGTTTTAACAGTTTGACTTGATCATATGCTGGACTGGGGAAGCTGGATATGTGAAGACAGTCACCCATATCTGAAGTTAGAGTTGTGTGTGACAGAATTCCCTAGGCCTAGAATTCTTCATGCTCAAGAATTTTGAGTTTACACCTTTTGGTATACATTAAGAGACTACATTTGGCCAGGAAGTGGATGGAAAGCTGAAGCAACAGCACCTTTCTGAGTCTCAGGAATTCAAGCATGACACCTTGGCCTAGTGACAGGAGATTGTAACTATTGCCAACCCTAACTATTCCTCAATCATTGACACTCATCTCAGATCAAAAGCTGTTTCAGAATGAAAAGTTTCAAAAACCCCACCCAGTAAGAAAGGTGGCAAAGGAAAGAGCAGGCACAATAAAAGGCCACGCAGCACCGAAGTCTTCTTAGCAGAGATGTTCAAAATCACCAGTACCAAAGTAAACTGCAGTTCAACATGTTCTCCCATAATACCCTTTGCTCTTCATTATAAACCTGAGCAAGCCACTGAAAATAAAGCCATTAATATCATCCAGTTTGTGTAATGATTTGTAGAATTATACAAGTTCCTAACCAGGTGAGAAGCGTTGTCAATTGGCTAAACTCTTTGGAGGTCAGTTGGTCAACATTGGTCAATCTTTCACAGATTAAAAGTCCAAGAGACTCTACCTCTCAAAACTGATCACACAGCCACACTCCCACAGGAACGCAGAGAGGCAGGGCCAAGGAGGATCACTGAGGCTTCCTTTGTAAGAGTGGATAGTGGGGAAGGTAAAAGGATCCATTTTCTGGGTTCGGCTACAGCAAATTCAGCTATAGCCAGCAGCCTTCATTGGCCTTTAGAAAGATTAAAATCTATTCTGTTGAGTCCTTATCAGGAGAGATGTCCATACCTTTGATTCAGGGAAGAAAAGCACAAGTGTTGGAATTTCAGGATCAAACCATCCTAGGTGGCTAATACAAGGAAAATGAAAAGGAAACATAAAGGCTGTCTTTTTCTACTTATAACATACAAGATTAATTCAAGTCGAACACATAAACACATGAATTCTAAAAAGTGAATAGTCACAAGGGAAGTATCTAGAAAGTGTACAGCCAAACAACTGACAGTGTCTGACTTTCTAGAGTGATGTTTCTAATGGCTCACCTTCAAGTTTTACCTACTTGTCTGAAGTCTTGAAGTGTTGAAAGCAAGAAAAGCATTAGAAATTAAAAAAAAAAAAAGCAATGAACATCACCCCAATATGCAATTAAGACAGGGATGTGTTACAAAATCTGTATTTCTTTTAAAAATGTGCACAGGTCTGTGTATACACAAGATTTAAAGGCCTCACTCTTAATTGTTATTCAAACAGAATAGTATTTCCAAATTATGCTTAGCAGAAAACCTACTTTTCTGAAGCATATTTAATGTCATATGAAGAGGCTTTTATGACAGACGGCCTAATCTTTCACAGATTAAAGTCCAAGAGACACTGCCTCTCAAAATTAATCACACAGCCAACTCAAACTGCAAGGATCTTCCACATGTATCATGTAAGTCAAAATCCACACCAACAAACCCTGACAGTCATTACACAGGTGCCCACACATGTACAGTTATATAATAAATGTAACATAAAAGCAGAATGCAATAGATCAAACATCAATAGTGTATCTATTGAGTCCTAGTGAGATAAATCTGTCACTTCTTTACTACTTTATATTTGCTGAAATAACTGATTCCTTTCCAGATGCATGTTATTCTTAGGATTTGATCAACAATAAAGGAATGATGTGAGATTTAACCATGAAAAACTACCATGTTGCTCATGAATAGTTAATACTATTGACAATTGCCCACTGTCCAGTGTTGAGTAGTCAAAATTTCATAGCACCAAACTCCATGTACTGTGTGACCAGGGTTTGAAGAAAAATGAAAACATTTAGTGTGTATGTGTGTGTGTTTAGTACTGTGCTGAAAAATATAGGGAGTATAATGATGACATGTAGACAAAATCTATTTAGCTCTCAAGAATAGTTTTTTTTAAATAACTTTTATTAAATTTAAACCAGCATACTCATCAAGCTGTTAATAGTTCATGTGGGAAAAAGTGGGATTTGGGATAAAGTGTTTCCATTTGTTTTTGATAGATTGTGTATTTTAAGAAGCCAATAATAATATTTGTAATTTGAGAACCAGTCTAGAAATTCTCAAATGTGTACAGAAAAAATTATTGATACAACTTATTTGTGGCCATTTGAGACCTTATGTATTTATATCTCTAACTAATCACAGAAAACAAGAGGATTCAAGACACCCATGTTTTGGAAATCCTTGTCTGCTCAAATGGGCATTACTTGTGACCTCATCGAACTTTATAGATGGCTAATGTAGCTGGTAATTTTTTAGACAGTCTGCTTAATCCTAAGAAATGCAAAAGGAGGCAATGTTAGAAATATAAAGTATTCAAAGTCATGTTAATGATGTTTGCTAACAACTCAAAACTATAATCAGTGTTTGAACACTTGACATACAAGGGAGCTGGGATTTTAGGCTAAAAAAAAAATATATATATATATATATATATATTTAGGCTAAAAATATATATATGTGTGTGTGTGTGTATATATATATATATATATATATATATATATATGCATGGGAAACATGTAAGATTGTATGGCAGAGATGGTTTAAAAGTTATTTCTTCTACTTTTGATTGAGGTGCCATTTACTTTTGGTTTTTTAATTTCTCAAAATATGAACAAGTTGCCAACAGTAGGTGTCATTCTTTTAATTGCTTGGAAGAGAATAAAATGTAAAGAAATTTCAAGCTGGGGAAAATATATATTAATATGAGGCCATACAATTTATATAAGGTTATGCAGAAGAATTTGTGCAGAAACTACACCCATAAGTCAAATTATAATTAAGGAGAAACAAGTATGTATGTGTGTATATATATATATATATATATATGTAACAAATACCTTATATATACTATATATTAAATATACGATAAATAGGGCATAAAAAGTCCTACTTTTCATGATTTATTTGCTAAAATGAGGATTTGCAAATTTGATATAATATTCTCTAAATGCCTAGGAATCAGGAGTGAAGATGTCTTGTGGAACCACAATGTTCTAACTTGTAGTTTTACTATAAATTTATTGTTGTGTTTGAACACAAATATAGAACTCTGTATCAAGAGGAGTGGAAACATAATCCAAAAGATAATCAGTGGTCGTAAGTTTTACGGCAGTGCTTTACTCCTGATAAGCACATGGTTCTTTCTGAATCCTTGGCAAGCACATCTTACTTACTAATGAGGAAATGGTTTTAAGACTGACCTCTAAGAGACAAATGGTGGGCTGGGGATATATAGCTCAGTGGTAGAGCGCGTGCTTAGCATGCACAAGGTCCTGGGTTCAATACCTCCATTAAGAAAAAAAGAAGATAAATGGTAACACAGACACATACACCTCTACCTCCAATAAAGTCATAGAAATGTAATTGGAAGCCATTTAATGACATGAGAAAGTGCTTGTGTTCCAAATGGTAAATGAAAGTATGAGACAAAACTGAGTAACTTCTGACATCCTGCCACTGGGGCACTGAATGGCATATAGTGATGAGAGCTATGTGGACCCTCTTCTTAGGGCCACAGTCAAGTGGCTGCTAACAATTCAACACATAGAACCTATATCTTTACCTGGAAGATGTAGGAGAATTTGAGAGCTGCAGAGATGAGCCAGGCAAAGACCATGGATGTATAGAGATACCCTCCTGGTTGGATTTTCAGCATTCTCTTTTTCTGTTTAGGCCTGGATCTTTGAGACTTGCTCCCAGGAGGAGTCAACTTGGGAAAATGCTGGCGATGTAATGCTAAGTGAACAAAAACCGAACTGTGAAGACTAGGCCTAGTGGAAACTGAATTCTCGCAAAGAGAAGATGCCTGATAAGGGTGGGTAGTTTGAGGCCTCAGTTTGGTTTCAGATGAAAACCAAAGCAAAAGTACATTAGCATGAGCAGGTTTTCTCAAACTGGGCAAGATACAAAGCAGCCATATTTCCTTTTGCTTTTGCCTCTTGGTAACGTTTTTTCAGACAGGATGGGCGGGTGAAGAGGGCGGGTGGGGCAGGGAGGAAAATACTTTTTGGCATAGCTGATGCACTACTGCCATCATGAGGAAATAGTTTAAAATATGCTTATTGCGGCATTGCTTTGTTTCTGTGAGGACTTTCAGTTTCAAAAGGTCCATTCAGCGGAAGAGCTAAGCAGGACCTGGTCCCAAATTGGGCCTTCCTGGCTTCTCTGAGTTGTTATAGGTGCTTTGGCCAAAGGCCTGATGGTGGTGTGACAAAGGTGAGGTCCAGGTGTAGGAGCTGGCCGGTGGGGTTGGCTGGACTGAGCTCTCAGCTCCCAGGAAGTCCTGGAACAGGAAGTTGTGGGGTAAAACTATCAAGTAGTTAAACACAGACTAATACACATAGAAAGACACATCAATGGTCAAACTCCTGAAAACAAAGATAAAGAGAAAATCTAGAGGATAGCTGGATACAAGATATTTCTTGAGATTTCTAGCAGACTGGTCAAACATTATTTAAGCTATAAGGACATAAACTAGCATCTTAAGAGTACTCAAAACAAAAATAAAATGTTCGACCCAGAATTTTGTACCATCAAAAATGTCTTTCAAAATAAAAAGAAATACTTTTTTTCAGACAAAAACTAAGAAAATTCATTATCAGCAGACCTTCGCTACGATAAATATTAAAGAAAACTCTTCATGCAGAAGGGATGTGATATCAGACAGACACCCGAGATTGACACAAAGAATTAGAGATCTATAGAAACTGTTCAAATGAAAGTAAATACAAAAAAAAATTTTCCCTTATTTCTAATTATTTTAAAATATATTTGACCATCTATTAGAAAGATAGCAGCATATTTTAGAAGTAAAATGACAGCGCAAAAGATGGGAAGAAAGAATGTATTGTCACAAGGTTCTTATACTACATGAGAAGCAATGTATTACTTGAAATCATGAAATCAAACTGGGATTAGTTAACATGTATTTTTTTAAACACTGGATCAACCACATACAAATTTACAAAGGAGTATAAATGATGAACTAATAGTGATAAAACTGGAATCAAAAAATACTAAGCTGCTCCACTAGAATTTCAGGAATGATGAACAAAGGAACAAATAGGAAACAACCAGCAAAATAATAGATTAAAATTCTACCATATTAATAACTACATTCAATGTAAATGATCTAAACAATCCATTTCAAAGACAGATTTTCAGATTTTACTTATAAAAGTAAGAGCCAGGTACATTCTGGCTACAAGAAATCCACTTTAAATATAAAGATATTGATATGTTAAAAATAAAAATGATGGGATAATATATACCAAGCAAACACTAATCAAAAGAGAGCCCCTAACAATGAAAGATATAGACCAAAACATAGAACTATATTGGAGAAGATCAACGTAAAGGGAGAAGAGAGCTTTAAAAAAATTATTATAAATATCATCAGACAGGCAAGAGACAATATTACAACTGTGATAGAAGAAAAGGATACAATGAAAAAGATAGTTACAATGAAAAGGAACACAGCAATTAAAAATAATATAGCAGAAATATAAAACTCATCAAAGAGCCTGGAAAAAGACCATACTTAAAATTTTCAAAACTGAAAAAGGAAAACAACTAAGAAAATTATAGTACATCTGTAAATGTGATTTATTATCCCGATAATAGTTCCCAGCAATTTCACAGAAATATAAAAAATGATAATTCAGATTGAAAGGAGCCACCGAGTTGCCAGCACACTGGATAAAAAGAGACCTATCTGAGGACATATTATGAAATTTCAGAACACTAGTAACAGGGAATATCATATAACTAACATACAAATATGAAGAATCAGAATGACTGAACTTCTGAATATCAACACTGAAGACCAGAATGCAGTAAAAAAAAAAAGTCTTCTAAAAAAACCAAAAATTTTTTCCAATTTAGAATTCTATACACAGCCCAACTTACAATGAAGTGTAAGGGTAAAGATATCCTCAGATATGCAAAGTCTTAAAAATTTACTTGCCATGTAACCTTTTTCAAAAAATTACCTTAGCCTGTGCTTTTAAAAAAAGTTCTAGAAACTATTAAAACGGGGAAAATATGGGTTTTATGAAATTGAAGATCCAATAGAGGAGATATGAAAAAGAAATCCCCAGAATGTTGATGAAAGGAATGTCAGAATGACAGTTAAGTATCATTCCCCAGACATACTGGAAACCAGGACACATTGAAGGGGGTCATAAAATTATGAAATAAATATTGCCAAGTAGATCAAATTGGTACAAATACTTAATTATGAATGAGATCCTTTTGAGAGATATTTTATTTATTTATTTTTAACATTTTTTATTGAGTGATAGTCATTTTACAATGTTGTGTCAATTTCCAGTGTAGAGCACAATTTTTCAGTTATACATGAACATACATATATTCATTGTCACATTTTTTTCTCTGTGAGCTACCACAAGATCTTGTATATATTTCCCTGTGCTATACAGTATAATCTTGTTTATCTACTCTGCATGTGCCTGTCAGTATCTACAAATTTTTTGAGAGATGCTTTAGATAGCTTGTATACTTCCATAGAGGATATGTATAATAAATTTATTTTGGTCATTATGCATGAGCAAAATAGAATTTTAAATAACATATTTTTGTCAAAATATATCTGAAGTCTAGGGATATTTCATAAATAACTATGGTCAATTAATGAAAAAAATGGAGTTAGAGTTAATTTGTTTAAGGTCTAGAAAACAAATCGCAAGAATATAAGATTTTGGCAAGATGTTCATATTACAATATGTGAACAAAGAATGACATAAAAGTATATAGTAAATAGAAACCTATTTTATGAATAAAAGCTATTCATTATTATATCTGCAAGGGAAAGAAAAGAGCCACAAAATTTAAAAAATTCTAGTTATGTATAAAAGGTGGGATTATGAACACTGATTAAAATTTCTAATTCATAATCTCTTTAGTTTTGAATATTTTAAAGAGGTGTGTATCACCTTAATCTATGTGGGAAAACAAAGCTAACTCATAGTTAAAAATTAAGAAATTAAGGATATGGGCCCATGTGAAATAATTACTATGTTAAAGATATAGGACAAAACTGGATTCAATATGATCCAACACGTTATTTAAAAAAAATTTCATGTGCAAACATATACACCAAATACATCTCTGTTGGCAGAATTATATAGTTCATACCAATGTGTGTAAAAAGATTACTAAAGAAATATGTATGAAAAATATCATTTAAAATGTACATACAATAAAATATAGTAATTCCACCTGAAAAGCAGACATTGGAAACAACATGGAAGTTCAAAAATATAGACAGGAATGCATTGAAATCCTAAGTTCCAATAATATGTTCCCAAGTTTCACTGGAAACAGAATAATCTTATATCTGTTTTAAATAGAAAGGCAGAAATTAGCTTCTGCTATAGAAGTGACAGAAACAATGGAAAAATAATAAATATACATTTTAAAATTAAAACATAAATATAAGGGTACACTTGGTGTCCCAGGTAGGATGATGTGTCATGAACCAGTACGAGATATTTTAGGCCTTATGGCCTAAAAATCTCAGTGGCTTATTCAAAAAACAGCTTTCCACTGAAAACAAAAGTATTAATGTGTCCTAGAAAATGGATGGAGACTCCCTGGGAATCTAGGAAGCTCTTGAAGTCAGGTGCCTTGAGATGACCTTCTCCAGGCCTGGAACTTACAGAGTTTTCTTCCATTTAGTCCTGGCATCCTGACACTCGTCCCTAGAAGACAACTTGATAATTGGGAAAATGCTGGAGAACAAATGCTGAGTGAAGAAGAGCTGAACTGTGAGGCCAAGATCTGATGGAAAGGTAATGCTCAACAAAAGGAAATGCCTGATGAGGAGGAGTGGTTTAGACTTCAGATTATAAATGGAAATGGAAAGCAAGATCCCAGTAGACTGAGCAAGTTTCCTCAAACTGGGCAAAACGTAAGGCAGTTTTGTCAGTATTTTGTTAGTGGTCTTTTACCTTTTGTTAGCGTTTTTTTTTTTCCAGACTAGAAGGGTGGGAGAAGAGGGCCTAAGGGCCGGCCTGGTTGACATTTCTGGAGCACTACTGCCATCATGAGGAAATTGTTTGGTGAAGCCGTAAGCCCCTGGTATTTCCTCCCAAGAGACCAGGAAGTTGAAGAATGGTGGACCTGCGGAGAGGTTGAGCATTCCTTAGCTCCAAGCATTGTATCCTTACCTTTATCTCCAAGGCTTACAGGATACATTGACAAAGGCAAGATATAATTGTAAAAGTTGGCTAGTGAGTGGCCAGGACTGAACAGGCAGCTGCCAGGAAGTCCAGGCACAGGAAGTCATGGGGGTGGACCCCCTCCCAGTGCAGGCAGGACTAAAGGAAGTGATTCACAACCAAGTGCAAAGCTTATGATCATTTGTGTCTTCCTGTCCCTTGAGCATGAAGCCAACATTCTGGGAGAAAGTACTTGGCACACTGGGGCCTTGGTCCCATTTGGCAGCAGCGTCAGAGCTCAGAGTTGAAGGAGAAAAAATTCACTGTTTATCATAGAAGATATATTGAAGAGTATATTTCAAGCTGAGAAGCAATAATTGATCATTGACAAAGTGTTGTTAGCTCTCAGGAGCGTCTTGGAGACATTTAGGCAGAGCAAGCCTCAACAATCCCAGGTGCCCTGTGCATGTGAAAGGTGATCACTGACCTCCAGAAATTATTTCTGCTAAAACAGACCAAGAGAGAAAGCTTGGACCAGATATGCTGGGGTGCCTGCCTTGGAATAGTCTTTAACTTGGCCACATGCTTGAATAGTCAAATGTATGGAGACAGAAGTGTAAACAACAATAGAAGTGGCCTCAGCTCTGGAATTCTGCAGGCTTAAGAATGTTGTTTTCACCTCACCCCAGCGATCCTGAACAGAAGCCAAATGGACTGAGAGTGGATAGAAGCCTAAGGTATTAGCCCCTAGCTGTAATTCAGTGTTTTAGTTATAATAATGGAAATAGCAAAAACTGGAAACCAAGAACAACTGCTGTTAATGTTTACTGCCCTTCAACCATTGACATCCATTACACATCAGTAGCTGTCCCAAAATGAAAAGCTAAAGGAAAACAGTCTAACAGGAAAGGGGAAAAAAAGAGCACGGCTCGAACTCCTAGAAGAAGGGGGCCATGGAACAGAAAAATCAATCTGTTGGCAGAGGTTCTCAGATTCACCAATACCCAAGTAAATTACAGTTCAAGAAGTTCTCAGCTATGCCTCAGTCCCAACTAATATATCCAGAGTGAGCTGATGAAAATGAAGACATCTATATTGCCCAGTTTATGTGATTATCTGTAGAAACAGACAAGTTCCTATGAGTTGGGAAGCATTGTCAATTGGTTTAACTTGTTTGAGGACAATTTGGGTGCATCAGTTAACCTTTCATGTGTCCATATCCTTCTTTCAGAGACTCTGCCCTTCAGAAGTGATCACACAGCCACATTCCCACTGGAAAGTAGATTCTCTGAGCTTTCCTTTGCAATGGCTGACACTGTGGAAGGGAAAGGACCTATTGTTCACAGATACATTGGATCTCAACGTGGTGCAGCTACACTAGGTGGTCCTTTTAAGTCCTTGCAAAGACTGAATTCCACTCTCTGTCCTGATCAGGCAAGATATATTACACCTTTCATTAGGGATTAAAGCAAATTATTACATCTTCAGGATTAAACCATCCTAGTTTGTTAATATAAGAATAGAGAAAGGGAAAAATAGTTTATGCTTATCACATGTATTAATACCCTAAGTTGAATACATAAATATATATGGATTTTAAAGAGTGAATATGTACAAAGGAAGGGTTCTAAGCAAACTACTCATTATGTCTACCTTTCTGGAGTAATTTTTCTAAGGTTATGCTGTCAGGTTCTAACTTTATACATATCTGCTATTGAAATATTAACAAATCTGACTTATGTTTCAAATCAAGAAACCAAGGTATACCCCTCAGGCTTTAAAATAACCTCCAGTGTAAAATTCCATTTCTCTACAAAACATATGCGTAGTTCTATTTACATATGGAAAAGAAAAAGGTCACTTTTTATAGTAAAGAAAACAAAAATCTTTGACCAAACTTCTAAGCAATACGAAAATCCAATCATCCTAAGGATAGTTAATGACATGTGAGGTGGCCTTGTGATCTAAGGACTGGGAAATGTATGATAGAAGGAAAAAACTCAAAACCCAAGGATATCCCCATATTAAAGTCATACCAACAACCCCATGGAAGCTACACATGCAGACATTCAAATGAGATAAATTTAGAAGAGAGAGCAGGAAAAAGAAGGTAAAAATATGAAAGCTTGTTTCCATGGACTGCTGACCTTTCTCTAAGGGGTTATATACTGAGATCATCTCAGGTATAGAAGAGTGAGTAGCATTAAAATAGGCAAGTGTTCAGGGGTCCGGATGTGCTCAACTCTCCAAAGGATGCTATCTTGTGAGGCCTACAAGGAACCCTCATCAGTAAAAGGCCAACAAGCAGGCAAAGAGAATAATACTTGATATGAATGAAAGATTAGGTCCCAAGCCCCAAGGGTCTCATCTTCCTTAGGGGAAAGCCAACCAGTAAAGAACCCATTTCTGTCCCTGATGAGAGCAAGTCACTAAGTGGGTAGGCCTTCACATTGAGCCCTAGAAAAAAAGCTGCAAAGCCCTAATCTCCTGGGCTCAGGTAATAGCTCCAGGCCTTCTCAATTGTTGGTTTCCCTCTAGTTGTTACATCAGTACTCCAACTGATGTTCTGGAGTTCACTTGCTTGGCATGGCAGGGTGACATGCACTCTTTCTCAGGCCATCCTTGCTCCAGGCAATGGGTGTACCAGACTTTTGGGTGTCCCTGAAAACTCCAGATCACAGACCAGCTGCTGTTAGATGTCACATGGAATGAGACTCTTATCCCCCACCCCAACTCTGACCCTGCTGACACAGGGGGCCCAGGCCCCAGAGTACAGGGACGTCTTGTGCCACCCCAACTCTCTCATTCTGTAAGGGATACGGACAGCAGACAAATGCCCAGAAGTTCTGGATAGGTTCTGAGTGCTTCTCTCTAGTTCTGCCCACAGTGGGAGGAAACAAAAACCATGCCACAGTCCTGGCCCTTCACTCAGAAGCTTCTTTACCAATATTGTTCTTCTGTCCAGAGCTCCTGGAAGGCCTTGGAGTTCAAGTAAAGGAGACCTAGCTTGGTCGGGACCCATTCAGCCTTGGAATTAGCCAGACATTTCTTAAAGGCTAGATCTTCCGGGAATTCATGGTAACAATTTTGGCTTTTCTAAAACTACTTCCTCGTGATGGCGGTATGGCTTCAGAAAAGCCAACCAGCCCTGCCCCCAGGTCCTCTTCTCCCGCCCGTCTAGTCTGAAAAAAACACCACCTGGAGACAAAGAAGCCAGGAAACATGGCTGCCCTGAATCAAACCCAGTTTGGGGAAACCGCCTAGCAGTGCCACACCTTTGCTTTTGGTTTCCACTTGAAATCGAAATGTACCTGAAAACCACCCACCCTCATCCGGCGTCTTTTCAAGAGTTCCCTTTCCACTAGACCACAGCTTTGCCCATCCGATCTCCTCTTCTTCAGTCAATATTTGGCCTGTAGGATTTTCACATTTTCAGGTTTTCTGATGCAGGACTCAAGTCTCAGGGATCCATGCATGAGGACAAGAAATTGTCATCTCAAAGCTTGCAGGAAGCCATCTGCAGACATTAGATCTGTGGTGTTTGACTAGGCTTATTTCTCAGGCTCCTGTGGCGTCCTCCATTTTCTGGCCCACACATTTAGAAAGTAACCAAAATGGCGTCTCTCTTTTTAAAAGTCTTTACAGGTGGAGAGCTCACTAGTAAGTATGTCAGTGGCTCAAACCTGATGCTCAAAATAAATATTCATATTTAGTTATTTCACTTAAGGATATGTTAAAAAAAATTCAAGTGAGTAAATTTTAAAGATCTGATTGGCTCTATTGAGTGATTAGTGACTGAGGCAGACCCTCACCTAGCAGGTATAGGGGAGCTCCAAAGGGCTACCAAAGGGGAAAAGTTTTCAAAGGTGGGAAAAGAAAATCATAAACAGAAAAAAGTTTTATTTCAGAATAGGTCATCTCTCTTTTAGGAAAAAGGATCTTATCAAGTGGGTTACCTCACCTTACTTTGGGGGATGGAGAGGGCCCTTGTGACATATTACCTCATGGATGCTGATGAGAAAGTTACTGACTGGTTCAGTTAAGACTACACTTCTGGGGGAGGTTGAAGCTTCAATTAGATTAGCTATTAAGACTGGGTTTGCTGGAGTGGCCTGGCATAAGTGACTTCATTTTGGGCCTGAGGTTTTCTTTTTAAAAGAAATTAGAGTCAAGTTTTACACAGGTTTTGAATGCATATGTTAAAACTCAACTTTATCATATGAGTTTTTCTTATGTTTTTACACTTTGATGCCTCATATATATCCATATTTTAATTTTGGCATAAGTATTAATACTTTATAAGAATATAGAAATGTGTCTTTAATAATGGATTTGGTCATTAAATAGAGAACATAAATTGTGTACTCTCCTTAAGTGCTTACATAATTTATTGTCCAAGTTGGACAGCTGCTATAAACTATGATTTCCCAAGGAAAACTAAGAGAAATGTTTACCCTATAATTCTGCAGTCTTGAGACAAATACTGATTACATCTTTATTTGATCCTTACCATGATTTACATAAATATATTGATACATTTTCATTTATATATATACACACATGTTTACATTAATTAGGTATTCTCTTGCATATCTTTTTTATACCTTTTTCCCTTTTGTATTTTATGAGCATTTTGACAGTATACTTTAGTTATCCCAAAGCATAATTTAAAATGTGAAAACAATTTTTCTATGTATGAAAAATAACCTTTTTTCAATATAAAATATTTAATTAATATGGAATTCAGATAAAGTGAACACAAAGTTACCTATAGTATTACTATAAACTATGTATGTTATCTTTATACACAACTTTGATAATTATGTTGGAATTTTTTTTCTACTGGCTCTCTTTCTATCCTCCACTTTTTAAAAATTTTATTTATTTTACATTGAATTATAGTTGATTTATAAT
The DNA here is from genome assembly GCF_048773025.1 of Camelus bactrianus. Taxonomy (NCBI): domain Eukaryota; kingdom Metazoa; phylum Chordata; class Mammalia; order Artiodactyla; family Camelidae; genus Camelus; species Camelus bactrianus. The sequence continues at coordinate 101,467,783 of NC_133575.1, read as the reverse complement.
GCTGTGTTTCTGCTGTACAGCATAGTGATTTAGTTACACATACATGCACATATACTTTTTCTTATTTATATCCTCCTCTTTTTCCACTCTTCATTTTTCTCTACTTCTCTGTGTCTCAAATGGTTGACATGTATTGATTACATAATCTGGCTGTCTTGCTCTGAGTCCTGGTTATGTTCTGCCATAGAGGGTTCTGGTAGAATTTCAGAGATAGGTTGGGGTATTTATTTAATCAGAACTGTGGATTTAGCTCTATCCCTTAGCCAGATATCACTGATCTTAACAGTATCCAGGAAGAGTAATGGAAATATTTGGTAAATAGCCAAAATAAATATCATAATAGGATACTAAAAAATACATAATATCAACACACATGTACCACATACACGATTAAACAATGTCAGTGCTTTTCTGATTATTGAAGCACTGGGACCTGAATGTAGTTCCATCCCTCTCCACTCCTATTACCCCCATTTCATCTGTTTTTTCTGAGCCAAAGGAGTCCTTGGATCTATAAGTAGCTGAGCGTTAAGTGGGGCCTTTGTGGGAATTTCTTCCTTGGCCTACTTAAGGAAATAAAAATTAGATCAGGGGGCTTTGGGAAGTTTCAAGGTTTGCAATAAAAAGCAACACATTGTGGAAAGGGCTGAACCTGGGAAATAAGTGGACTAAAGGTTGGAAGGTCAACAGAATCTGACTTATTTCTACCTCTTGTCCTGTTTGCCAAGAATCCAAGATAGAACTGAACTTGTTTCCTGAATCTTCTCTGCACCTGGGTCTTAGAGAATGCAAGAAAACCAGAAAAAGTTGGGAGGCTTCCTTAAAGTGCCTCAGAAGTGAGCTTATAATTTGCCTTCCTAATGCTTAAGAGTGTGTGCTCTGAAGTCTGGCTAATCTGATTTTTAAATTGTCTCTATTATTAGCTATGTGACCTTAGAAAAGTTTTCTAAACTTTTTGTGCTACCTTTCCTTATTTATTAAGTGTCAAGAATCATACTTCTTGCCCAGAGGGATGTTGTGAAGAATCAATAAATATATGAATTTTTATCAAGATCCTTGGAATATTTACTGGTACACTGTAAATGCTCAATAATTATTAGCAATTGTTATGGCCTAGAAATGCCCTAATCCTGCCCTTGACTTTCCAGAATTTTCTTCTTTCTCTTAGGCCTGGCTCCTTGAGACTTGGCCTCAAAAGCAGACTACTTGATAACTTGGGAAAATGCATCAGATGTAAAGCTGAGTTAAGAAGGGCAGAGCCAGGTCAAGTAGAAATTGAGCTCTTGCAAAATATGCCGGATGGGGATGGGTAGTTTAGGCCTCAGTTTTTATTTCAGATAGAAACCAAAAGAAAAATAACAGTGTGAGCAAATTTCTTAAAAACTGGCAAGATACAAGGCAGCCATGTTTCCTGGTGGCATTTTTTCAGACTGGTTGGGTGGGAGATGAGAGTGCAGGGACTAGGCTTGCCTGCATATCTGGAGCACTACTGCCATCGTGCGGAAATAGTTTCAGAACATCAAAAAACCCTCACAACTTCGTCCCAGTGAGGCCAAAAGTTGAGGGAGATCATGCCTATGGGGAATTGGAATAGGTTTAGACTGAAGCTGGGCCTCCTTGCCTTCTTTTCTATGGCTTTATAAGATACTTGAACATTGGTGGGATCTTTGGTGTACAGCTTGGAGAGTGAGAGGCTAGAACTGAGCTAGCAGCTGCCAGGTGGTCCAGAAAGTCATGGGCAAGGCCTTGTTCTCCACCCACTGTGGACAGGATTAGAGAAATCCACCGAAGGACAAATTCATGCTCTGGTGGCCATTTGTCTGCTGGTGCTGTTCCTTGTAACAAGAGGTAACAAGCTATCAAGCGCTGTCCTGGTATTCTGGAGCATGGATCTCTTGTGGCAGCAGTGTCAGAACACCAGACAGGCCAGTTCCAGATGGCATCACGATAGGAGCAGGTGTCCCTGCTGAAGTTCTTGGGTACATCCAGATATTTAAGGCCCATTGCTTGGAGTTCAGAGGGCCTGAAGTGAAGAAGAACCACCCAGCCAAACTGAGAAGTTAAAACTTGTAAGGTACCAAAAAAGTTAAAAGAATTGAAAATGAACACATTTAAAAATCCTTTCCTGCCAGAGGTAGCATTACCCATGACCTTGCCTCACTCCTTCGTATGTATCTGTTGTAGCAGGCACATTGTAAAGAAGCATGATTATTTCTAGAAATGCAAAAACAGGTGGCAAGATGATGTTACTGAAGGTGGTAATGTAGGGAACTCCAGTGATTCATCCCTCCATAAAAGGAACTAATGAGCCGACAAGTCTCAGAATGCAATTTTATGAAACTCTAGATCTAGTTGAAAACTTAAGAAAACCAAACACAGCTTGGTGAAGAAAGAATCGACTACTTAGCAGTGAGAGGGGGGCTGTGGCATTTTAAATTCCCCACCTCCTACTCCCCCAAACCATACTGCCTTAAAGATGGCTCTTGCCATGCTGGTGCATGATGTTAGTCCCTGAGGGAGCAATATGGACTTTATTCTTAAAGAATTGTGGTTGTCCATTTTGACCTATCTGGAGGCTCCCTGAAGGGTTGGTGCAAGAGCTTGCCTTTGTTTTGACTTATTTGGTGTGTTTCTAGGGCTGGGCAGTCTTGCAGAAAGGCATTTACTAAAAGAATTTAAAGGTCTAAGTATTGATCAGAGCTCTCTGGGGCAAGGGACAATAGTTAGGACAAGTAATAGATAGATGGACAAGCATAGGAAGGAAGAGAATGTGAAAGGAAATGTGTTGGAGGAACTGAAAAGTACAATAAATGTTACAAAAATTTACTAGAATATTCTAAAAGCAGATTTGAATAGTTAAGAGAGAGAATCAGGGAACTTGAAACTAGATCAATTGAGATTATTCAGTTTGAGGAGCAGAACAAAAAAATAATGAAGAAAAATGAATAAAGTTTATGAGACTTGTAGGACATGATTTAGTATATCATCTTATACTTGAAAGGAGTTACTGAAGGAGGAGAGAGATAAAAAGGCAGAAAGCAGAGTTGAAGAAATAATGACATGCACTACAAATTTGATAAAAGACATGAATATACACATCTAAGAAGCTCAAGAAACTCTTCGTAACATAAACATAAAGAGATCCACGTTAAGTAACATAATCAAACTGACAAGATCCACAAAGCAAGAATCCTGAAAGCATCAAGAGGGTCTCATCATATACAAGATATCCTAAGATTAGCAGTTGATTTGTCTTCAGAAACCATGGAAGCCAAGAGGCATTTAAAATTTTAAAAGAAAAAATAGAAAAAAACTGTCAACCAAGGAGTCCACATCCAGCAAGACTAAATTTCAAAAAGAAAAGGAGAAACTAAGACATTCCTAGAAAATAAAAACAGATGGAGTTTGTTACTAGAATACCTAGCCTACCAGAAATGCAAAAGGGAGTGCTTCAAGGTGAAATGAACACAATAGTCAATAACTCAAAGTCATACAAAAAAATAAAACAAAGGTAACTACATAGATACATATAAAAGCCAGAATATTGTAATTTTCTTTTGTAATTCTTTCTTTCCCTACGTAACTTAAAAAGCAAGTATACAAGCAATAATTATAAATCTTTTAATAGGCGTACAGTGTTTGAAGATATAATTTGTGAAAACGAGATTCTGAACCAGTAGAGGGGCGGGTTTTGTATACTATAAAAACTAATTTGTTATTTAATTATTAAGTATATATTAATTACACATACTTGATCAAGTGGGAATTGAAATCTGGAAAAGAGAAGATGCCTGATGAGATTGGGTGGCTTAGATCTCAGTTTGATATCCAAGGAAAACCTAAAGCAAAATACAAAAACTATGAGCAGGTTTCCTCAAACTGAGCAAGATACAGGGCAGCCATATTTTCTGGTGTCTTTGTCTCTTCATGGTGTTTTTTCAAACGTGAAGGGCGGGAGAAGAATGCTTGGAGCAGGGCTGGTTGGCTTTTCTGGGACTATACTGCCATCACGCGGAAATAGTTTGATGAATCCCAAGCCATGAATGCTTCCTCCATGCAAGGCCTAGCAGTTGAGGGAGCTCAGGCCAATGGGAGGTAGGACAGATCCTGAACCCAGCCTGGCCTCCCTACGTTTCTCTCTGTGGCCTGGCAGGAGCAGTGGACAGAGTCAGGGTCTTCGTGTAGCATCTGATGAGCGAGGCGCCAGGGCCCAGGACCTGGAACCCAGCCAGCTGCTGCCAGGAAGTCCAGGCACAGGAAGTAGGGAGGCGGGGCCTCAGTGTTTGCTAACAGTGAGGGCAGGACATAGATCCAAGTGCAGAAGCTGGGGACGTTTGTCCTGTGAATATGCCCTTTGGGGCCTAGGCATGCTGGCTATTGGTGTGTTGTGGGGCCTGGTCCCGTTGTGACAGCAGTGACAGAGTGCATTGGACAGGCAGATGCCAAGAACCCCAAGTAGCCGATGTCACGGATGGAGCTGAGGCATGCCAAAAGTCTAAAGTACCACTGCCTGGAGCAAGAAGGACCTGTATAGAAGGAATGGGAATACACTGACGTGCCAGCGTGGGCCAGCACATCTTCTGGGAGACTGGAGCTGCTCAAGTGGGTGAAAACCTTGAGGAATACTCTGAGCCCACCATCTGGCAGCTCCTGTTGCTTTGCAGGTTCATTGTAAAGCCCAAGGTCCATCCCTTTGTCCTGACAGGCCCCTGATGTTATCTCAGTTGTTGTAAGGAGGGCAGAGAGGTGGCTTTGGGCATTGAAATGCCCCTGAAAAGGATGGCATTATTCCTTTCCTGTGATTTAGGGTGAAAAGCAAACTGTTGGACCGCAAAGATTAAAATATAAGTTTTCCAACACCAGGTAAAAGAAATGGCAAAACAAATTGTGTTTTACTCTACTTCTAACATATGTGATAGATTTGAACCAAACATACATTTATGTATTCTACAGAGCCTATATTCATATGGGATGTATGTTTAAAATTTTGAAGAAAACAACTAACAGTGTCTTCATTTCTAAAGCAGTGTTTTTGAGGATGTACTTTCAAGTTTTGCCTATATATAATTTTCAACTAGAAAAAAAATGCAGAACCTGAACGTTGAGAATTATGTTTTATTTGTTGGACTTTAGAGGACTTAAGCCCAGGAGGCAGCCTCTCAGATAGCTCTGAGAGACTTCCAAAGGGGTAAGAGAGGAGCAAGGATATATAGCAGTTTTTGCAACAAAAACCAGGTAGTGGGAACATCAAAAGATTATTGTTAATTAAAGAAATACTGGACATCTCAAGTTAAAGAATTTAGTGCTTTTTTTTTTTTTCATGTATGGGAAAATGGAAGACTCTGTGCTCATTGAAATCATTCCATTGTTAGGCACCTTAACTGTCTACACCAGCATCCTATTCTTTCCCATCCTGAATTCCCTCAGGGTGTAACTTTGGGCATGGCTGCAATGGCTGAGGGCTTGATGGCCGGTTTATTTCCATCTTGAGTTCCCTCAGGGCTCCCCTTTCTGGGGGCAGCTGCAGTGGCTGAGGGCCTGATGGCCATAACATCCTTTGTTTGCTGATATGGCAGGCAGCATTCTTTGTCCACATAATGAAGGCTTGAAATGTTAACAAACAAGGCTTAGTTTTGATAATATTCTGTGTAATAATTATATTCTCTAAAAAAGACATACAGCACTATCTACATGATAGAATGATTAAATATCTTGCTCTTTATAGTCAAGGAAACTAAAAGCTTTTAATAATTTAGTTCTTAACACAAAATCCAATCACCTAAAGTATATTTAATGAAATTCAAGTAAACTCTCTACGTAAGACTTGAGAAAGTGATAGGAGAAATCTCAAGCCACAAGGAAATTCCACATAAATGATGTCACTTGAAATCCATGACAAACACAATTTTCATGTATATACACACCTGTTACATCCAGTAAAAATACAAGTAGAACGATCAGAATGCGATAAATCAAAATATTGAGTTTCTGTTGAGCTTTTGCCAATAGAAAATATCCCTGATTTACTTCTTTAGAATTGTTCAATTTTGTATTTCTTTGCCAGATACTTATAATATCCTTAGGATTTGAGCAACAGTAAAGAAGTGTTATGAGATTTAGCAATAAAGTACTATCAGTTACCTCGTGAATACTTAATGCCATTGGAAGTTTCCCATTAACTAATATTGTGTGAAATATCCATGGCACTGAATTGTACCTATAGTGTGACCAGGATGGAATTGAACAAAGATTTAATGCATTGTCCACAAATGTATGTGTTTTATGTGATTTGAACACTCCTTTGAACAAATAGGGGAGTATATTGATGAGTTTATATCTATTTAGTTAAATGGTATCAGCGTTCATGATCAGTCATATATAATATTTGAATGTGTGTATCTATCAAGTTGGTAATGGTGGTTGTGTCAGGAAAGTGTGATTTGTGATCAAGTATTTCTATTTGTCCTTCAAATATTTGTGAATACTAAGATTTTCAAGAAGCTGTCACATGAAGAAGTTGAAGAATGTTTAATGACATGAGAAAGCGCTATGTTCTAATGCTAAATGATGAAACTATGAGACAAAACCCTGCCTAACTTCTGATTGGATTTTATATTCATGTAAGTAAAGGTATCATGCCTTGTGGAGCAGTGTATGGTATATATACTGATGTGAGTTACCTGGACCTTTTCCAATAACTTCTCCCCAACATTTGCCAATTATTCAACACATGAGGCAAAAAATGGAGGACTCTTTTACCATTGCCTGGGTAGGAAGCCAGGTCTAAGACCACTTGGATTTGTGAATTGGTGGCTAGAGATGATCTCCTACAGACTCCAGGCAATTTCTTCTTACTTTTCACCTGGATCCATGTAACTTATCATTTGAAGCAGACAGTTGATGCTATGTTAAAGTGCTACAAAGTACAGTCATCTAGGACCCTGTGTAGATGCCAAAATCCCCGGAAGCTCAAGTCCCTTATATAAAATGGTGCAGTATTTGCATATAACCTAAGCATATCCCCCCTGAACTTTAAATCATCTGTAGATTACATATAATAGCGAATACAATGTAAATACTATGTAAACAGTTGCTGGCCCACAGCGAATTCAAGTTTTGCATTTTGGACCTTACTGGAATTTTTCTTTTTTTTAAAATTTTCAATCCATGCTTGGTTGAATCCTTGGATGCTGAACCACAGATATGTAGGGTCAACATAATATTGAATGAAAAAAAGCTGATGCATATAGACTAGTTTGGGTGGAAATTTAATTTCTGAAAAATAAGGTGCCTGATGGTAGTTTTAGAACTCAATTTGATTTCAGACGCAAACCAAAGTCAAAAGTACAACCAGAACTGGGCAAAATGCAAGGCCGCCATGTTTTCTGGCTCTCTTGTTTCTTGGTGCTGTTTTTTCAGACAGGAAGGGCGGGAGAAGAGGGCTTTAGGACAGGGCTTGTGGGCACTACTGCCATCGTGCGGAAATAGTTTCAAAATACCCTAATTTTGTTGCAGCCTCCTTCCCGTGAGGCCTACCAGGTGGCATATTGCAGGAGCCACTGTGCTTCCTGAAGGTCTCCGAGGCACCCAACTGTCTAAAGACCCGCTGCTTGGAACTAGGAGGACCTGAATGTAAGTGGAACAGCTAAGCAAAGAAGGTTTAGGTGTTTGAGTGGAGCAGATAAGTATAAACAGATGGGTACCAAAAACAGTGAAAAGGATTAAATATCAATCTACATTTTAAAAGTCCTTTTGTATTGGAAGTGGCATTACCTGTGATTTTGCTTCACTTCTTTATACATGACTGTTATAAAGGTATGTTTTAAAGAAGCACGATTGTTTCTAGAAATACCAAAACAGATGGCAAATTTGACATCAATGAATATGGCAGAGGAGGAAACTTCAGCTCTGTACCCCTCTGCAAGAGCAACTGAAAATAGTCAACAAAGTAGAAATAGAAGGGAATTTCCTCAACATAGTAGGGGCGTTTGTGAAAAACCCACACCTGATAGTTTGCTCAATAGTAAAAGACTGAATGCCCTGGCTAAAATGTTCAATAGAATTGACAAGGTGGGCACTCTTATCTTGTTCCTGATCTCAGGGGTAATCAGGCAAGAAAAATATATATTAGTTCTAATTAATGAATTCAGAAAGCACTGCAGGATAGAAAAGCAACTCACAGTATTTGTATCCACTAGCATTGGTGGATTAAAACAATTTCATTTATAATAGTATTAAAAGGAATAATATACTTAGGACAATATTTAACTAAAGACTAGTATATTGAAAATTACTGACAGAATTAAAGATGACCTAAATAAAAAAAAAGATTTCCTTTATTCATGGATTGGAAGGCTAAATATTGTCAAGAGGGCAATACTACCAAAGGGATCTACAGATTTCATGTAATCGCTGTCATTATTCCAACAACTGTTTTTGCAGAAATGGAAAAGCTAATCCTAAAATTTGTATGGAATTGCAAGTGACTTCTGTCGCCAAAACAATCTTGAATCTTGAACAAGCTAGAGGACTCACTTCCATATTTCAAAACTTGCTACAAAGCTATAGTAATGAAAGCAGTCTGGTACTCAAATTAGAATAGACACATGGATCAATAAATAGATTGAGTGCAGAATAAACTCATACACTATGGTCAATTGATTTTCAAAAAAGGTGTCTAGGTAATTCAAAGGCAAAGAGTAGTCTCTTTAACAAATGGTGCTGAGATGACAGGATATCCACATACAAAAGAAAGACTTTAGACACATACTTCAGGCCATATACAATAATTAACTCAGTATGGGTCAAAGTTCTAAATGTAAGAGGAGGAACCATGAAACGTTAGAGAAAAATATAAAGACAAATCTTCATGTCCTTGGATTTGATCATGGTTTCTTAGCTATGCCACCGGAAGAACAGACAAGAGAAAAAATAAATGAAGTTCATCAAAATTAAAAAAAATAAAAACGTTTGTGGGTCAAAGGTCCTAGCAAGAAAGTAAAGACAATCTGTAAAATGGGAGAAAATTGTGAATTATTTATCTGCCAAAGTTCTAATATCCAGAATATATAAAAAAACTTTTACAACTCAACAACAAGAAGGCAGATAACCCAATTTAAAAAATAGAAAAAAGACTAGAAAATATGTTTCTCCAAAGAAGATACATAGCCAACAAGCACATAAAGATATGCAACAGTCAAAACAGAAATGTAAATTAAAACCAAGTGATACCACTTCATGCCCACTATAAGTTTAAAAAAAAAAAAGGAAAGAAAAGTACAAGTATTGATGAAGATGTGCAGAAATTGGAGCCCTCATACAGTGTTGGTAGGAATGCAAAATGTGCAGCTGCAATGGAAAACAGTTTGGCAATGCTTCAAATATTTAAACATAGAAGTACCATATGGCACAGAGTTTTTTCAAGAATTTTACTATCATATCTTTGTGTCTGAAGGCGGGATCTTTCATTTGAGAACAATAAAAACGGCAGGTAAATTGTGGAAAAAAAGGCTATTTGTTACCCCATTATAAAATTTTTTTTTTTAAAGTTAAAAAAAAAGAAAGAAAAGAAAAGGCTATTTGGAGTTCTTTTAGAACTTACCCTGCAGCAAAACAAATGAAATTGAATATTTAATGAAATCTCAAAGTCCAACCAATGTCAGCAGAAAAATGCCAAGATGGTTTTAAAAATTTATGACCCAGTAATTCCACTCCAAGGTGGATACCCAAAAGAACTGACAATAAGTATTTACACGACAGAAGTACACGTATATACATATGCCATAACAGCCTATTCACAGTAGCCAAAAGGTGGACACTAGAGAAATGTCCATCCCTTGAGGAATGGATAAACAAAATGATGAGTGTTCCAGCATGGACGTACCTTGAAATCATGCTAATTGGAAAAGGAAAGAGGAGAGGTCACATACTACGTGGTTCCATTTATATGAAATAACTAGAGTAGGTAAATCCATGGAGGCAGAAAGCAGATTAGTATTTGCCAGGGGCTGGGCAAATGGGTAATGGAGAAAAACTACTTCATGGATCTAGGGTTGCCTCTGGGGAATGAAAATAACTTGGAAGTAGATAGAGATAATACTTGCACAGCATTGTGAATATACTAAACATCGTTGAATTATACACATTAAAATGGTTAATTTCATGTGACATGAATTTTACCTCAAATTTAAAAAGTGGCAATATTTTTAAACATGTTAGTATTCCAAAGATTTATAAATGGTATTTGAAAAGCATTCAAGCTGTAAGTGATAAAAACTTATTTTAACAATCATAGTACTGGGAAATTTGAACAATATTTTATAAAAGTACATATTATATGTACATAGGGAAGGGATGATAATGTATGGGAAAGACATTTTGAAAGTGGTTATTTTTTCTCACAGTGAGTGACGTACCATATGTTTTTGACTGTATAATTTCCTAAGTGTGTTCTGGAATGAAATATAAGAAAATTCAAGCACTCAGAAAGAGTAATTATTAATATGGATATATGTAAATGGTATATGGTGCTGCTAAAGATTTTGTGCAAAAGTAAAAACAAGCTGTGTCTTAGTAATGAGAAAAAAATGTAAGAATAGTCCTTAAGTAAAAAGCAGTGACAAGGATACATACTAAAGTGTAAGGCCATTTTTGACATGGAAAATGCTTGTTTTCTAATGTTATATGACACCATGAGACAAAGTCATGTGTCTCATCTGATTGGAATTTATAGTCATTTAAGAATGTATCATTCCAAGTAGGGCATTGTCTGGCATTCAGTCTTAAGAGATACCTGGATCTTCTTCCTAGAGCTTCACCAAATGGCTTCTCCAACTCAACACACAAGGTCTAATATATGAGTCAGGATAATAACCATGTGGCCTTTTGCCTAGATTTGCTCTTCTCTAAGCCCTTGTGTAGAATCATTTTCTTTTCTTTCTTAGGCCTGGATCCCTGAGGATTGCCCCTTGATACCCCCCAACAATTTGATAGTATGAGAAAATGCTGGAGATATAATGCTGAGGGAAGAAGAACAGATATGGGAAGAATTGTTCAAGTGGGAATTGAAATCTGGAAAAGAGAAGATGCCTGATGAGATTGGGTGGCTTAGATCTCAGTTTGATATCCAAGGAAAACCTAAAGCAAAATACAAAAACTATGAGCAGGTTTCCTCAAACTGAGCAAGATACAGGGCAGCCATATTTTCTGGTGTCTTTGTCTCTTCATGGTGTTTTTTCAAACGTGAAGGGCGGGAGAAGAATGCTTGGAGCAGGGCTGGTTGGCTTTTCTGGGACTATACTGCCATCACGCGGAAATAGTTTGATGAATCCCAAGCCATGAATGCTTCCTCCATGCAAGGCCTAGCAGTTGAGGGAGCTCAGGCCAATGGGAGGTAGGATAGATCCTGAACCCAGCCTGGCCTCCCTACGTTTCTCTCTGTGGCCTGGCAGGAGCAGTGGACAGAGTCAGGGTCTTCGTGTAGCATCTGATGAGCGAGGCGCCAGGGCCCAGGACCTGGAACCCAGCCAGCTGCTGCCAGGAAGTCCAGGCACAGGAAGTAGGGAGGCGGGGCCTCAGTGTTTGCTAACAGTGAGGGCAGGACATAGATCCAAGTGCAGAAGCTGGGGACGTTTGTCCTGTGAATATGCCCTTTGGGGCCTAGGCATGCTGGCTATTGGTGTGTTGTGGGGCCTGGTCCCGTTGTGACAGCAGTGACAGAGTGCATTGGACAGGCCGATGCCAAGAACCCCAAGTAGCCGATGTCACGGATGGAGCTGAGGCATGCCAAAAGTCTAAAGTACCACTGCCTGGAGCAAGAAGGACCTGTATAGAAGGAATGGGAATACACTGACGTGCCAGCGTGGGCCAGCACATCTTCTGGGAGACTGGAGCTGCTCAAGTAGGTGAAAACCTTGAGGAATACTCTGAGCCCACCATCTGGCAGCTCCTGTTGCTTTGCAGGTTCATTGTAAAGCCCAAGGTCCATCCCTTTGTCCTGACAGGCCCCTGATGTTATCTCAGTTGTTGTAAGGAGGGCAGAGAGGTGACTGTGGCGGTTGGTATGCCCTTGAATAGGACAGCGTTATTTTGGCCTTGAGGAAACATCATTTGCCTCATACTGTTATGGGACCAAACTTGGGTCTGTTTGCGGTGAAGGAAAATGCAGCATTTACTGCAGGATGCCTAGCAAGGAATCCAGGTAGCTAGTGCTCAGAAGGCCCAAACTCCCTGATGGCTTTCAGGGAAAAGTTGTTAAAGTCAGGGTGAGAGAGCAGGGTTGTGGGATGTGTGACCATCTCGTGGACATTCTTCTGACTAGTTGGTGGTGAGGTCATCAGGAGTCAACGTCATCAACCTACTGGTTCCAACTGTTCTGGGCTCTACATGCTTGTGGGCAGCATATAGTTAACTTCTCCCGCCTGGTGGGGTTTCAGTATCTGTAAAACAGTTCACAGGATCTGGCTCAGGACATTATCTCTAGCCCTTGCTGAAGAACCAAAGGTCCTTGGCTTTGTTTAATGGTTAAACAATTACTATTTTGTCTTGTTTGACTGTTTTCCTTTCTTTCTGCATTTTATTCTCCAATTAAATGTACTCTTTGGAACTTGGGGAAGCCTAGGAGACTAAAGTTTTCCTATAGACAAGCGGCAGGTGGAGGACTTGCAGGGGATGGGTATCTGATCCTGGAAGGCCCCATAGGGTCTTGCTCACTAACAATCCTAGTTAGTGTTCTTCTCTGTGCCTGCTTCATAGGTGTATTCCTCAACAACCTTATAAGATATCCACCCTCTTGGTATGGAGACTCCAAATACCTCATGGCTAATAATTATAGAATCAAGAGGGTGACTAAAAATTCATGGGTGCCTCTCTCCTCATGGCATCCTTCTTAATCTCTTATGTCAGTATATGAAGCTTTTAAAAGAAAGGAAGTGATATCAGACTGTTGCTCTGCTGTGACCTTTTAGTGGTTCGAGGTGGTTTTTAGGTATGGCCTCTCCTGGACTCTGATAACCCAGGCAGGCATTCCGCTTTGAAAGGTAAACTTCCATTAATACCAGGGGAAGAGAACTGGCTTTTGTGACATTCTCACCTGCTCCTAGCTCTCCTTCAAGCTGGTCATGGTTGAGTTCACTGGTGGTGTGTAGACATTGGTGCTATTGGCAGATATGTTTCTTGGAGAGCTTTTGGGAAACACGCCTCAATGGCTCTAGGTCGTGTGAAAGAGAGAAATGACCTCTAACGTCCCCCTCCTGTTTCACCTTCAGTAGACCCAGAGAGTTTGGACCAGCGTAGCTGGGCTGCCTCTTATGGAGGAGTAGTCTGACCTGACCATTTTCTTGGAAGGGCACAGCCATATATTTGGAGACAGTGTCCCCATATCTGAAGCTAGAAATGTGGTTGGTTGTAGACCTGAAATTCCTTCAGCTCCACACTGTTGTGTTCATCCTTTGTGGACTATCTTTATTAGAGGCCCCGTGCCTAGTAGTGAATGGAAGCCTAAGGCAGTCTCACGTAACAAGTCTCAGTGATGGAGCCAAGTTTCATTAGTGTTTCCTTTGCAAGAGCTGATAGTGTGGATGGGCAATAGAGCCATCATTTTGTTTTTATTTTAATTTTTTTAATCCATTCATTTGAGCTCCCTTCAGCCCTCACAAAGCCTGAATTCCATTCCCTTTGTCCTAATAGGAAGAGACATTCTCTTCTTGTGTTTTAGGGAGAAAAGCCAACAGTTGGACTTTGAGAATCAAACCATAAAAGTTTGATAACAGCAGGTAAGAAAAGAGGCAAAGTGTGTTTTACTGTGTTTCTAACATGTATGATTATGTTGATCCAAACCCATGATCGTATATATTCTAGACAGCCAATATGTTCTTTGTGTTGTATGTATAAAATTTCCAAAAAAAAAATTCCCCCCAAACTAATGGTGTCTTTCTTTCTAAATCAATCTTTTGAGGGTGTACTTTTAAGCTTTATATATATATATATATACACATACACACACAATTTTATATACATAAAATGAAGGCTTGTAATATTGGCAAACAGGGTTTATTATTGATAATATTAATGTCAATTCGTTCCCCTCAATACTTTTGTAAACATCTGGTCTGATCCAAACCACCTTGTTTACATAAATCAAATTTTAAGACAGATTTACTTGTGTGAAACTAAATCTAGAAATATGTGTATATGTATTAAAATACATGATATAAATAAAAAGGTTATCAGTTGTAAACATGTTCTAAGATAGTGCTTTTCTTCTTGATCATCATATGATTATTTTCCAGATCCTTGGCATGCATGATTCCTTAATTTACTAATAAGAAAATATTGTAAGCCTTTTACCTAAGAGATGACGTTTAACACATACAGACACACACAAATGCCATAAAGTCAAAGGAAGTAATTGAATAATATTTAATGGCATGAGAAAAGACTGTTCTAATGTTAAATGATGAAACCATGAGACAAAACTCTGACTAACTTCTAATTGGAATTTAGTCATATGCACGTATATGTATCATCTCATTTGTGACATGCAGTAATGGCAGCTGTCTGGTACTTTCTCTCATGGCTCATGCCAAACTGTTACCTAAAATTTGACGTAAAAGGTGACAAAATGGAGAAATATTCCCAGGTTGTCTGCCAGGTGATCCAGGTCAAAGACCATTTGAATTTCTGACTTGTTGGGTTGAGAGAATGTCCAGGCTTCAAGCAATTTCTTCCTTTTCCATCTGGATTTACCTAATTTATCCCTTCAAGGAGACAATTTGATGTGACAGGAAAGTACTGGCCATATAAAGCTGAGTGAAGTAAATCGGAAGTGCATAGAGAAGGCCGTGTGGGAATGTAATTTCTGAAAGAACAAGCTACCTGATGAGGGTGGGTGGTTTTAGGCCTTAGTTTGACTTCAGATGGAAAACAAAAGCAAAAGTGTAGCAGTGTGAGCAGATTTCCTCATACTGGACAAAATGCTAGGCAGTCTGGTTCTTTTGTCTCTTGGTGGCGTTTTTTCAAACTAGAAGGGCGGGAGAAGAGAGTGCTGAGGACAGGGCCTGTTGGCCTACCTGCAGCACTACTGCCATCGTGCGGAAGCAGTTTCACAACACCCTCAGTTGTCATAGCTTCCTTCCTGTGAGGCCCACCCATCAAGGAAGGTTGGACCTATTAGGGGATAGAACAGGCTTGGGCTCCCAGCTGGGTCTCCTTGTCTCTTCGCCTAAGGTCGTATCTGGATGTTGGCAGTATCTTGGGGTAGAACCTGGAGTGCGAGGGGCCTGGAGTGAACCAGCTGCAGCCAGGAGGTCAAGGCACAGGAAGTGCTTTAACACTTCAGCCAAAAGGACTCAAGTCCCATAGCACAGGGATACCAAGTGAAAGCCTGTTAACTCTTGCGGTAAGGGGAAGGAACAGGAAACAAACGCCTACAGGAGATTTGTTTTTGTGTGAATTCTTCTAGGCCTGCCATATTGGAAGGAAACCTGGACCCCGCCCCACAACTTCCTGTGCCTTGACCTCCTGGCAGCAGCTGGTTCACTCCAGGCCCCTCGCACTCCAGGTTCTACCCCAAGATACTGCCAACATCCAGATACGACCTTAGGCGAAGAGACAAGGAGACCCAGCTGGGAGCCCAAGCCTGTTCTATCCCCTAATAGGTCCAACCTTCCTTGATGGGTGGGCCTCACAGGAAGGAAGCTATGACAACTGAGGGTGTTGTGAAACTGCTTCCGCATGATGGCAGTAGTGCTGCAGGTAGGCCAACAGGCCCTGTCCTCAGCACTCTCTTCTCCCGCCCTTCTAGTTTGAAAAAAACGCCACCAAGAGACAAAAGAACCAGACTGCATGACATTTTGTCCCATATGAGGAAATCTGCTCACACTGCTACAGTTTTGCTTTTGTTTTCCATCTGAAATCAAACTGAGGCTTAAAACCATCCACCCTCATCAGGTAGCTTGTTCTTTCAGAAATTACATTTCCACCCTACCTCGCCTATGCATTTCTATTTTTCTTCACTCAGCATTTTATATTCAGTATTTTCTCTTGGCATCAAGTTTTGTGCCTCAAGGGAGAAGTCTGAGATATCCAAGTTTAAGAGAGAAAGGAAAATCCCAGAAGTTCAAAGCCTAGAATAGGATATCTCTAGCTGTCCAGCCTATCTCTGAGGCTGTCAGAGATTCTGATTCCATTTTTGGTCTTAGCACTTAAACCTCTATTTTGTAGGAAGTAGCCCTTTTCTAAGCCTCACAATAGGGCCTATTTAGTGTTCTTCACTCTATTCAAAATGATGCCTTAAGTGCAGTGACACATTTCTCTACACTCCTTTCATAATAGACATGCTCTTTTTGTAGCATATGCTTGTTGTGGGTCTCATTTAAGATGGCAGTTTCATTAAACAGCTTTCTTCTATATCTTGAGATTTTTGTTTATTATTTATTGAACTGTGTTACCATTTTTCAGTAGAAATACCTTTTATTTGTAAATGGATAGAGGAAATAAGGGAATGTTCTCCAAAAAAGAAAATCACTGATGTAAATGGACCATATCAATCAAAATAATCAACGATTAAATTTATGGGTATTCGCTTCTGATTCTTTTGCTTTACACATACACCAATCTTAAGCCCTCAAAGAAGACATAGAGAATTGAATTAATCAATAAACATACATTACTTATTAAATAAAGTTTTGAAATCTTTATATGCATTAGTCATTTGTTTGGGACAAAAATCACTTAATATATTAAGATAGTATTTTATAGTTCACATTGTCCATTGTCTTACTAGTAATTTTAGAAACGATTAATGAAAGTTACCAAATTTTATCTAATTTGAAATTAAGGTATATGTTTTAAATTTCATTTGACTCAAATAGGAAATAAAAGGGAACTGACATAGCATTCAAGAAGGAATTAAAGAAAGAAGACACCAAATCAAATTCTATTATTCCTGTAGATGCTTTACTCAGAGGAAAACTTTCATCTATAAATGCTTTTATAATTTTTAAATTAAAGAAATAAGATAGAAAAAATGAACTCATTTTACTAAATGTTAATAAACAATCAAAGGATTCTCCTCAAAAGGAATGACTGAGTCAATCATCATTAAAATCTATTCAAGGAAATAGAAAGCCAAAAATGCAATAAAAATAATAAATGAATTCCAAACTGATTATTTGAAAACATCAATAAAATATTCTCCCTACTGTAAGTCTGATTAAAATATAAAATGATTATCAACCCAAAGAGGACCACACCAAGACACATTCTAATTAAAATGGCAAAAATTAAAGATAGAGAATATTAACATCAGTAAGGATAAAGAAACAAATAACATACAAGGGAACCCCCATAAGGCCATCAGCTGACTTTTCAGCAGAGACTCTGCAGGGCAGAAGGGAGTGGGATGACATATTTAAACTGATGAAAGGGAAAAACTTACAACTAAGAATACTCTACCCAGCAAGACTCTCATTCAGATTTGATGGAGAAATCAAGTTTTACAGACAAGTGAAAACTAAAACAGTCCAGCATCATCAATCCAGCTTTACAAGAAATGTTAAGGGACCTTCTTTAAGTGAAAAATAAAAGACCATAAATAGAAATATGAAAATCATGAAATGCAAAAGCTCATCGGTAAAGCAAACATATAGTAAAGGTTGGAAATCACACACAAAGCTAGTAGGTTAAAAGACAAAAGTAAAATCATATATATTTACAATAAGCAGTTAAGGGATACACAAAACAATTAGATGTAAAATATAGTATCAAACATTAATCATGAGGGGAGAAGAGCACAAATACAGGGTTGTTACAATCCAACATCCAAAATCTATGAGATGCAGCAAAAGCAGTTCTAAGAGGGAAGTTTATGGTGATACAAGCCTACTTCAGGAAATGAGAAAAATCTCCAACCTAACCTTACACCTAAGGTAACTAGAAAAATAAGAACAAACAAAACCAAAGTTAATAGAAGACATAATAAAGATCAGAGCACAAATAAGTGAAATAGAAGTCAAAAACAAATAAACCAAAACCAAAACAAAAACCCACTAGAAAAGACCAGTGAAACTAAGAGCTGGTTCTTCAAAAAGATAAACAAAATTGATTAACCTTTATCCAGACTTGTCAAGAGAAAAAAGAGAGAGGGCCCAAATCAATAAAATCAGAAATGAAAAAGAAGTTAAAACTAATACCACAGAAACACGAAGGATCATAAAAGACTACTACAAACAACTATATGCTAATAAAATGGACAAACTAGAAGAAATAAACAAAGTCCTAGAAATGTACAATCTTCCCAGACTGAACCAGGAAGAAACAGAAAATATGAACAGATTACCAGTACCAAAATTGAATCAGTACTAAAAAACCAAAAGTCCATGATCAGATGGTTTCATGGGTGAATTCTAGCAAACGTTTAAAGGAGACTTAACACCTATCCTCAAACTATTCCAAAAAATTTCAGAGAAAGGAAAGAGTCTGACCTCATTCTATGGGGCTAGCATCACCCTGATACCAAAAACAGACAAAGACATCACAAAATAAATTATAGGTCAGATCTCACTGATGAACAAAGATGCAAAAGTCCTCAACAAAATAGTAGCAACTGAATCCAACAATACATTAAAAGGATCATATATGATAAAGTGGAATTAACCCAGGGATGCAAGGATGGTTTGACATCAACAAATCAATCAATGTTATACACTATATTAACAAATTGAAGAATAAAAATATATGATCATCTCAATAGATAAAGAAAAAGCCTTTGACAAAAATTCAAGTCCATTTATGGTAAAAAAAATTCTACACAAACTCCATGTAGAGGGAACATATCTCAACATAATAAAGGCCACATATTATAAGCCCACAGCTAACATCATACTTAGCTGTGAAAAGCTGAAAGCATTTCCCATAAGATCAGCAACATCCTCTCTCACCACTTTTATTCAACATAGTTTTGGAAGTCCTAGCCAGAGCACTCAGACAAAGAAAAAGAAATAACAGGAATCCAAATTGAAAAGAAGTAAAAATGTCACTGTTTGCAAATGATATGATACTCTACATAGAAAATACTAAAGATGGCACCAAAAAACTATTAGAGCTCATCAATGAATTTAGTGAAGTTGTAGGATACAGAATTAATATGCATAAATCTGATACATTTCTATATACTAACAACAAATCAGGAAAAGAAATTAAGGAAACAACCCATTTACAATTGCATCAATAAGAATAAAATACCTAGGAATAAATTTAACTTAGGAAGTAAAAACCTGGACTAGGAACACTATAAGACAGTTTCCTTCCTGATGAAGGAAACTGGAGATGACACAAACAGGTAGAAAGATACATGCTGTTCATGGATTGGAAGAATTAATATTGTTAAGATGACTATATTACCAATGGCAATCTTCAGATACAGTGCAATCCCTATCAAAATACCAATGGCATTTTTTACAGAACTAAATCAAATAATTAAAAAATGTCTATGGAAATACAACAGACCTCGAATATCTAAAGCAATCATGAGAAAGAGGAACAGAGCTGGAGGATCATGCTCCCTGACTTCAGACTATACTACAAAGCTACAGTAATCAAAGCATGTGGTGCTGGCACAAAAACAGACACATAAATCAATGGAACAGAATAGAGAGCCCAGAAATAAACCCTTGAACTTATGGTCAATCTATGACAAAGAAGGCAAGAATATACAATGGAGAAAGGACAGTCTCTTCAATAAGTGGTGCTGGGAAAGCTGGACAATTACATGTAGAATGAAATTAGAACACTTTCTTACACCATATACAAAAATAAACTCAAAATGGATTAAAGACCTAAATGTAAAACCAGAAACCATCAAACTCCTAGAAGAAAACATAAGCAGAACACTCTTTGACATAAATGATAGCAATATTTTTTTTTGGATTTGTCTACTAAAGCAAAAATGAAAAAAGGGACCTCACTAAACTTAAAAGCTTTTGCACAGCAAAGGAAACCACTGACAAAATAAAAAGAGAACCTACTGAATGGGAGAAAATATTTGCTAATGATATGACTGGTAAAGGTTTAATATCCAACGTACATAAATAGCTCATACAACTCAACA
This sequence comes from Camelus bactrianus, assembly GCF_048773025.1. NCBI lineage: Eukaryota > Metazoa > Chordata > Mammalia > Artiodactyla > Camelidae > Camelus > Camelus bactrianus. The sequence goes on along the minus strand of NC_133575.1, from coordinate 101,447,676 downwards.
TCAAAAAAACAAACAACCCAATTGAAAATGGGCAAAAGATCCGAAGAGACATTTTTCCAAAGAAAACATACAGATGGCTAACACACATGAAAAGATTCTCAGCATCATTAATCATCAGAGAAATGCAAATTAAAACCACAATGAGATAGCACCTCACACCTGTCAAAGTAGCTGTCATCAAAAAGATCACCAATAAATGTTGGTGAGAATATGGAGAAAAGGGAACCCTCATAACACTGTTGGTGTGAATGTAAATTGGTATAGCCACTGTGGAAAACATTATGGAAGTTTTTAAAAAAACTAAACATATGACCCAGAAACTCCCCCCAAATAAAAACACTAAATATACATACACCTCAATGTTCATAGCAGAATTGTTAATTGCCAAGATCTGGAAGCAGCTTAAGTGTCCATCAGCACATGAATGGACAAAGAAGATGTGGTACACACACACATACACATACACACTGGAATACTACTCAGCCATGAAAAAGAATGAATTTTTGCCATTTTCAACCACAGGGATAGATTTGGATGGTATTATGCTAAGTGAAATAAGTCAGACAAAGAAAGACAAATACTGTATGATATCACTCATAAGTAGAATCTAAAAAATAAAACAAACTAATGAACATAACAAAAAGGAAACAAACTCACAGATATAATTAGTTATCAGAGGGGAGAGAAAAGGGGAGGGGCAAAATAGGAGTAGGGGCTTGAGGTACAAAGTAGTATGTATAAAATAAATAAGCTGCAAGGATATATTGTACAACACAGGGAATATAGCCAATAGTTTACAATAACTATAAATGAAGTGTAACCTTTAAAAACTGAATCACTATATGTACACCGATAACTTATGTAATATTGTATATTAAGTATATCTCAATTATAAAAAAGGTAAAAACAAGACATATAAATGGCCAATAGGTATATGAAAACATGCTCAATATCACTAATCATCAGGGAAATGCAAATGAAAACTACAATGAGGTATCACCTCACTTATGTTCGAGTGGCTATTATCAAAAAGATAAGAAGAGGTGAAGTCAGCAACATGGCAAATTGAAAAACTACCCTTTTCTATCCCCTTCAGCTTTCAACCAGTAAAACATCCAGTTTAACAAAGGTGCCTCTGCCCAATACAACAGGAAGCCAGAGAACTTTATGCATCTGTATATGTAAAGGTAGGTGTATTGGGACACATAGAAGAGGCAGAACAGTGTAGTTGGTGCCTATAATCCCAGCCCTCTGAAGGTAGCAGCTGAGTATGCAGGTTTAGAGAACTCACTAACAGCAGTGAAAGGGTTGCACATGACTGCAGCCTCCCTGGGCCACAGGTAATTGGGCAGCAGTGGCAATGGGGACTCTGGGTCCCTGTCTCTCCAGCTACTAAGCACTCACAACTCTGGTCCCCATGCTCCCATCTGCAGAGGTGGAGACTACAAATCTTACAACACTGGGCATGGTAGAGGCACTAGAGTGATCCTGGATCCTCTAAATGTCTCCTTCAACCCATGGAAGATCCTGCAACCCAGGGGATCCTGGGCACAAGGTGAGAACCCACCATCCCTGTGATGACAGTGTCTCTGGTAGAAGCAAGGCAGCAAAGACCCCAGAGCCACAAGAAGCAGTGACAAAAGCATGGAACCACACCTTTTACAAAGACATCGGAGGCTGGAAAGTCAACTCTCAGAGGCAACATAACCAGAGGCAGCACAGGTAAGCAAAACCAAAAACTTGTGTTACGTTGCCACCTATCAGGGAACAAAAACAGAATTCTAACTTCCAACCTATCATTTAACTTCAAGTGCACTGGCAGAGGAAAAATTCATCAAGCACCATGAAGAACTACAGTAACAATGTGCCTGTGTTACACAATAACAAAATAGCTTTTTGTACTGTAACACAAAAAGGAAACAACAATTCTCCAGAAACCAGACTTAAAGTTATGGAGTATTGTGATCTGATAGAGAATTCAAAATATTGCTCATGAAGAAACCAAGCAAGCTACAAGAAAAGTCAGAAAGGCAATTTAATGAATTCAGGAATAAAATTAATGAACAGAAGGAATACTTTACCAAAGAGATTGAAACTCTAAAACAAACAAATCCTGGATCTGAAGAACGCAATAAATGGGATGAAGACTGCATTAGAAAACACTGGAAATAGAGCACATCATATGAAAGAGAGAATTAGCAAGATTGAAGATAGAAATCTAGAAACAATAGAAGTAGAAGAGGAAAGAGAGATAAGATATTTTTAAAAATGAAGAAATTCTACATGAGCTATCTGACTGTTTTTATGAAGGGCAACATTAGATTATGGGTATCCCAGAAGGAGAGGAGAGGGAGAAAGGAGAAGAGAATTCAAAGAAATAAAAGCTGAGAAATTCTCAAACATGGAGAAGGAACTGGATATACAAGTTCATGAAGCTAAGAGAACATCTAATTACATCAGTGCAAAAAATCTTCTTCAATATATGTTATATTAAAACTGTCAAAAGTCAATGACAAAGAATTTTAAAGGCAGCCAGGGGGAAAAAGATGATAACCTAGAAAAGAACTCCCATTAGGATATCAGCAGATTTCTCAGCAGAAACTCTATCGGCCAAGAGGGAATGGAATAACATTCTCAAAATATTGAAAGATAAAAACTGTCACCAAAGAATACTCTCTACAGCAAAGTTATTATTCAGACACAAAGGAGAAATAAAGACTTTCTCAGACAAACAAAAGCTGATGGAGTTCATCAACACTGACCTGCCTTACAAGAAGTGTTGAAATGAGCTCTTCTACTAGAAATGAAAAGGTAAAAAGTATACAAAACATTGAGTAAGATGATAAATAGAATCAGAAACTAACAGCTGAGTCTCTGAGAAGATAAAATTGACAGGACTTTAGCTATGTTCACTTTGAAAGAAAAGGATCTGATAAATAAAATCACAAGTGAAAGAGGAAAAATAACAATAGACACCACAGAAATACAAAGGATTTCAAGAGAATATTAGGAACAACTGTGTGTGAACAAATTGGACCGTGTAGAAGAAACTGGCAAATTCTTAGAATCATACAACCTTCCAAGACTGAATTATGAAGAAATAGAAAATCTGAAAAGACATATCACTAGTACAGAGATTGAAACAGCAATCAAGAGGCTCCCCAAACACAAAAGTCAAGAACCAGACAGCTTCATAAGTGAATTCTACCAAACATTCAAAGACAATTTAATGCCTGTCCTTCTCAAACTATTCCGAAAAAATAAAGAGAAAAGGAATGCTTCCAAAGTCATTCTACAAGGCCAGCATTACCCTGATAGCAAAACCAGACAAACACACAACAAGGAAAAAAAAAAAAAAAAAAAAAAAAAAAAAAAAAAAAAGAAGAAAGGAAAGAAAGAAGGAAAGAAGGGAGGAAGGAAATGACAGGCCAATATTTGTGATGAACATAAATGTAGAAATCCTCAACAAAATATTAGCAAACTGAATTCAACAATTCTTTAGAAGGATCATACATCATGATCAAGTGAGACTTATTCCAGTGATGTATGGATAGTTCAATATCTGTAACTCAATCATCATGATATAGTGCATTAACAAAATGAAGGATAAAAACCATATGATCATCTCAATAGATGCAGACAAAGCTTTTGACAAAACTCAACACCAATTTTATGATAAAAACTCTCAATAAAGTGGATAAATAAGGGATTTACCCCAACATAATAAAGCCTATATATTACAAACCCACTGCTAAACCGTAAAAACTCCACCAAAAAAGCTGCTAGAACTAATTAAAAAATTCAGTAAAGTTTCAGGACACAAAATCAATATTCAAAAATCTGTTGCATTTCTATATGCCAACAATGAGCTAGAAGAAAGAGAAATTAAGAAAATAATACCATTCACAATTGCAACAAAAATAATAAAATACCTAGGAATAAATTTAACCAAGGAAGGTAAAGACCTGTACACCAAAAACTATAAGATGTTGTTGAAAGAAATTGATGACAAATAAGTGGAAAGTTATCCATGCTCATGAACTGGAAGAATTAGCTTTGTCAAAATGTTCATATACCTAAAGCAATCTACAGATTCATTGCAATCCCTATCAAAATCCCAAGGACACTTTTCACAGAAATAGAACCAAAAATTCTAAAATTTATTTGGAACCACAAAAGACCTTGAGTAGCCAAAGCAATTCTGAGAAAAAAGAACAAATCTGGAGATATCACACTCCCTGATTTCAAACTATATTACAAAGCCAGAAAAACAGATACATAGATCAATGGAACAGAATTGAGAGCCCAGAAATAAGCCCATGTATTTATATGGAAAGTTAATTTATGACAAAGGGGCAGAGAACATATAACGGAGAAAGGATAATCTCTTCAATAAATGGTGCTGGGAAAACTGGACAGCCACAAGCAAAAAAAAAAAAAAAAAAAAAAAAAAAAAAAAAAAAAAAAAGGAAACTTGACAACTGTCTCACACCATGCACAAAAATCAACTCAAAATGGATTCAAGTGTGAATGAAAAGTTTGAAACTATAAAACTCTTAGAAGAAAAGGTAGGCAGTGTGCTCACTGACATTGGTCTCAGCAATATCTTTCTAGCTGTCTCCTCAGACAAGGAAAAGAAAAGCAGAAATAAACAAAAGGGACTACATCAAACTTAAAAGCTTTTGCACAGCAAAGGAAACCATTAATAGAATAAAAAAAGAAACCTGAGTGGGAGAAGACTTTTGCAAATGATACATCTGATAAGAGGTTAATATTCAAGATATAAAGGTCAACAACAATTTAAAAACTTGATTAAAAACAGGCAGAAGAGCTTAATATACATTTCTCCAAAGAAGTCATACAGATGGCCAAAAGGTATATGAAAATATGTTCAGTATCATTAATTATTAGGGAAATGTAAATCGAAACCACGTGATATCACCTTACACTTGTCCAAATGGCTATTATCAAAAAACCTTCCCCAAAACAAAAAACAAGAATAACAAGCATTAACAAGGATGTGGAGAAAAAAGAACACTTGTACACTGTTGGTGGGAATGTAAATTGGTATAGCCCCAAAACAGAAATATGGATCAATGGAACAGAGTAGAGAGCCCAGAAATAAACCCACACATCTACCATCAATTAATCTTTGACAAAGGAGGCAAGAATATACAATGGAGAAAAGACAGTCACTTCAGGAGGTGGTGTTGGGAAAACTGGACAGCTGCATGTAAATCAATGAAGTTAGAACACTCCCTCACACCATACACAAAAATAAACTCAAAATGGCTTAAAAACTTAAATATAAGACATGAAACTATAAAACCCCCAGAAGAGAACATAGGCAAAACATTCTCTAACGTAAATCACAGCAGCATTTTCTTAGGTCAGTCTCCCAAGGCAATAGAAATAAAAACAAAAACAAATGGGACCAAATCAAATGTATAAGCTTTTGCACAATGAAGGAAACCATAAACAAAATGAAAAAACAAACTCAGACTGGGATAGAATATTTTCAAATGATGTGACCAACAAGGGCTTAATTTCCAAAATATACATACAGCTCATACAATTCAATAACAACAACAACAAAACCAAATAAGCCAGTCAAAAATGGGCAGAAGACCTAAATAGACATTTCTCCAAAGAGCACATACAGATTGGCAATAAGCACATGAAAAGATGCTCAACTTCGCTAATTATTAGAGAATGCAAATCAAAAATACAATGAGGTGTCACCTCATACCAGTAGGAATGGCCATCATTAAAAAGTCTACAAATGACAAATGCTGGAGAGGATGTGGAGAAAAGGGACCCCTCCTACAATGTTGGTGGGAATGTAAATTGTCACAGCTGCTATGGAAAACAGTATGGAAGTTCCTTAAAAAACTAAAAATAGACTTACCATATGGTCCAGCAATCTCACTCCTGGTCATATGTCAAGAAAACTCTAATTTGAAAAGATGTATGCATCCTAATGTTCATGGCAGCACTATTTACAATAGCGAAGACATGGAAGCAACCTAAATGTCCACTGACAGATAAATAGATAAAGATGAGTGTATATATATATACACACACACACATATATATGTACACATAGTGGAATACTACTCAGCCATAAAAAATGAAATAATGCCATCTGCAGCAAGATGGATGGACCCAGAGATTATCATACCAAGTGAAGTAAATCAGAAAGAGAAGGACAAATATATATCTGTTATATGTGGAATCTAAAAAATGAAACAAATGAACTTATTTACAAAAGAGAGAGAGATTCACAGACAGAAGAAAAAAACTTATGGTAACCAAAGGGGAAAGGGAGAGAGGGATAAATTAGGAGTTTGGGATTAGCATATACAAACTACTATATATAAAATAAACAACAAGATCTTACTGTATAGCACAGGGAACTATATTCAATATCCTGTAATAATAATGGAAGAGAATATGAAAAAGAATGTGTATATATATGTATATGTATATGTATATATATATACACACACACACACACATATATATATATATATAAAACTGAATCACTTTGCTGTACATCTGGAACTAACATAACATTGTAAATCAACTACTTCAGTTTAGAAATAGCAGGATGAATTGGTGCGGTCACTATGGAAGGCAGTATGCAGTATGGAGTGTCTTCAGAAAATTAAGAATTGGAACTACCATATGATCCAGCCATCCCACTTCTGGATATTTATGCAAAGAAGTCAAACACACTAATTTGAAAAGATATGCACCAGTATGTTCATAACAGTATTATTTACAATAGCCAATGTATGGAAACAACCTAGGTACCCATCAACAGATGAATGGATAAAGATGTGCTATACAATAGAATTCTACTCAGCCATAAAAAGATGAAATCTTGCCATTTGCAAGAACATGGATGGACCTTGAGGGTATTATGCTAAGTGCTCTAAGTCAGATGGAGAAAGACCAATACTGGATGATTTTACTCATATGTGGAATGTAAAAAACTAAGAAACAAACAAACAAATAAATGAACAAACCAAATCAAACAAAAACAAATATGTAGATACAGAGAATAGAGTAGTGATTACCAGACAGGGAGGGATGGGAGGGGGAGAGTAAAATGGATAAAGGGAATCAATTGTAGGGTGAGAGACAGAAACTAAATATTTGGTTGTGAGCACATTGTAAGGTATACAGAAGTAGAAATATAATGCTGTACACATGAAACCTGAAAATGTTATAAACCAATGTTACCTCAAAAAAAATTTAAAAAAAGGAGAGATAACAAATGTTGGTGAAGATGTGGAGAAAAGGGAATCCTTATAATACACTGTTGGTAGGAATGTAAATTCATATAGCCATTATAGAAAACATTATGGTAGTTCTCAAACAATTAAACATTGAACTGCCATAATATTTAGCAATACCCTTCCTGGGTATGTATCTGAAGAAACTGAAATCAGTATCTTGAAAAATATGTGCACACCCATGCTCATTGCAGTATTATTCACAAAAGCCTAAAGGTGGAAGCAACGCAAATGTCCATCAATAGATATATGCAAAATGGAGTATTATTCAGCCTTAAAAAGGAAGGAAATTTTTGTCATATGCTATCATGCTATCATATGGATGAAACTCGTAAACACGTTAAGTGAAATAAGTGTCACAAAAAAGACAAATATCATATGACTTAAATTATATGAGTTATCTAGAGTAGTCAAACTAAGAAAAACAGTAGAATGGTGGTTGCCAGAGGCTGAGGGGGGAGGGGGAGGGAGAAATGAAGAGTTGTTGATTAATGGATATGAAAAAGTCCTCATATCAATGCATATCAATGTGAACATACTTAACACTACTTAACTGTACACTTGAAAGTGGTTAAGATGGTGAATTTTATGTTATATGTATTTTACCACAATTAAAAAATTGCAGTACTATTTACACTTAAAATTTTAAAATTGCAGCATTATTTACAATAGCCAAGATATAGAAGCAACCTAAGTGTCCATCCATAGATGAATGGATAACAAGATATAGTATATATAGATATATACACAATGGAATAATACTTAACCATAGAAAAGAATGAAATCTCCCATTTGCAACAACATGGGTGGACCTAGAGGGTATTATGTAAGTGAAGTGAGTCAGAGTGGGAAAGACAAATACTGTATGTTATCACTTACATGTGGAATCACAAAAAGAAAACAAATGAACAAAGAAATAAAAAAGAACCCCAGAAACAGATCCATAGATACAGAGAACAAACTGGTGGTTGCCAGAGGGGAAAGTGTGAAGGACGGATGAAATAGGTGAAGGAGATTAAGAGGTACATACTTCAGCTATAAGATAAATGAGTCATGGGAATGTAATCTACATATAGGGAATATAGCCAATAAGATTGTAGCAACTTCGTCTGGTGACAGATGGTAACTGGTCTTATTGCAGTGATCATTTCATAATGGATAAAAATATAGTCAATGTGTTGTACACCTGAAACTCATATAATATTGTATAATAAATATAAGAATATAAAAGTTACACATGAAGACCAGTGAATTTAAATTGTGTTCAGGGGATAGCATAATATATTGCTAGCACAACAAGGTGGTAGAATTGCTTGACCACTTGCTTTGTATTGCTTGCTCTAAGTACAGATACTGTGTTTTTTGTGTTATGTATTATTTTGTACAACCAAATTTGAATAAAATTCTTGCTAACACCTAAGATGTAAGTAGTAATTAGAATTATCAAGTCATCTGATCTCATATAAAAGGGACAAGAAGTCATTTTTCCAGGGAATAAGCCACTCCCTGAAAGTGAGTATGGCACTTTATACACTGCTCCAGCTCTTGCTGGGCCCTAGAGTGGAATAATAATAATAATAATAATAATAATAATAATAATAATAATAGCCAAGTAGATTAGTGGGAACAAATAGAGATTTCAGATATGAATCCAAGAATATATGGATTAATACATGACATGAGAGGTGTTTTGTGTCAGTCAGCAAAGGGTGGTTTATTTATAAATAATGCTGGGATAACTGGAAATTCATAGAACTAAACTAAGCCAGCCTTTTCCTCATACCTTGTACAAAAATAATGTATAGATGGATTAGTGCCTTAAATAAAACAATACAATATGAGAATAAAAACGAGGATGCTATTTCACAAACTCTGAATAGGAAAGGCCTTTATAAGATAAGTAACCCAGAAGTCACAAGTTATGAAAACATTGGCACATTGAATTTCATTAAATTAAATTTTGTATCTCAGAAATCACTAAAGACAAAATCAAATGAGAAACAATAATCTGAAATATATAGCATACGTGTCAGACAAAGGTTAATATATCTTGATCAGAGTAAAGCAAATGAACGAATAGAAAAACACATAATGAACAGGCAATTCCCAGAAGAGAAAATAAAGATGCCCAATAAACACATGAAAAGATTCTTAACTGCATTATTTGTGAGGGAGTTGCAAAATGAAGCAGCAACAACTAACGGAACAAATTCCCTGCTGGTGAGAATGGGGAGGGAAAGAGACAACCACACACGTTGCTGGTTTGTGTGTGGGCAAACTGCTGAAAGCGTTTAATGAAATAGTTACGATAATGTCTGGTAATAGTAAAAATACACATATTCTTTTACTTAGCACATTCACTTTAGGGACTCAATCCTTTGGGAAGAAAAGCATTAATGCATAATGATATACATACAAAAGGCTTATTTCAGCTTGATTTATAGTGTCAAAAAACTGAAACCAAACTGAAGCTTCACCTAGAAGGGAAAGAATAGTTGAATAAAATATGGTACTTTCCTGCTATCAATTATGCAGCTATTAAAAACAATATATATATATATATAATATATATAAAAGCAGTTGACTTGGATGGATATCCATTATATAGTAAGTGAGAAAAGCAAGTCACAGAGTAAATGATTGCACTTTTGTAAAAACTAGTAACCATCCATTTCTGTTTAAATAACATTTTGTTCATCACTTCAAAGAAATGGAGAAATGAGTTTTTTTATACATCTTTTATATCATGCATACGTTCACAATTACATTTTTAAATACATATAATTAAATGTTACATGCTTGTCTCTATGTTTCTATTTTTTTTTTGCAAGACAGAATTATCATTTACTAAATTTAAGTTTTACCTCCTCATCATAGTCCAGCATTTCTCTAATGGAGAAATGTGTTGGCAGGTATGTGTCAGATCACCTGGGGAGGATTTTTTGGTTTCACTTTTGTTTGTTTTAAGTGTAGCTGCCTCTGTCCTTTCCTCCGTCTCACTCTTCGAGGCACGATGGGTGCAAGTGGGCTGGGCATGCGTGTTTTATAAGTTTCACAAGTGTTTCAGCTATGTCCCCTGCACCACTCTGCCCCTACTCCTGGCCGAGAACTACTGAGTCTCTAGCTCCTGAGGCCTTGATTGAAGCTCAAAATCGTGGCTGGGTTTTAATCAGTGCATTTTCCTAAGTAAGAAAAGTCATGTCTTATTTTTCCTGAAAGTGGAGTCGTTCTAAGGAATGCCTTACCATGTCCACAATGTGTTTTGTAATTTCATTCTCTGTGAGACCTTATGGCATTTTACAAAGCACTATAGGAGAAGTGTTTTTTAAGCAGTAAACTCATTGAATTATAGGGAATATATTTCTGAATCTTATCTTAGCGCAGTTACCTTCAACATTCCTCAACACTGGTACCACACAAAGGCAGACTCCTGACTCCCTTGCAGGGTTTACAATCTTGTTCTTGTTCATTCTGGCCTGTCCCTTGCTCCCCACTTGCTTTGTAATCTTTCTGCCTTCTGACCCGAACATTCCATCCTGCGCATTTCCAGCCTCTGCTCACTCAACTGAGCTAAAGTCAGGCTTGATGCTTCCTATAGATTTTCAAGTTCTGGTCTTCGTTTTTTCCTCACTAATTGTGGTTCACACTTACCCACCTGATTACAATAGTTCTAGGCTCATTGTGAAAAGTACCTTGTCCATTCAAACAAGCTCCTAAGGTTCTTCACCTCAATCTCGATACTCACCTACCTTTAACTGAATTTGCCCCAGACTCAAAAACAGTATCCAGACAAACATGACGTTTAGGTGGCTTAGAGTTAGTCTTGCTCATGCTAGTATTTCTCAGATTGATGAACCAGAAATTCTTTCCTTATCACTAGATCTTAATGACTGTCAATTCCTGTTAAGATAAGGGGTAGTTCATTTCATCTGACAACAATTTTCTTAAGAAGTTGAGGAAAGGGCCTAGGTCTCCTGACAACCCCTTGTGTGGGTGGTTCACTCTGCAAATAGAAACATCTATCTTTAAGTATGCATAAGTCAGGTTTAGGTGATGCAGGAAAGAAAAAAAACTGGTTAAGGGACCTGGAGTTAGGGGAAAGCCTCATCAGATGAGAAGAATCCTTCCTTCTTTAGGATGAGAGATAGTGTTGGGGTCAGAGAGTACACCTCAAGACAGCAAACTGAAGCCAGGGAGGGTGTTGTGAGCCGACCTTCAGAGAAGAAAGCAGAGGCCAGGAGCCCAGGTGGGCCTCCAGGTGTCAAAGCACTGAGTCAAAGGAAGAAGGAACCCACAAACCAGCAGCAGGGGCTCTGAAACCTCTGGAGGGTTCTTTTCTGTTTGTGGCTCCTGCTGGGTGTGCCCCAAAAGAACGTTTCACTGCCTGATCCAGGGGTAAGCCCTTAACACAGGATGCTCAGGTGTATCGGCCACCTGAGGCCCAGGAAGGTAGGTGCTGGGTGACTGCAGCCCCTTCTGCAGCCAGGCTTCCAGGGGAAAAGGGAACCCAAAGGGTGGAGTAGGAGGTGGCAGCTAAGGTCCTGGCTCTTACACCAGAGGGAAGGAAGGAGAGCCTGGGGGACCAGCTGGGCCTGAGACGGGCCGGGCGGCTGAGGGGAAGAAAGGTTCCGAGGGCTTCCAGGCCAGGCCCTGGTGGCCAAGGAAAGGTGAGGGGCCCTGAGAGGGCCCTGTCGCGGAGGGCCTGCCTCTGTCCTCTGAATACCAAGAGGGCCTAAACACCGCCACCAAGAAGTTCTCACGGGTGTAATCCCCTCCGGCGTCGTGCCTTTGTGAGCAGAGCGCAGGGCTGGGCACCGCCTGTGGCTTCTGTGCCCACTAGGCTATGCCACGGGGGGAGGGTTCCCCAGCCTGGAGCTGGCTGGCCTTTCTGAGACCCTGCAGCTGTGGTTCTTAAATTGTGTGCATCACAAAAGCCGCGGCGGACCTGATGACAGTGACGGAGAAATGCCCCAGAATTGCTTTTACACATGGCCCAAGAGGTTTTATGTTCACAGAACCTCCGTGCCCTTCCACTGGACACCCAAGTTCAGATCCGCTGCTCTCTCTGTCCCCCCAGGTTGCAGTCAGTTTCACACCTACGTGATCCACAGTGGGTGTCCTATGCCCCAGTGGCCACTAGATGTCGACAGAGACCTGGCTGGATGCCTCCTGTCTCAGGAGCTGAGGGCAGCCTTTTCCCAGCTCAAGTTTGTCTTCATCAGGGGGTTGAAATTAGGGCTCAGGACAAATTGGCACCCCCATATCTTCCTCTCACCTCTCACACAGGTCTTTGAGTGAACGAAGGCTGAAAACGACTTCCTGCTCACACTGGAACACTCCTCCCTTTAGAATCCTCACCCCCCCTGATCACACAGTGCACACGACTATTTCCACCAATAAAATCAGACGGGACCAGTGCTTTGCACGCGGTAGAGGACGGGGGTCCAGGTTCTGTCTTGGCCTCAGCATAGCCCAGCCAACAACTAGGAGTACTGTAGGCTAAGGTCATGGGCCACATCTGACTAGCTGTGTGACTTTGAGCTGGTCACTTAACCTCTCTGTGTCCTCATGTATACCATGAGGATTGTAATAGTACCTCCCTCGTGGAGTGATTATGGGATTATTGTCACACTTGTGACAATACCTGGCATATATGTTAGCTATTCAATTGTCATCTTAGACTCTCATAGTTAGGCTGCAGAAATTCTCTCTCTCTCTCTCTCTTTTTTTTTTTTTTTCTTTTTGGTGTTTCCCATTAGAGGTCCTTGTTGCTGTCTTTCACATTGACCCTGGTTTCATCAAACAGTGTCTGGCGGTTGCTAACTGCTTTCTGGTCCTAGTTGTCTACGAAGCCCTGGTGTTGGTGATGCTGCTGCTACGCTCTGTGTGGAGACAGGCCTGACAGTATATTGTTAGAGTCCCAGTGCTCCCTGGGAACACCTGGGAGAAAGGAGAATCTCCCTCCAGCACAGATAGAAAGCCTTGCCCTCTGGCGTAAATATTTACCCTGGGAGCACAGCTTTAGGGCCCAGGGATAAAATGCTGCCCCTGGGACACTAGCCAGGCTTCCACGCAGCCGGTGCTGAGCCCACTCAAGTGTATAATTCTGCTTGATAGTGACTAGTCAGAGGTCCCAGGGTTCCCCAAAGGCTGACCTGCCACACAGAACTGTGCACAAAGCTCAGGGTGGCCTGAAATTTCTGTCTTGTATCCATCTTGCATTTTCTTATTCCTCTTTTAAAAATTTGAGATATAATTCACATACAATAAAGTTCATCCTTTTAGAATGCAAAATTTAGTGGTTTTAAGTATATTCACAAAGGTTTGCAACAATCACCACTATCTAATTCTAGGACTGTCCATCACCCCTGAAAGAAACTCCCTACCCATTAAGCTCTCATTCCCACCCCTGACAACCACTAGTCTGCTTTCTGTCTCTGTGGATTTTCCTATTCTTGACATTTCATATAAATGGAATCACATAATATGTGCATTTTATGTCTTACTTCTTACACTTAGCATGGGGTTTTCGAAGTTCATCCATGCAGTTGCATGGACCAGCACTTCATTCCTTTTTATAGCTGGGGAATGGATAAACAAAATGTGGAATATCTCCTTATCTATTTTGTAATTGAACTAAAGTTGACTTACAATGTTGTGTTACTTTCTGGTATACAGCATAGTAACTCAGTTATACATGTATATTTTCTTTTTCATATTCTTTTTCATTATAGGTAATAACTTATATTGAATGCAGTTCCCTGTGCTATACAATAGGACCTTGCTGTTTATCTATTTTATATATAGTAGTTTGTATCTGCTAATCCCAGACTCCTAAATGATCCCTCCCCCATCAACTTTCACCTTTGGTAACCATAAGTTTGTTTCGTATGTCTGTGAATGTCTTTCTGTTTTGTAAAAAGGTTCATTTGCATCATTTTAAAAAGATTCCACATATAAATAGTATCATATGGTATTTGTCTTTCTCTGTCTGACTTACTTCACTTAGTATGATAATCTCTAGGTCCATTCATGTTGCTGCAAATGGCATTATTTCATACTTTTTTATGGCTAAGTAGTATTCCATTGTGAATATGTGTGTATATATATATATATATATATATATATATATATATATATATACACACACACACCCCACATCTTTATTCAATCATCTGTGGATAGACATTTAGGTTGTTTCTGTGTCTTGCCTATTATAAATAGTGCTGCTATGAACATTGGGGTGCATGTATATTCTCAGATTAGAATTTTCTCTAGATGTATGACTATGAGTGCCATGAGTGGGACTGCTGAATCATATGCTAACTCTATTTTTAGTTTTTTAAGGAACCTCCATTCTGTTTTTCATAGTGGTTGCACCAAATTACATTCCCACCAACAATATATGAGGGTTCCCTTTTCTCCACACCCTCTCCAGCATTTATTATTGTAGACTTTTTAATGATAGTCATTCCAACCAGTTTGAGGTGATGCCTCATTGAAGTTTTAATTTGAATATTTCTGAGAATTAGTGATACTGAGCATTTTTTCACGTGCCTATTGAGCATCTGTATATCTTCTTTGGAGAAATGTACATTTAGGTCTTCTGTCAATTTTTTGATTAGGTTTTATTGTTGTTGTTATTGAGTTGTATGAGCTGTGTGTATATTCTGGAAATTAAGCCCTTGTCAGTAGCATTGTTTGCAAATATTTTCTCCCATTCTGTGGGTTGTGTTTTCGTTTTGTTTATGGCTTCCTTTGTTGTGCAGAAGCTTATACATTTGATTAGACCCCATTTGTTTATCTTTGCTATCATTTCTATTCCCTGGGAGACTTACCTAGGAAAACATTGCTACAATTTATGCCATGGAATGTTTTGTCTATGTTTTCTTCTAGGAGACTTATGGTGTCTTGTCTTATGTTTAAGTTTTTAAGTAATTTTGAGTTTACTTTTTGTAGGGTGTGAGGGAGTGTTCTAACTAACATCATTGATTTACATGCAGCTGTCCAGCTTTCTCAACACCACTTGCTAAGGGACTGTCTTTTCTCCATTGTATATTCTTGCCTCTTTTGTCAAAATCAATTGACTCTAGGTGTGTGGGTTTATTTTTGGGCTCTCTATTCTGTTCCATTGATCCTTATGTCTGTTTTTGTGCCAATACCACACTATTTTGATTATTATAGCTCTGTAGTATAGTCTGAAGTCTGGGAGGGTTATGCCTCCAACCTTGTTCTTTTTTCTCAATACTGCTTTGGCAATTCTGGGTCTTTTGTGATTTCACATAAATTTTAAGATTATTTGTTCTAGCTCTGTGAAAATATCATGGGTAATTTGATGAGGATTGCATTAAATCTGTAGATTGCTTTGGATAGCATGGCCATTTTAACAGTATTAATTCTTCCAATCCAACAGCATGGGATAACTTTCTATTTCTTTAATTCATCTTTTTTTTTAAACATTTTTTATTGATTTATAATCATTTTACAATGTTGTGTCAAATTCCAGTGTAGAGCACAATTTTTCAGTTATACATGAACAAATATATATTCATTGTCACATTTTTTTCTCTGTGAGCTACCATAAGATCTTGTGTATATTTCCCTGTGCTATACAGTATAATCTTGTTTATCTATTCTACAATTTTGAAATCCCGTCTATCCCTTCCCACCATCCACCCACTTGGCAACCACAAGTTTGTATTCTATGTCTATGAGTCTATTTCTGTTTTGTATTTATGCTTTGTTTGTTTGTTTTTGTTTTTTAGATTCCACATATGAGTGATCTCATATGGTATTTTTCTTTCTCTTTCTGGCTTACTTCACTTAGAATGACATTCTCCAGGAACATCCATGTTTCTGCAAATGGCACTATGTTGTCAGTTTTTATGGCTGAATAGTATTCCATTGCATAAATATACCACTTCTTCTTTATCCAGTCATCCGTTGATGGGCATTTAGGCTGTTTCCATGTCTTGGCTATTGTAAATAGTGCTGCTATGAACATTGGGGTGCAGGTGTCATCCTGAAGTAGGGATCCTTCTGGATATAAGCCCAGGAGTGGGATTCCTGGGTCATCTTTAAATCATCTTTAATTTCATTTATCAATGTTTTATAGTTCTCAGCATGTAAGTCTTTCACCTCTTTGGTCAGGTATATTCCTAAGTATTTTATTTTTTTGATGTGATTTTAAAAGGATTTTTTTTAACTTTCCTTTTCTTATATTTCATTGCCAGTGTAAAGAAATGCAGTGGATTTCTGTACATTAATCTTACATATTGCTGCCTTGCAGAATTCTTTTATCAGCTTTAGTAGTTTTTATGTGGAGCCTTTAGGGTTTTCTATATATAGTATCGTGTCATCTGCATATAGTGATTTTTTACCTCTTCTCTTCCAATTTGCATCCCCTTTATTTCTTTTTCTTGTCTGATTGCTATAGCTAGGACTTCCAATACTATGTTGAGTAGAAGTGGTGAGAGTAGGCATACTTGTCTGGTTCCTGAATTTAATGGGAATGCTTTCAGCTTTTCACCATTGAGTGTTGTGTTGGCTGCCAGTTTGTCATAAATAGCTTTTATTATGTTAAGATATGTTCCCTCTATACCTACTTTGGTAAGAGTTTTTACCATGAATGGATGTTGAACTTTATCAAATGCTTTTTATGCATCTATTGAGATGATCATATGGTTTTTGTCTTTTCTTTTATTGATGTAGTGTATCACACTGATTGATTTGCATATGTTCAATCATCCTTGTGACCGTTTAATAAATATGACTTGATTGTGGTGTATATTATTTTTTATGTGTTAGTGGATTTGGTTTCCTAATATTTTGTTAAGAACTTCTGCATTTATTTTCATTAAAGATATTGGCCAGTAATTTTTTTTTTTGGTAGTGTCTTTGGTTTTGGTATCAGTGTGATGGTGGCTTCATAGAATGACTTTAGCAATGTTCTCTCCCTTTCAGTCTTTTGGAAGAGTCTGAGTTCTTGAGTTAAGTTCTTCTTTGTATGTTTGGTGTAATTCTCCTGTGAAGCCATCTGGTCCTGGACTTTTGTTTGCAGGGAGGTTTTTTATTGCTGATCCTATTTAACTTCTAGTGATTGATCTGTTCAAATTATCTATTTTTGATTCAGTTTTAGTGGACTGTATGTTTCTAGAAACTTGTCCATTTCTTTTAGGTTGTCCAATTTGTTGGCATATAATTTTTCATTGTATTCTCTTACGGGTTTTCGTATATCTGTGATATCAGTTATTTCTCCTCTTTCATTTCTTATTTATTTGTGTCCTCTCTCTTTTCTTCTTGGTGAGCCTGGCTAGAAGTTTGTCGATTTTATTTACTCTTTCAAAGAACCAGCTTTTGGTTTTATTGATTGTTTCTATTATTTTTTAATTTCTATTTTATTTATTTCCTCTCTGATCTTTATTATTTCTTTCCTTCTGCTGACTTTAGGTTTTGTTTGTTCTTTTTTTTCTAATTCTTTTAGGTGTCTCCTTGTCTTTTGAGGCATATGAGTATATAGGGCAAATCCAACATTCTAAGGTTTGATGGAACAAGTCCTTGTACAACATATCCCTCCTGTTTCAAGACCAAGAACATATGTTCTCTTAATCTTGACATTTTCAGATCAGCGTTCTCCTTTTGTTTGCACACAGTTGTGGTATGGAAGCTCAATTCCTCACTTCCACCCCAATTGTTTAGCATTGCCATTGAAAGATATGGCAGGGACTTACCAGAATCCTGTTCTCTGAGCTCTGGGATGGCCTAATCATCTCAAATTAAATCACTTTCTCAGTCCAGCTCCAGTCCAGATGTGCCTTTGTAAGCAAAGAATAGACTGCTGAGGCCCCTGCTTGTGGGTCAGTGTACTCACCAAGTCCTGGATGGAGCCACCAAGGTGACAGCCAGTCCTCCCTTAGAGAAAATTTGCTGCCCACTCCTCCCCCATCCCTGCCCACCTACCACTAAGCTTCTTTTCTCCTCTCACCCACTTGTAAAATTAGTTGCTCTTCCTCAGTTTTGTTTTTGGGCTTGGTTGTTTTGTACAATGATGACTACAAGATGCCAACATGAAACTTGGCTGGAAGTCTCCCCTCTGTCTCCTGAAGCTGAGAGCAGCCATTTCATTTGACTCAATTTCATTCATTCCACCATATATATGAAGCACCTACTATGTCATGGCCTTCGGTGAAGATCTTCCTCTGGGTCAAAGAGTTCATAGTATGACTCAAGCTACAGTATGTTAGCTCTGAACTCTTTACAAATGAGCAACCTCCACATTCTGCAACCTCATTCTTTTCTCTGAAGGGATAAATTAGAGAAATGGAACCTCCTACAGTGAGCATTGTGAGACTGCTGAGCATACCTAAGTCATTTTTTGTCTCCATAAATCTTGTCTTCTCCCTACAAAGCCACATATCATAGTGCTCTTCATATCACATCTTAACCTAACTGACTCTCCTGGGTTTGCCTAGTGGCCCCACAAATGTTCATGTACAATTGTGGAACATGAGCTTGTCCATGAGTTCAAGATAGATTCTTGTGAGGTTCAAATATTGTGTATTGCAATATTTTCAAGAGCAGAAGACGCATTTGTCATGTTTTATTTTTATATTATGTCAATATTTTTGAGGACCTACTACTTGCCAAACCCTGTGCTAAAATTATTTATAGACAATAGTGAGTTAAAACAGCAGCAACCTCACACTCATGAGGCTCATTTTGTGCTAGGCACAATGCTTAGTATGTATTAGACATTTAGTCATTGTTTGCATGATCATTTGTTTATATGAAAGGTTGTAATTATTTTCAAGATATGACAATGATTTTAATTTTGTACCATTCTATTAAGTAGTCTGAGTAGCAAAATACATTAATAACATTTTCAGTGAGCTTCAAAGATTTAACTAGAGGGCACATATTTAACAGATTTAAATATTAGTAAATCCTATTAAGAGGATTACCAAGGGCAATTTCAAAAGATTATGATACATGGTTACTAAGGGAGGGGAAGGATCCTTTAACATCAAAGGTAAGGACTTATGCAATGCTTGGTACTACTCTCTTTAACATGCTGGTGATCCAGTTCATTGACAGAGCAGACTGTAACTTTTCTTTAAATTAGATGGCTTGTTTAATCTTACTTTCTGTTAGAACGAATCTACTCTGATAAACTACAACTTTTGGTCTATAAAATTCTGCCCCAGCCTGGCAATCTCTCTAAAGAATTCCATAAATGTAGCTGTTTTACCCAGCCTCTGGGACAGAAGAATGAGAAAATTGAAAACTGTTCCTAATATTTCATCTTATGTCACACAGAGACCACAGATGAGCCAATATATATGTACTCAGGAAAAGCAGTGGGTTTTGTATAAAAATATTTGCGTTCAAGCCTTGCCTGTTCCACTTATTAAATGTTTAACCATGCTAAGAATAAATATTTTATAGACATATTGGAAGGACCAAATAAGACGATTCATGGGAAAATGTTTTGTAAAATGGCAAACTTAGGCCTAAGATCTGCCATTCTCAAAAACTGTACCAGATCAATTAATTAGCTCATCAAATATCTATGGGGTACCTACTTTGTGCTTTCTGCTAGGCACACAGCAATGATTTCAACATCTTAAACTCTAGCAACAAACAGTCTATTTGGGGGGCACTCATGAACAAAGTAGGCAATCAAGCATTGTCAGTGCTGTGATAGGACATAGAGAATACAGCATGCCTGGCCAGGCAGACTTGTGTGTTGGCACAGTAGGAAGTTTGATTTTTAAGAACATAGATACTCACTTAAATACTGGACTACATGTGTGGCCTAAGTTCTCTGTGTCTCAGTTTCCTTATCTGTGAAAGGGGGGTGGTAATCATGGTACCTAATTTATGGGATCATTGTGAGAACTAAGCAAGTATATCACATGAAAAGCACCCAGGGCACTACAGAGTAGAGACTATATAACTTTTAGTTGTATGTGTTTTTTAAATAATTCTCTCTAGCAGTGGTGTCAGGTACAGCTTCATAGAAATTAGGGTGATTATGTCAGTAAGTACAAAAATTTCTTTCTTTCTCTGTTGTTCCATTGGCATTAGGAGCCCAAAATTGCGAGATAGGAGTTGCAGTTTCTGGCTCATTGAAGCATTTACTGTGTGTGTCATCAAGTGGAAGTGGCCCCCAACCTTGGGACCAGTATCTCAAATCCAGCATAGCTTAAGTTTGCAGGAATGAGGAAGCATAGAGTCCACAAGTGGGTCACTGGAGTGATGGCCATTGGAACCACTCCTCCTGCTACCCTTTGGTTCCTGGACCTAAGTTTTCTAACTATTCAATAAAATCACATATTGGCTATGGTTCCAGTGATTATACTACATCTAAAGATGTTGTGATTGAGCTGGTACCTAAGCTCACGTTTCAATAGATCTATCTACCATTGTTTTAAGTTTGCTGATTCTGGGTGATGAGGTACATGATAACTCCAGGGATTCTCATGTTGATAAGCTGATTTTGCACTTCCTTTGTTGTAAAATGGGCTCTTTGGTATTGGGCATTTTTTGCACAATTCAATGCCAATGGACCAGGAATTTTCTCAGGCCTTGCATGGTGGGGATGATGGATGTTCTGCAGACAAAGAAGGCAAACTACCTATCTTCAGTATGTATATCTTCAGATAGAGATGAACTGCTGCTCTCTGGAAGGAACAGTCAATAGTTGCAGAAGAATTAACCTTCTACCAGTTGTCTGGTTGACCTAAATGAAGAATGGTGCCATATTGGGGACTTACTGTTGATGTCTACTACTGGAAGTTTGGAATAGTCAACAGTTGCAGAAGAATTAACCCTTTTGAAAGGGAGCCCATGGGGTTTTGGGCTCATGCATACATAGCTGGCATCCGTTTTTCCATGAGCACATTATGCAAGTACTGGGGTAGCGGAGGAGAAACACACGCTGAGATCTACTTAATAAATCTCCAGTCCACGTGATAGTTAAGAAATTTCTCTGTATTGTATGTTATCTGGTGGGTATTAAGTTGAGACAGAAATATCTGTACATTTTGTGTCCATTCCCATAGATTCATCCATATACCTCTTCCTTATACTCAGTCTTCCAGTTTTGGTCACTGACTGGGATTGTAATGTGGCAGCACCTATCAATTTCTGGCTAGTGTCAACATACTGTGCTGACCTATCTGTACATTAGGCCCTTGTGAGTTCCTCCTCTGTCAATTGGCTGCAGAGAACTTCACGAGACCACTGGTATCAGTTGAAGAATAGGAGTTAATGCAATAAAGTTAGGTGATATGAGCATCTGGGTCACCTATTCATATAGTTGATTCATACCTTCTGGACCCGCTTGAACCTAGTTCCAAATGTATTACTTCATTGTACAGGGAGTTAAATGGATAGCTGTTATAACTATCCAAACTTATGACATGCTGGCTCTAATACCATGATGTTATCATGATGGGCGTCTCTCTTTGCAAGTTCTCGTGGTATCCTAAGGTCAGATGCCCAATCAGGACACAGTAACATAGCAGAAGAAATTTTGCAAACAGAGAGTATTTCTCTGCCATGGACGGCATGTTCTTTCTCTAGAGTTCTAGATGTCTGTTTTATGATTCTTGTATTAGGGCCAAATAAATGCTGTTCCTCTCTCTTGGTGGTAAGAGTTACAAGTTACAAAGCAACAACTTTCCCTTTACTTTAAAAAAATTTTGCAGCATCTTCCAAGGCACCCCTTGCCCCTACTAAAACTTTACCAATATGGCAGGCCCCAAAACTTTATGCGGTTTCTTTGCCAATCTTTCGGCATGCATGTGAACTCTTAAAAATGTCAACAATACAGTAGGTCCATAAGTCTTTACAAGCTTATTTCCAATCTTTTGATATTTAAGTATCTTTTTCAGGGTATTTGTCATTTCCAGCTCAACAGGTCTAATTAAAATAAAGTGGGCCATAATGTTATTCTGAGAAATTTCAAGATATGCAAAGTCCCTATGCATGACATTTTGTCAAAGAGCAAGAGAGTTAACATAACACTTAGGCAAGAAAATGTATGTACTCTGCTATTTTTGACATGCAAAAGTGAGTTGCTTTCAATCCTCCCTGCTGATATGGGTAACAAAGAAAGTATTCTGCCAAATCAATAGCTTTATACTAAGTGCCTGAGATTATGTTAATCTGCTTTCATAAATAATACATCCAGCATAGCAGGGCTTCCATTTTGTTAAATTTACAATAGTTCACTGTCACCAGGCATGAATCACCTGATTTTGCAGAGGTCCATCTGAGGGAAATGTAATAGGATCCATCTAGTCCATCTTTTTTTTTTTCCCATCTAGCCAATGTTATAAATCTTTGTTGTGACACTGTTCTGCAGTAACTGTAACAATGTGATGTTTCTTCTGATTTGGATTTCTGGAAGGAGAAGGTTTGGGGGCTTTCACTTGACTCTTCCTATTATTGTGCTTCTTAATCCAGAGGTCAGAGAAGCAATGGAAGAGATTTTGCAGCATCTAAGAATGTGCATTCCAATTATACATTCAGAGACAGAGCCAGTGTGGATGTGTGGACCCACTGACCCACTATTAGATGGGTATTACTTTCTGGACCAGGGTTTGCATTAGGTTGAGTCACATGAAAATACCCTGGCTTGAATGGTTCACTTTTAAGCCTTATACATTCTTACCTAAATATCCATGACCTCAAACCTTCAAACGAATGCCCAATGTGAATTAAATATAGTGCTTGAAAAGCATATATATTTTCATGCATTTTTCCACATAGGATCATCTCTTTGAAAGCCATTATAAGTCTCATGCTTGCACTTTCTATACCAGCCAGCACAACTTTGACATCAGGTACTGGTCTATATCGGGTGGGACTATACATGATCTACAGGATGACCTTGAGTTGGACTGAGGATTGTTCTGTGGCTTCTATCTACAAGCACTGCTAACCAGTGTAAACCATCAAGTAAGAGATTCAAGCTGACTATTCTGTCACATCTACTACACCTGGCCCTGTTGGAAACTCTAGGGTCAGTCCTAGGTCCATTGTAAATTTGTTGTGTTACAAAAGCTATCACATTCCACTTCCAGCTCCTCATTTCTTTACATATAACTCCTAAATTTATCACTTCTCCAGGAGCTCACTCATTTCTCACACTTTTATATTTCATTGGAATAATCAGAGACAATAAACTGGAATATTTATTGCAGAGTGTCTGTTTCTTGCCACCTTCAAGACCCAGTGGCAAAAGAACTGAAACTGATATGAATAGTGATGATGATTCCCATGAGCATTCTTCTGAGGTCTGATTTGTGTCATACCGCAACTTTCCATCTCAGGATGAATCTCAATCCACAGCCTACCAGAAATGTAACTATTTTAAAAGTAAATAATTAAACTTATTTCTACTTTGAGCCCCAATTTTGACAGAGAGGCAGAACTGTAACTTCAGTCACTTTGGGGTTTCCTCTCCCACCCCCAATGTTGTATTGACTCTCTATTTCCCCCTCACCCTAGGCCCTGGTAATCACACTTCTACTTTCTGTTTCTGTGGATTTGGCAACTCTAGATACTCATATAAGTGGAATCGAACAGTATTTATTTTTCTGTGACTGGATTATTTAACTTAGCATAACGTACTCAAGGCTCACCCATGCTGTAGCATTTTCTTTTTCTTTTTTTTTTTGAAGGTGGGTAATATTCCATTATATGTATATACTGCATTTTATTTATCCGTTTATCCATTGATGAACATTTGGGTTGTTTTTACCTCTGGCTATTGTGAATAATGTGTCTATGAACATGGCTGTCCAAATATTTCTTCAAGACTTTTCTTTCAATTCTTTTGGATACATACTTAGAAATGGGATTGCTGGATCAATCATTTGGTAGTTCTGTTTTTAATTTTTCAAAGAATCACCATGCTGTTTTTCATACTGGCTTTAACATTTTACATTCTCACCAACAGTGAGTAAGGAATGGTTCCAATTTCTCCACATTTTCACCAGCACTTGTTATTTTACATTTTTTTGATTGTGGTTATCCTATGGGGTGTGAGGTGTTCATGCAAATTTTGTTTCTCCTCTCCAGTGCATGGGAATAAACTTTCTTGCTTCCATTACAAAGTTTGTTATGGGAAACTCAGAGTTGTGGTAAAGCCTTCAGCTACATACTCACATTATCTGCTTCCTAATAAAGTATGTAGAGTTTGTATGAACCAAACTTGAGTCTGCTTGCCCTCTACAGTAAAGCCAATCTACTGACACTGGGTTCTGGTGAAGGAAAGTGCAGTGTTTATTTCAGGATGCTAAACAAGGAGTTCACGTAGCTAGTGTTCAAAAGGTCCAAACTCCCTGATCACTTTCAGGGAAAGGTTGTTAAAGAAAGGGTGAGGGAGGGAGTTGTGTGGTGTGTGATCTGCTTGTGGACATTCTTCTGACTGGTTGGTGGTGAGGTAACTGGGAGTCAATATCATCAATCTTCTGGTTCCAACTGATCTGGGCTCTACATGCTTGTGGGCATCATGCAGTTGACTTCTTCCACCTGGTAGGGGTTTCAGCATCTACAAAACAGCTCAAAGGATATGGCTCAGAATATTATCTATAGACTTGGAGGAGGAACTAAAGGTCTTTGACTTTGTTTAATGGCAAAACTATTATTATTTTGTCTTGTATGACTGTTTTAGTTTCTTTCTGTACTTTCTCATTTCTCTAATTAAATTTATTCTTTGGAACTTGGGGAAGGCCTAGGAGGCAAAAGTTTTTCTATACAAAAGATGCAGGGAGAGGACATAGTGAGGGGTCTGTTCCAGGAAGGCCCCATAGGGTCCTGCTCAGTTACAACTTGACTGTGTGATTCACATAATTCAACATTTCCACAATCTGAAAAACACACAAGGGGGATAGCAACTCAAGCACCAGCATCACCATCTTAATCTGGGTTCCAATTTATGCTCATGATTAGAGTGAGCAAGACTTACTGGGGTACAAAGTGGGGATTTCACATTCAATTTTATATGATTTTTACAATGTCCTCTTAAGAAATGTACATGCATCTACAATCTTTGCTGTATTCCCACTGTGAAAAATGCAATATCTGAAATATATAAAGTGTTCAATGAATGTTTAGTTATCAGTTTAAGTGGAAGAGAAGGAAGGAGAAATGATAAGAAAGAGTTAAGGAAAATGAGCAAGACAGGGAGGAATGATGGAAGGAATAAAATAAGGAGAAAGGAAGGAAGGAAGAAAGGAAGGAAAGAAGGAAAATGTTTATTGGCTCCAATTTCCAGGTATAGAGTCTGATTAAACTTTGTAAATATGTTACACAGGTGATTTTCAGGTGTAGTCAGTTAAGAATAACTGGTATGGTCTGAAAAGATAAGAAGTTCTGGAAAGGGCAGGTCTCTGAAAAATAACAACATTTAAGTAATGGGAGAGAAAGAGACTCTGTGAAAGATAAGGAAGAGCAGCAGATAAGGAGATAACAGAAAAACCATGAGATAGTGGTGTCATGGAGCCCAGGGAAGAGAAAACTTCTAGAAAGTCATATTCAACACCATCTAAGATTGTGAAAGGTCAAGTAAGGTTAGACTGAGGCATACTCAATCACAGCGGCAAATGGGAGATATTTATGAAATTTTCTAGAGCAATTATCTTGGGAATATGGGTGTTTAAGTTGTAGATTTGGAGTAAGTGGGAGTTGAGCAATTTGAGCAAGTGTAGACTTCTTATTTAAGAAGCCAGCAGAGAGTGAGACGTTGAGATTACAGGAAATAAAAGCAAGTCATTAGTGAATAGAAATCCTAGAAGAGAAGGGAGGTGATGTGACCAGGAAGACAAGTAGATATATTAGTGTGAAAGAATATACAACCACGTAGACCTGGTGCTGCAGGTGTGTAGTTTATAGTTGGCATATGGAGGGAAATTGAAGTTTTCACCTATTAATTTTAATATAATATTCAAATTTATAAGGTGAGAATATAGGAGGTACAAATTGGGTTGGAAGGCTTGAGGGGAGTCACAAATATTTGGAATATTAGTTACTAAAATGGTGCAATTATTTGAAACAAGAAAGAGGATCACTGAAGCTCAGCTGAGTTTGGGGACCCTGAATTTAGAATGATACCTTCAGGCTTTTTCTCCAGCAGTGTCCAGAAACTCAGACACTGGAAAAGAGAAATAGATATGAGACTGATACTGATATTTGAATTTGAAAGGGAGGTGTACTTTAACCCAGAGGAGCAAAAACATCAGTTGTAGATATTGGTGAGTACGGTGCAGGTGAACAGTGGCAGACTTCAGAATGAGGAAGGAAGGACGGGGCTGGCAAATGGGGGAAAAATGGAGGATGGTTGGGGGACTGCAGAGGTCTAAGGTGGTGAAAGAGCAGTGTGCTGGGACATGAATGGGTGATGACAAGTTCTAAGACATTACCATGAATTTGGTAACTAAAGTGGTGTTCAACTGCAGATAAGTCCTACAGTTAATATCAAGGGATGGAGAGCTTAGGATGATGGCTTGGACAGGAGCAGAACTTAGAACAGAGAGAAGCCCAGATGCCAAGTTTATTGATGAATGTGATCAGTAAATAACATTGAACAAAACTGTGAAAGGTGTAAAGTGATGTTACAATTCTCCTAGGCTGGAAACTTTTACACAATAGTAAAGGAACAGCATTGGTGAATTAGGAGAAAGCCAGCCTCACTTACAGGCTCCTGTGTCATGTGTGGTAGAGAAGATTAAACCTTTCTATGTAAGCATGAGTATTGGATACAGAAAATCTTGGTTCAAAACCTCATTCAGCTACTAATTTATTTGTGTGTGTCACAACAGCTCTCTAATATTCTAACTTTTTTTGCAAAATTGGTAATGATTATAGCACTTACCTCATATAGTCTTTGTGAGGATTAAAGAAATCAATCCAACTATAGAACCTAACAGTGTCTGGTGCATGGTAAGTACTTAATATAAGATAATGCTATCTAAGCACAAATAAATGTAAGATTTCTGAAGATGAGGAGTTTTATTTTTGTTCCTTTCCACTCCACACTCCTCTCCCCTACCCCAGCCCCAACCTGATGCTCCCACAGTCTGTCTCATTACAGGTAAATAGCAACTCAATTCTTCTAATTGCTCAATACCTAAATAACCATCTTTGACTCTTCTCTTCCTTTCATACTACAGCTCTATCTTTCAGCAAACCCTGTTAGCTCTATCTTCAAAATGTATCCCCAATCCAACTTTTTGCTACCAGTTCAGATGTAGAAAGTCTCGTGAAACTCACTCTTACTATCAAACCAAAATAAACTAAATAATGTATACAGTCATAGTTAAAAAAACACAGTGAGCTGAAGACAAAATAACCAAATGATTTGAACTCCAGAAAGTGAAAATTCCTTTATAGAAGGAAGACACATTGCTACTGTCATTTCTGGTGAGACTGTAAGAAGAGGAATTCACCATAGACAATGTGGGGAGAAACAAGATAAAAAACTGAGCTTTTAACAGCTGACTGTGAAATGCTAGCATCAGAGAGGCAGGGGGGCCAGAGACTTAATCCACATCTAGGGAGTATATATATGTTGCATATTTTAAATTTTTCTTTCCAATTGATTTTCCATCCTTTTCCTCCCTGCTCTAGACCCAGGAAGGATGACCTCTATTGTCTACAACAAAGGGATTCCTTGTCTTTTGGACCCTGCTTGGGCCTAGCCAATGGGAAACATAGGCAGGATACTGAAACATGGGGAGAAATTGAGGACAGAGTGTTTATTCCCCTGGTTCTTTCCCTGAGGAGTCATCATTGTTGACTTTAGTTTGCTCACTGATGTCCACAGCTTCTATCAAGTTACTTGAATACATAGCTACCCTCTCTGGGTTCCAGTTACCTCCCCCTTACACCTTCAGGTCTAGGCATGGTGATGTCTCTTCCATCTTGTCAGTAATGGAATATTGCACTAAACCTGGTAAATTTCTCTAAATCTTGCCCACATTTTAAAATTAATGGTCACTTTGTTAAACTTCTCTCAAATTACCCAGTGTGAGTATGATATTTATTTCTCTCAAGGATTCTGACTGATACAATAACGCATCCAAGGTCAAGCGCCTTGAGTAGTGTATCCACCATGACAAGGTGGAACATAGTTCTAGATTGAATGAAAATAGAGTACAGGAAAACTATCACCTAAGGGCCCTTGGGGGTCATAATTGGAAAAATTAGGTCTTTAGTTCTCCCAGGATTTCTTTGCCCTTTAGGTTTGTAGATCATGCTTTCCATAACTTGAACATACTGCATTACATGCAGGCCACCCAGAATCTCTTTGAGTATTTTGAAATTTAGTCTCTAAAGACAGTGGCTAGTTCTCCCCTGACCCCACCAGATTTATTGAGATATAAGTAACACATAACATTGTGTAAGTTTAAAATGTACAAGGTGATGATTTGACCTATGCGTATATTGCAAAATGATTATTACTTTAAAGATTACTTAACACATCCATCATGTCACTTAGTTATTTATTTTTGTGGTGAGAACTTTTAAGATCTACTGTCTTAGCAACTTTCAAGCATACACTGCAGTACTTTTAACTAGAGTCACCATGCTGTACATTACATCCCCAAACTTATTTATCTTATAACTGGAAATTTATACCCTTTGACCATCTTTACCTATCCCCTTCCCCCTGGCAACCAACAATCTACTCTTTGTTTCTGTAAGTCCAATTTTATAAGATTCCATATATAAGTGGGATCATACAGTGTTTGTTTTTCTCTGCCTGACTTATTTCACTTAGCATAATGTTCTCAAGTAACAAATTGCACAATTACTTCTTTATTATGTCTGAATATTTCATTATATGTATATGTCACAATGTCTTTATCCATTCATCTGTCAATGAACACCTTCCATGCCTTGGTTATTGTAAATAATGCTGCAGTGAACATGGGAGTACAGATATCTCTTTAAGATAGTGATTTAATTTCCTTTGGATAAATACCTAGAAGTGGGACTGCTGGATCATATGGTAGTTCTGTTTTTTATTTATTGAGGCACCTCCATACTGTTTTCCATAGTGACTGTACCAATTTAAATTCCCACCAACAGTGTACAAGGGTTCCCTTTTCTTCACATCCTCGCCAGCATTTATCTCTTGTCTTTTTGATAATAGCCATCCTAACACATGTGAAGTGATACTTGTAGATTTGATTTGAATTACCCTAGTGATAGTAATGTTGAACACAGTTTCATGTACCTGTTGGACATTTGCATATCTTCTTAGGAAAGATATCTATTCAGGTCTTCTGTCCATGTTTAAATTGCAATATTTGTTTTTGTTTTTGTTTTGTTTTGTTTGCTATTGAGTTGTATGAGCTGAATGCTTGTTGCTGTAAGCCCTGTTTCCTTTTTCATTCTCTATCTGATCCATAATGGTTGAGCCCCATAGATTCTCCCAGTGATCCCCATAAGCAAGACTTGAGTTGGGCTTCCTGTAGCTGTCCTGCAACACTAGATGTCCACCTTGGGCTCCCTTTTCTCGCTGGAGAAACCATAGGTCCACGGGGGCCCTTTCAATGAAGCATTGTGTGGGTCTAGGGGAAGGGCGATGTGGTCAAAGTGAAGCTACTCTCCCTACCTTTCCAGAGTGATACTTCTCAGTCTCTGTGGTCCAGGGAGGTACTTCAGCCTCACTCCCTGGATTCTGGGATTTTCACAATGGGGTCTTTTCTATAGAAAAAAACAGCTAGAAACTATCCAAACTTATGGATAGTTTCTAGCTGTTTTTTTTTTTTTTATGGGGGGTTGAAATAATGAAAAACCTATGTCATCATCTTACTAATGTCACCTTGAAAGTGGCTTTTTCTACAGCATTGGGTAGCTTGGTTCCAAGGATATTTATGTAGGAGAGAGGCAAGAACAACAGAGCAGTGCACCATTCTGCATATTCTTTTGGCACAAAGTTGTTTCAATTATAAATGGATAGATGGCCCCATGGGTCAGGGCATTTCATGCTTGGGTGATGGAGAAAGAGGGCCATCAATTCTCAGAACTTGTTTCTCTTTGAGAAGTTAGCTAGCTTGGTAGTGAGGCTAAGAATGTTTGTGATAACACTCTGTCAGTTGGTAGCAGTATGGCAAATTGAGAAACCTCAGCATGACCTTTGATGGTTGGCTGGGGAGAAGCGGGTCCATCTAGGACATAGCCTGCATCACTGTTACTTGAGTCACTTTTACCTGAATCATTTAGTGTGGAAAATATGTGTCACAGGGACTTGACCTCAGACTGCTCAAAATGCATACTTTTTCTAGTTTCCATGGAGATGGTTGCAGTGAGGCCAGCTTGGGTCATGTACATGGCTGTGTCAGGGGAATGTATAGAATTGTGTCTGTGACCAATTCCACTCCTCTTCCAAGAAAGAGCATATATTACTGTACTTTGGTGCTAGAATAGTTGCAGGCATAGAAAAGGCCAAAGAGTATGCCTTGGTTTTTGAAATGGCCAAGCCTCTCTAAATTGAAGAACACTAGTCAGAATACATACATAAAGCAGTAAGATTGAGAGCTGGAAAGCAGGTTAAGTTTTGTTATCAACTGGAAAAACCAAGCAGGAGAGGAGCCACAGACTGTGAGGATCAGTGTCAGCAATAAAATATCCAGAGGCTTAGTGAGCCAGGGGTCATCCTGCCTGATTGCCTCAGAGACAACTATTGGCCACTGGAGAGGACAATGCTTAGGGCATTGCATTGCATGGGTTCCATTTTCAAATAAGAAGAGGATCTTTCAAAAGACATAGGATATACCCTCAGGTGGCAATCAAGCAATAGGGGGTGGGAGGAAAAAGGGAAGCTCTACCTACTAGGGACAAAGACCCAACTCAGAAGGGAGTCTGGAATAATAGAGAATGGAGATGGTGAAAACTCTGTGTTCTGTAACCACTGATAAACTTCTAAGTGTATTATATTTGTTGTCTTCTGTTTTCCAGCATGATACTCAGTAAAACCCTTAAGATAGAAGATCTTGTTTTTGAGTAAGAGGAAAACTGCAGTAACTCTGGCTGTGCTTGGAGGGAAGGCAGTTGAACTCTAAGCATGTGAGAGACAAAAGCTAGAGACAGGGAGACACAGAGAGAGAAGAGAATAGAAGAGAACAGGAGAGGAGAGGAGTGGAGAGGATAGAAGAAAGAGAAGGGAAGAGAAGAGAAGAGAAGAGTAGAGAAGAGAAGAGAAGAGAAGGAGAGAGGGCAAAAAGAAAAGATTGCAGACTGAGACCCCTAAGTTCTTTAGCCAAAGCAAGAAATGCAGGCAGAGGATCAGCAAAAAGACCTCATGAGACCATCTCAACAGTTGGTTAATAGAAGAACCATGAGAGCAAACTACTACAAAAGATATAGATGCATCAATCAGGAAGAAATTTTTGTGAACACAAACTGAAAAGTTGTCCCTTTTATGGATGGCCTATGGTGCTGTGATGTACTGAGGAGTATCTTCTTATAGATCTGTGTGAAAGCAGACACTAATGTGAAGCCAGTTTCGTATTTGCTAATTCACTGAATCCCAGCAACAATTCTGGGAAACGAGTCCTGTATGCATAGTTCCATCGTGGATATGAGAAAAATGTGAGTCTCAGGTTAAGTGATTTACCATATGTTATATAATTAATAAGTGACAGAGTTGAGTTTCTCTGGACATTTTCCTCTGGATTCCTGGTTACTTGCTCTATCCTTTTGACTATAGCTTCCTCATGCTGTTCTCTGTAGAAATTCCAAATGAAAGAGACACATTTATTTAATGAAAAGAAGTTCCAAAAGGTGGGCAGGCTTGTCACTTAGACAAGCTACCATAAGAAAACACTGTCTTGTATTTTTTTTTTTTATGTTTAAGACCTTGCCTTACCCCTCAGACTCAATGACTGGTGCCGCTTCTCTGGCTTTGACCTCCAACTTTCCTCAGTGACCATAGTTTAAACTCTTCTTCACTACTATGCTTTAGGCTACTGTGGGTAAGGACCTTGTTTGATCCAGACAAGTTTCAAAACTCTACAATAGAAACATACTGCTTCTTTGGACATGGACTGCTAGAATCACTCCAAAGTCATATGGAGCACTTCTAGCGGGTAAGGCCTTGCTAGGCACCCATCTTGGGTAACTTAGGTAAACTTGAGGTATTCTTGTCTATGCTACTAAGGTTTCTGAGAATAATGAGGTAGATACCTTCTCCATAGCTTCTAATTAATCAATAATATCTGAGATTTGATGTGGAAGTAGTCGGAACTAGCTCATAAACAAGGAATTAAAACAGGATATGATGCTAGAGGGATGGACATGAGTGAAAGGTGGTGGGAAGGGTGTTTAAGAAGGAATAAAGCAGGTTGTTATATCAATATATGTATACTATGGTGGATGCTATGTATGCCGCCATATATCCCATTACCCCTCTCAGGATCAAGGCAATAATTACTCCAGCTGCCAGTCATCTTGCATGTTGACAACTCATAGCTGAATTCTAACTCAAAAGTTGCCTTCAGACAAATGGAGCTACCTGTTCTGATATTATGACTTTCTCTTCAGGGACGGTCTGTATCCACTAACTGGTTGGAGTAAGAGTATAGCAGCCCAGCCCCCTTGCCTCAGTATGTGCCAGCTGTCCATGTCCACCCAAGCTCTAGAGCTCCCCGCAGGATTGGCTGGGTCCTTCATTGTGACTATGTTGGAGTTCCGCTTTTCTTTCCTTGATCCTGTTTCCCTCACTCACTCACAAGTGCTGCTAAGAGTAATCCCAAGTAAACCCTCTACATGCAAATCACCTCTTCAGAATCTGTACTCTGGGAAACCCATCCTGTGGGAGTTAGTTCCAGGTATGGTCCTGGGAAGTAGCACCAAAATGGGGGTTTCAGCTGGATGCTTGCTGACCATCTGATAAAGAACCCATTACTGACATTAGGTGGAACACTGATAGCCCCTGACATGTGTTTGTTCAAGCTTTTAGTGGCGGTAAGCTGGGATAGGATATCAATGCAAGGCACATACTACTAGGTACAATGTCTCCAATGTTTGAGAGATATGGTGGAAATTGTAAATATGAAAGCTAAGAAATTGGATTACTATTATTGGGATTATTGATGTTTTGGAGAAAGATTTTAAAAAGCTGAAAATGACTAAGTACTAATTAAAGGCTAAACGGGCAAGTCAGAGATCCTCCTTAGCAGCATTTAGAGACTCTTGTCTCATTCAGCCTGAGGACTGACAAAAAATTAAGATCAGGCCCAGCACTTAATTATAAAAGTAGCAGACCAGAGAATGTTGAATTCTCAGCCCTGGTAAGTCTTCGGCCAAGGTTCAAGCCCTGATTCAGGAGTGAAACCCCAAGAGGAGGAATGGGTATATCAGGGTCAATATACACAAAGATGTTGAATTTAAAGATTCTCCTGAATATTCTGAGTCTGCAGAAGTGACCCAATTCCTCATGTTAAAGGTTGATGTTTGCAAATAAGCATGGAAAGTCAAACTGTGCCCACTCTCTCCATTCCTAGAATCTGTCCTCACCTCCTCTCCTTACCATCAGATCAATAGCTAGCATTAAGTCACAACATAACCCAGCCACAGAGTTGTAAAGCCTGCTAGGATAGAGAAAGAATTATACCACAAGGCAGTTATAGTATCTAGCCAACATGTATTGATAGAAGCTAGAAAGGTATATATGTGCCTGATAGTGATGGATAAGGTATAGGATGGAACATAAAGTTGGATAAGGGAGATTTTGAAAATATGGGAGTACTCCCATGATATAGGATTTGATATCTTGGCAAAGACCCCCAAAACAGTGCTAAAATGCTGTTCAGTTAGTTCTTAGTAGTTTGAATAAAACAATGTGAAGTAAAAAGATCTGAACCATTGTGGCAGATGGTGAAAGAAGGAATCAAAAGTCTCAGAGAAGTAAGCATGTTAGAGTATGCATACTACAAAGGCTGAAAAACTTGTCACATAATTATTTTCCTTAAAAAAGCTTTGAGAACAACATTCCATAGACCAAAACAAAGATTCGCACTGATGAAAGAGGGTCATCAGCACCAATGGGAAACTTGGTTGTGGCCTTCTTGAATAGTTCAGAGACACAGTAGATTATACTGTTATGGAACTAGGCTCTGGGGTGTTAGGGTTCTTAAATAATAGAGGCCAAGTGGTGGCATTTAACTGTCAGAAGCAAGGTAGATGAAATTATCACAATGAGCATCAAGGTCAGAGTAGAAATCTGACCTCTGGAAATCTATAGATATAATTAATATAACACAGTATTACTAGGGGGAAGGAAAAATCGTAAGCCATCACAAGGGCACTGCTAAATCCATACAATTAGAAGAAACCAAAAATAGATGATCAGGAAGCCACATCAATAAAAAGTCACTATCTTTTGCCAAATTTCTGGATCTGAGCCAGTTTACAGACCCAGAACCCATCGACCCAAGAAGATTAGTTTCTAGGAGAAAGACTCTGAAACACTACAGAAAGTGTGTCATATTTTTTTCCCCAATTCTTCTCTAAAGAGACCTATGACTATATACTCAGGTACATTGGGAAAAGAGGAATATCTAGATATTTCAAGGACTGTTAGAAACAAGGTCTGAGTGGATATTTATATCTAGAGAATTGAAGCATCTACATGGAGCACTTTTAAGTGAGGCAGTGTATAGGGACTAAGTATCAAATGGAGTCCATTTAATTTACCAGTCTAGCTTCTACAAAAACACATGGAGGATGACTCTGTTTGGACTACTACAAACTCAGCCAAGTAGTAGCTCCATTTGCAGCTGCTGTGGCGCATATAGTATCTTCACTACAGCAGATTAATACTGTCTCAGGCACACAATACATGACCAGTTATCTGGCTAACATATTCTTTTCTGTCCCTATCAGAA
Organism: Camelus bactrianus; assembly: GCF_048773025.1. NCBI lineage: Eukaryota > Metazoa > Chordata > Mammalia > Artiodactyla > Camelidae > Camelus > Camelus bactrianus. The sequence continues at coordinate 101,412,467 of NC_133575.1, read as the reverse complement.
GAGAGGATCAGGAACAGTTTTCATTATCTTGGGGCAGACAATATACATTTATAATCCTGCACCAAGGCTAGAGCATCTAGCCATTCTACAAAATATTACATTGTATATCTATGAAGTCATGTTGAAATGAGCTGATGAGCAAGAAGTGACTAGTATATTAGAGATCTTATTAAGGCTCATGCACTTCAGAGGCACAAGATTAATCAGGGACAAAGGAAATGGCATTTGGATGTACCTATGAAGTGATGAACATCTTCATTCTACATCATCATTTATTGATATTTATTTTCATCCTCCTTTCTTCTTTTCTAATGTAAGAAATAGAGATCAGAAATAAATCCACACATATATGCTTAACTAATCTTTGACAAAGGTGCCAAGAGTACACAATGGGGATAGGATAGTCTCTTTAATAAATGATGTTGGGAAAACTGGATATCCACATGCAAAAGAATGAACTTGAACCCTTATCTTTCACCATATACAAAAATCAACTCAATATGGGTTAAAGACTTAAATGTAAGATCTGAAACTATAGATCTCCTAGAAGAAAACATAGGGAATAAATACCTTGACACTTGCTTTGGCAATGATTTTATTTTTTTTTTGTTATATGACACCAAAAGCACAAGCAATAAAAGCAAAGATAAACTAGTAGGACTACATCAAACTAAAAAACTTCTCTCCAGCAAAAGAAACAATCAGCAAAATGAAAGGCAACCTATGAATTGAGAGAAAATATGTGCAAACTGTATTTCTGATAAGGGATTAATATCGCAAATATATAAGGAACTCAAACAACTCAACTGCAAAAAGAAGGAAGGAAGAAAGGAAAGAAAAAGAAAGAAAGAAAGAAAGAAAGAAAGAAAGAAAGAAAGAAAGAAAGAAAGAAAGAAAGAAAGAAAGAAAGAAAGAAAGAAAGAAAGAAAGAAGGAAGGAAAGAAGGAAGGAAAGAAGGAAAGAAAGAAGGAAAGAAAGAAGGAAAGAAAGAAAGACCTAAATAGACATTTCTTCAAAGAAGCCACACAACGCCAACAGGTATATGAAGGGATTCTCAACATCACTAATCATTAGGGAAATGCAAATCAAAACCACAATGAGGTATCACCTCACTTCTATTAGGATGGCTAATATAAAAAAAGACAAGAAATAACAAGGATTGGCCAGAATGTGGAGAAAAGGAAACCCTTGTATACTGATGGTGAGCATGTAAATTGGTATAGCCATTATGAAAAACAGTATGGAGATTTCTCAAGAAATTAAAAATAGAACTACCATATGACTCAGCAATCTCACTTCTGGGTATATACTCAAAGGAAATAAATTCAGTATCTCAAAGAAATTATTTGCACTATCAAATTCATTGCAGTACTATTCACAATAACCAAGATATGATTTAAAAAATTTTTTCTATTTTGTTTGTTGTAATTTCTCCATTTTCCTTTCTTATTTTGCTAATTTGTGCTCTCTCTTTTTTCTTCTTTGTGAGTTTGGCCAGAGGTTTGTCGATTTTATTTACTTTTTCAAAAAACCAGCTTTTGGTTTGGTTGATTTTTTCTATGGTCTTGTTAATCTCTATTGTATTTAATTCCTCTCTGATCTTTATTATTTCCTTCCTTCTGCTGCCTTTTTGGGGCTTTTTGTTCTTCTTTTTCTAATTCATTCAGGTGATGGGTTAAATTGTTTATTTGAGATTGTTCTTCTTTTTTGAGGAAGGCCTGTATCGCTATAAACTTCCCTCTTAGCACTGCCTTTGCTGTGTCCCATAGGTTTTGAGTGGTTGTGCTTTCATTATCATTTGTCTCAAGGTATTTTTTAATTTCAGCTTTGATTTCCTCATTGACCCATTGTTTTTTCAATAACATATTGTTTAATCTTCATGCTTTCCTTTTTTTCTCCTTTGTTTCTCTGTTGTTGATTTCCAGTTTCATGGCATTGTGGTCAGTAAAGATGCTTGAGATAATTTCTATCTTCTTAAAATTGTTGAGGTTTCTTTTGTGCCCAAGTACATGATCGATCCTGGAAAATGTTCCATGTGCACTTGAAAAGAATGTATATCCTATTTTTTGGGGGTGTAATGCTCTGAAAATATCCACCAAATCTAGTTTTTCTATTGTAGTATTTAATTTTTCTGTTGCCTTGTTTATTTTCTGTCCAGAAGATCTGTCTAGTGATGTTAATGCAGTGTTAAAATCTCCAACTATGATTGTATTCCCATCAATATCCCCCTTTATCTCTGTTAGTAATTCTTGTATGTACTTAGGTGCTCCTATATTGGGTGCATATATATTAACGAGTGTAATATCCTCATCATGTATCACTCCTTTAATCATTATAAAATGTCCTTCTTTATCTTTCTTTATGGCCTTTGTTTTAAAGTCTATTTTGTCTGAAATCAGTACTGCAACACCTGCTTTTTTGGCTTTTCCATTTGCATGGAATATCCTTTTCCATCCTTTCACTCTCAATCTATATGTGTCCTTCTCCCTAAAGTGGGTCTCTTGTATGCAGCATAGTGAAGGTTCTTGCTTTATTATCCAGTCTGCCACTCTGTGTCTTTTGACTGGAGCATTTAGTCCATTAACATTGACAGTAATTAATGATAGATGTGTGTTTATTGCCATTTTGAACTTATCTTTGCAGTTGAATTGGTATATCTTCTTTGTTCCTTTCTTCTTCCTTTTGTGGTTTGGTAATTTTCCTTTGTATTATCATGGATTTTATTTAATTTTTGTGACTCCCTTGTAAGTTTTTGGCTTGTGGTTACCCTTTTTTGTAAATCTATTAGCCCATTACTATAACTGTTTTTATTAAACTGATAGTAACATGATCTCAAACCCATCCTACTGTTAAAAAAATTTAAAAAAGAAAGAAAAAAATATTCTATATTTCCCTGCCTCCCCAAACAATTGAAATATGTTTAATTTACAATGTTGTGTTAGTCTCTGATGTTCAGCATAGTGATTCAGTTATATACACTTATATGTATATTCTTTTTAAAATTCTTATTCTTTATAAATTATTACAAGATATTGAATATAGTTCCCTGTGCTATACAGTAGGATCTCATTGTATATCTATTTTATATATAATATTTTGTATCTGCTAATGACAAACTCCTAATTTATCCCACCCTTCCTTTCCCCTCTGGTAACCATACGTTTGTTACCTATGTCTGTGAGTCTGTTTCTGTTTTGTAAATAAGTTTATTTCTGTCTTTTTTTTTTTTTTTAGATCCCATATGTAAATTATATCATGTAGTATTCGTCTGTCTCTTTCTGACTAATTTCACTTAGTATGACAATCTCTAGGTCCATCCATATTACCACAAATGGAATTATTTCATTCTTTTTTATGGACAATAGCTAAGATATGGAAACAATATTTCCCTCCACAGGAATTGTTATTATATATATATAATGGAATATTATTCAACCTTAAAAAAGAAAGGAATCCTGCCATTTGTGACAATGTAGATGAACTTGGAGGACATTATGCTAAGTGAAATAAGACAGACACAGAAAGATAAATATTGCATGATCTCATTTATATGCAGAGTCAAAAAAAAAGTGGAAGCTAGAGAAACAGTAGGACAGTGGTTGCCAGAGCCTGTGGGGTAGGGGGAATGGGAAGATGTTGGTCATAAGTTACAAATTTTCAATTATAAGATGAGTAAGTTCTAGATTTCTAATATAAGTATGGTAACTATAGTTAATAATAATAATGCTTTGTATACTTAAAATTTGCTAAGAGGTTAGATTTTAATTGTTTTCACCACACAGATACACAGGCACACAGATACACACACACATGCAATGATAACTATGTGAAGTGATGGATATGTTAATTAGCTTGATTTTGGTAAACATTACACAAGATACACTTACATCAAAGCACCATGTTGTACACCTTAGATATATACAATTTTAAATTTGTCAATCATTCTTAACTGAAGGTAGAAAAAAGCATTTAGACCTATGAATTTCCCTGCAAACTCTGCTTTAGCTATATACAGTAATTTTCAAAATGTTGTGTTTTAATTTTCATTCTGTTCACTGTATTTTCTAATTTTCCTAGTCATTTATTCTTTGTCCCTTGATTTATTTGAAAGTGCACTAATTTCATAATATTTGGATTTTCTAAAAGATATTTCTATTCATTTGAAATTTAATTCTGTTGTGGTAAGAAAAAATACATAATTTCAGCCTTTCTAAATGTATTGAGACTTGTTTAATGGCCCAGCATGTGGCCAATCTTAGGGAATTTTCCATTTATGTTGTATATTCTGAAGTTGTTGCATGTAGTGTTTTAAAAATATCAATCCAGGCTACTTGATTGATAGTGTTGATCAAGTCTTATCTTAATGAATTCATGTCATCTTGTCTTATTAATACTGAGATAAGAATATTGACATCTCCAAATATATTTGTGCATTTGTTTTATCTCCTTTCAGTTTTGCCAATTTTTGTTAAATGTATTTTGAAACTCTGTTTTTAGGTGCATACATGGGTAGCATTTCTATGTCTTCTTTATTAATGTACTTTTTTATCATTATAAATTTCCCTCTTTATCTCTGGTAATAATTCTTGTCTTGAACTCCATTCTACCTCATATTAATATAGAAGCTTCAACTTTTTTTTAATGATGGGGTATGCATAGCATATTTTTCCCATCCTTGAAGTTTTAACCTGTGTCTTTATATTTAAAATGTGTTTCTTGTAGATTGCATATATGTAGTTGTCTTTTAAAACAACCTGAAAATATCTACTTTTAATTAAAAATCTACATATGACACAATTATCTACATTGTTTAATTTTTACAATCTTTGTTTCTTTTCTAATTGTTCTGTATGGTCTTTGTTCATTTTTCTCCTTTTCATGACTTTTAAAAAATTGACTCTGTTTCAGTATCTCATTTTATCTCCAACTGGCTTATTACCTATACCTCTTTGTTTTATTTTTTAGTGGTATTTCTAGGGGATATGCATCTCTAACTTAAAGATGCATATACTGTGCATCAAACATTATGATACTATGCCACTTCGTATATAAGAAACTTGAAAAAGTATATTGCCATTTACTCCTTCATACCTTTTGTATTATTGTTCATTTTACTGCTGCATGTTATACATTCAAAAATAAGTTATTTTTATTTTTGATATAAACACTCAACAAAATGGAAAAAAATCTCTTTTTACATTTACTCATATATACTATTCCTGGTGCTGTTCATTCCTTTGTATATATCTGAAAATTTTTAAAACTTTTTTTTATTGAGTTATAGTCATTTTACAATGTTGTGTCAAATTCCAGTGTAGAGCACAATTTTTCAGTTATACATGAACATACATATATTCATTGTCATGTTTCTTCACTGTGAGCTACCACAAGATCTTGTATATATTTCCCTGTGCTATACAGTCTAATCTTGTTTATCTATTCTGCATATGCCTGTCAGTATCTACAAATTTTGAATTTCCAGTCTATCCCTTCCCACCCCCCACCCTCTTGGCAACCACAAGTTTCTATTCTATGTCTATGAGTCTATTTCTGTTTTGTATTTATGTTCTTCTTTTTTTTTTTTTAAGTTCCACATATGAACAATCTCATATGGTATTTTTCTTTCTCTTTCTGGCTTACTTCACTTAGAATGACATTCTCCAGGACCAACCATGTTGCTGCAAATGGCGTCATGGTGTCAGTTTTTGTGGCTGAATAGTATTCCATTGTATAAATATACCACTTCTTCTTTATCCAGTAATCCATTGATGGACATTTAGGCTGTTTCCATGTCTTGGCTATTGTAAACAGTGCTGTTATGAACATTGGGGTGCAAGTGTCTTTTTGAAGTAGGGTTCCTTCTGGGTATATGCCCAGGAGCAGAATTCCTGGGTCATATGGTTAAGTCTATTCCTAGTCTTTTGAGGAATCTCCATACTGTTTTCCACAGTGGCTGCACCAACCTGCATTCCCACCAGCAGTGTAGGAGGGTTCCTTTTTCTCCACAGCCTCTCCAGCATTTGTCATTTGTGAACTTTTGAATGATGGCCATTCTGGCTGGTGTGAGGTGATACCTCATTGTAGCTTTGATTTGCATTTCTCTGATAATTAGTGATATTGAGCATTTTTTCACGTGCCTATTGATCATTTGTATTTCTTCCTATGGACAATTAATGTATGATAAAAGAGCAGAGAACATACTATTGAGAAAGGATAGTCTCTTCAATAAATGGATTGGGAACACTGGACAACCATATGCAAAAAAAAGAAGGCACTAGACGACTGGACTACTATGTCACATCATACACAGAAATCAACTCGAAATGGATTAAAGACTTGAATGGAAGACCTGCAACCATAAAACTTCTAGAAGAAAACATAGGCAGTTCATTCTTTGACATTGGTGATAGCAATATCTAGACATAGAATACAAACTTGTGGTTGCCAAGGGGGTGGGGAGTGGGAAGGGACAGACTGGGAGTTCAAAATTTGTAGATACTGACAGGCATATGCAGAATAGATAAACAGTATTATACTGTATAGCACAGGGAAACATATACAAGATCTTGTGGTAGCTCACAGCGAAAAAAAATGTGACAATGAATATATGTATGTTCATGTATCACTGAAAAATTGTGCTCTACACTGGAATTTGACACATTGTAAAATGACTATAACTCAATAAAAAATGTTAAAAAAATCTTTCTGGACATGTCTTCTCAGGCAAATGGAACAAAAACAAAAATAAACAAATGGAACTACTTCAAACTAAAATCTTCTGCACATCAGAAGAAATCATCAACAAAACAGAAAAACAATCTGCTGAATGGGAGAAGATATTTGCAAATCATATATCTGATAAAGGGGTAATATTTTTTGATGTTTTGATATCTCCCTGTGGTTTTGATTTACATTTCTCTGATGATAAGTGATGCTGAGCTTCTTTTCAAATACCTGTTGGCCATTTGTATGTCTTCTTTGGAAAAATGTCTAATCAGTTCTTTCCCCCATTTTGTGAGTAGGAACAGCTTCTTTTATATATTTTTCTTGCACATGGTTGACTAACCATTACAACCATTACATTAGTATTGAATAACTAATGTATTCTGGTTACAAATGTGGAGAAATAAATATAAGCAAAAGAATCTGCTAGGCAGTCAGCTCAGTATATCATTATATTACAAATTTCATTGTGGGTTCTTTTGAATGAAAATGGATATTTAAAAAATTCTCAATTAACTTTGGCTTTCTTACTGGAGTACAATTGACTGTTTTGGTTTTCCCCCTAGTTTTACTGAGATATAATTGACAAATAACATTGTTTATACTTAATGTGTGCAATGTGATGATCTGATATATGTATACATTGGGAAATTGTACCACAATAAAGTTAGTTAACACATCCACCATCTCATATCATTATCTTTTTTTGTGTGTGTGGTGAGAACTTTTAAGATCTCTCTTAGAAGCTTTCAAATATACAATAGTATTAACTATAGTCACCATGCTGTACACTACATCCCCAGAACTTATTCATCTTATAAATGGAAGTTTGTACCCTTTGACCATATCACCCTTTTGCCCCTGGCAACCACTAATCTACTGTCTGGTTCTATGAGCTTGATTTTTTTAGATTCTACATGTGATTTTGATTTCTTTAATATTCGACATGTAAGTAAGATCATACGGTATTTGTTTTTATCTATCTGACTACTTTCACTTGGCATAATGCCATAAAGGTCCACCCATGTTGTCACAAATGTCAGGGTTTCCTTCCTTTTTATGGCTGAATACACATGCATGTGCACGCATGAGTGTGTATCAACTTTTCTTTACCTATACATCTGTTAACAGACATGTAGGTTGTTTCCAAGGCTTAGATATTGTAAATAATTCTGCAACAGATATGGAGGCACAGATAGCTCTTTGAGATACTGATTTCATTTTTATCAGATGTATACTCAGGAGTGGGATTGCTTGATCATATGGTAACTCTATTTTTAAAATTTTAAGTAACCTCCTTATTGTTTTCCATAGTGGCCATGCCAATTTACATTCCCATCAACAGTGTGCAAGGATTCCTTGCTGATTTTTTAATTGAGTTATTTGTTTTTTGGTTGCTGTTATTGAGTTGTAAGAGTTTCTTATGTATTTTGGTACTAAATCCTTATCAGATATATGGTTTGCAAATATTTTCCCCTATTTTGTAAGTTGCCTTTTCATTTTATTGACCGTTTTCTTTGTCTCACAGAACTTTAAGTTGATGTAGCACCACTTGTTTATTTCTGTTTTTGTTGCCTGTGCTTTTGGGTTCAGATAAAAAATTGAGTTAATTTTTAGAGTGATAAAAAACATTTATTAGCTCAATAAATTGAGTTAATTTTTGTATAAACTAAGAATCTTTGGTTGAGATTCACTTTTTTCCCTATGGATTTCCAACTGTTCCAATACCGTTTGTTTTTGAAAATGTTATTTTTTCCCCTCTGTTGAATTGCTTTTGCACCTTTGCCAAAACCAGTTGGGCATATTTGTGTATATCTGTTTCTAGGTTCTCTATTCTGCTTCATTGATCTATGTGTCTATCACTCTGCCAATACCAGACAGTCCTTATTACTGTAGTTATATAATAAATCTTGAAATTGGGTAGACTGATTCTCCCACTTTGTGCTTTTTCAGAACTGTTTTTTAGCTATTCTAGTTCCTTTCACTTTTCATATATGTTTTACAATAGTTCCTGCCAAAAACTAAGCAAGATATTTTTATAGGTTTATTGTTTAAATATACCTATATGTAGTAGATATATATGGTCTACAAAAAGTCTTGTTTGGGTTTTGGTAAGAATTATATTACATATGTATATCAATTTGGGGAGGAATCACATCTTCACTTTGTTGAGTCTTTCAATCAATGGACATGTTATATCTCACCATGTATTTAGGTCATTTTTGGTTTCTTATGTAGTTTTCATCACACAGCCCTTTACATGTTTTGTTAGATTTATATCTAAGTCTTTTACTTTTTGATCACTGTAAGTGCTATTATGTTTTTACAATTTAATTTTGGTACCCACCTGTTTACCAGCTACTTGACGACAGGTTGATCATGAAAGAGATAGTGTTTTGTCCTTACTGGAACAGATACTCTGGATATGGTTTACCTTCACTGCATGCAATGTTTTTGCCAAAACTACCATCCATGGACTTACAGAATGCCTTATTCATTGTAATGGTATTCCACACTTCATTGCTTCTAATCAAAGAACTCACTTTGCAGCAAAAGAATTATGGCAATAGGCCCATGCTCATGGAATTCACTGGCCTTGCCATGTCCTTACCATCATGAAGCAGCTGGCTTGTTAGAATGGTCAAGTGGCCCTTTGAAGACTCAATTACAGTGCCAGTTAGATCACATTCCTTCTAGGACTGGAGCAAGGCTCTTCAGAAGGCTGAATATACTCTGAATCAATGTCCAACATATGGTTCTATCACAATTCATGGTTCCTGGAATCAAGGAATGGAAATAGGAGTTGCACCACTTGTGACCCACCAACAAAATTTTTCCTTCCTGTCCTGTGTGCTGAGCCAAGAAGGAGAGCTATGGCATTTATAGCCTAAGTTGTCACCTGTGTTCTTTCTTAGCCTACTAAGTTGTGGTGGACTCATACAAGCTGCAAGACTGGCAGGACAGAGGTCAGTCTTCTGGGGAGCTTCTGTGGAAGAGTTGGGGGCATACTACATATGTCTCTACTCTTTCCATCTCCCAGGAGAAGCTGAGAAATGGGTTTTTTTTGTCCACTTGCTCTGTGCTGAGCAGGAAGAGGAACTAAGGTGCCTGCCTTCCCAAGCTGTTGTCTGCATTCTCTCCAAGGCTGCTAGACTGTGGTGGACCCATCCAGCCTGCAAGATTCACAGGGTAGAGGTCAGTTGTCTAAGGCGCCTCCTCAGAATAGTTGGATCGCTGGATGTTAAAATCACCCCCTTACCTCACTTGATCAAAGCTGGGAGCTTAAGAGTCTCTTTTTGATGGTATGACATTGCACTGGGGGCAGGGACTCTGGCAAGGAGATGTCCCAAATCTCTCCACCAGATTCAGTCTGGTTTCATGGTTGCTTAGAATGCGTGAGCTTTCACTTTGTTTCTGGGTTTCTTACAAAGAGAATTTGCCCATGAATTATCGCTGAATTGGTGTGTTTGTGAGTGGAAGGACAGTCTAGGGCTTCCTAGACATCTTGCTGCTGTCACTCTCAAGCTTTTTTTAAGGCTTTGATAGGGTGGATCAAATATAAGTCTCACTCTAGGGTTAATTTAGCCTCACTACTAGGGTATTGTTGTAGGCTGAAAAAATGCTCCCTTCTCTCAAAAAATATTCACTTCTAAATCCCCAGAACCAATCGATATTACCTTTTATGACAGAAGAGTAAATATTGCATGTGTAGAAATAGTGATTAAGTTTGGGATCTTGAAAGCAGGAGCTTATCTTGACTTATCCAGGTAGGCTCTAAATGCAATTACATGTTTCCTTATGAGAGAGAAGCAGGGGAAGTTTATACACACACACATATGAAAGTGATTTGAAGATGCAGGCAGAAATTGGAGTGATGCAGCCGGAAGCCAAGGAATGCCAAATCATCCATCAGTCGCCAGAAGCTAGAAAATACAAGGAACACATCCTCCTCCAGAACCTCTGGAGGGAGTGCAGCCCTGATGGCACATTGATTTTGTGCTAATGGCCTCTAGGACTGTGAAAGAATAGATTTCTATTGTTTTAAGCCATCAAGTTTGTGCTAATTTTTTTTTACAGTAGCCACAGGAAATTAATCTTTCTGAGATCTCTACTGAATGCTTCAGATTTCAGTAAAATTTATCCACTTTTGATGGATGAAAATAGAATATCTCTCATTCCTGTGTGAGCAGTAGAAATTTTTCAACCTAAATCTCTCTGGTAACTGTTATTTGCCTGGACTTTTGGTATTTCACCCTGAGTATGCACATCTTAATATTCAGCAGAATACTTACAGGGAACACTTATGAAATTATGGATTGGGGGACTGGTTGATGGAGACAGACACAAGGGAACTTTTGGGGTAATGAAAATCTTTTATATTTTGATTGTGGTAGTTGTTACTTCCAGGGGGTATATGAACTTGTCAGAACCCATCATGAAGTATACTCAAAATGAGTGAATTTTATTGTATGTAAATTATATATATTAAAAAAGATTTTTAAAGAAACTATGCTTTGCCAAGATGATCTGACAGGTCTTGAATCAATAGGTATGGTCAGAAGTTTATTGCCCTAAGGCTGAAGTAAAGCCTGGAAGAGAGAATTCTTCATTTTACATAAGACTAGTAGAGGAGCCTGCTGTTCTTCTGCCACGTGTTATCTATATACTATTGGAAGAACTTAGCCTGAGGCTTAGAGAAACTATTCAAGTGCTTGACATAATCATGGGCCCTAGACCCCAGATTAATCATGTTCACATGTAGTTTTGCTTTCAGTTCTGAATGTGCCTTTTGGTAAGCAGCATATTTGTCTGGAATCCCAGGTAATGAAGTGACAGATTGTGTAGGGCCATAGTGAGCAGAGCTAGAACTTAAGGCAGAAGTTCAAAATAAGATGAACAGCACAGGTTTTCCTAGAATATAGACAGGCACTTGGCTCTCCATCTATAAAGGCAATAGACCAAGGAGTGGATATGAGTAGTAACACACTGATAATACTGGGTTTTTTGTATGTTATCTCATGAGCATGTTAATTTAGTTATTTCTATTCCTCTTAACATGGGAGATCAGAAAGAGTTTCCATTTAAATTAGGATAACCTTGGGATCTGGCCACCAGTGTAAAAGCCAGAACACACCACCCAGAATTCAGTGTTATGAAATGTCCTCCTCACTGCCCTTTGCAGGCAAGAGTGAAAGGTGAAATTTGTACTCTCAACGTGGGATGCTGAGTGGTATACCAGAGTTTCCAGTGGTGGAGGTGACACCCATGGACAAAGTGGTTAGCTCTGCTTTGGTACATATTCAGAGGCTAGTGTGTCTAGGAGGCCTGTGGCATGAGTTCCTCTCTTTCACTAGTTTTGTAGACACATATGTAGTCACACCTTGAGGCTTATTATTTTTTATTTTTCATTGAGGTATAGTTGATTTACAATATTATATTAATTTATGGTATATAATACCGTGATTCAAAATTTTTATAGATTATAGTCCATTTAAAGTTATTATAAAATATTGGCTATATTCCATGTGCTGTACAATATATCCTGCTTATTTATTTTATACATAGTAGTCTGTATCTCTTAATCCTCTACCACTATCTTGCCCCTCCCCTCCACCCTGAGGCTTAATATTTCTGAGAAAATAATAGGGCTCTCACCAATCCATCTTGTAGTTTCCCCTGAGAATTGCTGAGAACCCACACTGCAGTACCTATTCTTTTTAGTCAACAAATGGCACTATAGGCTAACTCCTAACTGGCAGGACTACTGGAAAAAAAATCATTGCTTAAGAGAGTCAGGATTGCTGGACTCTCCTCATGTCCTGTCAGAATCTGAAGTATCTAGAATCCTTCCTAATCTGGGTTTGCATGTTGCTAGCGAATTTCCCCAGAAGTGAGAGTGACAGGGCAATGGTGCTGGTTGAAGGCAAAGATTCCTAGCTCTGTTCTAACTCTGCCTTGAATGCATCATGCTGAACACTGGAGGGCACCCTTGTGCTATTAGAAGTTGAGACCTGTGGGTAGCATTAGACCCTGCAATTAACCGTGGGATGCAGAGAATTTTGCCCAGTCTCCTGCGGGATTTATCAGATGGTGCCACTGGGGCCTGGCCTGGGTTCAGGGACATGAGGAAAAAGATAAAATACTGATTACACATTCAGGCAGTGGTGGCCTAAATTTTTAGGCAAAGCTCACAGGCCCACAGGCATGAGAGGAGACATTAAAGAAGCCAACCAGAAGGGGCAAATACTTTCAACTAGCATCTGTATGCATATTCCCAAATCTATATTTCTAGATTTTTTTTCCTGAGCTTTAGATATATATCCTACTGGCTACTGGATATATAGCCACTTGACTATCCATCATTCACCTTAGACTCAAAATTTCCAAAATAGAACTAATATTTTCCTTATTCTCCTTGCCACCCACACTCCTCACATTCCCATCCCATGTCAAAACCTCACCTGTCATCCCCTTTCTCTGCCTCACTGACTTGCTCATTTCCCAGTAGTCCCTGTGTCAGTAAATAGTGCCATCTTGTTCAAGTAATCAAACTAGTGGTACCATCCTTGACACATTTTTCCTTCTATCTTCTTTTTCATTCGATTACTCTGTCCTGTTCATCCTATTTCCTAAATATCTCTTGAATTTACACAACTTTCCACTTTCCTAGCCACCATCTCCTCTCACTTGGATTACTGCAGTGACCTTATACACATTCTCCCCACATCCAGTGTTGACTCTTCCCATTTGTTCTCCACTCAGCAACCAGAGTCTATCTAGAATTTAAATCTAACCATGTTACTTCTCTGCTTGAAACCATTTAATGGCTATTCTTAGCCTTCAGAATAATGTTTAAATGTTTCAGCATGGGATTCATTCACAGAATTTTTAGAGCATGGTTTTTCTATTCTGTGCTATGCACTTTGGTAGACATTGGGGATAAATTCATAAATGAAACAAATACAGTCTGTGCTTTCATGAACTTTAATTATTAAAGTCATAACATATGTGGAGCTTACAGTATGGTGCCGCAGAAGTCCATGCATGATCTGGTTCCTGCTGCCTGCTCCCTGCTCAAGCCTCTTATCTTGCCCTTCCCTCCTCTGTCTTATCTTACCATATCTTCACTACCTCTTCAAACTCTACAGTGCAGTCAAACACAGCTACTTGTAGATTACACATGCTTCTCTTTAATGTTTTTACTCCTCTGAACAGGTTATTTTCTTTCTATGTGGAATACCTGACACAGCTGCTTCATCAGGTAAAATACTATTCATCATTCAAAGCTCATTTCAGGTGTTGTATCTTGCAGGGAGCCCTCCCTGGTCACCCTTATCTTCTAAGCGTGTGTTAGGTATCACTATAATCCTATAGAATCTTGTATTTACCTCCATCACAGCATTTTTCATACTGTATTAGAGTTGTTTGCTTCTTTGTCTCCAGTTTTTTTGTGAGAACTCATTTCACAAAGATCTTACCACAGAGTAAAGTAGAGGGCCACACTGAGTTGCTCACATTTGTCTTGTCTCACTTTCTTTGTTGCCAACTAGTGCTGACTCAAGGGCTTTAACCCAATTGTAACCTGTGGCTTTGTTCAATATCTTTCATTTTAGCTATTTCCTCCGTCAGTGTTCTTTTTTTTTCAGTTTTATTATGTAGAATTATTACAGTTTGACTGCACATACACATTATATTGCATGTAAATACATATAAACAGTATACTGTACATTTGTTTTAGTTTTCATATATGTACTAATTTATTGTTTCTAAGAACAGATTAGATCTTTACCTTTTTAAACTTACATAGTTATCAAAGGAATAAAGCCAACTACAAAATAAGAAACAACAGAATACGGTAATCCAGTCATAAAGGACAGTCAAATGTGCTTACACATATTCAGGAAATCAACATAATAATTAGTTCATTTGTGTCCTTATTATTATTGCTATTATTGTTTATTTTCTTCACATAAATGATGTCATATGGCATTTTTCTTTCTGGCCCACTTCACTTTGAATGACAGTCTTCAGGTTCATCCATATTGCTGCAAATGGCATTATTTTATTCTTTTTTATGGCTGAGTACTGTTCCATTGTATATATGTACCATATCTTCTTTCTCCAGTCTTCTGTTGATGGACATTTGGGTTGTTTCCATGTCTTGGCTATCATAAATAGTGCTGCTATGAACATTAGGGTGCATGTGTCTTATAAAATTTTATTTTTCTCTGGATATATGCCCAGGAGTAGGAGTGCTGGATCATGTGGTAAGTTTATTTTCAGTTTTCTAAGGAACCTCCATACTGTCCTCCATAGTGGCTGCACCAATCTACATTCCCATCAACAGTGTAGGAGGGTTTCCTTTTCTCCACACCTTTTCCAGCATCTATCATTTGTAGACTTTTCAATGATGGCCATTCTGGCTGGTGTGAAGTGATAATGATATTTCATTGTAGTTTTGATCTGCAGTTCTCTGACAATTAGCAATGCTGAGCATTTTTTTCATGTACCTATTGGCCATTTGTATGACTTCATTGGAGAATTGCTTGTTTAGGTCTTCTGCCCATTTTTGGATTGTGTTGCTTGTTTCTTTGATATTAAGGTGTATGAGCTGTTTGTGTATTTTGGAAATTAGTCCCTTGTCAATCACATCATTTGCAAATATTTTCTCCTGTTCTGTAAGTTGTCTTTTCATTTTCTTGATTTTTCATTTTGTTGTATCCTTAGCTGTGCAAAAGCTTTGAAGTTTAATTAGATCCCATTTGTTTATTTTTGCTTTTAATTCCAATACTCCAGGAACTGGTTCAAAAAATATATTACTGTAATGTATGTCCGTGAGTGTTTTGCCTATGTTTTCCTCTAGGAGTTTTATAGTATCTGGTCTTACATTTAGGTCTTTAATCCATTTTGAGTTTCTTTTTATACATGGTGTTATGGCAGCAGTGTTCTTTAGAAGTACAAGGGATAGATCAATAAAAAGCTGTGGAAGTGGTTCATCTGCCTGCCTTCAACATTCCATGCTAGGGACACTTTGCCCAAACACTAGAAATTGAACAATGATGATGTAGGACTGAAAATGGTACTCTTTCATCTCTGACTTTCTGGACAAGCTTTGTGGGACCCAGTCATTCTCCAGTTTGGACTTTCAGGTATACAGTGACTTACTATACTCAAAAGACTAAAGATTAAAGCAGACTTTGCCATTTCAATTACAATGTCATACTCTTTGGTTTATGTAGTGTTCTAGTTATGTTTTAATATTTCTTGAACAATGTTCTACACGACCTCCCAGAATTAGGACAAAAGTTATGTTTGAGTCATATACTCACTCAAACTCCTATATTTACACTCATACCACCTATTCCAGTTGGTTCAATCTAGTTCACTATGAGAACAACAAATTTTATGTATGCCATCAGAAGAAAATTAGTGTTCAGATAGTTGTATTTCTGGGATCCAGCTACTCAGTCCAGAGCATTCAGAAAGTGCTGGAAAGTTGTTGATGATTCTGGAGTGGAAGTCATATAATGTCATAGATACTAGTGATTATTTAACTTTGGCAAACAGGAGTGGCACGTGATTCAGCCTGGAATGAAGATAGAGAGTCACACGCTGTAGACACTCACTGCTTTAGTTCCTATAGGATGCTACTTTGTTTTTGCTTGTTACTTACTGTTTATATACATGCTTGGAAGCACTCATGTACACAAACACACATGTGGGTACGAGAAAAGCCAGAAGGGTCCATTTTATAGTGAAACACAACCAGAAGATTGTGTTGTTTATTACAGCATACTTAAAATTCATCATCATGTCCAGGTGCTTTGCGCTGTACACATGCAGGAGACAAAGTGAAATAACTTTACTGGAAAAATGTTAGGCAATGATAGTCGAGGCCAGATGTACCTCAAGGGCAAGGAAACACTAGGTGCTGGGGGCACGTGGCACAAACCGTCTTAAGACTAGAGTGAAGATATTCCTTGGCATAGCTTACCTGTTCTTGCCTCAGAATGTATTAAAATTATTTTATTACTCAATTAATTAATTATTTTATTATTTTATTACAGTATATTTTATTCTTTTTTTTAACATTTTTTATTGATGTATAATCACTTTACAATGTTGTGTCAAATTCCAGGGTTCAGCACAATTTTTCAGTCATTCATGGACATATACACACTCATTGTCACATTTTTTTCTCTGTGAGTTATCATAACATTTTGTGTATATTTCCCTGTGCTGGTGGAGGGTGGGAAGGGATAGATTGGGATTTCAAAATTGTAGAATAGATAAACAAGATTACACTGTATAGTATATTTTATTCTTAAAGCTCATAAACATTCAGTCAGCTGCTATTCAAATAGTGAGGTGACTGGGAACTGTTGTCATAAATGTCCCTGAAATCTCTAGGCTAACAGAAGGTCTACCTGCTTTTACCTGAACAAGTATTCCTAACTTGTTACTTAAAATCCATTGCTTCTTCTGTCATAGCCAAGCAGACTCTTCATACTTTTTAAAGGTCCCCACCATGTGGATTTTCCTCTCTCTGATAGCAGCCCTGTGGATATTTGAGGGTGAGATGAGATTAGGACCAGTATTTGATAGATCACTTTTCTCTCTTCTTCTCACAACCCCATTTTGCTCCAGCTCTAGGCAAGTGGTTCCACACTACAATAAGGGAAATAGAAGCATGGAGAATGCCATTGAGCCCACTTCTAGTTTGGGCAGGGGAATATTCTAGACTATCTGATTGACAACATTGTTAAAAGTGCCCAATAAAGTCTCATTGGAGGTCTTATTAATTTAGGGCTTTAGGGCTAATGCTGAAGGGAAATTTTGGAAAATTCCTCTCATTTTAATCTCCTTTCATTCACAAGCTGTTCTGTGTGCCTAACTCAGGTTATCACTTAAAGTTGAACCCTAGTCCTGGAAATATTATCCCTTTGAGCAACAACCCAATAGATTGCCAAGGAAAGAACTGCAAATGTGCTACTTCTGTTAAAGGAAACATACTGGACTTATTTAGAAGGAAACAGTAAGCTATTTTGATTATGTCTGTACATGTGTAATGCAAGGAAAGCCATTATATGGCAGGATTTCCGTCATTCACAGGGTGTAACTAGAGACATAGCCACATACCAAAGGTTATTTGAAGGGCAGTCTCTGTGGGCAGCCACCCAATTTGGCAGATATTATTTCAGGGACAGCTGCCCGTGATGCAGTTAGAGGGGTCTTAGCTGCTATGATTTTGCTTTTGGAGGAGCTCCTTAAGTGATGGGATTTGAAGGGCTTCTTCCAGTTTGTACTTTTTCAGGTATTTCTATGTGAGGCATGACTGAGAGAATACCAATATAACATATTCATACATGAAATATAGAATTATATGAGGTTTATTTGTACATATGATATGGTAACAACCATTAAACACATGATTTGAGATGGCATTTTTGTGTGGTATGGTTTTATCCGTGAGCCAAATACAATCTGATTTCAAGGACAGCCTCTGCTGTTGGTGTGAATCTGGAGCCAGCTGGCTCATTGGTGAACTAGAGGCAGGGAGGGTTCTCCATACCATGTGACCTGAAACATGTATGGTGCTTAAAACACAATGGCTTATTTAGTGATATCTGAGGAGTCATCTATTTATAATGTATGTATATATGTATGTATAATGTATGTATGACTTCAGTGTAAAGAAGACAGGAGCAGGTTGTGACACTATGAAACTAGCCCTGGAAGAGACAGCAGAACTTGAAAAAAGGACTACATGAATACTGAGATAACAACAAAGATAGAATAGTATCAAAAATAATGGACACAGAATTAGCTACAATTTATTGAACATTTACTACATACCAAGAAGTGTTCAAGCCACCTACCTTCTATACATTTTTCAGTATTTCATTTTAAATATCACTATAGCTCTGGAAAATAGAAATGATCCTCATTTTCTAGAGGGAGAAACTAAGTCTCAGTGAAGTTAACCATGCCAAATCATGCAGATGTTAAGTGGCAGACCTGGGTTTAGAACCTAGGACTGTCTGACTCCAAAGCCTATGCTTTTTCCATTAGACTGCTCAAATTTCAATAATACACTGTAAGCTTCAGATGCATTTAGTCCTAAACTTTTTTTCTTTTGGCTTCTACCAGAGGCAGGATTGCTTATCAGCTAGAGTGGAGTAATGAAGAAAGATCTGTAGGAAGAAATACAATTCAAATAAACTAAAATCCCATTTATTCACCAAGTTTTCCCAAATCTACCCTCAAACAAATGTCTCTGTAGTTCTCTAATTCATTTCCTCTTCTCTGTGCCCACTTCTTTGCAGGTCTTCTCATTTGTACTATTGAAATAACCTCTTAAATGGCAACTTTGCCTCCAGTCTCTCTTCCCAATCCACCCTCTGCAGATATTCCCTAGTGATGTTTTCAAAACACAAGTCTGATTGAGTCATTCTCATGCTCAAAATCATTCAATGGATCTCCATTGCCAAAGGAATATGAGAACATCAATTATTAGGTCCCTGATTAACTTTTTCAGCCTCAGATACTATGTTTTCAGCCATAGCAAACTCCTGCGGTTTTTCAAGCACAGCATACTCTCTTGTGACATTGGGATTCATCCCCATCCCAATTTCACCTGAATTAAACTCTTTTCCTACATATAGGCCTTATCCAGGTTATACTTTCTTACACTTAAACTGTTAAATAGTGCAAATATCTCACAACTATGTGGATTTATGCTTCTACATATTTATGGCTTTCAAGCTCACTTTGAAGCTCCATGTCATGATAATCTGATGTTTTCCTAGACTGCTCTCTCCTTCATTCCCCACAATAGCTTACTGGAACCTCCTTGAGCCTCCCCTATCCTCTCCTTCATCACTTCTACTTAAACTCTCAGTACTTGACCTCCCTACTACTCCAGAAAATAGAAGTCAGCAGGATAGAACTCATAAACTTCCTATGCCTTCCTTTTACAAAGAGGTATATATTTATCTCAATACTGACTCCTTCCCTCTTGCCTCAGTGGAAAGGACTCCTCATTATGCCCAAGAAAAATTCTTCTACTAGTGATCTGTATTTCATTTCCTTTCATCGCTCTAGAATAAAAGAATTTTCTTTGTTTTGTGTTAACACTTCACATTCCTTTTATACTGACTCTTTCCCCTTATCCTGTAAGCATGTTCAAGTTTTTTTCCCCCACTATGCTATCCTTTCTCTGGCTATCACTTTCTATTACAAGTCAGCCCTTCCTTTAGCCCATAGGAACTAGACATTCCGAAAATACATCCTATGACATGCATTTACCCTTCTGCACATTTTTTCCTGCCATTTGGAATATGATTATATCTCATGCTATTAAATGCTATCTATGTTTCCAAACGCAGCTCAAATTCCTCTGTGTTAAAGAAATAAACCACATTTCTTCTTACTCACAAATAATTTATCTGTTTTCTTTATATCCATAACATACTGTTGTTTGCTTATAGTACCTGTTCATTATTCATATGACATGGCTTTGTTTGATGTTCTTATTGAAAAAGAAGAAGAGACTACAACAGAGGGAGGATTTTTGGTAAAATATCATATTGCAAATGTTTGAAAGATGGAAGATATGAATTGGAGGGCATGATCAAGGATGTCAACTGGGGAGGAGAACAGCTTGGATTTATAAATTAAGGATGTGGTGCCCTTTCTTCATTCTTCATAAAGTAGAGTGGTTTTGGAGTGGAGGGGCATTTCAATTACATCTTAGAAAAGGGAAAATGGCCAGAGATAATTGGAAATTGACCAGTGAAGCTGAATATTTAGAAAATTGTGCACAAAAATGTAGACTTGAAAGATTATTTGGAAGCATATGCTAACACTTTGCAATATGCTTACATAAAAGGGAAATGATCCAGTAGGGTTGACAGGATTTATATGCAAGAGAGAGTAGAGGTCTGACATATAAAATGAAAGATAGCACTTTTTCTGATCATGCAATGGTAATAGCTGAAATTAATTTCATAAAAGCTTGGAAATTTGGCAGAGGTAAAAGTAAGATGAGCAAATCCATATAAGCAAGAGAAGGCATTGAAAATGATGAGGAATGGTCAAGGGGAGAGAAGCCAAGCTTTCATTTCAAGCTGTCAGAGAGGATAGGTACAAATGAAAAAATAATTTGAAGAAAGCTCTCAAGGAAAGAAATGGAGCCAAATGCTTTGAAGAGAAAAAACAGATATTTTCAATATTAGAACAAACTAATGGAGAGCACAGAAAAAAATAAAGAAATTAGAACAGAAATAGGGAAAATTAAAGGGCAAATGACAAATATCTGCAATAGACAGAGAGTCTGGGTAATACAGGGACAAAGCAAAGGCAAACAAGGCTACTGACATTTTCTCACGTGCATGAAGAGAAGGTTGTCATGTGTTTGAGAGATTATAGACAGGTAGGTTAAGATGACTATAAGTCCATTATGAGAATCCTTTATGGAGCTGTAATGCAGGAAAAGATATAGGCTAATATGGGGGGTATGAAAAAACAAGCAGCAAATAAGAGTGACTCAGCAACAGACTTCACAGCTCAGTGTGAGTGAGCATCATGAACAAGATGTTGATGAGAAAATCTGAATCTGTTGCCTTATGGATGCAGTATAATGGAAAATCTACAAGCTTTGGGGTCAGAGATGGGTTAATTCTACTTCTACTTAATTCTACTTTTACCTTGGGCAAATCTTTCCAGATCCTGGAATTTCTCATCTGTAAAGTGACTTCACATTGTTGTGAAGCTGAAATGAAACAATATTTGTGAACATATCTTGAACAAAATTTAGGTATTATTATTCTAGGGCTTTTTTGCATGGGCTGAGCAAATATTTAGCTGTGGGTTTCTTTCTTTTCCCCTCATCTTTATTGAAATATAATTGATACATAACTGAGTGTAAGTTCAAGGTGTACAACGTAGTGATTTTATACATGTATATACTGCAAAATGATTATATCTGTGGGTTTCTATGATATATGAGATAAGAAGGAAATGACCAATATGATAAAACAAGGAGGGTTAATGATATTTGAGCAAAGAAAAACTTAGAAGCTGGGAGTCACTGACATTACTAAACACCATTTTTGGAAATCTTTTTATTAAGGCTCATGGTGGCACTATTCATGATGCATGAGATGCAACAGTATGTCTAAATGTGTGACCGGTGATCAGTGAACTTCAGAGATCATGCAAGAAGCCGGAGGATATTTATTATCTTTAAATAAACACATTTTGTTTGAACAAAATGCAATTTTATATGCAATACAAAGCTACTCTGAGTCAGAGAAAGAGTTGTAATATATGAATAAAACACAACTATGTGACTTTGGACTCTACTGTCTTCACATTTCTCTGTGCTCATTGAATGTTGGGAAAGAAATGTTGCGGATGAGATCACCCGACCCTGACACCCCTTACTATATTTGTGCTAAAGATCCTGCTTCTGAGAAAATGCATGTTGAATATGAATGAAATTGCATGTAAAAGTGAAAAAGGAAGGGATGTTCTAATGACCCAAATTTCTTCCAAATCCCTATTGCCATACCCTTAGTTTGGGTCTGCGTCAGGTCTCAGATGATTCTTAACAGCCTCTTAATTGGCCCTATGTCCAATCTTCTATCTCTTCAATCAATTTTACACATTTGTCATAAAAGTTAGCTTTTAAAAACGTAATTCTGAACACGTTGCTGATCTGCTCAAAAATCTTTACAGTAGTTACCCACCTTCTGTAGCAAGGCTCAGCACATTTTTTTTTTTCTGTAAAGGGTCAGGTAGTAAATGTTTTAGGCTTTACAGGCCACATGTAGTTTTTGTCAAATAGTCTTCTTCTTTTTTTTAAAACACCCATTCAAAATTTGAAAACCTTTCTTAGCTCATGGGCTGTACAAGCCAAGAGCTGGATTTGGCCCTTCAGGCTGACCCATAGAATAAATAAAATGAAAGCTCCTTAATATAGCATAGCAGTCTTCCCATAATCTGGCCTGCTGCTTTCTTCTCAAGTTTTATATATTGCCAAAACACTTCCCACACCCTCTGCTGTGGGAATGGAATTGGCAGTATCTGGAAGTACAGCAAACTGGGTTTTGTAGCTCTGTATTTGTTCACACTACATCTACTAAAATTGTCCTCCCTTACCCAACTGACAAACTATTCCTCTCTCAAGACTCTACCAAAGGTGTCATCTCCTTTGTTAAAGATTTTCTAACTGACCAGTTAGAACTGGTCTCTGTAACTTGTACAAATATGGATCATAGTATCTGTAGCACTTCACTGTGCTTCTTTACTCCCCAACTCTGATATGAGCCTCTCAAAGGCAAGAAAATGACTTACTTGGATTTGTATCCCTAACATACAGTAGCCACTTTAAAAATCTTTATCGAATGAATAACCTGAGGCTTTGTGTTGCCAATTCATCCAACATCAGCAATAACATAAAAAGAAATGAAGAAAGCGGTAGCAGTCCTTTGAATTGTGCATGACTCACACATAGAAGCCAGTTACTACTTTTTTGGTCCTAGATAAGCTCCCTGAGTCCCACTCATACATCTTGTGGAGATTTCCGCATACACTCGGGCAATGAGGAAGGTTACGCAGATCCTCATGGCAGATTTTTTTTTTTGATCACTAATGCCATCTAATGGTGCCTGTGCTTTTAAAATCCAAATGGTAGCTCAAAACCTATCTTACAATAAACATACTTTAGAAAATACTCCTAAAGCCTTTTTTTTTTTTTGGAAAATACTCCTAAGGCCTTTAGAATCATTAGTGATAGAATGATGACCTAAATAGGTGTTGGTGAGGTGCCCTTGGAATTTTGTTACTCTGTCTCAGTGGAGAAAATGTGCTCTGAGTTCCAAGCTGATGACTTATGAGTTAAATTTTGGACATAACTCATTCCTAAGTTTGAGGCTGTCTCTACTTAAAATATATCAAGCATAGGTCAGAGGAACTGGAAAAGGAGTCAACCAGATTAAGAGTAAAGCCATAAAAGTGAGAGCCAAAGGCAAATATGATATTATTGTGTTTCTAAAATTAGAGAATGGGCTGGTAAGGCTCCCCATTGTATACTTTGGGGAGGATGATGCATAAAGGAAATTGATTTTAGAAAACAAAGACTAGGAGTATTTGTAAGCTTTTAGAAAATAGCAATAATATCTAACACTTATTGAATGCTTACTATGTGCCAGGAGCTGCTCTAAGAACTTTAAATTGATTATCAATTTAATTTTTCCAACAGAACAATGAAAGGGTACTATTACTATCTTTATTTTATGGGTAGGGAACTTGATGCACAGAGCAGTTATTTGCAAAAGATGCCACAGCTAATAAACAGTAGAGCTTAAATTTGAACCCAAGCTTTCTGACTCCATTGCCTACAATCCAAATAGCTTCAATTATATATATGGTACCACCAACAAAGTACAGTACAGAATATAATTACATACACACTATACTATATCTTTATAATATATTTTACATTGTATATAATTTATACACTTATTAATTTTATTTGTATTTTATTAAATCTTTAATTTATTAATTTATATAGTATATTAAATATAATATATCTAATTATATTATATGTATATATATAATTTCTCAGATAATATTCCTTCAAAGCAATCAGCCTTCAGAAAGTGAAGAAAAAGGCCAAGGATAGACAATATTGTCACCAAATAGTCATCTGCCCAAGACAAGGCTCTGGGAATAAAGGAAATTTTAGAAGCAAGACATAATTGCCTTCTGAATGTGCTATGGCAGAAGGTTTCTGGAGTCAATCAAAGTTAAGATGAGAAAAAGAATCAATAAGTTACCATAATACAAAGTGTAAAATAAATGTTGGCTGTCAACAATAGAAAGTCCATATGGCATCTTATTATATTGGCGAAAAGGAGACAAATAATAACAATCTTGGCCATGAAGACTCTTGGGTAGAGCAGAAATGTTACAGTTCATGAATGTGTATGAGAAGTGGGAGTAGAAATGGCCAGAGGCACATCATGGAAGAGAAAGCAGGAAAATAGGAGAAGGCAAAAGAATAATAATTTCAGTTTAGACATCTTTATAAGAAATTGATATGATAGAAATTTAATATTTGTAGAAACAAATGTTGGTTGAGAAAGATTTACTAATACATATAATATGCAAACTACTTTAAAATAAGAAATTATAAGTATAAACTAGGATAACTTATTTAAAAACACTTTTAAAATGATAAAGTGTTTTACATACAAAAGATACTTCTTGCCATGAGATGTTATCACCTAAAGTTGGGAATTGAAGGGTCATTTGTCCATTAGGTTCGAACTGGATCAGACACCTATAAAATGTGATATGAGGAGCAAATGCCATACTATGGTTGCATGAGTACTGCCTTATATATGGATTTTATCTGCCTTGTGTGCGAAATAAAAAGATATTTGGTTGCAAAAATTTTGTGGTTTATACTCCAGGAAAGAACTTCTCCCTAATGGGCTACTATGGCCATAACCTTCACCTTTACATACTTACTGCTATTATTCTCTTTGTGAACTATTTTATGCACATTCATGGCTTTAGCTCTTAATGTGGCTTGATAAAACGTTAACATTCATGGTAGACTTGTTAGTGGGTGCCTAGTGGTGACCACGGAAAGAATGCTCACTAAGGTTTTTGTTGTTGTTTGTTTTTAAAATGTAAACTAAAATTTTGAGAACCAAGTTTTAATTTTTTTTCTTGCACATTGGAGAGGCTTCAGGAGAACCATTAGGATTTTTCCTTTCCTTTAGCTAACTTCCTAAGTGCAACTTTTACATCCTTATTTCTCAGGGTGTAAATGAGGGGATTTAACATGAGAGTAACTGCTCCATGAAATATTGACATGACTTTGTCTTCTTGATATTCTTTTGACTGAGGTTTCAGGTACATGTAGATGGCTGTCCCATAAAATATGGTGACCACAGTCAGTTGGGATCCACAGGTGGAGAAAGCTTTGAGCCTGGCTTCTGCAGAGTGGATTTTCAGTACGGCAACCACAATGCGAGTATAGGAGATGAGGATGAAGGTGAAGAGCAGGGGCAGTGTAAACACACTGATAATCAGATCCAGAATTAGACTGACAGGGGTGTCTGAGCAGACAAGCTTCAGCAGGGCCTGGATCTCACAGAAGAAATGGTTGATGGTATTGTGCCCACAATAACGAGCAGGGATTGCAGTGATTGGTGTGACTGCTACTAAAAAAGCACTGGCCCAGGTTCCTAAGGCCAACTGTATGCAAACCCGATTGTTCATAATGATGGTGTAACGCAGGGGATTGGAGATTGCAACAAACCTGTCATAAGCCATGATAGCAAGGAAGATACACTCTGTCATCCCTAGAAAGAGAGATTTGGTCATCTGGGCATAACAGCTGGTATAGGAAATGGTGGGGAAGTCCCTGAAGCACTGGGCCAACGCATATGGCTCCCAGCTGGTAGAATAACAGATATCAAGGAAGGATAAATTAATGAGAAAAAAATACATGGGGGTGTGAAGTCGAGAATCCCATCTCACCACAACAACAATAAGGCTGTTCCCAAACATTGTGACCAGGTAGAAAAACAGCAGTCCCAGGAAGAAGGCAGCCTGGATTTGAGGCTGTTGGGAAAATCCAACAAGTATGAATTCAGTCACCTCAGAAACATTGTCTCTTTTTAGACTGCCCATTTAGTTGTCTCAGGTACTGGGAAAGAAGACAAAACATAATGTCACCTACATGAGGAAATAAGAGGAGTAGCATCTCCATAGCCTGTTAGAGTTCATGTTCTGAAGCTCTGATTATTATGTCATTTGTTTTACTGAGTTAGGGTCAGCTGTTCAAGTATCCAATGGTGGAAATACAGGTTCTCTTTTCTGTCTGGTAGAAACTTACATGATCAGGAGAGGATGGTTCAGTTATTTGAACTGTTAGATTCCCATTAGGGTTATTTATAACTGATCAAGTAAGAAAATCATGTACGTTGGGTTAAACAGAATTATTGCTCTCATAAAGGAGCATGGCTATATGATTAACTTTATTCTTGACCAAAAAAAAAAAAAAAAAAAAAACCAAAAACAAATATGCCACATCACCCCAGCAAAAATGCTCGATAATAGCTTTATTTAAGTTGGTTCACCAATTAGCACATAATATTTTTTATGTTTAAGCTCAATGGACCAGTTGTGAATGCTCGAAATAGTTCTCTGCATTTCAATATTTTTGTTGCTGTTGTTCTTATATGTCATATTAAAACCACCTACGCATGGTAAATTAGAAAGTGTACATGTAGCTAAAGCTATGAGTCAGTTCAATAGAAAGACATCACTAGCCAAAATGACATGGAAAAAACCAAGCAACTGGTGGATTTACTGAAATCTCACTCTGTTCAATTATCCTGGTATCTATTTTCAAATGACAGCAGCTTACAATGTGAAGATCCTACTATCTCCATATAGTTCCAAACAAGAGCTTAAAGGGTGATGGGAAAATCTTATTAGATAAAAGGATTTCATGAAGACAACAGTTACCAGAAATTATGAAGAGGTACAATAGAAATTTTGGAATACGTTTTCAGAAGTGTTAAAAAAAAAAAAAAAAGAAAGAAAGAAAAAAAAGAAAAAGCCCTGTCAGTTTTATATGATTTCAGTAGGGAGTGAAAGAGATGACCCGTTGAAGTCTCTTTTGGCTTTAAGATTTTCTTATTTAGACACAGAATCAAATCTCTCCTTACTGTATAGTTATATTAGTGCTGTATATAATTAGGTAATTCTTCGTACTCAAAAGGCAGATTACTGAAAAACAAACAAAGCGAGGGAGTCAGCTGGATTCAAGTCTAAATTCTGTTTCAGCCATGAATAAGCTGCACAGTCTTGAGAAATTCAATTTCCTCATACATGAAATGGGAATATCAACTAACCTCTCCCAGGATTGTTTCAAGAATTAGATGAGATTATTTTTATAAAGAACCTAGCACAGTACCTGGCACAATTATAGCACCCCAGATATTTTAGCTCTCTTCCCACGTTCACACCCCATGTAGACTTTTCCTTCAGCTTGGATTTCATCCTTGTGAAGATGTGCCAAACTGTCATTTCATCCTACCTTCCCTTGTGAGGTTTTCACATTACTAGAAACAATACCATCTGAAGTTTTTGGTTTGAGTAACAACTAAGAGAAAGTTTGACTGTGCAAGTCATTAAAATTTGTTCCTGACAGTAGGCGGGAAAAGACATATAAAGAGATGAAAATTACTCACTGACTTAGGGCTGGAGGACAGCAACAGGGAAGTGCATCTCATTCATAACAGAAGCATTTTGCAGTTGGCAACACCCCCACAAATGACTAATCTCCAAGAAGAAATTTGATCCCTTCAACTGCAAGGAAAAGAAGTTTAATACAAGCAGCTGTGGTAATAAATCTTTCTATCAGTTGTGGTTATAAGGCTGGAAAATCTTGAGTTAACTGTGCTGGTGAATCATGCACATTTATTTCTACTTGTTAAATATCTTTTTCTTCTATTTACACAAAGGTGGCTTATAATAAGGCTACCATGAAAGGCTGGTGCTTAAAAAACAATAAAAAACTCATTTTCTAACATAATAATAATAATGATAATAATAATAATGATAATATTATACCAGTTCACGACATGCAGTTTTTCTTTGCCTGTACAAATATTAAAATGATATTTCTTCTTGAGGTGTCCAAAATTCTGTTACTTTGTTCCCAGCCACATAAAAATAAATTGAAGAGATGTCCTTTCTGAATACATTGAGTCATTTTTAAAATACTGGTGTTTGCCAAAAATGTATAATCTACTTACAGACAAAAAATATTTAGGTAGTATTAAAAGAAGCTACAGTTTAAATACAAGAAGGGACTTTGGAAATTTGGATAATCTTGTGGTGGTTTAAGAATTTGCAACCTCAGTCTTGAAGAACAGTTTCCACCTTGGGGACTTAGGAGATATTCTTGCTTTGTAATTAAGTTGCCTAATGCAAATAGGGAGAAAGAAAAGAAAGAAGGAGGAGGAGACATCTGCTGTATTTAGCTCATTAAAATAATGTTAACTTTCCTCCTAACTTGGTTAATGAGCATTTCACTGAGTGTTCCTTATAGCAACAATTCCAGTCAGTAAATATTGTGGTGGTGGGGAATCAGGGCTCTTTTCCCTCAAGGAGATACTTTCTTCTTTCTGGGAAGTTCTTCATTTACTTTATTTTCTGCTAGCAAGTTAAATGTTCAGGTAGTGCTATGAAGAATTTACATTGAGGAATTTTGGAGATTAAGATGTACATCATAGTATGACTGTGTAACTTAACTTTTGTATTTGTTGGGTCCTGCAAATGATAGGCTATGTTTGTCAATTCAGTTCTCTCCCAAGTACAGTTATGAGTTCAACAGAGATTAGATCAAGTTTATTTTTATTTAGTTTTTTTAACTTTAAGTACTCTGACCCTTTATAATGGAAGTAAGGCTGAGTACACATTTTAGAAGCTATAAGCTCCTGGATTTAGCGACCATATCTGAGTCATCTCCGTTTTCTCTGGAACTCTACCTTGCACAGAGAAAACTCTTGAAAGATGCTTGCTTAAATAAAAGCTCTTGATGTCACTTTCACTAAACGGATTCTCCCATTCAGGTATTTTTACACTGCATTTAATCATACTATCTGTTTTTGGCTATCTGACCCTGAATAATTTTTTTTCCTGAAATTTTTACTTGTCAGTTTCTTGGTACTAAAAATGTGTCCCCTGATAGAGCAGTGCTCTGGAGAAAGACAATGGAAGAGGAAGACTTTCAGCCAGAAAGTCACTTCATAGTCGGCTTTTGTGGTCATTTCTTCCACAGAGGTTAATGGTAAGGTTCTGCCTATGTGAGATACTTATTCCTGAAGAATTTTCTTTGTGATTCTAAGGGATCTTCTCACACCTGTATATTAAAAAATATATTAAACCTATGTGGAAATCCACAAAATATGAAGGAGAATAAGTTGGTGAACATTTGTAATAGCATACAAATTGGGATAAATTGCAGGCCATCAATGAAATATTTCACAAAGGACATGGCAAGCTACAGTAGGAATGGAAAGCTTCAGCTGTCCAGGCATCTGATGGAAGTCTCAGTCTGCTAAAAGCAGGGCATCTGATAAATTTGGGATTTGCCTTGCTGACAATTTCATTTCTCAGAAGGCAAAGAAACATTGAGGTGAAATGATGCTATGGTCTTAATTGTGATGGAATGGACCGGAATCTTTGGAGAAAATGACCATATCATCTGGGAGTTCTTAATAGAAAGAAAGTCTATGGCCAATATTTCTAAAAGGAAAGTTGATTGTGAGGCCATAGATATCTTTTTCTCTGAATCTTCTAATTTCAAAGTTCTTAAAGGCTCTGATGATAATTTGACCACAGAATCACAAGAGATTTAAGATGAAAACAGACATTTTTCACTTCAAGGGCACAGCCCAGAGCATGCAAACTGCCCAGATTCAGCTCTTCTGGGTGTAGACAGTACTTACATAGCAATCTCATAAGGCCTAATTGACAGCAACTTTCCTGCCTTATAATCAGATTCTACAAGACATATCCCCATAGCATACTGATCTATGTGGCCTAATCTGAAAGTTTATCAGGTACTGGAGTTTACTTATCTTGTGGATATTTTCTCAGAGCTTCTTGGTGTGTGTATGGGAGACTTCAATCTAGGCTTCATGGTCAGGTAGAATAATTCATTCATTTATCCATTCAACAAATATTTATTAAGTTCATACTATGTGTCCAGTTCTGTTAGAGTTGCTGAAGATATGGCAATGAACAAAAAGAGACAAGGCTTCCCCTCTTATTTAACTTATATTCTATTGGGGGTGATAGTGATAATAAGAAGTACCAAATAATGCAATTCAGATAGTAATATCTGTTATGAAGAAATGAAAACAGGGTGATATGAAAGAGAGTGGTGGAACAAAATTGTTATACACATTTGCTTTCAAGGAAGGTGATGTTTGAATTGAGAGCAAAAGGACAGAAAGGAACTATGTGAAAATTTAGGGGAAAAGAGTTTCAAAGAGAGGGAAGGCTCTAAGACAGGAACAAATTTAACTGCTGAATAGATAGCACATAAGTGTGGCCAAAGCATAGCATAAGGTAAACATTCATCCTGGTTTGTCCTAGACTTTCTTGGTTTTACCACTGAGCATCTCACATCCCAGGAATCTGTTCATTCCCTGTGTGGAATTTGATATTACCATAGAAACTCATTAATGACATTAACTTCACAGAGTATTTTTCTTCAAGTTAAGCATTCTGTGGTCCTTCCATCTCAACTTAGCTGATATAGTTAGTTCTAAGACATCTCAATCAAAAACCCAGAACTACTCCTGAGAATATTCTTGATTTTTTCCCAGCATCCTCTTGGAGAGTGGCCCTTTGAACCAGACACCCCTCTGAAAGCATGGGATGACCAATGTCCAGCACGGAGAGAGTATAGATTGTGGCAGCATTCTTGTACTAAGTCATCCTAGGATAGCCAGCTATTTTTAGTAGTATTATGCTTAGCAAGAATCTAAGGCCATTAGCCCTGATTTTTCCACACAAACTACTCTCAAGCCAGTTAGTCCACTTCCTGTAACTGTAAAGCTGATTTCTTTTTAACCAGGAGGATCAGCTTTACCATTTGCTAAGTAATGCTTTTTCTTGTTCGTTTTGGTTAGGAGTTCCCTTCCATTTGAGATCTTTTTAAATTCTAATTATGGTATCCAAAACTTTATTGAAGCACTTCTTACTTTCTTTGTGTCACCAAAATTTGTCTTCTGGGTTTTTATTAAGGTCATTTGATAAAAATGTTGAATAAAACAGTGCCCTGGGCATTCCAACATAGCATTAATACATTTATCAATATGTTAGGAAAAATATGTTTAAGAAGATACTAGCCTGGGGGCCAAGATGGCAGAGTAGAAGGACACTTGTAGCTCACCCTCTCCCACAAATACACCAAAACTCACATCCATGGACCCACTCAGCAAGCCAGAGCACCTGTGGAACTCCGACAGAACATCACCCTCTTCAAAAGACAGAGACACCAAAAATCTGGTAGGAGAAAAGGAAAAAAGAAAAAGAAAAGGCAAAACAGTGCGGGACTGGTCCCGCGGGGAGGGAGTGGCAAAGGAGAAACAGCACTCGTTCACTGGGTCTCCCCTTCTCCAACGGAGAGGCCAACAGTACAGAGGAGGAGCCTCCAAGGTTTGGGTCTGTACGGAGCACTCCTTGACCTACAGAACTAAGTTAAATGGGCACAGAGGGTCCCTGTGACACCCAGCCCGAGATGCGAGCCAGCAGCTGGGGGCCAGTCCAGGCTGCCTGAGCTGGGCAGAGGACTGGGGCAGCTGCATTGAGGCAGCCCCAGGGGACTGCAGGGTGCTGTGCACCATGGTTGTGGGTGCATAGGGCAGAACAACCTGGACCCTCCATAAAACAACATGGCTGATGTACCCTGCGGGGAAGGGTGCATACCCCCAACTCTGAAAACCTGTGGAAGATTTTCTGGTGAAGAGAGATGGGGCTCAAGCACAGCTGCCATATACTCTGGTGCTTAGAACCCAGGCAGGGGTGGGGGGCAAAACCTGAATCTGCACCTAAGGGCTTAGCAGCCTCAAAGGCCAGATGGTGACTTGTTTACAGCCCGAGGCAGATAGGATCCTTCCGCCATAGTGCCTCAGAGAACCCACACTGCCAAGACAAACAATGAGCTGAGTTTTGGCAGAAAACAGGGGCGGGGCTGATCCGCAGTCTTCCCCAAGCCCATCTACGGAGTGTGGATCCAAGGCGGAGTGGGCAGCTGCACAGAACAGAGAGGTACTGAGTGCCAGGAGATGGGGGGGGTGGCCACCTGCCTTCCTGGCCTGACTGCGGTGCTGGGAGAGGGCGTGATCAGCTTACCGACAGTAACTGGGAGAAGCACAGAGAAAGGCACCAACAGAGGGCCTCTGGAAACAGCAAGCTGAGTTTGCAAAACAGGGCGAAGACAGAAAGACTTCTCGATAAAATCAGTAAGAATGCACAGTCTCAACGAGAACACCCACTCTTATTTTTTTTCAATCTTTTTTTCCTCTGTTCTATTTTCTATTATCTTTTTAATTTTTACTTTTTCAACAATTATATATGCTTCCAGTTTTAATCCTGTTTAAATTTTTCTTTAAAATATTTCTATTATTTTCTTTAAAAATTAACCTCATTTCATTTTGATTTCTCTTGGTTTTGATCTCCTGTTATTGATTATAGACAGGTTTCAAATATTGTTTTTTGCTCTTTTCTCTCTTTTTTAAGGTTTTGAAAAGACATCTCAACTCGATTACTAGTCTGATTCAACTTGCACTTCTATTATTGATTACACACTATTTTGAAACCTTTTTTCTCCCTTCTTTTAAAATTCTCTCTCTCTCTCTCTTTTATTTAAATTTTAAGTTTTATTCCTGCATGGGCATTAGATAGATGAATAAACTCCATAAGGACCACAATAGATAACTGATACTCCATAAACCACAGTGCCAGAGAGGTATGAGCAAGATGAAGAAGCAGAGAAACCATTCCCAATTAAAAGAACAAGAGAAATCCCCTGAGAGAATGATCAATGAAATAAACATTGATAGCCTACTAAATCAAGATTTCAAAAAAGGAGTGATCAAAGTACTGAAGGAGCTAAAAGAAATAGTGTTTAGAGATATAAAATATATCAAAAATGAAATGGAAGTTATAAAGAGGAGCCAAGTACAATTGGTAAGTTCATTGGCTGAGATGAGAAATGATCTAAAGGCTGTGCAAAGCAGACTGAATAATGCAGAGGAATGAATAAGTGACCTAGATGACAGGAAAACAGAAAGCACCCAATCAGAACAGCTATGAGATAAACAAAAGAAAACCAATGAAAACAACATAAGGGACATATGGGATGATATAAAGCATGCCAATCTTCACATAATAGAGGTCCCAGAAGTGGAAGAAAGATCAAAGGGAATTGAAAAGTTATTGGAAGAAATCATGACTGAAAACTTCCCAAACATAAAGAAGGAATCAGATATCCAAGTACAGGAAGTTCAAAGGGTCCCAAACAGGAAGAACAGAAACAGACCCACACCAAGACATATCATAATCAAAATGGCCAGAGTCAAGCATAAAGAAAGGATCCTAAAGGCAGCAAGAGAAAAGCAAAGAGTGAGTTACAAGGGAACCCCCATTAGGTTCTCAGCTGATTTCTCTACACAAACACTGCAGGCCAGAAGGGAGTGGCAAGATATATTCAAAGACCTGAATGAAAAAAAGATGCAGCCTAGGATAATTTATCCAGCAAGGCTATCCTTTAGGATAGAAGGAGAGATAAAGAACTTCACAGACAAGCAAAAACTAAAAGAGTTTAGCAACACTAAACCCACGCTAAAAGAAATATTCACAGGTCTACTCTAAATAGAAAAGAAGCAGGATGCCACAGAAATAAAAAAAAACCTCATAACTGGAAAGATGATAACTCATGAACTCCAAATATTATAAACACAAAATTGTAAAAGAAGACATCTGAATCATTAAGAGTGGGAGAGGGAAGTAAGAAAATATAGAGTATTTTTTCTTTCTTTTTAGTTTTTTGTTCTTGGTAGTATGAGTTTGAGATTATATTACTATCTGTTTAATATAGTTATATTAATAGGCTAATAGACTTACAAAAAAGGGTAACCACAAGCCATAAACTTACAACTGAGTCACAAAACTAAATAAAATCCATGATAATACAAAGGAAAATTACCAAACCACAAAAGGAAGAAGAAAGGAACAAAGAGGAAATACCAATTCAACTGCAAAGATAAGTTCAGAATGGCAATAAACACACATGTATCATTAATTACTGTAAATGTTAATGGACTAAATGCTCCAGCCAAAAAACATAGAGTAGGAGACTGGATAATAAAGCAAGAGCCTTCAATGTGCTGCATACAAGAGACCCACTTTAGGAAGAAGGACACTTATAGATTGAGAGTGAAATGATGGAAAAGGATATTCCATGCAAATGAAAAAGCTAAAAAAGCAGGTGTAGCTGTGCTGATTTCAGACAAAGTAGACTTCAAAACAAAGGCCATAAAGAAAGATAAAGAAGGACATTTTATAATGATTAGAGGAGTAATACAAGATGAGGATATTACACTCGTTAATATATATGCACCCAATATAGGAGCACCTAAGTACATAAAACAATTACTAACAGAGATAAAGGGGGATAATGATGGGAATACAATCATAGTTGGAGATTTTAACACCGCATTAATATCACTACACAGATCTTTCAGACAGAAAATAAATAAGGCAACAGAGAAATTAAATAATACAATAGAAAATTTAGAGTTGACAGATATTTTCACAGCATTAACCCCCCCAAAAGTAGGATAGACATGCTTTTCAACTGTACATGGAACATTTTCTAGGATTGATCATGTACTTGAGCGCAAAAGAAACCTCAACAATTTTAAGAAGATAGAAATTATCTCAAGCATCTTTACTGACCACAATACCATGAAACTAGAAATCAACTACAGAGAAACAAAAGAGAAAAAAAGGAAATGATGGAGATTAAACAACATGCTATTCAAAAACCAATTGTTCAATGAGGAAATCAAAGTTGAAATTCAAAAATACCTTGAAACACATGAAAATGAAAACACAACCACACAAAATTTATGGGACACAGCAAAGGCAGTGCTAAGAGGGAAGTTTATAGTGATACAGGCCTTCCTCAAAAAAGAGGAACAATTTCAAATAAACAATCTAACCCACCAGCTAAGAGAATTAGAAAAAGAAGAGCAAAAAACCCAAAAAGGCAGCAGAAGGAAGGAAATTATAAAATCAGGGAGGAAATAAATAAAACAGAGATTAAAAAAACAGAAAAAATCAGTCAAACCAAAAGTTGGTTTTTTTGAAGAAGTAAATAAAACCGACAAACCTCTGGTCAAAGTCCAAGAAAAAAGAGAGAGCACAAATAAGCAAAATAAGAAAGGATAATGGAGAAATTACAACAAATAACAGAGAAATACAGAATATCATGCAAGAATATTATGAAAAACTATATGGAACCAAAATGGATAACCTAGAGGTGATGGACAAATTTCTGGAAACATACAGTCCACCAAGACTGAACCAAGAAGAAATTGACCACTTGAACAAACCGATCACTAGAAATGAAAGTGAAATAACAATAAAAAAAAAACCTCCCTACAAATAAAATCCAAGACTGGACAGCTTCACTGGGGAATTCCTCCAAACATACAAGGAAGAACTCATACCAGTCCTTCTCAAACTCTTCCAGAGTATTGAAAAGGAGGGAATACTCCCAAACTCATTCTATGAAGCCACCATCACCCTGATACCAAAACCAGGCAAAGACACTGCCTAAAAAGAGAATTAGAGGTCAATATCACTGATGAACATAGATGCCAAAATCCTCACCAACATATTAGCAAATAGAATCCAACAACATAAAAAAGATTATACCTCACGATCAAGTGGGGTTCATCCCAGGGACACAAGAGTGGTTCAGCATACACAAATCAATCAATGTAATACATCACATCAACAAGAGAAAGGACAAAAACCACATGATCATCTCAATAGATGCAGAAAAAGCATTTGATAAAATTCAACACCCATTTATGATAAAACCTCTTAGTAAAGTGGGTATAGAGGGAACATATCTTAACATAATAAAAGCTATATATGAAAAACCTACAGCCAGCATAGTACTCAATGGTGAAAAACTCAAAAGCTTCCCACTAAAATCTGGGACAACACAAGGATGCCCACTATCACCACTCCTATTCAACATAGTGCTGGAAGTCCTAGCCACAGCAAT
Organism: Camelus bactrianus; assembly: GCF_048773025.1. Lineage (NCBI taxonomy): Eukaryota > Metazoa > Chordata > Mammalia > Artiodactyla > Camelidae > Camelus > Camelus bactrianus. The sequence goes on along the minus strand of NC_133575.1, from coordinate 101,375,833 downwards.
CAGGCAAGAGAGAGAAATAAAAGGGATCCAAATTGAAAAAGAAGAGATAAAAGTGTCACATGTTACTATAACTAGAAAACCCTAAAAGGTCCACACAAAAACTACTAAAGCTGATTGAAAAATTCAGCAAGGTAGCAAGTTACAAGATTAACATTCAAAAATCAGTTGCATTTCTTTACACTAAGAATGAATCAACAGAAAAAGAAACTAAAGAAACACTCCCCTTTAAAATAGCACCCAAAGTAATAAAATACCTAGGAGTAAATCTAATCAAGGAGGTGAAAGAATTATACACAGAAAACTATAAACCATTGATGAAGGAAATTAAAGAAGATTTAAAAAAATGGAAAGATAGCCCATGCTTCTGGACTGGAAATATCAATATTGTTAAAATGGTCACACTGCCCAAGGCAATCTACAGATTTAGTGCAATCCCTATCAAATTACCCAGGACATATTTCACAGAACTAGAACAAATCATAACAAAATTTATATGAAACCACAAAAGACATAGAATTGCCAAAGAATTACTGAAGAGAAAGAAACAGCCTGGAGGAATAACTCTCCCAGACTTCAGACAATACTATAGAGCTACAGTCATCAACACAGCATGATATTGGTACAAAAACAGACATATAGACAAGTGGAACAGAATAGAGAGCCCAGAAATGAACCCACAAACTTTTGGTCAACTAATCTTTGAGAAAGGAGGCAGGAATATACAATGGAATAAAGACAGTCTCTTCAGCAAATGGTGTTGGGAAAACTGGACAGCAGCATGTAAAGCAATGAAGCTAGAACACTCCCTTACACCACACACAAAAATAAACTCAAAATGGATCAAAGATTTAAACATAAGACAAGATACAATAAGCCTCCTTGAAGAACATATAGACAAAACATTATCTGACATACATCTCATAAATGTTCTCCCAGGACAGTTTACCCAAGCAATAGAAATAAAAGCAAGAATAAACAAATGGGACCTGATTAAACTTACAAGCTATGCACAGCAAAGGTAACCATAAGTAAAACAAAAAGACAACCTATGGAATGGGAGAAAATTTTTGCAAATGAAACCGACAAAGGCTTGATCTCCATAATATATAAGCAGCTCATATGACTTAATAAGAATCAACCAAACAACCCAATCCAAAAATGGGCAGAAGACCTAAACAAGCAATTCTCCAAGAAAGACATACAAATGATCAATAGGCACATGAATAAAAGGCTCAATATTACTAATCATCAGAGAAATACAAATCAAAGCCACAAGAGATATCATCCTCACACCAGCCAGAATGGCCGTCATTCAAAAGTCCACAAATGACAAATGCTGCAGAGGCTGTGGAGGATAGGAAATCCCCCTTTAGTGCTGGAGGGAATGCAGTTTGGTGCAGCCACTGTGGAAAACAGTATGGAGATTCCTCAAAAGACTAGGAATAGACTTACCATATGACTCCGGGATTCTGCTCCTGGGCATATCCCCAGAAGGAACCGTATTTCAAAAAGAGACCTGCACCCCAATGTTCATAGCAGCACTATTTACAATAGCCAAGACATGGAAACAGCCTAAATGTCCATCAACAGATGACTGGATAAAGAGGTGGTATATTTATACAATGGAATACTCAGCCATAGAATAGAATAAATAATGTCATTTGCAGCAAGATGGATGTCCCTGGAGAATGCCATTTTAAGTGAAGTGAGCCAGAAAGGAAAGAAGAATACCATATGAAATCGTTCATATGTGGAATCTGAAACAAACAAACAAACAAATAAAGCATAAATATAAAACAGAAACAGACTCATAGACATAGAATATAAACTTGTGTTTGCCAAGAGGGTTGGGGGTCGGAAGGGACAGAGTTGGATTTTGAAATGTAGAACAGATAAACAAGATTATACTGTATTGCACAGGGTAATATATAGAAGATCTTATGGTAGCTCACAGAGAAAAATATAAGGGACAATGAATATATGTATGTTTATGTATAACTGAAAAATTGTTCTCTACACTTGAATTTGATACAACATTTTAAAATGACTATAACTCAATAAAAATGTTAAAAAAAAAGAAGGTACTAAATCTTAAAATTTGAAATATACTGTGTTACCCATGATTTAGGATATGGCATAATCACAAAGCCAAAATATTGTGTGAAGATAAAATTCCTTTTATTTGTTCTTGCAGATTACTGGGAATAACGGATAAGACTGGAAATGAGGCTAGAAGAGGTGGAGGATGGTAGGGAAATCCATGATGGAGTAAAGAGCCCCCAGAGCTGATTTAGACATCGTATAATTTCAGAAAGACCATTAGAGGAGGGAGCTTGGGGATAAATGAAGAGTTAAATGTCTTAGCCTGTTTAAAGTTGTTTTTGGTAATGATGCTACAGACATAGAAAATATATAAATGAAATTGTGTGATTGTGTTTCAGTAAAACTTCAATTACAAAAACACATGTTGGGCCAGGTTTGACCAGCAGGGTGTAGTTTGTCAATATCAGCTTAGATGATTCAGAATCACCCTTACAGAAATAGCCTCAGACTTGTATATTAAGGTCCAGAGTACAGTTCTCCTTCCCCTTCCTTCTCTATGTTAATCTCTTTTTTTTCTTTAGTAAGTTTTAACACAGTAGGTTGGGATTTCTTTGACTCCCTTTTATCATGGCTTCCCTTCAGGATTATTTCTTCCAGTTTTTTTCCTTTATGCTTTAGGATAAGGGTTGGCTAAGTTTTTTTTGTAATCAGGAATATTTTAGATTTTCCAGGATATATGTCTCTGTTGCAGCTACTCAACTCTGAAATTGTAGTACAAAAGTAGCTACAGGGATTATGAAAAAGAATAGGCATGGTTGTGCTGTAATAAAATTTTATCTACAAAAATATTCAATAGGCTGGATTTGGCCCTCTTGCTGTAGTTTGCTGATCTAGAACGGTTGGTGATTATTCTTGAAATCATATCCTATAGCCCAGAAACTACCTTGGATTTGCTTTTTGCATTATACTAATTGGAGATCACCCATTCCCTACAGGTCACTGCAAACAGCAGTTACTTAGACATCCACAGGTCCTGTGTCCTAGGTCTAACAGCACTGTTTTGTGGTTCTCTGTGCCCTTTGAAGCTCTCCTAGAACTAAAGGCTGGACACATTCTGTTGACTTCACAGTCCTCAGTCTCAAAGTCCTCTGAGAAGGCTGTTTTTAAGCCTTCCAGTTTTCATATCTCCTGCCCCTGGAGAGTGAAATTTCTGTCAATCTAATTATGAGGTGACAGCAATTTGCAGGAATTAGCACCCATCATGTAAAAATTCAGGTTTCCTTCAGTGAAACTAATCAATACTCAGACACATTGAGAGCCATTTACCAAAACAGTCTAATCTCCATTTGCACCAGAAGTTATGAGCATCCTTGGATGACTGAAGCCACTATTGGCACTAGGCACTTGGGTAGAGCACATGATGGAGAAGAGAAACTAGGGAGTAGGGCAAGGGGATCCCTGTAAGATGTTGAGTCCAAATGACTATTCTACCTAAAAGAGACCAGAAGTCTAGTAGTCGTTTCCATTGCTTATGTAAAAGCATGGTTCCCACTTGACTCTAGACTGAGTATTAGCTTTTCAAATGCTTAGAATTCTATTTTACTCAAATTTTAGATTAACTGGAAAAAATGGAATAATAAGGCTCTGTCTTACCCAGTCTCAATTCAAAGGACAACTCAGGCTAGAAGTCCTGAGGCCAGATTTCTTGTCCGGGTCTTTCCAGAACACCTGGGGCTTCCATTTTCGCTTCTGCAAAACAAATGGATCTCACTGGACAATTCTTCATTTTAACCACCGTTTTTTCTAATCAAAAGAGAAAACATGAAAGTCACAGAAAACTGTAGCTTTCCATGTTTAATTGAACTAAAACCACAGTGAATCCCACTGTTCAGTCATAATCACTAACAACATTTGGACCCTTTCCCTATTCCTATAACTGTTTTTGCAGTCATTATGTCAAACTATAGAATATGCTATGACCTGTTTCCCATTCCAGCATTTTCCCATGGCACTAGACAATCGTTCAGGACTCTGCTAGCTCTATGATTTCAGGTATGTTTGGTTTCTTATAGTCGGTATAAAATAGACCATCAAAAATCATGATGGATAATATTGGATTTTTTTAACCAGTAGTATAAAGCTTTTCATGGAAAATAAATGTAACAATTGTAAAAATAAATTATTCAGAAACTTAAGAAGAATTATTACAATCCTTTATTTACATTTGTTGTCCAGTGATTGGATTGTAGTCCAAAGAAAAGGCCAGTATGGTAAAGTGAAGACCTACTATACAATGCCTTTTTCCCCTGGGAGAACCATATTGTCCATAAGGCTAGAAGTTAGATTTTGTGACAAAGTAATGAAGGTGAACAAAAATAATGTTTTAAAACCCTGAAAGATCCTCTAAATTAAGTAGTACAGAGTCTACATTTTTACCACCTGATAAAATATTGAAACAATGTCTATGCTATGTGGGAAACAAATGAAGATGATTGCCTTTGAGGATGATTTATGTCAGACTTTATGTGACAATAAAACATGATTGAGAACACAATAAAACAATGCTGAAAGTTCAGATGTTGGCAAAATATTGGCAGAGCACCTCCTACATACAAGGCATTGGCCCTTGGCACATAGCATCTCAGGACAACTAAAACACTGTTGTTGCCTGCAGGAACTCACACCTAGCTTGGGTGGGGGGTGAGGGGTGACACTGGGATAAGATGAAAAGTGGTAAGCGTCCTAGCAGACAGGCATCTGAGGTACTGTAAGAATTTCTTTCTTCTTTCTTCTTTTGACCTGGAGCAATGTTCCAATGGATCATTCCATCCCAGGAAAGAATCCTTGGGCTGAGCAGTGTCATGTATCAACACAGAACATGCAGTAGTAGGCTTTTCCTTTCCACTTAGTAGAGACCTAAAGCAAATCCCAAATGTAACTCAAAAACAGCAGCATCTTTAGTAAATGGGGAGGTGAACACTCTCAAAATCCATTTATTAAAACAGCCGGGGAAGGAGGTGGAATCACACCTGCTATAGGCCATGGTATCAAAGGTTTCAAAGTCGCAAAGGGAAATGATTTCAAATCCTCCAGGATTAAGTCCCCGAGATGCAATTAGAAGGCCGTTCATGTGAAAGAGTTCAGAAGTACTTACAAGAACACGCCCAAGAGAGTTTCTTTCTGCATTATTAGTGCTAAATTTGCTCTCCTCCTTAATTAATTCTCTAGGTCTTTGGAAACATAAAAGATTTCATTGCCTTCTTCCAACTTTTGGTTCTAAATGGCCTGGGAATCCAACATGTGCATTAAGTGGTACCGAATACCAGGATGAAAAGCAAGCAAATCTGCAATAGTCACCTGGATTGTTGATAAAACATTTAGTTTGGTGCTAACATCACTACCTGAGGGTAGCATCCTTGACTCCTCGGGAAGAAATCTGGTTCCTTTTCTCATGCTCACACTTACTTCTCTATGTTCTAATTATCTGTTCACTTGTGTGTCTCCAACACTGGCCTAATGGAATGTTCTATGGTGAAGGCAGTAGGGAAAGGACGCTGCCAAGGGTCGGCCAATACCTTGGAGATTTGTTTAAGTGGGTGGTGGTGCCATGGTTAGAGCTACACCAGTGTGCAAGGGTATTTTTTTCCTCACGCCAGTTGAGGTAGGTCAGGAATGGAGCTGGGGAAGCCAGTGTGATATCCTGGTACCATTTTCCTACCAAAATGAAGACCTTGGACCCCATTTGGTACCGTGTCTGCATTTTTTTTAACATTTTTAATTGATTTATAATCACTTTACAATGTTGTGTCAAATTCCAGTGTAGAGCACAATTTTTCAGTTATACATGAACATATATATATTCATTATCACATTTATCTCTCTGTGAGCTACCACAAGACCTTGTATACATTTCCCTATGTTATACAGTATAATCTTGTATATCTCTTCTACAATTTTGAAATCCCTTCTATCCCTTCCCACCCTCCGCCCCCTTGGCAATCACAAGTTTGTATTCTATGTCTATGAGTCTGTTTCTGTTTTATATTTATGCTTTGTTTGTTTGTTTTTGTTTTGTTTTTGTTTTTGTTTTTGTTTTTAGATTCCACATATGAGGATCTCATATGGTATTTTTCTTTCTCTTCCCGGCTTACTTCACTTAGAATGACATTCTCCAGGGACATCCATGTTGCTGCAAATGGCATTCTGTTGTTGGTTTTTATGGCTGAGTAGTATTCCATTGTATAAATATACCACTTCTTTATCCAGTCATCTGTCGATGGACATTTAGGCTGTCTCCATGTCTTGGCTATTGTAAATAGTGCTGCTATGAACATTGGGGTGCAGGCGTGTTTTTGAAATAGGGTTCCTTCTGGATATATGCCCAGGAGTGGGATTTCTGGGTCATATGGTAAGTCTCTTCCTAGTCTTTTGAGGAATCTCCATACTGTTTTCCACAGTGGCTGCACCAAACTGCATTCCTGCCAGCAGTGTAGAAGGGTTCCCTTTTCTCCACAGCCTCTCCAGCATTTTCATTTATGGATTTTTGAATGATGGCCATTCTGACTGGTGTGAAGTGATACTTCATTGTAGTTATGATTTGCATTTCTCTGATAATTAGTGATATTGAGCCTTTTATTCATGTGCCTATTGATCATTTGTATGTCTTTCTTGGAGAATTGCTTGTTTAGGTCTTCTGCCCATTTTTGGATTGGGTTGTTTGGTTGCTTCTTATTAAGCCGTATGAGCTTCTTATTTATTCTGGAGATCAAGCCTTTGTCAGTTTCATTTGCAAAATTTTTCTCCCATTCCGTAGATTGTCTTTTTGTTTTACTTGTGGTTTCCTTTGCTGTGCAGAAGCTTGTAAGTTTCATTAGGTCCCATTTGTTTATTCTTGCTTTTATTTCTATTGCTTGTGTAAACTGTCCTGGGAGAACATTTATGAGGTGTATGTCAGATAAAGTTTTGTCTATATGTTCTTCAAGGAGGCTTATTGTATCTTGTCTTATGTTTAAATCTTTGATCCATTTTGAGTTTATTTTTGTGTGTGGTGTAAGGGAGTGTTCTAGCTTCATTGCTTTACATGCTGCTGTCCAGTTTTCCCAACACCATTTGCTGAAGAGACTGTCTTTATTCCATTGTATATTCTTGCCTCCTTTCTCAAAGATTAGTTGACCAAAAGTTTGTGGGTTCATTTCTGGGCTCTCTATTCTGTTCCATTGGTCTATGTCTGTTTTTGTACCAATATCATTCTGTGTTGATGACTGTAGCTCTATAGTATTGTCTGAAGTCTGGGAGAGTTATTCCTCCAGGCTGTTTCTTTCTCTTCAGTAATTCTTTGGCAATTCTATGTCTTTTGTGGTTTCATATAAATTTTGTTATGATTTGTTCTAGTTCTGTGAAATATGTCCTGGGTAATTTGATAGGGATTGCACTAAATGTGTAGATTGCCTTGGGCAGTGTGTGCATTTTAACGTCATTGATATTTCCAATCCAGGAGCATGGGCTATCTTTCCATTTTTTTAAATCTTCTTTAATTTTCTTTATCAATGGTTTATAATTTTCTGTGTATAATTCTTTCACCTCCTTGGTTAGATTTACTCCTAGGTATTTTATTACTTTGGGTACTATTTTAAAGGGGAGTGTTTCTTTATTTTATTTTTCTGTTGATTCATTCTTAGTGTAAAGAAATGCAACTGATTTTTGAATGTTAATCTTGTAACCTGCTACCTTGCTGAATTCTTCGATCAGCTCTAGTAGTTTTTGTGTGGACATTTTAGGGTCTTTATATATAGTAACATTTCGACATATAGTGACACTTTTTACCTCTTCTTTTCCTGTTTGGATCCCTTTTATTTCTCTGTCTTGCCTGATTGCTGTGGCTAGGACTTCCAAGACTATGTTGAATAGGAGTGGTAATAGTGAGCATCCTTGTGTTGTCCCAGATTTTAGTGGGAAGGTTTTGAGTTTTTCACCATTGAGTACTATGCTGGCTATAGGTTTGTCATATATAGCTTTTGTTATGTTGAGATATGTTCCCTGTATACCCACTTTGCTGAGAGTTTTTATCATAAATGGGTGTTGAATTTTATCAAATGCTTTTTCTGCATCTATTGAGATGATCATGTGATTTTTGTCCTTTCTATTGTTGATGTGATGTATTACATTGATTGATTTGCATATGCTGAACCACCCTTGTATCTCTGGGATGAACCCCACTTAATCAAGATGTGTAAGTTTTTTTATGTGTTGTTGGATTCTATTTGCTAATATTTTGTTGAGGATTTTGGTGTCTATGTTCATCAGTGATATTGGCCTATAATTCTCTTTTTAGGCAGTGTCTTTGCCTGGTTTTGGTATCAGGGTGATGGTGGCTTCATAGAATGAGTTTGAGAGTATTCCCTCCTTTTCAATCTTCTGGAAGAGTTTGAGAAGGACTGGTATGAGTTCTTTGTATGTTTGGTAGAATTCCCCGGTGAAGCTGTCGAGTCCTGGACTTTTATTTGTAGGGAGGTTTTTTTTATTGTTATTTCACTTTCATTTCTAGTGATTGGTTTGTTCAAGTGGTCAATTTCTTCTCGTTTCAGTCTTGGTGGACTGTATGTTTCCAGAAACTTGTCCGTCTCCTCTAGGCTCTCCATTTTGGTTCCATATAGTTTTTCATAATATTCTTGCATGATATTCTGTATTTCTCTGTTATTTGTTGTAATTTCTCCATTATCCTTTCTTATTTTGCTTATTTGTGCTCTCTCTTTTTTCTTGGACTTTGACCAGAGTTTTGTCGGTTTTATTTATTATTCAAAAAAACCCAACTTTTGGTTTGATTGATTTTTTCTGTTTTTCAATCTCTGTTTTATTTATTCCCTCCCTGATCTTTATAATTTCCTTCCTTCTGCTGCCTTTTGGGGTTTTTTGCTTTTCGTTTTCTAATTCTCTTAGCTGGTGGGTTAGATTGTTTATTTGAGATTGTTCCTCTTTTTTGAGGAAGGCCTGTATCGCTATAAACTTCCCTCTTAGCACTGCCTTTGCTGTGTCCCATAAATTTTGTGTGGTTGTGTTTTCATTTTCATGTGTTTCAAGGTATTTTTGAGTTTCAACTTTGATTTCCTCATTGAACAATTGGTTTTTGAATAGCATATTGTTTAAGCTTCATCCTTTACTTTTTTTTCTCCTTTATTTCTCTGTAGTTGATTTCTAGTTTTATGGCATTGTGGTCAGTAAAGATGCTTGAGATAATTTCTATCTTCTTAAAATTGTTGAGGTTTCTTTTGCGCTCAAGTACATGATCAATCCTAGAAAATGTTCCATGTACAGTTGAAAAGCATGTATATCCTATTTTTGGGAGGTACAATACTCTGAAAATATCCACCAAGTCTAATTTTCCTATTGTATTATTTAAATTCTCTGTTGCTTTATTTATTTTCTGTCTGGAAGATTTGTCTAGTGATGTTAATGCGGTGTTAAAATCTCTGAGAATGATTGTATTCCCATCATTATCCCCCTTTATCTCTGTTAGTAATTGTTTTATGTACTTAGGTGCTCCTATATTGGGTGCATATATATTAATGAGTGTAGTATCCTCATCTTGTATTACTCCTTTAATCATTATAAAATGTCCTTCTTTACGTTTTTTTTATGGCCTTTGTTTTAAAGTCTACTTTGTCTGAAATCAGTACTGCTACACCTGCTTTTTTGGCTTTTCCATTTTCATGGAATATCCCTTTCCATCCTTTCCCTCTCGGTCTATATGTGTCCTTCCTCCAAAAGTGTGTCTCTTGTATGCAGCATATTGAAGTCTGTTGTTTCATTATCCAGTCTGCCACTCTGTGTCTTTTGACTGGAGTATTTAATACATTAACGTTTACAGTAATTAATGATAGATGTGTGTTTATTGCCATTCTGAACTTATCTTTGCAGTTGAATTGGTATTTCCTTTTTATTCCTTTCTTCTTCCTTTTGTGGTTTGGTAATTTTCGTTTGTATTATCATAGAGTTTATATAGTTTTTGTGATTCCCTTGTAAGTTTCCTTTTCCCTTTTGCCACTTCAACTTCCGTGTTGGGAAAATTAGCCTTACAACATGTGACTCCCAGGGCCACTCTGAGCTTGCCTGAGAGGAAAGAGTGCGTGTAATGTTCCTAGCAGAGTGCCTCTCATGTGATTGGTTCTCACCTCTTAACTCCCTTCTCCTCACCTCTAGCACATGAGACCTTCCAGGAAAAGCAAAGGTGATGAATATCCTTAGTGGTTGGCAAGGGTCAGGCATACTGGGGGTGTTACTGCTCGGACCTAGCTCATCCCTCAGGAAGCAGATTCAAAACTCAACCCGCATCAATGTGGTTTTGCTCTAAGGAGACTCTCCCTGCTCACTCCTAACATCCCCCAAGGGAACACAGCCTTCAAAACACAGGCTTTCCAATTTTCCTAGTAAAATGAATGAAAGGCACTTTTGGGGAATAAAGTGATTTCCTTTTAGCTCCACTTGTTTACTTTTCCACAAGCTCCCGAGATGGCTTACATGTTAGCTGTTAATCACACCATCTGTTCAAACAGTACTTCAGTAAATGATTCAATTCATACTTTTTCTTCTAAAAGAATCTTCTAAAAGACAGTGTTTATATCTCTGTTACCCTTCATTTGGCAATGCAGCACGAGCTATTTTAACGTTGCTATCATTGTGAACACAGACTAAACTCCCCATTTCTTAACTGTGCAGAAAATAGGACAACTTCTCTGCATTTGTTCCACGTGATTCTAGACTTGGAGGCAAGAGACTGGTGTTAGACAGAGATTCTATATTTTTAAAAAGGAAAAAAAATGAAGACAGAATGTTCCAGCCAATATTTTTTCTGAAACATTGTGTTTAGTAACAATGAGTAGGTTCCAGCCACTTGAGATTTTTCAGGCCAAGGAACGATGTACACGGTGTCCTTAGGGCTTGGGAAGGGTCAGCTATATTGTGATCCTGGTTCATCAGTCTGATCTCATCTCTCAGGAGGCAAAGTTGCCACTGGTTTAGAAGGATACCTGGGAAGAACGGCCTGGGTCCTGTCAACAATTCTATGCCCTAATTGTGGGTGATACAAGGCTTAAAGAAGAGGTAAATTGGCTTTTGATGTTTTTGGGGAAGAGAGAGAGTCCCTTGAGTTAGTAAAGTGAGTAGATTAAGAGAGTAGAAGTAGACCTCTTATTGTTACAAGTTCTTCTATGGATCTTTGATGGCCCCTTATTTATGGGCACCTCTGAGGGGTGTACATATAGCAGCATAGGAGTGTTCTAGTGCTGGCCCTTTTGGATACCATTCTCTCTTGCTTTCTAAGACCTGTAGCCAAACTGAAAGAGTGCTACTTTGTATAGTCATATATAAAATGTAAGGGGTTTACAAAGTAAGTGTATGCAAACTTGTGTGTGAGGACACTTATGAAGAAGGAACTTACTCTCCTGGCATAGAGATAAAAGGATAGGTGAAGAAGGCTCAAATTAGAGATGACTTTCTTATTGGGTTTCCAGGGTTGTATAGCTTACTAGTTCAGCATGCACATACTTTGCAGAGACCACACCAATCCTGTGCACAGAATTGGAAATGAATGATGTGTTTATGGTAGTGGTAATTAGTTTGTATGTTTGGATTAGCAAGTCAGGACACCCATGTGGGCTGGGTTGAGATCTTGAAAGGTCTTTTTTTAAACTTTTTTTTTTTATTGAGTTATAGTCATTTTACAATGTTGTGTCAAATTCCAGTGTAGAGCACAATTTTTCAGTTATACATGAACACACATATATATATTCATTGTCACTTTTTTTTTCTGTGAGCTACCACAAGATCTTGTATATATTTCCCTGTGCTATACAGTATAATCTTGTTTATCTATTCTGCATATGCCTGTGAGTATCTACAAATTTTGAAATCCCTGTCTGTCCCTTCCCACCTCCTCTCCCTTGGCAACTAAAAGTTTGTATTCTATGTCAATGAGTCTGCAGATCTTGAAAAGTCTTAAATGTCACAATGAAGAGTTTTACTTTTTGCCTTCACATGACGAAATATCCCTGAGGATTTTAAAATAAGACAGCAACATGCTCTGATATGTCTCTGAAAAATGGATGACATCATAGTGTGGAGTCTAGTTGAAGTTGCTAAGGAGACTATGTCTTAAGTTGTTGCAATAATCAAAGCAAGAAATGATAAGTGCTGGAATTAAGGGATTGGCAGTGGAATGAAAGACTAAAGATGGACTCGAGACATTACAGAAGTAGAATAGGAAAATCTTCAAAGATGATTGAATTTTGTAGTGAGGGAGAAGAAAGATTAGATTACATCTCTCAGGTGGATGGTGGCACTATTCAATGAGATCCAGAAAATAGGCGGAAGGGGAGATTTTAGGGAGAAGATGAAGCTTTCTGGTTTGGAATGGTTCGATCTGGGTTGTCTGTGCAGCTTTGATGTAGATACATGTCCATTTTCAGTGAACATATGTGACTGGAGCTCAGAATAGAGGTTTGAACTGTAGATACAGCTTTGGCAGTTATTACCTTAAATAATGATTTGTGACATTGTCCATGAGTTTGATCTTGCTCTTACCAACATCTTCTGCTCAAGTTGTCTTGGAGAAGCCATATTTCATCCATACCATGGTATGACCTCTCCCCTCATGGTTTGGGGTGGTGAATAAAATCAATTATAAAGCAATAATCACCAAGTGTATAATGATTAATACTAAATCAGTATATAGGTAGAAAAGGAATGAATAGTATGATCAGGAAAATTTTGAAAATTTGAAAATTTTGCAAATATCCATGTACCTTGCATATTCAGAGAGGTGTAATTAATCAGACATGTTGAGTAGTCAAACATTGTGAGGTAAGGTTTAGTTTCCTTCAAAGGAACATGAAAGACTGTCAGGGGTGATGTATGAGTCAGAATCAGTTTCAGCTTCAAAGGATATAATAATTAATGTATAGTGGTTTAAACAAGATGGATGAGTTTTTGCACCTCACATAATAGATAACTGAAGATGAGAAATGCAGAACAGCTATGGTATTTCTACAATATTTATGGACTTGCATTCCTTCCAGCTAAACATTCTGACCTCATTCTCATAGAGCAAGAAGATTAGTAGAGCTCCAGACACCACATTTACATTCTAAACATCAAGATGGAGGAAGGGGGAAATAAGGGAGGCTCATTTTCTCTTTTTTAGACTTTCCAGAAATTATCTACAGCATTTATACTTATATTTCATTGCTAAGAATTCAGTCACCTGGATACACCTAACTTCAAGAGAAGCTGGGAGTTGTAGGTTTTTTTGAGCGCAATATGTTGCTACCTAAGTAAAATCCAGTGTTCTACTACAAAAGAAGATTGGGAGAATGGATAATGGGATAGATAACTAGCAATCTCTGCCATAGAACATAATTGTAATTTGAATCCATTCAGTATAAAGAAGAGCTGAAAGAAAGTATCACCTAGAAGATCCACAGGAAGACTTTCTGTCTGACAAACAGAACATGGTATTTTAAGAGGGATTGTCCTGGTAAACTCTTGACATCAGAGAGATCCAACATGAGTTACCAGATATAGCTTCACAAGCACTTAAAGAAGATTAAAGAAAATATAAGGATAAGCAATGTTTAGAAAGTAAAACAATAAAGTTGTGTACACAAAGGGGGTCTATCAGTAGTAGATTGACCCCAGCCACAATATCCTATTTCAGGGATAAGATGCTCATCCATGGGTGGTGGTGTTGCTGAAAGACATTAACAAAAACACGGCAAGGTCTGAGTCTTAGAAATAGTGGGCTACTAAGCAGAGGTCCAAGACAGAGACAGGTCCAGAACTGAGACACAAGCTAAGAAGGAAAGAGTAAAAATACTGGTTGTTGAGTCCCCAAGAGGGACCTTAGAACCATGGTTCCTGAAATTTTGGATTTCATATATTAGTACATATTTTTTTAAGTGAGCTTGCCATAATGTTGCCAACTTTTAATTTGTCAAGTAAGGATATATTAAAAACAAAACAACCAACTAGCCACAATTTATTAATCTTATTTCATTTAAAAGACTATTTTAAGGTAAAATAGAAGATAAATTCAAAGCAAGGAACAGTCTTTGTTCAAAATTCAAAATATACAGAAGAATAGACAATAAAAAGTCTCCTTCTTACCCTTGTCCCTTCATCACCCACTTTCCCTCTCTGGAGGCAGCCAATGCTACCTTCGACAATGTCCCTTGGACATACTTCTAGAGATATTCTACATATAAACAAGCAAATACATGTATGTGTGTAGCATTCTATACACATTTTTTAAACTTAAAAGGATATCTTTAAAAGCATTCCATGACAGTACATAGAGTATTTAAATTTGTTTTATATCTGCATAGTAGCCCATTGTATCAATTTAACAAATTTGTTTAACAGCCATTTATTTTTTTATTGACTTATAGTCACTTAAAATGTGTCAATTTCTGGTGTACAGCATAATGTCCCAGTCATACATATATATATATACATATATTCACTTTCATATTCTTTTTCATTAAAGTTTATTACAAGGTATTGAATATGGTTCATGGTGTTATACAGAAAAAGTCTAGTTTTTAATTTATTTTATGCATAGTACTTAATATTTGCAAATCTCTAACTCCCAAATATATCCCTTCCCACGCTCTTTCCCCTCTAGTAATCATAAGATTGTTTACAATGTCTGCGAGTCTGTTTCTCTTTTGTGGATGAGTTCATTAGTGGTTTTCTTTTTTCCTTCTTTTTTAAGATTCTACATATGAGTGATATCATATGGTATTTTTATTTCTCTTTCTGGATTACTTCACTTACAATGATGATTTACAGGTCCATTCATGTTGCTGCAAGTGGTGTTATTTTATTCTTTTGCAGGGCTGAGTAGTATTCCATCTATAAATATACCATTACTTCTTTTTATTTTAAGATTTTTTTTATTGAGTTATAATCATTTAATAATGCTGTGTCAAATTCCAGTGTAGAGCACAATTTTTCAGTCATACATGAATATATATATATTCATTGTAACATTTTTCTTCTCCATGAGATACCATAAGACCTTGTATATATTTCCCTATGCTATACAGTATAATCTCGTCAACCTATTCTGTATTTTGAAATCTCAGTCTGTCCGCTCCCACCCCCGCCCCCTTGGCAACCACAAGTTTGTATTCTATGTCTATGAGTCTGTTTCTGTTTTGTATTTATGTTTTGCTTTGTTTTTTAGATTCCACATACGAGCTATCTCATATGGTATTTTTCTTTCTCTTTCTGGCTTACTTCATTTTTTATGGCTGAATAGTATCCCACCGTATAAATATACCACTTCTTCTTTATCCAGTCATCTGTCGATGGACATTTAGGCTGTTTCCATGTCTTGGCTATTGTAAATTGTGCTGCTATGAACATTGGGGTGCAGGTGTCATCCTGAAGTAGGGTTCCTTCTGGATATATGCCCAGGAATGGGATTCCTGGGTCATATTCTAAGTCTATTCCTAGTCTTTTGAAGAATCTCCATACTGTTTTCAACAGTGGCTGCACCAACCTGCATTCCCACCAGCAGTGTAGGAGCGTTCCCTTTTCTTCACAGCCTCTCCAACATTTGTCATTTGTGGACTTTTGAATTATGGTCATTTTGGCTCGTGTGAGGATGAGAATGTCATTCTAAGTGAAGTAAGCCAGAAAGATACCATATGATATCACTCGTCTGTGGTATCTAAAAAAAACAAACAAACAAACAAACAAAACATAAATACAAAACAGAAACAGACTCATAGACATAGAATACAAACTTGTGGTTGCCGGGGGGAGGGGAGGTGGGAAGGGACAGACTGGGAGTTCGAAATTTGTAGATACTGACAGGCGTATGTAGAAAAGGTAAACAAGATTATACTGTATAGCACAGGGAAATGTATACAAGATCTTGTGGTAGCTCACACCAAAAAAGAATGCAACAATGAATATATGTATGTTCATGTATAGCTGAAAAATTGTGCTCTACACTGGAATTTGACATAACATTGTAAACTGACTATAACTCAAAAAAATTTAAAAATTTAATAAAAGAAGTGCAAGACTTATTTAATGAAAACTACAAAAATTGATGAAAGAAAGTAAAGACCTAACTAAATGGGAAATTTTACTATTTTCATGAATAGGAAGACTTAATACTGTTATGAGGGCAATACTCCCCAAATCGATCTGTAGGTGCACTAAATCGCTATCTAAATCTCAGATGGAATTTTGTAGAAATTGGCCTATCAATTCTTAAATTAATATGGAAATGTGAGGGACCCAGAAAAGCCAAATCAATCTTGAAAACTAACAAAGTTGAAAGAATCACAAATTTCCAAATCTACAGCTTACTAAAAGATTATAGTACTGAAGACTGTGGTATCAGTATAAGGATAAACATATTGGTGAATGGAGTAAAATCGAACATCTAATAATAAATCCATACATTTATGGTAAATTTATTTTTGACATAGATGTCAAGACAATTCAATGGGGAAAATACGGTTTTTTCAATAAATGGTGCTGGGACAAGTGGATATCCACATGCAAAAAGATGAAATTAGAACATTACTTCACACTACATACAAAAGTTAACTCAAAATGAATCAGAGTCCTAAACATAAGAGTTAAACATTTGCAACTCTTAGAAAAACATAGACATAAATATTTATGGCATAGGCAATTATACCTTAGATATGATACCAAAATCACAAGCTACAAAAGAAAAATAATAAACAACATCATCTAATTATAAAGGTTTTGTGCTTCAAAGAACTCTATCTAGTAAGTAAAAAGACAAACCACGGATTGGGAGAAAATATTAGCAAATCAAATATTTGATAGGGATTTTTATATAAAAGATGTAAAGACCTTACAACTCAATAATAAGCAAATAACCCAATTTAAAAAATTGGCAAATGATCTGAAAACACATTTCTCCAAGTAAGATAAACAAATGTAAAATAAGCCATGAAAAGATGCAAAATATCATTAGTTATTAAGAAAATGCAAATCAAAATCACTAGTCAATTTTAACCCACTAAGGTGGCTATAAAAATCTAATTGTACACCAGCAAGCATTAGTTAGGATGTGGAGAAACTGGAAACTATATATTCCTGTAGCATGGATTCCCCTATTTCTCTAGCTTTGCAGACATGTGTATTCACATCATCAAGATCATTATTTCTGAAAGCATAGGGACAAACACCTGATAAACAGATAAACAAAATTTGATATATCCATACAATGGAATATTATTCAGCCATAAAATATTATTCAACATAGATGAATCTTGTTGATGACAAACTCATTCAAAAACCAATGATATATTCTTAGCTTTTTTCAAATTTTAAATTTCTGTCTTTTAAACATTTCCATGAAAAGTTGTGATTATGGGTCTCAAGTGCATTTTCTTCACTCCGCTGCTGCCTGTACACAGCATGAAGCTCTTTTCTTAGTGATGTCAATTTCTAAGGGGTCAGTTCAACCTTTTAAGATGTCGCCTTGTGTTTTTTGGCACAACTTAAGAGGAGATGGTGTGCAGGGTGGCAGAATTCTCCATTATTAGCCACAAGTCATAAGTGCTGTTTGGTAGAGATAAGAAATTTAGACAGGTTTCCCAAGGCATAGGTAGTTCTGAAGCATTGCCTATTTATTGTAATTCCAACTTGTTTATTGGTAATATAAGGAAGGTTTTAAGAAAACAACTCTCAAAATAAACATTTAACATAAAGACACCTTACACACATATCTCTAACTGATTAGTTGTTCTTATAATTTCTTACACTTTCTATTCATCCAGAGTCTTGACTTCATGTCAGCAGTCTTCCTGAAGCTTGTTCTCCACTTCTAGATGTAACATATTTCTCTCTCTAGAGAGAACCCTGTCTAACTTCTTCCTGAGGTAATCAAAAAGAAGACATTAGTTTACCTTTCTAATTTTCTCTTGTGGCTAAAATGGTCCCTGCCACTCCCCAATAAATTTCTCTCTGTCACAAAAGGGCACATTTCATTGCTTGTTCTATTCTACCTCTTCTTAGTCCCTAATAAAAGTGATCAAGCTCCAATAAGTATTAACTTTGCAGTTTTATTCCATTTTCCCTTCCTTTTGAGAAATCACGTTTGTTCCCCCCCTCTAGTGTTTCACTTTATCTGTTCACTGTCTTTTTAGTTAGTTATTAGCACCTTCCCTTTAGTTTCAGGAGTGCTTTAGGTTAAATTGGAAGTATTAGAAACACCAGAAATAGAAATTACACAAGAATTTGTTCAAGGTTAAAATGGTAATATTACAACAAAATTTGCATAACACCTTAAATTCTCTTTCTAAAGAGTTCTCTATTGGGATTCCTACAGTTTTATTATTTTCATTTTCATTTATAATAGTCTCCTATTAGCTTATATTGTTGACCAATTAGGTATTAATTGCAAGAGTCCTTACCAGAGTGAAATAAAATGGCTCAAACTGGGGATCTGCCTGTCAGGGTGTATTTGGAAACAATGGCAGAGTCAATCAATGTTGAAATAAAATATAGGGCTTTTTATTACCCATGTTACTGAGTGCAGCATTTTGTTTCCAAAATTGGGCTGGTCCATTGTCATTTTGACCCAACAACAAAGACCCTGATTATTGAAATACAAATGACCAGTGAACATGATAAACATATTCAACCTCCCTTCTAATAAGATAAATTCAAATTAAGACAACAGTGAGAACATTTTTTTCTGTCTATCATATTGTCGTAGATTATTTTAAAAATTATACAGTTATTGTTTATATAGACATAAGCAAGCTAACACTCTTACAATGGATATGGATGTTAGAGAGTGAAATGACAGTTTTATTTTCCTTTTTGATTGGTGTGTATTCTATGTTGACCATCTGCCAGACATTGTGATAGGAGCTTAACATGTATTATCTCATTTAATTTTCAGAACAACTTTGTGAATAAGCACTCTTACAATTCCTATTTTGCAGATGAGAAAATTGAAGCTTAAAGGTAGAAAGTAACTAAATTCCAAAAACTGTGAGTGGTAGACTTAAATACATGTCTTCCAGATTCTAAAACTGATGC
Organism: Camelus bactrianus; assembly: GCF_048773025.1. Lineage (NCBI taxonomy): Eukaryota > Metazoa > Chordata > Mammalia > Artiodactyla > Camelidae > Camelus > Camelus bactrianus. The sequence goes on along the minus strand of NC_133575.1, from coordinate 101,356,693 downwards.
AAGCTTCACTGAGCATAGGAATTATAGGTGATATTTCATTTCTCTACACTGCCAATGTATTAAAAAATAATAAAAATTATAATAATTTTTATAATCAAGAGAAACAATACACACTTGTTTTTTAAGGTATTCTTCCTGAGTTAAATTTGTTCTATGTGAGGTCAACAACTTTAGAAATTGCATGCAATTATCCAGAAAATGTGACTCTATCAACAATCAAGACATGCAATTGTAGGTTCAATTGGATCATTAATTCTGACCCTCAGAATCTACACAGTCTTGAAGGGCTCCTTCCTTTAGCAAAGGAACTTCTATGTGGAAGTCTTATATAGCAGTTCAGTAATTTTCTTCTCTCTACCCACTCACATCCATCACTCTTAAGCCTGGATCATGATATACCTCATACAAAAAGTATTGAGATAAGCACTGTCCATTTTACAACTTTGCTCTTTGTCATTTATAAAAGAAAGTCTAGGTCATATGGTAAATCATATGGTAGCATTTTGAGGAATCTCCATACTGTTTTCCACAGTGACTGTGCCAAACAGCATTCCCACCAGCAGTGTAAGAGGGTTCCCTTTTCTCCACAGCCTCTCCAGTAATCCCGCTCCTGGGCATATACCCAGAAGGAACCCTGCTTCAAAAAGAATGTTCATAGCAGCACTATTTACAATAGCCAAGACATGGAAACAGCCTAAATGTCCATCGACAGATGACTGGATAAAGAAGATGTGGTATGGGGACAAGCAAGATGGCGGAGTAGAAGGATGCTTGTAGCTCACCCTCTCCCACAAATACACCAAAACTCACATCTACAGACCTACTCAGCCAACCAGAGCACCTGCCGAACTCCGACGCCAAAAATCTGGTAGGAAAAAAGGAAAAAAGAAAGAAGAAAAAGCAAAATAGTGTGGGACCAATCCCACGGGGAGGGAGTGGCAAAGGAGGACTGGTGCTCATTTGCTGGGTCTCCCCTCTCCAATGGAGAGGCCAGCGGGAAGGAGAGGGAGACTCCGAGGCTCAGATCTGCCCCGAGCACCCCTTGACTGACAGAGCTGAGTTAAACGGGCACAAAGTGTCCCTGCAACACCCAGCCGGGGACACAAGCCAGCAGCTGTGGCCGGGACAGGCCATCCGAGCTGGGCGGAAGACTGGGGTGGCTGCACTGAGTCATCACTGGGGGACTGCAGGGTGCTGCATGCCGTGGATGAGAGGGGATATGGAGCAGAACAACCTGAGTCCCCCATATATTGCAAAAAAAGCAAAGCAGCACAGCTGGTGTGCCCTGTGGAGAGGGGCGCCGCAGCCTTTGGCTCCTCAGACCTGCACCGCCATTACTGGTGCATCTTGCAAGAAGAGAGGTGGGGCTCAGCCACAGCCACCACCACCATATTCTCCTGTGCCCAGCACCTGGGTGGGGGTGGGGCCAAGACCTGAATCTGCACCTGGGGGCTCTGCAACCTCCTAGGCAGGACTGAGACTTGTTTACAGCCCGAGTCAGGTAGGATCTTTCTGCCCTGGCACCTCAGAGAACTCGTGCTGCCAAGACAAACAAGGAGCTGAGATTTGGCACAAAGCAGGGGCAGGGCCATTCCACGGTCTTCCCCGAGCCCACTTTTGGAACACTGACCTGAGGCAAGCAGATAGCTGCACAAAGCAGCAGAGCAACTGGCGTCAGGAAAGGGCAGGCAGCAACCTGCTTTTCTGGCAGGAACGCAGCACTGACCACAGTGCTGGGAGGGGGCGCAATCCGCCCACCTGCCTCCCCTGAGCACAGCATCTGATTGCAGCACTGGGAGGGGGTGTGACCCACCCACCCACCGGGTAAGAGCTCAGCACCTGACCCAGTGTTGGAAGGGGGTGTGATCTACTAGCCAACAGCCACTGGGTGCAGCAAAGATGAGGGCGGCAACAGAGGGCCTCTGGCAACAGCAAGCTGAGTTCACGAAACAGGGCAAAGACACAAAGACCCCTCAATAAAATCATTAAGAGCACAGTGTCTCTAGGAGAACTAAATAATTGATACTCCTTAAGCCACAGTGCCAGAGAGATATGAGCAATATGGAGAAGCATAGGAACCACTCCCAATTAAAAGATCAAGAGAAATCCCTTGAAAACATGATCAATGAAATAGATATCAGTAGCCTGCTAGATCAAGATTTCAAAAAAGGAGTGATAAAAGTACTGAAGGAACTAAAAGAAATAGTGTTTAGAGATATAAAATATGTCAAAAATGAAATAGAAGCTATAAAGAACCAAGTAGAATTACTAAACTCATTTGCTGAGATGAGAGCTGATCTAAAGGCTGTACAAAGCAGGCTAGATAAAGCAGAGGAACGAATAAGTGACCTAGAAGACAGGACAACAAAGCACCCAACCAGAACAGCTGAGAGAAAAACAAATGAAAAACAATGAAAACAATATAAGGGACCTATGGGATAATATAAAACGTGCCAATCTATGCATAATAGGGGTCCCAGAAGGGGAAGAAAGAACAAAGGGGATTGAAAAGGTATTGGAAGAAATCATGACTGAAAACTTCCCAAACCTAAAGAAGGAATCAGATATCCAACTACAGGAGGCTCAGAGGGTCCAAAACAGGAAGAACCCAAACAGACACACACCAAGACATATCATAATCAAAATGGTCAGAGTCAAGGATAAAGAAATGGTCCTAAAGGCAGCAAGAGAAAAGCAGAGTGAGTTACAAGGGAACCCCCGTATGGCTCTCAGCTGATTTCTTTACACAAACATTACAGGCCAGAAGGGAGTGGCAAGATATATTCAAAGACCTGAATGAAAAAAAGATGCAGCCTAGGATACTCTATCCAGCAAGGCTATCCTTTAGAATAGAAGGAGAGATAAAGAACTTCACAGACAAGCAAAAACTAAAAGAGTTTAGCAACACTAAACCCATGCTAAAAGAAATATTCACAGGTCTACTCTAAATAGAAAAGAAGCAGGATGCTAGAAAAATGAGAAACTTATAACTGGAAAGGAGATAACTGCCATGAATTACAAAAAGAATAAACACAAAATTGTAAAAGAAGACATCTAAATCATTTAGAGTGGGAGAGAGAAGCAAGGAAAGCCACTGTGGAAAACATCATGGAGATTCCTCAAAAGACTAGGAATAGACTTACCATATGACCCAGGAATCCCACTCCTGGGCATATATCCAGAAGAAACCCTACTTCAAAATGACACCTGCACCCCAATGTTCATAGCAGCACTATTTACAATAGCCAAGACATGGAAACAGCCTAAATGTCCATCAACAGATGACTGAATGAAGAAGCTGTGGTATATTTATACAATGGACTACTATTCAGCCATAAAAACTGACAACATAACACCATTTGCAGCAACATGGATGTTCCTGGAGAATGTCATTCTAAGTGAAGTAAGCCAGAAAGAGAAAGAAAAATACCATATGAGATCACTCATATGAGGAATCTAAAAACAAAACAAAACAAAACAAAGCATAAATACAAAACAGAAACAGACTCATGGACATAGAATACAAACTTGTGGTTGCCAATGGAGCGGGGGGTGGGAAAGGACAGACTGGGATTTTAAAATGCAGAATAGATAAACAATATTATACTGTATAGCACAGGGAAACATAAACAAGATCTTGTGATAGCTCATAGCGAAAAAAATGTGACAATGAATATATATATGTTCATATATAACTGAAAAATTGTGCTCTACACTGGAATTTGACACAAAATTGTAAAATGACTATTACTCAATAAAAAATATTAAAAAAAGAAGATGTGGTATATTTATACAATGGAATACTATTCAGCCATAATAAACAACATAATGCCATTTGCAGAAACATGGATGTTCCTGGAGAATGTCATTCTAAGTGAAGTAAGCCAGAAAGAGAAAGAAAAATACCATATGAGATCACTCATATGAGGAATCTAAAAACAAAACAAAACAAAACAAAGCATAAATACAAAACAGAAACAGACTCATAGACATAGAATACAAACTTGTTGTTGCCCTGGGGGAGGGGGGTAGGAAGGGAAAGACTGGGAGTTTGAAATTTGTAGATACTGACAGGCATATGTAGAATAGATAAACAAGATTATACTGTATAGCACAGGGAAATATATACAAGGTCTTGTGGTAGCTCACAATGAAGAAGAATGCGACAATGAATATATGTATGTTCATGTATAACAGAAAAATTGTGCTCTACACTGGAAATTGACACAACATTGTAAACTGACTATAATCAATTAAAAAAAGGTTAAAAAAAAGAAAATCTAGAATATTGAAATATTTCTCACTGAAATGGGCCAAGATGGCAGAGTAGAAGGACGCTAGTAGCTCACCCTCTCCCACAAATGCACTAAAGCTCACATCCACGGACCCACCCAGCCAACCAGAGCACCTGCTGAACTACAACAGAACATTGCCCTCTTCAAAAGACAAAGACGCCAAGAATCTGGTAGGACAAAAGGAAGAAAGAAAGAAGGAAAAACAAAACAGTACAGGACTGTCCCATGTTGGGGGAGTGGCAAAGGAGGAATAGCACTCATTCACTGAATATCCCCCTCTCTAATGGAGAGGTCAGCAGGAAGGAGGGGGAACCTCCAAGGGTCAGACCTGTACAGGGCACCCCTTAACCAACAGAACTAAGTTAAATGGGCACAAATGGTCTCTGCAACTCCCGGCCCTAGAGGTAAATCAACAGGTGGGGGACAGGACAGGCCACACGAGCCTGGCAGAGGACTGGGGCAGCTGCACTGAGGCAGCCCTGGGGGACTGCAGGGTGCTGTGAGCAGTGGATGAGTGGGTACACAGGGCAAAACAATCTAGGCGCTGTATAAAACAACATGGCTGATGTGCCCTGGGGGGAAGTGTGCCATATTCCCATCTCTGAAAACCCACCAAAGGTTTTCAGGTGAAGAGAGGTGGGACTTAGGCACAGCCGCCATATTTTCCAGTGCTTAGCACCCAGGTGGGGGCGGGGTCAAAACCTGAATCTATACCTAAGGGCTTAGCAAACTCAAAGGCCAGACGGAAACTTATTTACAGCCCGAGGCAGATAGGACATTTCTGCCCTGCTACCTCTGAGAACTCACGCCTTCAAGACAAGCAAGGAGCTGAGTTTTGACACAGAGCAGGGGCGGGGCTGTTCCACTGTATTCCCCGAGTCTGCCTATGGAGCGCCAACCAGAGGCAAAGCAGACAGCTGCAGGGAGCAGGGGAGCGACCTGCGCTGGGAGAGGGTGGGTGGCCACCTGCCTTCCTGGCAGGAGTGCAGCACCTGATCGTGGTGGTGGCAGGGGGCGTGATCTCCCCGCCTATCTCACCAGAGTGCAGCATCTGACTGGGGCATTGGAGGAGGATTGACCCTCCCACCAACGAGATAAGAGCGCAGTAACTGACCACAGTGTCGGGAGGGGGCGCGATCTGCTTGCTGACAGGCACTGGGAACAGCACATAGAATTAATTAAAATTAAAATTAATTACAATTAAAAAAGAAAGAGAAATACCCTGAAAGGACAATCAATGAAATAGCCCGAGGCAGATAGGGTCCTTCCGTCCTGATCCCTCAGAGAACTTGCTCCCCCAAGACAAACAAGGAGCTAGGTTTTGGCCCGATGCAGGGACGGGACTGTTTCTTGTTCTTCCCTGAGCCCGCCTATGGAGCGCACAGTGGCACAGAGCTGCAGAGCGACTGCCACTGGGAGAGGGTGGGTGGTCCACCGCTTTCCGGCAGGAATGCAGCTCGTGACCGTGGTGCTGGGAGAAGGCGTGACCCGCCTTCCTTCCTGGCCAGTCTGCAACATCTAATTGTAGCATCAGGAGGGGCAGTGACCCGCCCGCCCACAGCAAAGGAGAGCTGCACCTGACCCAGTGTTGGGAGGGGGCGCGAACTGCATGCCGACAAGCACTGGGAGCAGCACAGACGAAGGCACCAATGGAGGGCCTCTGGAAACAGCAAGCTGAGCTTCCAAAACACGGCGAAGACAGAAAGACTTCGCATTAAGAGCACACAGTCTCCAGGAGAACACCCCCCCTTTTTTATTTAATCTGTTTTTACCTGTTATATTTTCTATTACCCTTTTAATTTTTACTTCTTAAACAATTATATATACTCCCAGTTTTAATCCCTTTTAATTTTTTAAAAAATATTTTTATTATTATTATTTTTAAAAATCCACGTCATTTCATTTTTCTCTTGCTTTTGATGTTCTGTTATTGATTATACACAGGTTTCAAATATATTTTTCCCTCTTTTCTCCTTTTTTAAAGGTTTTAAAAAGACTTCCCAACCTGATTGCTGTTCTGCTTCAACTTACTTTTCTATTATACATTATACACTGTTTTCAAACCACTTTTCCCCCTTCTTTTAAAATTCTCTTTCTCTCTCTCTTTTATTTAAATTTTAAGTGTTATTCCTACATAGGCATTAGATAGATGAATAAACTCCATAAGCACCACAATAGATAACTGATACTCCATAAACCACAGTGCCAGAGAGGTATGAGCAAGATGAAGAAGCAGAGAAACCATTCCCAATTAAAAGAACAAGAGAAATCCCCTGAAAGAATGATCAATGAAATAAACATTGATAGCCTACTAAATCAAGATTTCAAAAAAGGAGTGATCAAAGTACTGAAGGAGCTAAAAGAAATAGTGTTTAGAGATATAAAATATATCAAAAATGAAATGGAAGCTATAAAGAAGAGCCAAGTACAATTGGTAAATTCATTGGCTGAGATGAGAAATGATCTAAAGGCTGTACAAGCAGACTAAAAAATGCAGAGGAATGAATAAGTGACCTAGAAGACAGGACAACAGAAAGCACCCAATCAGAACAGCTGAGAGAAAAACAAACAAAAACCAATGAAAATAGCTTAAGGGACCTATGGGATAATATAAAGCATGCCAATCTTCGCATAATAGGGGTCCCAGAAGGGGAAGAAAGATCAAAGGGGATTGAAAAGTTATTGGAAGAAATCATGACTGAAAACTTCCTAAACCTAAAGAAGGAATCAGATATCCAAGTACAGGAATCTCAGAGGGTCCCAAACAGGAAGAACCCAAAGAGACACACACCAAGACATATTACAATCAAGATGGCCAGAGTCAAGGATAAAGAAATGATCCTAAAGGCAGAAAGAGAAAAGGAAAGAGTGAGTTAAAAGGGAACCCCCATAAGGCTCTCAGCTGATTTCTCTACACAAACACTACAGGCCAGAAGGGAGTGGCAAGATATATTCAATGTCCTGAATGAAAAAATGATGCAGCCTAGGATACTTTATCCAGCAAGGCTATCCTTTAGGATAGAAGTAGAGATAAAGAATTTCACAGACAAGAAAAACTACAAGAGTTTAGCAACACTAAACTCATGCTAAAAGAAATATTGACAAGTCTACTCTAAATAGAAAAGAAGCAGGATGCTACAGAAATGAGAAACTCATAACTGGAAAGGTGATAACTCATGAATTACAAATAAAATAAACACGAAATTATAAAAGAAGACATACAAATCATTGAGAGTGGGAGAGGGAGGCAGGGAAATATAGAATAATTTTTTCTTTCATTTTAAATCTTTTGTTCTTGGTAGAATGGATTTGAGATCATGTTACTATCAGTTTAATAAAAACAGTTACAGTAATGGGCTAATAGACTTACAAAAAAGGTTAACCACAGCCAAAAATTTACAAGGGAGTCACAAAAACTAAATAATATCCATGATAATATAAAGGAAAATTACCAAACCACAAAACGAAGAAGAAAGGAACACAAAGAAAATACCAATTCAACTGCAAAGATAAGTTCAGAATGGCAATAAACACACATCTATAATTAATTATGGTAAATGTTAATGGACTAAATGCTCCAGTCAAAAGACACAGAGTGGCAGACTGGATAATAAAGTAAGAGCCTTCAATATGCTGCATACAGGAGACCCACTTTAGGGAGAAGGACACATATAGATTGAGAGTGAAAGGATGGAAAAGGATATTCCATGCAAATGGAAAAGCCAAAAAAGCAGGTGTTGCACTACTGATTTCAGACAAAGTAGACTTTAAAACAAAGGCCATAAAGAAAGATAAAGAAGGACATTTTATAATGATTAAAGGAGTGATACAAGATGAGGATATTACACACATTAATATATATGCACCCAATATAAGAACATCTAAGTACATAAAACAATTACTAACAGAGATAAAGGGGGATATTGATGGGAATACAATCATAGTTGGGGATTTTAACACCGCATTAATATCACTACACAGATCTTTCAGACAGAAAATAAATAAGGCAACATAGAAATTAAATCATAATGTAGAAAAATTAGATTTGATGGATATTTTCACAGCATTACACCCCCCACCCAGGGTATACATTTTTTCAAGTGAACATGGAACATTTTCTAGGATTGATCATGTACTTGGGCACAAAAGAAACCTCAACAACTTTAAGAAGATAGAAATTATCTCAAGCATCTTTACTGACCACAATGCCATGAAACTAGAAATCAACGACAGAGAAACAAAGGAGAAAAAAGGAAATGATGGAGATTAAACAACATGCTATTAAAAAACCAATTCTTCAATGAGGAAATCAAAGCTGAAATTAAAAAATACCTTGAGACAAATGACAATGAAAGCAAAACCACATAAAATTTATGGGACACAGCAAAGACAGTGCTAAGAGGGAAGTTTATAGTGATACAGGCCTTCCTCAAAAAAGAAGAACAATCTCAAATAAACAGTTTAACCCACCACCTGAGAGAACTAGAAAAAGAAGAACAAAAAACCCCAAAAGGCAGCAGAAGGAAGGAAATTAGGAAGATTAGGGAGGAAATAAATAAAACAGAGATTAAAAAATACATAGAAAAAATCAAACCAAAAGCTGGTTTTTTTGATAAAATCGACAAACCTCTGGCCAAACTCTCAAAGAAGGAAAAAGAGAGAGCACAAATTAGCAAAATAAGAACGGAAAATGTAGAAATTACAACAAATAAAATAGAAATACAGAATATCGTATGTGAATATTATGAAAAACTATATGGAACCAAAGTGGATAACTTAGAGGAGATGGACAAGTTTCTGGAAACATACTGTCCACCAAGACTGAATCAAGAAGAAACTGACCACTTGAACAAACTGATCACTAGAAATGAAATCAAAATAGCAATATAAAACTTCCCTACAAATAAAAGTCAAAGACCGGATGGCTTCACTGGGGATTTCTACCAAACATACAAAGAAGAACTCATACCAATCCTTCTCAAACTCTTCCAGAAGATTCAAAATGAGGGAATACTCCCAAACTCATTCTATGAAGCCACCATCACCCTGATACCAAAACCAGGCAAAGACACTACCAAAAAGAGAATTAGAGGCCAATATCACTGATGAAAATAGACGCCAAAATCCTCACCAAAATATTAGCAAATAGAATCCAACAACACATACAAAAGATTATACATCATGACCAAATGGGGTTCATCCCAGGGACACAAAGGTGTTTCAACATACACAAATCAATCAATGTAATACATCGCATGAACAAGAGAAAGGACAAAAACCACATGATCATCTCAATAGATGCAGAAAAAGCATTTGATAAAATTCAACACCCATTTATGATAAAAACTCTCACCAAAGTGGGTATAGAGGGACCATATTACAACATAATAAAAACTATATATGACAAACTTACAGCCAGCATAGTACTCAACGGTGAAAAACTCAAAAGCTTCCCACTAAAATCTGGGACAACACTAGGATTCCCAGTATCATCACTAGTATTCAATGTAGTTTGGAAGTCCTAGCCACAGCAATCAGACAAAAGAGAGAAATAAAAGGGATCCAAATTGGAAAAGAAAAGGTAAAAGTGTCACTATATGCCAATGATGTATTACTATATCTAGAAAACCCTAAAAGGTCCACACAAAAACTACTAGAGCTGATCGAAGAATTCAGCAAGGTAGCAGGTTACAAGATGAATGTTCAAAAATCAGTTGCGTTTCTTTACACTAACGAGGAATCAACAGAAAAAGAAAGGAAAGAAACAATCTCCTTTAAAATTGCACCAAAAGTAATAAAATACTTAGGAATAAATCTAACCAAGGATGTGAAAGCATTATACACAGAAAGCTATAAACCATTGATGAAGGAAATTAAAGAAGATTTAAAAAAATTGAAAGATATCCCATGCTCCTGGATTGGAAATATGAATACTGTTAAAATGGTCACACTGCCCAAGGCAATCTACAGATTTAATCCAATCCCTATCAAATTACCCAGGACATATTTCACAGAACTAGAACAAATCGTAATAAAATTTATATGGAACCACAAAAGACCTAGAACTGTCAAAGCATTACTGAAGAAAAAGAAAGAGGCTGAAGGAATAACTCTCGCAGACTTCAGACAATACTATAGAGCTAAAGTCATCAAGACAGCATGGTATTGGTACAAAAACAGACATATAGACCAATGGAATAGAATAGAGAGCCCAGAAATGAACCGACAAAATTTTGGTCAAGTAATCTTCGACAAAGGAGGCAAGAATATACAATGGAATAAAGACAGTGTCTTCAGCAAATGGTGTTGGGAAAACTAGACAGCAGCATGTAAATCAATGAAGCTAGAACACTCCCTTACACCATACACAAATATCAACTCAAGATGGATCAAAGACTTAAACATAAGACAAGACAATAAACCTCCTAGAGGAAAATATAGGCTAAACATTATCTCACATACATCTCAAAAATTTTCTCCTAGAAGAAATAAAAGCAAGAACAAACAAATGGGACCTAATGAAACTTACAAGCTTCTGCACAGCAAAGGAAACCATGAGTAAAACAAAAAGACAACCTACAGAATGTGAAAACATTTTTGCAAATGAAACCAACAAAGGCTTGATCTCCAGAATATATAAGCAGCTCCTATGACTTAATAAGAAACAACCAAACAACCCAATCCAAAAATGGGCAGAAGACCTAAACAAGCAATTCTCCAAGGAAGACATACAAATGATCAATAGGCACATGAAAAAGTGCTCAATATCACTAATTATCAGAGAAATGCAAATCAAAGCTACAATGAGGTATCACCTCACACCAGTGAGAATGGCCATCATTCAAAAGTCCAGAAATGACAAATGCTGGAGAGGCTGTGGAGAAAAGGGAACCCTCCTACACTGCTGGTGGGAATGCAGTTTGGTGCAGCCAGTGTGGAAAACAGTATGGAGATTCCTCAAAAGACTAGGAAGAGACTTACCATATGACCCAGAATCCCACTCCTGGGCATATATCCAGAAGGAACTCTACTTCAGGATGACACCTGCACCCCAACGTTCATAGCAGCACTATTTACAATAGCCAAGACATGGAAACAGCCTAAATGTTCATCAAGAGATGACTGGATAAAGAAGAATTGGTATATTTATACAATGGACTATTATTCAGCCATAAAAACTGACAACATAACACCATTTGCAGCAACATGGATGTTCCTGGAGAATGTCATTCTAAGTGAAGTAAGCCAGAAAGAGAAAGAAAAATACCATATGAGATCGCTCATAAATGGAATCTAAAATAAAAAAACAAACAAACAAAGGATAAATATAAAACAGAAATAGACTCACAGACATAGAATATAAACTTGTGGTTGCCAAGCGGGTGGGGGGTGGGAAGAGATAGACTGGGATTTCAAAATTGTAGAATAGATAAACAAAATTATACTGTATAGCATGGGGAAATATATACAAGATCTTATGGTAGCTCACAGAGAAAAAAATGTGACAATGAATATATACTTGTTCATGTATAACTGAAACATTGTTCTCTACACTGGAATTTGACACAACATTGTAAAATGATTATAAATCAATAAAAAAGTTAAAAAAATTAAGTGTAAAAAGTGCATGATGCAATATATTATGGCTTTTTTTAAATAATTATTCCCTCCTTTTATTTATGTAAATAAGACTTTAGTGTTTGATGACATCGTTTAACAATAGCTTGACCAGTGGAATTATAAGGAATACCAGTAGTATGGTCAATTTTTTAATCTTGACAAAACTGTGAGATAATCTTTGCAGAAAACTCAGAACCATAGTCAGTTTTAATCTTGTGGGGTTTACCGAAAACATCAAAAGCAGGTAACCAATGTCGAATGATGTTGTGGGCATTACATTTAGTATGCAACATGACATATATAAAATTATAAGAAGTGTCCACAGAAACTATGATATATATCAAACGCCCGAAGGAGGGAAACAAGGTAGTTTCTGTTTGCCAAATTTGATTACTCTGAATACCTCTTGGATTAATGTTCCCTAAATTATAATTTGGTTTAGCAATTGTAAATTGATTACATTGTGAGTATGCCTGTATGATTTGTTTTGCTTGTCTTTTAGCTATATCATAAACAGCTCTTAAGTCCTGGACGTTGCAGTGGTGTAAGTCATGAAATTGTTTAGTCTTTATAGATTTACTAATAGCAGGTTGGGTTTGAATGTAATTAGATACTATTTTATCAATATAATTGTTGCTTTTTGATAATGATCCTGGTAAATTAGCATTAGATTGCATATGAGCAATAAAACAGGGATATTGTGTATTGTGTAGCAAATTTTTAATATTTAAAAATGTTGTAAATGTATTTTTGAGGATGTTTGAGGCTATATAGCAGTGGTTAATAACAGCAATGCATTTGTCGCATATTGAGAATCAGTAATTATATTCAATGGTTTATTAGGTTTCTCTAATAGGGCTAGCTCTATTGTAGGAATCTCAGCTATCTGAGTACTTTCATGTCTTGTAGTAAATTTTGAACACCATTGTTGCCATTAAACCATGCAGTGGCAGCCTTGGACTTTTTTTTAGGACCATCAGTAAACAATGTAACTGCCTGCAATAAGGGTTTTTTAGAAATACTAGTCATTAATTTTAGAGGCACTTGTGTATAAAATTGTAACAGAAGATGTGAATATTTTTTAAATGTAATGTTTTAAGATAATTTTTTAAAGAGGCCTGGATATTTTCATTCCTCATAAGATATTTTTGGAATTGGCTGGCAGTACATGGTAAATTTATATTTTGAGGATTTTGTCCCATTAATTGTAAACAGCGATGTTGAGCTTTGTTTATGATATCAGCATAGACATGATAAGTAGTGGTTAAGGCCTGAGTTAATGAGTGAGACAGATAAACCCACTCTAATAAGAATAAAGTGTCCCTTTGCTATGTAAGCACCCCTGTAGGTGTCTGAGGTGTATTTAAAACAATAAGAATAGTAGGTAATTCAGGTTGCAACTGGTGTAAAAATTGACAATTTAAAGCTTCATTAACCTTTTTAAATTTTTTTTTTATAGCTTTAGGGGTCAATGTACCTAATGAGGTAGGTTCCCTATCTCCTTCTAACAATTGAAATAAATGATGCAATTGGACTGTAGGTATTCCTAAAAAGGTTTGATCCAGTTAATATGTTTTAGCAATTGTTGCAATTGAACTAATGTCATAGAAGGCTTGATATCTAATTTTATACTGTGTGGCCTAATAGTTTGTGTGTTAATAGTTATCCCAAGAAATTCCCAAGGTTGCGTTTTTTGTACTTTATCTTGAGCAACAAAAAGGCCTTTAGTTTGTAAAATTGTAACGTTTTTTGAAATAGAAGGAGATTAGGTTTGCTTTTTATAGTCAGTAAAATGTTATCATATAATGAAAAATATATATCTGAGGAAATTGTTGATGTATAGTTTCTAGTTTTTTCTTTTACTAATTGCTGACATATAGTAGGACTATTTTTTATACCCTGAGGAAGGAATTTCCAGTAATAATGTTTAGGAATCTCCTGATTGTTATAGGTAGGAACAGTAAAGGCAAATTTTTCATATAGCTTTGTGCAAAGGTAATGAGAAAAAACAATCCTTTATATTAATAACAAGTAAGGGCCAAGAGTCAAGAATAAGTGAAGGATTGGGTAGCCCCTTTTGTAAGGGTCTCATAGGTTGCATTACAGCATTTATAGCATGCAAATTTTTCAATAATTTCCTTTTTTCGAAGTTTTATTTTATTATAAAAATAAGTGTGTTTTAAGGACCAGTAGAATTTTTTTAACATTTTTTATTGATTTATAATCATTTTACAATGTTGTGTCAAATTCCAGTGTTGAGCACAATTTTTCAATTATACATGAACATATGTATATTCATTGTCACATTCCTTTCTCTGTGAGCTACCATAAGATCTTGTATATATTCCCCTGTGCTATAAAGTATAATCTTTTTTTATCTATTCTACAATTTTGAAATCCCAGTCTATCTCTTCCCACCCCCACCCCCTTGGCAGCCACAAGTCTGTATTCTATGTCTATGAGTCTATTTCTGTTCTGTATTTATGCTATGTTTGTATTTTTTAAGGACTAGTAGAATGCTTTAAATGACCCAATTTTAGTTGTTTTGAAACCAATTTTTGTAATGCTTATAGTTTTTTTGTTTGTTTGTTTTAGGAAGGGGCCATTGTTCCACCCAAATAGGTTGCTGTTGGGTCCATGTTAGAGCAATGGGAATAATACTTGGGATAGTAGCAGCAGCCCCTATTAAAAAGGATCAATCTTTAAGGTCAGGCTTTACTGAGCAAGAAGGTCCTTGCCCCATAGAGTGCAGGGTATTGGTAATATTAAAGGAGTTACAAAGGCTATTTTATTTTTAGGCCCTCAGACCTTTAGTGGGTGAGAACTTATTTTAGGTTCCATCAGTCTATCAACTCCTTGATAGTAACATCAGATTTGTGTTTTTGCCAATCAAAAGGCCAATGAAAACTGGAAATAGTTTTGTCTGCTCTTGTGTCTAATAACCCTGTAAATAGCTTTCCTTGTATTGAACCTGTTAAAACAGGTCTGTTATCAGTTAATGAATGTGTCCAAAAAGCTCACTGTCCTGTATGTCTGAAGCCCTTATCTCCTTTATTATTTTCAGCAAATTTTTGAGCAGGTAAATAAGGTATCAAAATAATTTGAGCAATTTGAGATTGCTTAGGAATAATGTAGTAAGAAGAGGTATGAACCATAATTTTAATTTCTCCAGTATAATCATTATCAATAACACCAGGTAAAACTGTTAACCCTTTTAAGCCCATAGATGATCTCCCTATTAGCAATCCAAAATACCTAGAAGGTAAAGGTCCCTAAACTCCAGTAGAGATTAAGTAGGTTTTATTACTGTCGTTTATTAACTCATTATCAATAGTCATTAGATTTAAACTTGTGCTCCTGGGGGAAGCTGTGATGAGGTCAGAAATGGTGAGATGGGACTTTGGCTGATAGTGATTTCCTATACTTGTTTTTGAGGGGCACTTGGGAGGGTGCCCTGCTTTGAAATAGCTTTTAACAATTGCTGCAGAATATGGAAATAAATCTTTTGCTGTACTGTCAGCTGCTGTCCCATGGTTATATTGCAGCGTGCCTGATAGGCTGAAAATCCCCGAAATAAATTTGTTCCCTTACTTACATGTAGTCGCCGCGCTGATATCATGCTGCTGCTTAGTAAGCTGTTGCTCCATGAATATTTCTCGGCATGCCTGACAGGCTGAAAAGTCCCTGAAAATTTCCTTAGTTCCACTTACGTGTTTGCCAAGTCTGATATCACGTCGGGGTCACCATATGTCGGTGGCACGATATCATGTACACATGAACACCGTGTGGAGAGAAGTGAAGCCGTTCTCTGTTTATTGATTCTTGTAAAAGGATTTATATAGAACATGCATGGTGCCTCACATATCATCTAAGTTATAACAATGTTAATAATTTTAAGCTATTTAGGTTTCCAGGCTCCAGGTTCTCAGGCTCCTGCAGTAAGCACAGGATGTTACATGATCAAAGACAGATTGTTTTAAAGTTCATCACAAAACTTCATTAAGTAGGCCATCTCTTATCCAGCCAGCTATGTGACATTTCTCACAGCTTGTTTATTAGTTCAGCCCATGGCTTATTCTCTAGAGCCTTCAGGCGGGGGCCTCCAGTCCACAAATGACAAATGCTGGAGAGACTGTGGAGGAAAGGGAACCCTCCTACATTGCTGGTGGGAATGCAGTTTGGTGCAGCCAGTGTGGAAAACAGTATGGAGATTCCTCAAAAGAATAGGAATAGACTTACCATATGACCCAGCCATCCTTCTCCTGGGCATATATCCAGAAGGAACCCTACTTCGAAAAGTAGGTGGAAGTTCTTTATCCTTCCTGTTGGAAATAGAAAAAAATACATTTAAAACTAATTACCTTACTAAAATATTGTTTAATATTTCTACCTGTTTATTTTTACAAGTCAGTGTTGTTTAGATAAGTCTCCATGGGCTATTCATGTTTTCTAGGACTCTTTCTTCCTAATTATTTTTCTTAGGACATCTTTCACATCCTTCTTTCTCAACGTGTAAATGAGAGGGTTCAACCTAAGGGTTACAACACCATAATATGCAGAGATAACTTTACCCTGGTCTTGATATGCTTTTGAGTAAGGTTTCAGGTACATGTGGATGGCTGTCCCACAAAATATGGTGATCACAGTCAGATGGGATCCACAAATGGAGAAAGCTTTGCGCCTGACTTCTGCAGAGTGGATCCTCAGCATGGCAACCACAATGTGAGTATAGGAGATGAAGATGAAGGTGAAGGGTAGGGCCAATGTGAATATACTGATGACCAAACCCAGAAAAGTCTGACTGGGATTTCTGAGCAGATGAGCTTCAACAGGGACTGTACCTCACAGGTAAAATGGTTGATGACATTGTCCCCACAAAAATGGGCAGGAATTGCAATGATTGGTATTATTGCTAAAAGGAAGGCACTAGCCCAGTTCACCATGGCCAAGTGTAGGAAAACCTGGTTCTTCATAATTATGGGGTAATGAAGGGGATTGGAGATTGCAATAAATCTATCATAAGCCATGACAACATGAAGGAAGTACTCTGTCATCTCCAGAAAAAGAGCAATAGTCATCTGAGCATAACAGCTAATATAGGAAATGGTAGGGTAGTCTCTTAACCCATTGAGTAACAAAAAGGGCACTGACTTGCTAGAGTAGCAGATATCAAGGAAGGACAGGTTTTTAAGAAAAAATACATTGGAGTGTGAAGCTTCCCATCTACTCTAATCACAACAATGATGAGACTCTTACCCACCAATGTGATCAGGTAGACTGCTACCATGGTGCGATAAAAGGCAATCTGGGCTTTTGGATGATGGGACAAACCCACCAGGATGAACTCTGTCACTTTGCTGGCATTATCAGGAACCAGAATATTCATTTTGGTCTATCTGCTGAGGAAGAAGAAATTTAAATCATTTTAATTTTGGAAACATTTATTGAGTGCTGTATCCTCACTACTTTATCAGGTACTACTACTAGGAAGAGATGTCTACAAAACAAGTGATGCTGTTTATAAGTTTATGTTCTAATCTGGGAGATAAAACATTCATACACCGCACAAGATTAATTTGCAAGGTAGCCCAATCCATTGTGAGTCTTGATCCTTCATCTATAAATGAAAGAGTCTGGACTCCACCTGAAACATATTTTGAACACTCCTCTTAAAGAAAATGTGCTAATTTACTGCTTTAATACAATCAGATCCCTGAATCACAGAATTGTTAATTGTTCTTTCCTGCTATGAATATTAGCCAGAAATACATCTTTAGCTGGTTCATATCCATGACATACAATATGTGTCCAGTCCACTCTCATTTTTTCCTTAACCTACACAACCAATTAATCACTGAGTACTATTGGCTGATCCTCCTATATATTTCAAATCTACCTACAAATTCCCATGTTTATAGCCATCACTTACCTAGTAAAAGCCACTATCATCTCACATCTGGACTAATACATGAGCTGTCTAGTAGGTCTCTCAAATTCCATTCTTGCCTTTCTATAGTCTATTTTCCACACAGAAGCCAGAGAGATCTTTTACAAACATATGTAATTTTGACCATATCCTTCCAATGCTTAAAAGCACTCTAGGGTTTCTAATTACACTTAGAATGTAATCTAACCTATTTATCATGACCTACAAGACTCTAAATCATCTGACCTTAACTTTATCTTGTGCTGTCTCTTCTTGTGCTGACAATTTTTTTAGCCATACTGTATTTATGAAGAACTCTAAGCTTGTTCCTACACCAGGACTTTTTCACATTGTGTTCTTTCTGCTGGAAATATTCTTCCTACCTTCTTTGCTTGGTAAATCCCTAGTCATCCTTAATATCTTAGCCTAAAAGGAACTTCATCAGAAAAGCCTTCCCTAACCTGACTAATTTAAATCAGATCTCTTTGTTAAAATTGTTCATAGCAGTCAGAACTTTGCCTGCATTGTCCTTATCACAATTTGTATTTATATATTTGTGTGATTATTTGATTTCTGCTATCTTACTATATTAAAACCTCTAGGAAGAAAGAGTCTCTGACTGTCCTATGTACTGCCTTATTTTCACCATCTCATACAGTTTCTGGTGTGAACCCACAAAATATAGGTTCAACACATGTTTGTTGAATGAATCAAGGCCAGTTTTTTGGCTCCTACGTCTTGCCCAATGCCATAAACTTTATTTGACTGAAACTACATTGCACTGGCTGGAGAAAATAAATGTTTCAGGGTAAAATGCCTATGATGAGAAGCAGTCAATATCTCATTGTATTCAGTCTTATTGATGCCTGATAGCTCAGAAATGAACATTTTTTGCCCCTACAATATGCTCTTTGCATGTAGGGAAGGTCTGATAGTGAAGATTGAAAATAGGTGTTATTCTAGGATTTGGAAAATAGTGTTTTTGCCCTTTTTCATCCATTCAAAAATTTATTTGCTTTGTTTGGTCTAGTTCAATCAGGTATGTGTGCTATCACAGATGAGCTCATTGTTAAGGTCAAGAGCTGTTCCTGGATTGTCTAAGATTCCCATGAAGTTCTAGTCACAAATCAGGATTTGGGGCATCTATAGTATATAGTTGCAGACTCATGAGGCAGATGTCAGACCTTGGTGAGAACAGGCTGTCGGTGAGGTTTGTCTTAGGAGCTAGGCAGCAAGAAGAACTAACCAGGCTAATGACGTAGGTGATCTCTTTGGATTTTATACTCAGGACAGACTCCATATCTCAGAAGGTAGAAGATCTTTATGGACAAGTAATTCAGGAAGTAGAGTAAGGGTTTATAACAGGATCCTCAATGAAACCTAATACAGGATAAGGAAATTCTGAAAAGAAATCAGAACCAAGGGCAGAAAAACTGAAAAGAATAAACTTCTAACTACAGCTGTTTTTTTACTTATTACAGAGAGTGATCCTACAAGGAGGCCCTTGACTACCTCTAATGAGAATTAAAAGGTTCCTTTTTGTTCTATATACTCCCAGAATTGGAATCAGAGACAAGAATCAATCTGAAGTGAAAAAGTCTTCTTGGAGTAAGTAGAGTTATCAGACTGAGACTGAAGCAGAAGTCAGGTGATATTGTCTTTATCAAATAGTGACACCACAGCCATAGTTTCTTAATAGCATTATAAGAATGAGATTTTCAGGGCACAGATTTTTTTCAAGGGACACTAAAATGTCACACTAGTTGGGCAACATTTTAAATCATAAAGCCTTACTCTGACTTACAATATTCACCATTTTGTAGCCTTAAAAATCTAAGAGTAAATGGCAGTATAAATAGCTGTAAAACAAAAAACACATCTTTGTGTTTGCATGATTTTAGAGAATCTCACTATAATAATCATATATATTTTTTATTGAATAATTCAGTGTTTTAGCATCATGCAGGCCAGAATCTTCCTAAATCAACTAGACATATGTGGAGATTCTCACACATATAGTCACAGGTTTTTGATCTTTCAGAAACATTTTGGGCACACTTCTTCACAGTTTCTCCAAAGAGGGCCTTCCTGGTCCCAATTACCATATAAGAGCATAGTTCCTAGGAGGATTCATTTCATTTTTAATTTAAACATATTTCTATTTATTTATTTATTTATTTAATTTTTTTAATCGGATTCTTTTTATTCTTTTTTTTAAACTTTTTTTTATTGAGTTATGGTCATTTCACAATGTTGTGTCAAATTCCAGTGTAGAGCACAATTTTTCAGTTATACATGAACATATATATATTCATTGTCACATTTTTTTCCCGCTGTAAGCTACAATAAGATCTTATATATATTTCCCTGTGCTACACAGTATAATCTTGTTTATCTATTCTACATTTTGAAATCCCAGTCTGTCCCTTCCCACCCCCCGCCCTCTTGGCAACTACAAGTTTGTATTCTATGTCTATGAGTCTGTTTCTGTTTTGTATTTATGTTTTGTTTTGTTTTTTTAGATTCCACATATGAGTGGTCTCATATGGTATTTTTCTTTCTCTTTCTGGCTTACTTCACTTAGAATTACATTCTCATTTCATTTTTAATACTAACATTAAGGGATGTTTGGAGTATCTTCCCTGTTCTTTGAGTTCTTCAAAAAAGCTCTTAGAAGCTCAAAATATACTTATTGGAATAGATAGTGCTTACAAACAGGAATTTCTGTTATCCATATCAGGCAGTGTAGAGTGTTGGTTAAAAGTATGAATTCTGGATCAAAGTTTGAATCCTGGATCCATCACCAATTCACTGTGTGACATTGATAATTTGCTTGACTTGTTTACACCTTAGTTTGCTCAATTATAGAACTGGGAAAATTCTATAGTTAGTAGCTATCTCATAGGATTTTGTGCTATATACATATTAGCTATTATTATTTTTAAATGAAGCCTCCTTTGGGAAATAGCACCTGTGACAATGTGGCCACATTGGTTGTCTATCTTTTCTAGAGGGTAAAAGAATTCAATAAATGAGGACAGAAATAAGACAACATGGTAAGATTATACTGTGAGCCCTCTAAAAGCAAAATTTGCATTTGATTTGTTTCTGTAACTCCAGTACTTGTCTCAGTTCCTGACACATGGCAGGAACTTACTGAATGAATGAATATTTGGGGAATCAAATTGATTTTACTTACGTGAATAGCAAAAAAGCCCCCCAAAACAAAAACACCAAAGTCTTTAACAGTCGTGTTGATATAGATCCCCTATGTGTTGCAGGATCATTAGGTCACTGAAGTATTGGAGTCTTTTAAGGATAGTGAGTTACAGGTGCATCCTGGGAGATCCACATCAAGACTGACCACTACCCTTATACATGTTCATTTGTTCCAATAGACAACTATGGCTTCTTTCCTCCTTGCCAGGGTTTATGTTCTTCACTTGTACTTACAATGGATTCTGTCTTGATTCTGCTCAGCATTTTAGAAACCAAGACTCCAAATGGTCCAAAACATGAACAAGAGAAGGAGAGAAGAATCTTAAACATTCTCTGCTGTTACCTTCTGAGTTTATTCATTCTGGTTCCAAAGAAGTGATTTCACTGAAGAGACTTCAGGGACAGGTCCTTAAAAGACAATTTAATCCTGCTACTGAATTGAAGCTGCACATTCTTTTGGGAGTGTTATTTCTAAGTTATTAAAATGCAAGTAACTTTTGTCTACTAATGCCAATTCTTTATTAGTGACAATATGATAAAAATTTTTACTAACACCATCAACTCCATTTCTATTCTTAAGTTACCAGGGAGTAGAACCAACTCTGGAGTAATTACTCAGAGTTTTGTGTTTCTTGGGAGGGTTCCCAATACTGTGACTCAAGAAGGTAATGAATGAATAGGAAAGGAGGAATGGCCACTATCTGTTAGGACTCTAGGAAAACTTTCAGTTAAGCATTCATGTGAATGAAATTTGTAAGCAGTGTTTACTCAAGGTCTATTCTTCCTCTTCACTTTTCTCCCAGCCTATCCCAGCCATCTTTGACTTGAATCGTTTCTGGAAATCTCACTTTTTCCTAAAACTTTGCTGGATTAATTTTGAGGTACTATACAAACTGTCACTGTCTAAATATAATCCTGCATCCTCTTATTCACTGTCCCATTGATTTATTTTACCTGTGCATGTGCCTAATTATAAGTTTTGTTTTTATTGATTTCTTGCCCAGTTATGACCTAAATATGGTGTATTTGATTATTATTTTTACATGTATCCTTCTTAAACTTTCCAACTTAACATTCAAGATTTTAGTGGCTAGGAATGAGGCATCTAAGCAAATAGTCTAGCTGAGTGCTGCTCAAAATGTTTGCAATGAGATAAGAACAGAATTGAGAGTAAACAGTAACTTAAAGTGATTTGACATTGCCATGATATTTTTATTGGATTTCATAAAATATGTCTGTAACTGCTTAGAAACTTAAAAGACAACTGTCTTTTACCACAGATAGTTTGAGAAGTAATAATTTAAAGCCTATTCATTTAACCAATTCTTATTGTACATGTACTCTGTGCCAAGAACTATGCTAAGGAGACAGAGATGAATAAAACAAACTTCTTGTTTTCAGTAAACTTATGACCGAATTGGGGATAAACCCATCAAAACAACTAAATATAAAATAACATAAAAGATGTTAAATTTATGGTTAAACAAAGTGTTATTAAGCAAAAGAAATGGAATTAAGTCACATATCCAGGGTTAAACAGAATGGGATGAAGCCTGGGGAGGGCTTCACTGAGGAAATAACATTAAATCTGGCCCTTGAAGGATGACTGAGGTTTTGCCAGGAATAGAAGATAGAAAGGGCACTTCAGGCAGAGAGAACAGTGTATAGAGTGGCATATTTGCATAAAAAATTTCGAGAAAAAAGAATTGTTTTCCTGGATCATGGAGTCTGTGGAGATGAGGTAGAAAAGGGGGTAGAGAGGTTAGCAGGGGCCTCAATTAATGTCACATATTCTATAAGCAATAGGGAGCCACTGCAAGTTTCTAATCTTGGAGTGGAATTGTAGAGGAAGGATTAACTTGATGAGATTTTTCCCTTCAGAAAGTCACTGTGGAGAAATTGATTGGATGGCTGATTTAGAGTCTGGACTAGAGAAAAATAGTTAAGAGCTTATTAACAGTCATTCTGGTAAGGGTTGATGAGGCTGTGAACTAGGACAGACACATTGAGGACAGAGAAGAAGGGATGAATTTGGAACACCTTACAGAGCAACAATCAGTAAGATTCAGTGAGTAAGTGGTTGTTAAAATTGAGAAGAAGGCTGTTTCCATGTCTTGGCTATTTTAAATAGTGCTGCTATGAACATTGGGGTGCAGGTGTCATCCTGAAGTAGGGTTCCTTCTGGATGTATGCCCAGGAGTGGGATTCCTGGGTCATATGGTAAGTCTATTCCTAGTCTTTTGAGGAATCTCGATACTGTTCTCCACAGTGGCTGCACCAAACTGCATTCCCACCAGCAGTGTAGGAGGGTTCCCCTTTCTCCACAGCCTCAAGAAGATTACTTGAGGATTATGTAATCCTCAGCGCCTTACTCTGAGGATAATGAAAGTATCATCATGTAGCATTTGTAATGTGCTTTTTTCCCCCACTTTTTTTTTAAATGAAGGTACTGGGGATTAAACCCAGGACCTTATGCATGTTAAGCGTGCACTTTACTACTGAGCTATACCCCCACCCACTGTGATGTGCTTTTAACTTTTTAACATCTAACATCTATGATCTCATTTGACCTTTCAACCCTTCTGAGGTAGGTTAAGGAACATATTTCCCCCTGTTTGACAGATTCAGTCCAGAGAATTTAAGTAATTTGCCTACAGTTTTATAGCTCATTAATGGCAGAACCCAGACTAGAATCCAGACTTCCTGACGCCTAATCATGTGCTTTTCCTACTCCATCAATATGTTGTACTGTAAAAGTACTTGACCTGCTGCTCACATTTAACCAGAAACAGTTACTATGCATATTACTAGTGGGGAAAAAAAGAGGAAAGAAGGCACCTAGTGAGATGAGCACCAACTACTTTTGAATCAATTGATAATTCAATAATAATATTTTTAATTTTTATTATTTTTAAATAACAATAATAAAAATAGGTAATGTTTGTTGAGGACTTACTGTATCTCAGCCATAGTTCTCAGCATTTTATATAAATCAACTGATTTAATCCTTTTAACAACCATATGAGAGATCAGTTCTATGATTGCCTTCCTTTTATAGATGAGGAAATTGAGACAGGAAGTTGCCTAAGGTCATATAGCCAATAAATGTCAGGGTCAGTTTTTAACCTTAGACAGTCTGAAAATATAGTGTTTTTTCTTTTCTCTGCTCAGAAACAATCTTACTTTCTTCCTATTTCTCTTTTCCAAGGACTCCCTGAAACCATCAGTCTCCTACCAGAAAGAGCACCTAGGCATCGGGAGAATTGTATTTTTAAAATTAACTTAAATTAATTTTTATTGAGGTATAATTGACACATAACATTGTATTAGTTTCAAATGTAAACATAATGATTGGATATTTGTATACACTGAGAAATAACCACCACAATAAGTCTAGGAGAATTGTATTCTATTCCCAGTTGTCACAAACTCTTGACCTTGATAATATCACAACCTCTCTAAATCTTTTCATCATCTATAAATGTCAGTTTCATAATATTAATAATACCTGATTGCTTATGTCATTAAATTATTTAGAAGATTATATGAGGTAATATATGTTCAAGAATAAGATAAACTGTAAAGTATGTAAAGTACTTTATAATCTTAAGAACTACGAAGATATAAATTCACATAGTAATGCTGCTTGTGTACATATCTTTCTCCCATTTAGACAGTGCATTCTTTGAGGGGAGGGATCAAATATGCTTTTTTCTCACTACATCTTTGGCAATATCACAGTACCTGCTATATAGTAGGCGATTGATAACTGTGTATTGAATGAATGATATATGTACAAATACCTGAATGCATGGGTGAGGGAGCAGACTTGGAATGCACCATTTAAGAAGCAAGCAGGCATTTCAATTCCTGGCGTCTTAGGCTCATAAGATCTAGATATCACAATGACAGCTAATGTTTATTGTTCTCTAACTATAGACCAGGCACTTTTCTAAGTGTTTTACATGAATTGAATCATACTATTCTGATAACCAATCTATGAAGTCACATTCAACACCATCTCCGTTCTTTCTAGCTCTCACCTGTATTGTAAAGGTGTATAGACTTTGTAAACAGATATTTAAGTGGCTTTGAGTATTCTTCTGTGAAACATCTACTTCAGTGACATCATTGATAGCAGTTCCCTACCTAATATTTCTAAAATTTCCCAAGATTCCTGTAGTTCTTTCAGCTGTCTGAGGTTGTTGGCAACTTTCCTTTACCTTACCTCTCACAGCACATCCAAAGGCTTCATATGCCTCTAATTCTCTTTATTAAATCCCTTTCTGCTTGATATACTAAAGTGGTTCTGTCTGCACATTCAAAATCTGAACACTATGGTAGTGTCAATGTACTACTAGCCCACTTAGGTGAAGATATCAAAGCACAGAGAGCGACCTGAAGGAAAAGTGGTAGAATAAAGATCTGAATCCAACAAGTTTGGCTCCAGGGCTTATGCTGTAAATAGTTATACTTCACTGCCTCTCCTCAAGTGAAATCTCAAATCCTATGAATGGGGCTTGGTGTCTTTTTCTTCAATCCCTATTGGAAAATAATCATTTGAAGACTGTTTTTCAGCTTGCAAAATTTCTTCTCAATTTCAGACCGAACTATCTTAGTTTCAAACCAACCTTTATTTGCTTTCCAAAATGAAGCAAGGTAAACTTCAGTACCCAGCTGCTGAGAATGGGATGAACAGTGGAATGCTTCTCACCATGCCTGTGATTGATCACGCAGAGAAGCGATAATCAACCTTAGGAGTTTTCAACAATCTGGAATTGATTTCACTTCACAACACCCTCATAGAATTCAGTTTTATATTTTAAATGAATTAATATCAATGTTGAATTAGATTGCCTTTGGGGTTTAGGTGCCTAGAAACAGAATGTTATTGCTGGAAGGACCATAGCTATGTTAACTACCTGCTATGTGTGCCTACTTTTTCAGTCAAAGCTAACATTTAAAGTCAGACAGATGGATCTATATATATTGATCTGGAGGAATGTCCATGATATATTGTCAAGTGGAAAAAGCAAGTTGCAGAGTAAATTGATGATATTATTCCATTTTTTCTAAGAAAAGGAAGAAAATCTATATAAAATAACACCTAGATGCAGAATGTTAGAACTAGAGAGATCCTTGAGTAACAAAACACAATATTCCTATTATACTGATGAGCAAATTTGAAAGCCAGAGAATGATATAACTAAGGTCACTCCGCTAGTTAGTAGCAGAATCAATTCTGCAGGCCCCATCTCCCAATTCCACTATGTCACTCTGCCTGTAGGCTATGCCTGCATCAATGAGTCAATAAAGAGACAAAGCATCTAGTGACAGAGCTACCATTTTGTAGTAGGAGCACCATTAACAAAAGTATGATTCTCATTTTAAGCTGTAAATTGACCTAATAGAGAGTGGAATATTTCTCCCCCAAAAGGCAGGATAATTAAAATAAGTACTCTTAACATTTCCCCTAATTTCTGAATTTCTCTCTGTCTGAAGGCTCTATTGTTTTTTTCCTCTAAAATTTTATTGTTTTACTAATTTAAATTTATTTCACAATGTTAATTTGAAATGTTTATTTCAATAGTAAAAACATTTTGCATAAAGTATGAAACTTGTCCTAGCAACTAGCAGCTAGTGCCTGTTTGAAAGTAGAAAGTTAGTATTTGTTGAATGAATAAATTAAAGACTTAAAATCACTTTAGTTTTTTTCTAAATTTTTTTTTAATTTCTTGATATTAAAATATGTTTTCCATGGCTAAGAATACCATAATATTTCAAAAACATATAATAGATGCTGCATTTATTTGAAAATTAGGCTATTTCAATAAGTTGTTTATTCATTCTCATTTTTTTTTTCATTTAGTGAATAGACATATGATACAGGATCCTTGTATGTCTGGTACTCTCTTTGCAGTACCAAACAATGTCACATCAACTTCCAGCAGTCAGTGTCTGATGAGTGCACTCAATATCTGCTTGCTCAGTAATGCCTTACTTCAGATCTAGGTGCTGTGCATTGTGGTTTTTTAATACTCATTTATCTCTAGTTATCCATCAGGCTTCTTAGGAGGTGACTTCATCACGTTTGGTGGAATTTCCCAAAGTAAAGTGAGATCAGGAGACAGGATATCTGGGTCTTAGCCTTAGATCTGCCTCCAAAATATTTCACGACCTTGGGAAATTTACACTCAGGGAAATTTACACTGAGCCTTTGATTCCCTGTCTAAAATGAGAAATCCGTGTTGATCATTGTTTGCCAAAAGTTTTTATTTTCAGAACTCCATATTCAAGTGAATTTGTTAACAGAAAATTTCACCTCCATTGACAGGCTCCAGGTACCATAAGATTATGTGAACTAAAGTTTAAAAAAAAAAACCACTGCATTATGTTCACTAACAACGAATGGAGTTTTAAAAATGTGATACATTTGTACAATGGAATATTATTCAGAAATAAAAAGGAACAAACTACTGATACATGCAACAACATGGACGAATCTCAAAAGCATGGTGAATAAGAGAAGCCATACACAGAAGAGGGTATGCGGTATGATTCCACTTATAATCGGTTCTAGAAAATCAAAACTAAGATATAGTGAAAAAAAATCACATCAGTGGTTGCCAGGGGTTGGAGGTGGAGAAAGAGGTGGACTACAAAAGGGCACAAGGAAGCTTTTAGAGGTAATGAAATGGTTAGGTATCTTGATTGTGGTGCTGGTTCTGTGGGCATCTCTCAAAATTCATAAATTTTCACATTATAATTAGATAAAGTTTGTTGTACATAAATTATATCAGAATAAAATTGATTAAAATAACTGCATTAAATAATTTCTAAGGTCTCTAAAGTTTGGACACAGTGAATGGGATCTGGAATCAGTAAGACAAAAATGTAAATATTGGCTCTACGGCCGTGAGCAAATCATTGCACCTCTAGGAGTCTCAGTTTTCCTCTCTAATATGGGCTGATAATAGCAGTACTTCACAGAATTGTTGTTAGAATTTTATGTGAAAATGGATGTACAGAGCTTAGCTCAGTACCCAGCATTTAGTAAATGCTCAATAAATGTTAGCTGCATTTATAATTTTATAATTCCAAATAATTTAATAGACAATATAAAAAGTTCATAGGTGGCATATCTGAATTCTAATTTTTATTCTACTACCAATTATGTATGACTTTAGACAAGTGTCAACTCCTTTTCTGGGCCTCAGTTTTCTCATTATTAACATGAGGGGAGTGGGTTATGGTGTCTTCCTTACCAATTTCCTAGAGATATTAGTGACATAAAATAAAATAAAAGATTTGAAAGTTTAGAAAAAAATGAAACACTCTACACAAACATAGGAAATGGCTATGATACAATTTGCTCATGATTCTGACATTAAGTGGATTAAGAAAATTGTGCTTTCACAGCACAGCTTGCTCCCAGTAAAGTTATAACATTTTTTAACACTTTTTATTGATTTATAATCGTTTTACAATGTGTCAAATTCCAGTGTTCAGCACAATTTTTCAGTCATTCATGGACATATACACACTCATTGTCACATTTTTTTCTCTGTGAGTTATCATAACATTTTGTGTATATTTCCCTGTGCTATACAGTGTAATCTTGTTTATCTATTCTACAATTTTGAAATCCCAGTCTATCCCTTCCCACCCTCCGTCCCCCTGGCAACCACAAGTCTGTATTTTCTGTCTATGAGTCTATTTCTGTCCTGTATTTACGCTTTGTTTTTGTTTGTTTGTTTGTTTTTGTTTTTGTTTTCTAGATTCCACATATGAGCGATATCATATGGTATTTTTCTTTCTCTTTCTGGCTTACTTCACTACTCATCTTCAACAAAGGAGGCAAGAATATACAATGGAATAAAGACAGTCTCTTCAGCAAATGGTATTGGGAAAACTGGACAGCAGCATGTAAAACACTGAAGCTAGAACACTCCCTTATACCATATACAAAAATCAACTCAAAATGGATCAAAGACTTAAACATAAGACAAGATACAATAAACCTCCTAGAGGAAAACATAGGCAAAACATACATTTCAAAAATTTTCTCCTAGTAGAAATAAAAGCAAGAATAAACAAATGGGACCTAATGAAACTTACAAGCTGCTACACAGCAAAGGAAACCATAAGTAAAACAAGAAGACAGCCTATGGAATGGGAGAAAATTTTTGCAAATGAAACCGACAAAGGCTTGATCTCCAGAATATATAAGCAGCTCATATAAGAGCTTTTTTTTCAATAAGAAAAAAATAAACAACCCAATCCAAAAATGGGCAGAAGACCTAATCAAACAATTCTCCAAGGAAGACATACAAATGATCAAAAGGCACATGAGAAAAAATGCTCAAAATCACTAATTATCAGAGAAATGCAAATCAAAACTACAATGAGGTATCACCTCACACCAGTCAGAATGGCCGTCATTCAAAAGTCCACAAATGTGAAATGCTGGAGAGGCTGTGGAGAAAGGGGAACCCTCCTACACTGCTGATGGGAATGCAGTTTGGTGCAGCCACTATGGAAAACAGTGTGGAGATTCCTCAAAAGACTAGGAAGAGACTTACCATATGACCCAGGAATCCCACTCCTGGGCATATATCCAGAAGGAGCCCTACTTCAGGATGACACCTGCACCCCAACGTTCATAGCAGCACTATTTACAATAGCCAAAACATGGAAACAGCCTAAATGTCTATCAACAGGTGACTGGATAAAGAAGAAGTGGTATATTTATACAATGGAATACTGCTCAGCCATAAAAACCGACAACATAACGCCATTTGCAGCAACATGGGTGCTCCTGGAGAATGTCATTCAAAGTTATAATATTTCTGACATTTGCCTTCTGGCTTTTTATTACACCTTTCTTTGTCCTATTTTCCAATTTCATTTATGCCTTGCTTCCTGCTAACAATCATAGGAGATTCTCTTACTGCTTAGGTCTCTTCTGTTAGTGAGGAAATGATTCTGATAAATTTATTTACCTGAAGTTGAGTAACTTAATGGGTCACCACTAACATGTTATACATAAAGAAAGAGTGAAAATAATGCCTGTAAAGGAAATTCAAGTCTTAATAGCAATAATATTTTTGGGTGGGAGAACTTCCTGAACCTTTTTGTATGACAATCACCTACTCTACCAAGGGTAAAGTCAGACCTTTTAAATGATTTTTACCATCACTGAAGATGCAGCTGAATGTTACTGTACAAGTTTAGTAGCAAAGAAGGCTTATGCCCTTTTTGCCATAACTTTCCTCATTGCCCCCTTAACATCCTTATTTCTCAGGCTATATATTAGGGGGTTCAGCATGGGTGTCAAAGCCCCATAAAACACTGAGATAAACTTGTCCTCGTCAGGGGATGACTTGGATTGTGGTTTCATATACGTGGAAATGGCTTCTCCATAGAAGATTGCTACCACAGTCAAATGAGAACCACAGGTAGAGAATGCCTTGATCCTACCCTGGGATGAGTGAATCCTTAGGACAATAGCAACAATTCGAACATAGGAGAGGAGAACAAACCCAAAGGGTAAGAGCAGGGTGAAAATACCCGTGATGAGGATCATAAGCTCATTAAGGCTGGTGTCAGAACAGGCCAGCTTAAGGAGGGAGAGTATCTCACAAACAAAATGGTTGATGACACTATCCCCACAAAAGTGAAGCTTCAAGGTTAAGATGAGCATGGCAGTGAGCACAAAATGATGCCCCCCATGAAGTAGCAGCTAGCCAGACACACATTGGGCCATTCATAACCACAGAATAGCGCAGCAGATTGCTGATAGCAACCACACGGTCATAGGCCATGACAGCCAGTAGGAGACAGTCTGCTGTGGCCAAGACCAAGGAGACACTAATTTGGGTCAAACATCGTGGGTAAGAGATGTAGGGATGGGTAGAGAAACAATGCACCAAGGTCTGTAGCATGGAGACTGTTCCATAGCAAAGGTCTAAGAAAGACAGGTTACTAAGGAAGAAGTACATTGGAGTGTGGAGGTGGGAGTCAATGTGGATAAGAAAGATGATAAGTCCATTCCCCAACAATGTGCTGAGGTAAGTTATCAGCACCAAGGTGAAAAATATAACTCTCCACTCAGGATAGTCAGAAATTCCAATAAGGAGAAACTCAAATATTGCTGTAGCATTGTCCATGGCCATTCTTCCCACTTGCCACTATTCAATGGATGGGTGCCAATGTCGTTGACTAATTTTACCTGAGAGAATGAGAATAAAGATGGAGGGACAGTGTGAGAAAGGTGGAAATAATTAGGGTGTACAGGATCTTTCTCTTTGTCCTTCTCAAAAGATAAAGGAATACAAATGGGGTATCTATAATGGGAACAGTGACAAAACTAAAAACTACCCTCTTCCCTGGAAAACAGCAAATTCCCCATCCTTTTGATATGGTTATATGAAAAGTTCTCCAACCCACTTCCACCAGATGCCTTTTTGTATCATTTTTCCAAGTAAGAAGAAGGAAAAGGAGGGCATCTTCCTGCTTCTCTCACTTGTTCTCCATTTTCCAAGATAACTCATTCATAGTGATGGTTGAACCTCTGTCAGCTTGCATTACTAATCTTCACCAAGAGGATACCTTCTGACAATCTTAACTAAAATATTGCCTAATCTTATGCCTGTCTATCACTCCAAGATGTTCATGCTTCCATTTTCCCATTGTGCTAGTATCTACCACAGTGTTTGTCATAGAGTTCTGCCAAGTACTTCTTTGATCTGAACTGATATGTAAACACAGTATTTCATGGTACCCTTGAGGTCTGTGAAAATCCTCTGCTCATATTCCTGGTTGGAGTTACATTTATAGCTTCTCTGATGTTTTCCGTGGTGTGATTGCTGAGCCCTAGTCAAGAATGTGAACATCTAATGTGATGTTTCTTAAAGTGTGAGTGGTAAGGAGAGGGCTTGAATGACCACACTACCTGAAAACCCACTGTCTTCCCACCCTCACCACTCTCTTTCCCTTCATTCTGCTTAATTTTTCTTATAGAATATTCTAATATCTGAAACTACATTAATCATTTGGTTACTTGCTTATTACTCGATTACTTGTCTTCCACTCAAATATAAATTTATCGAGGACAGAACCTTGTCTGCTTTGTTTACTGGCTTAACCCTAGTACCTAGAACAGTGCCTAAGGCATAATAAGGATCCAATAGATATTGAATGAATAAATGAATTTAAAAAGTCCTGGGAAGTCACAGATATTATCCAGAATCTAACTACTCCTCTTGCCACCTGCATTACCATCTTTTATTCCAAATCATTGTCATCACTTACCTGGATTTTGTCAATACCTTCCTTATTGGTTTCTCTGTTTCTGGCTTTGTCCCCATTCAGTTCAGATGATTCAGTTAAATTGTAAGTTGGATCAGGTCATTCTTCCATTAAAAAATTTCAATAGTTTCCCATTTCAAACTGATTAAACACTAATCTCCTTAATATGACCTATCAAGCTCTACATGGTTTGCTTCCCCTTTACTTCTCTGACCCCAGTTCATACTACTCTTTTCCTTGCTCACTTTGCTCCAATCACACTGGCCTCCTCACTGTTCCTTAAACACTCATAGAACATCCCTTTCTCAGGGTCTTTGTTCTCTTTGATCTTGCTACTGAATATTTCTGAAAACGAGATAGACCCCTGCGTGGCTTACCTTCTCATTTCCCTTAAGTCCTTACAAGGCATCTTTTTAGTGAGTTCTTTGGTCACCCTGTCTAAAAGTTCATCTTTAACCCCTGGCACGTTGTATCTCCCTTTCTTACATTATTTTTCTCCTTAGAATTATTGCTTATAACACATTGTATATTTTATCTATTAATTATGTTTACTGATTGTCTATCCCAACTAGAATGTATGCTCAATGAAGTCAGGGAATTTTGTGTGCTTAGTTCACTGATGTATGCCCCAAACCTAGAATAGTGCCTGATGTATGGAAGATGCTTAAAAATTATTTGCTGAACAAATGTGTGAATGGAACTCTTTAGCTGTTCTACATTGAGAGACAACCTTTCTTTTTTCATCTGACTCTTACGTAGATATTGCTGTTTATATGCCAAGCACCATCTCCTTCATGAGAGTAACTCTCCTTTCTCTTTCTAATTCCTTCCTTGAAGCATCTGATACTCACTAGCTATGTCTCTGGATAAGTTTAGTCCCCTCACTGGCCTAAATTTTTATTTGCAATCTAGTTAAACTAAGTGATCTCTAAGAGCTCTTTTAGCTATAACATGCTGGGATTCTCTGATTTCCCTCGATAAAAATGAAAACAAGACAAATCAAAACTTAACAATCCTCAGAATATAAGGAATCTACTACACTTTCTCCCACTGTTGGAGAAGCACATGAGCTAGAGAAGAGGCTTACTAAGGGATGGAGTTTCTTTAACCATCTTTGAAATGGGAGACTCGCTCATTCTTAAAAGTCTTTAGCAAAGAAGATTCTATAACTCTCCCACTTCCCTGTCCTAGAGTTCAAGTAATCTATCCCTGTGTCTAGTTCTCCATTTTGTTCAGCCTCTCAGACTTGCTAAGAATGGTAAATTCATGGATGTGAAAGTGTATGCCACTTGTGAAGTGGCAAACACATATAAGGGAGGGAGAAGATGGTGACTTGCCTTCACAGGAGTGTCCTCAGAGCCTGAGAGACCTAATGCTGATTCTGCCTTCATTTATCATGGTACCCTGAGAAAGAAGTCTTCCCTTGCATTGCTTCCACTTTCCCAAGTTAAAATTTAGGTAATCATCTCCACAGAGGGAAAATGCAGAAAGATGAGAGTCACATGGCTATATGAAACAATGCCCCGAAGCCTGTTATATTTTAAGTTAGTACAGTCATACCTTAAATTTTTTTGAGTGCTCTATATTTAACTCCCAATTATCTGTAGATGGGCCATTCATAGTGTAAAACCTAGAAAGATGATGGACACACTGCAGATGGGAGGATGAGCTGGTTTTATGTAGAAGTAGACAGCTGATTATTATGCCATTTAAATGTCTCTGTTGCTCCAAGAACTCTATAAAACACACTGATTTTACTGTTAAGTATTAAATACTGATAAATAAATGCTTTCCTTCATTATGTGAAACTATCATTCCTAATGAGGATGTATTTTGTTTTTCCAGTATTGAGGTAGGGTTTATAGAGTCTATCCCTTGGTCTTTCATGAGCCTAAATGAATAAATTGATAAGTTATTTGACTCAAAATTGGTGACCAGTCTATGGCAGTGGGAAGACTTGTTTTTAAATGGTGTTAAGCTTACTAATAGAAATTGGGATTGAACCGGTGAGCTTGCTTCCATTAGTACTGTGTTTGGACCTATAGAACTAAAATTGATGACAACTTCCCTTTCACACTTAAAGACTACTCAGCATCTAAATAGAGGGATCTATTTTTCATTTAGTCTGGGTCCTACTCTCTAAAGACGGTGCTGATTGTCTCATCTTAGAATTATCATTAAATGATTCCTGGCAGGGGTAGGGTATAGCAAGTGGTAGAGTGCTTGCTCAGCAAGCACAGGGTCCTGGGTTCAATCCCCACTACCATCTCTAAAAATAAATAAACAAACAAACAAACATACTTACCTCCCCCCCTCCAAAAAAAAAAAAAGATTCCTGGCAAACTGGGCCCAGAATGTTTTCCATCTTAGTCTTGTTGCCTGTAATCACTTAAGTAGTCTAACTTTTCTTTCAACTAATGGCTGCCCCTTGCCTTCCTGGAGGTTGCTTACGTCTGATAAATGGTTAGGAAAAAAAAAGTAGGAGGGGAAGAAAGAAACTGAAGACTTTTCTTGTTACTGGCTCAGGTTTCAAACACTGATGATCTCCTTGCAAACTCTCCTGGTGAAATTTAAAAAGACTTCCCACCTTCTTAAATTCCCAAATGCCTGGAAACCTCTGAAGAAAAAAAATTTTTTTTGGATTAGGTCAAGTTACAATTGCCAAAACCTTTGATGTACAGCCCTTGATGGTGGTACCTAATTAAATTATTTAATTCCTTAAGCAGACATTTCTTTCACTGAGCTTTGACCCATGTACATCCTTGCTCTATCTCCCCTAGAAAAGTTGTAATATAAGGAGGACTGAGGTCATTTGAATGCTCTGCATCAAGATACTAAGGTTATTTCAATTTTTGACCAGGTAGATTACACATCTTTTGCCTCTTGGCAATATTTATCCATTATCTTACCTTGACGAACTGGAACACAATTAAAACAAATTGTCAATTTCTTTAAAAAGAGGATAATGATAACAAAACCTGCTACACCCAGTGCTTTAAACTAAATTGGATAACTTCAAGGAGATGTCCTGGGCTCTGTGCATACCCTACCCAGTTTCCCATTCTTTCCCTACTACCTATTTCCAGTGCTGGAGTGTGAAAGTATACAACCTGAAGACTACGAGGTCCTGAGCATCCCTCTGTCAGCAAAAATACCTAATGACAGTTACTCTACCCACTAAGGCTGGACAATAGAACCAGGTATTTCAAAGGCATTATACTGGAGTTGAAGTCCAAAAGCCATTTGGTTACCCCTCACTTGTTTAGAAA
Organism: Camelus bactrianus; assembly: GCF_048773025.1. Classification (NCBI taxonomy): domain Eukaryota; kingdom Metazoa; phylum Chordata; class Mammalia; order Artiodactyla; family Camelidae; genus Camelus; species Camelus bactrianus. The sequence continues at coordinate 101,321,054 of NC_133575.1, read as the reverse complement.
GTATAACTACCAGAACCTGCCTTTCATTGAGAAGTTTGGTTTTTTAAAAATTGTGCCATTTCTCCCCTTCTCTCCATCTAGATTTAAAATCCATTGATCTATATGTTAACCTGGAAGCTGTCATCAGAACCCTATCTCTGGAAGCATATTTTGTATTGAACTAAATCTATAAATCCTACATCCTCAGCTTACTTGTGATGTCTGGGGTCCAGTTCTGTTCCAGATTCAATTCCAAATGCAGGGAGTAAGTTGATGAGCTGGTCAGTAACTTAAATATCTGAAGTTCCAAAGTGCCACCAGACCATTTATCTCGAGTACAGTTCAAAGTTTCTGATCTTCACTAGAAAGAAATAATTAACTTCTGAGAACTTCAGGGACCTCATCGCAAACAGGCAATTAAATTTTGCCAAACCAGAGCTGTTTGGGAAAAAAAGAGAAAAAAAAGGTATTTCAAGTAGGGAAAATATAAAAAGAAAGAGAAAGAAGACTTCTGAGACCATGAGACTTTTGTATACCACTGTTGGGCTTTCCAGAGAACTAAGAAATAATTCTTTTTTATTTTGGTCTATAGTCTCTTCACATTCTTTCTGTATTAAATTGGTATCTTGACAGAGCCTTCAGCTGGTAGAGAAATGTCTATCAGGGGATAGCCAGGATAGAGAGTGCACAACAGAGAGTGCATGTGTTATTGATTCCCAGGTTGAAATAACTTTATGTTTGCTTTTCCATTCCCACTTCCACAACTCCTGCCTGCTCAAACAGCTTCCATGGGCTCTTTTCTCAACTGCATCAAGTCTGTATTCCTTCATCTGACATACGAGGTTAACTATGGCAGTTCCTCATCTATCATTTAACATTCATTCGTTCATTCATTTACACATTAATACATTTATTCTACAAATACTTAATGAGCACCCATCATGTGTCAGGCAATGTGCTTAGCTTTGAGGATACAATGGAGAAAAAATCCAGACACAATTCCCACTTTCATGGAGCTATCTGGTAGGGGAAACTGACCTTAACCAAACAGTCAAAAATATAAATGTGTACCTGTGGTAAGTGCTATGCAGACAAACTACATGGTGATATTTATTATTGATTCCCACATCCACTTCTGTCTCCCATGACTTCTCAACGAGTTCTTTTCTTGGGTCAGATTAGTTTCTTCATTGCTCCATGAATGCTCACTCCCATTCTTTCTCCACCGATGGTCCTGATGTTCTACCAACTTGGAAAGCAAAATCCCACCTAATCCATCTTTCAACACTCAGCTTAGTTTTTGGCTCTTTTGTTGCCTATTTTGTTGTCTGGTACTCTATGTTATCCGACTCTTCAGTTATATCAGAGGTAGCCTGAGATAATTGTTTTTCTACTTCTGTAACACTTTTTATGGTAATGTCAGTAGATACAAGATAGAATTGTGGGAAGCAGTCTGAGATAGTGGTTATGGCTGTGTACTCAGGGGCTTACTATGTGACCTTGTTAAAGTAATCCAAATAATCTGAGCCAAATTTTCCTTTTATAGGAAATGAGTAAAGACATGTAAAATGCTTAGAATTGTGCCTGGCACATGGTAAGTTTCAATAAATATTAGTATATTAGCTATTTTTGCTTTTCCAAATGCATTCTCATAAATTTGTACCTATATTTTATAAATTAAAAAATTATGGCCTAAAGAAATAAAATGAATTGACTATAAGGTCACACAATTAATTAGAGACACAAATGGATAGAAAACTCAGGGATTATCACTCTTAAGTCACTGACTTTTAAGAAATTATCCATATAGTCTTTTGCTCGATGTTTGCTTTGAAGACGGAGGCCTTAAATCTGGCACTCGGCAGAATTTTGTTAAGGTCTTTGGGTAACTCAGAGTGACATGATATTGGTACCACTTTATTAAGACATCTAGGTTTAGCTGAAGCTTGTTTCCCTGCTAATTAGAAAACAGCAATATTTAGAATAAAGAATTAGTTCTCATGAGAGTACTTAACTTCAGTCAACTTTATGATCACTAAATACATCCCTAATGTGTCATTTCTCAAATTAGAAGGAAGGACATAACAAGAGAGAGGACAACTTACAAGCTGTCTGACTTTGGAGAAGTCACTTCAACTTTCTGGGGTTCAGTTTCTTTTACTGTACAGATCATTTCTAAGGCTCATCCCAGTTGTGACATCCTTTGTTCTAGATAAACTGTTCGAAGCATTCTTTTTTGATAGTGGATCATAAATATCTTTCTTGTATATGGAAGACAACTAGGAGAGTTATGTTAAGATCTAGTAAAAAGGTGGCAGGAAAGATCTGGGTTAATGTAAGAAGGGAAACATTTGTGGATTATATAGATCAGTGTAGGGATATATCCTAACAGTCAGATGAAGGTCTTAGAAGACTGAATAGCAGGTGTTACTGTGAACAATAGCAAAGAGACAGAAGCTGGGGACTAAGCTGGTGGGACTACATTTCTCTGTTTTGGAAAGATTATGACTAGTAGAAGACATCTTCAGTAACTTTGCTTCTGGTATACTCTTGCAAGATCCTTAATGAGTAGACAAGCAAAAGAGAGAGTACATAGCAGATTTCAAAGAGCTAACTGTAGTATAGGCAATTCCTTATCATAGCCCTTGGGTGTCTGTCTGGAGTTATGCACAAACCTATATTCTTCATTTAGCAAGTGACAATTCTGCCTTATCCCTTTCTCTTATGTTATAAGGTAGACCTAAGCCATGGATTAGCAGAAAAAAGGGAGATGATATTCTGGAGAGTACTGACCAGTCAAACACCTCATAATAGTCTTTGAACAGATTTATAAGGAAATTTGTTTCAACATTGAAAAACAATGTGCTTATCCTCAATTGAAAAGCTATTCTTCCCAGCTGTGATGCTTTGGATTGATCACAAACAGTACATCTCTTCTTATTTCTTTTTCACATTTCATAGTAAGTACTTATTTCTTGTAATTGCATGGTATCCAAGTGGGTCTCTGTATAGACCAATGTGGCCCTTGCTGTCAAATACAAAGACAAGAACATGCCTTTGAAAACTAGGAATAAAAAGAAGAAATATAATAAAAACATCTTACAGAATGATCACTAAAGGGAACCCATAACACTTGTTTAGTTTTGAAAATATCTGTGAATATCAGATTGGAAAATATAAAGTAAAGTTTGAGAAAAATGTCCCACATTGCTTATGACAATACATTGGAAACAATGCAAGCTGTAAGGTTAGAATAAAGGAAGGGAAACTTAATTAATGTGACACACAGTAAGATTATCAAATGCTTTATCCCAGCTCCAGCAGGTCCTAGGATATAGCAGATACCCTGTAAATATTTGTTGAAATAAAGAATGAATCAATGAATGCCTCTTTCTAGAGGTGGCTCAGACTAAGTACTGTAAAATCAATCCTTCCTCCCAAATTCAAATATTTTCCATTTGAAACATATTAAAGGAAAGGGCTGTGGTGTGACTACTAAGGGTCTAGGGTCTTAACTTTTGAAGAGTACATAAAGGAAATTAGAGAACACTTCTAACAGCTTTGTATCTGAGAGATTCCTCCAGGCTCAGGAGGCATGATTAGCCTTAGTGCATTGCTCAAAGTTGAGCAATTAAAATTTATTTTTTTACAAACCCCCAAAGATGCCACACTGGGCATTGTTAAGAAGTTGGCAGACTTGGCAGTTAACTTCATCTGAAACTTCCATCCCTATAATGACATACTAATTGTAAACAATGGGGAAAATGTAGAACGCTTCCTCAAGACGAGAGTGGAGAAATTTTGAAGGCTTAAAAACAATGGAAAAAAGAAAAGTTCTGTGCAAAAAGAAGCCAAGCAGTGGGATTTAATTTCAAAAACGTTTTATGAGTTTCACACAAGAGAGTTGCACCAAATGTGCTCATCTAAATGACACCAATTTAAGACTTTATCATAAATGAACCCAATATAAAAATGCAAATGGCTTGTGGGGAGATCTGGGTTCTAGTCTTGACTTGCTTGAATAATAAAGCAAATTTGCTTCATTATTATAGTAAGTCTATATATCTATTTTATTTACAATAATCCCAGCTCTAAGTATTGCATATGAGTGATGTAAGGACCAAATTACATACTGAATACAAAAGACACTTGAAGATAAAGAAATATACAAGTTCATGGAGTTATTTTAAAGGTTTGAATGGAATCAGAGCAAATCTGTAGATTTCAGGATAAGGCTAAATTTCAGATAATACACACGATGTCTTATCTGATTTTCTTTGGTGGGGAATATATATCCACAGATATATATTAGCTCATTTACCTTCACAATATGAAATACATAATAAAATCTTAATTTTGTAGATTAACAAATAGGTTTAAGGAGATAGAACAATTTATATGTAAAGTGATAAGCAATGTGGCTAGAATATAATAAACACTCAACAAAAGGCAATTAGTATTATGGACGTTATTTATCATGTGATCATCTGATGTATTCGGGTCAGAAACATTATAGGCTCCTGAGGAGGAACATGATGATGCAAGTCTATTGATTCAGCATAGCTTAGGGGGGCAGTAAACTCTATGCAGAAGTCAAATTTCCAGAAAATTCACAATACTTGATCTATTGATTAATTCATTGATTGATTTATTCATAGTAGTTTAAATTGCTTCAACTATTGATTTATTAATTCAGTTGTACATTCAAATATTCACTTATTAAATAGACATATGTTGACTATGTACTATGGTTTCAGACAATATGTCAGAAGTTCAACGAATGGAAATGTCTACATTCCTAACTTTAATGATCTTATTATTTAGTAAGGAGATACAGATATCTAAAATAGTTCATGCAAGAAAGTGTTCCAGGTACTTTGATAGGAATACCAGCTATAATGGGAAAGAGAAGAGGGGCTGGTCAATTCTATTGGAGGTGACATATTGTCAGGAAAGATTAACTGAAAATGAAAGATTGAAGCTGAGTCTTTAAGATATGTGGTTGCCAGTCAGGAAACATGTTGGAAGGTAGAAAGGAAAATCAGAGAGAAGAAATATGTACCAGGGCCCAGAGATGTGAAAACTCCTTCTTAGTCTGGGAAACCAAAAGCAGTCCAGCATAGTTGGAGCAGATCATGTAAAGAGAAAATGGTGCAAGCAATTAGGTTGCAGAGTTAGGCAGGGGTCAAGTAATAAAGGGTGTTGTTCACCATGCTGAAGACTTGGACTTTGTTCTAAATGGAAAGTCACTGAAGAGTTTAAAGAGTATATGATTGGTTTTGGTTTAGAAAGATCACCTTGTCGATATTGTAGAAGTTGGAATTGAGGTAGGGGGACAAGTCTGAATCAGCAAGACTCATTGGAAGATTGCTGAAATAGTCCACATGAGGCTTGAATCAAGACTTCATTACACATCCTTCTCATTCCTTTTTTTTGAAGTGAATGAATAAATGTTAAATTGTTCCCTCTGCCTCTCTTTAAGTTCTGATGTTTTACTCCAAGGAAAGGTTATTATTAGAGAGTTTCTGTAGTATCTTATACTTTAATTCAGTAAAGTTACAAAACTGAGTTTTCTTTTTGTTTCTTTCTAAACAGCTTTATTGAGGTATAACTCTACCATACAATTCACCCATTTAAAATGTACAATTCAGAATGGCTATCATTCAAAAGTCCACAAATGACAAATGCTGGAGAGGCTGTGGAGAAAGGGGAACCCTCCTACACTGCTGGTGGGAATGCAGTTTGGTGCAGCCACTGTGGAAAACAGTATGGAGATTCCTCAAAAGACTAGGAAGAGACTTACCATATGACCCAGGAATCCCACCCCTGGGCATATATCCAGAAGGAACCCTACTTCAAAAAGACACCTGCACCCCAATGTTCATAGCAGCACTATTTACAGTAGCCAAGACATGGAAACAGCCTAAATATTCATCGACAGATGACTGGATAAAGAAGAAGTGGTATATTCATACAATGGAATACTATTCAGCCATAAAAACCGACAACATAACACCATTTGCAGCAACATGGATGTCTCTGGAGAATGTCATTCTAAGTGAAGTAAGCCAGAAAGAGAAAGAAAAATACCATATGAGATTGCCCATATGTGTAATCTAAAAGAAAAGAAAAGAAAAGAAAAGAAAAGAAAAGAAAAGAAAAGAAAAGAAAAAGACCAATGATTATAAATATAAAACAGAAACAGACTCATAGAATACAAACTTGTGGTTGCTGGGGGGGAGGTGGGTGGGAAGGGAGAGACTGGGAGTTCGAAATTTGTAGATACTGACAGACATATGTAGAATAGATAAACAAGATTATACTGTGTAGCACAGGGAAATATATACAAGATCTTGTGGTAGCTCACAGTGAAAAAGAATGAGACAATGAATATATATGTATGTTCCTGTATAACTGAAAAGTTGTGGTCTACACTGGAAATTGACACAACATTGTAAACTGACTATAACTTAGTAAAAAAACAAAAAATGTACAATTCAGTGTTTTTAGTATGTTCATAGATATGTGCAATCAACACCATATTCAATTTTAGAACATTTATGTCACCTTAAAAAGAAACCCTATACTCTTTATCTATACCCTCATTCACCTCCCAACCCTGCCCTAACCAAATACTGATCTACTTCCTGTCTCTATAGATTTACCCATTTTGGAGTTTCATAATAATGGAATCATATACTATGTGGACTTCTATGATTGTCTTCTATTTAACACAGTATAATGTTTTTGAGGTTCACCTAAGTTGCAGGATGTATCAATTATTCATTCCTTCATATGGCCAAATTTTATGTGCATATAACACATTTTGTTTATCCTTTCATTTATTGATGGACTTTTGGGTCATTTCCACATTTTGAATATTATGAATAATGCTGTTATAAACAATTATGTACTAATTTTTGTGTGACATATGTTCTAATTTCTCTTGGGTACATACCTAGAAGTAGAATTGCTGGGTCACATGGTAATTCTATGCGTAATAATTTGAGGCACTACCAGACTGTTTTCCAAAGTGGCTACAACATTTCACATTCCCACCAGCAGTGTATGAGGGTTCTGACTTCTCTGCATTCTCACTAACACTTATTATCTGACTTTTTGATTCAAGTCATCCTAGTGAGTGTGAAGAGGTATCTCATTTTTCTTTTGATTTCTATTTTCCTGATTACTAATTATGTAGAGCATTTTTCATGTTTTTTTTTTCCTTTTGGCCATTTGTGTATCTTCTTTGGAGAAATGTCTATTTACATCCTTTGCCCAATTAAAAAAATTTGTCTGTTTGTCTTTTCGTTATTGAATTGTAACAGTTCTTTATATATTCTAGATATAAGCTCTTTACCAGATACATGATTTGCACATATTTTCTTGCATTCTGTGGGTTGTGTTTGCACTTTATTTTTTTTAAACATTTTAAAATTGAGTTATAGTCATTTTACAATGTTGTGTCAAATTCCAGTGTAGAGCACAGTATTTTGGTTATACAGGAACATGCATATATTCATTGTCACATTTATTTTTCACTGTGAGCTACCACAAGATCTTGTATATATTTCCCAGTGCTATACAGTATAATCTTGTTTATCTATTCTACATATGCCTGTCAGTATCTACAAATTTTGAATTCCCAGTCTATCACTTCTTTCTTTTTTTTTTTTTAACATTTTTTACTGGTTTATAATAATTTTACAATGTTGTGTCAAAATCCAGTGTAGAGCACAATTTTTCAGTTATACATGAACATATATATATTCATTGTCACATTTTTCCTCTGTGAGCTACCATAAGACCTTGTATATATTTCCCTGTGCTATACAGTATAATCTTGTTTATCTATTCGACTTTTTGAAATCCCAGTCTGTCCCTTCCCACCCCCTGCCCCCTTGGCAACCACAAGTTTGTATTCTATGTCTATGAGTCTGTTTCTGTTTTGTACTTATTTATTTATTTTTTTTTTAGATTCCACATATGAGGAATCTCATATGGTATTTTTCTTTCTCTTTCTGGCTTACTTCACTTAGAATGACATTCTCCAGGAACATCCATGTTGCTGCAAATGGTGTTATGCTGATGGGTTTTATGGCTGAGTAGTATTCCATTGTATAAATATACCACTTCTTCTTTATCCAGTCATCTGTTAATGGGCATTTAGGCTGTCTCCATGTCTTGGCTATTGTAAATAGTGCTGCTATGAACATTGGGGTGCAGGTGTCATCCTGAAGTAGGGTTCCTTCTGGATACAAGCCCAGGAGTGGGATTCCTGGGTCATATGGTAAGTCTATTCCTACTCTTTTGAGGAATCTCCATGCTGTTTTCCACAGTGGCTGCACCAAACTGCATTCCCACCAGCAGCATAGTAGGGCTCCCCTTTCTCCACAGCCTCTCCAGCATTTGTCATTTGTGGATTTTTGAATGATGGCCATTCTGGCTGGTGTGAGGTGATACCTCATTGTAGTTTTGATTTGCATTTCTCTGATAATTAGTGATATTGAGCATTTTTTCATGTGCCTTTTGATCATTTGTATGTCTTCCTTGGAGAACTGCTTGTTTAGGTCTTCTGCCCATTTTTGGATTGGGTTGTTTATTTTTTTCTTATTGAGTCATAGGAGCTGTTTGTATATTCTGGAGATCAAGCCTTTGTCGGTTTCATTTACAAAAATTTTCTCCCATTCTGTAGGTTGTCTTCTTGTTTTATTTATGGTTTCCTTTGCTGTGCAGAAGCTTGTAAGTTTCATTAGGTCCCATTTGTTTATTCTTGCTTTTATTTCTACTAGGAGAAAAATTTTGAAATGTATGTCAGATAATGTTTTGCCTATGTTTTCCTCTAGGAGGTTTATTGTATCTTGTCTTATGTTTAAGTCTTTGATCCATTTTGAGTTGATTTTTATATATGGTGTGAAGCTAGAACACTCCCTTATACCATTTTCTTGCTTTTATTTCTATTGCTTGGGTAGACTGTTCTAGGAGAATATTTTTGAGATGTATGTGAGATAATGTTTTGCCTATATTTTCTTCTAGGAGGTTTGTTGTTTCTTTTCTTATGTTTAAGTCTTTTATCCATTTTGAGTTTATTTTTGTGTATGATGTAAGGGAGTGTTCTAGCTTCATTGATTTACATGCTGCTGTCCAGTTTGCGATGGCCAGGTATGGGCCAGATGCTCCAGCGCCATCCATTTAAAGGGCTAGTTGATTTGGCAGGTGAGCGGTTAAACACTCCTTAGCGGATTCTGAGTTCCAAGGCCACCGTCCTGCTTATCCCTTCTTTCTTGATAGTCTTTGCGTTGAGGCAAAGAAGTTTTTAATTTTGATAAAGTCGAATTTATCTATTTTTGTTGTTGTTGCTCATGATTTTGGTATTTTATAAAAGACTCATTTGCTAAATCCAAGATCATGAAGATGTACCATACGTTTTCTTCTAAAAGTATATAGTTTTTGCTCTATCTTAGTCTATTTGGTTTCCTATAACAAAATACCACAGAATGGGTAGTTTATAAACAATAAGCATTTATTTCTTACTGTTCAGCAGGCTGGAATGTCCAAAATCAAGACTCCAGCATGATTGGGTGAAAGTCCTCTCTTTAGTTCATAGCCTGCACCTTCTCCCTGTGTCCTCACATGGTGGAAGGAGCTAAGGATCTTTCTGGAACCTCTTTTTTAAATGCACTAACCTCATTCATGAGGGTTCCACCCTCATGACCTAAGTTCCCATTTCCTAATACTATGATATTTGGGGCTTAAGATTTTAACATATTAATTTTGGTGGAATACATTCAGACCATAGAAAGCTCTAACATTTTTTTCCATTTTGAGTTACTTCTTGTAGATAGTGTGAGGTGAGGGTTCAGCTACATTCTTATGCATGTGGTTATCCAGGTTTTCTAGCATTATTTGTTGAAAAGATCATTCTTTTCCTATTCGGTAGTCTTGATACCCTTGCTAACAATCAGTTGATCATAGATGCATGAATTTATTTTTGGATACTTGGTTCTGTTCTATTTATCTACAACATCAGTATTTCTGTTGGTAACACACTGTCTTGATTACCGTGGTTTTGTAGTAAGTCTTGAAATCAGGAAGTATGAGTCCTGCTACTTTGTTCTTTTTAGAATTGTTTTGGTTATTCTGGGTGCCTTGAAATTGCATGTGAATTTTAGGATCAGCTTGTAAATTTCTACAAAGAAGTAACCTGGAATTCTGATAGGAACTGTTTTGAATCTTAGATAAGTTTGGGGAGTATTGCCATCTTAACAACGTTAAGTCTTATAATCCATGAATATTGCACGTTTTCCAACTTACTTAGACCTTTAATTTATTTTAAGAATGTTTTGTAGTTTTCAGAGCACAAGTTTTACACTTTTTCTTTTGGTTCAGTATCTTACTCTTTTTGATGCTATTGTCAATGGAGTTGTTTTCCTAATTCCATTTTCAGATTGTTTGTTTATTGCAAGTGATTTTTGCATATTGATCTTGTATCTTGCAATGTTGCTGAACTTGCTGATTTGTTCCAATAGTTTTTTCAGCAGATTCCTTAGGATTTTTATATTTAAGATTATGCCATGTGAGAACAGAGATAATTTTACTCATTCCTTTCCAGTCTGTATGCCTTTCATTTCTTCTAATTGCAAAATTGCCTTGTCCAGAAACTCCATTACAAAATGTTGAATAGACATACCAAGAGTAGACATTTTTGTCTTGTTCCTGATTTAGGGAGAAAGCACCCACTCTTTCCCCCTTAAGTATGATGTCATCTCTGGATTTTTCTTAGATTCTCTTTATCAGTCTGAGAATGTTCTCTTCTATCTCTACTTTGTTGGGTATTTTTATCATGGAGCAATGTTGAACTTTTAGTAGAAGAATATTAAGGGCATTTAATGAGATTTCTATCATTGTTTCCATTTGCATATAGACTGGATTGAGTAAGTTTCAGGATTTTTCTCTTTGTATGGAACATTAGGTAACATGATTTTCAATCTTCCAGTAATGAACTTAAAGGGATTGTGCCAAGTACTAGTTTTGTTAAGGATATTATGTTAATGGTTGTTGGCCCCTAGTTTGGGCGATGCTAACATTTTGATATGTAAAATTTTTTATTTCAATATTTTCTCCAGTGGACTTTGGCCCATGCTACACCAGAGCAAGATCTACTCTAGCATTTTTTTAAAACATTTTTTTTATTGCGCTATAGTCATTTTACAATGTTGTATCAAATTCCAGTGTAGAGCACAATTTTTCAGTTATACATGAACATACATATATTCATTGTCACATTTTTTTCTCTGTGAGCTCCACAAGATCTTGTATCTATTTCCTACTCTAGAATTTTAAAACATTTGTGTGAATGTCCTCATCAGTTCCTTATCCTTTATGCTTACTGGGAAATGGGAACAAGGACAAATTGGGTTAGTGTTAAATGCTTTAAATTGATTTAATCTCTCTGTTCCAGGAAACTTGGAGACCTTTTTTTACACTGTCCTTCTTGACAGGATTACTGGAAAGAAATAAGGATCAGTATTATCGTCCCTAAGGTGCAGATAGAGATGAGTCAAGGAAGTTAGTCATCCTGTCCATTATTTTATCACTGAATTCTTATCACTCCAGTTGTAAAGAAAGGAAGCACTTAAGCTAAAGTTTCCAAAACATTTTTTTTTTGAGCGGTGCCTTAGTTTGGGCTGTCATAACAAATACCATAACCTTGGTGGTTTAAACAGTAGATATTTATTTCTCACAGTTCTTGGCACTGGGAAATTCAAGGTCAAGGTGTCAACTGAGTCAGTTCATGGTGAGGACCCACTTTCTGGTTTGCATATAGATACCTTCTTGCTGTATCTTCACATGGTGGAGAAAGAGAGTTTATCTCTCTTATGTCTCTTATAATGGCACTAATCCCATTTATGAAGGCTCCACCTTCATGACTTAATTACCTCTGAAAGACCTACCTCTACAAACCATCACATTAAGGATTAGGGCTTCATTGTGTGAATTTGAGGAGGGCACAAACAAGATGAAAATCTGAAAAGAAAGAGATATGTAATTTACACGATACTTCCCTCAAAGATGTTATGTTATGGTTAACTTGTGAGAAGAGTTGAGGCAAAGGGACTTCATTTCTCCTCTAGATGACTTTAATTCCATTATTGACATCTAAGTGCATCTAAGAACACTAGCAACAAGGACAACTAATATTTGCATAACCTTGTGCAGTTAACAAAGCATTTTTACATTTACCAAAATGCCCTCAATATCAAAGCTGTGAAAAGTCCATTCCATAATGTAGTGGGAGGGGGACCTTAAGGTGTGGCTTATAGGAAATCATGGACTTACGCATAATAGAAATTGAGATAAAAGATTTTGGTGTTTGTTCACAGAATCCTTAAATTTCCATAATAGCCCTTAAGGATAATCTAGTCAGGAAGTATACTTAATGTCCAGATACTTGTCATTGTTCTTGTTTTAATATCTTTGTAAAGTTTTGTTTAATTAGCTTTCCATAAAATAATCAAACTCTGCCATTTAGAGAAGCCATAGATTTGTCTTTTGTCTGAGGATGTAAATCTTGGCTTCTATCAGGATTCTCGGTGAAAGGTGAAGGGCTATGCGTATTTCAGCTTTCTATTTCAGGTTCCCCTCAAGTTCACCTGGGGTTTATGTTTTTTAATGGGAAGAGACCAAGTCTAATGCAGCTGAAACATCCTTGAATGGCTGCAATGCTGGGCAAAAATCAAAAGGGCTTGGGCTTCATATATGAACTAAACAGGTTCAAGGTCTTACCTCAGGTAGAAGGTGTAAACAAGTTATCAGTTTTTACTTTTTCTGATAATGGGTTTTGTCTGGAAAAACTATTTATGAACACCAGTTGACCAAATTGGACAATACATTACATAGACTCTCTGAGGCCATAAATTAGTATTTTCAAATTGAGATTAAATAGTTTCCTCAGGAAATGTACTTTTCTGATCATTTACAGATTTAGGCTCTATTTTGTAGGCTTTCATTCACTCTGTCATACATTGATTCATTTCACTCATTCAAAGAAGCATTTATTGAGTGCCTGCTGTTTTCCCACTTTGCCTCCAATTATTTCTTTGAAAGGTGACCCATTTGGAACGCTCCTAAAAATACTGGAGAGTTGATTGATATTTTTAAGTGCAGTCTGAATGCGTTGAATCTGAAGGTTGGTGGAAAGCTCTTTGGAAACAGTCTCATCATTCCTGCCATTTCCTCTGCTGCGAATTTGCAGGGAGCATCCTCAAAACTAACAGCTAGAAAAAATGCCACCTGTGATGCTCCTCATTTCCTCTCAGAAATTCACAATATATGCCTGGGATGGGGTTCACAGTGCCCATGCTTACTTATCCACGTGGAGCCTCTTCTTGGCCTTTGGTTTCAGTTTTTGTGTCACGCAGGTCCTTAGCAGTTAACATCACAGCTTCCCAGGTGACCGGGTATGGAAGATTTTATACTTCTTATGAAAGTCAACATAGAATAGAGATTACAGAGACTGGTGAGGGAAGCAATTCCACAGCAAGTGTTTTGGCTGTTTTGATGTCCTTTCTTTTGGATAACAGAGAAGCCAACTTCTTGATTAAAAGAATATCCATGATTTCTCTAAAAGGTTGTACACAGTCAAGGGTTCTATATCAATGTACTTTCCCTGTCCATTAAATAGGACCTATATGTTATTTGGGCCAGGCTAACAAAATTCTTTAGAGAAGATATAAAGTTAACAAAATATTTAATTTGTATTACATCATGCCAAGTAGTGTATCTGACAGAAATGTTCACTTACTGACTAGTGAAGAGATGCCATGAAGTGGTGATTCACATTTATATCTTAGAATTATAAAAATAAAGTTATTTATCCATATGATTAAACTTATGAAGTTGGAGTGGGAGTTTGAAGAGAAAGAGCAACTTAGAGTCAATTATGTATGAATACAGTATTTTTGGAGGAACATTAATTTCTCAGTTCTCCACCTTAATTTGTTATTATAGATACTGATTAATATCAGGGCACTTAGGTATTTATGAGGAGCTTCCGTTTGGAAAAAATGAAACCATGTAATAATAAAAAAAATTGTGTATGTTTGTATATGTTTATGAATGTAATGAGTATGCCTGTGTGTGTATGGATACTTTGAATAAGTAGCACAAAAATTGAAAGCACTTTAAGCTTAATTGTTCCTAATTTTCTTAAAATATATTTGACCTAAATTATGTTTTTCTTTTTTTACATTTTTTATTGATTTATAATCATTTTACAATGTTGTGTCAAGTTCCAGTGTAGAGTACAATTTTTGAATTATACATGAACACATATATATATATATATATATATATATATATATATTCATTGTCACATTTTTTTCTCCGTGATCTACCATAAGATCTTGCATATATTTCCCTGTGCTATACAGTATAATCTTGTTTATCTATTCTACAGTTTTGAAATCCCAGTCTATCCCTTCCCACCCCCACCCCCCTTGGCAACCACAAGTTTGTATTCTATGTCTATGAGTCTGTTTCTGTTTTGTGTTTCTGTTTTGTGTTTCTGTTTTGTTTGTTTGTTTTTGTTTTTTTAGATTCCACATATGAGCGATCTCATATGGTATTTTTCTTTCTCTTTCTGGCTTACTTCACTTAGAATGACATTCTCCAGGAACATCCATGTTGCTGCAAATGGTGTTATGTTGATGGGTTTTATGGCTGAATGGTATTCCATTGTATAAATATACCACTTCTTTATCCAGTAACCTGTTGATGGGCATTTAGGCTGTTTCCATGTCTTGGCTATTGTAAATAGTGTTGCTATGAACATTGGGGTGCAGGTGTCATCCTGAAGTAGGGTTCCTTCTGGATATAAGCCCAGGAGCGAGATTCCTGGGTCATATGGTAAGTCTATTCCTAGTCTTTTGAGGAATTTCCATACTGTTTTCCACAGTGGCTGCACCAAACTGCATTCCCACCAGCAGTGTAGGAGGGTTCCCTTTTCTCCACAGCCTCTCCAACATTTGTCATTTGTGGACTTTTGAATGATGGCCATTCTGACTGGTGTGAGGTGATACCTCATTGTAGTTTTGATTTGCATTTCTCTGATAATTAGTGATATTGAGCATTTTTTCATGTGCCTTTTAATCATTTGTATGTCTTCCTTGGAGAATTGCTTGTTTAGGTGTTTTGTCCATTTTTGGATTGGGTTGTTTGGTTGTTTCTTACTAAGTCGTAGGAGCTGCTTATATATTCTGGAGATCAAGCCTTTGCCGGTTTCATTTGCAAAAATTTTCTCCCATTCCATAGGTTGTCTTTTTGTTTCACTTATGGTTTCCTTTGCTGTGCAGAAGCTTGTAAGTTTCATTAGGTCCCATTTGTTTACTCTTGCTTTTATTTCTATTGCTTGGGTAGACTCTTCTAGGAGAACATTTTTGAGATGTATGTGAGATAATGTTTTGCTTATTTTTTCTTTTAGGAGGTTTATTGTATCTTGTCTTATGTCTTAGTCTTTGATCCATTTTGAGTTTATTTTTGTGTATGGTGTAAGGGAGTGTTCTAGCTTCATTGCTTTACATGCTGCTGTCCAGTTTTCCCAACACAATTTGCTGAATTGTTTTTCCTTTTATATGGATTTTTATTAATGCTGTCCTCAAACTCATTTCTTGGCACAAGTCCAAGGCAGGCCTGCACTGATGCACTTGTTAAAAATGTAGAATATCAGGCTCCACTCCTTACCTAATGAATCAATCTTCATTTTAGCAAAATCCTCAGGTGATTCACAAGTACCTTAAAGTTTGAGAAGTGCTCCTCTCCAAGGCTGTCTCAAAAAATCAAAAACATCATCAACACCTCCCATATCTTTTCTTCTCTTTGTATTCGTTTTCTCCATTAATAACACTGAATCTTTCCGGTCAGTTAGGCTGAAAGTATCAGTCATATTTGTCACTTCCATTTCTCATTTTCCTCACGTCTCATCCATTGCCAAAGCCTGGCAATTTTACCTCTTTAACATCTTTTGATTTTGTCATCAACTTTCTCTTCCGACTTCTAATCTCTGTGTTTACAGCCTAGTAAGCTTTCACCAGGCTATTGAAATAGCCAGGCTGTGTGTGTGTGTGTGTGTGTGTGTTTCCTTTGCCTCCAGACTTTTTTGGCTCTTAGACCATTCTGCTTGTTCCTAAGTTAGCTTTCTTAAAGTATTCCTCTGACTCTGTTATTTTCTGCTCAGAAATCTTTACTGGCTACTTGTTACATACAAAATCTGTTTGCATTCAAGACTCTCTGGAATGTTTCTAAACACAACTTCTGGTATACTGTCACTCAGAGACTGAGTTTCAGCCTTATCAAATTATTTCCTTCCCTCCGTCCCCCAAACACATCTTATATTTGCTGCTGTTGTGTTTTTGTTTACATCCAAAATGCCACCTGACAAACAATCACACATGCAAATATTAACTTCCTTCAAGATCTTCTAAACCTATACTCTATCTTTTCCTAGTCTTCACCACATGCTTCCTTAGCATTATTAGAACATGCCATGTCTCTACTCTACCTTAGTGAGTTTTGCATTCACGTCTTACTTCCTCTGATTAATTCTCAGGTCCTTGAAGGCAGGAGAAATGTCTTGTTCTTATAACCTGTCACAATGCCTAACTAAGTGCTTTACAAAAATAGATATTCAGTAAATGCATTATGAATTCAAATGAATAGAAGCAGAGGAGATGGTATGCTATACTCCCACAAAGAGACACCCTAGATATTTGCAAATAAAAGGCTTTTATCAAGCCTTTTAAAAGTCAGCTAGTGATATTAACAGCCAGTGTCATGGGATAAATGCAAAGGAAGAGTTAACTGCTAGGATTAATCCTACTTCTTATGAGTCCGACAATCAGGTGTCCCTTCATTGTCTCCTAGTTTCTAAATGCACTTATCTAAGTTCTCCATTTACACTTGACTGCAGCACACCTAAAGTTGTACTTTTGTCTCTCACTTAGATAGCTATAGTAGGGCTTAAATGTCTAATAATAAATAGTGTTTAACCCCCCCCCCCCCAGTGGCACAGGAGAAAGGCATTGCAGGGGTCACTGTGTTGTAATCTGAATCCTTGGGAAAACTATTCTTGATAGTGATTTCTCATGTCAGTCCTGTACTAGGTTCTGTGCATCATTGTGAAGACATCTTAACCTGGAATCTATTTCAAATCAAGGCAATTTTGTATCCTTTTTACATGGTCCAGTCTTTCTCAGTGAGTACTTCTATCCTTTATTTTTTTTTTTATTAAGGAAACTGTGCTAATGAAATGATGTAATCTCTTTCATAACACTGTTTATTGAGAACCTACTATGTGCTAGGCAATATTCAAAGAACATTACATATATTATTTCATTGAATTTTTATTACAACCTGTCCACCTCATTCTGTAGACAAGACAGCTATGCCTTAGAGAGATTACTTAACTTAGTCACAGACACTTATGAGGTCAAGAAACTAGAAATTAGATCTTCACTTGGTTAATTTAAGTATCTATAGTCTCATTTCATTGTTACTGATGAGGATGAAAATCAGATTAATTTCTACCTGACAGTGAATGCTAATCTGATAGAAGGGAGTAACAAAAATTTGGTGATTTCATACTTTCAGGAATTTCTGACATTGAGAAGTAGAAACTCCTATTTGTCACTTCCCACATTTCTCATTAGTATCAGTCATAAATTCTACACTTCCATATACTAATTTCTTCCCTGCTAGTTCTTGTTATTACTATTATTATTATATTACTCTTACTATACCTCACTCTTTTCTTAAGGAGAACAGTAGACATTCTCTTTCAGCTTAAGGTTACCTCATTGTTTTGATATGTGTCAAAACTCAGTCTGCTCATTGTCTTTATTATTGCAGAGTTTTATTTCTGGGTCTCCAAGTACTACCATTGCTATGTTGTCATTTGTAACTCAATCTCTACCCAGTGCTTACATTAACTAATCAAAAAACTCACTGTTGACTACATGTTACAATGAAGGAATGTTTATTTCAATAACACCAAGTACCATATTTTAGTTCTTATTCTATATGTCCAATAGGATGAACAGCACCTCCTATGGTATCTTCTTATTTTTAGATTTATCCTGCACATTTGTGAATTTCTGATCTCTGGTTCAGGTTCTTGATCAAAGTCCTGTTCTCCATAATTTTCATCACTGTAGTCAATCAGAGGATTTACTCAGCTGAGGGAAAACACAAAGATCTCTCTACCTGTCCATTATGACTTGTACCTGTCAAATATTTTTAATGGAGGACTTACATATTTACCATCCAATTCCTAATATAGATGATCTTGGAACAGGTAGACACTGTCGTTTACAGCATGATCACATCCACAACATCTTTTTTTAAATCTACACAGGTATACCTTGTTTTATTGCACTGCACTTTATTGTGCTTTGCAGATATTGTAGTTTTTACAAATTTAAAGTTTCATTTGCTCACCTCATGTCTGTGTCACATTTTGGTAATTCTCACAATATTTCAAACTTTTTATTGTCATTATATTCTTATGGTGATCTGTGATCAGTGATCTCTGATATTACTATTATAATTATTTTGAGGTGCCACAAACTACACCCATATAAGATGACAAAGTTAATCAAGAAATGTGTGTGTTTTGACTGCTTCACCAACTGGTTGTCCCCTTATCTCTCTCCCTATCTTCAGGCCTCTCTATTCCTTGAGACACAATAATATTAAAATCAGGCTTATTAACCCTACAATGGCCTCTAAATGTCCAATTGAAAGGAATAATTACATGTCTCCCACTTTAAATCAAAAGCTAGAAATAATTAAGCTTAGTGAAGCTCTTGCATGAAACAGCCAAGTTGTGAATGTAAAGGAAAAGTTCCTGAAGGAAACTAAAAGTGCTACTCCAGTGAACACATGAATTACAAGAAAGGGAAATAGCCTTATTGCTGATATGGCTTTTTTCTCCATAGAAAGTTTTAGTGGTCCAGGTAGAAGATCAAATCAGCCACATTTCCTTAGGCCAAAGCCTAATCTAGAGCAAGGCCCTCTATGAAGGATGAGAGAGATAAGGAAACTGCAGAAGGAAACTTTGAAGCTAGCAGAGGTTGGTTCACGAGATTTAAGGAAACAAGTCTCTATGAATGACATAAAAGTGCAAGGTGAAGCAGCATATGCTGATATGGAAGCTGCAGCAAGTTATGCAGAAGAGCTAGCTGAAATAATTAATGAAGGTGGCCACACCAAACAACAGATTTTCAATGTAGACAAAACAGCTTTCTATCGGAAGAAGATGCCACCTAGGACTTTCATAGCTAGAGAGAAATCAATGCTTGGCTTCAAAGCATCAAAGGACAGGCTGACTCTTCTGTTAGGGTCTCAAGCAGCTGGTGACTTGAAGGTGAAGCCAAAGCTCATTGACCATTCTGAAAATCCTAAGGCCCTTAAGAATTACATTAAATCTATTCTGCATGTGCTCTATAAATGGAACAACAAACCTAAATGGTAGCACATCTCTTTACAACATCATTTACTTAATATTTTAAGCCCACTGTTGAGACCTACTACTCAGAAAAAAAGATTCCTTTCAAAATATTACTGCTCATGGACAATGCACCTGGTAACTCAAGAGCTCTAATGGAAATGTACAATGAGATTAATGTTGTTTTCATGCCTGCTAACACAACATCCATGCTGCAGCCCATGGATCAAGGACTAATTTCAACTTTCAAGTCTTATTATTCAAGAAATGCATTTTGTAAAGCTGTATCTGCTCTAGACAGTGATTCATTTGATGAATCTGGGCAAAGGAAAGTGAAAACTTTCTGGAAAATATTCACTATTCTAGATGCCATTAGGAACAGTAGTGATTCATGAGACGAGGCAAAAATATTAACATTCACAGGAGTTTGGAAAAAGTTGATTCCAACACTCACAGATGACTTTGAGGGGTCCAAGACTTCAGTGAAGGAAGTAATTGTTGATGTGGTGGAAATAGCAAGAGAACTAGAATTAGAGGTGGAAACTGAAGATGTGACTGAATTTCTGCAATCTCATCATAAAATTTTAACAAATGAGGAGTTGCTCCTTAAGAATAAACAAAGAAAGTTTTTTTTTTTTTTTGAGATGGAATCAACCCCTGGTGATGATGTGGTGAAGACTGTTGGAATGACAACAAAGGATTTAGACTATTATGCAAACTTAGTTGCTAAAACAACAGGAGTTTGAGAGAATTGACCCCAATTTTGAAGGAAGTTCTACTGTGGATAAAACTATCAACTAGCATTGCACACTACAGAGAAATGAAAGTAAGAGTCAATTGATGAAGCAAACTTCACTGTTGTATTATTTTTTTAAATTGCCACAACCATCCCAATCTTCAGCAACTACCACCCTAATCGGTCAGCAGCCATCAACATTGAGACAAAATCCTCCACTAGCAAAAAGATTATGACTCACTGAAGGCTCAGATGATGGTTAGCATTTTTAGCAATAAAATATGTTTTAATTAAAGTATGTACTTTTTTTACATATAATGCTGTTGCACACTTAGTAAACTACAGTGTAATTTAAACATAACCTTTATATGCGTTGAAAAACCAAAATATTCAGGTAACTCATTTTACTATATTTGTTTTGCTGCCGTGATCTGGAATGAAATCTGCAATATTGCCAAGGTGCCTATAGCTGAAGAAACCAGTAAGTGTGATAGTCACTGGAAAGAGTCCTATATAAGTTCTCATCACCTCAAGAGTGATTATATACAGCTGGTTGTTTGCTCATCTACTTTTAGCTCTGTTTGTTTAAGAAGTGAGAACGAAGCCTGAACACAGCCTATTTATTTCAGTCTAGTCTATGGCCACAGACCTTCCCTTGATTTTATATTCTTAAATAATCTTAATTTACACTGTATCAGTAACACTATATTATGTTATACAAATGATTTTATAGCTTCAATTGAAAAAGCATGTTATGAACATTCTTAACTCCAAACTATTTAAATATTAGTCTGAATAATGGTCTTAAATTCTTGCAGTTTGTTTACTCTTATAATTGTACCCCTAGAGTCTCATTTTTGAACTCAGAATATAGATTATTACATTATTTTAAAAGGAGACTTTAATTATACCCCCAAATGATAGACTTTATTAGCAATTCATCAATAATACATGCCAGTCTCCTTGACAAAAGGCAAATCTGTGATTCTCAAGTGAATGTTTTATAAGTTAAGCAGGTAGGGTCTCAGTCTAACTATACACTGATGATGAATTTTATATTCCTTATCACCTGTGTGATTATCCATTGTGAATAGTATAAAATCATTTTATCTTTTATTGATCATCATTTGGCATTTGACACATGGAAAGATGTTGTATATGACAAAGTATATGAACACCCTATAGGACCCTGGCTAGTGTTTCTTATATAGATTCTCTACTGTAGTACTATTGGGAAAGTCAGAAGTTGGTCAAGCATAGTTTTTTTGACAGACACATAACAACTTTGAACAGACAAAAGTAGCATGTGTTTTGGCTATTCTTTCTTTTTAAATTGTGTCTTAATAACTGGATATCACTTTAGATAATTTAGATTCATGAACCATATCATAAAAAAGGAAAGCTAAGCATTCACCTACATACAGGTGGTTTAGTTTTATTGCAGAAAACTAAGAGTGGTCTCAATGGACATTGGCCCTGTTATCTAATTACTGTCACTGATAATGGCTTTAGACCATCTATCCCAAAACCAAAATCATGATTTTAGTAGCAGTCTTCCAACATTTAATTGTCTTATATATAACAGCCTTAGATAGCACAACTATGTATTTAGTTACCTTAGAGGACATTTAAAATATGTATAGATAGATATAGATACCAATATAGACACAGATGTAGATGACATAAAGTGGGACATTCACCAGGAAGTTACATTGCCTTGTTTTTGCTTTAAACTGGTGTTCTATAGTTGTTTTGTGGAAGATTTTATGACTGTAGTGGGTAATTAGTAACACTTGCTTTGTAAATTTTCCATACTAAAATAACTACAGATATGCTCTATAGCTGTAATTTTCAAATTGAATTGTGTTTTAAAATTAATACACTATTTTAAAGAGAAGTTTTAGGTTTATAGAAAAGTTTAGCAGAAAGTACAGAGTTACCATATACTCTGTCACCTCCCCCAAATTTCCCCTATTATTAAAATATTGCATTTGTATGGTGTAGTTGCTGTAATTGATGAGCCAATATGAATACATCATTATTACCTAAAATCCATAATTTACATTGGATTTCACTCTTAATGTACATTCTGTAGGACTTGATAAGTTTATGGCATGTATACACAATTGCAGTATAATACAGAGGTGTTTCAATGCACTAAAATTCCCCTGTACTCCATTTACATATCCCTCCCTTCTTCCTTGAATTCCTTGAGAATTTCCATTCTCAGAATGTTATGTAGTTGGAATCATATAATGTGTAACCTTTTCAGACTGACTTTTCTCACTTAGCAATACACATTTAAGGTTCTTCCATGTCCTTTAGTGGCTTGATAGCTCGTTTATTTCTGTTGTTGAATAATATTTCATTGTATGGATGTACCACAGTTTGTTTATCCATTTACCAATTGAAAGGCATCTTGGTTGTTTCCAAGTTTTGGCAATTATGAATAAAGATGCTGTAAAGATTTTTGTTCAGGCTTTTGTGTGAACATAAGTTTTCATCTCCTTTGGATAAAAACTAAGGAGCACAACTTCTGCATTGTACGTTAAGAGTATGTTCAGGTTTGTAGGAAATTACCAAACTGTCTTCTACGTGGTTATGCCATTTTTGCATTCCCACCAACCTTGAATAACAGTTTCTGTTATTCTATATCTTTCCCAGCACTTGGTGTTGTCAGTGTTCCACATTTTGGCCATTCTAATAGAAGTGTAGTGATATGTTTTTCTTGTTTTAATCTGCGTCTCCCTGATAACATGTGATGTGAAGCATCTTTTCAAATGCTTATTTTCCATCTATATATCCTCTTTGGTGAGGTCTCTGTTAAGGTTGTTGGCCCATTTTTAAATCAGATTGTTTTCTTATTGTTGAGTTTTTAGAGTTCTCTGTATATTTTGGAAAACAGTCCTTTATCAGACGTGTCTTTTGCAAATATTTTCTCCCAGTTTATGGCTTGTCCCTTTATTCTCTTGACATTGTCTTTCATAGAGGAAGTTTTTAATTTTAATGAATTCTAGCTTATCAATTATTTATTTCATGGTGTTGTATCTAAAAAGTTATTGATAAACTCAAAGTCACCTAGATTTACTTCTATGTTATCTCTTAGGAGTTTTATACCTTTCTGTTTTACACTTAGATGCATTTTGAGTTAAATTTTGGTGGAAGGTTTAACGTCTGTGTCTAGATTCTTTTTTTTTTTTTTGCACATGGATGTCTAGTTCTTCCAGTACCATTTGTTGAAAAGATTATCTTTGTTCCACTGTATTGCTTTGTTCCTCTGTCAAAGACCAGTTGCATGCACTTATGGGGGTATATTTCTGAGCTTTCTATTCTGTTCCATGATCTATTTGTTTATTCTTTCACCAATATTACACTGCCTTGGTTTC
Organism: Camelus bactrianus; assembly: GCF_048773025.1. Lineage (NCBI taxonomy): Eukaryota > Metazoa > Chordata > Mammalia > Artiodactyla > Camelidae > Camelus > Camelus bactrianus. The sequence goes on along the minus strand of NC_133575.1, from coordinate 101,297,452 downwards.
TGTAGCTTTGTGGTACATCTTGAATTTGGGTAGTGTGAGTCCTCCTTTGTTCTTCTCTTTCAATATTGTGATGGCTATTCTGTTTTTTGGGTTTTTTTTTGTTTTTTGCTTCTCCAAATAAACTTTAGAATAAGTTTATGAATCATTATCCACATAATAACTTTCTAGAATTTTGATTGGGATTGCATTGAATCTATAGATTAAGTTAGGAATAACTGATATTTCGACAATATTGAGTCTTCCTATCCATGAAAATGGAATATCTCTCAATTAAACTTAAAGGTATTAGTCTGAACTAGACTGTAGTAAATTAAGATGTTAATTGTAATTTGCAAGACAAGCATTAACAAAATTACTAAAAATCTATCCTAAAAGAAATAATAAGAATTTTAATTAATTATACACAAGAAAATAACTAGCACAAAAGAATACGATAATAATAGAATAGAGAAATAAAACAGACAAGACATAGAGAAAACAAAAGTAAAATGGTAGCTGTAATTTCTATTTTATCAGTGATTACATTCAAGTAAATGGATTAAATTCTCCAATAAAATGACAGAAATTGGCAAAATTGGTTTAAAAATATGATCTAAATATGTATTGACAAACTCTCAACAAAATAGGTATAGAAGGAAATTACTTCAACATAATAAAGGCCATATATGAAAACACACATCTAGCATCATAATCAATGGGGAAAAACTGAAAGCTTTCCCTCTAAGATCTGGCATAAGGCATGTATATTCATTCTTGATACTTTTATTCAATATAGTATTGAAAGTCTTAGCCAGAGCAATTAGACAAAAAAAAAAAAAAAAAAAAAAAAAGAAAAAAAAAGAAAGAAAGAAAATGCATCCAAATAAGAAAAGAAGAAGTAAAACTATATTTGTTTTCAGATGACACGGTCATATATGTAGAAAATCCTAGACTCAACAAGAACAACAAATTGTTAGAACTAATAAACAAATTCACTAAAGTTTCAGGATACAAAAATCAAGATATAAAAATCAGTCATGTATCTATACTAAAACAAGCTATCCAAAAAGGAAATTAAGAAAACAATCTCATTTACAATAGCAACAAAAAAACTATGAGACCTAGTAAATATGTTGCAAGGTTACAGGTATCAAGATCACTGTACAAAATCAATTGTATTTCTATACACTAGCAATGAAAATCTGAAAATAAAATGAGAGAATAATTCCGTTTGTAATAATGTCAAGAAGAATAAAATACTTAGAAATAATTTTTAAAATATGTGCAAGACTTACATACTGAAAACTACAAAACATCACTGAAAGTAATTTTGAAAACCCTGATAAATTGTTCATGGATTGGAAAACTAATATTAAGATGGCAATACGCTACAAACTTCAATGTAATCCTTATCAAAATCCTCCCTGTGTTTTTGCAGAAATTGAGAAGCTGATCCTAAAATTCATATGAAAGTACAAGAGGCCCACAACAACCAAAGTAATTGAAAAAGCATAATAAATTGCAGAACTCACACTTCTGGATTTCAAAACTTATTACAAAACTACAGTAATGGTAAGGCAATGTGGTAGTAGCATAAATAGACATATAGATCAATGGCATGGAATTTAGAGTCCAGAAATAAACCCATACTTTTATGGTCAATTTATTTTTTGTTTTACAAATATGCCAAGGGAATTCAGTGAGGGAAAGAGTAGTCTTTCAAGAAACAGTGCTGAGGAAACTGGATATCCACACGCAAAATAATGAAGTTGGACTGTTATCTCACATCATCTACAAAAATTAACTCAAAAATTGCAAAGCAATTAAAAAGCCTTACTGTAACAGCTAAACTATAAAAATTTTAGATGGAAGCCTAAATATTGATCTTAATGACTTTGTAATATGTAATGGTTTGTCAGCCATGACACCAAAACACAATCAACAGCAATAACAAAAACAAATGGATAAATTCTAGTTTGTCAAAATTGAAAATGTTTGTACTCCAAGAATATCATCAATAAAGTGAAAAGGACATTGTACAGGATTAAGGAAAAAACTAGGAAATAACATATCTGATAAGGGACTCGTATCCAGAATATATGAAGAAAATTTACAATTCAATAATGAAAACACAAATAATCCAATTAAAATAGGCCAAGGGTTTGAGTCATTATTTTCTGAAGAACATATACGAATGGCCAGTAAGCACATGAAAAAATGTTCAGCATCATTGGTCATTAGGGACGTCCAAATCAAAATTGTAATAAGACTTCACACCTACTAGAATGGCTGTAATAAAAATATGGGCAATAATATACACTGACAAGGGTGAAGAAATTGGAATCCTATATACATCTAGTGAGAATGTAAAATGTCAAATTCACTTTTGAAACCAGTTTTATAGTTGTTCAAAATTTAACATAGATTTATCATATGACCCAGCAATTCCACTCCTATAGTCAAGATAATTGAAAACATATATACACAAAAAAATTTATACATGAAAATGTTCATAGCACTGTTAGTCATAATATCCCAGAACTGGGAAAACCCAAATGTCTATCAACTGATGAATGAATCAAAAATTAGTAAAGTACTGATACATGATACAACTTGGGTAAATTTTGAAAATGTTATACTGTGTGAAAGAAGCCAGTCACAAAACTACACATATACCATGATTCAATATATATGAAATGGCTAGAATAGGCAAATCTATAGATTAGTGGCTGGAGGGATGGAAAAATGGAGCGTGACTGCTTTGGTAGGTAATGAAAATGGTCTAAAATTAGATAGTAATGATAGTTGCATAACCTTGTCAGTGTATTTTATATTTAATGCTACTGAAATGGAGAGGTTAAAAATAAAAAAATTAAAACACAGACGCTGGGTCATGCCATAGAACTTTGGGACCTTTTAAACTCATTTGCTCATTTTGGGGAAAATATCCAATATGTGGTCATCCATTCAGAAATGAGCATTACACTGTGTAATTTTCATGATGTTATATCTATTTCAAAGCTATTTAAGCAACTATGAAAAATTGTAAGTCTGTCCTTAATTGGCAAACTGGAAAATCTTTACTCCAATTGGTCTTCAGAAAGTAGAGGCTTAATTTTTATATCTTATCTGGGTTGTGAGGGGAAAAAAAGATAAATATAATAACTTAAAGGAAATATATTAAATTTACTTCTCCAAACTTGTATTTTAAGGAATCAAACCAAATTATCAGAGAGATGTATATTTAGAACACATTATTTTGCCTTTTTGTATAATTACTTTAATGAAATTGCCCTTCAACATAATGTTATCAGCCTGCATTGAGGTATATCATCAAGAGTCCTATAAAACTAGCTACTTACTGTACTTTACTGCCAGAATGCTTTTGAAGACGTTGTTTTCTATATTTTCCAATTTTATAAAGACCCACAACACAAATTTCTCTCTGAATTTGATACCAAGAAAACTGTTTCTCATGGAAATTTTCTTTCATAATACTCTTGTGAACACTATGACTTGTGAATGCTATGACTCTTGTCACTGTATTTGCCTTTTTGCTTTTGCTACTGTGTGGGACTGAGCCAAATTTGTGGGCCACAAATTACCACAGTACACAGACTGTTACATAAACTTTGCACATTAAATTTATTCATAACTTTATACGTATCTTGTATTATGTTTAGCTTTATGATCTACCTCAAATTGTTCTTTTCTAATGATAGAATAATAGTTCGCTGGACAGATTTAGATAGAGAAAGATAGACAAACAGATCCTGGTCCTGGCCACAGAAAGATTCATCACGCCAACCACAAACTTATTATAAATTCATAAAAAACATTTCATAAATGCATGCTGTTGCCAAAAAAGTGAGAATTAGGGGCTATGACTGGCTCAGTGCAACACAACTACATGATACCTACAGTCATCACTCATATATTATACCCTATTAATCAGTGATTAAAAAATGGGTTCTGATGTGCTGAATGTTAATCTCTGTTATTGTGGGTCTGATTTTCATTACTATTATGAGCTTGAAATATGAAAGCAACTTAAATTGCCCAGAGCTGTCAAGTGACATGGGGATTTGAGAACATTTATCAACTCATTTCAGCTACATTAATATTTTTATTTGAAATATCCAGTTAAATAGAAAATTTGAAAAGCAATTGTTTGCTTCAATTATTTGTGTCATTGTACTGTAAGTTGCTGTAAAAATTCTGGTTGTCTCTTCAAAATATTAAAAGAATAAGTCACACTATGCCCAGTAAGTTGTTTGATCCTTCTGGAAACGAATGGATTGACTGATTGATTGATTGATTAAATTTTCTACTTTTTATTAAAGTGTTTGATGTCATGGCAACCTAGGCTTTGTCTCTTGATTAAGAAGGAAGCAGATCATGACGTTTTTATTACATGTCTTAAAGAATGACAGCCTGGACAAATTTTCCCTTGACATGGAGAAGTGTAATAATACACCCAGATGGCTGAGGTTGTGGTGCTTGCATCATTGGTGAAACTGGTGATCAAGTAACTGCGATCCTTTGTTATATGAAGAGTTCCACGAAGACAACTTTTTACCCCAAGTGGTCTTCAGAATGACCATGCAGTATTTAACTTTCCTTGGCATGCTCAAGATACGGTCCACAGCATGAAATATCTAGATCAAAAGAGAAAAACCTCAAACATCTAAAAATATGATTTACACATCCATTTTTAAAGTAAAAATTGTTTATATTTAAAGTGATGTTTTGATACACATATACACAGTGAAATGATTACTATAGTTATGCTAAATAACATTTCCATCTCCTACCATTTTTTACATGTGTGGTGAGAATACCTGGAATCTACTTTCTTAGGAAATTTCCAGTATTCACTACAATGTATTAATTATAGTCATCATACTGTACAGTACATTTCTAGACTTACTCATCCTACATAACTACAACTTTATACCCTTTGACCAACATCTCTGCATTCCCCTCACCTCCTTGCCACTGGTAACTACCATTCTCCTCTCTGCTTCTGCATATTTGATTTTTATAGGTTCCACATATAAGTAAGATCATGCAGCATCTTTCTGTATCTTTCTAATTCCACTTAGCATAACATTCTTCAGGGTCGTCCATGCTGTTGCAAATGGCAGGATATCCTTTTTAAAGGATGAATAATATTCCACTATTTTGTTAATTGGAAATTTCTGAATGGTGGATCGAATTTTGCATTAAGATATCTATCATTGTGTAAGTATTGCCAGTATGATGACTTGTTCCCTTCACAATCTATGCTGGAACCACACAAAAATGAGAATATATAACTACTCTTTGTGAACACTGGGTCATGCTTGACTGGCCTTAACAAGATGGAGTTGACTGGTATATTTGATTTATGAGTGGAGCAGAATGGTAAGAAGGTCAATTGCTTGATAGAAATCCTAGATTTTTACCCTAAAATCTGTTCACAAGTGTAATCTTCCCTATCTCCAAAAATGGAAACTTCATGAAATTGGTTATTCAGGCCAGAAAATTGGGAGTCACCTTTGTATCCTCCTTTCCCTTTACCCTTTATTTGAAATTCATTAGCAAATACTGTGTATTCCATCTATAAAATTTGTCTTGTATACAGATTTGTCTCTTCATGTACCTTTCTCACACTATCGTGTATTTACTGAAACTCTGTGCAGCTCTAATTTTTCTCTTCCCTTCTCTTTGAATCTATTTCCTACTCTTCAACAAGAGCAATCTTAAAAAAAACCCATAAATCAGAATATTTCACTGTTATGCCTATATCATAACAGTGGATTGTCACTGAACTATGGAAAACATACTGAAGTATAAACATGGTAAGAAGGTCTACATTTAAGGAGAGAAGGACTCCTGACTCATCTATTCTGGATATCCATCTTGGGTGGTGATTTGATGGTTCATGATGCCAGATGGTGCAAATAAGTAATCTTTAGAATGTTGATCTTGAATTTATGAGGATGAGATTGCACTGAGATAGCCACAGTATCTTACTGGATTCTTCTTTGGAACAAAGAGGAAGAGGGCCTGAATCAGGGGCTGAGATTGCGACCAGCCCAGTGGTCAGATCAAAGGCTTCTGAATTCGTGCAAGGAGGCAAATTGCCACCTGGGCCAATTTCACTCAAGAGCCAAGCTGGCTGAGAGATCTGACTACTGCCAATGAGCTCTGATTAGTGTGGGTGGAGCTACAGGTGTCTTCTCTTTCTCTGTGGTGGCAGGCAAATGGGGAAAGAACTGTGACTAAGCAGATCCAAACAGTAAGGTTTCATAGGGGAGCCCACTGGACCTCTCCAGGAGTAGAGCACTGATAAGGTCTATGGCAATCTGGCCCAAGTGTGTCCTGGTCATTGGCAAAATAGGTGGGCTTTGCCTTAAGAGTTCATTTTCATCTCTGAAGTTTCCTCTTCCTGTGGCTAGGGGATGTAAGTGGCAATGACTCAGTGCTATCTAATTACCTCTGCCCTTGGTGACCCCACATCTCAAGGGGTGAGGACTCAGGGACCAGCCTCCCACTCCCAGGTCGGGGAAGATCATTCACTAGTATCATTCAAAGGAAGATGAAACCATTTTAATAGGGTACTCTCATCTCTAGGTTAGTGTGGAAACTCTGTGACAGGAAGCAAAATAATTGCATTTTCTCCCCAAGCCACTGAAAATAATTTTTACTTTAATGATGAAAACAGGACTCTTTACATCTCTGCACATTTTACATTGCAGGCTGTAATGAGCGACAAAATGTCTTTCTTTTAATAGCTAATCCTCTGATACTTCATGCCTGGCAAGGTAAGTTGATGTGGCAAATTATTGTTGTCAAAGAGAGATTGAGCCAGGAACAGCATCCTTGATTTGTCCACTGCGTCACTTAGCTCGTTAGTGTAGCAAGAACATTGGCACTTACTTGCAAATGGACATTTTTAGAAGGAGTGGCAGTCACCAGGCATAGTTCCAACCAGATTCAAGAAGAGAGAGGAGATATTCTGCTTCAACTTCTTCCAGTCGCACCAGACTCCTTTAGCTGAATGCACTGGTGTAACCTCTATTAACAGTCACACTACTCATCTCCCTCTTCTTCCATCTGTCTCCTTACCTCTCTCCTCCCCACCTCCAACAATTTCTAGGAGTCCCAGGGAGCTGGGATTAGTCTTTCTACTGTAGTATGATCAGGGTATTCTCTCAAGAGCAGGATTTTGCTTGGGTGAGGGCCTGAGCATGAGTGGGAAGGGAAAGATGGCAGAGATAAATGGGTACTCAGACCCATAATGTTCCCTGGAACTAGTACTGAGAACTTGCATCCTTCTATCTTGGCCACTACTTCCAACTCCATCTCCCTTAGGGGCCTTGTTTTCCCTTTGTGGGTACAGATATTTTTTCCAGCATGTCAGTAAAAAGTTAGGGTGCCCTTTAAACTAAAATGCCTGCCTTATTCTTCTTTCCTTTATGAGTGAAAGCTTCCCTTAACCTTCCCTTTGCTTCTTATTTCATGAATGTGGGATGTCCACGTTTATAATGAAACATTTATGATTTTTTGGATGTTCCTTTACTTGGAAAGTCTTATTCATGATAAATGTTTCTGAATGTCATTCATTTCATTTATCTAACACTTTAGTAAAGCTATATATATATATATATATATATATATAACCATATTCCCAGCAGTTTTCAATAGAACCATATTTTCTTGACCTTCCACAAAGCATTATTTTGGAATACATTCCATCAAGCAGTCTTTTTGATTTTAATGGAGTTGTTATTCTTACCACCATAGATACAGGTAATTGTTTTAATACCATCACCACTTTTATGTAGTCTTTACATTGTGACTTAAGCATATACAGGTTTTTTTTTTTTCCTTAAGCCAGCACATTATCTAGATTGGCTCCTTAGTTTGCTCTGAACACACATCTCTGAGATGGCTGTCTACATAGAAGCATAGTTTTGCAGGTTATATAAGCTTTCTCTTGTATGTGAATTTCATGACTTGGTGAATTTATGGATACTCTAAAAAGATCTGTATTGAGTTAACCTGGATTTAGATTTCCAATGCCTAGTCTGTGAGTGGTTCATAAAGGGAGAAGAGAGAAAAATACTCTTGCCTATACAGATTTAAAACTTTAATTCTGTGGATCTCTTCTTTCTTGTGTGGTAAAAAGAGAAATATGTAAAGCTGAGGTAACTGCCTGATAGTATAATTTCTTCAAATAAAGTTTGGCATATCATTAGTATTTCTACATGACTCCTAAAGGAATATTAAAAATGATATACAACATAATGTTCAAAGAACACATTTAGCTCCAAGAATAGAGGACCCATACTGAAGTCTTATTACTGTCACAGGTGCTGTGCTCACACTAGGAACTGGGATAACCTAACTTCAAACTCTTTCAATGAAATTTTTGTTTAGCTTTCTCTTACAAATGTTACAAACTAACACTGAGCATTGGTGTTAGGCAATATTTTGATCAAGAAATTTACTAAAAGAGAATCACAGAATGTTGAGGTCAGAAGTAACCTTTGAATGTATCTGTTTTAATCTGATTTGTAAATGTGGAATCTTGAGAGCACAAATGCAAAGATACCCATAGAGACAGTGGCAGAGTCCAGACCATTGCTCCATGACAACCAGTAATTGGTCTTGTGTACATATTTACTGATTCAGCTCATGCCAGCAAACTGTATTATGGTGCTCATGTCTGAGTCTATTAAAATGTACCCTCAACCCCAGACCTCATTCTCCTACCACACTGTAGTCTTATACTGCTAAATAATTTACTTTGGTACCTGGATGACTTCCAATTGAGGCAAACTTTTAAGTTGAGGGGGATGTTTTGCATTCGACAGTGAATCTGAGAAATAGATGTGTCACTTAGCTATGTAGTAATTGATACATAACAGATTTTTATGATGTAGTTAAATATAACTTTCAATTTTCATTCAATAATTTTCCATGGCCCTTAGTTCTGAACCAAAGGAATTTTGTAAGGATGATCTTTCAAATCATAATTTGAATAAACAAATGCTTCTAAAATCTAAACCTTTTGGTTTATATCCAGCTCATTCTGGTCATCTTTGACTTTGTCCTTTATGGAAGTCTCTTACATCAGTGGTTCTCAACATTGACTGTTCATCACAATTACTTGCGGAAACCTTTTAAAATGATATGTTCTAGGTACTGCATGAATTCACTTATATGAAATACCAGGGCAGAAAAACTAATACGTAATGACAGAGCATAGATCAGTGGTTGCCTGGGGACGTGATGGGATGGGGCAAGAGGGAACTTTCTGAAGTGATGTAAATGTTTTATATTTTGATTGTGGAATGGTAATTACAGAAGTATATACATTTGTTCCCACTCACTGACCTGTATACTTAAATTGGATGCATTTTTGGATGAAGATTATACCTCAATAAAGTTCATTACCCTCCATTACAAAAACATGTAATGAGGACCCATATGAGAGATTCTGATTAAGCAGATCCAGTATGGGTTCCTGGTATCAATCAGCACATGGGATTCTGAAGAGCAGCCATGATTGAGAACTTTTCTTGAGATACTAGAGTTTATAGTGTGGTTTCTTTGTTTGGCCTCTGAGATTTCAAATCAAGTATTTTTATCTTTTCCTTTCCTCTTATCTTTGAACTTTGTGAAAAGCAAAGTGAATATATCTTTTTTCCCACTTAGTTTTGCTCTTCATCCATTCCCAGGAATGTAGCCTATTTTCCTGCCCTGGATTATTAGTTGATCTCCGTTGTTTGTCTGTACACTATTTCTAGCATAAAAAATCATTCAAGTGAAGGCCCAGTGCTTGAGGGACACTTTCTTTGGGGATGCCATAACTACCTGATCTTAAGCAAACACTTAGGAAAGTGTAAAATTTTAGCAGAAGTAAGGAAGGTACTGTGTGTGAAATCATTGTGTGATGAGGTCTTAGAGGACATAGAGAATTTCAATTTCACAGTCATAGGTCATAGTGAATTAGCAGAACATTTGCCTTAGAGTAGTACCATTCCAAAGCAATCTGAATTCCATTTTGAGGAGTCTTAAGCCACTGCATCCCAAAATCACACACAAAGGTAGTAGATGTAGTCACTACATCCTTAGACTCAGTGCTCATATGGTTCCCTACATGTGCTTCTTATCCTGTATCGTGAGTATCTCCACTTCTAAACTGTGAGCTTCTTCAGGGCAGGAATTTTACATTTCATATCTGTCTTACCAGAACTAAAACATTGTGTAGCCTAGGCAGGGTCTCAGTAAATGTACATGGAATGAGTTAATAAACCTCAGAAACCAAGCACTCATAACTATGTATTGGAATATACAAAATACAAATGAGTTTAAAAATTCAATGACCTTCAGAATTCATTACTTTGTACTAAACATTTCCCCCTCTTTTGGATTATTTTTGGATTTCTTTGCCAAAGGTCAGATTAATATCCAAAGAATATGAAAATTTCTCAAAGCATCTGCTGCATGCAAAGCATTAGGTTGTGCTCTATGTAGGAGATGTAAGAGGCTATGGAGCTAATATACTGGGACAATAGATTGATCTTGTTGGCATTACATAGCAACTTAATCACTGTTTTCCATGTGAGATCTACAGGAGGGTCTCTGCTTCAGGTTCCCAGGAATAAAATCTGTGCTATGGACTGAATGTTTGTGTCCCCTTCTTCCCCGCCATCCCCAGCCCAATTCATATGCTGAAGCTCTAGTCCCCAGTATGATTAAAATAGGAGGTGGGAATTTATAGATACTGACAGACATATGCAGAATAGATAAACAAGATTATACTGTATAGCACAGGGAAATATATACAAGATCTTGTGTTAGTTCACAGAGAAAAAAAAATGAGACAATGAATGTATGTATGTTCCTGTATAAATGAAAAATTGTGCTCTACACTGGAATTTGACACAAAATTGTAAACTGACTATAACTCAATAAAAATGTTATAAAAAAGGAGGTGGGAAATTTGGGAGGTAATTTGATTTAGATAAGGTCACCAGCGTGGGTCCCTTAAGATGAGATTTATGCCCTTACAAAAAGAGGAAGAGATAGGCTACCCTCTCTCTTTTTCTATCTCCACCTCCTTCTCTCTCCCTCTCCTTCTCTCTTTCTCTCTCTTATATGAGGATTCATCAAAAAGGCAACAACCTACAAGCCAGGAAGTGAGCTCTCACCAGACACTGAATCTGCCATCATCTTGATCAAGGATTTCTCAGCATCTAGAACTGTGAGAAATAATTGTTTGTTGTTTAAGCCACCCAGTCTATGGTATTTTGTTATGTCAGCCCAAACTAAGACAACCTGCATTCTTGTATTAAGCAGCAGTCCATATTCAAGTCTATACTCTACATATGTGCATAAATAGCTGTATGTGTGTGTGTGTGTGTGTGTGTGTGTGTGTGTGTGTGTGAACAGAAATTCTAACTATTGATATTCTTACCAATGGAATATTATTATGTTGAGCTAATAAGATGAGCAGTTGTGACCAGGAATGTACAAAAGAGTGACAGCTTGCTGACAAAATTTGGTGACAGAATTTATTTTACCTATAATCACATGAGGTCACAATTCTAAGTGTTCCCCTTTGGTGTACTTCTCTCAGTATATACATGCCCTTTAGTATGAAACCTTGGCTTGCTGATCCTTATTAACGTTAGTCCAATTTCCAAATTATCATATATTCCTTCCTCTAAGGTTTATCCTTCACAGATTTCTGTTTGCCCCCTGCCATAGTCTCCAAGGTGCTGGTGACATTTTTGGCAGAAAAGGAGCATTTCCTTTTCCTGTTATGTGATACAAATGCTGATATTTTTGCTCTTTTTGAGAGCTAAGTGCTATCTCCTAACCTCCCTGACCTAGGAACCTTACATCACAATCAGATATCCCCTGCTCTATCCTATCACCATGTCCCAGGTTTGTTACACCCAACTAGTAGCTGCTTGTTAAGTGGATAGAGTTATCATACGGTGATTTTAGGAAGTCCAACTTTAAAATTTGAGTTCGATGACCCCAAATCATCAGCAGCTTATTTTGTGACATTTCTCCACTCTTGATACTCTCCAACTCAGACACCTGCATAATGAATTACTTGGTTTTTTTTCACTGGGGGCTTCACTCAGATGATACTTGTCTTCTACATGTTTATTGTTGCCACTCTCTGGAGGATACTTTTAGCTGAAATCAAATACAAAGCATCTTCCACTTTATCTTCACATTTGGTTGCTGTCACTCTCTTCCATGGGGCCATTATGTTTATATGCACTTGACATTCTTGCAACTATTTTTTGGATCAGGGCCAGGCTATATCAATTTTCTACATGGTGATAATTCTTTTGTTAAACTCCATTATATATTGCCTAGGAAAAATTGAAGTGATGGATTTCCTGAAAAGACTCTTCTATAAGGTTCAAAGCCAGTCTGAGTAAGTACACAAGAAAATGCTTAAGAAATTTATTTTTCTGAATGTTTCTGAATATACATAATTATATTACTTTGAACTAAGCCTTTCCTCTGATTCTTCACACCACAGTTCTCTTTCTTCCATATCTATTTTTTATTTTCAAGTTATCTTCTTTCCTTCTTTTGAAAAGCTTTTTAAGTCCCTCTTATCTTTCAGGCAAAGTTCCAGATGACTTGGGAGAGAGTTAATGTTCTTGTGGACATTCAGGGTCTAACATGTAAGGAGGGAAGCAAGAGAGGGTATTCACATTTACTAAGTATGTATCATGTGCCAGGCACTTTATATCCAGTATTCTATGTGATCCTTGGGACAAATCACAAAGATAGTATTATTAACTGCATTTTTCACATGAAGAAATTTGAGGACTAAGTAAGTAAAGTGACTTACCCATTATCATTCAGCTAAGAATTGAAAAGAGCTGAGACTCAAAGCCAGATCTATTTGATTCTGTGTCCATTGATATACTCTCTAAAATTATACTAAATTACTAAAAAAATCTCTCCTCCACCATAACATCCAGTAGGCATTTCATTCTTTGCTGGCTCGGAGTGTAAAGGCATCTTAGGCTAAACACTATCTACTTTGGGCTCTTCTGGCCTTAAGACATGACTCTTTAGATTAAACACACTCTCCATTCTCTGTGCAAAACATTCTGGTCAATGGCCATGCCCTGATGAATACTAATAACGACTAAACTACTCTCTATACTGCCCACTCTATAACTACCCACACAGTTATGATACTTTCCCACCAATTCTGTCTTAAAAGAGTAAGTTGTGTTTTTCCAAAATATGTTTGTATTATAAACAAGTTGTACTTATTTTTATAATTTTATATATATTTTATTTAATTTAGCATAATTTAGTATAACTTTAGTTAAATTTAATAAAAGTATATGAACCAACACAATATGAAGGCAAAAGAAGGTTGTTTCTGCAAAAACTAAGTTACATTCATTGAAAAGATTAAATAAAGGCAAATCACTAAAAATATTGTTGTTGAATTAAACTAAAAGCTATTCAAGAAGGATTATGCACTTAGCTTGCTTTGCAAGTGTCTTTAAGTTCTTGTTTCAATTTAAAGTAACTGAAACTGGAAGTCAAAGATGATGAATGAAAGGTGGGGTTAAAAAAGCAAAAACCAAATGGGAGTTACATCAAACTAAAAAACTTCTGCACAGTAAATAAAATAAAACAAAAAGACAACCTACTGAGTGTGAGAAGATATTTTCAAATGATATATCCAATAAGGGGTGAATATACAAAGTATGCAAGGAACTCATACAACTCAACAACAACAAAAAACAAACAACCTGATTAAAAAATGTGCAGAGTAGCTGAACAGACATTTTTTCAAAGAAGACATATAGATGGCCAACAGACACATGATAAGATGCTCAACATCACTAATTACTAGGGAATTGCAAATCAAAACTACAATAAGATATCACTTCACATCTGTCAGAACGGCTATTATCAAAAAGACTAGAAATAAGTATAGGTGACGATGTGGGAAAAAAGGAATCCTCATACACTGTTGGTGGGAATGCAAACTGGTGCAATCATTATGGAAGATAGTATAAAGATTTCGCAAACAAATTAAGAATAGAATTACTATTTGACTCAGGTATCCCACTTCTGGTTATTTATGTAAAGAATATGAAAACACTAATTTGAAAAGAAATAGCCAAGATGTGAAAACAACCTGTGTCCACTGATGGATGAATGGATAAAGGAGATGTGATTTATATACACAGTGGACTACTACTCAGCATAAAGAAAGATGAAATCATGCCTTTTGCAACAACATGGATGGACATGGATGGTATTATGCTAAATGAAATGAATTAGATGAAGAAAGACAAATACTGTATGATTTCATGCATATGTGGATTATAAAAAGCTAATAAACAAACAGAAAATAAATGAACAAACCAAACCAAACAAAAACAAACAGATACAGAGAACATAGTAATGGTTACCAGATGGGGAGGAGTGGGGAGGTGAGAGAGAAATAGCTACAGGGGATTAGCTGTGTGCTTATGGATGGAAACAAAATTTTGGTTGTGAGCATGTTGTAGGGTATACAGAAATATGAAATATAATGTACACATGATACATATAATGTTATAAATCAATGTTACCTTAATAAAAATTAAAATATATTATTTACCATGATGGAAAATTATAATCAGCCTAAATGACTTACAATAGGGGAATGGTTAAATAAATCATGATATAGCCATAGAATGGAATATTATAAATTTTTGCTTATTATATACATTTATAATTTTTAGTGATGAAAATGGAAGACACAATCGTGTCATTTTTTCACAAGGAGTTACGTAGCACCTGCTTTGCGCTTGGCACTGCTTTAGGGATTTGGGATACATCATTGAATGAAACTGACTAGAGTCTGCCTTCTTGGAGCTTACACTGAGAAAGTGAGAAAGAGACATGAAATAAACAATAAAAATAATAAATAAGACTGGTTTTTAATAGGCTAAAGGTGATGTGTTGAAGAGATCAAAAGTAGAGTAGGGTAGGGGAGCCAGAAGTTCTACGGGGTGGAGTGATGGCAGGTTGCAAGGCTAAACAGCGCACAAAGACTTGAAAGTATAAGGCTTAGCCAAGTTGATATCAAGAAGACTACATCTATGAGCCATAATGAAAAAGAAACTGAAAAAAAAAATGTATGTATGTATATGTATGACTGAATTGCTTTGCTGTACTCCTGAAACTAACACTGTAAATTGACTACATTTCAATAAAAACAAATAAAAAAGAGTACATCTATGGCCAAAAAAGCACATCTATCACCTCACCTGTTACAATTCTATTTTAACTTATACATTACATATATTTTTATGCAGATTCTTTATATAACTCATATGTTTTTGTAGGAAAAAATACACCAAAATATCAACAGTGTCTATCTGTGAAAGTGAGATTGTGGTGATTTTTTATTTCATCTTTTTTAGTTTGCTAAATTTTATAACATGAGCAGGCCCATTTTTACTATGAAGAATAAAAGATACAATATTTTTTAAAAGGGTGAGGTTCATGCAAGAATGATTACACAGACCACAGTCAACCCATAGTCAAAGAAAGGGTCTTGTCCCTACATCAGAAGATTAGCTTAGGAATATATCTTTTTGTGGAATAAGTCAAAATAGAGTATTCTGAAAAATAAAATGTTAAGGGGATGTGTGTGCTTAAAAAGTCTTTTCTTTAATTGATGTTTTAAATTAACCAATATCAGATCCTGATTGTGTTGGTTAAAAAGGTATGCATCACACAGACTCCTGCTTGAGATTTTATGTTGAAGAAGACAAATGAGAAGGAGAAGAAGGAGGAAAAGGGGAGGGGGAAGAGCAAGGGGAGGATAAAGAGAAGAAAAAGAAGGAGGAGAAGGAAGATAAGATGGAGAAGACAGAGAAGAATCTAGCACTTTTTTTTATTAATTTCCATTTTTTTGTAGACTGATACTTTTGGAAAATAAATAAAGTAAAAATTTCATAACAGTGTGAAATTGCTCTATGTTTCTAAATGTTCATCTCAATTTCTAAACTTATCTCACCTCAATCTGCTGACTAGTAACAAATAGTTTGTGATTAGCATAAGTCTGAAAACTACACTTTGAGTGCTCTGACTGGACTATTATGGTGCCACAACAAAGCCACAAACCCAGCCCTGAAGGTGTCCTGAAACGAAGAGCTAGGTTCATTTAACCCAGATAGTGTAACTGTTTTAGCAGTGTCAGATGCATGAACGCCTGAAGTTTCCTCCATGATCAAATGTTAGGATATCACACAGATATAGCACAAAAGAGCCCAGCTGTCATGTCTTAGCTTTCATACCCACATAAAAATCCTTATGTACCTCAAATCCTCATATTCTTATACATGTTTAATACCTGATTTTCTTAATGCTTCTCTTGATTTATTTTGGATTCTTGAAACCTACCCAGTACGGCACTTTTACAGCCTTCCATCTCAAAAAACTTGAACCTCAGACATGTCCTATATCATCAATGGAAGTAGCTAGGAGTAAAAGTTAGTATACTCTTTCAGGGACTGTATCAGTGGTACACTAGACTCAGAGAGATTAGTTGATTCATCTAGTATTACTCAACAAGTCAGCAGAAGATAAACTAAAACTAAATTTTCTGTTTTGAGAGATGACAATTGTTTTATTCAACTTGGCTTACTGAGTACCTATTCCGTTTCAGGCATTATATCAGATGAAACCTACAGAGATTAATAAAATGTAGTCCTACATCCTGCAAAGGACTCACATCATATTGGATAACATTGACAAATATTCTGATAATTATTTCATTGTGATAAGTGGTACAGAAGCAAAAATGAAGTGCTATAGGATCTTAAAGGAGATAAGGGAATAATTTTACCTAAAGAGGTGGAGGAATTATAAAATAATTCACAGAGAATGTAAGACTTAAAATGGAGCCTTTAAAAAGTATCAAATATCTGTGGGAAGAGAGAATGGAACAGATACTCCAAGAAGAGGCTATAACATGCACAAAGTCAAGAATCATGCAAATCTATGTACTGCCCAAAGAATGACCTAAAGTGTTCAGTGTAGTTGGAATGTCGGGTGTTCCAAAAATGGCAAAGGGTAGGGAATGATGATTCTTATTTCTGGAAATGTAAATGAATCTAGATGGTAGAAGATCTTATATGCTGAAGAACTTTAGCTTTGGTGAGGAGCCTCTGTAGGGCTCAGAGCAGGATATATGAAATGGTTGCTTTTGCCTTAGCTTATTTTTCTTCTATTAGTGTGTCTTTTTTCTTGCTTAGTACATGAGAATGATATAGTATATCATTCTCAAAGTGTTATTGTGTGAGTCAAGTCATGTTTAGAAGTTGTGAACTTCAAAATGATATTATCTATAAGATGTTTTGACCTATTATCATCAATTCCTTCCTTCCTTCCTTCTTTCCTCCCTTCCTATCAATGATCTAGTATGTTGGGTTTGGTAGAGGGGGAAAGGAGACACAAACCAAAAATTAGAGAACTATACAACTATGAACTTATTCAAGGAAAACTCTGTATGTAAATGATGTACTGTGGAATAAAGAATTTTTTTTTGTATTTTTATTATTATTTCTATGAAGAGATAAGCCTGATATAGACTCTTGGACCTGGATTGGGGTCAGAAAATGCATGAGAAAGAAGCCACCATGGTGGCACAGTAGCCTGAGGCTTTGGATCCTCTATGTGCTCATCCAAGTCTAAGACTTTGATACAGGTGTCTCTTATGGCAAGGCTCACCATCTCCAGAAATAGGTTTTTCTGCTGAGTAGTCTCCTCAGTGCTCTTTTCATGTCCTTGTTCCTTAGACTATAGATGAAGGGGTTCATCATGGGAGTTACAACTGTATATATAATGGCAGACACCTTATCCCTATCTGCTGAGTCGGCAGAAGAGGGGAGAAAATAGACCCCAACAATGGAGCCACAGCTGAGAAACGGGATCCACAAGTGGAAAATGTTTTCCACTTCCTCTTGGCTGAAGGAATCCTAAGTATGGTGCAACCAATAAGGGCATAGGAGACAAAAATGAAGGCGAATGGGGTGAAGATAACTGCTCCCCCAAAGACTAGGATTGTCAAGTCATTGATGTGGGTGTCTGAACAAGCAAGCCTTAAAATGGGTTCCAGGTCACAGAAGAAATGTGGGATTTCTCTCTGATCACAGAAATTCAAGAGGCCCAGTAGACTGAGATGCAGTACTGAGACAAGATTGGAGATGATCCATGGAGTCACTACCAACATGGCACAACGCTTGGGACTCAGTAATGCAGCATAGTGTAATGGGCAACAGATGGCAATGTACCGGTCATAAGCCATGGCTGCCAAGAGGAAATTGTCCAGGTCTACCAGCAGCATAAAAAAGTACATTTGTGTAAGGCATCCTGTAAAAGAGATGGTTGGGCTCTGGCTTTGGATGTCTGCCAACATTTTGAGGATTGTAGTGGTTGTGAAGCAGATGTCAGTAAAGGATAGATTGGCAAGGAAGAAGTACATGGGGCTGTGGAGGTGAACATCATTGATAATAGCCAGGATGATAAATAAGTTTCCCACCATGGTAACCAGATACATGCACAGAAACAGCATAAAGATGAGCTGCTGCTGTTCAGATGCCACCACGAGTCCCAGGAGGAAAAATTCGGAGATAGTTTGGTTTCCTTGGTGCATGGTTCTGCTGTGTCTAAAAAGGGAAAAATTTGACTTCACTGTAAAATGGTAACATGGCACAAAAGGCAGTCAGATGATATTGTACCAGATTATAGAACTGAATCAGACCTTGGAACCATATAGTCTTGGGTCATATTTTCTGCTTACTAAATACAAGCTCCACAAGGGCATAAATTTTGTCTACTGTGTTCAATGCTGTACAGCAGTGCTAAAGACAATACCTGGCACATAGTAGGCACTCAATAAATATTGCTTGTGTTTATACAGGGATGAGTGAATAAATTAAAAAGTAAATATTCAGAATTTACCACTCTCTATATTCATGACTGTTATCTGTGCTTTTCTAAGTCTATTTCATCAATTTTAAAATGTGGATAATATCCACTTTAGAGGATTTTTGTGAGAATTGCAAGAGCACATGTAAAATGCCTATATCTGTATTTTAGCTATTTCTGCAGAAAGAGTAGCTGCTACCATTCACTAATTTGGAAGAATCACAGACTTTAAAGGTAATAAGAAACCTTCAGAGAACATCTAACCCAGCCTCTATCTTTGGAAAGTTGAGTATTCAGTACATATGTGATTGTTTAAGTGATCATGTTTTAGTGTTCCAGAGACAGATTGCCACAATTTACTTCCAGCACCTGATCTAAAATTTATCCTTTAAGTAATTAGCTCTTCCTCAAATCTTCCTGAAAACTTCCCAGTTTTTACATTTCAACAAGGAGAAATTAGTCATCTGCCATAAATGCTGTTGAAAGTTCATATAGGGATATCCACTGAATTAATCAATGCAGAGGTAATGTTTAGTGCACTTAATAAAACCATTTATAGTGGAGTTGATTGGGCATAAGCCAAAATGAAGAAAGTGTAGAGGTAACACTTTAACAGCTAGTGTTTACTGAGGGCTTACTATGTTGCATGCACTCTGCTAAATGCTTTACATCGATGATCTTATTAAATACTCACTACAAACAACTCTGTGAGCTAAGTAGGTCTACTAAAATGTTCCATTTATATATGAAGAAATCAAGAATTAAAGAGGTTAAATAATTAAATAATAAAAGTGATCCATAGCTAGTGTAGTAGAGTTGATTCTGAGCTCAGTTAGTCTGACTTCAGAGCCCTCTTGCTTAACCACTGCTATATTGCCACTATACTGCTTATGGTTTCATGTTTATTAGGAGTATCACTTACGTTCTAGGCACATAAGAACTTGCTCAGCCAAAGTCACAAAGTTATTAGGTGGTGGAGCTGAACTTTGGATCTTGATGCCAAAGTGTTTTTGCCATATCTATGTATGTCCAAATGAGAGCAAGGTGGCTTACTTCATCTTTGCTTATTCCAGTTTTCACTTTATCTATGCTGCTGTGAGATCCATTTTACACACTTGCTACTTACTAAAAAATCTGCTATGTCTTCACACCACCTTCCCAGTCTAACACAACTGGACTGCAATTGTATAAATTCATACACTTCTGCCGGTTTGCTGTTTAACTTTGCACTCTGAAAAAAGAGATTAGCAGAACTAATGAATAGTTGGAGCAAAATTGATGGAGAAAAGTTGCACTTACTTAACAACACAATTTTCCCTGAGTACTATAGCAGTACTCATTTGCATACTAACAAATAAATGTACTAATTATAAATCAGGCAAGATCAGTTCTGGTGGGACCTCTGCTAGGCAACATTTAGCCATTTCGAATGTACTAGAGTAATAAAGTGGTATATTATTATGTACATGTAATCTAGCCTTTTCACTAATGTACATTGCATTAGGAAAATTTGACAGTCCAGGTTTCTGATTTGACCTTCTAGGCACCATATAAACTAGTTCCATTTAACTGCTTGTTCTTGTCTACTCTCTCCAAGCTGGCATCATCTTTTACAACTAAACACAGAAGTATCTTCAGCTTTTTGACTCTTACATACTCAAGTCACTAATTTGGACAACACTCTTGCAGTGAACGTCTGGAGCAAACATTTGTGTATTTGGGTTGGGTGGGGTCTCCCCTCTATGAAACTTACCTCGGTGATTTGTGACTATTTCCAAAGTTTTTTCAGAATGAAACCCTTCCACTTTCTCCACTTAAAAATGGTGATTTTTTCTAGGCACAGATATGAACATTTTCTCTTCCTAAAATAGAAAAAGATAGAGGAGAAGGCTGAAATAGGACTGAAAACCTCAGTTGGTGGTGTTGTCCCTGCTGCTGAATTTAGAAAGAGATCACCCTAGGGCTCAGGACACAACCCACTAGGGTACTCATTAGAAACTATTCTCAATTCCACCCTGTATAGACCAAGTCCTCCCTACTGGGATATATCTGGAATATATTGATATTCACTGATTTCTTGAGCTATGGCTTGCATATATTATATTTATATATATATTATATATATATATAAATATATCATATACACACATATATTTCTATATATATTATCTCACTGTTGTAATTTTACTCTAGTTAGAAAACTAAAATATCAACTTATCACCTTTTGAAGAAAAACTACCTTCCTTCATACCTAATTGTTGCCTTTTGCTTCTCCACGTAATCCAATAACAAACTGATTCAGGTGATATTTGGAGAGCATTAATAATGAAAGCAACACAACAGAGTGCTTATTATTTGTCAGGCACTGTTCTAAGCCTTTCATGTATATTAACTCATGTAATAATTAAGTTAATTTATTTTTATAATAAAATTTTGAAGTAAGTAAAAATATCATCCCCTTTTCACAGATGAGGAAACTGAAAACAAAACAGTTAAACCCAAACATTTGCCCAAAGTTATACAAGTAGCTGATGGTAGAGCCAAAGTTCTTACCAGAAACTCCTGCGCTTGGTCCATTTTTCTTAACAACTGCACTAAAATATTCCTTATCAATCATGGGGGAGCTCTAGAAAAAAGGCATTCTGAGAACTTGACTAAAAATTATCTTCTCAAACTTCACTCCTATCATTCTCTCTACCCTGAATCCCAGTAAATGTCGTCACTTCATATTCAGCTCTACCCCCTAATGTAGAGACAAATCTACCTCCAAACCTAGAGATGATGGACATTTCAACTACCCTCTTCTTTTTTAACGTTACTAGGGAAAGATATCTTTCCTTTTATTAAAGGCCAGTCCCTTCCCCTTTTGCCTTCCTGGGAGACTTATGCCATCAGTTAACTTCTTTCCTATATCTTCAACCAATCCTTCTCTACTGGATTCTTCTCTTGACTTTTACATGTGCTATAGTCTTTCCTATATTCAAACAAACAGATAAGCAAACCCCCTTGGATCCCTTAGCCCACCTCGGTTACTGAACAATCTCACTCCTACCATTAAACACAAAGTTCTTGAATTGCCTACATTTCTGTCTCCATTTCTTCACCTCAACCCACTCCAATCTGTCTTCTGCCTCACACAACTCCACCGAAATAGCTTTTGATAAGGTCACAATGACACCCATGTTGCTAAATCCACTTTTCTTGGCAACTCAACAGCATTCACCTCAGATGATTGCTCTCTTTCTTGATGTACCCTCTTTTCTTGGATGTTGAGATCCCTCAATACCCTAGTTTTCCTTCTGTCTCTCTGACCACTCTTTCTCCATCTCCTTTCATGGCTCTTCCATATAACATTTGAATGTTGTAATGTCACAGAGGTTTTTTTTTTTTTTTTTTTTTTTTTTTTTTTTTTGCCCATTCTACTTTATCCCTAGAATAAAATTATGCACTTTCATGGCTTCAGTTACCATGTTTATTCTGATGATTCTGTTTCTTATCTTTAATTAGCTCTCTCTTCTGAGCCCCAGAACCATACACCTGACTATTTGTTAAATACACTTGTATATCTCATAAGAACCTCAAATTCAGTATTTTCAAAACCATACTCATTATCTACCCAACCCACTGCTGACACCAATTTTGGCCCTTCTCCATTATTCCATATCTCAGTAAAATATAGTATTATCATTTTTTGTCATTTTTGATGCATCCCATCTTTATTTCTTAAGATCCCATTATTTGCATTCTGTAGATTTCCCATCTTAAATATCTCTCAAATGTATCCACTTCTCTCCATCACCCTATTCTAAGCCATCATTATGTCTCTATATTTACTTTTGTTCCTTCCAAAAGGTCCCCAGGCTGGTAATTTTCAGCGACTTCCGGTTCCTCTTAGTTTATGGTCCAGAATTAACAATGTAGCCTATAATGTCTGGCCTTCTGAATTCTCATGTTGTGCCACTTTGCCCTTCTTTCAGTTTTTGAAAGTTCCAAATTCCTTCCTGCCTTATTGTTTTTTCATATGCTAATATTCTCTGTCTGAACAGGAATACCCTCTACATTTGACTAACTCATGTTTTTACTTCAGGACTCAATTTAAATGCTCCTTCTGAAGGTAGACCTTCTCTGACCTCTCAAGACTATGTTAGATCCTTGTAGTGACATCCCATAGTCACCTATACTTCTTCTAGGAAAGGTAGTACAACTACATATTTTTTCTATTATCCTATAAATTCTATGAGGACGGGGAACATGTCTATCTACCTCTATATTCCCAATTCTTAGCAACCTGCCTGACAAATTGTTTTGTACTCAATCATTTGTTAATGATTGAATTAATAGAAGAACAGAAAGTATT
Organism: Camelus bactrianus; assembly: GCF_048773025.1. Lineage (NCBI taxonomy): Eukaryota > Metazoa > Chordata > Mammalia > Artiodactyla > Camelidae > Camelus > Camelus bactrianus. Next base: position 101,274,129 of record NC_133575.1, on the reverse strand, counting down.
TATAGAACAATTAATTTGGGGTGGAGGTAAGGATCATGAAAGACTTTAAAGAGAAAATGGCTTTTAAAATATGTCTTGAAGTATGAGAAGGAGGATGGAGGCGTTTGAGCAATTTGAAACACCATTTGTAAACATACAGAGGAAAAAAGTGTGAGATCTCAAAGTACAAGATGCATGCAGTAACAGAATTGTCCAGTTTTGTCTGTAGTATGGGAAAGAGTGGTAAAAAGTGAGGCTAGAGGTAGTAGGTTGGGTATGATTGTGAAGGTCTTTGTGTATACCATATGATTAATTATATTTAGCAGCATCTAAGAGAAACAGCAAGCATGATTTTGTGGTGTGGGAAATTCAGAGACCAGAGCTGACTGACAGGTATCAGGGAAGAACTAACATCAGAAGTACAAAGCAAAATAGCTATAAATAATTACTCCTTTCATTTGTGGCTCTACATCTCTGTTTGGAGGCACCCTGGAGACTGGACTCCCTATTTCTAGTGACCAGAGAGCATCTGTGGGGCTTGCCTGACTTTCCAAGTCACTAGAGAAATGGCTGAGTATAAAGACAGAGGAATGAGGAGTCATGTCACTCTCTTGCAAACCCATCACCACAATTCCCCAGACCACTAGAATAATGGTGTCTCTTCATGTCCCCTTTTTGTTCCTTTTTCAGTCTGGTAAATCACATCACAACTTTCATTGGATTTTCCATTTTTCAGGAGCCTTGGACTTTTCTAGAGGAGACTTGTGAGTGTTTAGGCAATTGGTATTCAGTATTGTAATGTCTGATTTTTTGAAGGGACATATTTGGAAACAGAACACTGACACTGACCTTTTCTCTAAGTGGCTCGCTTTGCAAACGTCATAGCAAATGTGTTTAGGACTTGCTCATTCGTGGGGGCTGTCCAGAGGCAGGGGAAGGGAAATGTCCTGGGAATTGCCAATAGCAGCAAAGCATACAGAAAAGAGCAAGGACATTCAGATGTGATGAATGGGGTCATTTTTTCCTTGAAAAATGATGCTTCCACATCTGGAGGATGGATACATATATCTTAAAATCTGAGTTGAATATATGTTTGCTTGCTTGTTTGTTTGTTTTGACACAGAGGATCATAAACATGGCCATGGTTCTAGTTGAACTTCTATTCTCAACTACCTGAGTCACCTTTGGAAAGTCATTTCCCTGGGTATTAGTTTTATTCTCTGTAAAATGATGGAGTTAGATTAAATTATCTCTATACTCCCTTCCCACTCTGACATTCAACAATTCTCTGATTTCTAATTGGGTACATTTATGCATGTCATGGTGGAAACGTGATCGTATATGACTAGAAGGTGGGTAGCATAAATAGTAAAATTTCTTTTTATCTAACACAGTGGGTTTGGTGTTTGTGTTTTGATGTATAATTCATGATTTTTTTCAATTTTTAGCTTAGACAGAGTTTGTGACAATAAAATTACCTTCTGCCTAATCAGTTCACCGATGTGTGTGTGTGTAGGGGGCTTAATACAGAAGAGTGTTTTAGCTAAGAGGGGTCATCTGGAGGTGGTGGTAAACAAAGGTAAGTTCCTATTTTTGATGGAGAAACAGGAGAGGGGGTAGAAAAATATTAAACAGCTTTAAGTAATCTGCTTAATAAAAGTTTTTGAAAAACATTAGGAACTGTTATCAGCTTGTCAACTAAATTGAAGCCAATCTCTGCTTATACCCTCAATGGCAATCTCTTCGAGGTGGACAAACAGACTGTCCATTTATTCATTGTTTCACTACTGGGAGAAGGAGGCAGTATTAAAGTTCTTCTTCAGGGTTAGAGAAGAGTAAATGAAGTGAGAGAAGTAATGTCATAGGTTTCTTCTCTCCTCTAACTCTCATTCAGTTGGCAGAGGGGGCTCAAGGATCCAGTATTGACTCCCCTTCTTAACTGCTTCTCTTCCTCCCCTACAAACATCCTTAACAGAAAAAATAAAAACAAAACCAAAAAAATACTGAGAGTAGTAAGCAAGCTGAGAGAGCAAGGGCTAGATTACCTACAGCATTCCTGTTCTGTCCAATTATCAATTTATGAAGGTTTTACTGGCAGTTACATAAGGAGACATAGGGGTGCTATTGAAAGGAGATCAGGAGGGAGATATTTGGGCATCAAAGTTAAACAATTTAGCTCTGATTATTGCAGAGAATCATAGCAGATGGTATCACATTTTACTGTTCAATTTGCTTTATTTGGTGCATGAGCCATATTTTGCCAACCCTTAACTTTTATGCTTCCTCATAACGTTAGATTATTGTGTCAGTGAAAAGAAATGGGGGAAAGTGAAACAGTATAGCTAAAGCACAGATAATCAAGACCATAGTCAGAAGCAGCTGTATGGAACACACAAGTTGGTTAGAGAGAGCACATACTTGTACAATGACCACTCTGCATCTCAAAGTAGTCTTTTCAAAGCAACAGCTGAACAAGGGCAAACAATAGAACATAAAGTAGAAGACTGACTGCTGCATAGCCAGTGTTAGGTGAGTTTTTAATCATAGGTTTCCTGGGGAACATAAATTTAAGGAAGGTGACAATTCCCATCCCCATAATTGCTTCATAATCAGGAGATCACTGGGACTCTTCTGGTCAATCTCAGTAGTAATCTTGATATTTTCAACTGTGTTATGGAATTATTGGTCTATGTTAAGTAATACTTGTTGTCATGTAGGTTGTAGGGAGCACATTGTCCATGAAGACAGCTGGTAGGGGAACAATGTACTTGCAAGCTTCTAATTGGCCTAAGAAAGGATGAAATTTACCACCTGAAGTGCCAAAGGAACAAGTACACAGTGTATTTCTTCCCTAATGAGATTCAAAGTTGATGGAGAAAGGGAATCTTCCTGATTTTTAGTTACTTGGATGGAGTGTGCAGAAAGTCAGAATTGAACAATTAAGTACAGAGTAGGGGTCACAGTGACCCAGCACTTTAGCAGCCCTTAAATCTCTGTTGCATTCTCTCAGAATCATCCTGAGGCATGGGTCTCTTGGGACAATAGCCAAGTCCTCAGCAGAAAAAGTCTTTAGCTGGGAGACAAGAACTCCATGTGCCAAATCTAGCTTGAAATCTTATATTCAGTGTGACATTGAACATATTATGTCTCTAATATGCATATGGGATTTATTATCTATTAAACACAAAGGAATTCCTTTCCTAGTTGTGTAATGTGATCCCACCAGATAACTTTAGAATACAGCAATCTTTATATTTACCACATGGTGATTTGGAAGTGTAGTAGGATGGAAAGGGGAATGCTGGGAGTTGGATAATTGAAACTGTACAAGTGTTTCAATGAGCTCCATCAATAGATAAATCTTGAGGGGAATGTAAATGTAGACTCTATTCATTCAACTGTAACCCCCGGCAGGCTTGCCTGGCTCTTTGCCTCTTTTCTCTATCAGTTTCATTACTGCTATGGACTGAATTGTTTACCTCTGCCCTCAATTCATATGCTGAAGTCCTAATCCCTAATGTGATGGTATTTGGAGATGGGGTCCTTGGGAGGTAATTAGGTTTAGATAAGGTCATGAGGATGGGCCCTCATGATAGGATTAGTACCCTCATAAAAAGAGACACTGAAGAGCTTGCTCTCTCGCTCTCTGCCATATGAAGACACAGCAAGAAGGTGGTAGTCTGTAAGCTGGAAAGAGAGCTCTTACTATAAACTGACCACACTGGAACCTTGATCTTGAACTTTCATACTCCAGAACTGTGAGAAAATCAATTTCTATTGTTTATGCCACCCAATGGTATTTTGTTATGGCAACCTAAGCTAAGACAATTTACCATCTCCTAAACTGGACCTGTCATGTGATCTGTAAAGAAAAGAAATCTAATATCATCAATTTGAGTTTATTTTCTTGAGAATTCATTTGAACCTGGCTCTTCAGGGGTCTGTTTTGGGGAGCAATACAAGTTTTATTCTATTGTTACAGTGAGGAACTGGGCTTGATTACTCTCCTTTGTATCACAACAACTGTCCCCTCTCCACTGTGTACACACATACTCCATTTTATACCATTTGCATATTTCTTCCCCACTAGTGTGTTTGTTACTCCTTAGTCATGGGAACAAAGAAGCAGAGTTCAAAACTATTGGTTTCTCTTCAGGTGTGACACTTATGAACCTGTTTATCATTTTCTCTTTAGGCATGGGCTGCCTTTTGGATTCTTTAATATATGACCACTATGTCATCATGTGTATCTGCAACTCTATTCTGTTACTGTGTTAAGGTCCATGAGCCCTTGATGTTTAATTCATTAATAAGTTAATTAAGTCAATATTTTTTTAAATTTTATTTTATTGAGTTATAGTCAGTTTACAATGTTGTGTCAATTTCCAGTGTAGAGCACAATTTTTCAGTTATACATGAACATACATATATTCATTGTTGCATACTTTTTCACCATGAGCTAACGCAAGATCTTGTATATATTTCCCTGTGCTATACAGTATAATCTTGTTTATCTATTTTATATATACCTGTCAGTATCTACAAAACATTTATTGAACATCTATGACATGCAAGGTTTTGTTCTAGATGCTGAAATAGTGATGAACAAGAAATGCAAACTTATTTTTGCCCATATAGTGCTTATATTCTAGTGGGGGAAGACAGATAATAAGCATATATAGAGAAGTTAATTTAAAAACATAATTTTAGGTGGCATAAACTGCTATGTATAAAACAGTGCAGAGAATTTCTGGGTCAGTGACTAATTTAGAAAAGTTGATCAGGGAATTTTTCTTTGAGGAAGTGACAAAGGAGCTGAGACCTAAGTAGTGAGTGATGAGAAAGAGCTGGAGAATTGCAGGTAGAGACTAGTACAAAATCCCTAAGTTGGAAATGTACTGGGCATCAACATAGACCATAAAGAAAATTAATATAGCTAGAAGTAATGATAGAGACAGATAGATGATGTTGTCAAAAGATATTCGGGAGCCATATAAGGGTAGGGGTTGTCTACAATGCTACGATGAAGAATTTAGACTTAATTCTGGATGCAGTGGCAAGCCATTGATGGAATTAAGAAGGGAAGAAAAGGGGTCTGATTTACACTTTGCAAAGATGATTCTGGCTGCTGTCTGGACGATGGGCTATAGGGAGCCAGAGTGAGCTAGAGAGCCCAGTTATAGGATATTATAATACCCTCAGAGAAAGACAAGAGTGGATTGGGTTAAGAAGGTACAGTGAAGGTAGAGAGAAGACTTTGGATACTAAATGTGTTTTTAGAATACAGCAGGCAGAGTTTGATGAATTGGATATAGTGGTTGTATACAATGCCATGATTATGGTCATCTCTTTGGCCTTTACTCATCTTGGCCTTCCTATCAACTTCTGTCATTCAAATATAATCTTCTCTTGGTTTCCAGTGTTCTTAAATTTCAATACGGCATGCCTTAATGTGAATCTGCTTTCATCAGTTTGCTGGGTACTCAATCGTCCCTTTTAATCTGGAAACTATTTCTCCAGTTCTGGAAATTTTCCTTAAATGATTTCTTTGATAATTTCCTCTCCTTCATTTTTGCTGTTGTCTTTCAGGGAAACTTATCATTCCTATGTTGGAACTCCTGGTTTGATCTTCTAAATAAAAATTTTTTTCTTATTTTCTATCTCTTTGTTTCTTTGATCTAGTTTTTGTGAGAATTTCTCAGCTTCATTTTCCACTATTTCTAATGAAGTTTTATTTTTATTTTTACTGTCATTTAAAATATTCACAAACTCTTTTATTTAATGTCCATTTTAAAATAATATACTGTTCTTGTTTAATGACTACAATATTTTTTAATACTTCTGATGATCTTAAAGATTTTTAAAGTTCACATCTCCCTGAAATGTTTCCTGTAAGTTGGTTTTTTCCTCATTTGTTTTGATCTCTTCCTTTTATGAAAGAATTTTAAAAAAATCATATAACTTGGGATCCTTGGATATTTGGTTATACTTTAATGGGACATGAAAAGGATGATTAAAATTTTTTGTCATGGTCAAATTCTCTCAAAAAATTATTTTCCAATCTTCTACTTAGGGGATACAAGCCTTGGCTGCAGGTTTTTGGGAACCAAGTAGAGGAGAGCTGGTGGTTTCAACGTGCAGCTTATAGCGAGATTTTCACTTAATATCACAGTCAGTTTTATCTGAGACACCCAGCCCAAACACCCTCTATTTTAATCATCAGAGGTTGAGTCTCCAATCTTCTGTGAGAGGGAAGTATGTAGGGGAACTACCCAGCTGCAAAGAAAAAAGAAGTGACTTTGGAGTCCTAATTGCTTTACAAATCACCTTTCCACTAATTCCTATGTTTTTGGCTCCACTTCCACCCTCACTCACAGGAGTACCTGATGCTGACCACATGCTGCTAGTTTCTGAGCCTTTTGGAAGTTCATTGGTTGGTACAAATTGCATTTTGCATTTTCTCACTGCTAGTTTAGGATTCAGGTTTCTTGGGTTTGCTAATCAGTTAATATTTGCTCTTTTGCTTTCCATTTCCTAAGATGCTGCTGTTTTCATACTCTTTCCTGTTTTTTTTCCTCATGGGTTTATGGCTCTAAAATATTTCTTTTATGTCATTTGTAGGTAAATGTGAATGTCCAATCCACTGCATTTAAGTGGAAATCCTTTTTTATTTTTCATCATAGCATTTAACATGTTTATTGTAGTACTTTCATTATATCATGTATTTATATGTTTGTTTATTATATGTCTACAAGTATGCATGTTTCATGAAAATAAAGATATTGTCTATCTTGTTCACTATACATCCCTAGTGCCTAGGGAATAATAGACACTCAGTAAATATTTTTTGAATAAATTAATCTGATGTATTTTATTATTTGTAAAAAGTGTTATTTGTAGTCATAACATCTGATAGTATTTGTGAGAAAAAATAAAAATATGTTGTACTGCAAAGCCAATATATTTCCAACTTTTTAATTCTACCTTTTGTGCACAGTAGGCTGCCTCTGAAACATGTCTGTGAACTTAAACTCATTGAATCTTAGAAGTAGAAAAAAAACTGTAAATCGTCCAGTTCAATATTTTGCTTTACAGATAAAAGATAAGACAGCTACTTAGTGGCAGAACTGAGGCCAGGGCCCACCTCTTCAGACAATCTGCCCTTGCTGTTTCTAATTTGAGGCCAATAGATATGGCCTAATCAGCCCAGTTGTGTAAGTGAGTACCAACACCGGCCTACTAATCTCCCAGGGATATTAGAACAATGAAAGTGTAGGAATAGATTTGAGTGGGATTTGGATAAAAAAAAAATAAGTGGCATGAGTTTTTTCTTAATATTTGCAAAAACATAAGATACGATTAAGGAAAGTGAATCTATTTACACAGCAGCCTTTCAATTAGCCTCCGATTCTCTCAAGGGAGGATGATTCTGTATTATATGATGTATATTGCTTGTTTGGAATACCAGTTTGCCCACAAGTTACTATTTATATAGACCGAAGTCCAAGAAACTAAAAGCCAGTCCTTCCAGAAGATACAGTTGAAGGAGATGAGTGAAATACTGAAGGTGTCCTTAATAAAAATAACAAAACATTGTAGGTGAGTTTAATGGCATTGTGCATTTTGTTGAAATCCCTAGGTTTGGAGTGGACGAGTGTGAACAATGGGGTGGGCTCTTTCTCCAGGAGCCAATGAGTTTAGTCATACCGTAAAAATTGATCTATTTTGATATGTCTGCCTGGGGCCTAGAACTTGAAAAACGTCAGACAGAGAGACAAGTTTTTTTTTTTTTTTTTGAGTAACTCTAAATTGCTCTTTGCATTTCTATTTTATGTTCGCAGAGGGAATGCACAATAAATGTGGGTAAGAATGTAGCGGACAGAAATCAGAGCTGATGAATTCTAAGCTTACATAAACTAAGGTTCCCAATCCTGGGTGCTTTTCTTTTTCCCTGTCAGTAGACTTACGAAAATAAGACAGATGTTCTGAGTCTTCCTAACTCCTGTCTCATTACTCAGGGATTTTGGAGACAAGGCATTGCAATTGGTTTGTTGTAACAGTAGAAGACTTACTGGGCTAGAATGTGAGGGGGCAAGAAGGTAAAGAGTGGAGGGAGTGGCACATCAAGCAGATGACTGGTGTTCATAGGAGATATAAAAGTGGAAAAAGCACAGAATCCAGCCCTCTGCAGTAACCACAAGCAACTATCACTCTTACTTTCCTGAAGACACTGCAGGAACTCAACGTTCACAGCCTTCCTGACCCTGAGAGTTTACTCCCAGAGAAAGATCAGATTAAATGCTTGTTGGTTTGTCTTAGCACTCATATTCATATAGTGGCGTTGACTTTTTAAAATTATGAAACTTGAACAACTTTACTGAATAAAACATTGTGGCTATCCAGCACTATGAGTGCCTGTCTGACATTTTTCAGGTACCATCATGGTTTTATGTGGCTTGAGGTTATTTCACAAATATATTTATTTTAATTATTTCTAGTGATGATATAGCCAGCCAGGCTGTTAATATCCAATACTACAGCCATCCCCCAGTTATTGAGCTTTTGGAATATTTCATGGAATGTTTTTTAACCACTCTCATCTTGCACCAAACCCTACTCACCTTTCAAGGTCCCTGTTCAAATACTACCTCCTCCATGATACCTTTTTTCTCCCCAGCCCCACTCCACTCCACCTCATAGAATGAAATTGGTTCTTCTTTGTACCTGTAGATCTTTGTTTTTATTTCCATGATAGAATATGCTATACATACAGTTGCCTTTCTTGCTACATTATAGGATCCTTGAGGACAGGGATTGGGTCTTACACATAATTGAATCCCCTAAACATGTAACATGGTGATTAATAGATATACATATATCTCTGTGTATATATATGATAAGTATGATGAATATTTAAATAGCAATACAATGAACTTTTTGCATAAACTATTTCTGTTTATTTTGAATTATAGTCTTGTGAATATATTTCTGCAAATGGAATTACTTGGGCAAAGAGCAATTACATATTATCATAGTGTATTTCAGAAATTTCACCAGCAATTTACATGGTGAGACAGATAATAAATATTGCCATCAGCAATTTAGATGGTGGCCTGTTTCCTGACAGTGGTCTTTATTATATATACATACCTAGAAATCTTGGGGAAACTGTGTTTTAATTTGTACTTTGCTGAAGTCACATGTTTTGTCATGTGATTACATACTCACTATGTTCCCTACTGTGCATGCTGTACATTTTTGACCACTCATCTAGTGAACTTCATGCACTGATCTCATATGTTTCAATAATTATTTATATGTTCTGACTGGTGTATTCTATTTTTTATTTTTTAATTTTTTATTTTATAACATTTTTTATTGATTTATAATCATTTTACAATGTTGTGTCAAATTCTAGTGTAGAGCACAATTTTTCAGTTATACATGAACATATATATATTCATTGTCACATTTTTTTCTCTGTGAGCTAACATAAGATCTTGTGTACATTTCCCTGTGCTATATAGTATAATCTTGTTTATCTATTCTACAATTTTGAAATCCTGTCTATCCCTTCCCATCCTCCACCCCCTTGGCAACCACAAGTTTCTATTCTATGTCTATAAGTCTGTTACTGTTTTGTATTTATGCCTTGTTTTTTTTTTTTTTTTTTTTTTTTTTTAGATTCCACATATGAGCGATCTCATATGGTATTTTTCTTTCTCTTTCTGGCTTACTTCACTTAGAATGACATTCTCCAGGAGCATCCATGTTGCTGCAACTGGCGTTATGTTGTCAGTTTTTATGGCTGAGTAGTATTCCATTGTATAAATATACCACTCCTTCTTTATCCAGTCACCTGTTGATAGACATTTAGGCTGTTTCCATGTTTTGGCTATTGTAAATAGTGCTGCTATGAACATTGGGGTGCAGGTGTCATCCTGAAGTAGGGTTCCTTCTGGATATATGCCCAGGAGTGGGATTCCTGGATCATATGGTAAATTTATTCCTAGTCTTTGAGGAATCTCCATATTGTTTTCCACAGTGGCTGCACCAAACTGCCTTCCCACCAGCAGTGTAGAAGGCTTCCCCTTTCTCCACAGCCTCTCCAGCATTTGTCGTTTGTGGATTTTTGAACGACGGCCATTCTGACTGGTGTGAGGTGATACTTCATTGTAGTTTTGATTTGCATTTCTCTGATAATTAGTGATATTGAGCATTTTTTCATGTGCCTATTGATCATTTGTATGTCTTCCTTGGAGAATTCTGACTGGTGTGTTTTAAAAGTTCTGCTCAATCGTGTTGGTTATTTCCTTTTTGATCTTCATTTTATTATAGTACTGTGTGCATACAATTTTTAGTCCTATGTTTGAACACATTATCCTGGCTTTGATGTTACCCTTCATTTTTCAATGCCTACAGTAGCTAAATAAACAATGCTGTTATTTTTTTTCCCCTAATTTCACAGTTTAGATTTTTATGTTTAACTTTTTTATCCATATGGAATTTATTGAAACACGTGACATGAGGTACATATCCAAATTCACTTTGCTTTTTATGGATACAAAGTTTTCCTAATAATATTTATTTGTTAATGCTTCCGTGTGTGTGTGTGTGTGTGTGTGTGTGTTTATTTTAGCCAGCTGGAAAAGTTTTTATGTATTTTGTTCTCTTTTTCTAACATGTGCTATTTAATTGATCAATCTTTGTTTTTGACCCAATGCCAAATGATCTTTTTTTTTTTTTTATGTATGGCTTTGTAATAAGGTTTAAAACTTGAGAGGCTATTTCCATCATTACTAAAAAATAATATTTGGGGGCATTTGTCTTCTTATTCTTCATGTTGAATTTCACTATCATTTGTCATGGTCTATAAAATGTTCTGAAGAATTTTTAACTGATATTGCATTAAATCTATACATTAACTCAAATAGTGTCATCTATCTTATATTTTAGCCTTGCCAGTTGGGAGCAAGTTGTCTCTTTCCATTTATTCATCTTTCTTTTTTTCCCCAACTATTATTTCATCATTTCCTTTGAATACATTTCTTTTGTGTTTATTAAATTTTCAGAGTACTTTTAAATTAATGATCTCATCCAATGCTTTCCAGGGCTCTCTACTGTAGGTTAGTAGAAGGATTTAGATGCAGCCAAGGATAACCAATTTATAACGGACTTTTTTCCCTAGAATTCATTAGGATTACTTTTATTCTAACAGATTTATTTTTTTTAACATTTTTTATTGAGTTATAGTCATTTTACAATGTTGTGTCAAATTCCAATGTAGAGCACAATTTTTCAGTTATACACAAACATACATGTACTCATTGTCACATTTCTTTTCGCTGTGAGCTACCACAAGATCTTGTATATATTTCCCTGTGCTATACAGTCTAATCTTGTTTATCTATTCTGCATATGCCTGTCAGTATCTACAAATTTTGAAATCCCAGTCTGTCCCTTCCCACCCCCCGCCCTCTTGGCAAACAAAATTTTGTATTCTATGTCTATGAGTCTGTTTCTCTAACAGATTTATTGAGATATAATTCACATACCATACAACATACACATATGAATGTGTGTACATTATAGTTTTTAGTATATTCAGAATTGTGCAACATTCACCAAAATTTTAGAACATTTTCCTCACAAAAGAAAAAAAAAAGAAAGAGAAATTTGTAAACATATGAGAATGTCAAACAACGGTGGACATTGAAATAAAGGAACAATAAGGTCCTTGGTAGTATAAGTGTAAAAAATTTAAGACCTATTAAAAGTGTAAGTCCATAAATTTTTATTAAATCAGATAGCCTTTAATCAAAACAAACAAATAAGCAAACAAACAAAAAACTCAACACCTACCATTCCTACACCACTCCTCAAGACCTCACTTGAGCCACTAATCTACTTTCTGCCTCTATAATTTTGCCTATTCTGGATCTTTCATATATATGGAATCATAGAATTAAAAATGGACCTTTAAGGAGCAGTAAGAGCAATATTTACTAAGTACCTAAATATCTGTTAATATCTGTTTATATAATTTTCTTATTTAATCTTCAAAGCAGTCATTTAAGTTAGGTAATATCATTTCCATTTTAGATAAGGAATTGATGGCAGAGAGGTTGAACAATTTGTCCAAGATCATAAGGTTAGGTTGTGACATAACCTGGACACTTTGACCACATTTTTATACAAGCTTTTTCTGCCTTAAGATAGCTAGGAAGTTTGGAAAACATCCTTCCCATACCTCAATGGTCTGTAGTGCCTCACACAAAGATCAAATACCAATATGACATTTCTGACACTGTGAGGGCTGGTAGAGCAGAGTAGGGTGGAGTGTTTGTATAGCCTAGACCTATGGAACTACAGAAATTTTTTCTTTCAGCAGTTATTGCTTCATCAGTTATTGAGAATGACCAATGATGTGGATACAGTTTAACTCATAGAGCCATGGGAAATTAGAGCTCAAAGCTGGAAAGAGCCTCTGAGACCACGTAGTCTAGCTGCTTCATTTTATTGACGAAGAAACTGGGACCCAGAAAAAGGAAGCTATTTACTCAAGATCGTATAGCTCAAATACAGTGACAGAGGATGACCTTTCCTCTGTTATTGGAAGAATGAACATACTGAAAGTGAGAGTCCCATCCAAAATAACTTCAGAAAACAAATTAAGGAGAGAGCAAGATAGTGATGTGGAAAGGTCACTGAATTAGGTCCAGGAGATCTGGGTTCCAACATCCATTCTGCCACTAATTCATTGTGAGACCTCAGATAAAACTCTTAACCTCTGGACTTCTGTTTCTTCATCTGAAAATGTGTGGGTTGGAATATGTGATCTTTTAGAAGACTGCGTTTATTAAATATGAAAGAGTCTTGTCATCAAATAAGTGAATAAGTGAAACTGTATTTAAATTCTAAATGTTATGCTATTTTTTGGAAGATTCCCAGTGAACTACATAACTGAAGATTTGAAAAATTTTTCTTAAAGAACTGGTACTATAAATTTACACGCCTCTAGGGTAAAAGCATGAATGCACTTTTTAAACATGAAAGGTTACTTCAACAAATAAGAGGAGTGCTTAATTATTTCCTTAAGTACATATCCAAGACACATTAGCCAAGTTAATAATACACCCATTCTGGCTGCTATATTGACAATAGTTAATGCCGTGGCATGTGCAGATGGGGTTTATCAAATTGTTTCCTTAATACAGGCTTAATTTTGTACGTTTATTTCCTTTGGGAAGGAAAAAGCAATTTAATCTTATTTTAAGAAAAAAAAAGATTTCACCATGTTCTAAAGACTAATAGTCATTTTTTCATTCAACTAATATTTATTCAATTCCTGCAATGCATGCAGACATCAAGGAAGAGAGATATCCTAAAATGCGAAATTTAAAAAATGATACAAGGATGTGAAACTAACATTAAAAACCTGTCTTTTTTATGATTTAAGATACATGAACAACTGAGAGCTGTTTGTTTAAGCCTTCACAGATTGAAACTTTCACAACGGAGAAACAGAGCAGATGATGTGCGTGTAGAGGGTGAGTGGGAGGGTGAAGAGTGCAGCTCTGTAAGCAGGAGCTAAAGCAGGTAGAGAATGATCATACTGATGATGCACTCTGCCTCCCTTACCCACCTCCCATGATGGCATAATAAAAGGTATCTGTTCCATGTGTATCATATCACCCTTCAGAGTTTACAGAGTGCTTTCACATTCATTATCTTATTTGATCCTCATGCCAACCCTAAAAAAGGGGCATGGTGGGTATTGTTTTTTCCATTTTCAAAATGAGAAAATATGGGGCTCAAAGGGGTTAAGTAGATTTTCCACTGAAAGATGATACAAATTAGTACCAGGACTAGAACTCATGTCTTTTGTCTCTGAAAACAGAGTTCTTTCCATTGTCTCTATTCAGCCCAGGATTTTCTCCTCCAGTCTTCCCATTTGGAGGTATAAGTTGTTGAATGTTCCCCTGGGCAGGCTACTGTGCTGAGAAGCAGCAGCAGCAGGAGTTTACTCCAACAGTTCAGGTAGAGTAACAGGAGTGAACTACTAACACAGGTAAAAGATGCTTCTTTCATCTGCTCTGGCCAAAATTGCTCTCTCTCTTGCTCTCTCTCTCTCTCTCTCCCTGTCTCCCCCTGTGTGTGTCTGAAGAATGGTTAGATAATGGAGCATAAAGATTGTACTTCAGCTAGTCTCTCTAAGGTTCACTTCTGTTGGTCTAAAATGATAAAAGTGTGCACAAAACAACACTTCTGCTTCCATTTGGTGAAATGGAGTGAAAAAAAGTACTAAATACATAAGCAGGGATGGTCAAGAAGGAATGAAGAGGGTAGAATTCAGTGAGAACCTAACACGGGCTAAGTGCTTTACTTAAAATATTTCATTTAACCTTTGCTATTGCCCCATGACTTAGGTCTTATTAATGCCATTCTTTTACAGATTAGTGCACTAAAGCTTATGTAGGTGGAGGCATAAGTCACAGAACGAGTGAATGAAGCCAGGATTCAAATAAGTCTATATAGCTCCAGAATCAGACATCTTAACTACTAAACCAGATAAAGAGCTTGTTTTCTGATGAGTTTTTTTCTTTTTTTAAAACATTTTTTATTGAGTTATAGACATTTTACAATGTTGTGTCAAATTCCAATGTAGAGCACAATTTTTCAGTCATACATGAACATACATATATTCATTGTCACGTATTTTTTTCACTGTGAGCTACCACAATATCTTGTATACATTCCCCTGTGCTATATAGTATAATTTAGTTTATCTATTCTACATTTTGAAATCCCAGTCTGTCCCTTCCCACCTCCCAAGACCTTGGCAACCACAAGTTTGTATTCTATGTCTATGGGTCTTTTTATGTTTTGTGTTTATGTTTTGTTTTGGTTTGGTTTTAGATTCCACATATGAGTGATCTCATATGGTATTTTTCTTTCTCTTTCTGGCTTACTTCACTTAGAGTGACATTCTCCAGGAGCATGCAAATGGCATTATGTTGTCGGTTTTTATGGCTGAGTAGTATTCCATTGTATAAATATACCACTTCTTCTTTATCCAGTCATCCGTTGATGGACATTTAGGCTGTCTCCATGTCTTGCCTATTGTAAATAGTGCTGCTATGAACATTGGGGTGGAGCTGTCATCCTGAAGTAGGGTTCCTTCTGGATATATGCCCAGGAGTGGGATTCCTGGGTCATATGGTAAGTCTATTCCTAGTCTTTTGAGGAATCTCGATACTGTTCTCCACAGTGGCTGCACCAAACTGCATTCCCACCAGCAATGTAAGAGGGTTCCCCTTTCTCCACAGCTTCTCCAGCATTTGTTGTTTGTGGAGTTTTGAATGATGGCCATTCTGACTGGTGAGAGGTGATACCTCATTGTAGTTTTGATTTGCATTTCTCTGATAATTAGTGATATTGAGCATTTTTTCATGTGCCTATTGATCATTTGTATGTCTTCCTTGGAGAATTGCTTGTTTAGGTCTTCTGCCCATTTTTGGATTGGGTTGTTTGTTTTTTTCTTATTAAGTCATATGATCTGCTTATATATTATGGAGATCAAGCCTTTGTCGGTTTCAGTTGCAAAAATTTTCTCCCATTCCATAGGTTGTCTTTTTGTTTTGCTGATGGTTTCCTTTGCTGTGCAGAAGCTTGTAAGTTTCATTAGGTCCCATTTGTTTATTCTTGCTCTTATTTCTACTAGGAGAACATTTTTGAGATATATGTCAGATAATGTTTTGCCTATATTTTCTTCTAGGAGGTTTATTGTATCTTGTCTTATGTTTAAGTCTTTGATCCATTTTGAGTTTATTTTTGTGTGTGGTGTAAGGGAGTGTTCTAGCTTCATTGCTTTACATGCTGCTGTCCAGTTTTCCCAACACCATTTGCTGAAGAGACTGTCTTTATTCCATTGTATATTCTTGCCTCCTTTGTCGAAGATTAGTTGACCAAAAGTTTGTGGGTTCATTTCTGGGCTCTCTATTCTGTTCCATTGGTCTATATGTCTGTTTTTGGACCAATATCATACTGTCTTGATGATTGTAGCTCTATAGTATTGTCTGAAGTCTGGGAGAGTTATTCCTCCAGCCTCTTTCTTTCTCTTCAGTAATGCTTTGGCAATTCTAGGTCTTTTGTGGTTCCATATAAATTTATTATGATTAGTTCTAGTTCTGTGAAATACATCCTGGGTAATTTGATAGGGATTGCATTAAATCTGTAGATTGCCTTGGGAAGTGTGACCATTTTTAACAATCTTGATTCTTCCAATCCAGGAGCATGGGCTATCTTTCCATTTTTTAAGTCTTTTTTAATTTCCTTCATCAATGGTTTATAGTTTCTGTGTATAATTCTTTCACCTCCTTGGTTAGATTTATTCCCAGATATTTTATTACTTTTGGTGCTATTTTAAAGGAGATTGTTTCTTTACTTTTTTTTCCTGTTGATTCATCGTTAGTGTAAAGAAATGCAACTGAGTTTTGAACGTTAATCTTGTAACCTGCTATCTTGCTGAATTCTTCGATCAGCTCTAGTAGTTTTTGTGTGGACCTTTTAGAGTTTTCTATTTATAGTATCATGTCATTGACATATAGTGACACTTTTACCTCTTCTTTTCCATTTTGGATCCCTTTTATTTCTCTCTCTTGCCTGATTGCTGTGGCTAGGACTTCCAGCACTATGTTGAATAGGAGTGGTGATAGTGGGCAGCCTTGTCTTGTCCCAGATTTTAGGGGGAAGCTTTTGAGTTTTTCACCATTGAGTACTATGCTGGCTGTAGGTTTGTCATATATAGCTTTTATTATGTTGAGATATGTTCCCTCTATACCCACTTTGGTGAGAGTTATCATAAATGGGTGTTGAATTTTATCAAATGCTTTTTCTGCATCTATTGAGATGATCATGTGGTTTTTGTCCTTTCTCTTGTTGATGTGATGTATTACATTGATTGATTTGCATATGTTGAAACACCCTTGTGTCCCTGGGATGAACCCTACTTGATCATGATGTATAATCTTTTGCATGTGTTGTTGGATTCTATTTGCTAATATTTTGGTGAGGATTTTTGTGTCTATGTTCATCAGTGATATTGGCCTATAATTCTCCTTTCTGGTAGTATCTTTGCCTGGTATTGGTATCAGGGTGATGGTGGCTTCATAGAATGAGTTTGGGAGTATTCCCTGCTTTTCAGTCTTCTGGAAGAGTTTGAGAAGGACTGGTATGAGTTCTTCTTTGTATGTTTGGTGGAATGACTCAGAGAAGCCGTCCGTTCTTGGACTTTTATTTGTAGGGAGGTTTTCTATTGTTATTTCGATTTCATTTCTATTAATCGGTTTGTTCAAGTGGTCAGTTTCTTCTTGATTCAGTTTTGGTGGACAGTATGTTTCCAGAAACTTGTCCATCTCCTCTAAGTTATCCACTTTGGTTCTATATAGTTTTTCATAATATTCTCGTATGATATTCTGTATTTCTATTTTATTTGTTGTAATTTCTCCATTTTTCATTCTTATTTTGCTAATTTGTGCTCTCTCTTTTTTCTTCTTTGTGAGTTTTGCCAGAGGTTTGTCGATTTTATTTACTTTTTCAAAAAACCAGATTTTGGTTTGATTGATTTTTTCTATGGTTTTTTTAATCTCTATTTTATTTATTTCCTCCCTGATCTTTATAATATCCTTCCTTCTGCTGCCTTTTGGGGTTTTTTGTTCTTCTTTTTCTAGTTCTTTCAGCTGGTGGGTTGAATTGTTTATTTGAGATTGTTCTTCTTTTTTGAGGAAGGCCTGTATTGCTATAAACTTCCCTCTTAGCACTGCCTTTGCTGTGTCCCATAAAATTTGAGTGGTTGTGCTTCCATTTTCATTTCTCTCAGGTATTTTGTAATTTCAGCTTTGATTTCCTAATTGACCTGTTAGTTTTTTAATACCGTATTGTTTAATCTCCATGCATTCCTTTTTTTTCTCCTTTGTTTCTCTGTCGTTGATTTCTAGTTTCATGGCATTGTGGTCAGTAAGATGCTTGAGATAATTTCTAACTTCTTAAAATTGTTGAGGTTTCTTTTGTGCCCAAGTACATGATCAATCCTAGAAAATGTTCCATGTGCACTTGAAAAGAATGTATATCATATTTTCGGAGGGTGTAATGCTCTGAAAATATCCACCAAATCTATTTTTTCTATAGTATGATTTAATTTCTCTGTTGCCTTATTTATTTTCTGTCTGAAAGATCTGTCTAGTGATCTTAATGCTATGTTAATATCTCCAACTATGATTGTATTCCAATCATTATCCCCCTTTATCTCTGTTAGTAGTTGTTTTATGTACTTAGGTGCTCCTATATTGGGTGCATATATATTAATGAGTGTAATATCCTCATCTTGTATCACTCCTTTAATCATTATAAAATGTCCTTCTTTATCTTTCTTTATGGCCTTTGTTTTAAAGTCTACTTTGTCCGAAATCAGTACTGCTACACCTGCTTTTTTGGCTTTTCCATTTGCATGGAATATCCTTTTCCATCATTTCACTCTCAATGTATAAGTGTCCTTCTTCCTAAAGCGGGTCTCTTGTATGCAGCATATTGAAGGTTGTTGCTTTATTATCCAGTCTGCCACTCTATGTCTTTTGACTGGAGCATTTAGTCCATTAACATTTACAGTAATTAATAATAGATGTGTGTTTATTGCCATTTTGAACTTATTTTTGCAGTTGATTTGGTATTTCCTCTTTGTTCCTTTCTTCTTCCTTTTGTGGTTTGGTAATTTTCCTTTGTATTATCATGGATTTTATTTATTTTTTGTGACTCCCTTGTAAGTTTTTGGCTTGTGGTTACCTTTTTTGTAAGTCTATTAGCCCATTAATATAACTGTATTAAACAGATAGTAATATAATCTCAAACCCATCCTACAAAGAATAAAAAATTTTAAAAACAAAGTAAAATACTCTATATTGTCTTGCTTCCCTCTCCCACTCTTAATGATTTAGATGTCTTCTTTTACAATTTTGTGTTTATTGTATTTGGAATTCATGAGCTATTACCTTTCCAGTTATGAGTTTTTCATTTCTATAGCATCCTGCTTCTTTTCTATTTAGAGTAGACCTTTCAATATTTCTTTTAGCATGGGTTTAGTGTTCCTAAACTCTTGTAGTTCTTTCTTGTCTGTGAAATTCTTTATCTCTCCTTGCTGGATAAAGTATCCTAGGCTGCATCATTTTTTCATTCAGGACATTGAATATATCTTGCCACTCCCTTCTGGCCTGTAGTGTTTTTGTAGAGAAATCAGCTGAGAGCCTTATGGGGGTTCCCTTGTAACTCACTCTTTGCTTTTCTCTTGCTGCCTTTAGAATCATTTCTTTATCCTTTACTCTGGCCATCTTGATTATGATATGTCTTGGTGTGGGTCTATTTGGGTTCTTCCTATTTGGGACCCTTTGAACTTCCTGTACATGGATATCAGATTCCTTCTTTAAGTTTGGGAAGTTTTCAGTCATGATTTCTTCCAATACCTTTTCAATCCCCTTTGATCTTTCTTCCCCTTCTGGGACCCCTATTATGCGAAGATTGGCATGCTTTATATTATCCCATAGGTCCCTTATGCTATTTTCATTTGTTTTTATTTGCTTATCTTGTAGCTGTCCTGATTGGGTGCTTTCTGTTGTCCTGTCTTCTAGGTCACTAATTCATTCCTCTACATTATCTAGTGTGCTTTGCACAGCTTTTAGATCATTTCTCATCTCAGCTAATGAGTTTACCAATTCTATTTGGCTCTTCTTTATAGCTTCCATTTCATTTTTGACATATTTTATATCTCTAAACACTATTTCTTTTAGTTCCTTCAGTACTTTGATCACTCCTTTTTTGAAATCTCGATCTAGTAGGCTATCGATGTCTATTTCATTGATTGTTCTTTCAGGGGATTTCTCTTGTTCTTTTAATTGGGAATGGTTTCTCTGCTTCTTCATCTTTCTCATACCTCTCTGGCACTGTGGGTTATGGAGTATCAGTTATCTATTGTGGTCCTTATGGAGTTTATTTATTTATCTACCTAATGCCTATGTAGGAATAACACTTAAAATAAAAGGGAGAGAGAGAGAGAGAAAGAGAGAGAGAGAATTTTAAAAGAAGGGAGAAAAAAAGGTTTGAAAACAGTGTATAATGAATAATAGAAGAGCAAGTTGAAGCAGAATAGCAATCGAGTTGAGACATCTTTTAAAAACCTTTAAAAAGGGAGAAAAGAGGGAAAAATGTATTTGAAACCTGTGTATAATCAATAACCATAAGTAAAACAAGAAGACAACCGATGGAATGGGAGAAAATTTTTGCAAATGAAACCGACAAAGGCTTGATCTCCAGGATATATAAGCAGCTTATATGACTCAATAAAAAGAAAATAAACAACCCAATCCAAAAATGGGCAGAAGACGTAAACAAGCAATTCTCCAAGGAAGACATATAAATGATCAATATGCACATGACAAAATGCTCAATATCACTAATTATCAGAGAAATGCAAGTCAAAACTACAATGAGGTATCACCTCATACCAGTCAGAATGGCCATCATTCAAAAGTCCACAAATGACAAATGCTGGAGAGGCTGTGGAGAAAGGGGAACCCTCCTACACTGCTGGTGGGAATGCAGTTTGGAGCAGCCACTGTGGAAAACAATGTGGAGATTCCTCAAAAGACTAGGAATAGACTTACCATATGACCCAGGAATCCCAAACCTGGACTTGTATCCAGAAGGAACCCTATTTCAGGATGACAGCTCCACCCCAATGTTCATAGCAGCACTATTTACAATAGCCAAAACATGGAAACAGACTAAATGTCCATCAACAGGTGACTGGATAAAGAAGTGGTATATTTATACAATGGAATACTACTCAGCCATAAAAACCGACAACATAATGCCATTTGCAGCAACATGGATGCTCCTGGAGAATGTCATTCTAAGTGAAGTAAGCCAGAAATAGAAAGAAAAATACCATATGAGATCGCTCATATGTGGAATCTAAAAAACAAAAACAAAAACAGACAAACAAAACAAAGCATAAATACAGTACAGAAATAGACTCATAGACAGAGAACACAGACTTGTGGTTGCCAGGGGGGCGGAGGGTGGGAAGGGATAGACTGGGATTTCAAAACTGTAGAATAGATAAACAAGATTATACTGTATAGCACAGGGAAATATACACAAAATGTTATGGTAGCTCACAAAGAAAAAAATGTAACAAGGAGTGTGTATATGTCGATGAATGACTGAAAAATTGTGCTGAACACTGGAATTTGACACAACATTATAAAATGATTATAAATCAATAAAAATGTTAAAAAAATAACAGGACATCAAAACCATGAGAAAAGTGAAATGACATGGATTTTTAAAAATAATAATAATAATAATATTTTTAAAAAATTTAAAATTGATTAAAACTGAGAGTATATATAATTGTTTAAGAAGTAAAAATTAAAAGAGTAATAGAAAATAGAACAGGTAAAAACAGATTTAAAAAAAAGAAAAGGAGGGGTGGTGTTCTCCTGGAGACTGTGTGCTCTTAATGCGAAGTCTTTCTGTCTTCGCCCTGTTTTGGAAGCTCCAGAGGCCCTCTGTTGGTGCCTTCGTCTGTGCTGCTCCCAGTGCTTGTCGGCATGCAGATCGCACCCCCTCCCAACACTGGGTCAGGTGCATCTCTCCTTTGCTGTGGGCGGGCGGGTCACTGCCCCTCCTGATGCTGAAGTTAGATGTTGCAGACTGGCCAGGAAGGAAGGCGGGTCGCGCCTTCTCCCAGCACTGTGGTCAGGGGCTGCGTTCCTGCCGGAAAGGCGGGGGGCCACCCGCCCTCTTCTGGTGCCAGTCACTCTGCAGGTCTGTGCTGCTGCGCGCTCAGTAGGTGGGCTCGGGGAAGACCAAGAAACAGCCCCATCCCTGCTCCGGGCCAAAACCTAGCTCCTTGTTTGTCTTGGCGGAGTAAGTTCTCTGAGGGATCAGGACGGAAGGATCCTATCTGCCTCGGGCTGTATACAAGTCTCCATCTGGCCTTTGAGGCTGCTAAGTCCTTAGGTGCAGATGCAGGTTTTGCCCCCGCCCCCGCCCCCGCCTGGGTGCTCAGCGCAGGAAGATATGGCGGCTGTGCCTGAGCCCTGCGTCTCTTCACCTGAAAACTTTCCATGGGTTTTCAGAGATGGGGGTATGCACCCTTCCCCACAGGGCACATCGGCTATGTTGTTTTATGTAAGACCCAGGTTATTCTGCCCTGTACACCCACACCAATGGCGTGCAGCTCCCTACAGTCCCCTGGGGCTGCCTCAGTGCAGCCGTCCCTGTCCTCCGTCTGGCTCGGGCAGCCTGGCCCTACCCCCAGCTGCTGGCCCGCCTCTCGGGCTGGGTGTCGCGGTGACCCTCTGTGCCCATTTAACTTAGTTCTGTCAGTCAAGGGCTTCTCTGT
This sequence comes from Camelus bactrianus, assembly GCF_048773025.1. Taxonomy (NCBI): domain Eukaryota; kingdom Metazoa; phylum Chordata; class Mammalia; order Artiodactyla; family Camelidae; genus Camelus; species Camelus bactrianus. The sequence goes on along the minus strand of NC_133575.1, from coordinate 101,251,691 downwards.
ACAAATCTGAGCCTCAGAGGCTCCCCCTCCATCCCGCTGGCCTCTCAGTTGGAGACGGGAGACCCAGCGAACAAGCGCTAGTCCTCCTTTGCCGCTCCCTCCCCACAGGACTGGTCCGGCACTGTTTTGCCTTTTCTTCATTCTTTTTTCCTTTTCTCCTACCAGATTTTTGGCGTCTCTATCTTTTGAAGAGGACGATGTTCTGTTGGAGTTCTGAAGGTGCTCTTGTTGGCTCAGTGGGTCTGTGGATGTGACTCTTGGTGTATTTGTGGGAGAGGGTGAGCTACAAGCGTCCTTCTACTCCACCATCTTGGCCTCCTCCCTTCTGATGAATTTAAAGAAACATGGTTTTCTTTTTAATCCAAGTTGGGGGAGACTTCTGAGGTTTCCTTGTCCAGCCTCTCATTAAATACAGGAATCCCTTCTAGACACCCCTCACTGATGGCCATTCAGTGAACAACAGGGGCTCTGATTTAGTTTAAATTCTATAAATGGAATGGATCTGTATGGATTTATCCCTTCTAGTGTTTGTTGCTTCATCCAGGGCAAGACCCAGGTATTTGTGTGAGGCAGCAAGCCAGCATTAGAAGTATCCTGTGACCACAAAAGAGAGGGACAGAGTCCATGCCCTTAACCTCAGTGTCACCTGACTCCAATTATTTTGTGACCTGGTACTCTTCTCACACAGATCTAACCTAAAGTCCTTGTGGAATTTGCAGTTAGTTTTGCACAACTACATTACTTTTGCCCCAAGCATCGTTAAAGGAATCAGTCAGGGGATGATCAACCAGGAATGTCATGAACCCTTGGTTGCTCTTCCACAGGATCCAAATGATACCTTCAGACTTGTGTTTAGTTCCTAATGGCCATTTAGGGGCATTCTGATTGTGCAACAATCTACTAGAGAAGAGATAATCAAGGTCCTGAAAAACCCTCTACTGGCCAAGAAGAATAGTGAATATTTGTGACTTCTGCTGTTGTAGTCCTGTTATCAGTAAAGAACATTTCTGATGACATCTATTTTTCTTTCTACATCACTTATTTATTCCTTCATCAAATATTAAATGTCTTTTGCATCCTAGGCCTTTACTCTCTTCTTTTTACTTTCTGAATTTTCTTTGCCTCCTTTGTTCTTTCTCCTTTTTTTCTCCTATTTTTACTTTCTTATTTTATGCTAGGGAAATAGAGATAGTATTTGAGAAGGTTTTTAAAGTGAGACTATAGATGTGGGGAAGGGTTGGAAACTGTTATAGATTCATGTGTTTTGAGTGGGACTGTTTTACCAATATCATCCAGCTTTCTATTATTTCCTCACTTAAAGCATACCAAAAGAGCCCTTAACTCGTCAAGAATAATACCCAATTTGTGTTGATGGAGAATTCATCTACAGTGACTGACTTCATCCTTCTTCACATGACAGATAACCCTCACCTTGGAGTCCCACTATTTGGAGTCTTCCTTATTTTTTATATTGTCACTGTATTGGAAAATCTAGGCCTAGTAGTCCTGATCAGGGTCAGTCCCTGCCTCCACACTCCCATGTACTTTTTCCTCTCTAATGTATCCTTTCCTGATGTCTGTTTCTCTTCCATCACCATCCCAGAGACTTTAGTAAATTTGTTACCTAAGTTGCAAGTGGGTTATTTCCTTGGATGTGTGACTCAAATGGGCTTGTTCATAATCTTTGCCTCTGCTGAATGCAACCTTTTGGCTTCCATGGCCTATGACCGCTATACTGCCATCTGTCACCCACTGCTCTACCACGTCATCATGTCTAAAGTCTGTTATCTCCTCTTGGTGGCAGGATGCTACCTTGGTAGCTTAGTTAACATGGTTTCTGTGACAACTACTATCATACAACTATTGTTCTGTCAACCACATGTCCTTCCTCACTTCTTCTGTGACATCCCTCCACTGTTGGCACTGGCTTGCTCAGAACCCTGGGTCACCCAGATCTTGATCGTTGGCTGCAGGGGATTCACCCTGATCACCTCCATTATGGTGATCTTTGTCTCTTACCAGTTTGTCCTCATAACTGTCCTGAGAATTCCCTCAGTTTCCGGCAAACAAAAAGCTTTCTCTACCTGTGCTTCCCACTTGACTACTGTTGGCCTGTACCATGGAACAACTATGTACACTTATTTGAAGCCCTCTCAACGTGGATCCCAGGCAGGAAATAGAATGGTTTCAGTGTTTTATGCAATGGTGATACCAATGTTAAATCCTTTCATCTATAGTTTGAGAAACCAGGAAGTGAAAGTTGTTCTATGGAAAATATTGAAGCAGAGTCCCTAATCTTACATTCTGTGTCTCAAAAATGTAATATGGTCTATGAAGACTTGCTCACAGTTCTATCTGCAGTGTTTTCCTTGCCCCAAATAAAGCCTTTTAAGAATAATTGAATTGCTCTGACTAAGGATTTAAAAGTAGTTGCTTAAACAAACAACAATATAATAGGAAGAAATTATATGGACAAGATAATATATTTTCTAAACAACTGATAAGAAATATTTTAAGAGAAGGAAATAAGTGTGTGGGCATGAATATGCCAATCTGAGTTGTGAACTAGTGTAACACTAGTCATGAGTTAATCCCAAGATAACAAGGTTAGGAAACAATGTAATTTGACTGCATGTTATAGAAAACAACATGGGTGGTAACTGAGATACAAATTCCTTTGCTTTACCACTCATGTGCTTATATAGAGGATTTTCTTGGTGTCCCTTAGGCTAATTAAGTTCAGTCCATATCTTTCATAAGGATTCAGAAGAATCCTAGATGTATGTTTTCCAAATGCTGTACCATCTCTGCCACTGTGACGCTGTAAAATATAAGTATGTATGAACTCACATGTGCAATTATTGAGATTTATAGGGACAAATCTTAAAGAAAGTGATACTCAGCCAAACAAGAGGTTGGATTCACTAATTAAAGTAGGATTTGAAGATCTTTTGCAAGGAGCAATCAATCATTTGTTAGTGAAAATTTGAGGCCCGAGTTACAGCTGTGGGTTTTTTTTTTTTTGTAGGCAAAGTTTGAATGGACCTGAACCAAGTCTATTGATATTCCTGAATATACTTCCAACAGGAAACATAGGTGTAAGTAGAACCCCCAATTAATTTATTAGTCCATGGTTAGTCCTCAGAATTTGTAAAGATGCATCAAATACTTGGATACTGCTGTCTTGTCTAAATACACTGAACAACAGACTATCGATAAAAATATGCAATCCTATATCTGAAGAATATAAAACCTTAATATCTTACTTTTATAGATGAGGAGACCAAGACTTAGAGAAGAGAAAGTGACCAATAACAACAGCTTAAGCTTCAAGGAAAGCCAGAAATTCGTATTTATCCACATCTAGGTCAGACACAATTTTGGGGCCAGGAGAATGGTTTTGCTTCTGCCTTCATTCCCAGAAACCATCTAGCTTCGCTACCCTCTCTCTGCCAAAGACTCCTAAGTCCCTAAATTTTAAGAGAGAATGGTTTATTTGGTAGAAGTGTGAAAACCAATTCCTTAGAGCTCCAGATCTTTAAATCCAGTTACCAGCTGGAATCTTCACTTGAAAGTTCCTCAGGCACTTCAAACTTAACATGTAAAAACTGAACTCTTCTAAACCTGCTCCTCCTCTTTCCCTGTACCCTATTTAAGTGAATGCATCACCCAGTTTCTTAAGCCCAAAACTGGAGTCAGCCCTCTAAGTTCCTACATTCAATCAATTACCAAATCCTGTCAATTCTCCCTCGTAAATGGCTCTTGAATTAGTTTATTCTCCACTGCCAGTGGCACTGTCCTAGATCTTGGCACACTCTTTTCTTGCCTTGATTAGCAAAAGAGTCTTTTATCTCCTCTCTCTGAATATACCTTGGATCCTGTTAAATCTACTTTTCACATAACAACCACAGTGGTTTAAATGTAAACCCAAAGAGACAAGCCTTCTCCTATCCTCCACACTGCTTATAACTTTTCAATGTTTCTCTTTGCCTAAACATAAATTCCAAACTTATAAATTTGGCATTCAAAGCTCTCTATGTCCTGCCTGTTTAAGTCCTATTCATTTTTTCAAGTCCAAACTTAAATCTCATTTTCTTTTACAGATAAGTTTTCCTGACATTTCAGATGGAAGTGACTATTCATATCTTATTTTCCCATTGTACTTTGCACCTCTATTTTGCCATTATGACACTTGGCCTTATAATAAAATACTCTGTATGTTTGTCAGAATTTCTGTTTTGCTCACCTACATCAAAACACTTTGGAAAGATAGAGCCACATTTGGCTAATTTTTAAAAATCTCCCACCCTAGGTCTAGCATAAGGCTTAGTACTTGGTAAGAGCTCAAGAAACATTAGCAGAGTTGAAATTTACTCTCAACTAACCTTTTTCCCTTATTCAGTTCATTCTGTCCACCAGGCATTGTTACATCCTATCATGTAATGGAGGCAATGTAGAAAATTTTATATCTTAGGACAGGAGCATCTAGCCAAATCTTCTGGTTTTGTGGATGTTTCCTGTTGACACTCAACCCACAGTAGCGAACCTAAACCTCTTCTTCATTATCCTTATCTTTTAGTTCTATACCACCTAGGTGTTTGCCCTTTAACCCCTCATACTTCCTGGATTTCTGTTCTTCTCTGGTAACTGGCCATGCATCTGATAGATTTCTTCCTGAAATAAAAACCATCCTCTTTGTAAGATTCAAGGTTAAAGACTCTCAGAATAAGAAGTCAGAGGTATAAGGGCCTATAGAGATCATTGAGAATGATGGGTTTTAATTAATTTTTTAAGCATTGGATTTATTTCTTTAGGTAAATTTCAATGCAGAACAAAAATATATAAAACAGAAGTGGAACAGGTTTAGCTGAAAAAAGTTTGAGACACCTATAGCCCCATTGCCTAGCACTCACCTCTCCCTCTGAGGCACTGCTCTAGAAACACAATGACAGTCTGAAAACACTAGGTTAATTGAAACTGCTCTTTTCACATAAGCAGAAACAGTGTCCCCAAGGGAGAGCAACATTCTGGAGATCACTCAGTTAGTCAGTAATAGAGGCAGATTTAGAATTCAGGTCTCCTGATTCATACTATAGAATATTGTCTACTACCACATTCTCTTAAGCCCCTCTCATGATGTGAGGTACTTAACATAGCTGGGATAGTGGGATGAAATGGGTTTCATAGGACTGAACTACAAACACTGCCTTAGCATCTATCTCCTTGGCAAGTAGAAGTGTCTCCTATCCTCTAAATAGCCCCAGCAAGACTAGAGACAGCTACAACCTCATCAGCTTTCATAATTTCTACATGGGAACTGGTGGCTTTCAGGGGATACCAAAATATTTTAGTAATAGACAGTCCTTACAGTTAGAACTGGCTATATAATTTGTAGCCCCAGTGCAAAATGTAAATGTGAAACCTCTTGTTAAAAAAGTCAGGAAAAAGTGTCATTAAAGCTATTCAAATATAAAGTTTTCTTTTCTTTCTACTGGAGTGTCTCTCTCAACCTGTCATGGTGTTTTAAATTTTCCATTTGATGTCACACCTTCTCAGGCACAGGGATACTTGTGGGGCAAATGCAGACACTCACAGGTGCCCAGTGACCCCACCCAGTGATTCAATGCACATGTGTGGGGCCCACTGGCTGCTGGGTACTCCTCCCACAAACAACAGATGCATTGTACCCTGGTCAGGAGTGAGTAAGTAGAGCCAGCGATATCCACTTCCCAGAGGCTAGCTGCCCAAATCCATGGCGGACAGGCAACTATCAAGGGGATGTCAACCCTTGTACCAGGATGCACTAGGTACCTGGATCAGGTTCAGCAATAAGCCCCACTGAGTCATCTGCCAAACGCACCAGGGCATTACCACTCTGGGGCCAGGATGGCTGGCTGTCATCATGTCCAACCCTGAGATGTTGCAGGACACGTGTGCCTGACCCAATCCTCCCTGGGCCCATGACCAAGTCCCTGATGGTGGAATGTTGCATCAATCCCTGGGTGAGAAAGAGAGGAAGAGGCTGGCTGGGCCCTGGGAACGAAGGGTCAGGAGAGTGGACAGCCAAGAATCTGTCCCAGGGAAGTGGAGAAGCAGTGAAAATGGGACTGTGTGCTAGCAGAGAGTCCAAGCTTCAAGTGTGCACTCAATTGTTCCATTACATTTTGGATTTCATTTACAAAGCACAAATTCAAATTATTAAAATTAACACAGAGGCATTAAACCCCAAGTGCAAGACTCTTGTAAACTCAAGGCCCTGCACCACTGCGCTGATCACATGTCCGTGAAGCCAGTTCTGTTTAAAGACAGAGATTTAAAAAAAAAATCTTTCTCAGGCAGTACAGTGCAGTGGCTAAGGGTACAAGCTCTGAATCAGACTGCAAGATTTTGAGGCCCACCTCCCTCACTTTCTAATTCTTTGACCTTAGACAAGTTAGTTAGACATAGTTAGTTTCTATGTCTCAGTTATCTTATCTGTAAAATAAGGATAATAAGATCATCTACCTCCTAAGGTTGCTGTGGGGGTAATGCATGGACATTGATTAGAGTAATGCCCAGACATAGCATACACTCAATAACTTTTTTATTCTTATTTTCTGCTCCTAGGATTCTACATTTTTCAGATATTCAATACAGGCATAAGGTTTTGTTTACTCTCGATCTGCCATAGGCCTGTGTTCCAAATGGTATTTACCCAGCTTACAAAGCATATAACCAGACTTTAGTCTCCAGTGACCTCTCAGGCTTCAGGGAAACTCCATTAGACTTACACAAGTCGAGTCAGCCCAGTTGGTTGTCATGGTAGATTTTAGAGTTTTTTCTTTCACAGACTCAGAACCCATTCAAGTTAGTGTTAGGCTGTACCATACTGGGTCTCAAGACTACCGAATTGAGCCTCAGGGACCTCACATTCAGTTCTGCTGCTTTTCCAACAGGCTCTCAAAAAGGAAATATCCTCATTGTCTTATAAATAGTAGTTCTTAGTTATAGGGCTAGTGGAAAAAAACTATCCAAGTCAATCTCTGGGACCCCATCTCAGTCGTGCTGCTGCAGCACCAACCATTAGGGACATAGACAGTCAAGGGGACGTAGAGTCAGAACAAGATGTGAAACAGGTGGAGCCTTGGCCAGCCCTTCTAGAGGGAGCAAGGCCCCTCCCATTGAGGAGATGAGGGATGGTGGGGGGGGGCTTTACAAGTTGGGGCAGCAACTCTGTCCCCTCAGATGTTGTAAGAGAACGATGACTGACCTCTCTCTGCATCTCCCACTCAAAGTTGCAGGAGAAGCTGAGCCTTGCTTTCCAGGGAGCTCTCAGCACAACACCAAGCCCTCCATCCCGCCCCCCACACACTCAGGGTGGGCTGCAGTCAGCTACACTTGGGGGCCACGCTTCTCCAGCTATTCTGGGCTGAGTACCCCTCCCCAGCACTGCTCTAGGTGGTGGTGCCCAGAGCAGCATCTGGTCTTGTTTTCCGAGGGAAGGATCCTGCTGAGATAGTTCTCAGCCACACTGAGCTCAGCCCGAGCAAGTCCTCAGGCTGAATCGGGGACCTGAGCAAATACTCAGACAATAGGGTAAGGGTAGTTCTGGGGGGCCCAACGACAAGATCCTACAGCCCCAAGGCAGAGCTGCAGAGTCCAACTGACTGTGCGCCTCTCAGCTATTGTCCAAGGCAAGGACATCTTAGGGACTCCTTTGGCTCAGAGCTGGCACTTGTCAGCCACTTGGGTTTCCTGGAGGATCTGGTCAGGGGCATCCAATTCAGGGAAGAATGTCCCAGTCTGGCCTCCTGGATATTGACTGGCCTGCTGGTCAAGCCCCCATGGGTCAAAGGGACTGGCTGGAGCAAACCTGTAATCCCTGCAAAAGGAGAAATCCTGGAGCTTGGAACTAGCTGAGCTCTATCTCGTACTGCATAAGTTGAGTTCTGGGGCCCAGAGCACTAAGCAGGGACAGTAAGAAGAGGTATCAGGTTTCTGAAGAGGCAGAATCCATTTTTTAGAATTTTGAGAACATGGCTAGGCTGGGATTAATGGAAAAGAGATATAAGCAAGTCCATCAACAAATATTTTCTAAGTGCCTATGTGTACAAACTTATTCTAGGCAGTATAGCAGCATAGAGAAGAGAACGCAGAGAGAAGTGGGAGATTTTCTTAGGAAGCATAAAACATGGGCCCCAGAGAAGAAAAATTTTAAGTAGTTGAAGAAAAAGTCAAATAGAAATTGTTTTTACTTTATGTTTTACAAAATGAATATTTCAAACTCAGTTTTCCACTAACTTACATTTTAATTTTAGAGAGAGGTATATTCCTACCTAAAAATGTAACCTCAATTCAAAACAATAAAGGTGTTAATTTCTCTTCAGTAAGAATTGCTACCTTTTCCACACATGTTGATTGACCCTGATAACTAATTGAATTATCTAAAATTACTTTTTTCCTGATTATAGAAGAATGACATGCTCATTGCTGAGAAATTGGAAAATATGGAGGAATAAGAGAAATATATAAATCAACACCTAGAGACAACCACCAGTACTTTGTTTTATGTCCTTTTAGTGTTCTACTTTTTAATATGTGCATGTGTGTATATGTGTGTGTCTATAACTGTATTTGTAGTAGAATAATAATTCAATACTATTTTGTGCCACATTGTTTCACTTAAAATTATGTTAGAAAAATATGTATGCCAATAAGCATTCTTCCTCTTGAGTTTAATAGTTGCATAATACCCACTGTATGGATGAACTCTCATGACTAATTGTTAACAAATAACTTTTGAAAAGATTGATAGTATATGTGTAACTGAATCATTTTTCTGTACACCTGAAACTAATATTGTAAATCAACTACACTTCAATAAAAATAAGAATTAAAAAGAGAGTAATAGAACTCATAGTTTCTTTCAATGTGCTCAAAGCAAGAGATGAAATACACAATTTGGAATGTGGCTGCATTTTGTTAAATGCATACCTCGGCTAAATGAAGTTACTAGGAAGAATAATTACCTTCTATGATAAAATCTCCTGTAAACACAAAGGCTTTAAATAGAACTTTCATTTGAACAGGTGGAAAAGAGAAAAAGCAGATATCCTGAAAGATTTTACTAGGCATTTTCCCTCAGATTATGTAATTGAACATTGGTATTATCTCAGTGTAGAACAATGAAACCAGAAATGGGCTGTGCCAGCCCACTGAGTATCAATCCCAAGGATGGAAGGGGAAAAGCAGGCAAATGCCCTGGTTCTATAACCTAGGCTGAGAGCAGTCAAGGGGAAGGGCAGGGCAAGAAGGACTTGTGTTTGCCCTAGAGCTGAAAACCTTCTGAGGATGGTAAGAATGATGTACGTCTTTGAATGCAGTACAGAGGGAATTAAAAGCTTCAGTCACAGAGGAGAAGGAGCAAAGCTTAACAGCCCAACCAATGGAGGAGTATCACAGAAGAAGAAGTGGTCAGTAGTGGAAGTTGCAGAACAGTGAGTAAAACATAAGGGCTGATATGGACACTGGAGTTGATGGCTTGTGGTGCTTGGAAAACAAGTTGGACAGGATGATGGCTATGGGCACAGTGAGTGGAAAACACAAAGCAGGACAGAGAGATAAATGGGGACTGATTCTAATGAAGATGACCAGCCAGTTTTTCTTCTATAGTGATAGTATAGAGAAGGATGAGTAGCCAAAGAGAGGAGTTATAATAAAGGTAAATCTGAGGAAGATCAGTCATTTCTAGGAAAATGAACTTTGTCTAAACATTTACATTTCCTTCTATAGTTCCCAAGAGGTATCTGGAGTAGACCTCCTAAGATACAAATCCAGGGATCTGACAGATATTCTAGTGCAGTCTTCTAGTTTTAGTACCTAATACTCGGAGTTGTCACAAAATTAGTATAGACAATTTGCAGTTATCCCAAGGGGTAAAACCAATTTACATCATTTAAAATTTATTTAAAGGCATATTTAATTGACATAATATTTAATTCTACTTTAATTACTTTTAAGAATCCACATATTGCTTTGGGGAATTAGTAAAATTAGACAAAATTAGTGTGTCATAACATGGAACATGTTGGGAATCATTAGTCTAAACCATCTGGATAGATGGCTGTCTCGTTTTCTATTTGATAATTGCCAGGATTGAAAACCCTACACCTACCCACCCTCCCTTCCACCAACCTCCAGTAGGTATTCTCTTGAGAGCTGGGAGTTTTTGTGTTTATCCAACAATATTCATTTATATTTAACTTTAACCTCTGATCAAGTCAAAGGTGATACAACCTCAGGTATAACCTGAAGGTAGTCACATTCTCTTCCTGTCTAGATTATTGTGGGAACTCAATAAGATAATATACATAAAAAGGTATTCATGAAAAGTCTGCCATTATTAGTAAAACTTACACCTAAGGAAAATGCCAGGCAGTAGGTCTTCATTTACTCACAAGTCAAAAATACCACTTTTAATGTCTAACAACATCCCTTAAGCCTGTAATGTTCTGGTCTCAGGCTCCAGGAACACAATCAAGTCATCTTCCAAAGCATGAAGCCCACTTGGGTGAGGAATCCAAAACAAGGAGAAGCAAGACCTTGGATGAGATGTTGCTACTCCTTTGTACCTGATTAGAGGTGACAGTGGCAAGGTGGTGGTAGATGGGATGGCATAGCTTCAATCCAGGATAAAGAATGAATTATCCTTTCTTCAAGGATCAGATATGACTTCTTATGTCTAGTACCTAAATCGAGACTTTGTTATTTCTGCTTAGAGAAAGTATAATCTCATTAAGTGTTTTCCTATCTTCTTTCTATAACCTATCTTTTCCCTTACTTCCATTTTTTTTCTCGTATAGAAATATAATATAGTGGGAAGAGCAGGGATTTTGAATCCAAATGAATTTTATACCTAAACTCCTTGAAATTTTGGGTTTTCCTTTAAAGCCACTAGCTTTTGTACACTTTTTGTCTGTTTCCTTGTGTCTGTCCTCATCCTCCCACTTCGACTTTCTTATGATTATGTCTATGTCCTTGTCATTTCCTTTAAGAATCAGTTTATTGCAAGGGTGTGGAGAAATTGGAAATTTCACAAACTGCTGGTGGGAGTGTAAAATTGTGTAGCCATTGTTTAAAATAGTCAGATAGTTTCCCAAAAGCTTAAATATAGAGTCACCATATGACCTAGCATTGTCACTCCTAAGTATTTACCCAAGAAAAATGAAAATATATGTCTGCACAAAAACTTATACATAAAGTTTCATAGAAACATTATCTACTACTATAGCCAAAAAGATGAAGCTATCATGTGTTCATAAATGGATGAGTGAATAAATGTGGTATATAGCTATGCAAAGGAATATTATTCAGCTATAAGAAGGTTGGAAGTACTGGTACATGCTATGCCATAAATGAATCTTGAAATCATTATGCTAAGTAAGAGAAACGAGTCACAAAAGCCCATATACTCTATGATTCCATTTATATGGAATGTCCACAATGGGTAAATCTATAGAGACAAAAGTATATTACTGGTTGCCAGGAGGTGGGGGAGAGGAGAAGAAGGAATAACTGCTAGTGGGTGCAAGGATTTTGAGGAGGGTGATGAAAATATTCTAAAATTGATTGTGGTTACAGTTGCATCACTCTGTTAATATAGTAAAAATAATTGAATTGTACAATTTAAATAACTGAGTTGTATCTAAATATGTGAATTATATCTATATAAGGTTGTATTTAATAAAAAGATCAGCTATCTATTTCTGACTAGGTGTTAGTATAAATAATGTCATTTTAGGAACCACAGAAAGATTCCCTGGGACTGACATTGCTAACCAGAGGAAATAATAGAGTGTTTGTTTCATAAAAGTGAGTTCTACTAAACAAATTCTATCTCTGCTTCACAAATGATACAAGATAAAATTTTAAATTACTGTAAAATACCACCACACACATATGGTAAAACACTTAAGTGGTAGTAAGTGATATACAGTGAAGTTTCCCTCTCATCCACTATGTCCAGTCCTCCACTTTTCCTCTGATGAGGCAACTATTCTTATCCATTTATATTCATCCTTCCATATTATAAAAACATGCCTTTGAAAACTGTAAAAAGTAATTCACTGTACACACTGTTCTACACCTTAATTTTTTCACTTAAAATTATATTTTAGAGACTATTCTTTATCAGCTATTCCAGTTATCTGTTCAGGCACAAGAAAAAACCTCAAAAGATTGTCTTAAAGCAATACAAGTCATTTATTTTGACCATAAATCCAGGATTGACTGGACTCAGGTAAGTAGTTCTCAGGATCCTCACGTGGTTGCAATCAGATAGTAATTTGGGGTGAAATAGTTTTATAACTATAGGCTTCATCACTTAATATGTCTGGCACGTAAGGACAACGACCACTTCCTCCTCAGGCATATCTCCCCCCACCCCGTCTCTCTGACTCTTGTTTCTCTCTCTCTCTCCCTACCCTTTTTTCCCCTCTTCTCCCCCTCCCAACATTATTGTGGCTTCATGGTAGCCAGACTACATGCAGGGTGGCTAAATGCTCCCAGAGCAATTGTCCTAAGAGAAACTGGCAGAAGCTGCATGATCTTTTCTAACCTAGCACCGTAAGTCATGCATCATCATTTCTGCTGAACTCTATTCATTAAAGCAGTTGCAAAGTCCCTGCAAATTCCCAGCAAAGTTCACAAGGTGGTGGTACAGACTTTGAGCTTCTTGTTTGGAGTGACAAGAATTTTTTGACATGTTTTCAATCCACCCCATCCAATAATGCAGAGATAGCTTTTTCTTTGTTTAATGACTGGATGATGTTTTATAGTATGAATGCACAATAGTAGAATAAGTTCCTTGTTGATGGATATTTAGATTGCTTTCCATCCTTTACTACTGCAACAATGTGCAAAAAATATCTTTTTGCATAAATCTTTGAGAACATGTGCAAGTATATCTGAAAGATAAATTAATTAAACTAGAGTTGCTGGACCAAATGAAATACGACTTCAAAGGCTTTACATATCTACTAATAATATATGAGGGTGCTTTTCCCACACATTTTTGTCAATGCAATGTATTATAAAACCTCTTAATCTTGGCTTTACATTTGTTATATTTAAACAGTTTTCTGTGAACTATTGCTCTTTTTTTTTTTTTTTTTTTTTTTTTTTTGCTCAGTTTAAATTAGATTTTGGGTCTTTTTCTCATTGACAGAGACTTTTTTTCCTGGACAGGGGAGAAACCTATAATATACAATATAGGGAAAAATGACAATAATTATTAAATTAACTATATATGTGTGGGTTTATTTCTGGGCTTTCCATTCTGTTCCATTGATTCATGTGTCTGTTTTTATGCCAATACCATACTGTTTTAATTACTATGGCTTTTTAATATAGTTTGCAATCAGGGAGCATGACTCCTCCAGCTTTGTTCTTTCTCAAGGTTACCCTGGCTATTCGGGGTCTTTTGTGGTTACATACACATTTTAGGATTTTTTTGTTCTATTTCTGTGAAAAAAAGCTTTTAGAATTTTGATAGGGATTGCACTGTATCTGTAGATAGCTTTGGATAGTATGGACATTTAAACAATATTAATTCTTCCAATCCATAAACACAGAATACCTTTCCATCGATTTGTGTCTTCTTCAATTTATTTAATTAATGTCTTGTAGTTTTCAATATACAGGTCTTTCACCTCCTTGGTTAAATTTATTCCTAGGCATTTCATTCTTTTTTATGCAATTGTAAATGAGATTGTTCTTTAAATTTATTTTCCTGATTGTTCATTATTAGTGTATAGAAACACAACAGATTTCTGTATATTTATTTTGTGCCCTGTAACTTTACTAAATTCATTTATTAGTTATAATATTTTTTGATGGAGTCTTTAGGATTTTCTATATATAGTAGCATGCCATCTGCAAATAGTGACAATTTTAATTCTTCTTTTCCAATATGAATGCATTTTATCTCTTTTTATTTTCTGATTACTGTGACTAGGACTTCCAATACTATGCTGAATGGAGATAGTGAGAGTGGGTATTCTTGCCTTGTTCCTGATCTTGGAAGAAAAGCTTTCAGTTTTTCACCATTAAGTATGATGTAGTTAAGAGATTTTTTTATATATATATGAACTTTATTAAGTTGAGCTAACATCTTCTATTCCTAGTTTGTTCAGTGCTTTTATCATGAAAGAGTGTTGAATTTTGTCAAATATTTTTCTGTCTCCAGAAGTGATCATGTGATTTTTATCCTTTGTTCTATTGGTATGGTGTATGTCATTGATTGATTTTCATATGTTAAATCATCCTTGCAACCCAGGGATAAATCCCAGTTGGTCATGGCATTTGATCTTTTTAATGTGTTGTTGAGTTAGATTTGCTAGTATTTTCTTGATGTTTGTGTTTATATTCATTAAATTTATTGACTTATAATTTTCTTGTCATTTTTTTTTCTGGCTTTGGTGTAAGTGTAATAATGCTGGTCTTGTAAAATGAGTTTGGAAGTGTTTCTTCCACCTCAGTGTTTTGTAAGAGTTTGAGAAGGATTGACATTAATTCTTTAAATATTTGGTAGAATTGACTAGTGAAGCTATCTTGTCCCTGGTTTTTCTTTTTTAGCAAGTTTTGATTACTGATCCAACTTCCTCACTAGTTATAGGTCTCTTCAGATTTTCTCTTTCTTCATGATTCAACTTTGGTAGGTTGTATGTATCTTGGAATTTATCCTTTTCTTCTAGATTATCCAAGTGTTGTCACATAATTGTTCATGATAGTCTCTTATAATCCGTTTTATTCCTGTGGCATTAGTTGTGATGGTTTTTCTTTCATTTCTGATTTCATTGAGTCATCGTTATTTTTTTTCTTAGTGTAGCTAAAGGTCTGTCAGTTTCATTGATCTTTTCAAAACAAAACTCTCAATTTTGTTTATTTTTCTATCTAGCAATTTTGTTACTTTTCTATTCTCTATTTTATTTATTTCTGGTCTAATATTATATCCTTCCTTCTGCTAACTTTGGGCATAGTTTGTTATTTTTCTTCTAGTTCCTTAAGGTGTAAAGTCAGGTGGTTTATTTGGGAGCTTTCTTCTTTTTTAATATATTCATTTATTTCTATAAACTTCCCTCCTCATTTTGTTTTTGCTTCATTCTATAAGTTTTGGTATGTTATCTTGTATTTTGTTTTCATTTGTCTCAACATATTTTCTAATTTCCCCTTTTGATTTCTTTTATGATCTATTGGTTCTTCAAGAGTGTGTTGTTTAGTTTCCACGTTTGTAAATTTTCCATTTTTCTTTCTCCTATTGATTTCTAGTTTCATTATAGTCAGAAAAAGTACTTCATATGATTCCAGTCTTCTTAAAGTTGTTAAGACTTGATTCTGTGACCTAATAATATGTGATTTATCCTGGGCAATGCTACATGTGTACTTGAGATGAATGTATATTCAGTTGCTTTTGGATGGAATGTTCCATACATGTCTTTATTGAAACATTTTTTTATTGAGTTATAGTCATTCTACAATGTTGTGTACAATTCCAGTGTAGAGCACAATTTTTCAGTCATACATGAACATATATATATTCATTGTCACATTTTTTTCTCTGTGAGCTACCACAAGATCTTGCATATATTTCCCTGTGCTATACAGTATAATCTTCTTTATCTATTCCACATTTTGAAATCCCAGTCCGTATCTTCTCACCCTTCTCCACCTTGGCAACCACAAGTTTGTATTCTATGCCTATGAGTCTCTTTCTGTGTTGTATATATATATATATATTTTTTTAGATTCCACATATGAGCGATCTCATATGGTATTTTTCTTTCTATTTCTGGCTTACTTCACTTAGAATGACATTCTCCAGGATCATCCATGTTGCTGCAAATGGCGTTATGTTGTCAGTTTTTATGGCTGAATAGTATTCCATTGTATAAATTTACCACTTCTTCTTTATCCAGTCATCCATTGATGGACATTTAGGCTGTTTCCATGTCTTGGCTATTGTAAATAGTGCTGCTATGAACATTGGAGTGGAGATGTCATCCAGAAGTAGGGTTCCTTCTGGATATATGCCCAGGAGCAGGATTCCTGGGTCATATGGTAAGTCTATTCTTAGTCTTTTGAGGAATCTCCATACTGTTTTCCACAGTGGCTGCACTAAACTGCATTCCCACGAGCAGTGTAGGAGGGTTCCCTTTTCTCCACAGCCTCTCCAGCATTTGTCATTTGTGGACTTTTGAATGATGGCCATTCTGACTGGTATGAGGTGATACCTCATTGTAGTTTTGATTTGCATTTCTCTGATAATTAGTGATATTGAGCATTTTTTCATGTGCCTATTGATCATTTGTATGTCTTCCTTGGAGAATTGCTTGTTTAGGTCTTCTGCCCATTTTTGGATTGGGTTGTTTGTTTTTTTCTTATTAAGTTGTGTGATCTGCTTATATATTCTATATATTCTGGAGATCAAGCCTTTGTCAGTTTCATTTGCAAAACTTTTCTCCCATTCCATAGGTTGTCTTTTTGTTTTGCTTATGGTTTCCTTTGCTGTGCAGAAGCTTGTAAGTTTCATTAGGTCCCATTTGTTTATTCTTGCTTTTATTTCTATTGCATGGGTAGACTCCCCTATGGGAACATTTCTGAGATGTATGTGAGATAATGTTTTGCCTATGTTTTCTTCTAGGAGGTTTATTTATTGTATCTTGTCTTATGTTTAAGTCTTTGATCCATTTTGAGTTGATTTTTGTATATGATGTAAGGGAGTGTTCTAGCTTCATTGCTTTACATGCTGCTGTCCAGTTTTCCCAACACCATTTGCTGAAAAGACTGTCTTTATTCCATTGTATATTCCTGCCTCCTTTCTCGAAGATTAGTTGACCAAAATTTGTGGGTTCATTTCTGGGCTCTCTATTCTGTTCCATTGGTCTATATGTCTGCTTTTGTACCAATACCATGCTGTCTTGATGACTGTAGCTCTATAGTATTGTCTGAAGTCTGGGGGGGGTGGTTATTCCTCCAGCCTCTTTCTTTCTCTTCAGTATTGCTTTGGCAATTCTAGGTCTTTTGTGGTTCCATATAAATTTTGTTATGATTTGTTCTAGTTCTGTGAAATATGTCCCTGGTAATTTGATAGGAATTGCATTAAATCTGTAGTTTGCCTTGGGCAGTGTGACCATTTTAGCAATATTGATACTTCTAATCCAGGAACATGGGATATCTTTCCATTTTTTAAAGTCTTCTTTAATTTCCTTAATCAGTGTTTTATAGTTTTCTGTGTATAAGTCTTTCACCTTCTTGGTTAAAGTTATTCCTAAGTATTTTATTACTTTGGGTGCTATTTTAAAGGTGATTGTTTCTGTACTTTCTTTTTCTCAGCACCATTTATTAATTAAGTTATCTTTCCTTTTTTCTATAAATTTTAA
Organism: Camelus bactrianus; assembly: GCF_048773025.1. Taxonomy (NCBI): domain Eukaryota; kingdom Metazoa; phylum Chordata; class Mammalia; order Artiodactyla; family Camelidae; genus Camelus; species Camelus bactrianus. Next base: position 101,234,274 of record NC_133575.1, on the reverse strand, counting down.
TTGCCATCTTTTTGATGTACCAAATTCCAATATGATTTGTCTCTTAACTTTATAATGCATAAAATTGTGTATACCAACTCCATTTCATTATTCTTCTTTTGCAGAAAAGACTTGGTTATTATTCAATGATTTTTTTCGTGGAGAAATTTTAAAATAAGATTGATTAATTAAAACAATTCCTATAATGATGGATAGATGTCACTATACATCTGTCTAAACACGGAGAATGTACAACATCAAGAGTGAATCCTGAGGGAGAAGCAAGATGGCGGAGTAGAAGAATGCTTGTAGCTCACCCTCTTCCACAAATACACCAAAACTCACATGTATGGCCCTACTCAGCCAACCTGAGCACCTGCTGAACTCCGACAGAACATTGCCCTCTTCGAAAGACAAAGACACCAAAACTCTGGTGGAGAAAAGGAAAAAAGAAAGAAGGAAAAACAAAATAATGTGAGACTGGTTCCATGGGGAGTGAGTGGTAAAGGAGGACTAGCGCTTGTTCACTGTGTCTCCGCCCTCCAATGGAGAGGCCAGTGGGATGGAGGTGGAGCCTCCAAGGCTCAGATCTGCCCTGAGCACTCCTTGACCAACAGAACTAAGTTAATCAGGCACAAATGGTCCCCATGACACCCAGCCCAAGATGTGAGCCAGCATCTGGGGCTGGGACAGGCTCTCTGAGCCAGTCAGAGGACTGGGGCAGCTGCACTGAGGCAGCCCCGGGGGACTGCAGGGTGCTGCATGCTGTGGCTGGGAGGGGATATGGAGCAGACCAACCTCGGTCCCCCATAAACTGTGAAAAAAGCAAAGCAACATGGCTGTTGTGTCCTGGGGGGAGGGGCGCCATAGCCTTTGTCTCCTCAGACCCACAAGGAGCTTCTCCTGAGAAGAAAGGTGGGGCTCAGCCACAGCCTCCATCTCCTCCTGTGCACAGTGCCTGGGCGGAGGCAGGGCCGAGACCTGTATCCGCACCCTGGGGCTCCACAACTTCCTAGGTAGGACTGAGACTTGTTTACAGCCCAAGGCAGATAGGATCTTTCTGCCTTGGCACCTCAGAGAACTTGCGCCACCAAGACAAAAAAGGAGCTGAGACTTGGCCCAGAGCAGGGGTGGGGCCATTCCCTGGCCTCCCCCAAGCCCACCTAGGGAGCTCTGACCCAAGGCAAGCAGGCAGCTGCACAGAGCAGCAGAGCAATTGGTGCCAGGAGAGGGCAGGCAGCCACTCGCCTTCCTGGCAGGAATGCAGCACCTGACCGGAGTGCTGGGATGAGGCACAATCCACCCACCTGCCTCCCCCTGAGTGCCCCATCTGACTGTGGCACTGGGAAGGGGAGTGACCTGCCCACCCACCGGTGCCAGAGAGATATGAGCAATATGAAGAAGCAGAAGAACCACTGCCAATTAAAAGATCAAGAAAAATCCCCTGAAAGCACGATCAAGGAAATAGACATTGATTGCCTACTAGATCAAGATTTCAAAAAAGGAGTGATCAAAGTACTGAAAGAACTAAAAGAAATAGTGTTTAGAGATATAAAATATGTCAAAAATGATATAGAAGCTATAAAGAAGAACCAAATAGAATTAGTAAACTCATTTGCTGAGATGAGAGCTGATGTAAAGGATATAGAAAGCAGGCTAGATAAAGCAGAGGAGCGAATAAGTGACCTAGAAGACAGGACAACAGAAAGCACCCAATCAGAACAGCTGAGAGAAAAACAAATAAAAAACAAGGAAAACAATATGAGGGACCTATGGGATAATATAAAGCATGCCAATCTACGCATAATAGGGGTTACAGAAGGGGAAGAAAGAACAAAGGGGATTGAAAAGGTGTTGGAAGAAATTGTGACTGAAAACTTCCCAAACCTAAAGAAGGAATCAGATATCCAAGTACAGGAAGCTCAGAGGGTCCAAAACAGGAAGAATCCAAACAGACACACACCAAGACATATCATAATCAAAATGGCCAGAGTCAAGGATAAAGAAATGATCCTAAAGGCAGCAAGAGAACAACAAAGAGTAAGAGGACACTCCCCCCCCCCATAAGGCTCTCAGCTGATTACTCTACACAAGCACTACAGGCCAGAAGGGAGTGGCAAGATATATTCAAGTCCTGCATGAAAAAAATGCAGCCTAGGATACTCTATCCAGCAAGGCTATCCTTTAGGATAGAAGAAGAGATAAAGAACTTCACAGACAAGCAAGAAATAAAAGAGTTTAGCAACACTAAACCCATACTAAAAGAAATATTAACAGTTCTACCCTAAATAGAAAAGAAGCAAGATGCTACAAAAATGAGAAACTTATAACTGGAAAGGTGATAACTGCTATGAATTACAAATAGAATAAACACAAAATTGTAAAAGAAGACATGTAAATCATTAAGAGTGGGAGAGGGAAGCAAGGAAAGGAATAGTATTCAGCCACAAAAACCGACAACATAATGACATTTGCAGCAACATGGATGTTCCTGGAGAATGTCATTCTAAGTGATGTAAGCCAGAAAGAGAAAGAAAAATACCATATGAGACCACTCATATGTGGAATCTAAAAAAAACCAAAAAGACAAAAAAAACCATAAATACAAAACAGAAACAGACTCATAGACATAGAATACAAACTCCTGGGTGCTAAGGGGGTGGCGGGGTCGGAAGGGACAGACTGGGATTTCAAAATGTAGAATAGATAAACAAGATTATACTGTATAGCACAGGGAAATATATACAAGATCTTGTGGTAGCTCACAGCGAATAAAAAATGTGACAGTGAATATATGTATGTTCATGTATAACTGAAAATTGTGCTCTACACTGGAATTTGACACAACATTGTAAAATAACTATTGCGCAATTAAAAAAATGTTTAAAAAAAGTGAATCCTAAGGTAAACTATGAGCTTTGGCTGATTATTATGTATCAATGTAGGTTCATCTTTGGTTTAAAAAAGTATCATTCTGGTGAACGATGTTGATAAAGGAGGGTAATGAACGTGTAGGGGAAAGGTAACTGGAAAATCTCTTAACTCCTTCTCAATGCTGTTGTAAACTTAAAATTGCTGTAAAAATAAAGTTTAAATTTTCCTGTTAGTTTTTTAATAGGATCATGTTAATACTATAGATTAATTTAATGTGCAAAGTATGTCTTCCCATTCATTTAACTTTATGACCAAAGATTATGGTTCAAATTTTACTTATGTGCTCCCTATGCATTTCTAGTTAGATCTATTTCTAGAGTCTAGTTTTTGTTTGCTCTTATTGTTGTAGTTGTAAATGTTATGTCTTCTTTCATGACATATAAAATGTGTTTATATATGAACACTTGTGTTTTCTAATTTTTATTTTTGTGTCATCCATCTTATTGATTTCTGCTATTTTTTAAAGAACAAAATATGTTTTCTCTTAAGTAACTAAAGTATGATTTTGGATTAATTTTGAATGATATTATACATTTTAATACAGAATGCTTCATAATACCTTTTCTGCTATAGAAAAGGTGATTTAGCAATGTTTATAGTTCTTATTTTTTCTATATTATATTATTTTTTAATGAACTTCTTAGATGTAAATTACAAGGTTGTATGGTGGGTTTTTTTATTTAAAAAAATTGAAGTATAGTTGATTTAGAATATGGTGTTAGTTTCAGGTGTATAGCATAGTGATTTCAGTATTTTTTTGTTAAACATTTCAACCTTACTAATAAGTTGAGAGAACAAAGAATTTTTATATCCCCTTCACCCATATTACTTAATTGTGACTATTTTAGAATATTTGTTCCATTTCTCTCTTTCTCTGTAGAGACACACACACACACACACTCACAACCGTTACTCTTTTTTTATGACCCAAATGGTTTGATAGCAAAGTTCAGGTATATGCCCAACCATTCCAAAATACTCATGTTTACTTCCCAGAAGTAACGATGTTATCTCTCATAGTCATAAATAGAACCATCCAAATCAACACATCAACATTGATACAGCACTGCCATCCAACCCATATATTGTATTTCAATTTTGCCAAATATCAACAATGTCTCTTTATATTTTCTGGTCTAGGATCCAATCCAGAATCACATGTTACATTTAGTCCTCACTTATTTATAGTCTCCCACAGTCTAGAATATTTTCTCAAGGTTTTCCTATTTTCACGACCATGACAGTTTAATAAGTACATTTCTTCCATTTTGTAATGATGTTCCTCAATCTATGTCTACTTGGTAATTACTCCTGTCCAAACTCAAGCCATGTATTTCTGGCAGAAAGTGCACAGAAATGATATTGTGCTTTAAACATAAAATCAGGGGACAATGATGGCAATTCTGTTCTATCAGTGATAATGGTAATCTTTGTTACTTGCATAAGATGGTGTCTTCCAGGTTTCTCCAACTTAGAGTCATTATTTTTTCCTTTATAATTGTTGGCTTTTTTGAGGAGAACTCTGAAACTATTCCACTACCCTGTTCTTCAATCAGACATTCATTCACTTGCCTTGATGGTTCTTGCCTAAATTAACCACCGTTACCATAATTCTCAAATGATGATTTTCTCCTTACATTATTCCTTCTACGTTCATTACCTTATATTCTACTCTAAGGAAGAAATTTTATTTCTCCTCCATTTATCAAACTCATAATCTTTTTTGTATTTGTATGGACTTATGGATGAATTCCTCTATTTTTCATTTGGTTGTAATCCTTTACTATCATTATTTTATTTGATACTCAAATTATCCTATATTTGGCTAGTGCTTTCAGGTTTGCTTTAGTGTCCTCTTTGCCACATCCCTTTCATTCTTTGATTGTTTCCTTATGTGCCAAATACAATAAGATGTTCCAGGATCATCTTGTACTTCTTCTGCTCCAGCCCTATAATTGGTCATTTCCCAAGGAGCCTTGGTTCCTTTTAGAGGAGGATGATATTTATAAACCAAGATGTGTGCACTCAGTGCCCTCTAGTAGACAGAGCTAGGAAATATTTTGCACATATGTGTACATGTGTGTACACAACAAACTCACACCCCATAAAGATCTATATCTATTTTCTGTGTGTGTGTGTGTGCATGTGATGAATACACATCAATATCTCAAATTCAAATCCAACATCTCAAGATTCTTTCTAGCCTTCCCCTTCCCATATTTGTAAATCCCTTCTCTTATAATGAGAAACCTAGCTCTCATTATTCTCCATATGTTTACTGATATGTTCAATATTCCTGTATATAATCAATTTCCTGACCATGATGGTGACTTCCTCAGCCCATGGCCCCATTGCCATTTCCTCAACCACTGGCTCTTCAGACTTGTCATCTTCTAAATCTCAGCCACACCACTATCTCCATCATCTCATTGTCTTGGTGCATTTTTCTTTTAATGAGTTGATGGCTTCTAATTGCTGATGTTTAATTTGGTATTTTTTATTGGTATTAATAATTAAAATTGACAATATTTTTCTTTTATCAGTTTTTGTATATGTTTGGAAATGTCTCTCTCTTGCTCTATACGAGATTAAATTGTATTAATGTACATTGTTTCTTTAAAATCTGATAGAACAAAAAAATCTGATAGCGTTGGAGACTTGTAGTTTTAGCTCCAATGTGTAAAGAGCTTGGAAGTCATCACTTCTGTTGTAACAGTAAAAAATAGCTGAATAAACTGAAAATCAATGACTTTTCTGTGAGTCATCAGAAAATTGAGGTTTCTAGGAAAACTGCCACCCCAAAATCTGGAGAAACAGGTGAATTCAAAGAGTCAAAGCACAGATCTACTTACTTGGAGTAGAAACTGCTGAAGCCATAAATTCATAGAAATCCTTAAACAGTAATTTTGACAAATTGATTGAGGCTAAGTATGGACTCATATGTACTAGTGCAAAAGTAAAAATTCCTGGGGCCACACTTTTATTGATTTTACTTATAGGAGACCCAATAGGTTCTTCTGGTGAAGAAGAGAGAAAAATCCCCTTGTGGCTGTGATTAGGAGTGGAGAACAGTAATACTTATGAAATATGCTTAGCGTTTTCCATAACAAATGCTTATCGTACAAGGCATAAGACTTTACCAGATCCTTATACTAGCTTGGAGAGGGGCATTTCTGTCATTCCAGTCCCCTCTAGCTTTCCTGTCTCACCAAACAGAGGGAAGCTATACCACTGTCAAGAAACACTTGTGAAGGTCACAGCCTAGAGGACAAGCCCACGATAAGACTGAAATTTAATTGTATGATTACATGACACAAACCATTCCCTACACCTTACCACCATACCAACAAAGTGCCTGTATAATAGCAGTAGATTACATCTGAAAGAGCTGCAAAACACAGACTCTTTCTGAGGAGGAGTACTTATGAAAATCCCAAATCAAGATAGGAGCCAAAAACAAGGACATTGGAGGAATGTGAGGTCTCTGGCACCTCTACCTACAGCAAACACAAAACAGTCCAACTCCTAGGAATATTAACACAAATTACTTCACTAAAGACTATATACCTCACTTCTTATTACCTGCTAAACATATCTGGCTTTCAACAGAAAAAGAATTGCATAACATGCTGAAAGTCAAGGAAATACACAATCCAAAGAAACAAATCGAGCATCAGAATCAGATTCAGATGCAGTATCAATGTTGGAATTATCAGACAGGGAATTTAAAATAATTATAAATTAATACACTAAGGAATTAAGTGGAAAAAAATAAATGGCATGCAAAAATAGGTAATATAATCAGAAAGGTAGAAATTCTAAAAAAGATTCAAAAGGAAAAGCTAAAAATAAAAAAACTGTAGCAGAAATGAAGAATGACTTTGGTGATCTCATCCACAGACTGAGTAAGATTGAAGAAAGAATCAGTTAGATTGAAGACAGGTCAGTAGAAACATTCTAAATTGAAATAAAAGGAGAGAAAAAATTAAAAAAGCAGAACAGGGCATCCAAGAACTATGGGACAACTTCAAAGGGTGTAACATAGTCACAATTGGTGTACCAGAAGGAAAAGAAAGAGAGACTGGAAAAGAAGAAGTAGTTGAAGTGATAATGGCAGAGACCTATCTAAAAGATAGAACAGACACACAGCACAGATTCAGGAATTCAGAGATTAGCAAGCAGAAGAAATAGTAAAACAAACAAACAAACAAGAAAGCAGGAGCAGTAATACTCATATCAGACAAAATAGACTTTAAAACAAAGGCCATAAAGAAAGATAAAGGACACTATATAATGATCAAAAGAGCAATACAAGATGAGGATATTATACTAGTTAAGAAATATGCACCTAATATAGGAGCATCTAAATATATAAAACAAATACAAACAGACATAAAGGGAGAAATTGGTGGAGTATAATAATAGTAGTAGACTTTAACACCCCACTAACATAATTGGACAGGTCTTCCAGACAGAAAATCAGTAAGGCAACAGAGATACTAAATGGCACAACAGAACAATTGGACATGGATATTTTTAGGACATTACATCCCCCCAAAAAGAATATACATTCTTTTCAAGTGCTTATGAAGCATTCTCTAGGAAAGACCATATGCTCAGGCACAAAAGAAGCCTCAACAAATTTAAGAGGGTAGAAATTATTTCAAACATCTTCTGTGACCACACAATGGCATGACACTAGAAATCACAGAAAGAGAAACAAGAAAAAAATGATTGCAAGGAGACTAAACAACATGCTACTACAAAAACAATGGTTCAACAATGAAATCAAAGAAGAAATTAAAAAATACCGTGAGACAAATGACAATGAAAACACAATCACACAAAATCTATGGGATGCAGCAAAAGCAGTCCTTAGAGGGAAGTCCATAGTGTTGTTTCAAACAAGCCTTCCTGAAACAATAAGAACAATCTCAAATAAACAACCTAATGTACCACCTACAAGAATTAGAAAAAGAAGAAGAAACAAAACCTAAAGTCAGCAGAAGGAAAGAAATAGTAAAGATAAGGGAGGAAATAAATAAAATAGAAATTAAAAAAAAAAAGAAAAAAAACCCATCAAACCAAAAGCTGGTTTTTTGAAAGAGTACACAAAATTGACAATCCTCTGGCCAGGCTCACCAAGAAGAAAAGAGAGAGCACACAAATAAACAAAATAAGAAATGAAAATAGTGAGATTATAACCAAAATCACAGAAATACAAAAAATCATAAGAGAATACTATGAGCAGCTATATCACAATAAATTGGACAACTTACAAGAAATAGACAAATTTCAAGAAACATACAGTCAACCAAAATGGAATAAAAAAGAAATAGATCATTTGAACAGCCCAATCACTAGAAATGAAATAGAATCAGCAATATAAAAAACTCCCTGCAAACAAAAGTCCAGTACTAGATGGCTTCACTGGGGAATTCTATCAAACATACAAAGAAGAGCTCATACTGATACTTCTCAAACACTTCCAAAAGATTGAAAAGGAGGGAATACTCCCAAACTCATTCTATGAAGCCACCATCACCCTGATACCAAACCTAGACAAAGACACTACCAAAAAAAGAAAACTATAGGCCAATACCCTTGATGAATATACATGCAAAAATCCTCAAAAAATATTAGCAAACAAAATCCAACAACACATAAAAAATATTATACACCATGATCAAGTTGAATTCATCCCAGGGACATAAGGATGGTTGAATGTATGCAAATTGATCAACGTGATACACCACATCAACAAGAGAAAGAATAAAAATCACATGACCATCTCAATAAATTCAGAAAAGGCATTTGATAAAATTCAACACCCATTTATGATAAAAACTCTAACCAACGTGGGTATAGAAGGAGCAAATTTCAACATAATGAAAGTTCTTTATAACCAACACACAGCAAGCATAATACTCAATTGTGAAAAGTTGAAAGCCTTTCTGCTAAAATCTGAAACAAGATAAGGATGCCTACTCTCACCACTTCTATTTAATATAGTATTGGAAGTCCTAGCCATAGCAATTAGACAAGAAAAAGAAAGAAAAGGGATCCAAATTGAAAGAGAAGAGGTAAAATTGTCATTATATGTGGATGACATGATAATATATACAGAAAACCCTAAAAGCTCCACACAAAAACTACTAGAGATGATAAAAGAATTCAGAAACGTAGCAGGATACAAGATTAACATACAGAAATTAGCTGCATTTCTTCACACTAACAATGAAATATCAGGAAAAGAAAGTAAAGAAACAATCTCTTTTAAAATTGCATCCAGAAAAACAAAATACTTAGGAATAAATCTGACCAAGGAAGTGAAAGACAGACACAGAGAGCTACAAAACATTGACTAAGGAAATTAAAGATAACTTAAAGAAATGGAAAGATATTCCATATTCTTGGATTGGAAGAATTAATATTGTTAAAATGGCTATACTGCTCAAAGCAATCTACAGATTAAATACAATCCTTATCAAATTACCCAGGACATTTTTCACCAAACTAGAACAAATAGCCCTAAAATTTATATGAAATTACAAAAGACCCAGAATTGCCAAAGCAACACTGAAGAAAAAGAACAAAGCTGGAGGAATAACCCTCCCAGACTTCAGATAATACTACAGAGCTACAGTAATCAAAACAGCATAGCATTGGTACAAAAACAGACATATGGATCAAGGGAACAGAATAGAGACCCTGGAAATAAACCCACAAACTTTTGGTCAATTAATCTTTGACAAAGGAGGCAAGAACATACAGTGGAGTAAAGGCAGTCTCTTCAGCAAATGGTGTTGGGATAACTGGACAGCTGCATGTAAATCAGTGAAGCTAGAACACTCCCTCACAGCATACACAAAAATTGACTCAAAATGTCTCAAAGACTTAAACATGAGACAAGACACTATAAACCTCTTAGAAGAAAACATAGGCAAAACATCATCTGATGTCAATCTTAGCAATGTTCTCCTAGGGCAGTCTACCCAGGCAATTGAAAGAAAAGCAACAATAAACAAATGGGACCTAATTAATCTTATAAGCTTTTGCACAGCAAAGGAAACCATAAGCAAAACAAAAAGACAACCTATGGAATGAAAGAAAATATTTGAAAAGGATGAGACTCACAAGGGCTTAATTTCCAGGATATAGAAACAGCTCATGCAACTTAATAAGAAAAAAACAAACAATCCAATCCAAAAATGGGTAGAAGACCTAAACAAGCAATTCTTCAAAGAAGACATACAAATGGCCAATAGGCTCATGAAAAAATGCTCAATATCACTAATTGTCAGAGAAATGCAAATCAAAACTACAAAGTATCAGCTCACACCAGTCAGAATGTCCATCACTCAAAAGTCCACAAACAATAAATGCTGGAGAAGCTGTGGAGAAAAGGGATCCCTTCTACACTGTTGGTGGGAATGTAGTTTGGTGCAGCCATTGTGGAAAACAGGATGGCAATTCCTCAAAGACTAAAAATAGACATTACCATGTGATCCAGCAATCCGACTCCAGGGCATATATCGAGGGAACCTTAATTCAAAAAGATATATGAACCCCAATGTTTATAGCAGCACAATTTACAATATCCAAGACATGGAAACAGCCTAAATGTCCATCTTTGATGACTGGAAAAAGAAGAAGTGGTATATTTATACAATGGAATACTACTCAGCCATAAAATGACAACATAACACCATTTGCAGCAACATGGATGCTCCTGGAGAATGTCACTCTAAGTGAAGTAAGCCAGAAAGAAAAATACCACATGAGATCACTTATATGTGGAATCTAAAAACAAAACAAAACAAAACATAAACACAGAACAGAAATAGACTCATAGACATAGAATACAAACTTGTAGTTGCCAAGGGGGCGGGGGGTGGGAAGGGACAGACTGGGATTTCAAAATGTAGAATAGATAAACAAGATTATACTGTATAGCACAGGGAAATATATACAAGATCTTATGGTATCTCACAGAGAAAAAATGTGACAATGAATATATATGTTCATGTATAACTGAAAAATTGTGCTCTACACTAGAATTTGACACATCATTGTAAAATAACTATAACTCAATAAAATAAATAAGAAAGGAAGAAAGGAAGAAAGGAAGAAAGGAAGAAAGGAAGAAAAGAAAAGAAAAGAAAGAAAGAAAGAAAGAAAGAAAGAAAGAAAGAAAGAAAGAAAGAAAGAAAGAAAGAAAGAAAGAAAGAAAGAAAGAAAGATAGAAAGAAAGATAGAAAGATAGAAAGAAAGAAGGAAGGAATTGTATGGGGTATTTGGGAAATCTCTGTACTAACTTTGCAAACTTTTTATAAGTCTAAAATTGTCCTAAAATTTAAAAAATATATTTTAAAAATCTGGTAGAACTTACTCATGGAACAATTTGGGCCTTATGCTTTTGGGGGAAGAATTGCTCTTTGTCAATTTTCTGAGTTTCTTATATGGTAATTGGTTTGGTTATATATTCTATCTATATGTTCTAGGAGTGAGTTCTGGTAATTTTTATCTTCATAGAAAATAAAATTTAAAAGTCCATGTTTTAAAGTTTGTGTGGAGCGCAACAAGATTTTGAGAAATGCAATTAGGGTTAGCCCAGTAAACTCCTAACTTATGGGCATTTTGCAGCTCCTCTAGTGCATACAAATAAATCTCCCAACTGCAAACTCTCTCTCACTCTTTTCTGAACTGTTGCTACTTTTAGCAGAAACCCTAGCAGCAATTTCAAAGCTTCCATTCCAGACTTACTCTCAGTTTCCCCTGTTACAAGTCGGACTATGACCTGGTACCCAAAATTCCCATGTTGACCCTCTATTAATACCTCCACCTTACCTAGCAATGCATCAGTACCTGGAACTGGGATGGCTTTTTCTGTCCTCTGCTGGATTCATTTGCCTAGACCCCTGCAGAGTTGGAGCTCCCTGCACACACCCATACTCTCAATGCTAACTGATTATCCAGAGCCACTTGCTATCCTACTCTGGTCCAACTTGTTTTCTAGACCTCATCTGTGCCACCTGTTTCATTTGCTACCAGGGTACAATTCTTTGGAGCCTTCTCCACATGTCTCTACTTGCTAAGTGGTGCCCCCTGGAGTTATGAAACATGGCAGTCACCATCCCTTTTCTCTCTCCAAGGAATCCCTTCTGGCTCTCAGGAGTTTTCACTTCATTCCTAATAAATGGATCATTACTTTGTACTAGCTCAAGTCAAGGTCTTACTTGATGACTTTTGCAAGGTAAAAGGGGGAATTCTGTCCACCCACAATGTTTTTTCCTTTCTGTACCCCTCTTTGATGTGAATTTATATTCCAGGGATCTGTGTTAGACAGGTGTTTCTTGGGGTTTACATGTACATTTTTCTCTTTCAGCAGAAGGTGCCTTATAACAACTAGCAACAGAGAAGAGCAATTTAAGAAAATGCTGCTAAAGCACAGAGGCTAAAGCAGATTGATTTCAGTTTCCAAGCTGACCACTGCAGCTGACTACCAATATATCTGCCTGTCCAGGGATGCTTGAAGGGATTTAGCATTTTGCTTGGGCTTTTGTAGCAAGGATTCTGAGATCATTGCCTTAATAGAAGACACACACCCAGGGGAACAATCACAAACTGCTTTAGCAAAAGAATTTCTACAAACTGTTTCTTGTAAGAGACAAAATCACTTTCAAAGCAAGGTACTTTTTAATCAGAAATCTTTGAAAATGTTTTAAACAGTTATTGTTCAAATGTTACCAATTACCCCTGGTGGGTTCAGGCTACAACATGGGAAAATTTGAGATCAGTGGGATGTTGGAGATCTTTATGGCTACTAGGGTTATTAATGGAAGTGACGGGGGTTAGAACAACAGCCTGGTAAGAGTGTGGGTTCTATGTTATATGAAAAGTGGGGAGGGGTAGTCAGGCAGGTGTCAGATGAAATGTATTGGAGTTCTATGAAGATTTATGCTTCAGGAAACTGTTTACTGATTGGTTTCTAGAGTCTTTTAAAAGCCTACAATCCTTTTTTAAAAACATTTTTTATTGATTTATTATCATTTTACAATGTTGTGTCAAATTCCAGTGTAGAGCACAATTTTTCAGTTATACATGAACATATATATATTCATTGTCACATTTTTTTCTCTGTGAGCTACCACAAGATCTTGCATATATTTCCCTGTGCTATACAGTATAATCTTGCTTGTCTATTCTGCATTTTAAAATCCCAGTCTATCCCTTCCCAACCCCGCCCCCGTGGCAACCACAAGTTTGTATTCTATGTCTATGAGTCTATTTCAGTTTTGTATTTATGTTTTATTTGTTTGTTTTAGATTTTATATATGAGCAATTTCATATGGTATTTTTCTTTCTCTTTCTGGCTTACTTCACTTAGAGTGACATTCTCCAGGAGCATCCATGTTGCTGCAAATGGTGTTATGTTGTCAGGTTTTATGGCTGAATAGTAGTCCATTGTATAAATATACCACTTCTTCTTTATTAAGTCATCTGTTGATGGACATTTAGGCTGTTTCCATGTGTTGGCTATTGTAAATAGTGCTGCTATGAACATTGGGGTGCAGGTGTCATTTTGAAGTAGGGTTCCTTCTGGATACAAGCCCAGGAGTGGGATTCCTGGGTCATATGGTAAGTCTCTTCCTAGTCTTTTGAGGAATCTCCATACTGTTTTCCACAGTGGCTGCACCAAACTGCATTCCCACCAGCAGTGTAGGAGGGTTCCTCTTTCTCCACAGCCTCTCCAGCATTTGTCATTTGTGGATTTTTGAATGACGGCCTTTCTGACTGGTGTGAGGTGATACCTCATTGTAGCTTTGATTTGCATTTCTCTGATAATTAGTGATACTGAGCATTTTTTCATGTGCCTATTGATCATTTGTATGTCTTCCTTGGAGAATTGCTTGTTTAGGTCTTCTGCCCATTTTTGGATTGGGTTGTTTTTTTTTTCTTATTAAGTCATATGATCTGCTTATATATTCTATATATTCTGGAGATCAAGCCTTTGTCAGTTTCATTTGCAAAAATTTTCTCCCATTCCATAGGTTGTCTTTTTGTTTTGCTTATGGTTTCCTTCGCTGTGCAGAAGCTTGTAAGTTTCATTAGGTCCCATTTGTTTATTCTTGCTTTTATTTCTATTGCTTGAGTAGACTCCCCTATGAGAACATTTCTGAGATGTATGTGAGATAATGTTTTGCCTATATTTTCTTCTAGGAAGTTTATTGTATCTTGTCTTATGTTTAAGTCTTTGATCCATTTTGAGTTTATTTTTGTGTATGGTGTAAGGGAGTGTTCTAACTTCATTTATTTACATGCTGCTGTCCAGTTTTCCCAACACCATTTGCTGAAGAGACTGTCTTTATTCCATTGTATATTCTTGCCTCCTTTGTTGAAGATTTGTTGACCAAAATTTGTGGGTTCACTTCTGGGCTCTCTATTCTGTTCCATTGGTCTATATGTCTGTTTTTGTACCAATGCCATGCTGTCTTGATGACTGTAGCTCTATAGTATTGTCTGAAGTCTGGGAGAGTTATTCCTCCAGCCTCTTTCTCTTCAGTAATGCTTTGGCAATTCTAGGTCTTTTGTTGTTCCATATAAATTTTGTTATGATTTGTTCTAGTTCTGTGAAATATGTCCTGGGTAATTTGATAGGGATTGCATTAAATCTGTAGATTGCCTTGGGCAGTGTGACCATTTTAACAACATTGATATTTCCAATCTAGGAGCATGCGCTATCTTTCCATTTTTTAAAATCTACTTTAATTTCCTTCATCAATGGTTTATAGTCTTCTGTGTATAATTCTTTCACCTCTTTGGTTAGATTTATTCCTAGGTACTTTATTACTTTTGGTGCTATTTTAAAGGGGAGTGTTTATTTTCTTTTTCTGTTGATTCATCTTTAGTGTAATGAAATGCAACTGAGTTTTGAACGTTAATCTTGTAACCTGCTACCTTGCTGTATTCTTCAATTAGCTCTATTAGTTTTTGTGTGGATCTTTTAGGGTCTTCCATATATAGTAACATGTCGACATATAGTGACACTTTTACCCTTCTTTTCTAATTTGGATCCCTTTTATTTACCTCCCTACAAATAAAAGTCAAGGACCGGATGGCTTCACCAGGGAATTCTACCAAACATACAAAGAAGAACTCATACCAGTCCTTCTCAAACTCTTCCAGAAGATTGAAAAGGAGAGAATCTCCCAAACTCATTCTATGAAGCCACCATCACCCTGATACCAAAACCAGGCAAAGACACTACCAAAAATGAGAATTATAGGGCAATATCACTGCTGAACATAGATGCCAAAATCCTTACCAAAACATTAGCAAGTAGAATCCAACAACACTTAAAAAAGATTATACATCATGATCAAGTGGGGTTCATCCCAGGGACACAAGGGTGGTTCAGCATATGCAAATCAATCAATGTAATACATTACATCAACAAGAGAAAGGACAAAACCACATGGTCATCTCAATAGATGCAGAAAAAGCATTTGATAAAGTTCAGCACCCACTTATGATAAAAACTCTCACCAAAATGGGTATAGAGGGAACATATCTCAACATAATAAAAGCTATATATGACAAACCTACAGCCAGCATAGTACTCAATGGTGAAAAACTCAAAAGCTTCCCCCTAAAATCTGGGACAAGACAAGGATGCCCACTACCAGCACTCCTATTCAACATAGTCCTGGAAGTCCTAGCCACAGCAATCAGGCAAGAGAGAAAAGCCTACACTCCTTGATTTTATATTACAGGAATTCAAAAGGACTAGAAGATCAATTAAGGCTAATAAAACTGGGAATAATTCTTAGAGGAGGTGGAACTGGAAGTTCTGGGGCAAAATTCTGCCCAGGGTCTTGCCTGTCTGCTGATCTACTGAATGAGAACAAACTGGAGAGGTCTTTTTAAGATAGAGATTCCTGAAACTTACTCCTCTACACTCTACCCACTGTAAACTAGGAGGAACCTGGAAGATCCACTCTGATATCAGTGTTTTCACTAGAAGCTTGGGTTTCATAGAATGACCAAATACC
Source organism: Camelus bactrianus (assembly GCF_048773025.1). Taxonomy (NCBI): domain Eukaryota; kingdom Metazoa; phylum Chordata; class Mammalia; order Artiodactyla; family Camelidae; genus Camelus; species Camelus bactrianus. Next base: position 101,218,306 of record NC_133575.1, on the reverse strand, counting down.
TGGGACACAGCAGGATTGCCACAGGTGCTCACTGGCTGTTCTGGAGATGGGTTGGAGGTGGAGTCTAAGCATGAGCAGGAGGCTGTGGCTCAAAGGAGAATGATGTGGAGGTGGGGGATACTGGTTGGGTAAAGATCTGTGCCTCCAGTGGAGCTATAGCTACCCGTTGGAGAGGAAAATGTTTGTGAAGTCTGGAGAAGGTTTTCAGGGTCTAGTTCCCCTGATATGGATGCAGCAGCCTGAAGTCTACTCTTGCAGTCCAGTGAGCTTGGTGAACCCTACCCAGAGGATGAGGTCTGAAACTCACCTTGATCTGAAATACAGAGGGCCTGATCCACCGTAGACATTTCCACATCTCTGGCATTGGAGGGCATGGTTGCTCTACTAATTCCTGATTAGGGGCTGCCAGACCTGTACCTTGACCCACCATTCTTTGGATGCTCAGAGTGAAAGGTGTTTAATCCAGCATGCCTTTGGCTATGAGTCTGGAGTTAAGAAAACCTCTGTGTCACTCTGGTGAACTTGGACAATTACCTTATCTAATTTATGTCATTAATGGGAGGGGGTACTATGTTGCTGCTGGATTTCATTGTATCCTCTGTTCTCCTGGTCAGAATCCCCTCCTGGAAATTTTTTCTCACCTTCGTGTGGCCCTCTCTCTTGCAGCAGGGCTCTTGTACAGATTTTTTTTAACAGTATGAGTTGGTAGGGAGAGAGTTAATCCCACCTGTCATGGTCTCTAAATATTATTTTATATGCTTCTTGGAGGCCTAATGCTCTCACCTCCTGCTATTAATCAAAAGTTTTATTATTGTCTCACTTAGCCAATATGCAAAGCACTCACTCTCCCTTCCCCAGACATGCGTCACTGTCCCTAGCCCAGGGCCTCTCATGAAGCCAGTGCTCAGCTGTTGAATAATTTCATGACTTCAGTGCTGCAGTAGCTGCTTGTAAAGGCCACGTTTTCATTTTCTCAGAAAAACAAGCTGCAATTTAGGTACACTATCACTAGATGGAAGTAGTCTGTTAGAGCAACCTGAGGCCAAGTCCAAAAATTTGAGCTCTGGATAAGTTGTAGATAAATAAGTACAGTGTTTAGATGTTTTCTAGAATCAAATAAATCTATTACAACTGTTCAACTCCAATTTAGACAGCAGAGTAGACAATTCTTTTAAATGAAATAGAAGCCCCAATAGACTCTGTTACCTTTCCTTCTTGATCACTTGCTTCCCCTTCATCATCTCAACTGGAATCATAACTTAGAGTCCAAAACCTCTTCCAACAGGTACTTTTTATTCAGACTTGGAGGTGTTTTTACTTCAAAGCCCCCATCCCCAGATGCTTATCCCTCAATGGTTAGCAGAAACCAAACTGTTGATCTCAACCACAGGCTGTCTCTTCACTTTGCTTCCACTGTTTGAGCTAATTATAGGGAACAACTCTTTGCCCACTAAGGAAGAGAAATAAGCTTCACAGAGGTGTGATGGTGCTGAAAGTGTACAAGCTACCCCTCCCTTCATATCTTTTCCTCAAATCAGAAAAGATACTTTCTCACTTGATACCTTCTACATTACCTCCTCCCATCAGTTCTCTGAACCCACTGGGGGCTGCTGGCTTAATTTCCACAATAGCTGCAGTTAATTAGTATCCCAGGGTAACTGACTTCCCTTAGCAACAGAGGTAACAATGGCTTCAGCTCACAAATTACCTTAGTTACAGTTTCTCTCCACTGATAAAAACATATTCAATGATACTCAAACACAGGTTTTAAACAGAAAATTAATCTGATGTCCACTCATCAGCAAATATTTATTAACCTCCTTCTGTGTGCAAATCACAGAACTGACCACTGGGTATAGTTAAATCATTTATGGTCCTTCCTCTTGGGGAACTCAAAAAGGAATTGGAAAGAAAAAATATGAACTAAAAATGTCTTCTACAAGATAGTGTTAAATATATAGCTTGGTATCAAGACCTGGAGGGTGTCTGAGGAAGGTGAAGGTCTTTGGGGCTGGGGAAGGTGGGTCTTGAGCGTCAAAGCCCAACTATGGAGCTTGACAGATTTTTAACTGAAACCTTAACATTACCACTAGCTGTGTGATCTCAAGCAAGTTACTTAAACTTTCTGAGCTTCAGTTTCCTTTCCTGTAAATGGGGAAGACTGAAGCCCACCTCAAAAGGCTTATGCAAAGATTAGAAATACACAGATAAAGCACCTAGTACATTGCCTGATCAATAGCCCCTCTTTTCATCATTGATAATTTAGGCTGCATAGGCTTTAGCTAGGTGAAGAGGAAAGGGGTGAAATTTCCACTTGGAAGAAAGGGCATCAAAATGCCGAGGGCAACAGCGACAGGTTGGGAAGGGGAGGCAAAGGAAATTAGCTTACAATGAAAGTTTGGGAGTAGGGGTAGATTGAATTGAAAAGGTAGCTCAGATTTTGTCACAAAGACTCTCAGTTTAAATGTCAGAGATGGAAGAAAACTTTAGAAATAATCTGATGGCCCAAGCTCTTTATTTGATTGATGACATGCCTTTCCTTCCATTGGTCCTAAGTCAGATGACTCTTTTCATTGTGAAGTAGAGTTTTATTTTCAAATTTTGAAAAGTTAGTGTTGTTACACTTCCATAATGCCCCCTCTCAGCAGAGCTTTAGTGTAGGTCTAGCTATTGATATGAGGATGACTAAACCCTTACCAGAGACTCTGAAGAAGAGAGACTCCTTGACCTGGTCCGGACCATGAGTCTGACTGGTTGAAAGGGGGTGAAGAGGTGATGAAGAAACAGTTTGCTGCTCCCACAGTTCTGCAAGAAATCCCAGGTTTTATGCTACCCAAGGCCATCTTCACCCTCGATTTAAATCAAGGAGGATGTCTGGTTACTCTTGATTACCAAATTATCATTGCTATCACTGCAAATGATGATAAATAATAATCTACAGTTGTATTCACATAACACTTCTTGCCTTTCCAAAGAACACTCAAGTCTGTTCTCTTACTTTCTTCTCACACCAAACCTGGAGATAGTTAAGCTATTCCCACCCATACCTCACACACATACCACGTCAGTTCTACAGATGAAGAATGAGACCCAGCAAGTTGAAATTACCTGCTCTAGAACACATAGAGAATTAATGATTAGAACCCAGGTCTTCTAACTCTCTACCCAGGGCTGCTGACTGTAATTGGGAGCAGAGCCTATGCAGGAGAAAATGACATAGGATAATCTATGGGACATTCAAACTCCTGTCTCTAAGAAGCCTTGTTCTTCATCACCCTTCCTGGATATCTCTTAGATATCACACATTCTCACCAGCAGCCTTCCTACTCCTACAGATCATCAACAATCATCCAAAAAGCCTGGGGCCAGCACAGTGCTTGGGCTCTTTTCCCACATCTAACCATTCCACAGCATATAACAAACCCTTGACAAATTTCCAATGAGAGAAAAAAATAGCAGGAACCAAATGCCCTCCATCTGTGACGTGATGTGGCCAAGCATAGGCTTATTTCAAAAGGTACACCATAGAACAGTCATGAGGCTCAAACCCCCACTCCAAATCTAGCTGGTGGTTTTTTTCCTGTTATTAGTTAAGAGAATCTTACTAAGATCTTATTTTTTTTATAAAACAAAGGCAAGCATAATTATTACAATTCAGTAAATTTACAGAGGAGCCCTGTTGATACATGTTGCTGTATATTTTGTGGGTTTTGTTTGTTTGTTTCTTTGTTTCATACTGAGCATTCTAACATTAGATCAATATATTTATCTGATTTTCCCCATATGTGTATGATGATATTACTTCCTCATATTTGAATAGAAAACTCACCAACCTTTAAACGGAAACCAAATGCCAAAAAATTCCACCTTCTAGAAAAGCATCAAAGGAAATGACTTTCCAAATGTGTATAATTTTTAATATCTAGCTTTCCACAAATAAATTGACACTTATTTAATACCTATAAAGTTACATACCTGTGTGCTGTGCCCAGTGCACTTTGCCTGTATATCTCATTTAATTCTTAATCTCTATGAAATAGGGATTACTATCCCCATTTTATAGATGAGGAAACTGGAGAACAAAGATGTTAAGCCATTTACCTTTTACAGAACAGAGCTACTACGTGGCAGATCTGGGACTTTAATCCAGGTCTTCTAACTCCAGAGCCAATGCTTTTCTTATTCTACTACAGCAGCAAGTACAGGAGCTTGTTCAAAAGTAAAGTTAATTTTTAGTAAAGAACTAGGTAAGCAAGTATTCATGAATTACAGACATTCCAAATTTCAGATCCAATTCACTTGGCCACTTAAAAAATAAAAGACTTAATCAATCATAAAGAATTCCACTTAAACTTATTGTCTAAAATGATTAATAAGAATGACATTTCCCTACCAACTCCAAATGATAAAATCAATTTGGGAACTTTACCAATAATTTGAACTTGAAACACTAATTTTAAGACAAAGCCTATATATCAAAAATTGTCATCATATGACACAAATATAACAGAATCTTACTTTTCAATTTCTATTAAACTGATTTTTCTTTTAAAGCAGAGTTGGAAAGCCAAAAAACCCTTCAAATCCATTGAGCCCCTTGCATTTTGTTTAAGAGGTTTCATTTTTCAAGCCAAAGCCCAGAAGACAAAACAAGCTCAGTTAATTCACACCCCAGAGTTGTAATTGCTCTGCTCAAGCCAGTGTCTAAGTGCCTGTATTAAGGGCTTCCTACTGACCAGAAAGTGTTAATTCATCAATCTATATAACTTTATTTTGTACTTTTAAGCTACTGCTCATTTTCCTCTTGATTAGGGTTACCTATAAAACAGAAGACACCCGTAATTTTAAATTTGAGGTAAACAACAAACTTTAGATAAGTATGTTCTGTGCAATAATTAGGATATGCTTATACTAAATAAAAATCATTGTTTATCTAAAATTCAAATTTAACAGGACATTCGGTATTTTTATTTGCTAAATCTGACAACATTATTCTCGATAAATTAATGCCATATAATAGAGATTGCCCAACTTCTTACCCTAAAATAAGTTCTGGAACTGTCTATGAGTTGGATGGAAAAGGCAATTTAAAGGCATTAGGAAAAAACATGGAAAAATTATATGAAATCTTAAAGTGGGAAGGAATATGAAAAGCTCAGAAAATGAAAAGTTTGATAAATGTAAATGCATGTAAGATTTTAAAATTTGCTTTTACATGAAAATACAGTAAACACTGTTGAAAAACAATTTTGAAAACATCTACAATACATCTGACCCACAGTGGACTGTTATTTAATATGTAAAGATCTCTTACAAATCAATAGGTAAAAGAGCAAAAGCATAAATAGAAAAATGAATAAAGGCTATAAGTATACAGCTCACTGAAAAACAACTAAACATAGCCAATAAACACAGAACAATATGTGTCACCTCACTAATTTAAGCAACACAAGTGAAAACAGTAGTGAAATATCATTTCCTTCCATCAGATTGGAAAAGATCAAAAGTTAAATAATGCCTAGTGTTGGTAAGGATAGAGAGATGAGCATTTGACACCATGTAGCTGGGGTTATAAATTGGTGCAACTTCTTTGGAGAACATAATTTTGCAACATCTATGACTATTAAAAATGCATTTATCCTTGACTCAAAAATTCTCCTTTTATAAATTTATTTTATGGAAATACTTGTGTAAATTTGAAAAGGTGTACATATGCAAGGGTGGTTATTACAGCATTACTTGTACCAGCAAAAAATTGGGACCAAGCTAAATGTCTATTTTTAGAGGAACGGATAAGTAAATTAGTGTACATTCATGTATTGAAATAATATTCAGTCAATTAAAAATATAGTGGTTTTCACATTTCATTGAAATTAAAGAAAAAGTAAGGATCACAACGGAGTATATAATGTCCTCCCTTTTTTGATTAAAAAGATATGTATATATATAAATACATACATATGTTTGTATGTGCAGAGATAGACTGGCTTTCATTGTTATACCCTTTTGTACTCTGAAACTTTTTGTATGAAGTGCATGTATTACTTTTTCAACAACAAACCTTAATCTATGAAAAATACCTATTTTGGGTCTTTTGTAAAGCTTACTTAGCTCATCTCTCATTTCTTCTCTTGTTCTTATCTCAATATTTGCCAGTTACCACTGTTGTGCCAGTAGGGCCCTGCAGGGAGCTGATGATAATTGGTGGCTTGCTCCCTTTCATAACACAGTCCAACAATCAGCAATTCAATTTCCTTGTACCAGAAAGGCCCTCAGTTGTTGTTAGTACCCAGGAATGTAACTTCTCTCAAATCCCCGAATTTCAGGAGGCAGAATGTTTTCCTCAAACCATGAAGTTTATGGCATACCGCATTTCTTGGACCATAGCAATCTATTACACTCACAGCTCTTGGGTTCTTTACTAACTCTCCAGCAGATGCCGCTCTCCTCAGTACCTTTATCCATGTTCTCATCCCTTCCTAGAATGCCCTTCCCTATTAGCTGGCACTACAAACTTTACCCATCCCTCAAGATTCAAGTCCCACTTTTCCTCCAGGTTAACTTTCATGATTACTTCAACCCTGCTCAGAACACTGTTCTTTTCTTTCTCTGACTTTGTGTCTTACTTTCATAAAAGAATAATAGATATTCCAAATAATTCTTTCTTAAAACTTTCTCTAAAGTGTAACCAACATATAAGAATTAAATATAAGATGTTATCTAAGTTGCACTGGTTTTAGAGTCAAACAGAACAAATTTCAAAATTTTTTCTAACTTTTATAGGACTTTAGGCAAATTATTTAATTTGTCTGTGTCTCAATTTCTCCATTCTTAAACTGTGGATAATAATATCTACCATATAGGGATATCATTGCTATTAAATGTGACTTACACCATACCTAGTATATCATAGATGGTCAGTAGTTTTTACTCTAGGAGAATCTCCTTCTCTGACCAAATTCCTTTACTTTCACTGTGAAAAGATCACTAAACTGGACGTTAATGACCCCAGAATGAAATTTAGAGTACACATTGTGGATTTCTTTCTTTACTTTCCCTATTTATTTCCTTCTCTTATTTCATCTCCCTTCATTATCTTAAGGCCTATTTGTGTTCTGAATCTATCACTCGTCATCTGTGTGACCTTGGGCTAATTACTGAATTTTTTAGAGCCTCAGTTTTTCCATCCTAAAACAAAGTTGATAATGCTATCCTCATAGGGTTGTTGGGAAGTTTAAATGAGATTATGTATGTGAATGTATGAAGTGGTTAAATGCTACAAATCTTATTTCTTATTAAAGTTCTTATTAAACGTTCATGTAGAGTGAAATTTTAAAATGAACAAAAGCCTTTGGAGTCTCAGTGACAGTGATTTATTTTGCAGTTCAGATTGATGTGTCATTTTTAGTTGGTTCATATGCTGGATTTCCAGCTGTCATCTATCAACACTTTGGCCACAGCCTGTTCTTGGCTGCCTGTCTATGTGGAATTAGTTATCCTTCCTAGTTTTCTCCAGATAAAATCCCTTCTTCCCAAAGACAGAGATCCTCTCACCGAGTGTTTTCAACTGGCAAACCTCTTCTTTTGAATCTACCTCATTCTTTCTTCCTCATTTTTCTGTCTTAGAGATGTTGAAACGTTTTTAAAAATTGATTTATTCAATCATCAACTCAGCCCACAAATATTTATTGAGCACCTACTATGTGCCATATCTAGTGTCTAAGTTTTGGGGCTACAGAGGTATAAAGGTACATTCACAGCCCTCAACGACTTCATAGTTGAGTAGGGGAGGTATGTGTAAACAAATGCTTGAAATTTATTTTTTGTAATAAATAAAAATAAACCTTTTTTTTCCAACTGCAGAGACAGCAGATTCAGAAAAAGTTTCTTGGAGAAGGTATCATTTAAATTTTGAAGAAGGAATAATATTTTGATAGATAAGGAAGGGAAGGATAGTTCATGCAGAGAGTACAGTGCATGAAAATGTATAAAGTTATGGAACTTGACACAACATTGTGATGACTGTAACTCAATAAAAATAGTTTAAAAAAGTTATGAAGCAGCACTGCTTATTTAGCTAATATACGACTGGATTATGAAGAGCGTTAGGAAGTGAATCTCAGGCCAGTTCATGGAAGTCACTATAGCCATGCAAAGGGGCTTGAGTAGAGGTGACCACAATAGGGTAGAGTTTCAAATAGAGGAGATGCATAATAAGTCTATAGTAATCGTTGTCAGCCCTCACTGTGCATCAGAATCATCTGAGGATCTTCAAAAATATGTATGTCCAGGCCCTACCCATGAAACTCTTACTTAACCAATTTATGTTGAAACCCAGATTTTGACATTTTTATTGTGCCCTGGTGTTTTAAAGAGTGTTCAGGGTTGAAAAAATGAGTGTAGAGTTTCTAAGAGATAATTTTGATGGTAGTTTGGAGGATGCACTGGGGCTTCAAGAAGGCAAAGGCCAGAAGTGAGCAGACCTTTGAGGAGCAGAAAGCTATTGCTATAATATGGGTGAAATAAAACCTAGAAATATAGTGATATGTTAAAAAAAAGATAAATTGTCATCTTCCCTAAACAAATTATTAGCTTCACAAAAATTAGGACCATGTTTAATAATTTTTCAATGTTGGATATATAACTGCAGTAATTACACTCTCTCTATATATACATGCATATATATGTGTATATATACATATATTTCTGTCTTAGTTCAGGGTGCTATTACTGGATACCATAAACTGGGTGGCTTAAACATCAGAAATTTATTACTAATAATTTTGGAGGCTGGGACATTCAGGATTAGGGTGCAAGTATGTTCAGTTTCTGCTGAGAGCCCTGTTTCTTGTTTGTAGATGGCCACCTTCTTATTGTATACTCACATGGTAAAGAGCAGACAGAAAGAGAGCAAGCTCTCCTGTGTCTTCTTATAAGTCTACTAATCCCATGCATGAAAACTCTACCTTCATGACCTAATCACCTCCCCACCTCCTAATACCATCACATTAGGGGTAAGAACACCAACATGTGAATTGAGGGGGCACATTCAGCTGATAAGTATATATGTAATAACATATATATGTAATGTTTTATAGATATATAAAACATATATACGGAGAGAGAAAGAGAGAGAGAGAAAGAATGAAAGAGAAAAAGCATGTGGCAAAATGATAGCAATGCCACTGAACTGTATCATTGAAATGGTTAAAATGGTAAATTTTAAGTGTGTGTACTTTCTAACAATAAAAATTGGAGAAAAATATACAGATTATATGGATGAGGACATAGACAAACAATCAAATAGGCAGATGACTCAAAGCTGAATATAAGAAAGAAATACATGGATAAGAGCTGAAAAGGTGGATAATACAATCAAGATAGTAACAATTATCAAGATAATGGAATGATGAATAGAGATGAATAATTTCATAGTTCTCCTTCAAGATTCAGAACATCAACTACACATATACAGGATGATTTGTCATGACAGCAATTGGTGTAAAAATGCTCTGGGGTTTTACATTTGTTCCTAGGCTAATGTGAGGCAAGTATGTTACACATTTTCTTTATAAAATCATACAAGTTGAGCTATCAAAAATAGAATATGAATGCCTAAAAGAACAGAAGTTTGAGTCTAACAGTTCTTTATACAGGTCAAGCCATATCTGGAGCACGGTGTTAACTGAAAGAGAGAAACAAGTATACAAGAGAGCCACCAAGATGAGGAAAGCTTAAATTATTTCATCTGAGACATTGGTAAGTGTATTGTATCTAATCAGTGGTCTGCTTGAGAAGAGTAGCTCGGAAGAGATGAAGCAGATGGGCAGATGAATACTGTGTGTTGGTTAACCAGAAACCAAGAAGCAAAATGTTAGAGGTTGAATAATCCATAGGATTCTCAAGAACTAGACCCAAAGGGTTAACAATGCAAAGTTCCCAAGAGCCTGGGCAGCAGCTGTGAGGCAGGCCAACTGCAGCTGCTGCTCAAGGTTTGGCCCCACAGCACTCCCCTTGTTGCTTCTGCCACTGTCTGCCAAAGCCAGGGTGGGGCCCTGAGAATCTAGAGATTAAAAGACATAAAAGGGACACATAAATGAAAACTCATTTCAAAATCTATAGGGCTGGGTGGCAATTATTGCTATGCCCAGTTTACAGATGAGGAAACTAAGGTCCTGAAAGCTTAGATAACTAGTCAAAAGTCACAATGATAAGGAGTGGCAGAAATGGAATTCAAACCCAGGTTATCATTCATTCATGAGTTGATATAATATTTAATGACATCTACTTATGCCCACTACTGAGGCTACAAAGGTAAATAATACATAGTCCTTGCCCTTAGTATACTTATAAATACCTTAAAACAATTCAATCAGGATTAAAATAAAGGATTTCACATTAAGTTATATATTCATGTGCTGGAGATCTGTAGCTTAAGTGGAGCTGGAGTGTAAGGCACATGGAGGAAATGATGGGAAGTACATCTGGAAAATTGATTTGGGCCCAGAATGTGTTGGCCTGAAAATGCTATGTCAAATTGGGTGGACTTTATACTGTATACAGTGAAGAATTATAAACATTTCCAAAGCAGAGGAATGACATGGTAAAATCCATTTAGCAAGATAACTTTAGGAGCAGGTGGAAGATGGATTGGGGGGAGCTGGGAAGAAAGATAACTAAACTTACTATTACAATAGTCCATACAAAGCATATGAAGGCCAGAACTAAGGCAATAACAGTAGAGACATGCAAGAACAGGGATAAACAGATGTGAGAGCTTTCTGGAAAGTTGAATCAGTAAGGCTTTGTGACTGACTAGACGTAAGGGATAAACATAAGGAAATCAATGATGATGACGAATTGGTAAAACATTAGATAATTAATGGAAATGAGAGATACAAGAAGAAGGCCAGGTTGAAGGAGGTAGAAGATGTTTGGTTTGGGATACACTGATCTTAAGGTGACTCTGATATCTAGAAGACAATCCAGTAAGCAGCTAGAAACAGGACTGAAACTGAAGAAAAGCATTTGGGTTAAGGTTGCACAATAGGGATTATCAACTCTTTGAAGCTGGTGGAAGTTTTAAGAGAAGACTGAGATTGAGTGTGTTCGGAAAGTGTGGAGAGGAAGAGAGGACAGAAGAGGGAAAAGAGAAGGGGGAGAAAGGGAAAGGAGGGGAGGGAAGGGAAGGGAGGAGATTCATAAACAATATACACAGACTGTGTCATGGTGTAACTGTAAATTAATGTATAAATGAGTCAGTGAAGGAACCCCAACAATTAAAGTTTGGATAGAAGAGGACTCATCAAAAGGCTGAAAAAGAATGGTGAGAGAATAAGAACCTCCTAGAGAGGATGGAATTGTGCGTGCCAAGAGAGAATAAAATTTTGAGACTAAAATATGATAGAGACAGGACTAAAAAGGCCATGGAAAATTGGAAAATTGCCTTGAGGGACTTGGATCTAGTTGGGGAGTCTAAACTCAGTCACTAATTGTAGCAATATATGAGTGATTTTTTTAAAAAAAATTCCATAAACAGTAAGGGAAGGAAAATAGGTATGCAGACAAAGAAGCAATCAGAGTAGCTTTCTCTGAAGGAGAACATTTGGGGCTGGAAACTTGGATTACTGAAAGGAAGAGAAATGCTCATAAGTATATTGGTCAGCATAAAGGCACATAGACTGGAATGGACTCTCTAGAAAGTGAGAAGTTGGAATATCCCCAATAGTTGGATCAAGAAAACCCACATATATCCATGCGTACCCCTTGTAGCATCATTATTGGTCCAATGTCTCAGTCTGATCACCAAGAGACTGCATTATTAGTCAGCATCTTGGTCTTTTCTTTTCCCCTCAGATTCTGCTCCCCAACACTTACCCCAGGGATTGAGTAACAAGGTCAAGATGATGATGTCTTTCATCCCTCATGCCTTAAGTTTTACACTTCAGCCAGAGAGAGAATGCAACTGTTACTGGCTAAAATCCCCAGTGTAGGTTTTGTAAACATGGGATGTAAAACCAAGGCTGGAAATAATTGGAAAAGGGTTGTGGAAAAGAGCCTAGAGTGTCGGTCTGTGAAGTGGGAACTTGATCTAGTAAGAATGGAAAGACATATGAGTATATTGAGAAGGGAGTGACACAGTGAGAACTTTGCTTCATGGCTGAGAAACAGAAGCAAAACTGATTCCGAGGGTACTTATCCTTTGAGTTTTGATTATTAAGCAAAAGCTACAACAAAATCAGGCCTCAGATCAGACCCCATTCTTGCTATCTATGCCAAGATGGAAGTTACAGCAAGGAAAAAAGGCAAGAGTGGAGGATGCAGTATACCTGGTCTCTTTACAATTTCCTGCGTTCTACAGCCTTCTTTTTCCAGCTTCACTCAGTTTCCCTGTCCCTTCCCATAATTTGGTGACCAGTCCTTCCCAGAAGGAATTTTAAATGATCCATAAATGTAAATAAATGTTGAGTTAAGAACATTTTTATGCCGTAAAAGACCAGTGATTTTAAACAAATATTAGAGTTAGTATTGGCAATCACAAGTTGGGCCTCTCACCAACCTGAAGGCAAGGTACTGACCCAGAAGGTCTCTCAGATTAGATTCCTGTCCAGATCCCTAAGTGTATGCCTTGGGAGTTCTGTCTTAGATGCCACTTGGAAACCATTGGAGGGAAATCAGAAATCAGTACAGTGGCAAAGTTCCTTCTCCAATGGATGACTGATCCTCCTTAGCATTACCTTTAGTTTAAACCCTCTCTTTGGACTATTCATTCTCTTATATACTATCATCATGATGGAAAACCTGTACATGGTCATTTTCATGGGAGTCAGTCTCAGTTTATCTTTCAGCTTTGCCTAGATTTTTGCCATTTACTTTCTCCATTCTCAGAGTCCTAGCAAAGATGTTTTCCAAGCCTGGACCATTCTTATTTTTCTGAGATCTTGAAGCACAGACGAACATCTTCAGCATGTTGTGCATCACAGAGTTATTTCTCTTGATTTGAATGGCCTATGATGACTATGTCACCATCTGTGGCTCTCTATTCTCCCTTGTCACTAGTTCAAGAGATTTCATTGAAATTTGGTTGAAGAAAACTATACATTAAAACCATCAACTCTCAGATCTTATATTCCACCTCCCCTTCTTCAGCCCCTACTCCTGCTTACTCTGGTGATATTCCTCCCAAGTTCAAGGTTATTTCTGAAACATGACTTCCAGCTTTGAACTCTCTGAATTCACTAACTCCAATATGACTCTTCTCAGCCTGTGCCCCCACCCCATGATCTTGAGGTGGTTACTTCCTGGGAAGAGAGAGAGGATATTTTCTGGTTCTACACTGAGGTCATCTCCATGCCAAATTAAAAGATCTGAAGAACAAAGTTTTGACAGAATTTTTTCAGAATTCCATCCATCATTCTTCCACTTGCTCAGATGAAATTTTTGAGGTTTTGAGGTAAAAGTAAAATTTTACCTCATTAAATAATTAAAAGTAAACCACATTTGTATATATTCCCTTAATGCAGAATATTTATACATTTTATGAAGTTCAATGAAGAAACACATTTCATATCAGAGGCATTTCTTTTAATACACTACTATTAATGAAAGATTTGCTTAAAAGTAAGAGGTGCATGCAAATAAGGGCTTGTTTTATTATTTCTGATGAATCTCAAAAATTCTACATGACTTGTATAGGTACAGACTTGTACTAGCTCCTTCAATAGCATAGCTGGTTCCTTATGTATTATGATCCCATGGAAACAAAGTCCAATTACAAAAGAAACTGAGGTTTAAATAGGTTAAATCCCAAGGTCACACAGATGGTGTAGTAGTGCTGGTAACCTTCTTATGTCTGTTTCCAAAGCTTTTACTCTTTGTACTACATATTTCTTTTTTTATATACATTTCCATTTAAGCTTTTAGTTTTTAAAAATTGAAGTAAAGTCAGTTACAATGTGTCAATTTCTGGTGTACAGCACAATGTCCCAGTCATGCATATACATACATATATTCATTTTCATATTCTTTTTTATTAAAGGTTATTGCAAGATACTGAATATAGTTCCCTGTTTGCACCACATATTTCTAACCTGATATCAGGAAAAATGTTCATCAAATGGGGATTAGCTTGGTGGCATATCAGTCATAGGGTGCTTTAAAAAATCTTGAAATTTTAAGTGGCTTGATTGACCATTTAAACTTGCTCGACAGAGATTGTGAAAGCCTTAAACCTCATATATAGCAACAAAGGCAGCATGCTTTCTGAATACACAATTTGGAACCTGAAATGTGATGTTTATTTTAGCTGAGGCAAAATAAAAATCTTACATCTCTCCAGTCATAATGGAAGTCAGTGAGAAAATATGATTTTATGTATGGTAGGCTATTCACTTTACACTCAACTTGTTATAAATGTACTTCATCTATAAGCCTGGCATGACTGGTACCTAATATCCTCCTGCAATCACTTAGCACATTTCCTTTTCATACAATAAATTTTAAGTTCACCGTCAACATTACTAGGATAGTGCACTGCATGAGCTCAGAAGATACTTCATAAATACCCAATGACTTTCTCTCTGGCTCATGTTTCTCTATTTTCCAAGTCCTTCCATTCTGCCACTAGAAGGCCTCATCCACAACATGATAATCATAATTATCTTGACCTCCTTTTACATATAGTCAAATGCCTTTATTCTGTTGGCTGTAAGCCCTTTACATCTATATGCGTTTGTCAGAAGCTGTAAGAGCTTCCAGAGGAGAAAATTTTTGTTTGTTTTTTTGTTTTGCTGAATAATATTCCATTGTATGGTTATACAACAGTTTGTTCCACCACTAATCCATTGAAGGACATTTAGATTGTTTCCAGTTTTTCACTATTATCAATAAAGCTAGTATAAGCAAATGTATATAGATTTTTATCTGAATATAAGCTCTCATTTCCCTAAGAAAAATTATCAAGAGTACAATTGCTATGGTAGGTGTACGTGTAACATGAAAAGAAACTTCCAATATGTTTTCTAGAGTGGCTATACCATTTTGCATTCCCAAAGCAATGTATAAGAATTCCAGTTGCTCCACATCCTCACTAGACTAGTATCCCAGTGTTTTTAAAGACATTTTAATAAGTGTGTAGTGTTATCTAATCTTCGATTTAATTTACATCCACCTAATGGCTAATAATGTTAAATATCTTCACCTGTACTTATTTTTTCTATCTGTATATCCTCTTCAGTCAAGTATCTCCTCATGCCTTTGGTCTATTTTTAAATTTGTGTTATTGTTGTTGTTTTACTATTGAGTTTTCAGTTATTTGTATATCCTAGATAAAAGTCTTTTGTCGGATATATGAAGACTAGGAATAGACTTACCATATGACCCAGGAATCCTTCTCCTGGGCATATATCCAGAAGGAACCTTACTTTAAAAAGACACCTGCACCCCAATGTTCATAGGAGAACTATTTACAATAGTCAAGACATGGAAACAGCCTAAATGTCCATCAACAGATGATGGGATAAAAAAGATGTGGTATATTTATACAATGGAATACTATTCAGCCATAAAAATTGACAACATAAGGCCATTTGCAGCAATATAGATGTCCCTGGAGAATGGCATTCTAAGTGAAGTAAGCCGGAAAGAGAAAGAAAAATACCATATGAGATCACTCATAAGTGGAATCTAAAAAAAAAAAAAAAAAAAAAAAGAACATAAATACCAAACAGAAACAGACTCATAGACATAGAATAGAAACTTGTGGTTGCCAAGAGGGTGGGGGTGGGAAGGAACAGACTGGGAATTCAAAATTTGCAAATACTGACAGGCATATGTAGAATAGATAAACAAGATTATACTGTATAGCACAGGGAAATATATACATGATCTTGTGGTAGCTCACAGTGAAAAAAATGTGACAAAGAATGTACGTATGGTCATGTATAACTGAAAAATTGTGCTCTGCACTGGAATTTGACACAACATGTAAAATGACTATAACTCAATAAAAAATGTTTAAAAAAATTGTAGGCGAGAGAAGCAAGATGGTGGAGTAGAAGGATGCTTGTAGCTTACCCTCTTCCACAAATACACCAAAACTCACATCTATGGACCTACTCAGCCAACCAGAGCACCTGCTGAACTCCGACAGAACACTGCCCTCTTTGAAAGACAAAGACACCAAAAATCTGGTAGGAGAAAAGGATAAAGAAAGGATCCTAAAGGCAGCAAGAGAAAAACAAAGAGTGAGTTACAAGGGACTCCCTATAAGGCTCTCAGCTGATTCCCCTACACAAACACCACAGGCCAGAAGGGAGTGGCAAGATATATTCAAAGTCCTGAATGAAAAAAAGATGCAGCCTAGGATACTCTATCCAGCAAGGCTATCCTTTAGGATAGAAGGAGAGATAAAGAACTTCAGAGACAAGCAAAAACTAAAAGAGTTTAGCAGTACTAAACCCATGCTAAAAGAAATATTGACAAGTCTACTCTAAATAGAAAAGAAGCAAGATGCTACAAAATGAGAAACTCATAACGGGAAAGGAGATAACTGCCATGAATTATAAAAAGAATAAACACAAAATTGTAAAAGAAGACATGTAAATCATTAAGAGTGGGAGAGGGAAGCAAGGAAAGCCACTGTGGAAAACATTATGGAGATTCCTCAAAAGTCTAGGAATAGACTTACCATATGACCCAGGAATCCCACTCCTGGGCATATATCCAGAAGGAACCCTACTTCAAAATGACACCTGCACCCCAATGTTCATAGCAGCACTATTTACAATAGCCAAGACATGGAAACACCCTAAATGTCCATCAACAGATGACTGAATAAAGAAGAAGTGGTATATTTATATGATGGAATACTACTCAGCCACAAAAACAGACAACATAACGCCATTTGCAGCAACACGGATGTCCCTGGAGAATGTCATTCTAAGTGAAGTAAGTCAGAAAGAGAAAGAAAAATACCATATGCGATCGCTTATATGAGGAATCTAAAAACAAAACAAAACAAAACAAACAAAACATAAATACAAAACAGAAACAGACTCATAGACATAGAATACAGACTTGTGGTTGACAAGGGGGCGGAGGGTGGGAAGGGACAGTTTGGGATTTTAAAATGCAGAAAAGATAAACAAGATTATACTGTATAGCACAGGGAAAAATTTACAAGATATTGTGGTAGCTCTTAGCGGAAAAAAATGTGACAATGAATGTATACGTGTTCATGTATGACGGAAAAATTGTGCTCTACACTGGAATTTGACACAACGTTGTAAAATGATTATAAATCAATGAAAAATGTTTTTAAAAAAAAGAAGATGTGGTATATTTATACAATGGAGTACTATTCAGCAATAAAAACCAACAACATAATGCCATTTGCATGTCTTGGCTATTGTAAATCATGCTGCTATGAAAATTGGGGTGCAGGTGTCTTCCTGAAGTAGGGTTCCTTCTGGATATATGCCCAGGAGCGGGATTCCTGGGTCATATGGTAATGTCTATTCCTAGTCTTTTGAGGAATCTCCATACTGTTTTCCACAGTGGCTGCACCAAACTGCATTTCCACCAGCAGTGAAGGAGGGTTCCCTTTCCTCCACAGCTTCTCCAGCATTTTTCATTTGTGGATTTTTGAATGATGGCCATTCTGACTGGTGTGAGGTGATACCTCATTGTAGTTTTGATTTGCATTTTTCTGTTAATTAGTGATATTGAGCATTTTTTCATGTGCCTATTGATCATTTGTAGTTCTTCCTTGGAGAATTGCTTCTTTAGGTCTTTTGCCCATTTTTGGATTGGGTTGTTTGTTTTTTTCTTATCAAGTCATATGAGCTGCTTATATATTCTGGAGCTCAAGCCTTTGTCAGTTTCATTTGCAAAAATTTTCTCCCATTCCATAGGTTGTCTTTTTGTTTTACTTATGGTTTCCTTTGCTGTGCAGAAGCTTGTAAGTTTCATTAGGTCCCATTTGTTTACTCTTGCTTTCATTTCTATTGCATGGGTAGACTCCCCTATGAGAACATTTCTGAGATGTATGTGAGATAATGTTTTGCCTATGTTTTCTTCTAGGAGGTTTATTTATTGTATCTTGTCTTATGTTTAAGTCTTTGATCCATTTTGAGTTTATTTTTTTGTATGGTGTAAGGGAGTGTTCTAGCTTCATTGCTTTACGTGCTGCTGTCCAGTTTTCTCGACACCATTTGCTGAAGAGGCTGTCTTTATTCCATTGCATATTCTTGCTTCCTTTGTCAAAGATTAGTTGACCAAAAGTTTGTGGGTTCACTTTTGGGCTCTCTATTCTGTTCCATTGGTCTATTTGTCTGTTTTGTACCAACACCATGCTGTCTTGATTGCTGTAGCTCTATAGTATTGTCTGAAGTCTGGGGTGGGTGGTTATTCCTCCAGCCTCTTTCTTTCTCTGCAGGATTGCTTTGGCAATTCTATGTCTTTTGTGGTTCCGTATAAATTTTATTATGATTTGTTCTACTTCTGTGAAATATGTCCTGGGTAATTTGATAGGGATTGCATCAAATTTGTAGATTGCCTTGGTCAGTATGACCATTTTAACAGTATTGATTCTTCCAATCCAAGAGCATGGGATATCTTACCATTGTTTTAAGTCTCCTTTAATTTCCTTAATCAGTGTTGTATAGTTTTCCATGTATAAGTCTTTGACCGACTTGGTTAGATTTACTCCGAGGTATTTATTACTTTGTGTGCTATTTTAAAGGGGATTGTTTCTTTATTTTCTTTTTCTGTTGATTCATTGTTAGTGTAAAGAAATGCAACTGATTTTTGAACGTTAATCTTGTAACCTGCTACCTTGCTGAATTCTTCGATCAGCTCTAGTAGTTTTCCTGTGGACCTTTTAGGGTTTTCTATATGTAGTATCATGTCATCTGTATATAGTGACACTTTTACTTCTTCTTTTTCAATTTGGATCCCTTTTATTTCTCTCTCTTGCCTGATTGCTGTGGCTAGGACTTCCAGCACTATGTTGAATAGGAGTGGTGATAGTGGGCAACCTTGTCTTGTCCCAGATTTTAGTGGGAAGCTTGTGAGTTTTTCACCGTTGAGTACTATGCTGGCTGTAAGCTTGTCATATATAGCTTTTATTATGTTGAGATATGTTCCCTCTATACCCACTTTGGTGAGAGTTTTTATCATAAATGGGTGTTGAATTTTATCAAATGCTTTTTCTGCATCTATTGAGATGATCATGTGGGTTTTGTCCTTTCTCTTGTTGATGTGATGTATTACATTGATTGATTTGCATATGTTGAACCACCCTTGTGTCCCTGGGATGAACCCCACTTGGTCATGATGTATAATCTTTTTTATGTGCTGTTGCATTCTATTTGCTAGTATTTTGGTAAGGATTTTTGCATCTATGTTCATCAGTGATACTGGTCTGTAATTCTCTTTTTGGTGGTGTCTTTGCCTGGTTTGGTATCAGGGTGATGGTAGCTTCATAGAATGAGTTTGAGAAGGACTGGTATGAGTTCTTCTTTGTATGTTTGGTAGAATTCCCCAGTGAAGTCGTCCGTTCCTGGACTTTTATTTGTAGGGAGGTTTTCTTATTGCTATTTCAATTTCATTTCTAGTTATCAGTTTATTCAAGTGGTCAGTTTCTTCTTGATTCAGTCTTGGTGGACTGTATGTTTCCAGAAACTTGTCCATCTCCTCTGGGTTACCCATTTTGGTTCCATATAGTTTTTCATAATATTCTTCTATGATTTTCTGTATTTCTATATTATTTGTTGTAATTTCTCCATTTTCCTTTCTTATTTTGCTTATTTGTGCTCTCTCTTTTTTCTTCTTTGTGAGTTTTGCCAGAGGTTTGTCGATTTTATTTACTCTTTAAAAAAAACAGCTTTTGGTTTGATTGATTTTTTCTATGGTTTTTTTAATCTCTATTTTGTTTATTTCCTCCCTGATCTTTGTTATTTCCTTCCTTCTGCTTCCTTTTGGGGTTTTTTGCTTAGTTTTTTTAAAAAAAATCACGAATGGATGTTTTATTTTGTCAAATATTTACTGCGTCTATTGATGTGACCAAGTGGGCTTTTATCTTCTTCTTTAGACTGCTAAAATGGCAGATAATATCAATTGATCTGACTGATTTTTTAAAAATATTAAACTGGCCTTGCATTCCCAGTATAAACCCCAATTGGCTGTCATGTTTTACTCTTTTTAGGTATTGCTGCTTTCATCTTTCCAATATTTTTTGAGGATTTTTTGTATCTATGTGCATGAGTGATATTGGTTTGCAGTTTTACTTTTTTTGCATTATTTTTGTGTAGTTTTAGTATCACAGTAATGCTGAATCATAAAGTAAGTCAGAAAGTGTTTACTGCTATTTTCTGGAATAGATTGGTGTTGTATCTTCTTTAATGTAGTAGATGTCACTAGTGAAACTATCTGGACCTGGAGATACATTTTTCAGAAGAGTTTAAGCTATGAAATGAATTTGTACAAAAGTTAAAGGACTATTCAGGTTATGTATTTAATCTCTGATAAGTTTTGATAATTTCACTTTTGAGGAGTTGGTGACTTCATTTAAGCTGTCGAATTTCTCTGTGTAGAATTGTTCATAGCATTCCCTTATTTTCCTTTTAATGTCTGCAGGGTCTGTAGTAACATATCTCTTTCACTCCTGATACTGAAAATTTGTGTTTTCTCCTTCTCTTTTCTGTCTTACCAGAGAATTATCAATTTTATTAATCTTTTCAAAGTACCAGCTTTAGTTTCATTTGTTTTCTTTCTTTCTTCCTTTAAAAATATTCATTATACTTTTTATTACTTGCTTCCTTTTGCTTGATTATGGTTTAATCTGCTATTATTTTAGTAATTTCCTAAGGCAACTACTTAAATAAATGATTTGAGATTTTTCTCATTTTCTGATACACAATTTTAATTCTATACATTTCTAAGTAGTGCTTTAACTAAATTCCACAAATTTTGGTATGGTGCATTTTAATTCCATTCCAAATAGTTTCTAATTTCCTTTGAGACTTCTATGATTCATGGATTATTTAGGTGGTTTAATTTCCTAATGACTGGAAATTTTCTTTCTCTTTTTTCTATTATTGCTTCCTAGTTTTAATCAATTATAGTCAAACACCATACTTTATATGGTTTCAAGTATTTTCAGTTGTGTTATGGTTTGTTTGGTGTATGACCCAAGATATGGTCTATCTGTTATTGTTGAGTGGAGTATTCTATAAATATCAATTAGTTCCAGTTGGTTGATGATGTTCAAACACTTTTTATTATATTATGTTTTAACACTAGGGAATACTGTTTACTGAGCACTTTCTATGTTACAAGTGCTGTAGTGGACAATTATTTGTAATACTTATTTAAACTCTGTAAGGCAATTATCTCATTTTACAGATTAGAAAACTGACACTCAGAGATGTTGAGTACTGTGCTCAAGATCACACAAGAATAAAACTTTGTGGTCAGAATTTGAACAGAGTTTTGTCTGACTCTGAAGATTATACTCTTTTCATTATACCACCCTCCTTTTGGCATGATATATGTACTAGTTAGTATGTTGTTTGGGGAATATTTTTAAATGTTTTTCACAAGTGTATATTTTGTCTCTCCAACTAGATTATGAGCTCTCTGAAATTAAAGAGTGTTTTCCTTTTACATGGTGAATGTTAAAGATTCAATGTGCAATGATGGCTTGATAGTAGCTGACTCTCAAATTGACTGACTGAAAAGTCTTTTAAAAAGCCTCAGTGGGAATAGGATGATGGTGATCATAACCGCTGTCATTGAAGTGGAAAGAAGTCATATGTCAGACCTGGATTACATATTATTATTTCTCAGTAAATGTGCTGTTGGTATTTGGAGGGAGAAAATTCTTTTCTTAAGAATTGCACAAGACTCTTTTGAGCATTATAGAACATTTAACATTCCTGGCCACCTAGAACAATATCAGTATTTCTTCACAGTTATTTTCACAATCAAAAAAAAAAAAAAACTTCCACACAATTCCAAGAGCCCTTTATAAGGGAGTTATCACCCAAATTAAGAACTAACAGTTCCTGGCACATATAGGTGTTCAATAAAAGTTTGTGTATAAAAAAAAGAGAAAGAGCACCCCTCAATGAAGGTACCTTGTAACTTTGAGAATTGTGATGAAGGATATGTCTCTCCAGATATCCTTGTAGGGAAGCAATGAAGATGATGTTTAAAGTCACTCCTGAAATGTGTTTCCTTCATAAGATTCCTTGGGTTTATCCAAGATTACAGTTCAACTTTTCAGTGATGATCAAGATTTGGTAGGTAAGGAAGCAATTATGAAGATTCAAAGGATTAGTCCCTAACCATTGTGAAAAGACCCTTTCCTGATTGTATTAAGTGAAAGCTCTAAATTCTTCCTCAGACCTGGTAAAGAATCAGGCAGCTAAGGTTAAGTATGCTGCCTGTAAAAAGGAAGCAGGAAAAGGAACTCAGCATAAAACGATGACAATACATTAGTGTCACCTGGGAAGATTTTTTAAAATATGGATGCCCATGCCACACTGCAGACCAGTTAGATCAGAATCTGAGAATGAAACCTAGGTATGGTATATTTTTAAGCTCCCAGGTGATTTTAATGTGCAACTAGTGTTGAGAATCATCAGTTTTAAAGAAAAAGGCTGAGCAGATTAGCAAATAAGTTGTTAAAAGATGATTTTCAGTGTGCTATGGCAAAAATAACATAGATTGATAGATTGTAGTCAGAAGAACCTGGGAAACATTCCTGGCTTAGTTACATATCATCTGTGTGATCCTGGGAAATTTACTTACTTTCTCTGAGCTTCAACTTCTTCATCTGTAGAAATAAACATAGTACCTACCCTATAAAGTTGTTGTAAGAATAACATAAAATTTTGTTTTTGAATTTAACACAGTTCCTTGTACTGACTAGTTAAATAAATCTTTTAAAAATATGTGCATGAAAGTGTAACTTTTGTGCTACACAATATACATTCAGAAAAGTTAGAGAAATTTTCATTTCAGACAGCAAATGGCCAGGATGACATCATAACTAAGGGGGGACACTCATTTCAAGGAGGATATTAATGTTCCAGGTTCTGTGAAGATGGATCCTCTGCCCTCATTCACTGGAGACTGGTGAAAGGACATTCCTCAGGATTTGTCACCAGGATAGGTGATTCCTTTGTCAAGCAGTAATACAACACAGTAATACAAAAAGGGGAAACATGTTTGGGTATCATAAAGCCTGTTCCTCACGTCCTCCAGAAATTCTCCATTCTCACAAATGGAGAAACAAATTAATGTTAGAAAGATCACCAACTTCAACATTGTAAGGAAGGAAATGCTTTCAGATAGACATAAATCTAGAGCCTTCACAATTTAGAGGACTAATTTACTACATTGCCCCTATCAAATAGTTAGGGATGGCTCAGAGCTCACTAGTAAAATACCTACAGAAAAAAATCAGGGACAACAGTGATGACATCATTAGAACCCTTATAAATTAGTCACTTTATGGCACCATCAGAATTTTGCTTCTAGCCATTGAAAGATCTTTGGAGTTTGAGAAATTGATAGTGCACAGGGCTGAGTGCCCAGAAGGCATTGCATCTGTGTTATTCAAATGTCTAGAGGCAGTGACAATGGATAAAGACATCCCCATTAATATATCACAACATGGGAAAGAGATACAGGTCTCTAGATGAAAATATTCAGGCACCAATTTGGTTTTCTGGCACATTACCTTATTCATCCCTGAGCATTAATGAGTTAGCCTTTAAGTTGTTATCCCATAACTTGCATTTCAGCAAAGGCTGCAGTCGTGATGAACAAAATGACTCATTTTACCTTATGTTGTGGTGATGCCCCAAAATAATTAAATTTGGGGACAGTGTTCTACAATACGTGGAATCAGCCCATTATGCCACAGCAGAAGCTCATAAACTGGTTCAAATGTCACCTAATATACCACAGTTTAACTTGAAGAAAATAATAATTTCTCCTTTAAATGGCTACAAAAATCTGCAGAGTTGAGCAACAGAATTAAATGAATCTACCCACAATAGACATGTCTATAAAGTCTACTTTTTAAACAATTTTCTTGCTTTAAAATCAATAGCTTTAGCCCTTAAAATGCATAATAACTTGGTATTTTCTATAAAAGCTGTTAATGAGCCAGCACCAACGAAATTAAGACTGCTTTGGCCTCCCAAATGAGCGACTGTGCACACGCACACGTGTGTGTGTGTGTGTGAGTACACTCACATGTGTGCATATATTGGGGAGTGGGAATGGAGAGTACGTAGGGGATATTAATTTACTATTGATTTTGTATTCCTAGCTCCTAGCACAATGACGGGCACATGATAGATATATAATAAACATTTACTGAATGGAAAAATAAAAGAAATGCATAGAAACAAATCTTCCACAATCCAAACCTGGTCTGATAAAAATGAAACAGTATGGTACCAGGCAGTTGGCCACCACATACATTTCAGGTACAAAAGTATTTTATTAGAACACTGAGTGGCACTCAGAGACTTTACTCACCACATAAAAACTAATTAAATAATTCTTTGATGTTAAGTTATTTATAGTTTATAATCAGAGTAGAGAGCTGAGTAAACAAGGTAATATGACAAATCATGAAATGAGAAATTTATCCTTACTACAATCTTCTGTATTGGTCATTTATCTCTAATTCTTAGGATTCATATGTTTAGGGGAAACAACTGGTATTTTAATTGTGGCTAAGACTTTTTAATATGATTAAGAATGTATTTTAGATTAAAAGTTTATAACACAATATATCTCACAGTCAATTTGATTCTTCCAACTGTTTCCAGAACATCTCAGTGGTGACTACAAGCCCCCAAACTCTCAGTATAATTCAGTGGAAACACCCCATTGGGGATGGCTCTGCTTACTGTTTCAGCCATCTTGGATGTTACAGCTGCTCAGCCCTTGGGCTTACTTTCTTCAGCATCTCAGGAGACCAGTCAAGAAGACAGAAATTTTGCAATATTAATGATACTACCAATTACATAGAAATGGCCAAACCTGGAGGGAGAGGTGGGGAGGGAAATATAACTTGGAGCTTAATTCCAGAGGCTTTACTATTGTGGGCACACAAACTTATCTATGCCTGCCAAGGGAACATCTGGAAAAAGCCCAACCACTGATGCAGGCCTGAAGCATTTTGAATAAGCACAGAAACAGAAAAGTAACTGGTGAATATTTGTGACTTCTAGAGACGTTCAAAGAGTAAAGGTGGGTGATAAAGGACAGGATAAAAGTTTGAATGTCCCAGATATCCAGTCATTCCCAGTTAACTTCTACGTGTACCATTCTTCCAACTGGAGACAGTAGCTCTGGGTAGAATTTAGACCTCGGTTCTACTCCTGACAATGTAACTAAACATCTGAGTATTCTCTGGATATTTGTATGGCTAGCTTCTGTCTATTCATATTCTAGTTCTTAACATCAACTCCATAGATAGGTGTTCCCTTTCACTCTACCTAACGTTGCCTTTCCAAACTCTGAGCTCTCTCTATTCCATTAGCTTGTTTTTATTTTCTTCATAATGTTATTAACCAAAAATTATTTATTCGTTTGTTGGCTGCTCATGTCTTTTCTTTTAGGTTGTAAAGTTCATGAGAGTACCCCAAGGCCTATCACATTGCCAGAAACACCCCCAAGCATCCAGTGAATATTAGTTGAGTGAATGAATGCTGAAAAATAATGTACATAACTTTTTGGTAGCTTGCATTCATTGCCTATAAAATTAAGAGAAACCACCTTGATTATTTCCAAGGTTAGCATGATAACAAAGAAAGGATGTATTTGTAAATCCCTTGAAAAAAACTTTAACAATCTCTAATTGTATGACTCTATATTTAGAAAAGACAGCATGGATACAACAATAGCATTAGAATATTGCAGAACCATACTTGAATATAGATTCTGCAACTTAACAGCTATGAGATCTTGAGCAAGGCATTGAAACACTCTGATCCTAAGTTACCAGGTTTGTAAGATGGAAATGATAATAGTAGTTACGTGCTAAGGTGATTAAAAGATTAAATAAAATGATTTATGTCAATCACCCAGCATAATGTGTGGCACATATTAGGTACTTTATTAATGGTATCTATTAATACTCAAGATAATTTATTTAAAATTTAAACAACCAATACTATGTTCTGTGGAAATTTCAGTTCCCAAAGATGGCCATAAAAGTGACTTTAATGGAACACCAGCCAAAAGCAGGCAGCCACAGCCTCAGGAGGCAGAAGGGCACCAGGCATTTACTTACAGGTTGCTAGAAGCTAATCCAGCTTTCTCTTCCAGGGTCTGACTTGGAGGCCACAAGAAGATGGAAGCAAGTGTTGTGAAAGCCAAGGTGGGTTGGCAGGTGTCAGGGGAGCACCCAGGGAGGAGGGGGCTCTATAGGTGCAATTTAACAATGGTGATAGAACTTTTTAAAAAGTTGACCTGGCTATCCCAGTGCATGCTTTCTGAGTATTTGCCCTGACTATTATTATACTTTACAAAGCATTTTCATATGGACTGTCATAGGATATTTGCAGCAATCTTGTAAATTCAGAAGGCCAAGTGTTATTATGCTCATTTTACAGATGAAGATACTGTGGCCCAGAAAGGACTTACCAAATGCTATAGAGCCAAAAATAGCATGTTATCTGAACTCAAATCCAGGAGTTCTGACTCTAAATCCACTTATATAAATTCTCTATGCGATGCTATAGTTTGTCCTCCACTATCCTAGGTCTTAACAGGAAACACAATATTAAAATAAAGGGCAATTAGAGATTGGCAATCTCCCTGATTAAGAGAAAGGATGGAAATGACCCTGAGCAGAATTCAACGCTGTGATTTCTCAAGAAACTATAGGTGAATCAGCACCCTGTGTTCTGATAAGGACTTGGATTCCATGTTTCTGAAAGAAAAGAGGTCAGAGGCTGTTACCTCCTCCAAGTGGGAGGAATACTCTAGACAGGACACCTGGGTTCAAGTTCTGGCAGTTACACCAAATCATAGGGCAACTTTGGGCAATTTACCTTTCCTTTTGATGCCCTGATATTTGGATTTCTCCCTCTCTAAATCAGTATTAAATGAGAGTAGTAGTCTCACCCTTTTTTACTGCCTCAACACACTGGAGAACTACAACACAATGATTAATAACAGGAGTTCAGTTAGGAAGGGATTCTTAGTAAGGGGTAAGTGGCAGAATGTAAAAGGGGCTTCTGTGTGGTTTGAACAGATAAACCAGGAGTTTCCAATCATGATAAAAGCTAATATTTACCACGTGCTTAATGTGTACCAGACACAGTGCTAAGTGCTTTACATGAATTATTTTATCATCTTCACAGTAAATTAATGAAGTAGGAAATATTTGGTACTCTCATCTTAAAGATGAGGAAACTGAAACTCAGGTTAACTAACTTGCCCAAAGTCATGCAGGTAGTAAGCCACAGAATTGGATTTTAACCCACATATAATTGACCCTGGAGCTTGCCCTCTTACTTCTAAATTATATTGTTTGATATTTCCCCTCCACTCATCCCTTGCTGTCCCTCAGATACACAACTGATAATGAAAGAGCTAGTAAGTCTGAAGAGTCCCCTAATATTTATGACCTTGACTTTATGCTCAGGCTAAACTTTAGTCAAAGACAGTTTCAGTGCTGGGAAAGAGAAAGGAAATTAGGATTCATTGAGTACCTGCTCTTTTCCCCAGGCACTGTTAGATATTTCTATATATACCTATCATCACCTTTAGTCCTTACAGCCAGTCTTACAAGACTGATGTTTTATCCCTGTTAACAAAGAAGACTCAGAGAGGTTAAGACACTAGGCCAAGGTCACAGAGATAATAAGTGGCAAAAACTGAGATTCAGACCCATTCTTCTGACTCCATATTCCATCCTCATGCCTTTAAACTTTGTATCCAATTAGCTGGAAGGTAGCAAGAAATAGGTGAGCAAGGATGAAGCATTTGTCATAGTTGACATACAGAATATGTCATGTCCTAGGTAACCATGACCAGACCCTGTACATCTCTGTTTAAGGACTTGAACTCATTATTGTCATGCATATCCCTCTTGCAGACCTGCAGTTGCCTATTGGGAATAGGCAATGCCAGTGAGTTGAGTGAATTTTTCCTTGTGGGCCTCACTGATGATTCTCAGCTTCAGCCCATCCTCTTTGCCCTCTTCTTCATCATCTATTCATTCACAGTGGTTGGAAACCTGGGCATCCTTGTTCTCATTGTGGTCAGCTCCAGACTCCACACTCCCATGTATTTCTTCCTCAGTAAACTATCCTTTATTGATTTCTGTTATTCTTCAGTCACAGTCCCTAAAATGTTGATTGTGTTTTTCTCTGATTGCCAAACCATTTCCTTCTCTGGTTGTGTGGTCCAGACAAGCTGCTTTGTGATCTTTGTGGTCACTGAGTTCTTCCTCCTGGCCTCCATGGCCTATGATCGCTATGTGGCCATCTGCAACCCTCTGCTCTACCATATTATCATGTCCCCAAGGCTCTGTTTGCAACTAGTGGCTGCCAGCTATGCAGTGGGCCTGACAAATGCGGTGCTCCTCACTAGTACAATCTTTCATTTGACCTTCTGTAAGTCCCATGTCATCACTCATTACTTCTGTGAAATCCCTCCCCTTTTAAAACTCTCCTGCTCTGACACACAGGTCCTTCAGTTTCTCCTCTTTGCCTGTGGTGGTTTTAATGTGACTGTGTCCCTGACAATAGTCCTGGCCTCCTACACATGTGTCTTTTTGGCTATCATCAGAATACCCTCAGCCCAGGGCAAACACAAGTCATTCTCTACTTGTGCATCCCACCTGATGGCGGTCAGCCTATACTATGGAACCACAGTGTTCATTTACTTGTGCCCAATCTCTGAGTACTTAATAGGCAGGGACAGGCTTGTCTCTGTATTCTACACAATGATCATCCCTATGCTTAACCCTATAATATACAGTTTGAGTAACAAAGATGTGAAGGAAGCATTTGGGAACATTCTCAAGAAGACTTCATAATTCTTCTCTCTCCCTACACCCAGATTTCCATAATGTCCCATGCAGTAAAGGAAGGACAGAAAAGAAAAGGAGAGGTAGGTGACATTATTTGGCCACCAACCATGTCTCAGGCATTATTCTAGCAATTTAAAATAGATTATTCCTTGAATCCTCTCCACAGCTCTGGAAGTCAAATATTATTATCTTAATTTTACAGGTAAATAAACTGAGTCCCTGAGAGGTTTGGTGATTTGTCCAAGGTCACACAGCTTTAATGCAGTGGAACTTAGATTTCAATTTAGAACTATCTGATTTTGAAACTTCCTTTCTACTACATTACATTTTTTGCATAAGGCAAGATGCCACCCTCTCTCTTTACCTTCAGCGTCCAAGGTTTCTGAATTTTTTCCCTTTCTGGTAAATCTGGTCTCTCAAATTTATAACAGATTCATTTCCCTAAGACACACTCCCTTCCCCATAGTCAATTCTCTACCTGTGGCATTGGATCATGCCCTATCAGGCCTCTAAATTAATTGAATAATTGATATATACAGAGCCCTATAGCAGATGCAGGGATGGAAGAGGCTGATGAGGAAGAAATCTGTGGTCATTACCTTTTGGCATCTTTCAATTCACTTAGGGAAGACAGATGATCCCACCCAAAGGCAACTGAACTATGGCTTTTTGTTTAAATTGACATTTATTGAATTATTTCTATGTGATAAATGCTAAATCATTTACCTCATAATCCTCCTAAGAACTCTGTGATGTAGGTACTATTGCTGCTTCCATTTTACAGATGAGAATACTGTAGCTAAAAGCATTAAGTAACTCACTCAGAGTAACACAACTAATGAATGGTGAGTACAAGATTTGAATTCTGGTCTGTTTGTCCAAAGAGCCTATGTTCTTTCCATTCTTCTATTTCACCTTCTAGATTACCAGGATGCCTACCAAAAAGCACCAAAAGGCATAAGCTGTGAGGCTGGTACTCAAAGCAAAGGAAGCAGGATGGATTGGGTTCATAAGAGAGCCCCTAGGAAGAGGTGGGTAATTTGAATAAAACCTATAAACAGTGAGAAGTAGCAAAAATAGATGAGTAGTGGAGGGAATGAAGGGAACTGTGGATACAAGTCTGAAATAAAAGAATCTAGATGCATAAAGGGCTGATTTGGCTGAAGCAAGGTAGATGGCAAATTTGGAAGCAAAGGTTGTGGACAAATTGGAGAGATGGTTGCGTAGGGCTGATATACCTTCTTTGTAGATATTACTAACATCAAAACAATCCCTTGATACCATATGTTAGGAAATTCTAAATAGAGCTTGGATTTCCCTAATTTGACCCAAGATGGTTTTGAGTATGTGACTGCTTACAATTGTAACAATCATGTTTTGTGGAGGCCAAGACCTCCATAGAACCTTACTCTGGCTTTACTCTGTTCTCTGTCGACAGTCCATACTACTCAGATTGGCCAGACAACCAACAAATGTGAGACCTTGGTCACAAGGAGCTATCCGGGAATTATTTCCTCACCCAAAACTTGTGGTCAAGTTAGGTTTGGGCAAGATTTAAACAAGTGTGGTCTAGTGAAGTCACTTCAAGTCTAAAGGCAGCCAGACCTAGAGGAGGATCTTGCTTCCTGACACCTTCTTTTTGGGAATTCCTCTGTTCTAAAGCAGGCTTTTCTCTATTTATCATTTGCATGGACTGTTGCAGTAGCTTCTTACCTGGTCTCCCTGCCTTCTAGGCTTGCCCTGACCAATTCATCCTCCACACTGCTGCCTTATTGATTATTCTAAACAGAAGTCTGACTACATCCACTGTTCTAATTTAAACTCTTCAATGGCCCTTCATTGTCCTCAGAATAAAGTCCAAGTCCCTTAACTTACAGGTACTCCATAATCAGAATCTTACCTCTCAAACTTTATCTTTCACAACCCCTTGTCCCTTCTTTGTACTTCATAGCCTCCCCTTTGTACTTACTATTTTCCTCATTTACAATGCTCTAGCTTTCATCACTGAAAAATCCTCCCCTTATTTCTAATCATGACCTTTTTCCTGAGCTGGCCAAAAGTGTTCACCCTTTTCTTGAAACTTTAGAACCGATGATTGCAGCATGCAATCATCCTATACTTCTATACTGTCGTGTTCTATTCCACATTTTTATGCTCATATCATTCTTCCTCTACTAGATTGTATACCTTGTAGGGGAAGACCAAGTTGTCTCATAGCTATGTAACCACCTCAGTGCCTGGAACCAAGTTGACATTAATAAAATGTTCATGGGAAGAAAAACAACTTTGCATGCACTACATCTTTGGGCTTTGCTATGGGCATTTGTGTTCACTTCTGAACCCTCTGAAAAGCCAGAGGTGTGTTTGTTACTATTTCAGCCCTCTTTCTTTTTTCAATTGTATACCTCCTCTCCAATATTTACTTCCAGTCTGACCTTTTCTTATGTCTCTGCCCCACCCAATTCCCAGCATTATAACTTAGCATTTGCAAATACCTTGCTTTCTATTGATTTGATGTATGTGTGTTGTATTCCCAACCAGATTAAAGTTCCTTGAGGAAATGGATCACGTCTGTTTTGGGCTTTCCCAGTAATACTAAGTTATGGAAAACAAGTGCCCATTGGGTGAATAAATACATACCTATAGCTGAAGGGGATTTATGTGGAGCTCAAGCAGGGCAGAGTTAACTAGATACAAGTTTAAGAAGGGAATAGGGAGCTACCATTTATTGTGAGCCTACTAAATGCCAGACACTATGATAAATCCTCAGATTAACTCATTTAATCATCACAACAAACTTATTTAAATTGTTTTAATTATGGCTTTAATTAAGACAATTTTAGAGCAGTTTTAGGTACATAGCAAAATTGAGGGAAAGGTAGATGGTCCCCATGTACCCTCTGCCTCTATATATGCACAGCTTCCTGTATTATTGGCATTCCCCACCAGAGTGAGGTACATTTGTTGCAATTGATGAACCTGCACTGACACATCATAATCACCCAAAAGTTCATAGTTTACATTAGGGTTCACGCTTGGTGTTGTATATTCTATGGATTCAACAACATGATTTTATCCTGATTTTACACATGAGGAAAAAGAGTATCAGAGAAGTTGTGGCTTTCCCAGTTACACATACAGAGCCAGTATGGGGTAGAGTCAGAGTTCTGAAGTCTAAGTCTGTTTGAGTTTAGAGCCTTCATGTTTAAATACTTTACCAATCTTCACTGGAGTGATCATTTCACTTTTCTTAAATCCTAGGTTTGTGCTATACACTGTGGCATCAAGACGCTGGGAGATGAACACTGGGGACTGAGTCAGTAGCAACACAGTTTGTTTAGGTTGAGCTCTTGCTTAACACAGGAAAGAAAATACCCTGAAATCTCCTGTCATCCCATTCATTTAGAAAGTGTACAGGTGGGAGTGGAGGGTCACCACACACTGGTTTATTCTTAAGGCCTTCTCCTGAAACTAGACCCAGATAGGAGGAGAGAGTTCCCAACAATCACTTTAGCCTCTTGCTCAGATACCTCAGAAAATATCATTTCTCATACGTAGGAAAACTGCCAAAACGTCTCTAGAAACATACTTAAAGAAAGTTGTCCTTGGTAGTATCTAGAATCTTTAAAGATTTTACCAGTAGCCATGTGTTCCTTCAACAATTTCTTGAGGCTCCAATGCCTGGAGCACTGCTTAGCTGAAGCAAGGATACTGAGGTCTGGCTCCTACCTTGTTCTATCATTGCTCACTCCACCCTGAGACCATTCTACCTTAGGTGACTTCAAGAAAGCTCCCAAGCAGTGCATATTCTAGAAGGAACTGTTTTTCCTGGTGAATGAGGTGACTCCTAATTGTCACTGGCCTTGCCTAGGTAATATGACCTGGTCAATTGATTTGGATTTCATTCTGGACAATGTGCTCCACCCTCCAAAACTAAGCCATTTTGAGAGCATATTGAGAGGGCAGTGCTTGAATTTACTAATATTATGCATAATAGTAATAACGACTGAGCAAGGGTTCCTCAGGTTGATTGAGTGCTTACAATCCTAGTATTTATTGTTTCATATATAATTTCTCATTTCATTTTATAGACAAAAAACAAGGCTCTGAAAGATGAAACAATTGGACAGAATAAGAAAAATTTACAAATCCTTATTACTAGGGGGGAATTTTTAACACACCCCTTTCAGAAACTGTGGATATGCAAGAATATATAATATTAAACAACACAATTATGAAGTTTGAGTTAACACACAAACACAAAAATATATCAAAACCTGAGCCCCCAAAATATAGGATATACATTATTTTCAAAGACATTTGAAACACTTACAAAACCAGAACACAAGTTAAGTATCAAAGGAAGTCTCCATAAGTTCTAAATATGCAATATCATATTAATAACATTCTCATAAAAATGCAATGAAATAGAAATTAATAAAAAAAAATCCTCTCCAAAACCTGTGCATTTGAACAAAAATCTTTCTAAATGGAATAAAGAAAAATTTAATTAAAATTACACACAATTATTACTGAATTGCATATATTAAATTATAGAATATAAATGATGTGATATAAGAAAATTTGATGCATCCAACATGAAACAAAGTAGCTGAATATTAATATGTTAAGCATTCAACTCAAGAATTTAGAAAACTATCATGAAACAAACCAGAAGAAAGTAAAAGAAAGGAAATAAATATCAAAACAGAAATGAATGAAATGGGAAACAAAAATAAAAATGCTTAATAAAGCCAAAACTTAATTTTTAAATGCTTAATAAAATAGACAATACTCTGATAAGATTGAATAAGTAAAAAAAATTGAAAAAAAAAGAATCAAGACCCGAATAACCACTATGATCAATGAAAATAGGGAAATTACTAAATAAATATTTCAGACTTTTAAAAATATTAAGAGTATGCTGTGAAATGTTGTATGCCAATAAATATAAAACTTTTGACAAGATGAGAAATTCTGTAGAAAAATACAATTAACAAAATTTTGCTTAAGAATAAACTGAAAACTTGAATAGGCCATTAGACACTGAAGAAATTCAGTCAGTAGCCAATCCCTCTGCCACCAAAGACACCAATCCCAAACTCATCATAGGTAAATTTTGTCGAACTGTCACAGAATAGAAAATCTCTATATTATATACAATATTCCAGAGAACAGAAAAAGAGGAAAAGCTACCCATTCCATTTTGTGAGGTCAGTAAAACCTTGATACCAAAACCAGGCTAGCTTATTAAAAAGACTAGAAATTATATGCCAATCTCACTTTTGATAGAAGTCCCAAAAGTCCTGATTAAGATACTAGTTAATTGAACTCAACAAATGTATAAAATAATACTATGTAATCAAATAAACTTGTTTTCAGGAATTAAAGAATGGTCTACCTTTAGAAAATCCATTACTACAAGTCACTACTTAAGCTAATAAAAGAGAAAATATGTACTCACCTCAATAGATTTTTAAGAATTAAATGAAATTCATCCACTCTCTATGGGAAAAAAACCTGTCTAAACAAACAAAAATAGAAAAATTTAATCTGACAAAGACGAACTACAAAAAAATACAATAAATATTACGATAAATGTAGAAACTTTAGAAACATTTTCAATAGAGTCATGAAAAAGAGGATACCTGAATTCCAGATTACTATTTAATATTGCATAGGAGAGATCACTTTGAATTCAGTAAGACAAAGAATGGAGATAGATTTAAGCACTGGAATGAAAGAAAGTGTCATTATTCATGGAATACCTGACTGGCTACATAGAAACCAAAGAGAATTTTCAGATAAATTATTTTAACTTTTAATGGAGTTTGTCAATATTGCTGCAAAGAAGTTACTTTTAAAAAATCAGTAACAATCCTACAAAGGAGCAAAAAATAATTAGAAAATATGATTTTTTAATACCATTCACTGGCTAAAATTAAAAAAAAAACCTGATAATATCAAGTGTTGTGGAGGATGTGGGACAATTACCAGAACTCTGTATTTATTGCTGGTGAAAATGAAAAAATGGTATAGCCATTTTATAAAACAGACTGGCAATTTTTTATAAAGTTAAATATGCATTGCTATACAACCCAGCAACCCCACCCTAGGAATTCACCCAAGAGAAATAAAAACATGTACACACAAAGACTTGTCATATGTAAATATTTATAGTAGCTTTATTCATTAGAGCCAAAACTTGGAAACAACCATAAGCTGGTGAGTGGATAAACTGTGGTACATATACACAATAGAATATTACTCAGCAATAAAAAGGAAAGTACAGATATAAACAAAAACATGGGTGAATCTAAGAAAAAATTGTGTTGAGTAAAAGTCAGGCACAAAAGCCTATATACTTTATAATTCCATTTATATAAAATTCTAGAAAAAGATAAACTATTGTGAAAGGAAACATATCAGTGTTTCCCAGGGACCCAGTGTGAGTGGAAGAAACTCATCTCAAGGGGTATGTGGAAACTTTTTGGAGTGATGGAGGTGTTCTACATCTTGACTGTAGTGATGATTACATAACTATATACATTTGTCAAAACTCATCACATAATTGGTGAATTTTATTGTCTGTAAATTATACCTCAATAAGACTAGTTAAAATAAAGTTACTATTCACAATAATAAGCAGCACTATTAAGTACCTGAGTATATATCTAACAAAAGAAGCCCAAGATCTTTATAGAGATATGTAAGCACTACTGAAGGACATAAAAGAAGACTTTACTAAAAGGAGATATATACCATTTTTTACATATAGAACAACTTATTAACTTAAAGATGTTCACAGTTATAAAAATTAATCTATCAATTCAAGGCAACTTCAAACAAAATTCCAACAGGATTTTTCATAAAACTTAACAAGTTGATTCTAAAATCCTTATGAAAAATTAAAAGACCAAGAATATCCAAGACAATTATGAAGAATAAATAGGAAGTATTTATCCTACAGATATCAAGACTTAGAACACTGTAGTATTTAAAACAGTGTAATATTTGTGTAAAGAGAGGCAAACAGATCAGTTAGAGAAAAGAAAGACCCAGACGCAAATCTGAGACAATTGATGCTTGAACAATGCAGGGGTTAAGGGGTGCCGACCCTCCTCACAGTTGAAAATCCATGTATAATTTACAGTTGACCCTCCATATACACACAGTTCCTTCATACTCCTGGTTCCACATCTGTGGATTCAACCACGGATAGCATACATAGTACTATAGTATTTACTGATGAAAAAAATCCGCATATAAGTGGATCCACACAGTTCAAATCCATGTTGTTCAAGGGTCAACTGTATAAGGAACCTTGGTATGTGACCAAAGTGACATTGCCGATCATGAGAGAAAAGGATGGCTCATTCAATAAATGATGTAGAAACAATTGCTTATTCACATTGGAACAAATAAAATTAATTTCCTATATTTCATCATATACAGAAATAAATTCCAGGTGTATTCAATAACTAAATTTTTTTAACTTTTAAATTTTGAAAGAAATTTAGAATAATATATTAATGATACTGGGATAGGAAAAAGTTTTTGAATAAGACACAAAAAGTATGAATTGTAAATGACTGATAAATTTGACCATATCAAGAAAAACACATTCCAACTTTCTATGTTATAAGACATTGCAATAAACAAAGCAATAGGCAAAAGTGACAGACTTGGGGAAGATATTTGCAACAAATATACAACAGACAGATACAGATTACATAAAGGACTATATTAAACAACAATCCAAATTAACAATGGGCAAAATATTATTGGACAATGAATAAAAGAGAAAACTGAATGGTCAGTAGAAAGATGAAAACATGCTTCTATCCTCACTAATAATTAGGGATATGTATATTAAATTATCACAAATATACTATATCATCAGATACCACAAATAAAACATCTGCTAATACCAAATGCCAGCAAGAATGTGAAGAAACAGATACTGTTTTACACTGCTTGTGGAAATACGTGTTTGTACATTCACTTTAGAGAGCAACTTGGTAGTACCTAGTAAATATGAAAATATGAATATAGTCTGAGCCTACAATTCAACTCCTTGGTACCTTAAAGAAATACAAAAAAACATACTAAAAATACTCATTGCCACATTGTAATGGCTAAAATTTATTAACATAAATGTCCATCCTTTTCTAGACCAAACCATTTCTAGGTTTTCAATTTATAAGAATCTTTCATTCTTTTGTTAATCCATCTAGTGCAACCTCAAAGCAAGGATCTGAGAAAAATAATTCCAATTGCAGGACTTTTAGTTTTAGCAAGTAAGCTACAAGGAAAACCAAACAAACCCACAGCATTCAATATAATGAGGAGCAAGTTAAATCAACAATGAGTGAATGAGAACTATAAGTATCAACAAGGATAGGTCTGAAGAAACAAAATTGTAGAATAGATAAACAAGATTACACTGTATAGCACAGGGAAATATACACAAAATGTTATGATAACTCACAGAGAAAGAAATGCGACAATGAGTGTGTATATGTTCACGTATAACTGAAATATTGTGCTGAACACTGGAATTTGACACAACATTGTAAAATGATTATAAATCAATAAAAAATGTTAAAAAAAGTCACAAAAAAAAGAAACAAATGTGAAGTGGCAGGGGGTGAGGGGAAGCAAGTTGCAAAAAGTTATGCCATTTGTGTGAAATTTTAAATACACAAAATATTATCACATATTGTTTATAGATACATTCATATGTAGTAGGATAAAAACATGGACATGGAGAACACATCAACTTTAGGGGAGTGGATGCCTCTGAGGCTCGAGAGAAATGGGGTTGGGGACAAAAGGAATTTTCACCGTTTCTATAATATTTTGTTCCTTAGAAAACAAGCACTTTAACAAAAATAAGTAATGGCTTTTCCATATGCCAGGATACTATGCAAGTGTTAAAATGAATGAGATCAATCTATGTATACAGACACAGAAAGATCTCCAAAATATACTAAATTAAAAAGCCCTGTGAAATTATTGTGTATTGTGCAATCACTTTTGTGTAAATATGAAAAAAATGTAAATGTATATAAGTGCTGGTTATAAGCATACAAAATTTTTTGAAGCACCCACAACAAACTATAGTAGTGGTCTCTGGGTAGAGGGACTGTTGGTCTGGGGTTGGAGAAAGCGAGAGTTATGCTTTTTAATTATTCACCATGTGTAAATTATGTATTGTTCATTAAATTTAGTTTTTGAAAAATTCATGAATTTAAAACCAAAGGCTGACACTTAGTGTGATCTTAGGTTACTATTCTTTCTGTATTGAAGATTACATAATATTTACTGGATTTTCTCTTAATAAAACTTCCTGCTAAGCCTTAGTGACAAGCATGCTGGCAATTAAAGAAGAGGTGCCACTTTGGTGAGCTGTCCAGCTAGAACATTTTTTTTTCCATTTCCCTCAGGGCCAAGAGCTATATCTGAGACATCTTTGCATCTCCCATTCTACCTAGTACAGATTTTTGCCTGTATTAATAAATTATATTCATATATTCATTCCTTCATTCTTTCATTTGTTTATTCATGTAACAAATGTTATTAGAGAACAGCTATATTTCACTGCAAACATAAGGATTTTCAAGTACTTTGTACTTGAAATAGATTTCTCTGGGATTGCCAGAGATTTGGGAGTGCTGCTCTTTCTCCGGGAAATGTGAGTTGATATCATCAAATAACCAAGTCACACGTGAACTTCAGGGTTATGATCCATTTATATGTTTGCAAATACTCAGAAAAACTATTTTTTTCCTCAGATTTATTTTTGATAAAGTTGAATAATGATGAAGGGACAAGATGGTCTTAGTGACAATGACACTGATGTTACTATTGCCTGAAGCCACTGCCTCCTCTCTTTTTCCTGAATTGAGGTAATAGCCTCCTCACTGAACTTCCTGCCTTGAGTCTCTTCCTTTACCTCTAACTTATTTTGCATAGCTACCCAAAGTATACAACTTTCTAAAACATAAACATGACTATGCCACTTTCCTATTAATGCTTTAAGTGGCTTCCTATTGACCTCAGGATAAAGTTCACATTCCTTAGGATGGTGAATAGGGCTCTCCATCTGTGCTTGTCTATTTCTCCAGCCTCCTCTCCTGTCACTCTTTAGTGGCATACACTATTCCCTCTGACTGAAACTCTTTGCACCAACTTTTTGGCTTGAAAGACTTCTATTCATCATTTAAAACACAATGCATTGTGAAGATTAATGAAGTAATAGATGGAAAAGTGCTTTGGAAAAAAAGAATCCAAACAGTTCCCAAAACAGATGGCAGGCTCTTCAATAGATCTTCACTGTTACTGTTGGCCCTGCAAATTCATCCCCAAATTCCTTTCTCTTTTGCTACATCTACATGTTATACAGAGTCCTTTTGTTGCATTTATCCTGTTGTAATTCCACTGCTTTGTTTACATGTCTGTCATCCCACTATACATCGAGTTCCTAAGTCATGGATTCAGCTTCCTAGCCTTTCTTCATCTTTCAATCCCCAGCATTTAGAGTACTGACTGACACAGAGGAGGAACCAGATGTTGTTTGTGAACTTCATGACCAAGTGGTGACAATAATGATGGCCCGGGACAACACAGGCAATGGTCATATCTCTGCAAGTGCTCTGTTTTGTATGATGCTTCACAAAACCATCAAAGAAATGGGAGAGGCCTTACTAAGAGCTATACAAAGAGGTTTTACTACCCCCAACCAACTCTTTTCTATATGACCTGGAAAGCAGATAAACCAGCATTGAAGAAACTTACTCAGGAGGGCAGACGTAATCTGTCCACCAAGGATGGAAAAATGACAAGGTATTTGGTTTAGAAAACTACCTCTGACAGCTTGTATAAGAGGACTTTCAATTTGATTATAAAAAAAAAATTTTAACAGTTGTGCTTTTATTTAGACTGTAGAATTCACTTAAAGTTGACTGAAGGCTTTGGGGGGAAGGGGTTTAGATGTTTTCAGGCCATATTTAATGATGCAAAAAGGTAAAAGTTTTACTTCTGGTTTTAGAAGTCCAGATATCTTTGAACTTAAAGACAAAACTATCCTCAACTTTTATGATCAGCAACATCATTAACATAACCCTTACATATGATATTAGTAGGAACATATAGATTTCTAGTTGATGAAGGGTTTCCCAAACATCATCTCATTTGAGTCCCACTGCAACACTGTGAAGTCACCAGGGCAAGGTTACTGCCCTATTCAAAGTAGAAAAAACTGGGATTTAGTAATGATGAGTGACACAGCAGATTGCACATGCAGCGAGAGATCCAAGTCTAGAACCTAGATTTTCTGTCACTCGTTTCAGTAATTTTTCACATTGTATCCTTCCCAAGCTATTGCTTAGTGCTTTCAGCAGCCTCTGGAGGCTGGCTTAAATGGATAGTGGCTCTGACCCATGTGACATGTCAGATACTCCAATTTCCAATTTCACACTATTAGTAAGTGAATGGAAGTTCAGGATGTCATGAGAATGCAACATTGATCTCTCAATTAAAACGCAAAACTCCTCTGGGAGCCAAACTTAAAGATAATTGGTTTTCTTATTTGAAATGTATCTACCAGTCCTTACTTTTAGAAGGTTGTAGGAGTGTTTAGAAGACAGATACATAGCCAAGCATTGTGTTCTTTCTAAATCTAAAGGAGATCACTGCAGGAGATAAAAATGCTTTGGTTACAACCACCTGAAAACTAAAAAAGCCTTTAGGGTAAAGTACCCTTAGTTCTTCCTTTTGGAAGCCTGGTGGCATCCAAGGAAGTTATGGAGAAATCTTTGTGCAGATATAAGAGGAAAGGCTGGAAAGCTATGATTCTCAAGGTCCTGTAGGATCTTTTTAAAGGACATATAATAATGTGTCTGTCATGGTCAAACAACATAGTAGTGGTAAAGCAAACTAGTCACGTGTCTTAGCAATCTACTTTGGTCTCTGCTAAGTATTTTGGGTTCCACATTTACAGATAGAACAAGAAGACAGGCTGTGAGGAAGCAAAGTGAACATCTCCACCATGGGCTCATCGTAGCCATTTTGGGATGGCTTAAGTTTCCAAACTGAAGTGAAAGGAAACAGATGAGGTAATTATCTTGGTAATCACTATCTACACTGTCTTTACCCTCTTCTCTTCTAAAAGATGATCCTTCTTTCTTGCCTGAAGATAATGCCTCCACTTGTATATTCCCCATCCCATTCCCTTTAACCTCTTCTGAGACCCTCCTTGCTCCATCAGTCATCCCTTTGTATGTCTTTCATATTTATTTCTCTCTGGACTTAGACTCTTGGCCTAGACTCTTGGCCAAGTTTCTCCTTTACTAAAAAGCAAATCAAGCTTAAACCAGAATATCTTCTCTCAATTCTCTTATAACTCTCCTTTTTTTTTTTTTTTGGCTCTCTCTCCCTCTCCTTTAATTCACCAACAGTGTTCTTGAAACAATAACCCACATTTGTTGTTTTTACTTTTCACCTCCCACCTCAGTGCAGTCAGGATTCTTGCCCCAGCAAACCAATATTCATGGCACCTTCTCTAACAATTCTGATGGCTCCTTTCCTGCCTCAGACTCCGTGAAACCACTCTCTTTGTTTTTCCCACTTAAAAATTTTTTTTTGGTATTTATTTCTCCAAAATTGTATGTATACTCCCCCCTTTTCTGTCCTCAGCCCCCTATTCATTTTGCTCATTCTTTCTGATCAATGGCCAACATGATCCTCAGATTACTGGACCTTTTTTTCACATTATTTCTTTCACCTGAAGTGCCTTCTCTCTTCTTCTTCTGAAAGGGTACTACTTTTGCTGGTCACCCATCATAGTTCTGAAACAGTTTACTTCATCCTGCTTTCCAAACTCCTTTTTCTTAAAGCAGGTGTTTTGTTATATCTCCATCATTGAAATCTACCTCAATTTTTTATTTAGCTCAGATGATGGCAATCTCCATATGGCTCCTACTATACAGTTACTGGAAAAAAACTCCTGGCTCAATATGATTAGCATCTCGTAAATTCACATTTACATCAACATACAGAAGATTAAATTTTATCTCCAAGAGAAAGAGTTATAATTGAAATATAAGTACAATGCGGTAGTATAGTAATTATCATACTTAGTTCTCTCATCTGAAAAATCAGATGAGGAAAAGGGCAAGACACTGAAGATAGACAAAAAGAGAGCAAAAAGTATAAGAGCCTACTATAATGGAAGGAGCAAAAACTAGAAAAAGAGGCCTGGGTGTCATTTCGAGTTCTGTTACTGACTAGATCTGAGGTCCTAAGAAAGACACTTTACCTGCCTGGATTTTCTTTTTCAGTTATGAAAGTAAAGGATTGGTCAAATGATATATTTAATATACTTTCTGTCTTTAATAAACAGTGGAAGGAAATGGGAGACTTACATCATATAGTCCTTCATTACAAATTTTTTCAAATATCCAATTCTCTTGTCTCTTTTTCCCCACTGTTTTCATTTGTCAAACTAAAACCCTGATTGAAACCAATTATTTGCCTACCCCACCCTAGTAGCTAAACATTGCCAGTGAAGATCATTCAAGAAAGCCATGTGGTTACACCTTAAACTTACGCTCTCAAGGATCAAATTGCCACTCAACACTGCCTGGATATTTTACTGTTTGTTCTAGAAGAATAGCATTCCCATTTCCAGATATGACTACTTTATAGTCTTTTTCTGCTACCTCAGACCTCCCATATGTCTTCCTCTACCTTCATTTTTACATGATAACCTCTTCTACTTCATTGAGAAAACAGAAAGCATTAGAAATTCCATTATATTCCTAAGATTAAGTGTAGCAACTTAACTACAACTGCGTCTATTTTCTCTAGCCTTCCTCTTACTAAAAAGATGAAGTGTCCCTGCCCTTACCAAAGGCTAACTCCTCCACTTGAGCTCTGTATCCCACCCTCTCTCACTTTCTAAAAGATTTCACTTTTAAAATTGCCTCTTCATTTACTTATGCATCATCAATAACCCTTCTATGTTGGGTCATTCTCATAAGCATGCAAAAGGTAAGGTCAATGCTCATCTCTCTTTAGTTACCACCCAATTTCTCTATTCCCCTTCAGTCTCCAGCACTTTGCTGAATCTATTATCCATGTAACCAAATATGAGACTATTCTGTGTCTTCATTATAACCTCACACCAGCTTTGAACACAGTCAATAATTTTCTTGAAACATGGCTTCTGTTATTATATTTCCTTCTGGTTTACATCCAATCTCACTGACTCCTCTTTTTCCATCTCCTTTTCTTACTTTTTCTCCTCTGTCAGGCCTAAGAGTCTTAAAGCCCAGTGTAGTGCATTCTTTTATATCCATAATCTCTCTGCAGGTCACCTAAAGACACATATATACAGTATATTTCCTATTTGGGGTCCTTGTTTTTTACATTCATAGTAGACAATTTAAAATTATTTTAAGGGTCTCGTTACTTGTTTTTAGTCTTTCTTTTCCATTAAAATGCTGACTCCATGAGATGTAGAGAGGCATCTTTCAAAGGGTTTGGTATATAGTAGGCACTCAATAAATATTGTTGAATGGATGAATGAATGTATTAAATGATTATTATGGACCGGTGACTGTGTAAAACATGTTACACAGAATTAACATGCTATTATATGGATGAGGAAACTGTCAGATAAGTGATATGACTTACTCAAAAGCACATAGCCATTCAGTGGCAGAGCTGGAATTTGAATTCAGGTATGTCTTTATTATGCCATATCATATCCTTACTATCACTCTTCATTATGCATCTTCTACTAATGTTTAGAGAATTTGCTATCATA
This sequence comes from Camelus bactrianus, assembly GCF_048773025.1. Classification (NCBI taxonomy): domain Eukaryota; kingdom Metazoa; phylum Chordata; class Mammalia; order Artiodactyla; family Camelidae; genus Camelus; species Camelus bactrianus. The sequence continues at coordinate 101,174,399 of NC_133575.1, read as the reverse complement.
TAAGTTTTAAGAATTAGACATCCTTCAACATTTGAAATTCAACTCGTATTATTTAATTGGTATGGAACTTTTAAAACAGGAAACAAATTTGATCTTAGAGCTTATACAATTTACAAGTAAGCGATTCAGAGTATTCATTGCTGATGATAACACCTCTAGAAGCAATAGAAACAACCAAAGTAAGATCTCCAAGAATAAAACATTCTCCCTCTATTTTTTTCAAAAATAAATTGTATGTCATAACCATAGTTTCAAAGGCCCACACATTCTATATATGATGGGGGAATTTAAGTCATGGATTAACTTTCCAAATGGCCCCTGGGGAATTGTGGTCATATTTATTAATTAAGAATCTTGAACTTCCAGAAAGAAGCCAGTTATGCTTGATATGTATGATGCCTCTAAGTAGTTTGATTTTTTTCTAAAAATAGAATTTGATCAATGGTAATTCTATTTATAGGTTTTTTTTGTTTGTTTTGTTTTGTTTTGTTTATTTTGTTTTAGATCCAAGTCATGGCTAGCACTGAAGAAGAAAATATGACTCAAATTTCAGAATTTATCCTTTTGGTGTTTGGGAATCTCCATGGCCTTCAGTTCCTTCTTTTTGGGGTATTTTTGGTCATCTATATGGTGACTCTCTTGGGCAATATTTTAATCCTAATTGTGGTTTTGGCTGATCACTCCCTTCACTCCCCCATGTATTTCTTTCTTGGCCACTTCTCTTTCCTAGAGATTGTCTATATCACTACCATTGAGCCCATGATGCTAAGGACATTGCTATCAGCTCATGTGCCTGTTTCTTTCTCAGGCTGTGCATGCCAGTTTTATTTTTTTGCTGCCCTGGTAGCTACAGAATGCTTCTTACTGGCTGTAATGTCTTATGATTGTTTTATAGCCATCTGTAGCCCATTGCATTATTCCAGCATCATGGACTACTGGGGATGCTTACAGCTTGCTGGTGCCTCTTGGGGGGCTGGGTTTCTGGCACCCATACTTCTCATGGTCCTTATTTTTCAGTTAACATTCTGTGATGCCAATAAGATTGACCACTTCTTCTGTGATTTGAAGCCCATCATGAAACTGTGCTGCGCTGATAATCAAGTCACTGAGATGACCTCTTTTATACGTACTTCTTTATTTGCCCTTGGCCCCTTCCTGCTAACTCTGGCTTCTTATACTCGCATTATCTCCACCATTCTGAGGATATCTTCTATTATAGGGAAGCAGAGAGCCTTCTCCACATGTTCCTCCCATCTGATAGTGATCAGTCTGTATTATGGGACTCTGGGCATCGTCTATGGCTTCCCATCAGGGCCTCAGAATGAAGACTTATTGAAGTTTCTTTCCCTTTTGTATACAGTGCTTATGCCTGCCCTTAACCCTATTATTTACACTCTAAGGAATAGGGATGTAAAGGTAGCTCTGATAAAATGGGTATAATGAGGAATGTATGCCTTGTGAAAAGAAAGCCTGATTTTTCTAGTAGCTCTTGGCACTTTCTGAAAATCCCAACAAAGTGGAAATCTTTTTTACAGGGTCAAGAATAGAGAGTGTGAAATTGATGGATTTTCCTATGTCCCATGAACTTTCCCCACATTAATGACCAAGAAGTGTGTTAAACTTTCTTTTGCTGAATGTTTTTGTAGTGCTAGACATTATGCTGTTCTTTGCATGGATTATTGTGCTAAAACCTCATAGCACCACAGTAAGGTAGCTACTGTTACTACCCTTATTTTATAGATATCACAGCTGAGTCCCAGAGATTGATTCACCTACTCAAGACCAGCCAGCCAGACAATAATAAAATCAGAATATGATTTTTTTCATTTTATTTATTTATTTTTATTGAAGTATAGTTGATTTACAATATTCTGTTAGTTTCTGGTGTACAGCATAGTAATTTCACCATACATACTATTTTCATATTCTTTATCATTACAGGTTATTACAAGACATTGAATATAGTTCCCTGTGTGAAACAGTAGGACCTTGTTGTTTATCTACTTTATATATAGTAATGTGTATCTGTTAGTTCGAAACTCCTAATTTATCCTTCCCCCCTTTCACCTTTGGTAACCATAGTTTATTTTCTGTATCTGTGAGTACATTTCTGCTTTATAAATAAGTTCATTTGTATCATTTTCTTAGATTCTGCATATAAGTGATATCATATGATATTTGTCTTTGTCTGACTTACTTCACTTAGTATGATCTCTGGATCTATCTATGTTGCTGCAAATGGCATCATTTTGTTCATTGTTATGGCTGAGTAATACTCCATTGTATATATATATATACCATACCTTCTTCATCTTTTCATCTGTCAATGGACATTTAGGTTGTTCCCATGTTTCAGCCATTGTAGATAATGCTGCTTTGAACATTGGGGTGCATGTATCTTTTCAAATTGGAGTTTTCTTTGGCTGTATGCCCAGGAGTGGAATTGCTGAATTCTTAGGAGACTATAGAGAGTGACTTCCAAGGCTAGGTCATAAAATGTGATTCAGTTTTGCCTAGTTCACTGTAAACTTGCTTTTGGCACACTGAGAGAACATGTAAGAAGTCTGACTATCCTGAGTCTACCATGCTGTGAAGAGGATCAAGTCACATGGGAAGCCATGTAGAGGTGTTCTGGTTGACAGTCCCTAGGGAGACAGAAGTGATGTCTATACAAGGCTTATAGGGTCTATTTAATGTCTTCAATTATTTGATATTCCTCCCACTGAGAGGTGGAATCTATGTCCCTCCCTTTGAATATGGAAGAGGCATGACAGCTTTGATCAATAGAGCATGACTGGTGCATTAACAGAGGGTGACAGTGACAAACAGCATCAATTGCAAGATATGTGAGTGAAGATGCCTCCAGGTGATCCCACTTCCTAGCTCTCTGGTTCCCTCCAGTCATAAAATTTTCTAAGCTGAGGATCCAGACATTTAGAGGCAGAGACAAGCCATCCCTGCTGTGACCTGTCCAAATTTCTGACCCACAGAATTCATTAGCATAATTCAATTGTTGTTTTATTCCACTAATTCTTGGAGTGTTGTGCTATGAAGGCATGGTAGCTAAAAGAGTGTTTACAGAATGTGTGTTATTTTAGGAGGCAAAAAGTAAGTTCGTAAAATTCAGCTATACGGGAAATGTCTCTTGACCAATACTGGATCTTTTAAACATATATTGTACCATTTAGTACACTCCTACACTCACTTGAAGACCTGTTTCTCTGAAGCTTCCCTGATCCTCCCAAGAAGAGAGGAGTACTTTGTCCATACTGGGTGCTACCATTGTGTTGAGAATACCTCTTTATTAGTGGCCTTGTCATACTTGTTGCACATGTTCTCTCTCCTCTCCTAAAATATCTTGTTTATATTACTTCTGTCTCCCCAGTGCCTTGCACTGGAGGCTCAGTTAATACATGTTTGCTGATTAAATTAATGCATCTAAGAATAATTTTAATCTGGTTTAGCTTTGGTCTACTCTAAATGCCAGGTTTCACCATGTACCAGGTCAGCTCCAACCTCCTTCTAACAAAATTGGAATATAGATGAGGGTCTGAGCCATCTGTGCTGTTCTCTTTGATTTAAGGTCATCTGTGGCTTCAACATCCAGATTTCACCACTAGCATTTCATACATTTATTTCCTGCAGTCCTTCTTCCTACAGAAGTAAACACATGGAGGGACAGTCACAGTAATGGGGAAGTCAAGGGCACAGCTAAAAGCAACAATAACCATTATAATAATAAATGAAACTAATAATTAATAAAATTTTACTATGCTCTATTCAGTGTATTAATGTTTTACATACATGAGCCTATGAAATCTTCACAACAGTCATATGATGAGGAAATTGAGGTTCAGAGAGGGTAAATACCAAAATTTCACTGCTAGCAAGTTGTAGCATCCTGGTCTTTCTGACTCTAAATCTTAGTCTACGGACAAGTATTCCCATCAATATTCTGGCTTCCTTGGGATTTTTTAAACAACTTATTTTAAATGGCAAAAGAAAAGCTGTACACATCTGGAATTTAAAGGCTTTTCAGGCAATAGCTTCATTGACTGGAAGGAGGGATGTTTTGAAAGTTAGGCTGGAGTAGGGTTTTCTTTTTTGTATGAATCTACCCCTTAAGGACAGCTGTGAAGATGACCATATTAGTCATTTCAGAGGATCAGGGGCAGAGAGGAGGGTGTGTGTGTGCTGAATTCAGCCATTTTTCCTTTATCTGTGATCCACTTGCCCCTGGAGTTCCAGATAATGCAATTCAGAACTCATTTCTTCCCCTTCATTGCCACTACTAGCCAGGAGTTTCTCCCCTCTCCCCACCTGAAATCCCTTGGGAGGGGATGTAGAACACCCTCTGATGTTGGCAGAGGGCCACATGAGAGAGGGATGGTTCTTGATGAGTATTTTAGATGAAAGGGCCCTACGTGTGGCAGTCAGAGATAACTGTTGGACCGGAAGACCCCAGATTTTATCTTCTAACGATAACAAGTGCTTGAAGGTGATGATTAACGCCAATTCAGAATCTGCATTGCTGACGTGGATGCAGATGAGGGATATACAAGAGCTGACATACTCAGAAAAGAAACTAAGAATTTCGTTTAACTGTGTGGAAGTAATTCTAATTACAGGCATTTATGTGAACTGTTTACAATTTATGCCTAATTGCCACCCAGCACAATAACAATTATGCATATCATTAAATATGTGTCAGATTAATTTTGTTGTAAATTTTGATTATAACAGCAAACCCTATGTGTGTATGCTCTGTCTTCATAATTTGCTGCTTAGATTGCTCACAACTTAGGAAAAAATGAGACAGAATGCTGGCTGGGGGGCCAAGAGTGGGGAGGTTGCAAAGGCGGCTGCCTGGGGTTGAATATTTACTATGGGTAGTGCACAAAGTGGGTAATCAACAAATGCATAAATCCCTGCAGCTTAACTTCACCAGAGCTCTGCAGGCTGCTTCACAATCTTTTATTCATTTATTGTTGATTCTTTGGGCTTATTCATGCCCACATCATGTCCCAAATATTTTCTGGTCTTCTTGGCCTCTCAACTTACCCCTTCCTCTCTACTCTTAATCAGTGGTAGGGATGACCTCATCCTGGCCTTGTACAGTAGGGCTGGCTGGTGCCCCCTACTCTGGCTTCCAAATTTCTTTCATGTTGCAATCCCCTTCTCTCGTGGGTCTCTGACCTCTATCAAATAGGTGTGTCCTTTCACATGTACTCTCTAGCTCTTTCCCCTCCCACGTCCTCAAAGACTGGTTCCTTGCCCCAGCATTTCACTATGTCTTAAATCTCTTTACCTGATTTCTGCCATGCACATAGCAGGCATTCAGTAAATCTTTGTTGAAATTTCCTCCAGACATACATGGGACATACACAGAAACACACACACACAACTGTCCTTGCTTTTCCCTCAGATGCCACCATCTTCTCCCCTTCTTGTACTTTAACCTTGTACATATTGTACATCTTATGTATCCAATTAAATTAGAAATTCATTGACAGAAAAAGATTTCTCTGTTATTTTTTTCAAATTTCTTAGCATAAACTGAAGCACTCAAAAAATGCTGAAAGATCTCCACTCATGGACCCTAACAGGCTGTTTCTCCTGTAGAGAGATGGGGGTTTCTAGCACTTTCTTCTCCAGCTTGTTCTTGGAGAGCTTGAGTAGGGTAATAGAAAGCATGTGTCTTTGGTATCAGACAGACGTTAGTTCCACTCTAGGCCCTACCACTCACTGACTAAGAAAACTTGGGCAACTGATTTCATCTTTCTGAGGTCCAATTTCTTCATCCAAAAAAGTGGGGTTAATAACAATATTTACCTATCTATCTTACAGGGTTGTTGTGAGGATAAAATGACAAATTGATGGAAAAGGCCTGACACAAACTAGAAGTGATTCTTCTCAAGCAGAAACTTTCCGCTCCAGTGGCTCACTCACACTAATGATTTGTTCCTCCTATTTTGGTAATAATAAGCCAGGATTTCAACAACTTCAAGCCTTATTTATTACCCATATTCATCTTTTATTCTTAGCACTATATCAGTAGTTCTCATTTCTATGAGACCTAATACTCCCTCTTAATAACAAATCTTTTGTGACTCCCCCTTCACTATCTGAAATGAAGTTCATAGATAATATAACTTACCTACATACATAATTTCAAAAAAATCAATATAGTGACCTAACTGAAATATAAATGAGAAATACAAGGAAAGTAATTTACAATAAAATGATATTTATTTCAATATGTAAATGCAAGGGCATGGCTACATCAGACAACATAATGAAATACATGATTGCATCAACTCAAAATGAGCAAGTTTATATTAAAGAAGAGTAAGAAGGTTGGTAGTCATTACATATAAGAAAAGAAAACATAAAAAACAGAGATATTGGAAAATAGCAGGATAAAAGCTACTGTTGAGATAAGACAAGATTCAGATAATTATAAACAGTTTTTCTCACCTATAATATTAAGGCTCACTGGAATATGTGAAAACTGTGTAGGACACAGGATAACTCTTCATTATATGAGATTATTCTATACATTTCAGAACAACTAGCATCACTAGCCTCTATCCACTAAGTGTCAGACCTCCCAAATATTGTGATAACCAAAATACCCCTACAATTTTCCAAACACATCGGAATTCCTTTAGTGAAGAACCAGTACTCTAGAGCATGCCCAGTAAGAACAAGGCAAATTTGGAAAGGGTCATGGAACTTGCTTTCCCAGGATGTGGGAATCTCCATGGGTTGGAATTCCTTGTCTTTGCAATGTTTATGGTGACCTTCTTGGGACTCTGAGACACAGTGTTGAGATCCTGATAGTGATATCAAGCAACTACAACTTTTGTTCCCTTATGTACTGCTCTAGTCCTACTTCATCCTCTTGAATATCTGTGACCAATTTACCACTGTCTCACTTTTTCTGCCTGTTTTTTGTCCCATGAATTTTTTTCTCAAGTGGCTAACTAGCCTACATATAACAATAGCTTGGTAATAATTAAATGTTGTCCAGTGGCCATAATGTCTTTAGGTACCACTTAAGTTTCTGCCACTTTCAAACTCCCTCACCTCCAGTCACTCTGACACCAAGTGTTTGACATCAAGGTAGTAAACATTTCATGGCTCATGTGTTTTATTAATTCCATCTTGGTCATTTTTTAGGTGCCAAATTTTTAATCTGTTTTAATAGTAATACATCTAAAGTGTACTCTGTTTTATTAAAGTGATGATACTGAGTATTATTACTTCTTTGATGTTCCATAGGTACTGCTCTATTGAAATTGTTATTTTAATAATTATGGTTTTATTATAAAAATCTTCATAATTTTCTGAACAAAGTTGAAGGTATATTTTTGTCCTAGGGTGAAATGTAGGGTGCCACATGGTATTTACTTGTCATAGCTCCTTAGTCTCCTCCATTCCGTAACAGTTTCTCAATACTTCCTTGTCTTTCATAACCCTGGCACTTTTGAAGAGTATTGGTAAATTATTTTGTACAATGTCCCTCAATTTGGCTTTACCTGATTTTTCTCAAGATTAGATTGGGGTTATATGTTAAGAAGAAGAATACCGCAGAGGCAAAGTGCCCTTCTTGGCACATCATATCAGACAATATATGATATATCCACAGGATTTACCACTGGTGATGTTAACCTTAACCACTTGGTCAAGGTGATGTCTTCTAGGTTTTTTTTACTATGAAGTTACTCAGTTCCAATTCATAGTCTTTCTAATACAAGCAGGTCACTAAGTCTCACCCATAATTAAATGCAAGAGAATTAAACTCTATCTCCTAGAGGGAAGAGTACCAAAGAACTTGTAAATGTTTCTTAAACACAGGAAGTTCTATTTGAGGGAAATACAAACATCTCATTTCTCCTGAAAGTTTTATCCACTAATTTTGGCATTCATCAGTGGATTTTACCTACAGAAATTATTGTGCTACTCTAAGGTGATTTTCTATTTCCTGCAATCCTTCTACTTTTATTAACTAAATTCTTCTCTAAGAAAGAGTTGCCCTTTCTACCCTATTATTCAATTATGTACTTATATCAGTATGGGCTCATTTATTCTTTGAGTTAAAATACAATAATATCATTATTTAATTTGTTGCTCCAATTTTAGTCATTGGGAACTCTTTCAGATTGGGTCCTATATCCTTCTGGCATGACCCTAACCTTCTGGGGTTTTTTAAAAAGTGCTTTCTAGCACTACAAGACACTCCAAGTTTATCTTGTATTTTCCCTGCCCCAACCCTAGAATCACCCATTCCTTTTTTTTTTAACGCTTGATCTCGTTTACTTTTATTTTTTTTTAACATTTTTTATTGAGTTATAGTCATTTTACAATGTTGTGTCAAATTCCAGTGTAGAGCACAATTTTTCAGTTATATATGAACATACGTACATTCATTGTTGCATTTTTTTTACTGTGAGCTACCACAAGATCTTGTATATATCACCCGTTCCTTCAAGGAACCCTGGTTGCTTTTGTTGGGGAATGGTGTTTAGAAAACAAAATCTGTACCTAGGTGTGCTGATTGCTACTGGGATGTTATTGCTTCTAGGCCTGCTTGTTGGACAGACTAGGAAATCTGTGCATACACACACATCTATATTTTATTTTATATCTGTGTATCTATTAAAATAAACATGAATTTACACTAATATATCTATATTCCAGTACTACATGGTTTATTTTATTGTTCCTCCTGTGGTAGGCAAAATAATACCCCCCCAAAAAATACCTACATCCTAATCCCTGAAACCTGTGAATATGTTAACCTTACACAGAACAGGGGAATTAAGGTTGCAGATGGAATTAAGGTTTCTAATCAGTTGACCTTAAAATACAGATATTATTCTGGGTTATCTGGGTGGGCCCGATATAATTAAGAGGTAGAAGAGGCAGGCCAAAGCAGGAGTCAGAGGCTGATGTGACTATGCAAGTAAGATACAGAGAAATGCATTATTGTTGGATTTGAAGATTGAGGAAAGACACTATGAGCCAAGGAATATGAGTGGCCTCTAGAAGAAAGGTAAGGAAACAGACTATTCCCTATAGTCACCAGAAAGGAATACAGCCTGCCAACTCCTTCATATTAGTTCATTGAGACCCATGTCAGAATTCTAACTTATGGAAGTGTAATATAAAATTTTTGAATTATTTTAAACTACTAAGTTTGTGGTAACTTGTGGCAGCAGTAGAAAACTAATACAGCCTCGGTGCTTATTTGTAACTTCTTTCTCTGGTAGAGAAATCTAACTGTCACTATCTATAATATACTTGCTTATTTTTTTCTGCCTTTAGTACTGTCAAAATTGCAGAATCGTACCCTTGTAAGAAATATATTTACCAACAAAAGTATAGTGTTTTTCTATAGGTCCATTTTTCTTATCTTCAAAACAGTATCTAGACAAACTAGTTTTCTAAAATTAAGTCAGCTCCTTTTTTCTCCACTTCCTTTAATTAAGCTATACCATGTTTGTAACAGAGTTAGATTCATTTGTCATAGTCCTCATTCTATCCTGTGTTCATCAGACATCCTAGTTGATTTCATTTTAAATCCAAATACAATGACACTCTTCATGAGGTACAGTTATATTGATTTTAACACATGCATAGTCATGCATCCACAACTATAGTATCACACAGAATATTTCCATCACCCTGAAAATTCCCTTATGTGGATTCTTTGTAGTCAACTCCTGACCCTCTTCCAACTCCTAGAGACCACAGGTCTCTTTTCTGTCCCTATAGTTTTACCTTTTCCAGAATATCATATCAGTGGATTCATAAACTATGTAGTCCTTGTAGTTGTGCTGCTTTCATTTAGCAAAATGCATTTAAGATTCATCCATGTTGTTGCATGAATCAGTCCCTTGTTCCTTTTGATTGCTGAGTAATAGTCCATGGTATCCCAGTTTGTTTACCCATTCACTTTTTGAAAGACATCTAGATTATTTCCAATTTGGGGAAATAATGAATAAGACACTTTAAACCTTCATATAAATGTTTGTTAGTGAATATAAGTTTTAAATTTACTTGTGTATATATTGAAGAGTGAGATTGCTGGGTCATACGGTACCTTTAACTTTACAAGAATCTATCAAACTGTTTTTCAATAAAATGTAAAACTTTTGCCCATTTTTAATTTTTTTTTTGTCCTCTCACTATTGAGTTGTAGATTTTTTTATATATCCTGGATAGTAGTCTTTATTATATATGTGTGTGTGTGTGTAGTGTGTGTGTGTGTGTAGTGTGTGTGTGTGTAGTGTGTGTGTGTGTGAGTGTGTATGATATTTTCTCCTACTACTTGACTTTTACACTTTTTTATTGAAGTACAGTCATTTACAATGTATCAGTTTCTGGTATACAACACAATGTCCCAGTCTTGCATATACATACATATATTTGTTTTCATATTTTTTCCATTAAAGATTACTACAAGATATTAAGAATAGTTCCCCGTGCTATACAAAAGAAAGTTTTTTTAAAATCTATTTTTATATATGGTGGCTAACATTTGTAAATATCAAACTCCCAACTTTATCCCCTCCCAACCCCTTTCCCCAGTAACCATGAGATTATTTAGTAAGTCTGAGAGTCTGTTTCTATTTTGTAGGTGAGTTCATAGTGTCCTTTTTTTTTTTAGATTCCACATATGAGTGATATCATATGATATTTTTCTCTTTTTGGCTTACTTCACTTAGAATGATGATTTCCAGGTCCATCCGTGCTGCAAATGGCATTATTTTATTCTTTTTTATGGCTTAGTAGTATTCCATCATATATTTACACCAAAACTTCTTTATACAGTCATCTGCTGATGGACATTTAGGTTGCTTCCGTGTCTTGTTTATTGTATATAGTGCTGCTATGAACACTGGAGTTTATATATCTTTTTGCATTAGGGTTCCCTCTGGGTATATATCTAGAAGTGGGATTGCTGGATAATATGGTAAGTCTATTTTTAATTTTTTCAGGAATCTCCATACTGTTTTCCATAATGGCTGCACCAAACTGCATTCCCACCAACAGTGAAGGACAGTTCCCTTTTCTCCACACCTTCTCCAGCATTTATCATTTATGGACTTTTGAATGATGGCCATTCTGACTGATGTGAGATGATACCTCATTTTAGTTTTGATTTTCGTTTCTCTGATAATTAGTGATATTGAGTACTTTTTCATATGTCTTTTGGACATTTGTATGTCTTCATTGGAGAATTGCTTGATTAGGTCTTCTGCCCATTTTTGGATTGGATTGTTTCTTTTTTTGTTATTAAGTTGTATGAGCTGTTTATATATTCTGGAAATTAAGCCCTTGTCAGTCTCCTCTTTTGCAAATATTTAATAAATGATTGATTTTTGAATGTTACATGAACCTTGCATTCTTGGGATAAACCATACTTGTCATGATATAGTATCCACTTTATATATTGCTGGATTTGATTGTTAATATTTTGTTAAAGAGTTTTGTATGTATATTCATGGGGAATATTTATTTATACTTCTCATTTATTTATAATGTCTCATTTATTTATAATGTCTTTGCAGGTTTTGGTATTAGAATTAAGTTGAATTTGGACGTGTGCTTCTTTTTTCAATTACGTGAAACTGCATAAATATCATTCCTTAATATTTTGATAGGATTCACAATGAAACCATCTGGCCTTGGAGTTTCTCTGTATAAAGCATTTCAAAAAAATATTACAGTTTAAAAAATAGGTTTAGGAATATTCAAATTTTCTTCTATCAGTTTCAACTTCAGTCAATTTTGGTAAATTCTGTTTTGAAGGAATCTGCCAAATTTATTGGCACAAATTTATTCATAACATCCTCTTGTTACCTTTCTTTTCACAGTTTTATTGAGGTTTAATTTATATACCATAAAGTTCAAATGTATATGTAACAATTCAATTATTTCATTAGATTTATAAAGCTGTGCTTCCATCATGACAATCCAGTTTTGAAATATTTTCGTTCACTTAAAAAGTTTCCTTGTGTCCACTTATAGTTAATCCTAGCTCTCCTATATAATCCTAGTATTATAGTTATTCTTAACCTTAGCCAACCACTGATCAGTTTTCTGTCTTTAAAAATTTACCTTTCTACTAAGTAATATGAATGAAATCATATGTATACAGCTTTTGCATATCTTCTTTCATTTAACACAATGTTATTGAAATTTCATCCATGTTGTAGCACATATCCGTAGTTCATTGTTTAAATTGCCAAAAGGCATTCCACTGTATGGATAAACTACATTATTTTTACCCATTCACCAGTTGACAGAAACTTATAATGTTGCCAGATTTGAGTTGTTATGAACAATGTTGCTATGCTGTACATGTCTTTGTCTGAGCATGTGTTTTATTTCTCTTGGGTAGATTCTTATGAATGAAAATGTTCAGTCACACAATAAGTTTAAGCTAAATGTAAAAGAAACTACTATACTATTTCCCAAACTGAGTGTACCATTTCATATTCCCATCAGCAATGTATAAGGATTCCAATTTATCCACACCCATTCTAACCCTTGATGTAGTCTGTCTTTTGCATAATATACATTCTAAAGAGTGTGTATTGGTATTTTTATCATGGTTTCATTTTGTATTTCCATAATGACTAATGATATTTATCATCTTTTCATATGCTTAGTAGCATTTATTTATTTTATTTACAGAAATGTCTATCTAAATCATTATCCAAATCTTTAATTGGGTTGTTTGTCTTCTTATTATTGAGTTAATTTTTCTTCATATATTCTGGATAAAAATGCTTTAGTAAATGTATTATTTGCAAATATTTTCCTCCAATTCAGGCTTTGCTTTTCATTGTCTTAATGTGTTTTGAAACTCAAATGTCAATTTTGATGAAATCCAATTTATAAATTGTTTTTTCAATTATGGATCATGTCTTTGGTGTTGTACCTGAGAAATCTTGACCTGACCCAAAACTATGAAGATTTTCTCTTACATTATTTTTATAAATGCTGCAGGTTTAGGTTTTAAATCTAGGTCTGGGATGAACTTTGATTTAATTTTTGTGTACGTTGTGAAGTAAAAGTCTAACCTTTCTATTCCTAGACTATTGAGTGCTTGTATCATGAAACAATGATTGATTTTGTCAAATACTTTTACTGGGTCTATTGAAATGGTCATGTAGCTTTTGTCCTTTAAGCTATGGTTTATTACATTGATTTTTGCATATTAAACCAACCATTCATTCCTGTGATAATTTATCCTTGGTCATGGTATATAATCCTTTCTATGTGCTGCTGGATTCAATTTGCCACAATTTTGTTGTGGATTTTTGCGACTAGATTTATTAGGGATATTTGTCTGTAGTTTTGTTTCTTTGTGATGTATTTGCTTGATTTTGGTATCAAGTTAATATTGGACTCAGGATGAGTTGAGGAGCATTCTATTTTTTGGAAGAATTGTGAAGAATTAATGTTAACTCTTTAAAAAAATGTTTGGTAGAGTAAAGTCAGTAAATGCATCTTTTTTCTGAGCTTTCCTTTCTTTGGAGATTTCATTACTAATTCAATCTCTCTACTTTTATATGTCTGTTCAGATTTTCTATTTATTCTTAAGTCACTTTTGGTAGTTTGTTTCTAGGAATTTGTCTATTTTATCTCAATTATCTAATTTATTTGTTTATACATTTCATAACATTCATTTATAATCTGTAAGGTTTTGTTTTCCTCTTCTGTCTTCATTCAAAATTTCCTCTTTTAATTTGGTTTCTGTAGTCTGAATATGTGTGTGTGTGTGTGTGTGTGTGTGTGTGTGTTTGTGTGAGATCTATCTTATCTAGCTTAGTATTCTCTGAGCTTCCCAGTTCTGTTGTTTGGTATCTGTCAATTTTTGGAAAGTTCTTATCCATTAATGCTTCAAATATTTCTTCCACCCTGTTCTCTCTTCTCTTTCTGGTATTCTATTCACATGTATATTACTTCTTTTGATATTGTTTCATAATTTTCCCATATTTTTCTTGTTTTCCCCCTTCCCCTGTCAGAGCCACTGGAGGATTTTTCCTGATCCTCACTGTGAGAATATTATAAGATTCCTGAAGGAAATTTTTACAAAGGTGACCCCTATATTTGTGCCCCCAGGAACTATTTACTCCCACAATAGTCCACACTCAACCTCCAACAATTTTTCATAATTACCAATTAATTAACTAGTCCTACTGCTATTGGCTTTCAGCAGCTCTCCTTAAGGTAATTGACACACCTGTCACTCCAGATTTTGAGGTGTTAGGTTGCACTACTACCTCAGTTCTCTGAGTCTAAGAAAAATCATTGATTTTTTTTTATTTTCTCAGCATTTTCTTATTGTGAGGATGGAAATGAAAACTTCTAAGCTTTTTACATGGTAAGACTGAAACCAGGAGTTCCCTGTTTTTTTAATTAAGAGAAAAAAGTATTTTATATTTACTAATATCTCTACCCCTTTCAATAATCTTTATTTCTTCCAGAGAATCTTACTTTCCAATCAATATTATTTCCATTTTGTCTGTAGAAATTTCTTTAGCAGTTTGTGTAGTGTAAGTCTGCTGATGACTAGTTTCTTTAGTTTTCTTATGTATAGAAACATTTTTATTTTTGCCCTCATTTTGGAGGAATATTTTTACTTGATGTATAATTCTTGGCTGATTATTTGCTTTCATGTTTTAGTTCTTTAAGATGTCATCTCACTATCTTCTAGTCTCCATAGCTTCTTATTAGAAGTCCATGGTCCTTTGAACTATTCATCTTTATGTAATATGTCATTTTTCTCTGGTGGCTTTATAAGTATTTCTCCACATCTTTGGTTTTCAGCGATTTAACTGTGATATGCCTAGGAGTGCTTTTCTTTGAATTTATTTGGCTTCAAGTTCATTGCACTTTTTGAATCTGTAAATGTATGCCTTTCATCAAATCATTGATATTTGGGGATATAATTTCCTCAAATATACTTTCTGCACTTTTCCATCTGGTACTCAAGTTAATTAAGGTGCTTTTCATTTTTCATGAATTTCTCTCTCTTCTTCAAGTTGGATACTGTCTATTGATCTATCAATAAGTTTACTATCTTTTTTCTGTTTCTGGCCTTCAGTGAATTTTTATATTTCATATATTGTGTTGTTAAGTTCTAGAATTTCCATTTTGCTCTTTTTATAATTTATATTTCACAGCTATGATTTTTTTTCACTTTTTAGATAAACATACTTTCTTTTTTGTCATTAAGCATAGATATAGTTGCTTTTCAAATATCTTTTTCTGGTAATCCAACATCTGAATCATCCTGGACTTAGTCCCCTTTATTATCTTTTCTCTTGTTACTGAATCACATATTTCCTGATCCTTTGTGTCAAATAATTTTAGATTGTATTCTGGACACATATTATTTGTGTAGATTCTGGATTATTTCATATTCCTCTAGAAAGGATTTATATTTTTGTTTTAGAAGTTATTAACATATTTGGATTCAAACTTCAAACTGTCTTTTTGATGAAAGATCAAATCTCAGTTAAATTATCTTATCCTTAATTATCATTCTTGAAGTCTTCTCCACACAGATATAGGCCAGAGTTCAGTCAGAGATTTTGACAGAGATTACATACAGATTTTGAAGGTTATCCTTTGTGGCTTATTCCTTTTGGGAGTTTTCCTCTCACTTTGCAGTGTCAGTGTTTGCCCTAAATTTTGTGCTATGATTCTTCAAGCCAGAAGAACTCTTTTGGAATTCCAATCTTCTCACATGGCACTGACTGCATCTGGCTCTAGGCTAAAAGTCATGAAAATAGGTAACTCATCCTATGCCACCTTCTTTTTCCAAGTGTTAACTCCTAGAATTTGCTTGATTTTATTCATTCTACAGAAGTTTTAGGTCATTGTTGCTTATATTTTTGTCCAGAGTTTATAGTTGTTATCTATGTGAATTTATGAACTTTCTAGGCCATATCAGAGGTAGAACTCTTTGATCATTGCTTTGAATTTCTAGTTTTCCTTTGGTGTTATAATATTACATAAAACTCATTATGAAACCACTTATCTTCTATTAATCTGATAATCTCATTTAGCATGGGATTTCCACCTGCCTCTTTTAACTGACAGCTACAGTCTTTTACTATGCGACATTGTGATTTGTCTGTGGGACTTCATCAATATAGTAATCAGATTAATTTACCATTAGGTTATTTTTCTGGTCTGTACTATTGTCTTCCCAATTATAGACCCAGTCATTTTCACATTGAGAAAGAAGTGTGAAAGAGGTTTGTGAGAAAGGTAGATAGTGATGTCTTTTGAGTGTGATTTAGGATTCGAAACTGGCTTCCAGTATGACCAATAATAGGCCCCCATATTACTGCAGAATAGCCAAGGTAAAACAACTATAAATAAAATAATTTTAACTTTTGTTATTTTTAGACAATGTCCATCTTTTACTCAAATAACAGACTGCCGTTAAGCTCTGATAATGTGCCAAGCGCTATACTAGCCTGTGGTTCTATATTAGTCTGTTTGGACTGCCATAACAAATAACCACTGGCTGGCTGTTTCAATAGCAGAAATTTATTTTCTGATAGTTCTGGAGACTGGAAGTCCAAGATCAAGGTGCCACCATGGTTGGTTTCTAATGAGATTTATCTTCCTGCCTTGAAGATGGCCACCTTCATGCTGTATCCTCACATGGGGAAGAGAGAAAGAGTAAGCTCTCCGATGTTTCTTCTTATAAAGACAGTAAACCTGTTGTATCTGGGCTCCACCCCTATGACCTCCTTTAACCTTAGTTACCTCCCTAAAGGCCCTATCTCCAAACAGTCACATTGGGAGTTGGGGTATCAATATTTGAATTTTGATGGGAGATAAACGTTTAGTCCATAATAGGCGCCAAGATGAATATGACATGAGGATCTCTGCTATGTACAGTTTTCATGTACCCATCAGAAATATGCAAATGATCTTCAGTGAGGAGAGATGTAATATATTAATCTTTTTAAAAATATATTTTATAAAGTATAATCAGTTTACAATGTTGTGTCAGTTTCTGGTGTACAACACAATACTTCAGTCATATAGGAAATTACATATATTTGTTTTCATATTGTTTTTAACCATAAGCTACTACAAGATATTAAATATAGTTCTGTGTGCTATACAGTACAAACTTGTTGTTTGTCTATTTTATATATAGTAGTTAGTATCTACAAATCTTGAACTCCCAATTTATCCCTTCTCACTCCCTTCTCCCTCTGGTAACCATAAGTTTGTTTTCTATGTCTGTGAGTCTGTTTCTGTTTTGTAAATAAGTTTGTCTGTCTTTTTTTTTTAGATGCCACATATAAGTGATATCATATGGTATTTTTCTTTCTCTTCCTGGCTTACTTCACTTAGAATGACATTCTCCAGGTCCATCCATGTTGGTGCAAATGGCATTATTTTACTCTTTTTTATGGCTGAGTAATATTCCACTGTATTAATATACCACAATTTCTTTATCCAGTCATCTGTCAATGGACATTTAGATATTTTTCCATGTCTTGTCTATTGTAAACAGTGCTGCTATGAACATTGGTGTACAGGTATCTTTGGAATTAAGTTTCCCTCTGGATATATGCCTAGGAGTGGGATTGCTGGATCATATGGTAAGTCTATTTTTAGTCTTTTGAGGACTCACCATACTGTTTTGCATAATGGGTGCACCAAATAATATATTAATCTTAACTTTAAATTTTTATAAAATAAGTGGGAAGAAAAGGAACTTGAATTGCACATTGAAGTTTTCACTTGATTCCCACAGATCATAGCTTAGCAGCAGTGCATGTAAAAACATGGAGAGTTGGAAGTCAACCCTCAGTATGTATCCATATTAGCCACAGATTAAAAAGCTGCTGTTAGTTTAGATTATATTTACCAGAGTAGAATATCCAAATTGAGGGAGATAATAATCTTATTGTTCTTTGTCCTTACAAGATGACACCTGGAATACTTTATTCATTTCTGGGTGTCAAAATTCATGAGGACATAAAAAAACCAGCACTCATAGACATAGAATACAAACTTGTGGTTGCCAAGGGGGCGGAGGGTGGGAAGGGATAGACTGGGATTTCAAAATTGTAGAATAGATAAACAAGATTATACTGTATAGCACAGGGAAATATATACAAGATCTTATGGTAGCTTATGGAGAAAAAAATGTGACAATGAATATATATATGTTCATGTATAACTGAAAAATTGTGCTCTACCTTGGAATTTGATACAACATTGTAAAATGATTATAAATCAATAAAAATGTTAAAAAAATAAAAGAAACCAGGACATATAGATAAGCAACTAGGATGGATAAGGAATTCCAAACCATATCATAGAAAGAGTAGTTGAAGAAAGTGGTAAGAGTGGCTTTCAGAATAGAAAACTAAAAAGGCTATAATCTCTACTTTTAAATGTGTGAGTGAACAATACATAAATTAAGCATTTCATTTTTTGGACACACAATTAGGTTGATTATAAGGAAGAACACTCAAGTAATCCAAATTGTCTGAAGATGGAATGGGTTGAGTTGGGACATAGTGAGTCTCCTGTCATTAATAGTGTATAAGTACCAACAAGATGACCATGAGCAGGGACATTGTACAAGGAATTCTAGAATCAACTGGGTATTGGACTAGAAAACTTTTCACAGCTCTTCCAACTCTTTTTAAAGTGTATGATTCTTAAGATCACCAGATAATTCTCTTATCTGTAAAATAATCAAGAGCTTTCATTTAAGTATTAAGCAAATCTGATTAATTTCTTATGAAATTCAATTTACTAATTGGGTAAACAGACAAGACTAAACCATGAATGCACTCCTTTCCTGCTATATTTGTTATTCGTATTGAAGCTACTCTTTATTACTAGCCACCTTCAATAGTGGGTATGATGCAAATCCACTTATACTTTACATTTTATTGCCCCATGATGTACTCAATTGATTAAGAATTATTTTTGAGAATTTAGTCTATGCTTAGCACTAGATAGGGCCTGTGAGGTCTCCCTTTCCACCTGGTTTAATTTGTCAGCACTTTTATAAAGATAATACTATTGGTGACAAGTTGAAAAAAAATAAGGTGATTTCTCACTTTTCTTTTGAAGATTTTTGTGAATATAGATACATTGTAGCCACTCAAATATTTGCATTTTCTCTCTCTCTCCCTCCTGTTTTCTGTGTTTTCCTATTTAAATTTATTTTCCCTCTGTTTCTGTACCTCTTTTCTCCTCTTCTTTCTCTTTTCTCCCTTTCCTCCTCTCCCTATCCTTTCCATCTATCCTTTATTTATTTTCTCATTTTTGTTTTCCCTTTCATTTCCTCTTTCCTTCCCTGTCATCTTCTAGCATAGTAATTTCTATTTACAAACTGTCTAAATCAAGAATGTGGCCAATTTACATGAGCTGTTACACACCGTAAGCATTTTGGGCACTGCCAACTCTTTATTTACTTGTTTTAACTGTGAGGATACTAAGTACTCAGTCCCATTCCTATTACATGAGATCACATCAGTCAATTACACCTAATTTCCTATAGTGATTCTGAGAATTTCAGCTGGATAGAGCTTTTACGTTTTGCTTTAAAGCACTCAGTTGTTGATTCCTATGCCGCATACCAATGTCAACCCTTCCTGCCCCTTATTAGAACTATTATGTTTTGACAAATTGGAGTCATTAGTATTTCAGCCCTCTGAAATAGGTTTAATCATTCAGGCAGTGATGTTCTATGTTCAAACTTTTGTATTAACAAACTCCCCTTTTCTTTTGCTTGCTAAATAGGAACCTGATATTCAAGTATCCTAGATTAGTGTTACAGGTGCACTTTCAGCCCACCCATGAGGATCTGTGCTCAGATTCTCATGTCTAATGCCAATGAGCTTTAGAGAGAATAAAGAGGTTCATTTTATAGATTTATTAGAATTGTTCCTTTTGTACCTAGGCCTTTTTTTTCACAAGACCCTGGCTTAAGAGTCTATGCTAGCTAACTCATATTTTCTTTCCTTTCCCAGGATCATGAAGTCCTTTCTAAAAGTGAAATGTGGCAGTGAAGGGGACCTCCTGTGGGCCAGTCCTGCGAGCTTTGAGAGGGAAAGCACAAGAATAAGGGGGAAGTGAAAGGGGGCTGCAGGGAATTGTGGTGTCTAAGGTATAAAGGGAAATAATACCAGTGTCATAGAACCAAATCGGAACATCACTCTTTTGGGAAACAGCTTTAGGGAGGAAGGATAGGTGAAAGAAAGTGGGAGGAGGAGAGTAGAGACAAAGAGAGGGAAAGGGTAGGAGGGTGATATAAAGCAAAAAGAAGATTCAAAGACAACTTCTACCTTCTGTTCCTCCTCAAGAGTTCTCATTTATAGACTAAGAAAGCCTAGGACTCTCAGCAGTCCCTCTCCTGCATGGTTTCCAGACTCTTCAGCAACCTTCTATTCACTTTAGCTTGTGGCTGCTACCCAAATGTTCCTCCCATCCTGCTATTTTCACTGAACAATTCAAGCACAAGTCTGCGAAGCACAGAGCTGGGCTCTGCTATCACTCCTTTGTTTCTGACTCTATCCTTCTATTAATGCAGATGAAGATGGATTTAGTTTTTGGTGCAGCCACACACACAACTGAATAATATTGAGCTTAGAGTCCCTGAAAACCCCTAAATCGTTTTTATATGTGCTGCTACTTAGCCACATCTCATCCTTTGCTTGGGCATCAGGTTGTTTTTGAGCCTAAATGTAGGATTTCACATTCATATTTGTGAACATTTAAAAATTATTTTTGATGCATGTACTATTAAGCTTATTTCAGTTATTTTGAAAATGTCTCAATTTTGCAGTCAAGTAAATGTCTTATTTTGTAAAATTAATTTTCAGAATGAAGGCACAGATAATTAGGCATTTGAGGGCATTTAGATTTTCAAAATTCATTTTTAAAATGTAAATGTTCTCAAATTTAACCTGTTGACAAATAGACAAATAATAGATGTAAATTCTTCATTTTGCTATCTGTTTCAGCCTAAGGTGGAAAAAAAATGTGGCATATGCCTAGACTGTTCCCAGCCTCCTACAATGATGCAATGCTGCGAAAACAACCCTAGTCCTTCATTGCTGGGCAATGGACAGTGTCAAAAATCAAACTCCTTTCATTTTTGCATTTACTTATCTAGCTTAATGTTGAGACAGCCACAAACAAACAAGGTATTTGTTATATAAACGAGATTGTTAATGTGTTTCAGGAAATTTTTAGATCTTACTTAGTGTTTATGTATACTTTCTGTGTTTTAACCTTGGAAGAGATACAAATAATTTAGAGCCAAAATTAAAATTACATTAAAAGAACTCAATCTAAACTTACTACCTTGTGATGAACACCAGTCTTAGAAGAGCCTTTCTGTTGATGTTTTCCATTTGAATGATTTCTAGCAGATGACATTAAGTTATAAGGTGATGTCTTTATAAAACCACAGAATGATCTTTTCATTTTAAAGGAAGTTCAGGTTGTTGTTAGCTTTTATTTCTCTCCCTAAACTCAAAAGAAGATGAATTCAAAGAAAACTTTCTCAATCGGGGTTGCAAATTAGTATGTTTCCAATTCTGCTCAGTTTATGTCTAGTCCTTTATGTCGGCTAACAATACTACTCAAGAACATCTTTCAAAAGTATCACAAGTTATTATATCCATTATCAGTTATAATAGCTAAATTATATATGGCATGTCAACATTCAGTCCAAAGACACGAATGCCTCTGAACAGATTGTTTTTCTGCAGTTAGGTGCTGTTTACTAAGCTAGCAAAGAAAATAAGAATTGATCCCATGTACCTAGGTTCTATTTAACAACATTATTGTGTAGGTAAATGAACAAAATGGATCTATGAACACTTTGGGGGAAAGGAACAATGGTGCAATACATACATAAAGAATTATAATAAAAATAATGACACTCATCAGGTCTAACCTCATGGAAATTAGACAGCAAAAGTAAAAGCAATTTCACAAAACTTGTGTAACTATTTTCTTCTTCTTCTCCTTCTTCTTCTCCTTCTCCTTCTTTTTCTTCTTCATTGCTGTTTGTTTGTTTCCATGGCTATCTTTATTTGCATAAAGGCTCACCATTTGGATTAATTGCCCCCAGTAGTACAACCTTTCACTCCACCTCACTCTCCAAAAGCCCCCTACCAACCTTCCATTTAACCAAATGTCCAAGTAAATTCAACTAAACAGCTAATTAGTTCAGAAAAATGGTCAAAATAAACATTAAGACTTGACTATCTCAAGATGATTTTGAAGATACCGAACACAAGTTAGCCCTTGGAAATGATGCTGTAGGCCAATTGTGCAAACTAAGAATGGGTACAATTGGCTACTTTAGGAAGGATAGGTTCGTAGTGCCAAAACAAGGAAAATCAACAGAAATAAGGAAGAGTAGATATGTTATGTTTCCAATAATTATTTTTCTTTATTATATTTTTCATTGTAATATTGTATATTTATGAACCATAAACTATATATATTTCCTCTGACTTTTTTGCTTTACCAATTTGAACTAGCGTTTATTTTTCTGTTTTTAACATAAATTTAGACTTAGAGAAATGTTGCAAGATTAGTATAAAAAATTTCCAAGATAATACCTTTGTCTCAGATTCTCTAAATTTTGACATTTTAGTATATTTGTTCTCTCCCATTTCCCCTCCCGCTCTCTCTCTTTTTAACTCTCTCTTCTTCCCTCCTTTCACTTTTTCCTGAACCATTTAAGAGTAAGTTAAAAACATAAAATCCACATCACCCTTAAATATTTAAGTGGTATTTCTTAATGACAAGGAATTCTGATTATTTTTAAGTCTACCCTAAAATGTCACTCAACTTTTTAAAAATTCCTTTTTTAATGACAAATCATTTGTTGTCACAGTAGAAAATACAGGGATAAAGATAAAAGAACAGCATCACCTGTAATTCTCCACCACATAAAAAAATGACTGGCCTGAACATTTTGTCTGTATTCTTTGAAGTGTCTTCAATGCAAGTTTTATGGGCTATCACTTGTATATACTTAAAAAACATCATAACATTTATCAAATACCTCATAAAAATAATTTTTAAAAATCGATTACATGGTAGCTCATCTTTTACAAGGGAATAATATTAAAATTTCTTAGCTTAGGCTGAAAATTTGTGGCAGTTTTGCCTCTCTCACTTTTCTCTCCCAAACGGTTTGCAGATTCATTATTTTTTATCTTAAAGAACATCTCTCTTCTTTCCTCTTTCAATTTTCATTCACTTACTTATTCAAAAATTTTAGCTGCTTTCTAGGTAACAGGTACTGAACTATGATTACATGGGCTTTGGAATCAGATAACCTGGATTAAAAATGTAGCTCTCCCTCTGAGTAACTTGTATGATCCTAGGAAAGTTGCTTGACTTCTCTGGGCCTCAGTTTTCTCACATGTAAGAAAATGATACTAATAGTGATATACAGTAGTCCCCTCAATCCATGGTTTTGGTTTCCCTGGTTTCAGTTACTCAAGGTCAACTGTGGTCTGAAAATATTAAATGGATAATTCCAGAAATAAATAATTCATAAGTTTTACATTATGTGCCATTCTGAAGTAGTGGGATGAAATCTCAAGCTGTCCAGTCTTGTCTTGCCAGGAATCCCCAACCATCAATATCATCATGGCTGAATCATCCATAATATCCTGAAGCAGATGATCTTCCATACATATCATTAGAAGGTCAATAGTAGCCTAATGCTGTATCACAACACCTATATAATTCATCTCACTTCATCTCATCACATGGGTGTTTTATCATCTCACATCATCACAACAAGAAGGGTGACTAAAGTACAATAAGATATTTTTGAGAGAGAGAGAGCAAGAGAGACCATATTCATACAAATTTTATTACAGTATATTGTTAGAATTACTCTTTTATTATTAATTATTGTTAATCTCTGACTATGCCTAATTTATAAATTAAACTTTATCGTGTGTATGTGTGTATAAGAAAAAACATGGTATATATAAAATTCAGTACTATCTGTGGTTTCAGGCACCTACTGAGGATCCTGGAATGTATACTCCATGGATAAAGGGGAACTATCATATAGCTCTTAAAGCAGTACTTGGCTCACAGTCAGCATTTAACATATGTCACTGTTGTTGCTGCTATTGCTGCCACAGGAGTGTTGTGAAGGTTAATGTGACAATGTATAGGAAATGCTTAACATGGTGCCCCACAAATAGTAAGCACATGATAAACAGTAGCTATAATTAGTATTATTTCTATGTTAGGGACAAGAGGTAAACAGACGAGTAAGTCACCCTCTCTGCTCTTGGAGAACTAACCATCTAGTATTTACAGCTAATAGATTAATTCGACCATATTTCAGAGTTCAGTTCAAATATGATCTTATCCACAAGACTTTCACTGATCCCATCAGCTGGAAAGAATATTAAAAATATTGCCTTTTACTAAAATTTTCATAACTACTTTTTCTGCACTTATCATATTTGAGCACATTGTACTTTTATTTTTATTTCTTTACATATCTTTGCTCTATTTCTTGATTTCTAGTTACTAGAAGAGCAGTGAATGTGTTTTGTTAATCTTTTAGCTGCCAGAGTATATGCAGAGGGTTTTGCATTCTTCTGTCCTTCCTTCCATCTTTCACCCATCTTATTTCACTAGATATTTGACTGTTCCTTGTTTATAGTGGGCATTCAATAAATGTCAGTTAAATAAATAAGCAATGGAGTTAATCACTTGAAATTCAAGAAAGCATATCCTTAAGTCTATCTTACATATTTTCAAAAAGTATAAAATTTAAACTACTCCTTAGGGTCATAAGGACAGATTTCTACTTCATTTTGAGTTTGTGCTAAGTCCACTTGGTAACTTTTTGGCGCCATCTTACAGCTATTTCAAGTGGGATTCTTTCATGGTGTACATATTTTTAAAATATTGTCATGCTGTGCCCAGGATAGTCACAGAACTTCCACAGCAAGTGCTCCTTGTTGAAGTACAGAGTTATTAATAATGACAAGTCATTTGGATACTTTAATTAGTGTCCAACACTATTTCCATTAGTTAATATATATTTTTAACATCATAGTGTCCGACGATTGTACTGTAGATTTCCTTGGGGCTGCAATTTCCCCAATGGATTATGCTATTCAAAGTTTCTGGAGATATTCTTAAAAATACTAAGAAAAAGTATTCTGTAGGTAAAGGTCACAGAGTTAATCAAAAATATTTTTAATGCCAAGTGGACAAAACTTTTCCTCTACTCCTTTTTTAAACATGTAGACGACTTCCAATAATCTTTCTTCTACACTCCTATCCTTTCTCTCCCTCTTCTCACTTGATTCTGAATAAAGGGGTTTAGGGAAAGGAGATTAGACAGGGCCAGTCAAAAATCTCTTCAGAGTTATCCACACCCCAACCAACCCTAAACACTACTGACATCCAAAAATTCAATTGCTATAGTTTGCAGCAAAAGTAGTATCTTTAGTAATTGTAAAGTCATGAAAATAGCTTCTTATATTGAAGCATTAAAAAATGTATTTACCCAGACACTTAGTAAAAATATTTATTGATTAATATGTGTAGCTTTTTCTGTTTTCTTCACTCACGTATCCTCAGAACTAGAAAGCAAAGTAGTGTACAATAAATAATTTTGAATAAATGTAAAAAGAAAAGATCCCATTTGCCTAAGATCTCACAGTACCTAAACACTATGAGTACTAAAGAATATTTTTTAGTTGTTTTGATTGTAGAGGTACAAAACAGCTGTTCTAATTTTTAGTAGGTGAATCCCATTACGTGCTTATACTAATTTGCTATAGCAATTTTCAGTATTTCTGAGAATTCTGATGAAATCAACTTTTGCATTTGAATTTACTGCACCTAATTTTGATTTTCTTTTCTGTATACAAAATCTTCCCCTGTAAACTGTCTCTCCTCCAAGCCTATTCGAAGTTACCTGGTTGGAGACATTAGAATCTGAGCTAGACACTGATTTTAAAATTACCAGACCTCTGAAAAGAGGCAACTGTTTCATATATGGGTATTTAGTATGCATAACTCTAATTGAAAAAGACCCTATTTCCGGTTTTTGTTTTCTTTTGAAACAGAAACCTAAACTACTAGGAGCCTGAATTAGAGGGACAGGTGGACTGCCAGCTCAGAAAGTGTCCTCTGAGCCTTGTCCCTGAGGATCTGTGCCCAGGATAGCAAAACTAACATAAGGGAGCATTAGGAGCTAGAAAAGGTCATTTTCTTCTTGGTTAGACGCCCTCCCCCTGGACCTAGCTAATGACCTAGCCTTTCAATTTGGCACAAGTAAGAAATTTTACAAAAACGTGCTATGGGGCACACATGGGCCTTAATGATCTGGTTCCTGTCCATGTCTGTAGCCTCATTTTCAGCCACTTTCCACATACCTTGTGCTGCCATACTTTGCATTTCTTCGCCCTTTATTCCCCAAAAAGTAAATCATATTTTGGAATGTCAGGGAGATATCAGGTGGGTGAGGCAAATGTTTTGGGGTAGGCAGCCTCACAGATGCCCCCACCATGGTTAATTATAGGGATGCTTCAGTCTGGAGAATTTAGATGAAGAACTTCCTAAGTGCTGCCAATCAGAATTAACTGTTGTCCTCTATGCTCTCATAATGTTTTGCTTGATGTTGTATCTTTCAAAACTTATCATGCTTTACATTATATTATACCTAGCTATGAACATGGATATAGCTCCCACAAGATCATAAGCTTGAAGACAGAGTTTATTTTGTTATCTCACTCATCACTTTCTACAATACATTGGGTATAATCAAGGTAAATACAATTTTTTTAATTATTCAAAAATAAAGATGATGCTTTGAGGCCTGAGAAGATATCCATTTCTGTTCTATTCAAGTACCCCCCCATCACTGTCCTGTTTCTACCCCCACCATCATCACCAATCTAAATCCCAGATACCACTGTAGAGAGATATTTTTAAAAAACACGATTGAGACTAACAAAGAGTTCTATATTCAGATTTAACTCACAGTTATTGAATACTCATTTGACTGATGAGGAGATGGAGACTCAAATAACTTTCAGTAGCTTGCCAAATGTCACACGATTGCACAGCTAATAAGTGGCTTTGCCAGGACTGAAATTCAAGCCCCCTGACAAAAGTCAAAGTCTCTTTCCACAAACACTGAAACGTTTAGATGAACTCCTCTCACTCTCTGTAATTCTAATGCACCTAGTTGCTTAGTCAGAAACATATTCTGTGTGCCCTCAGCCAGGAAGAAGCTAAATATTCAGAACATGTGAGGTTCATTTTATGTACATATTTATTTCTGTGTTTATGTATTTGTGCTTTTATTTATATCATGTTTTTGTATTCGTATATTTATGTATTCATGTATTTAGTATACTTATGTATTTATATGTCTGTGTTTATTTTTTATTTATGCATTTATGTATTTCTTTATCTTATCTGTAGGACTATGAAGCTCTTACTCTCAATGCTATTAGAGGAAAGCACATCAATTAATTATACCTTAATTTCCTATAGTGTTTCTGAGGATTTCAGCTTAAAATAGGTGTTGAATTTCAGTTAAAAGACCCAATCTCTTGAGCTTCTGGGGGAGAGGACAGAGAGAGCAGCTGTGTGCAGAACCAAATTGCTGAGCTTCGGAGACACCTCGAAGCCAACAGAAGTTTCAGCTACAAGAGCAGGAAAAAAGAGCACAAAAACTACCTAAGCTTAAAAGAGAATGAGGAAAATGATGACAACAACCTTAGGAGCAAACAGGAAGTACTGTGCTGCCACAGAGGAACCAGGGACCTCAAAGGGTTCAAGAGATATAGCTAGCCTGGGGAAGCAGCAGGCAGAACCCAAAGAAAGGGCCAACAAGAGGGAGCTGGTGTTTTCCACCCTTAAAGTGATACAAGACCTCGTGGATGTTTGAAAAACACACAGGAAAAGCTCATCAAAGACTATAGACTGGGATTTCAAAATTGTAGAATAGATAAACAAGATTACACTGTATAGCACAGGGAAATATACACAAAATGTTATGATAACTCACAGAGAAAAAAATGTGACAATGACAATGACAAATATGTCCATGAACGACTGAAAAATTGTGCTGAACACTGGAATTTGACACAACATTGTAATATGATTATAAATCAATAAAAAATGTTTAAAAAAGACTATAGTATACTGATGAATGAGGTCATAGGACTGAAAGATACCCTGAGAAAGGAAAATTATCTAATAAATATCATGGAAGAGAGAATCAATACAAATGAGGACCAAACTGAGCTTCAGTCTCAAAAGATAAAAAAAATTTAAGCAAACAGCTCTTCACAGTACAAGAAAAGGTAATGGATCTTGAAAACACATCAAGGAGGTATAACATTTGTGTTTCTGGCAACCCCAAAGGTACAGAAAATGAAAGTAACCTTGAAACTATTATTAAGGAAATTATTGAAGAAAAATTTCCAGGGCTAAACATAGATCTTAACTTACATACAGAGAGAATCTACAGGTCCCCACTCAAATATACCTCTCAAACTAAAAGTCCAACGCACATAATTGTACAGTTCTTAAACTTGAAAGAAAAAGAAATCATCTTGAAAGCTGCTCAGAAAAAAAGGAGAACTGATTTTCAACAAGATAAAGATAAGGCTGTCACCTGACTATGCCTTACTTACAGTGGAAGACAGACAAAGTTGGAGCAAGATCTACTACCAGCTGAAGTTCCTGGGTCTGAGGCCTCAAGCGAACCGTCCAGCTAAGCTATCTTTCCTATTTGAAGATGAGAGAAGAACCTTTAACAATCAAGATGATTTCAAGGCATCTGTCTGCAAATCCCCTGAACTACTGGCTTTACTGCAACAGCTGCAGCCCAGGGAGAGAATGCTCCTGGAGATAAATGACTAAATTGATTTACAAAGCTGTTTCTTAATAGAATGTAGATCTTAGTTTTATGATTAATTGCATTTTTGCCAGGGTAATTGGTGACAATGAAGTAAAAATGTAATATTGACTGATTTGTTAAGTGTATGTACACCTCTATCTATCTACCTATCTGTCTATCTATCTATTCTTCATGAGTAAGGAAGAAGGAAAAAGCAAAAAAGAAAACAAGAGGGATGAGGGAGGGATAAATGAGAGAGAGGATATGAAAACAGCAAGATAATAATTAACGGTGGGTGGGATAGGGAAACATTGGAATACAATAGATAAAATGAGAAAAAATTATTTTTATTGTGAATATGAAAGCAATAAATTATACAAAATTAACAGACTTGTTTAGAGAAAGAAAGTTTCTCCCACTTTCAATCAAGGGTACTTGGATCTTTTAGAAAATTTGACTGTATCTTAGAGTACAAAACAAGTAGAACTCGAAGAGATGCATGTACATTGAAATGATTGCCTATAAACTGATATTTTTAGAAACAGAGTGTAAACAGTGGGTGATGTTGCAGTGATGTGTTTTTAAATTGCTAATTTGTATTGCTCTTGCAGTTTAGATGTCTCCATTTAACTTTAATTATATAATTGGTTAATCATACAATAAATGGGAATAAAAGAACCCAATTGTTGACTTCTTTACTTTCCTTTGGACAACTGATCAAAGTTCCCAAATGACATTACCTCCCTTCCCCACCTCCAACTCCCCACCCCTGAAAATTCCTACAAATTAGACACGCTGGAGGCAAGTCAGATTCTGAAGCAGAAAAAAAAAAAAACCTTTCCTAGCACTGGCACTTTAAAGTATCCTGCCTGTTTCACACATAAACTGTTTATAGAAGCCA
The DNA here is from genome assembly GCF_048773025.1 of Camelus bactrianus. NCBI lineage: Eukaryota > Metazoa > Chordata > Mammalia > Artiodactyla > Camelidae > Camelus > Camelus bactrianus. The sequence continues at coordinate 101,144,547 of NC_133575.1, read as the reverse complement.
GTCTGCCTGCCCACCCAAGGCAGCGGGTGTGAGCCCACCTCTTTCCTTTTGGGGCCATCACCTTCTTGCTACACAGGAAAAGGGAACACTAACACTTTGCCGCCCATCCTCAGAGCCTTCATTTTATGTCTATCTCTGAACCTTCACCCCCATGTACTGAGATGCACACAACATGTAAGTACACACATATCTTCTCTTATCATTGTTCCTCATATAAATAAAAGACATCTCGTGATGCTAGGAGAATTATTATTTGGGGACAGTGGGCCAATAGTTTACCTTTCTGGGAAATGGTACGTAGGTGGGCTAAACAGAACCTTGTGGCCCTGCTAGACTGGATCACCACAAAACCTCATTTTCTTTATCCACCCCATTAACCTTAAGTTAAATTCACCTAGGTAATGACACTGTTGGTTTGCTTTATGTCAGGCATCCAGAAGCCTGATCATGCAGGTCTCTATGCCTTATTGCTTACAATAAGTCTTTTGATTAAATAAGTTTCAGTTCTAGTTCATCACTTGCATTTGATTTATTCTAGGAATCTTCCTTCACAGTCCTGAAAATACCCTCAGTTACAGCTTCTAGAAGTGACTTAATGCCCCAAACTGTGCTTTTAATAATTGAAATGCTTCACAAAAGATAAGTTGAAGTCCAAGCTCTGTAGGTGCCCCCACACTTACCTTTACACCTCTAAAAGAAGGTACTTCCCATCTCCAAAGCTCAAATCCCCCCAGGTTTTGCTGTTGGAACCTAATCTGTCTGGCTGGACTTCCTCACTGTCCCAGAACACCACTTGTCTAGTACCACCTCAGTTCCTTACTTGTCTACTCCATATACCCTCTCCACTGCAGAAGAAGATCATGACTGAGGCTTACTGGGGAGTTGGGAGGCGTGCTAAAACATATTGGCACCTTTTGAATGCACCAAACACTCTAGAGATGTGACACAGTCCTTAGGTGGCTTACCACAGCAGTGAAGTAGGGGAGGTGGAGTAGATTATAATGCTCATCACTCCCTTGAGAGTGTAAGAAAATTATCAGGATTCTTGGCAGTTCCTGTTTACCACTGAGAATCACTGTCATAAAACAAAACTGGAATAAAGTTGTCGGTTAGTGAATGTTTAACAAACAGCTCTCTGAGGGAAAAGAAAACCTGATTTATAGCATTTGTTTGTTCAGTGGTATAAATTCTCTGACCATGGCCAATTTCAAGCTACCAACATTATATTATTAAATAGTAGATTGAGATAAGATGCACACAATCAGTTCTCCTAAGCCAGTTGTAGCTAGCCCTAGCACATCACTGGGAAGAGACCACTTTTGCCCTGTGTTCCTCCTCGTTGGACTACTATAAGACAAATTTAACTTAAAAAGTCTCATCTCTTAAACCAGACTCAGTTACAAAGAAAGGCTCCCTAGACCATCCTGTGTACATACATGCCCTTTATGTCTCACTTCCTTTGAGCTCTACCTTCTTGAAGCTTTTCTAGCACTCCTGTTCCCCAACACAGTTTTTGTAAGAGAGTTACTCTTGTCTTCTCTCTAGGCTGAAAGCCTTTGGAGCTTATTAATCACATCAGTCCCACCTCTACACTTCATCATACTCCCTACTTCAATGTAGGCAGTATGTACTTAATAAAATCTTGTGTTTAACAGTTGTCTCATAATCCAAAAGAGGTGATTCTGAAGCTTTTGCAGGAGGAACCATTTTCCAGGCCCCCATGCTCAAGGAATCAAAGTGAAAAAGGGTATGGCTCAGGAATATTTTCTGGTATCACCACCTTCCAGGACAGTGACAGTGAGAGCTCCTACGCTACCCCTCCCCTAGATATCCCACCAGTTTAAGGGGATGGAGAATCAGAGGGGTTCTGGCCATTAGGAATAAGACTGACCATTCTCAAAACATTCTTGAAAGAGGAGTTGTTTAATATTATCCAACTCTAAAGTAATAAAACAGGAAAGAAACCCAGGCTTCTAGAAGTATGTGTGTGTGTGTGTGTGTGTGTGTCCATAGGGGAAGGCCAGCAGAGCCAACATCAAGATCTCAGCTAAGTCCCAGCCCCAGACTCTGTTGGCTTCTATCACCAGCTTTATAAACAGTGAGCCACTCGAGCTTTCTCTAAAAAAAGTTGGTCAGAGAACAAACATATCTCCTTCTGCAAGCAAGCTGCAAGGTCCAAGATGCAAAGAGGTAGCCTAGACATGGAGCTTCTAATACTTCAATTGCCAGCCATAGTTTGAATGAGGGGCTTCTATGAAGCCTGAATAATAAGTCCCTTCAGGATTCTACAGTGTCCCAGAGCAAAAACAAGAGTGAGTGGTATTCTCACCTACACAGTCTTAGTACTTTTTCAGGCTTCCATGTCCAGTTGTTGCAGAATCTGGACTCTAGATTCAGACTGTTGGTCCAAGAGCACAAGCTTCAGCCCAATGACTCACAGAGATCAGGAGGACGCTATCATTGTCTTTTATCTATATTATTAACAAAGCATTTGATTGGAGCTTTTCTATTTTACTAAGCATATTCACATCTGTTATTAAATTTTAATTTAAAAAATGTTTTGCTTTTATCATTTCAAGCATCCAATGCAGAGGCAACATAGGGTAGTGATTGAGAACATGGGACTTCTTTTTGCAATATATACAAATATTGAACCATTATGTTGTACACCTGAAACTAATATGTTGTGTGTCAATTATACCTCAATTTTTTAAAAGGAGTAAAAGAACTAAGAAGTTGCTCAGTTACACTGCATAAAGTTTTTGAATTATTTTCTAAATGACTATTTTTAATAAATACATTAAAATTAATAAAGGAGATTAATTACTTTTAAAAACATGGGACCATAGAACTGTGTGTACAGATTGCTTGGATGTGAATCCTAGCTCTGCTACTTCCTGGCTGCATTGGCTGTAGGCAATTTTTTTAGTGGCTCTGTGTTTCAGTTTCATCTGTAAAATGGGGCTCATACTGATAGCTATCTCCTAGTGCTGTTATTAGGATAAAATTAATTAATATTTATAAAGCACTTAGTGCCTGATACTATCATAGTGATTTCTATATACATATTTTGAAAATTGGCATGGATATTTCCACCATGACAGATAATAATTATCAGTATCATGTTCCAAAAAACCATCATGTTTGGCCAATTTTCTCTCCTAAATATTTCAGAAACCCTTGCTCTCCTCTCCTTCTTTACTTCCACTGCCATGATTTAGACACACAATAACAGAAAACTGCTTGCAGTTCTCTGTGCCTTACTTCCTGATCTTTCCTGCTGCACTCCTCTGAAACCCATGGCACACCCATCTTTGTCTATTGCCTACTTACTCTCTACAGACTCCTTTAGAGGGTAAACTGCCATTCTCCCTGGATTGTCAGGATCTAGAACAATGTCTGGCACAAAGAAAATACTCAACAAACATGTATTGAATTAATAGATGATTGGTTGCTGTGTCCAAGCCACTATGTAGTTGTTTATAGAGGGATTTCTTCAATGTCACCCAAAACTCTGTGTGATATTACTTACAATTATTATTCACATTTTACAAATAAGAAAACTGAGGCCTGGAGAGGTTAAATAACTTGCCTCAATACATCTATTTATATTCATATGGCTATTCTATTCTTTATGTGAAACCTGTAGTTTGTAATGGTGTGTAGGAACAGAGGATGCCAGGAAGCCACACTGATATCCCCAGTGCATGAGGATATGACATTCAATTTTCCCTATTAAAGAACTGTTACTTTATTTTTATGTAACTTGTTCTCAAATTATAGTATTTTTTCTTTAGATAATTTTTAATCTTCTATGAAAGTAAAAATTGTACCTAAAGAAAAATGTGGCTATTTCTTACAACAATCAATTAATCTGTGAGTCCACTGGATGCTATACTTTAATCCCATCCTATAATATATGTCAAGAGATTTGGTTAGTACCTTATCTGTACATAATCATTTCAAAAAGCTGTTCATGGTTGGGGCTGAAACCTGAATCCATACCCAAGGGTCCTGCAACATCACAGGCAGTACTGAGATATGATTCTAGCTCCAGGCAGCAGTGGTGGATTTGCTCTGCTGGTGCCTTTGTGGACTCACACCCCTAATATGAATGAGCAGTGTTCTGGCACATGGTGGGGGTGAGTTTGGCCTTTACAGTGGGTGTGCATGCCATACACAGATATGAGGCCGGGGTCTGCTCTGATGTTGTGGCACACCACTGATCCAGGTGTGTCACTGAATGCACACTATGGTGGGTCCTAGTGCCTGAAGTCAGCAGATCTGCACTGGTAGTTCTGCGGGCACAGAATCTGGGGGACACCAGAGTGGGTTGCCAACATTCCTCCAGCTGAGGAGGAGAAAAGGCAGTGTCAACAAAGTGTAACTTTGTAAGCCCACATTAACAAGTGACATACAACACCAGAGAGGGTGCTTCTCAATGGATATCTCCTGTGGAGGTATACCCATAGACTCCTCTTTCAGCTGAAGTGTTCCAACACAGCCTACTACACACCAGAGCTAAGAAACAGGTCTGGAAGCCTTTATTTCAACAACAGGGGAGCAGATTCAGCCCCTGTCAGGGCTGTGACAACCATAGAACAAAATGGAGTCCCTGCTCAACAACAACAATCAGGGCAGGCTCTGATTCCTACAACACCAACCACACCCCCAATCAAAAGGAGGACAGCCAACACACACAGAAGAAAGAAATGGCAACCATCCATACTGAAATAGCCCTCATGACAAAATTAGGATGCACAGTCTACACAAGAGCTCTCCCACTTAAAAAAAAAAAAGAGCCTTTCAAGACTACAGTGGATAACCAAGACTCCTAAAACCGTACAGCCAGAGAAATATAAGTAAAATGAAGAAGCAGAGGTACCACTCCCAATTAAAAGAACAGGAGAAGTCTTCTGAAAGAACAAATAGTGAAATAGACCTCCACATTCTACTAGGTCATGACTTCCAAAAGATGGTGATCAAAGTACTAAAGGAAATAAGAGAGACTATCAATAGAAATGCTGTTACTGTAAAAAGGAAATGGAAGCTACAAAGAGGAGCCAATTCCAAACAGAAAACTCAGTGGCTGAGATAAGAGCTGAGCTAAAGGCAGTCAAAAGCAGACTAGATAATGCAGAGGAATGAATAAGTGACTTAGAAGCAGGATAACAGAAATCATCCAATCAGACAAGCAGACAGAAAAGCAAATGAAAACAATATAAGGGAACTATGGGATAATAAAATATGCCAATCTACACATAATAAGGGTTCCAGAAGAAGAAACAGAAAAAGGGATTGAAAAGTTATTTGAAGAAATCATGACTGAAAACTTCCCAAACCTAAAGAAGGAATCAGATGCCCAAGTAAAGGAAGTACAGAGGATCCCCAACAAGAAGAACCCAAACAGACCTACACCAGGAAATATGAAGATGGCCAAAGTTAAAGATAAAGAAAGGATTCTAAGGCAGCAAGAGAAAAACAAAGAGTTAGTCCAAGGGAACCCCCATAAGGCTTCCAGCTGATTTCTCTACACAAACACTGCTGGCCAGAAGGGAGTGGCAAGATATATTCAGTGTCCTGAATGAGAAAAAGCTGCAACATAGGATACTCTACCCAGGAAGACTATTCTTTAGAATAGAAATAGAGATAAAGAATTTCACAGACAAGCAAAGACTAAAAGAATTCAGCAATACTAAATCTATCCTAAAAGAAATATTGAAAGGTATACTCTAAATAGAAAAGAAGCGGGGGAAGAGAGACAGTGGCAGAGTAGAAGGACTCTCATAGCTCATCCTCTCCCACAAATGCACAAAGACTCACATCCAGAGACCCACTCAGCCAACCAGAGCACCTGCAGAACTCCGAGAGAACATCGCCCTCTTCAAAAGATAGAGACACCAAAAATCTGGTAGGAGAAAAGGAAAAAAGAAAGAAGAAAAGGCAAAGCAGAGCGAGATGGGTCCCGCGGGGAGGGAGCAGCAAAGGAGGACTGGAGCTCCTTCGTTGGGTCTCCCCTCTCCAACTGAGAGGCCAGCAGGACAGAGAGGGAGCCTCTGAGGCTCAGATCTGTACAGACCAGCCCTTGACCGACAGATAACTTAAACAGGCACAGAGGGTCCCTGCAACACCCAGCCTGAGATGCGGGCTGGCAGCTGGGGGCAGGGCCAGGCTGCCCGAGCCGGGCAGAAGAGAAGGGCGTCTGCACTGAGGCAGCCCCAGGGGACTGCAAGGGGCTGTGTGCCATGGCTGTGGGTGCATAGGGCAGAATAACCTGGGACCTACATAAAACAACACGGTTGATGTGCCCTGGGGGGAAGGGTGCATATCCCAATTTCTGGAAACCCGAGGAAAGTTTTCGGGGGAAGAGAGGCAGGGCTCAGGCACAGCCGCCATATCCTCCGGCGCTTAGCATCCAGGCGGGGGTGGGGTGAAACCTGCATCCACATCTAAGGGCTTAGCAGCCTCAAAGGCCAGAGGGAGACTTGTCTACAGCCCGAGGCAGATAGGATCCTTCCATCCGGGTCCCTCAGAGAACTTGCTCCACCAAGACAAACAAGGAGCTGGGTTCTGGCCCGGCAGGGACAAGGCTGTTCCTCGGTCTTCCCCGAGCCCACCTGCAGAGCGCCAACCCGAGGCGGAGCACAGCAGCACAGAGCAGTGGAGCCACCAGCGCCAGGAGAGGGAAGGCAGCCCCCCGCCTTTCGGGCAGGAAAGCAACCCCTGACCACAGTGCTAGAAGGGGGCGTGACACACCCTCCTACCTGGCCAGTCTGCAACATCTGACTGTGTCATTGATAGGGGCAGTGACCCTCCCGCCCACAGCAAAGGAGAGCTGCACCTGAACCAGTGTTGGGAGGAGGCACAATCTGCTTGCCGACAGGCACTGGGAGCAGCACAGACGAGGGCGTCAATGAAGGGCCTCTGGAAACAGCAAGCTGAGCTTCCAAAACAGGACGAAGACAGAAAGACTTCACATTAAAAGCACACAGTATCCAGGAGAACACCGACAACCCCCCCTTTTCTTTTCTTTTCTTTTCTTGTTTTCTTAAATCTGTTTTTACCTGTTCTATTTTCTATTACCCTCTTAATTTTTACTTCTTAATTCATTTTTATTTCTCTTGGGTTTTGATGTTCTGTTATTGATTATACACAGGTTTAAAATACATCTTTTCATCTCTTCTCCTTTTTAAAAGGTTTTAAAAGGACATCTCACCTTGATTGCTATTCTGCTTCAACTTACTCTTCTATTATTCATTATACACTGTTTTCAAACCTTTTTTCTCCCTTCTTTTAAAATTCTTTCTCTCTCTCTCATTTTTTATTTTTTTCCTAAGTCTTATTCCTACATAGGCATTAGATAGATAAACTCCATAAAGACCACAATAGATAACTGATACTCCATAAACCACAGTGCCAGAGAGGTATGAGAAAGATGAAGAAGCAGAGAAATCATTCCCAATTAAAAGAACAAGAGAAATCCCCTGAAAGAACGATCAATGAAATAGACATCAATAGTCTACTAGATCAAGATTTCAAAAAAGGAGTCATCAAAGTGCTGAAGGAACTAAAAGAAATACTGTTTAGAGAAATAAAATATGTTAAAAATGAAATGGAAGCTATAAAGAAGAGCCAAGTAGAATGGGTAAATTCATTGACTGAGATGAGGAATGACCTAAAGCTGTGCAAAGCTAACTAGATAATGCAGAGGAATGAATTAGTGACCTAGAAGACAGGACAATTGAAAGCACCCAATCAGAAAAGCTACAAGATAAACAACTAAAAACTAATGAAAATAGCATAAGGGACCTATGGGATAATATAAAGCATGCCAATCTTCACATAACAGGGGTCCCAGAAGGGGAAGAAAGATCAAAGGGGATTGAAAAAGTTTTTGAAGAAATCATGACTGAAAACTTCCCAAACTTAAAGAAGGAATCAGATATCCAATTACAGGAAGCTCAGAGAGTTCTATACAGGAAGAACCCAAATAGACACACACCAAGACATAATCATAATCAAGATGGCCAGAGTCAAGGATAAAGAAATGATCCTAAAGGCAGCAAGAGAAAAGCAAAGAGTAAGTTACAAGTGAACCCCCATAAGGCTCTCAGCTGATTTCTCTACACAAACACTACAGGCCAGAAGGGAGTGGCAAGATTTATTCAAAGTCCAGAATGAAAAAAAGATTCAGCCTAGGATACTTTATCCAGCAAGGCTATCCTTTAGGATACAAGGAGAGATAAAGAATTTCACAGACAAGAAAAAGCTGCAGGAGTTTAGCAACACTAAACCCATGCTAAAAGAAATATTGAAAGGTCTACTCAAAAACAGAAAAGAAGCAGGATGCTACAGAAATGAGAAACTTACAACTGGAAAGGTGATAACTCATGAATTACAAATAAAATAAACATGAAATTATAAAAGAAGACATACAAATCATTGAGAGTGGGAGAGGGAGGCAGGGAAATATAGAATTTTTTTTCTTTCTTTCTTAAATCTTTTGTTCTTGGTAGGATGGGTTTGAGATCATGTTACTATCAGTTTAATAAAAACAGTTATAGTAATGGGCTAATAGATTTATGAAAAAGGGTAACCACAAGCCAAAAACTTACAAGGGGTCACAAAAATTAAATAAATTCCATGATAACACAAAGGAAAATTACCAAACCACAAAAGGAAGAAGAAAGGAAAAAGGAGGAAATACCAAATCAACTGCAAAGATAAGTTCAAAATGGCAATAAACACACATCTATCATTAATTACTGTAAATGTTAATGGACTAAATGCTCCAGTCAAAAGACACAGAGTGGCAGACTGGATAATAAAGCAACAACCTTCAATATGCTGCATACAAGAGACCCCCTTTAGGGAGAAGGACACATATAGATTGAGAGTGAAAGCATGGAAAAGGATATTCCATGGAAATGGAAAAGCCAAAAAAGCAGGTGTTGCACTACTGATTTCAGACAAAGTAGACTTTAAAACAAAGGCCATAAAGAAAGATAAAGAAGGACATTTTATAATGATTAAAGGAGTGATACAAGATGAAGATATTACACTTGTCAATATATATGCACCCAATATAGGAGCACCTAAGTACATAAAACAATTACTAACAGAGATAAAGGGGGATAATGATGGGAATACAATCATAGTTGGAGATTTTAACACTGCATTAACATCACTAGACAGATCTTCTAGACAGAAAATAAATAAGGCAACAGAGAAATTAAATAATACAATAGAAAAAATAGATTTGGTGGATATTTTCAGAGCATTACACCCCCCCCAAAATAGGATATACATTCTTTTCAAGTGCACATGGAACATTTTCCAGGATTGATCATGTACTTGGGCACAAAAGAAACCTCAACAATTTTAAGAAAATAGAAATTATATCAAGCATCTTACTGACCACAATTTCATGAAACTAGAAATCAACAACAGAGAAACAAAGGAGAAAAAAAGGAAAGCATGAAGATTAAAAAATACGGTATTAAAAAAACAATGGGTCAATGAGAAAATCAAAGCTGAAATTAAAAAATACCTTGAACTAAATGACAATGAAAGCACAACCACTCAAAATCTATGGGATACAGCAAAGGCAGTGCTAAGAGGGAAGTTTATAGTAATACAGGCTTCCTCAAAAAAGAAGAACAATATTGAATAAACAATTTAACCCAATAGCTGAATGAAATAGAAAAAAAAAGAACAAAAAGCCCCAAAAGGCAGCAGAAGGAAGGAAATTATAAAGATTAGGGAGGAAATAAATACAATAGAGATTAACAAGACCATAGGAAAAATCAACCAAACCAAAAGCTGGTTTTTTGAAAAAGTAAATAAAATCGACAAACCTCTGGCAAAACTCACAAAGAAAAAAGAGAGAACACAAATTAGCAAAATAAGAAAGGAAAATGGAGAAATTACAATAAATAACATAGAAATATAGAATATCACACGAGAATATTATGAAAAACTGTATGAACCAAATTGGATAACCTAGAGGAGATGGACAAGTTTCTGGAAACATACAGTCCACCAAGACTGAATGAAGAAGAAACTGACCACTTGAACAAACTGATCACTAGAAATGGAAACGAAATAGCAATAGAAAACATCCCTACAAATAAAAGTCCAGGATCGGACGGCTTCACTGGGGAATTCTACCAAACATAAAAAGAAGAACTCATACCAGTCCTTCTCAAACTCTTCCAGAAGACTGAAAAGGAGGGAATACTCCCAAACTCATTCTATGAAGCCACCATCACCCTGATACCAAAACCAGGCAAAGACACTACCAAAAATGAGAATTATAGGCCAATATCACTGATGAACATAGACACCAACATCCTCACCAAAATATTAGCAAATAGAATCCAAAACACATACAAAAGATTATACATCATGATCAAGTGGGGTTCATCCCAGGGACACAAGGGTGTTTCAACATACACAAATCAATCAGTGTAATACATCACATCAACAAGAGAAAGGACAAAAATCACATGACCATCTCAATAGTTGCAGAAAAAGCATTTGATGAAATTTAACACCCATTTATGATAACTCTTACCAAAGTGGGTATTGAGGGAACATTTCTCAACATAATAAAAGCTATATATGACAAACCTACAGCCAGCATAGTACTCAATGGTGAAAAACTCAAAAGCTTCCCCCTAAAATCTGAGACAAGACAAGGCTGCCCACTATCACCACTCCTATTCAACATAGTCCTGGAAGCCCTAGCCACAGCAATCAGGCAAGAGAGAGAAATAAAAAGGGTCCAAATTGAAAAAGAAGAGGTAAAAGTGTACTATATGTCGATGACATGTTACTATATATAGAAAACCCAAAAAGGTCCGCACAAAAACTACTACAGCTGATCGAAGAATTCAGCAAGGTAGCAGGTTGCAAGGTACCAGGTTACAAAGTTAACTTTCAAAAATCCGTTCTATTTCTTTACACTAATGAGGAATCAATAGAAAAAGAATATAAAGAAGCACTCCCCTTTAAAATAGCACCCAAACTAATAAAATATCTGGGAATAAATCTAACCAAGGAGGTGAAAGAATTATACACGGAAAACTATAAACCATTGATTAAGGAAATTAAAGAAGACTTTAAAAAATGGAACGATAGCCCATGCTCTTGGATTGGAAGAATCAATATTGTTAAAATGGTCACACTGCCCAAGGCAATCTACAGATTTAATGCAATCCCTATCAAATTACCCAGGACATATTTCACAGAACTAGAACAAATCATAATAAAATTTATATGGAACCACAAAAGACCTAGAATTGCCAAAGCATTACTGAAGAGAAAGAAAGAGGCTGGAGGAATAACACCCCCTCAGACTTCAGACAATACTATAGAGCTACAGTCATCAAGACAGCATGGTATTGGTACAAAAACAGACATATAGACCAATGGAACAGAATAGAGACCCCAGAAATGAACCCACAAACTTTTGGTCAACTAATCTTCAACAAAGGAGGCAAGAATATACAATGGAATAAAGACAGTCTCTTCAGCAAATGGTGTTGGGAAAACTGGACAGCAGCATGGAAAGCAATGAAGCTAGAACACTCCCTTACACCATACACAAAAATAAACTCAAAATGGATCAAAGACTTAAACATAAGGCAAGATACAATAAACCTCCTAGAGGAAAATAAAGGCAAAACATTACCTGATATACATCTCAGAAATGTTCTCCTTGAAGAAATAAAAGCAAGAATAAACAAATGGGACCTAATGAAACTTACAAGCTTCTGCACAGCAAAGGAAACCATAAGTGAAACAAAAAGACAACCTACGGAATGACAAAATATTTTTGCAAATGAAACCGAGAAAGGCTTGATCTCCAGAATATATAAGCAGCTCATATGACTCAATAAGAAGAAAATAAACAACCCAATCCAAAAATGGGCAAAAGACCTAAACAAGCAATTCTCCAAGGAAGACATACAAATGATCAATAGGCACATGAAAAAATGCTGAACATCACTAATTATCAGAGAAATGCAAATCAAAACTATAATGAGGTATCACCTCACACCAGTCAGAATGGCCGTCATTCAAAAATCCACAAATGACAAATGCTGGAGAGGCTGTGGAGAAAAGGGAACCCTCCTACACTGCTGGTGGGAATGCAGTTTGGTGCAGCCACTGTGGAAAACAGTATGGAGATTCCTCAAGACTAGGAATAGACTTACCATATGACCCAGGAATCCAGCTCCTGGGCATATATCCAGAAGGAACCTTACTTCAGGATGACACCTGCACCCCAATGTTCATAGCAGCATTATTTACAATAGCCAAAACATGGAAACAGCCTAAATGTCCATCAACAGGTGACTGGATAAAGAAGAAGTGGTATATTTATACAATGGAATACTACTCAGCCATAAAAACTGACAACATAACGCCATTTGCAGCAACATGGATGCTCCTGGAGAATCATTCTAAGTGAAGTAAGCCAGAAAGAGAAAGAAAAATACCATATGAGATCGTCATATGTGGAATCTAAAATAAAAACAAACATATAAACAAACAAAGCATAAATACAGAACAGAAATAGACTCATTGACATAGAATACAGACTTGTGGTTGCCAAGGGGGTGGGGGGTGGGAAGAGATAGACTGGGATTTCAAAATTGTAGAATAGATAAACAAGAGTATACTGTATAGCACAGGGAAATATATGCAGGATCATATTATAGCTCACAGAGTAAGGAATGTGACAATGAATACATATATGTTCATGTATAATTGAAAAATTGTGCTCTACACTGGAATTTGACACAACATTGTAAAATGATTATAAATCAATAAAAATATTTTTTAAAAAATAAATAAATAAATATAAAAGAAGCATGATGTTATAGAAAGGAGAAAACCATAATTGGAAATGTTATAACTACAATGAGTGGCAATAGAATAATCATGAAGATGTTAAAGAGGACATGAAAATCATAAATGGTGGAAGAGGAGAGAAATAAAATGTAGATTTTCTTTTCGTTCTTCTTAGATGTGTTTTAGCCCATATGATTACCATTCTAAAGGAAACAGATATAGTAATAGGTTAACATATTTAAAAAACATGTTAACCACAAATCAAAAGCATACATTAGAGTCTCAAAAACCAAAAGGAAACCAAGCTAATACAAAAGAAAATTATCTAACCACATACACACACAAAGAAAGAAACAAAGAAGAAACAGCAAATCAACTGTAAAGCAAAGTTTAAAATGGCAATAAACACACATCTATCAATAATTACCATAAATTTCAATGGACTAAATACTCCAATCAAAAGACATAGGGTGGCAGATTGGATAATAAAACAAGAGCTTACAATATGCTGCCTACAGGATACCCACTTCAGAGTGAAAGACACACATAGATTTAAAGTGAAAGGATGGAAAAAGATATTTCATGCAAATGGGAATTACAGGAAAACTGGAGTAGCAATGCTCATATCAGACAAAATAGACTTTAAAACAAAGGCCATAAAGACAGATAAAGAAGGACAGTATATAATGATTAAAGGAGTGATACAAGAAAAGGATATTACACATGTTAACATATATGCACCCAATATAGAAGCATCTAAATATATAAAACAAATACTAACAGACATAAAGGGAGAGATTGATGGCAACACAATAATAGTACAAGACTTTAACACTCCCACTAACATCATTGGACAGAACTTCCAGATAGAAAATCAATGAGGCAAAAGAGATACTAAATGACACAGTAGAACAGTTGGACTTGACTGATATTTTAGGACATTACAGACCCCCCCCAAACAGAATATACATTCTTTTCAAGTGTGCATGGAGCATTTGCTAGGATATACCACACACTGGGACACAAAAGAAGCCTGAACAAATTTAAGAGGATAGAAATTATTTCAAGCATCTTCTTTGACCACAATGGCATGATACTAAAAATCAACCACAGAAAGAGAAACAAGAAAAAAATGATGGCATGGAGACTAAACACCATGCTACCCCAAAATCCAATGGGTCAATGATAAAACCAAAGAAGAAATTTAAAAATATCTTGCAACAAATGACAATGAAAACACAACAGCACAAAATCTATGGCATGCAGTAAAAGCAGTCCTGAGAGGGAAGTTCATAAGTGATACAGGCATTCCTCAAAAAACATGAATGCTCTCAAACAACCTAAACTACCACCTAAAAGAATTTTAAGAAGAAGAACAAACAAAACCTGAAGTCAGCAGAAGGAAAGAAATAATAAAGATCAGGGAGGAAATAAGTAAAATAGAGATTAAAAAACAATAGAAAAAAATCAATCAAACAATGAGCTGGTTTTTGTTAAAGATTAAACAAAATTGACAAATTTCTGGCCAGGCACACCAAGGGAAAAAGAGAGAGGTCATAAATAAACAAAATAAAAAAGGAAAATGGAGAAATTACAACCAGCACCACAGAAATACAGAAAACCATAAGAGAATATTATGAACAATTATCTGACAATAAATTGGACAACTTAGAAGAAATGGACAAGCTTCTAGAAACATATAGTCCACCAAAACTGAATCAAAAATAACTATATCATTTGAACAGACTGATCACTAGAAGTGAAATAGAATCAGCAATAAACAGCCTCCCTGAAAACAAAAGTCCAAGGCCAGAAGGCTTCACTAGGGAATTCTACCAAACATACAAAGAACTCATACCAATACTTCTCTAACTCTTTCAAAAGATTGAAGAGGAAGGAATACTCCCAAACTCATTCTATCAAGCCACCATTACCCTGATACCAAAACCAGACAGACACTACCAAAAAACAAAATTACAGACCAATATCATTGATGAACATAGATGCAAAAATCCTCAAGAAAACACTAGCAAACAGAATCCAACAGCACATTATAAAGATCATATACCATAATCAAATTGGACTCATCCTAGGGACACAAGGATGGCTCAACATATGCAAATCAATCAACATCCATTTATTATAAAAAACTCTTACCAAAGTGGGTATAGAGGGAGTATATCTCAACATAATAAAAGCTATTTATGACAAACCTACAGCCAGCATAATACTCAATGGTGAAAAACTGAAAGTCTTCCCACTAAAATTTGGAGCAAAACAAGGATTCTCACTCTCACCACTTCTATTCAACATAGTTTTGGAAGTCCTAGCCACAGCAATCAGGCAAAAAAAGAAATAAAAGTGATCCAAATTGGAAGAGAAGAGGTAAAATTGTCATTATATGCAGGTGACATGATACTATATATAGAAAGCCCTAAAAGCTCCACACAAAAATACTAGAGCTGGTAAAAGAATTTGGCAAGGTAGCAGGATAAAAGATTAAGATACAAAACCAGTTGCATTTCTTTACACTAACAATGAATTAACAGGAAAAGAAAGTAAAGAAACAATCTCTTTTAAAATTGCATCCAAAACAATACTTAAATATAAATCTGCATAAAGAAGTGAAAGACTTATACATGGAGAACTACAAAACATTGATTAAGGAAATTAAAGATGACTTACAAAAAAGGAAAGTTATCCCATGCTCTTGGATTGGAAGGATCAATATTGTTAAAATGGTCATACTGCCCAAGGCAATCTACAGATTTAATATGATTCCTATCAAATTACCCAGGACGTTTTTCACAGAAAAAGAACAAATAATCCTTAAATTTATATGGAATCACAAAAGACCCAAAATTGCCAAAGCAATATTGAAGAAAAAGAACAAAGCTGGAGAATAGCCCTTGCAGACTTCAGGCAATACTGCAGAGTTGCAGTAATCAAAACAGCGTGTTATTGGCATAAAAACAAACATATGAATCAATGGAATAGAATAGAGAGCCTAGAAATAAACCCTCAAACTTTTGGTCAGTTGGTCTTCAACAAAGGAGGCAAGAATATACAATGGAGAAAAGGCATTCTCTTCAGCAAGCGGTGTTGGGAAAACTGGATAGCAGCGTGTAAATAAATGAAGTTAGAACACTCCTTCATACATACACAAAAATAAACTCAAAATGGCTTAAAGAAAAGACATGATAAATCTCCTAGAAGAAAACACAGGCAAAACATTCTCTGACATAAATCTTAGTAATGTTCTCCTAGGGCAGTCTAACCAGGCAATAGAAATAAAAGCAAAAATAAACAAGTGAGACCTAATGAAACTTACAAGCTTCTGCACAGCAAAGGAAACCAGAAGTAAAACAAGAAGAAAACCTACGGAATGGGAGAAAATTTTTACAAGTGAAACCGACAAAGGCTTGATCTCCAGAATATATAAGCAGCTCATATGACTCAATAAGAAAAAAATAAACAACCCAATCCAAAAATGGGCAGAAGACCTAAACAAGCAATTCTCCAAGGAAGACATACAAATGATCAAAAAGCACATGAAAAAATGCTCAATATCACTAATTATCAGAGAAATGCAAATCAAAACTACAATGAGGTATCACCTCACACCAGTCAGAATGGCCGTCATTCAAAAATCCACAAATGACAAATGCTGGAGAGGCTGTGGAGAAAGGGGAACCCTCCTACACTGCTGGTGGGAATGCAGTTTGCTGCAGCCACTATGGAAAACAGTGTGGAGATTCCTCAAAAGACTAGGAATAGACTTACCATATGACCCAGGAATCCCACTCCTGGGCTTGTATCCAGAAGGAAATCTACTTCAGGATGACACCTGCACCCCAATGTTCATAGCAGCACTATTTACAATAGCCAAAACATGGAAACAGCCTAAATGTCCATCAACAGGTGATTGGATAAAGAAGAAGTGGTATATTTATGCAATGGAATACTACTCAGCCATAAAAACCGACAACATAATGCCATTTGCAGCAACATGGATGCTCCTGGAGAATGTCATTCTAAGTGAAGTAAGCCAGAAACAGAAAGAAAAATACCATATGAGATCGCTCATATGTGGAATCTAAAAAACAAAAACAAAAACAAACAAACAGACAAAAACAAAGCGTAAATACAGGACAGAAATAGACTCACAGACAGAGAATACAGACTTGTGGTTGCCAGGGGGGTGGGGGGTGGGAAGAGATAGACTGGGATTTCAAAATTGTAGAATAGATAAACAAGATTACACTGTATAGCACAGGGAAATATACACAAAATGTTATGATAACTCACAGAGAAAAAAATGTGACAATGAGTGTGTATATGTCCATGAATGACTGAAAAATTGTGCTGAACACTGGAATTTGACACAACATTGTAAAATGATTATAAATCAATAAAAAATGTTAAAAAATAAAACAAGTGGGGCCTAATTAAACTTATAAGCTTCTGCACAGCAAGGGAAACCATAAGAAAAACAAAATGAAAACTTACAAATGGGAGAGAATATTTGCAAATGATATGAGTGACAAATAATAACAACAAAAAAACCACAATCCAAAAACTGGCAGAAGACCTAAACAAGTAATTCTCCAATGAAGACACAAATGACCAATAGGCACATGAGAAAATGCTCAATATCACTAATTATCAGAGAAATGCAAATCAATGAGGCATCATCTCACACCATTCAGAATGGCCATCATTCAAAAGTCCACAAACAGTAGATGCTGGAGAGGGTGTGGAGAAAAAGGAACCCTCCTACCTTGTTGGTGGGAAGGTAGTTTGGTGCAGCTGTTACAGAAAACAGTATGGAGAATCATCAAAAGACTAAAAACAGACTTACCGTATGATTCAGCAGTCCCACTCCTGGGCATATATCTGGAGGAAACTCTAATTATAAAAGATACATGCACCCCAATATTCATAGCAGCATTATATACAAAAGCCAAGACATGGAAACAACCTAAATGTCCACCTTCAGATGACTGGATAAAGAAGCTGTGGTATATTAATACAATGGAATACTACTCAGCCATAACAAAGAATAAAATAATGCCATTTGCAGCAACATGGATGGACTTGGAGAATGTCATTCTAAGTGAAGTAAGCCAGAAAGAGAAAGAAAAATACTATATGGTATTACTCATATGTAGAATCTAAAATAGAAAGAAAAAAGAATACATTAATGAACTTATCTACAAAACAGAAACAGACTCACAGACATAGAGAACAAACTTATGGTTACTGGGGGGAAGGGAGTGGGAAGGAATAAACTGGTTATTTGTGATTTGCAAATATTAACTACTATATATGATAGTACTATATATGATGGATAAACAACGTTTCTTCTGTATAGCACAGGGAACTATATTCAATATCTTGTTGTAACCTATAATGAAAAAGAATATGAAAAAGAATATATGTATGACTGAAATATTATGCTGTACACCAGAAATTGACACCTTGTAAACAGACTATACTTCAATTTTTTAAAAAAGTCATTCATTGTCAACTAAATTTAGAAAGGTGTCTACATCATTGAAATCATGTTTCTATAGGGCATTTGGGGAAAGATTTCCAGATTAATAGTTAATGGTAGTAGTAATGGTAGTGGTAGCAGCAGCAGCAGCTACCATTCATTGAGCGCCTACCATGTACCAGGCCTACTGGTCTGTAAGTTTCACTTGCATCACTCCCGGAAGCCCTGTGCAATTACTTCTGTTTTCGTTGTTGTTGTTTCATTCTACAAACGGGGAAACGGGACCTCAGAGAGTTTACTTCATTTTCTTTAGGACGCAGCTATTGAATAATGGAACCAGACTGAAATCCAAATTTGTATGTCTCTGAAGCCTGGACTTTTATCCCAAGCTGGACTTTGAAGGCTTCCCAAGTTACTTAACCCCCTCTGAGATTTGAAATAATGGATGCTCAAGGCTCACAGGCACATAGTAGGCGTTTAAGTCCTGGTGGTGGTGTTTATGCATAAGTGGGGTATTAAATGAGCAGAGGAAGATCTGAGATCCCTTTAAAGGCATCGGGGAACTGGCGAGGAGGGATCTACAGCTTTGGCAGTCTTAAGAGCTGGCCGTCTCCCCTCCAGAGTACAATGACACAATGAAGCTCTTAGCGACAGGCGAGGGGGCAGGGGCCTGAATTTGGCTCCAGCAACCTCTGCAGGGAATCCAGAGAGAGGCGGGAGCTGGGAGGGGCGTGGAAATCCCGGTGGTCAGAGGACTGCCGGTGTCAGGGAGTTTGTGTAGGTGGGCTCCCAGAGGCGAGCGGAGGGAGGGGAGGAGGTTGGAGCCGCCTCGCTGGCGGAGGAGAGAAGGAGGCGGGGCCCTGAGCCTGAGAGGCTGTCCTTAGACTGCTTTTCCCGTGCCGGGCAGTTTGCTGCATCTGGAGGAGCTCACTGGAGAATCTCCAACAGCGAGCGGGCCTTCAACTACCGTAAGTACCTGCAAATGAGCGCATAGTCCAGTGGCTGAAGATTAAATACTGCCCATCAGCTCCTAAATCAAACCCCGAAATAATCTCCCTGCTGTAATTAATTGCCGTAAATCTAAATGCTCCCCAGTCTGTGTCCCCCCACCCCCTTCATCTCTCCCTTTCTCTTTCCCTCCCCGGAACCTAGCTATGCCTCGCTGAGAATCTCCGGGCACTGTAAATATCTTCCCCTTTCCTTCTCAGTCTTCCCTCCAAACCTTTAGCGGAGCATGTACCCGGCACCCTGCCGAGCCAAACCCTTTTGATTCCCAGAGACCTCAAAGCTATGCAGGGGGCGAGCCATTAGACATTTCGGGTATGTCACCCTCTAAAGCACTGCAGCACTGCCTAAGGGTGGGGAAAGTGCTCGGGGTGGAGTAGAAGGGAAGGGTGAAAAGGCTAGACTGCCGAAGTTGGGGGAGTGGGTGTGTGTGGGGAGGGTGACAGGCCAAAATGGGCGTGGCCAATTAACCTGAAGCTTGCAGCTGCTTCCAAAAGAAGATTCATCGTTTTCGCTGGATAGAAATGATAGCGTTTCCTTAGTAGGTTGGAGAGGGAGCAGCCATCAGCTTGCCTTATTCCACTCAAGCCCCCAGAAAATGAAACCCTGGTGTATGGGACCAAGTGGCGGGGCTGGAATCTCAGATGGCATTCCCGGGCAGAATCCCAGGTTCAACCATTCCCTTGGCAGTAAAATCTAAGTTCCCCCAATAAATTCTGGCTCAAGGCCTCAGGGGAAAAAAGCAACAGGGTGGCACCCAAGCCTGGGCCTGGGCCTGACTGTGAGAGGAGTAGGGGCAAGGGGCTGTAGGAGCTGAGATGGAAAGAGCATCTTTGGGGTCCTATACCAGATGAACGCTGCCTTTGGGAGGAAAAATAGCCACTTTTAATGAAATATTCACTATGTGCCTGGCACTGTACATATATTATTCCTGATCCAACTCCACAGCAATGTTAGGTAGATATTATTCCCCAACTTTATAGAGAAGAAAAGTTCAAAGAGGGTAATTTCAGCATCCTTCAATGCAAAGTAAGAAATGCAAAGCAAAATTGTGCTTTCTGGGATCTCTGATTGTTCACCTGCTTACTACAGCCCAGATGTTTGAATCTTCCCCTTTTCCTGCTCCTTCATCTCTCCCAGGGTTAGCAATGGAGCAAGTTAGAGGCTTTGAGACCAGGACCAGTTTGGGGAAGCAGAATCATACCTTCTCTGGGGCTCTGGGAGCCACCTTTATCCTACTCTACTGAGACAGAGTTAAATAGCTGGGGTCAGCTAGACCCTCAGAATCTGAATACAGAGTTGGTAGAGGAGTTAGCCTGAGTTTATGTGGTGGACATACACCTTCCCTTGGCAAAAGGACACTCTGGGTGCAGGGGTTGGGATAGGAGAGGCAGAAAAGCATAAGAGGTCTATTTATGGACATGTAAGGCCTGTGGTCAATAGTGATTTTTGAGAAAATGAGAAGTCCTCCCTGAACTCAAATCTCTTTGCCATATTCCCTGAAATGCAGGCAATTCTTTTTTTTCCTTAGGGGCAATGAACAAAAATGCTTATAAAGCACGGGCAGCCAATAAATCATTTACATTTTATATCGATTAGTTCAAGTAATTTGATTCCCCAACACGTAATTGAGATGGTGGTTTTGAGCTTGGTAGGAGTAAGAGATAAGGGTGAAAGTAATATTGGACTTGAAGCATTCCACAGAAGGGGAGAACCGGGTGGAATGAGATGGGAAAGGTGAGGGAGGGTGAGAAAGGGGGCAAGGGCTGCCTCTGAAACTTTAAATACTGTTTTTAAAGTATAGGCATTGGAGTTAAACATGGATTTGAATTTTGGTTCTGATATTTAATAACTTTTGAATTTGGGCAAATTATATAACCTATATAAGCCTCAGTTTTCTAGTCAGCAAAATGGGGATGGTAGGAACACTTCCTTTGCTAGGTTGTTGGAGGACTCAAACAAAAAATCTATATCTATGTCTATATCTATATCTATCTATATCAATAGATATATATGAGTAAAAGATCTAAAAAAGTGACTCCCTACACCTCCCATCTCCTTCATGCCATGAGGCTTCTGCTGGCCTGGATTAGGTCGTCCTCTGGGCCTCTGAGATCCCAGGGACAAGCAGACATTTCAATAAATCTGACATCATCATCAATACCAGCAAAGACTTTGGGTGGGAGAAGAGAGAAGTGGGGAGAGGGGGCAAAAAAGAGAAGTAGCAGGTAACCCAGCGTGCCTGTGAGGTAGTGGAAGGTAGGGTTGTCAAGTACAATTTAGTGATCCAAACTGAACTTTAAGTAGCAGGACAAGTCCCCTGAGTAAAAACACTTCTGCTTTTAGATCTCACCACCTGTTGAGGGGCAAAGCCCTTCAAGACTCCAGAGGCTCCAGGGCTCTCGACAGGCCAGAGGAGGGGCCACCATGCTGCAGACATTCACTCTCTTGCTCTTTTGCATTCGTGAGTACAAGGAAAGGGTGAGGGGCAAGCACCCCTATGGGTGGGCACCTTGGGGAGGGGGAGAATATTGAGGTTTGAGAGTGAGTGGGGACAATGAGGGGGCTCTTCTTCACCATAACCTCTCTTTTCAGGGCTGAGTCTGGGTATGACACCGATAGGTAAGTGAGTCCTGCCACCTCAGGTACCTTCCTTCCTGAAGGCTGCCAGATATTAGCCTGCCTCCATTGCCCTGGACATAACTGCCTTGAGATCCCAAAAATAATTTCCAGACTGAGCCGTTTAGGAATCAGGGCCCCTCACTTCATGACTTGGTTTCCCACAGAACAGTAAAGAGCTTTATCTCAGATAGAAAGGAAGCAAGATTTGCACTTTATTCCCAACTCACTTGAATTCCCTAAACAGATATGCTGGGGTCCCTATCCTACCCCTACAGAAGCAGACACTCCTGTCCTTAAGGGAAGACAAAAGGAGGAATCTGGGCTGGGGCTAATTTTAAGGGACATCGTGGGGACATGTTATGGGAGGGAGAGGGTTGGACTGCTCACATCTTTGTTATCTTTGGGAACGACAGCAATGATGCAATCTCAACCAGAGCTGTGGATAGAAACCAACTACCTCCAGGCCCCTTGGGAGAACATCACACTTTGGTGCAAAAGCCCCTCTCGGATTTCAAGCAAGTTCCTGCTGCTGAAAGATAAGACACAGATGACCTGGATCCGCCCTTCCCACAAGACCTTTCAAGTTTCATTCCCCATTGGTGCCCTTACTAAATCCAATACAGGTCTTTACAGGTGCTGCTACTGGAAGGAGACAGGCTGGTCAGAGCCCAGTAAAGTTTTAGAGTTGGAGGCACCAGGTAAGAAGATAGAGATAGATAATAAAGAATAAATTCCAGCTCCTGGGATTCAAAGTTGCCTTCACAGAGCAGGGTTTGTTTAAGTCATTCATTTACCTCGAATGCACACATGCATATATGCAGGCATTTCAAAGTTAGTAAATAAGTGCCTGCTCTCTATAGGCAATGCAGAATGGAGACACAGAATCTGGGACAGATCTAAATGGCAGGTTCTCAACATAGGGGAGACCTGAGATGGGGAAAGAAGAGGTGACAAATAAGGACCGTACAGGGAAGGCTCATTTAAATAGAACTCTCTGCTGCTCCCTGAGCAGCCCTATCCTTGCTCTACCTGAATTCCAGTTCGTTCTCTCCTTCCAGGCCAGCTGCCCAAGCCTATCTTCTGGATCCAGGCTGAGACCTCCCCTCTTCCTGGATGTAGTGTTAACATATTCTGTCATGGCTGGCTGCAGGATTTGGTATTCATGCTCTTCAAAGAGGGATATGCCGAACCCATGGATTACCAAGTCCCAACTGGGACAGTGGCCATATTCTCCATTGCCAACATGACACCTGAGAGTGAAGGGGTTTACATCTGCCGCACTCATATCCAGATGCTCCCCACCCTGTGGTCAGAGCCCAGCAACCCCCTGAAGCTGATTGTGGCAGGTGGGTGTGGCTATGGCTGCTGGGGTCTGATGATTGTTGTCCCCGGGATCATGGTTGGATAAACCAAGATTTCTGATTTTACTTTCCTTGGCCAGTTCCCTGAAAGGCCCATGAGCTAGAGTCATTTGACATTTTACTGAGATGCAGATTAGAATCACA
Organism: Camelus bactrianus; assembly: GCF_048773025.1. NCBI lineage: Eukaryota > Metazoa > Chordata > Mammalia > Artiodactyla > Camelidae > Camelus > Camelus bactrianus. The sequence goes on along the minus strand of NC_133575.1, from coordinate 101,121,057 downwards.
CATGCTATGAGGCAGATATCTGGGAGCCAATCACTTGGCTATGAGTGAGCCCAGCCAAATATCTAGCAGCTTCAGCTCATCCCAGCTTTGTTGTTCTCTATTTGTTGAATATCATGCATTCATTCATTCATTTGGCTAATATTTATTGAGCACTTAATATGTGCCAGGCACTGCCACTGCAGTCTTGTGAACTGAATTTTAAAATGCAAACGTATTTTTATTCTATTTGTGATTTTAATTTTTAAGTGTGGAAAATAGAATGAATTGCTCATGCTGGTGATAAAAATTAACAAGAAATGACAAAGAAAGTAATAGATTATATTTTAGAAATGGCTTTATAAATTAGTTTAGTTCTGTGTATATAGATCCAGTAAGGCAATACCAAGCTTTAAACACAGAAGAAGGCTCCCCAAAATATCCAAATGCTAGACATACACCCCACAGCCACCTCTCCCACCCCATGGCCTGGGTGCTTCTAGGCAGAATTGGCCACATTTGCTTTAGTTCCTTCATCAAGATAAATAGGCTTGGGAAAAGTTGTGGTGCTACAGAAAGTACCTTGGACTTAGAAGCAGTGATCCTAGTTTCTAGTTCCACCTCTGATACCGCCTCCCTGGGTGATATTGAGCAAGTCACTTCACCTCTGTGCTTCGGTTTCCCCTACTCTAAAATGGGATAATAGTATCTATCCAATCTACTGTATGATACCTCTCTGTGCCTCAGTTTCATGATTTGCAAAATTGATTTAATAATAATGCCTACCTCACAGGGTTGTTGTGAGGATTTGCCTAAATATAATATATGTACAGTGCCTGGCATATAAGTTCTCAATAAATGGTAGATATTGATTTTATTAGTATAGCTCTTTATTGAGGATCAAAGAAAAAAAGACTGTTTGAACTGCGTGTTATGGATGTTGTATGAATGTCTGTCCAGTGTAGATTCCACTCACGCACACTTCCGTAGTTTCCTGTTTGCTGGTGTCCCTGACTAGGCCATGAACTTTTGGCTGACAGGTACTGCGTCTGTCTTCTTTACTCATATATCTGTAGACCTACATGATTCCTGACACATTCTAAATTATTAATGAGCATATGATAGAGCTGATCCTTCCAATAATGGATAGGTGGGCCTACCTGGGATTGGGTTAAGTAAGAAGGAGTGATATGGGACTGAAGTTTGCCCTCTGTTTTGTAGTATAGTCTATTTGGAGAAACAATACATGGAAGTGAAAGTATGGCCCCCTTAACAGAGATTTCTTTGGATTGCAGACTTGCTGGCCAATCCCTCCTTATTGGCTTCTTCCAGTCTCCTGTGGGAATTAGGGTATTCTTTGAAATTAGTGTGTTTAAAAATCATTCTTAATATTGCATCAGAATTTATGCTTTATGAAGATGGAATCAAAGTCATTTTCAGAAGTTTGATTTCTTGAGTGGTTAGAAGAACTACATTTGGCATTTCAAGTACGTAAAGATACTGGGAATTACAGAAGTAGATATTCCACTGAGATACACCTCTACACATAGTTAGAACTCAATGAAGCTGATAAAGTCAGGTGAGAGGGAAGGGACATAAGTGGACTTACCCTGGATTACCTCCAAGAAGAAGCAGAGATTCAGGGAAAAGAGAGAGTGCTGAGGGTAAACTTCAGCTACCACTTCCTGTCTAAAGAAACTAGGAAAATAAAACCAGAATATAAGGAAGAATCATCCTACCTCTAACCTAGGGTTTCTTCCCTTTCTAGGACTCTATCCCAAACCGACTCTGACAGCTTATCCTGGGCCGATCATGGCACCAGGAGAAAGCCTGAATCTCAGGTGTGAAGGGCCAATCTATGGAATGACCTTTGCTTTAATAAGGCTTGAAGACTTGGAGAAGTCCTTTTACCGCAAGAGGCCAATAAAAAATGAGGCATATTTCTTCTTCCGGGCTTTGAAAATCCACGATGCTGGACATTACCTCTGTTTTTACTATGATGGGTCATACAGAGGTTCACTCCTTAGTGATATCCTGAAAATCTGGGTAACCGGTAAGAGAGGGGGTGCCGTGGGACCTATGTTAGAGGTTAGGGGTATACAATCCCTCTGGGCCCCCTAGAAAACCTAACCACACAGCTAGGGCTACTGGTGGAGGAGGGAGCAGAATTTGTTATTATTGGGCTTAGGATGGGATCTGCCAAGGGTGGACTAGAGAAAGAAGAAAAGAATCCTAAAGTAGTGGGAGGGGAAAGTCAAAATGTTAGCCCTTTATACTTTGGGTCTTGTCCTAGACACTTTCCCCAAGACCTGGCTACTTGCTCAGCCCAGTCCTGTGGTCCAAATTGGTCAGAACGTGAGTCTGTGGTGTCGAGGACTGGTGGACGGAGTGGGGCTTGCACTCCATAAGAAAGGTGAAGACAAACCACTTCAGCTCTTGGATATCACCAGCATCGATGATGATGAGTCATTCTTCCTCAACAATGTGACCTATAGTGATGCTGGCATCTACAGGTGCCACTACCTCCTCTCCTGGAAGACCTCCATCAGGATGACATCACACAACACCGTGGAGCTTGTGGTTGTAGGCAAGTGTTAACAATTATTGTTTGTTTTTATCATCATTACAGTGTTATAAGAAGGAGCTGGTAGCCCTGTATCCTCTTGGATTTATGAGCCGAGGAAAAACACACTAGGAAGGTGGTGTAGAGTTTTCCCCAAAAACTTTAGGTACGTTTCTCCCAGGATTGTTACTCAAGTCTTACCCCTCGGCATGGACAAGCCCCACTGTGACCCCTAGAAAAGTTATTTTCCTTAAGGCCAGGGCACACTTACAGGTATGGATGTTTCTGGTTGAAGGTAGGAACCCAGGAATCTTTAGAGAATCAAGGAGTGGACCAAGTGGTTCTGATACATAGTCAAATTTTGAAGCCACTGACCTAGTGGAAGTGGAAAGAAAGAGAAGACCAAATAGAGAACATTTGTTGAAGGAGGTGGTACTGAATTCAGGGTCACTTATTCTAACTGTGGCCTCTGGATTGATTGCAGATAAGCCCCCCAAACCCTCCCTGTCAGCCTGGCCCAGCACCATGTTCAAGCTAGGAAAGGTGATCACCCTTCAGTGCCGAGTTCCTCATCCAGTACTTGAATTTTGTCTGAAATGGGAAGAAAGAGCAACATCCCAAAAATTCTCAGTGGACGGAAACTTCATCATCAGTAATGTTGAAGGGAAAGGCACAGGGACCTATAGTTGCAGCTATCGCATAGAGGAACAGCCTAACACCTGGTCACATTGCAGTGAGCCTCTGAAGCTGATGGGTCCAGCAGGTGAGTGGACAACGCTTTGTATGGATGCTCCCTCCACTGCTTTGGCCATGATACCCCTTGGATCCCAGAGCAATGCCTAGAAGGATATGAAAAGGGGAGTTGAGGGCTTGTAAGTCAGGGCCCTTGAGTTTGGGCATCCCTCCCCTGGAATGATCGCACAATCACTCAAAGGCAGTGAACAGGATACTTTCAAGGACCCCATCCTTCATGAAAGCATCCCATCTTTCATGAAAAAGAAGGCCACTTTTGTCCCAACTTCCCTTCACTTGCAGTAACCAGGCTCCCCTCCCTATAAATGTGTTTACCTGCCCCTGTCCCCATCAGGGTCCCTGCTTCTGGTTTTCTCTGGCCACAGGCTTTCTCACCTGGAATTACATTCTGAATGAAGCTATCAGGTTATCCCTAATCATCCAGCTTGTTGCCTTGCTGTTGGTAGTGCTGTGGATAAGGTGGAAGTGTCGGAGACTCAGAATCAGGTAACTGTCTTGTCCCAACCCCGTTCCTCAAACTAGCTGAGTTCAGGCTCCCCAGAGATTCAGGCATGGGTTATGTTCCAGTTGAGACAGGCCAAAGGGGCACACCCTTTATATCCTCCACCTTCTGGGCTTAAGAGACAAGACTTTCTTATTCCAGCTATTTCACTTTCACCTCACAGAGGAGTCAGCACCCAAGCCAGAGGGTGGAGAAATGTATAATTCTGATGCTGGAGAAATAGTCAGAACCTCATTCACTGATTCCCCCAGGAGAATGCCTAAATCTCCCTTCCAAGCCACCCTGCCTCTCAGAGATGATTGATATCTTCCACATTAACTTGGTCTGAACTTTTTATTTGTAAGAAACCATGCTGTCCTGTCTCCCAGGATGTTATCCAACTCCCATCCCAACATCCCCCACTACCCTTAGTTCTCAAGGACTAGAGAGCCTTGTGGTCCATCCTAGTTGCCACAGAAACTAGTCTCTCTGCCACTCTGGCCCCCAACCACTATGGAGACCATTCTGAGAATATAGCTTTAACCTGGGTGGGCATTTGATGAGAGAATGGGTTGGGCCAGGGAATCATACTTCTTTCTCTGACCCATAAAATGGCAAGCCCAACAGGTTCTCCTGCTATTTACTTTTATCTTTGGGTGCCCCCTGGATCATCTCCTTCTCTCCCTGGTCCCTGTGGCCTTGTTCTCAGGCTATTCTGCTTAAAAATGAGGAGAGAGATGACAACTCCTAGCTTGGTGGGGGCCTCTGCTCCTGAATGCCTTGCTTACTTTCCCCCACCATCTGATCCTGGCTGTACCCCTCCCCCACCATGATCATAGGCCTTTATGTGTCTGGGAGTATTCAATACACAATGGATGATGACTATGATTGTGTGTGTCTGTGTTTTCCACTGAGATCTGAGGGACAGAGTGCTTGGGTAATGAGAAGGGAGCCACCTAAACTTTTTGCAAAACCACTACCTTTTGAGCTTTCAAAAAGTTTCAGTGGGGGTCAATTTCTACTTCTCCTCAGAATCTACCCTGAGTTCCACATACAGAGGGGTAACCTTCAAGCCAGAGGTTAGGAAAAAAATGTAGCTTCAAGTGCCCCACCTCAGTCCAGGACCACTGCATCAAACAATGTGTTCAGAAACCAGATTTCAGAAGAATGTAGCTTGAAAAGCATGTTTTCCTGGCCAGCAAGGAGGATCAGTATTTTCTAAGTAAAAATTGTCAAATGAATTTGCCTTAATATCATCTAATTCTTCAGGACCCATAACCCAAAGCTGCTGCACATTTCTAGTCATAATCTGGGTGGGGGTAAAGAGATCCCATTCTCTGACAAGCTTAGCTCAGCACTGACAATCCTCTGGTAATTCACTGCTGCTGCCTAGGCAACCCTTCCATAACAAAGGCAGGTGAGGCAGGTCGGTCAGAAGACCAATACTGCCATAATAAAAACTGCTTCCAAACTTAAACTTGATGACTGAGAAACACCCAAGATGTGTCCCTCCACCCCCACACCCACCACACAGAGCTGCTGATTACACTGAGCTCCAGGGGTTCTGAGAGCTGGAGTTACAAAAGCATTTTAACATCTGATATCTCAATTCCAGCAACAGCCTAATCAGGGGCCTTGGGGAGCTGACATTTGATATAGTCTGGGGAGAGGGGTGGGGGCAGGGGGCACACGGGTCATGAAATAGCAAGAGGTTTGTAGGTGTTAAGGCCCTCAAAAAGAAAAGTCATCGATGTCAGGAAAGATTATATCCCATTATCCTGGCCATATCCAATCCCTATTGGGTGCTGAGTAAGCCAATGACATAAATTGCCGCCCCCTTCTCTCCGCCCTCCCCCTAATCCCAGCAACTCCTCTCATCTCTTTTCTGGTCTTACTAGAGAAGCCTGGTTGCTGGGAACAGCTCAAGGGGTCACCATGCTCTTCATAATCACGGCTCTTCTCTGCTGTGGTGAGTACAAGGGGGTGGGGAAGGGGCCTGGGCAGAAGGCCGGGGTGAAGTCCTGTAGGGGAGGGGGCAAAGCCCTGGCAGCAATTTCTTTTGCAGGACTGTGCAGTGGGGTATTGACAGAAGAGACTGGTGAGTTTTTCCTGCTCCAGACTGGGACATTCCTCCCTGGAGATCCGAAATAACTACAGAGTGTCAGTGTCAGTGGCCAGGGAGTGACTGGGTTGGGAGGGGAGGACAGCCAGGAAGGGGCACTTGCTAAAGCTGCTGGCAAAATTCAGTCTCCAACTCTGCTTTTCTGCCTGCAAAATTTCCCCCAACCTTCTGCATTTTTCTGAGGCTCAGCTGAGACATCAGCTTCCCCTTTCCCCAGCACCTGCAGAAGGAAGGAAAGAGTTTGGATTGGGATTTAAAGGGGAGGTAGGCAGTGTGATCTGGGGAGGGGGTTCAAGGGCAAGGAAAGGGGGAAAGGAACGGGGAGGGAGGATGGTTTCATTAACTCTGCTGTTTCTAGAAATAATCATGCCAACCCCTAAGCCTGAGCTGTGGGCAGAGACCAACTTCCCTCTGGCCCCGTGGAAGAACTTAACCCTCTGGTGCAGAAGCCCTTCTGGCTCAACTAAGGAGTTTGTGTTGCTGAAGGACGGGACCGGTTGGATTGCAACTCGCCCGGCCTCAGAGCAGGTCCGGGCCGCCTTCCCCCTTGGCGCCCTGACCCGGAGCCACACCGGGAGTTACCACTGCCATTCCTGGGAGGAGATGGCTGTGTCAGAGCCCAGTGAGGCACTTGAGCTGGTGGGGACAGGTAAGAAAAGGCAGAGGGCCCTCCCGTAGTGATCCCCAGTGCTCCTGGGGACTCCAACACTTTTCCTAGGGGTGGGGAAATGCTCAGAGATCCAGAGCCCAAGGGGCTTCTGCTGCTTGTAGGAGAGGAGGGGCACTGAAATGGGGGAGGGGTGGGGAAGAAAGCAAGAAGAGACTGACCGGAAGGGCCAGAGGCCAGTCCAGGATGGATTTCTATTTTGCTGACAAAGTGACTCTAAGTGTCCCACCTGGGCACTTCCAAACTTCAGACTCCTTTTCCTCCCCATTTTGCCTTGCAGACATCCTCCCCAAACCTGTCATTTCTGCCTCCCCCCCAGTCCGGGGCCAGGAACTGCAAATCCAGTGTAAAGGATGGCTGGCAGGCATGGGGTTTGCTCTGTATAAGGCGGGAGTCCAGGAACCTGTCCAGCAACTTGGTGCTGTTGGGAGAGAAGCCTTCTTTACAATCCAAAGAATGGAGGATAAAGACGAAGGCAATTACAGCTGCCGCACTCATACTGAAAAGCACCCCTTCAAGTGGTCTGAGCCCAGTGAGCCCCTGGAGGTTGTCATAAAAGGTAGAGCTGAAAAGGGTATGTGAGGGAGGAGAGGGGAAGCAAAGCTCTGGGTCAGACACTCTTCTCCCCACAGCAAACTTTGCTGCTGGTCCTAGGAGCCTGTGTCCAATCTTAGAGCCAGGCAGGCGTGGCGCTGGGAGTGCCAGGGCCTCTGGCTGCACGATATTAATAGCCTTAATCGTTATTAATAGCTGGAGTTTGTGGAGGGTGATTTAATTTTTCTAATTATTTTCATATCAATTATCTCATATAGCTATAAAGCAAATTTTCAAAAGGAGGTGGATCAGGGACCATTTCCCCTTCTTGTCCAAAAGGGCAAACTGAGGCTCAGGGAACCAGGAGAGCCACAGGGACAATTCACTCTTTGAACTAGCTTCCAGTGCTTGCCCTGTTGACAGTGAGGATTCAGCTGGAGGAGGTGAGGGGTGGGGTGAGGGGTCAATGTGAAAAGTCCATCCACCAAGCAGTTTTGCCTTGATTTTTAAATGTACCTTCTTCTGAATGAAATGCTATAGAAAACAAATCAGCTTTCTGGAACCAGTATCTGCTATATTAGCTATCTTTCTTTCTTTTCTCTTAATTTGGTTTTGTGTTGTTTCTTTTTTTATTTCTTGCCTTCTAGAAATGTACCCCAAGCCTTTCTTCGAGACATGGGCCAGTCCTGTGGTCACTCCTGGTGCCCGAGTGACTTTCAATTGCTCCACCCCCCACCAGCACATGAGCTTTATTCTTTACAAAGATGGAAGTGAAATAGCATCCAATGACAGGTCTTGGGCGACTCCCGGAGCCAGTGCAGCCCACTTTCTGATCATTTCGGTGGGCATTGGTGATGGAGGGAATTACAGCTGCCGCTATTATGACTTTGCTACCTGGTCTGAGCCCAGCGACCCTGTGGAACTCGTGGTAACAGGTCAGGAGTGGGGAAATGAAGGTGGAGGTGGTACTGATCCTGGGACAGTGGGAGGAAGAGCTCTCAGTGCAAAAGAAAGAAGTGCTCCTTTCAAAGTCATCAAAAAATTGCTTAGGACAGTGCCTGGCACATGGTAAACAGTCCATGTAGGGCAACTGCTTATATTATCAACACAAGAAGAAGAGACAAAGGAAAGGAAAGAAGAAAGTAATTCACTTCTGGGGAAAGAAATGAGGCCGATGTGGGTGTTTCACATGTTGCCCTGCTTCTGAAATCTTTTTGTGGCTTGGCCTTGAGCTTCAGGCCCAATGTCTACTCTTTCTTTAGCTGGCTGTCAGAGATTGGTGGGCTGGATGGCCCTCAGAGAAAGGGCGAAGACCTTGAAATGTCAGCTGCATATTATGCAGCCATTACAAATGATAGTTTTCAAAGGCTGTTCAACGTCATAGAAAAATGTTTACAATATAAAGTGAAAAATATTCAACTACACAACTGTTCATCCACTAGGATCCCAATTATGCAAATAGCTATAGCTACAAGGACATAGGCATTTACAAAAAATACAAGGAAAGGAAATAAAGAAACATGTATAAAGAATGGTTATTGTTGAGTGACAGAATTGTATTTTCTTCATTAGGTTTTTTTTTTGGTATTTTCTAATTTTCTACAATAAACATATATTGTTTCTTATCATAACACTAAAAAAGCAATTTACAGAATGTTGGGGGCAGGCTCCTTTCATTTGTGGTCTCTTTAATTTCAGAATTCTACCCCAAACCCACTCTCTTGGCACAGCCGGGTCCTGTGGTGCTTCCTGGGAAGAATGTCACCCTGCGCTGCCAAGGGGCTTTCCAGGGCATGAGATTTGCCCTCTTGCAGGAGGGAACCCAAGTTCCCTTACAGTTCCAGAGTGCCTCGGGGAACTTGGCTGACTTTCTCCTCCACACTGTTGGAGCAGAGGACTCTGGGAACTACAGCTGTGTCTACTATGAGACCACCATGTCAAACAGGGGATCGCATCTCAGCAAACCTCTTATGATCTGGGTGACTGGTAAGGACAGACAAGACATGGGACTGGGACAGAGACAACTGGAGTAAGGGTTAGGGAGGGTGATCCTTCTTGAAAGGCGAGGCTAGGCCACGTAGGGGAACTGTTGTTTCCAGAAGGAGAAAGATAGAGTTAATTTAGCACATGATAAGTTTCCATACTCAGCATTTTACATCTTTGGTCTCTTCCTAGACACATTCCCCAAGCCGTGGTTGTTTGCTGAGCCCAGTTCTGTGGTTCCCATGGGACAGAATGTTACTCTTTGGTGCCAAGGGCCAGTCCATGGAGTAGGGTACATTCTGCACAAAGAAATAGAAGCTACTTCAATGCAGCTCTGGGGATCCACCAGTAATGATGGGGCATTCCCCATCACCAATATATCTGGTGCTAGCATGGGGCGTTACAGCTGCTGCTACCACCCTGACTGGACCAGCTCTATCAAGATACAGCCTAGCAACACCCTGGAACTCATAGTTACAGGTAAGGGGAAGATGCTCTGGAGTGGATAGGGGAGTGTAGAAAAGAGGGAATACAGTGGGAGATGGTTCATGGGAAACAGTTCTCCAAGAGCTCAAGAAGAGGCAAGCAATAGTCTTTCCTTTTTATTGAACAGAGACTCCAGGGGTGATGAACTAGAAAGTGGCCACCTCTCTATGACCAGGAGTTAATTTCTTCTAGGTTTGCTCCCCAAACCCAACCTATTAGCCCAGCCTGGTCCCATGGTGGCCCCTGGAGAAAACATGACTCTTCAATGTCAAGGGGAACTGCCAGACTCAACATTTGTCCTATTGAAGAAGGGTACTCAAGAACCCTTAAAGCAACAGAGTCCAACTGGGTACAGAGCTGACTTCTGGATGCCAGCAGTGAGGAGTGAAGATTCTGGAATCTATAGCTGTGTTTATTATTTGGATTCTGCTCCTTTTGCAGCTTCTAATCACAGTGACTCCCTGGAGATCTGGGTGACAGGTAAGGTGCTGGAGGCTTTAGTAAGAGTCTAGATTTTGTAGTTTTTTAGTAGTTAGCCCTAAGGAGGTAAAAGGCCGGGCTTAAGGCCACTTCTAACTCTGTATCCCGATTGGTTGCAGATAAGCCCCCTAAACCCTCCCTGTCAGCCTGGCCCAGCACCATGTTCAAGCTAGGAAAGGATATCACCCTTCAGTGCAGAGGTCCCCTTCCAGGTGTGGAATTTGTCCTGGAACATGATGGAGAGGAGGCACCTCAGCAGTTCTCAGAGGATGGAGACTTTGTCATTAACAATGTAGAAGGAAAAGGCATTGGAAACTACAGCTGCAGCTACCGTCTTCAAGCCTACCCTGATATCTGGTCAGAGCCTAGTGATCCTCTGGAGCTGGTGGGGGCAGCAGGTGAGATGATAATCCTTCCATAGACCTGGCTTGACACACCTGGGATCCCAGAGATAGTGCCCATGGAAACAGGCCAAGTAGGAGGTGGGGGTATTTGGAGTCAGAGACTGCAAGCATGGTCATCTTGTCATCTTTCTCCTAGGGATGATGAGGAGGTGGAACTTCAGATTCATTCAAAGATAGTGAGAAGGATACTTTCAAGGCCTCTTCCACCCCCCAAAAGGAGGGCTGCTTCTGCCTCAGCATAAACACTACTTCTGACTACCCCATCTGCAGTCTCAACACATGGTTCCCAAGTGAACCCTCATGGAGGCCAGATGAGTGGGCAACAGGAGATCAAGGGGAATATATATGCACTAATCTCTGTGGCCTTGGTTTCTGCTCTTTCATCATCACAGGGCCTGCTGCTCAGGAGTGCACTGTGGGGAACATTGTCCGAAGTACTCTGATCGTGGTGGTGGTTGTGGCTTTGGGGGTAGTGCTAGCCATAGAGTGGAAGAAGTGGCCTCAGCTCCGAACCAGGTAATTGCCTCATTTCAGTCTTCTTCTGTGAACCCAGGGCTTCTGTGTAAAAACAATAGTCTGAATGTTCTTCTAGCATCTGAGCCCCATAATGCAACCTGTTTTTAGGTTGATGGCTCTGGATCCTTCTTTAGTCATGTCTTTTTCTCTACACAGGGGCTCAGAGACAGATGGAAGAGACCAGACCATAGCCCTTGAAGAGTGTAACCAAGAAGGGGACCCAGGCACCAATACCAACTCTCCCTCATCAATCTCTCAGGGAACCACAGTGGAGCTGCCAGTCCCAATATAATAATCTTCTCCTTTACAAGAACTTTCCTCTCCTCTCTTTTATCCTCAGAGATCTGCAGATCTGACTGGTTTCCCTCGGAGTCCACCCCATCTAATGTTTCTTGGCCACTAATCATCCAAGATGGGTTAAGGGGATTTTAGGAGTTGAGACCTCTACCAGGATGAGATGTTTCTTAAAGAGAGATTCCCCATCCCTGTAACTCCTGACTGTACTGATTTACTGGTGCATGAAACTCTATTAAAAATGTATTCTTCTGAATAAAGAGAGTATTCACTATTTAACTGCAGAAACTATGGCAGTGGTTTTCAATTGGTTTGTTGTCCACTTAACACTTAGCAAAATGGTGTTTGGGAGCTGACCTCCATAACAGAATAAGAGAGCACAGAGCTGCTACTACAGAGAAAGGAGCTCAAGGTTGGGGTCAGGGAGGGAGGAATATTCCAAAATAGTACTTTCCGATTTGGTTTGAGACATGGTCACTGAACAGAATGTCCTATTGTCCTTCCATCTCATTATTGAATGAATGAATGGGTGAATGAATGAATGAATGGCAATGTTCTCTCCAAGTTGAGCCTGAGGGGTGCAAACACCCCTTGTTACATCCTTTTCACCAGGTTACTTCTAGATGTATAGTATACTTGCTTTCAAAAGTTAAGATTAGTCCACTGCAGAACTTTGAAATTGGCAGAGTGTGCCTTGTGGCCCTTACCTAACAATCACAGGTGTACATTAATTCACACTTAAGTGTGAACAATTGATAAAGTTGAATACTTTGCCCCTCTCTCAAGAAAGCCCCATTTTCCCAAAGGAATGGGCCTCTTGTGGTGGGATATCGGAGCCTGAGTAAGCAGTTGAGGTGGTTGGTTTGGGGCAGGTGATCTCCCAGTGTCCTGTCCCAGTGTCCCCTCCCAGGACTCCAAATGAAGGTTGGCTCACATTCAGAGCCCCTGGTCTTTCTCCTTGGATCAGCATGCCGCTTGCCACATGAGTGGGAATCCAGTACACATTAGGAGGGTTGAGTTGGGGAAGGGGGCTTACCTAATTCCTTAAACTTGTTCAGGACTTCAGAAGAAATGACCTACTGGTCCTAAAGGAGGTCATGACCCCTTCAAATCTCACCCTAAAGTTCCTTACTTCCCAACACTGTTTAATTCTAACACTGTTCAATAGAGCAATGCACAAGGGTGCTGCACACAGTGAGTTATTTATCTAAATAAAGTTTAGAAAGCAACTCTTATTTTCTTACATTAGGAAGCTTATTTACCCAGCAACTTAATGGAAAAAAAATGCATCACATTTCCCTTAATCCTTACAGAATGAAACACTCTGAGTACTATAGACTAATTTGCATTAATCTCTTTGGAATGTAGAAGTACAAAGTCTCACTCTGATTTCTATTTGATGAGATTCTATTAGTCGCTTATACTAATTTCTTATAGTGTTTCTAAAAATTGCATTCCAAAAGTGCTTTTACATTTGAATTTAGGAAAATCTAATTGTTGCTTTCTACTGAGCACCACTTACTGCCTTCAAACTCTCCATCCCTAACCCTCAATCAAACCGTACATTCTGAAAACTGGAGGGAGGCCCATTCTTGGTCCTTGGTTTTAGGATAGAAGTCCTTTGATCAGGTCTAATTTTGTTTTCCAATCATTGGGTGCTCCAAGGTGTATTGTCAAGGCTAGTGATAGGGCTGTGCAAGTTAGCAAGTGATCGCTTGATTACTTTAGCTGTTCACCAAGGGAAAGAGAGATGGGAAGAAAAGAGCAGAGGATCAAGGACTGAAATTTAGAGAAGATTCTGAGTTAGAAAAGCAGTTAGAAGATGAGGCAGAAATGACAGAAAAAGACTCTTGTGAAATCCAGACATTGAACCTGGGATCTCCAGTATCAAAAGGATTCAAACAGAGATACCTATGCAATCAGAGAAAATTTTGATAAACCTTTCAATGAGAAACAAAAAGTAAGAAATATTGTGATGTTAGACTGTTAGTTGGTTTTCTAGGAAAATGCACATATACAATTCTTTCACTTAGAGAACCAAGTTCTACATGATTTAGAAGGTAAAAAAGTAGTTGTCAATTAACTGTGAAATAAAGATAAAGAGTGGCTTTGGTATTTAACTTTCCTGTTCCCTGTCAGAGCTATTTCAATGAATTAAATATCTATTTATAATGCAGAAGTCATCACAAACTATCTCAATGAATTAAATATCCATTTATAATGCAAACATAGCTTGTTGCTGACAATGCTCCACATGGTATGTTTTTTTTCAACCTGGTTGCCATGGCAACCAGTCCCTTTACCCCTGGCTGGCCTCTAATCAGCGCAGCATCAGGTAATTTCTGGGAAATGGAATCTCAATTAGGGTGGAATGGACCTTTGAGAGGAGAATTTGTCTCTGGGACTTCAGAAACAAAGGCCAAAGATCCTCTCCCCAGTTCTAAAAAGCGGATGTAAATTACCCTACATCCATGGGCTCACACATCTTTGGACTCAGCATCTCAGGGTTACAAAGATTGCCAACGTGGTGTGGTCCAATCTCCAACCCAGTATAGACTATCCTTTATAGCAAAGCTGATAGGTAGGTACAGCCTTTTTCTATTCACCTCCAGGGATGGGGAACTCCCCACTCCAGGAGACAACCTGTGAATTTCAAATTGTTTGATTGATCTCATATTTGCCTGTGTATATTTTCTTCATACTCACTGGCTCTAGCTCTGACTCAAGTTGCAAACCAGATGAAATCTACTTCTTACACCTAATAGCTTTACAACATTTGGAAGATGTGAGTTGTCTTCTCTGAGTTCAGAATAGCTCACTCAGTGTTGCTTTCAGGGTTTGGCCAACATTCATTTGCAAATGTATCTTTATGTAGTTAACTCTCAGTTATCCAGGTTTCAGAGAAGGCAGAGTCCATGCCTACCCAACACCTGCATATTCAACCAGAACAGCTCTTTTATATATTTTATATCTCTGTTATTATATAGCATAATGATATAGACTATTAAACAATGATATAAGATGTAATGAAAAATAAAGCAGAGAAAGGAGATCCAGGAGTGTGCATTTTGTGGGGAGATTATTGCAATTTAAAAGGTGTGGCAGAGAATGCCTAACTGAGAAGGTAACATTTGACTTATGATTGAAGAAAGTGAAAGAGTAAGCCATGCAGATAGTGAAGCAAAGTGGGTTCTGGTCAGAAAGAACAGAAAGTGCAACAGCCCTGAGACAAGAGAATGCCTGGCTGGTTTGAGAAACTGTGACTAGACTACAGTGGAGAAGGAGATAAGGTCAAAGAAGTCATGGGAGCCAAGCCAAGCAACACATCTGTAGGTCTTTGTAAGGACTTTGATTACACTCTTCATGAAACAGGAAGCCATTAGAGCGACATGATTAGACTTACATTTAAATAGGACCATGCAGTCCCCTGTGTAGAGAATAGACTGAGGGGCAAGGGTGGAAACAGAGAGATCTGCAAGGAGGAGACTACAGTAATCCGGCACAAGATCGTGGGCTAGGTCAGCACAGTAGCAGAGAGGTAATTAGAAATAGATGAATTATTGATATAATCCAAGGAAAGAGCCAACAGGGTTTGCTGACAGATTGGATGTGGGGTATGTTCTGTAAACATTTTCCTTAGAAGAAAAAAACTGTTTCAAATATTGCCTTAGTACTTCATTGCCTGGGTTATTTTAATCTCATCCTCAAGAAAGAGTTTTCCAGTGTCTCCCAATCCAGGTCACCACTTGTGGGCAGTTTGTCGGTGAGTTTGTCATTGTCTATCCAGAAATGTTGTAAACAAAATTAAGTCCTGTATGTCTGAAGTGATCTGACCAGCACAGAGTACAGAGGACAGTGAAATGATCATTTTCCAGGATCTCAATTCACCATTTCTATTAACGTTATCTAAAATTACATTTCTCCTAGGGCAGCCAGATCACACTGTTGGCTCATAAGAAACTTGTGGTCAACCAAAACCCACAGCTCTTTTTCACATAAGCACTTGCCAAGCCAATCCTTTCTTGTCCTTCACTTGAGCAAGTGATGTGTTATTTTGCAATTGAGTTTTTAAACTCAGATTTAAGACTTGACATTTATCCCCATTAGGTTTTATTGTATGGGCCCCAGGTTACAGAAGTCATGTATTACCACTTGGTGAGCCCCTTTCAATATGCAACACACATGGGCACTACCTCATTCACTCCTAACAACAATCCTGTGTGACTTTGTGCTATTTTTATCCCCATTTTACACATAAGGAAACAGAGGCTCAGAGAGGTTAGGTAACATGCCCAAGGCACCCAGTTCATAGCCAAGGTCAGAGCTGGAATTAGAACCAATTTTGCCTGACTCTAAAGCCTATACTAAACCTTGGATGGCACAATATCTGGAATACATAGTAGGTGTACAATAAATATTTACTAAATTGGCTGCCTTCACGCCCTACTTTTTAATTTATTTTGTTGAATTGACACTAATATTCATTTAGTATTTGTTAGACTCTGTTACAAAGTTTAACATTTATTAAGCATTGTAATCTTTACAATAAATCTATGAAGTAGGTACTATCATTATTCACATTTCTTACAAAGAAAGAAGCAGAGCCATAGAGATTAAGCAACCTGTCTAGGTGACACAGCAAGCGTTAGAGACGGGATTTGGACCCAGGAAGTCTGGCTCCAGAGTTTGTGTTTATAACCACTAAGCAATGCTGTCTCAGTCTATTCTGAGATCCTGACCTTGCGCTCTCGAGGGAAAGAGGTGCCTCAGTTTAACTCACTGTCCTGTCCAGTATTAAACCTGTGGCCCTCCTGTTGAAATCCACTTTAGCCTCCCTGTTCTTCTCCATGTCCCTTCTTTACAATGGAAGCTGGCCTTTGGGCTTATTAAGAAGGAAGACTTGTACATGTCCCCAAACTTACTCTTGATCTCTTCCTTTCCCTCCCAGAACTCCATGCTATCCTGCTCCTCTGTAGACCAACAGTTCAACTTCCCTCCTTAAGGAGGCAGCCAATATGATGAATTGGTCCCCGTTCTGGGGAAAATCCCTGAAAAGGAAACCACATGGTTGGTGGTGGCAGGTCAATAGAGGGCTGGAGAAGAAATATTCCCTCAGCCTACTCCCCACCCCTAACAATAGACCTTAGGCCAGACCATCATATCAGAATGTGTGGTAAATAAACTCTACAGGGTCCTGGCTAGAGCCATGTTTTAAATTGAGTGTGGCAAGGGTGTGTGGAGAAATTCAAGCCAGCCACATAAGTTATTAGCTTATAAAAGGTGACTTTTGTGAGGAAATCACTTCTTGACCTCCTAGGCTAGCAGAGTATACAGGGGCTAGAATTAATTTTGAGTCTGAGATAAATCCATAAAGGGCGGTTCATCATAAGAAACTTCAAAACTATCCAACGCTCCCTTATTTTGCAGGGTTATTACTCAAGCAATTGCTCCATTTTAAACCCAGCAGTCAATTTTGAGAATTTATCAATTAATATCCCAAAGTTAGACTTGATCATATGCATCTAGATGCAGTGAAGGAATCCTAGACATCAAGAATCTTAGAATTAGAAGGGCCAACAGAGATGATAAAATGCACACACTTTCTACAACATACCAAATAAGCAGCTGACCAAACCTCTGCTTGAACCCTTCTAGAAGACATGTACAGGGGTGTGGGGACATGGAGGAGACTTAATACCTACAAGGAATGGTTGTCCTTTCAATTATCAGGTAGCTATAATGGTGAGGAAATTCTTTTAATGTTCTGAGAGCTGCCTTCTTCTAATTTTCATACCCATTGACCCACAGAAAATGTGTCACACAAAATCCTTTCTTAAGTCTTTGCTTTTCCAAGTAAAACATCATCATTTTCTTCAAATACAGAAACATGAATAAAACAATACTTTAGAAATGCTCTAACCAACATTAGATATAAAGAAACTGTCACCTCCAATGTGGTGGACTGTATACTTCCATTAATATGCTCTTCATATCTCAATAGTATATTTAGCAACCACATAACGCTATAGGCTCATACTAAACTTTAAGCTAATGGAAACCCTTTTGTCTTTTATAGAAGTACTTCTAAGCTTTGCCTTCACACTGTTTATGTAGTTTATTTTAGAGTTAAAATATACAGCTTCATATTTGTCATAACTACATTAGAGTAAGGGTTTTATATTTGTTCAGCTTCACAACTATTTGTCCTTTTGGAAAACTACTGAATATTTCAAACTCAGCTTTCATATCTATAAAATATAGATAATCACTATTCTAATTTTGCAAGATTGTGGTGAGGCTCAAATGAAATAATATATGTGAAAGTGCTCTGGAATTAGAAAAGTATCATGTCAATATAAGGTCTGATGATGACAACAATGAGGATTCTTATTTTCTGTTGTACACAGATACCCCTCCAAGCTTCACCTTAATCCCAAATTTATTCAATGTCTCAGCTTTATCTTTAAAGCATTGGAAAGCACTTGTCTTCCTGGGTTTACATAATTGATTAAACATACACATTTTGTATGTGATCATTTAATGAGTTAAGCATTCAACCATCCATACTCAGCCTACCCTATTTCTTTTTTTTATATAACATTTTTTATTGATTTATAATCATTTTACAATGTTGTGTCAAATTCCAGTGTAGATAGCACAATTTTTCAGTTATACATGAACATATATATATTAATTGTCACATTTTTTCCCTCTGTGAGTTATCGTAAGATCTTGTATATATTTCCCTGTGCTATACAGTATAATCTTGTTTATCTATTCTACAATTTTGAAATCCCGTCTACCCTTCCCACCCTCCGTCCCCTTGGCAACTACAAGTCTGTATTCTATGTCTGTGAGTCTATTTCCGTTTTGTATTTATGCTTTGTTTGTTTGTTTGTTTGTTTGTTTTTTAGATTTCACATATGAGCTATCTCATATGGTATTTTTCTTTCTCTTTCTGGCTTACTTCACTTAGAATGACATTCTCCAGGAGCATCCATGTTGCTGCAAATGGCGTTATGTTGTCAGTTTTTATGGCTGAGTAGTATTCCATTGTATAAATATACCACTTCTTATTTATCCAGTATTCCGTTGATGGACATTTAGGCTGTCTCCATGTCTTGCCTATTGTAAATAGTGCTGCTATGAACATTGGGGTGTAGGTGTCATCCTGAAGTAGGGTTCCTTCTGGATATATGCCCAGGAGTGGGATTCCTGGGTCATATGGTAAGTCTCTTCCTAGTCTTTTGAGGAATCTCAATACTGTTCTCCACAGTGGCTGCACCAAGCTGCATTCCCACCAGCAACGTAGGAGGGTTCCCCTTTCTCCACAGCTTCTCCAGCATTTGTCGTTTGTGGATTTTTGAATGATGGCCATTCTGACTGGTGAGAGGTGATACCTCATTGTAGTTTTGATTTGCATTTCTCTGATAATTAGTGATATTGAGCATCTTTTCATGTGCTTATTGATCATTTGTATGTCTTCCTTGGAGAATTGCTTGTTTAGGTCTTCTGCCCATTTTTGGATTGGGTTGTTTGTTTTTTTCTTATTAAGTCGTAAGAGCTGCTTATATATTCTGGAGATCAAGCCTTTGTTGGTTTCATTTGCAAAATTTTTTTCCCATTCCATAGGTTGTCTTTTTGTTTTACTTATGGTTTCCTTTGCTGTGCAGAAGCCTGTAAGTTTCATTAGGTCCCATTTGTTTACTCTTGCTTTTATTTCTATTGCTTGAGTAGACTGTTTTAGGAGAACATTTTTGAGATGTATGTCAGAGAATGTTTTGCCTATGTTTTCCTCTAGGAGGTTTATTGTATCTTGTCTTATGTTTAAGTCTTTGATCCATTTTGAGTTTATTTTTGTGTATGGGGTAAGGGAGTGTTCTAGCTTCACTGATTTACTGCTGCTGTCCAGTTTTCCCAACACCATTTGCTGAAGAGACTGTCTTTATTCCATTGTATATTCTTGCCTCCTTTGTTGAAGATTAGTTGACCAAAAGTTTGTGGGTTCATTTCTGGGCTCTCTATTCTGTTCCATTGGCCTATATGTCTGTTTTTGTACCAATACCATGCTGTCTTGATGACTGTAGCTCTATAGTATTGTCTGAAGTCTGGTAGAGTTATTCCTCCAGCCTCTTTCTTTCTCTTCAGTAATGCTCTTGCAATTCTAGGTCTCTGATGGTTCCATGTAAATTTTATTATGATTTGTTCTAGTTCTGTGAAATATGTCCTGGGTAATTTGATAGGGGTTGCATTAAATCCTACCCTATTTCTTCACCCTGCCAGAAAAGACATCACAGAAGTGTTTGACAGGATCCTTGCTGAAGTCCAAGTAAATGGGGTTTGCAGCTTCCTCTTGTAAGCCCATCCAAAAGGAAATGAGCTTAGGTCTGGCATGACTCATTCTTAATGAACCTATGCTGGTTCCTAGTGATTACTAAGTCCGTTTCTAAGGGCTCAGAAATCATCTTATAATCAATTCTAGAAGTTTGCTGGGGATCGACGTCAAACTCACCAGGCTAGCATATGTAGATTCTCCTTGCTTTGTAGGGGAAAAAAATCACTGTTTTATTTAGTCTTTTGGCACCTCACTCCTTACCCACAAGTCTTGGAAGACTACCAACAAAGGTATCCAAGCTTATAAGGTAGACCAGGAAGAAACAATTCTGGATCCTAAGCTGTCTACCACTTTTCCTCATTTTTCTGAAGTAGGAGAATTCATCTTTGTTAGAATTATGTAGACGTGCCCTCTGCATTGAGATCATAGGGTTAATATGCCATATCTAAAACCCAGAGTGCCATGGGCATATTGGTTGATGATGTAAAATGTTCTTCCCAAGTGATGAGATCCTGTTAAAATGCAGATTCTAACTCAGTGAATCTGGGGCAGGGCCTAAGTTTAGGCATTTTTCGCCAAGTTCCAAATGATGTCCATGCTCTGGGTACACAGACTATACTTTGTATACCAAGGCTCTAGGTTAATCATTCTAGATCTTGGCCACACACTAGAATCACCTGAAGAGGGTTTAAAAAAATCCCTATGACCAGATTGCTCCCTGCATCAAATAACTCAGAATCTCTGGGATTGGGACCCAGGAATGGATATTCCTAAACTCCTTGGGTTATTCCAATGCACAGCCAAAGTTGAGAACACTGTTCTAAAACTAGTTATCTTTAATCTTTTGGCTAAAAATTTTCAGGAGAACTCAAAATTTATTCCCTGACTTACATAACTGTTGAAGTATATGTTCTCATCTGCTTATTATAGGTCCATGCATAAAGACATACATTTTTAGTAAAATGTTGTTAACCAAGTGTATCAAAAAAGTGTAAGTCTTCAGAGACTATATTTCAATGTTGGTGATTTTAGGGTTACTTTTGCTTTCCTACTGCCACCTACTACCATAATTGAGAGGCTAGAAGGGTGGCATGTGTGGGAGGAAGGTTAGGTTAGAAATAGTTTTGCAGCAATAAAAACTCACTTTTACCCAGTGGGTTATTTTATACAATACTACCACTTGTAGAACAATTTAGAAAGTACTATAGCAATGGCCGGGTTGTGGTTTGGCTCAGACCTCCACAGAGAACTCCATTTATAGTAAACATCTCTCTTTTGAGCAAAGTGAGTACACACATAAAACAGAATATTCTTTATTGTTAAGCAAACCCTGACATTATTGATAGTGGGTCAATGACAGTGGAGGCGGGCTAGCCCAGGCAACTAAAAGAATTTGAGACACCAAATATTAAACATGACTCAAAGACACATCATTCAAAGGTAGACTCTTCCATGAAGAGTCCCCAACATAAAGGTTAAGGATCAACATTATGAAAGGACAAAAACGTAACAGAGAGCACACATTGGAATTTTACGGAGCTGGGCATTTCTTAGTTGAGCAATCCTGATATAAATCCTCTCCCTGGCAGCCAAGCAAAGGGAGAAAGCATATCAGTCTGTGATGGGGTGTGTGAAGGGCAACAGCTTGGCTGGCACTCCAGCTAGGGTCATACCAGAGGGAGAACAGCCAAATGAGGCCAGGCTCAAAGGGGAACAAAGAGCAGACTGGATGGTGGCAGGTCTCAAAAAGTTCTAGGCAAGAATCCTCCCTCAGCAGCAATTTTTGCTGGCACCAGACCTGACAATCCTTTGGGCCAACGTAGAAAAGAGCCACTTTGAGGCCTGCTAATAGGATCACCATTATTACACTACTGACCATTTTATAACATTAAGAGAGTCAACTTTTAGCAAATGCCTTCTCTTTACCTACTAGGCATACATTAGAGGATCTAAAAATGGAAGACCTGATAGGGAGAATTTGTCATTCTGAGTGCTTTTTAGCAAGAGCCCTGTCAGAAAATTTACCAGTGACTCATAGCCTCCTGGAGAACCTCTCAAGACAGAGAAGAGGTGACTTCATTTATCCTCCCTTCCTTCTGAATTGAACTTGCCCCTACTCCTAACCCCCTTCAACTCTCACATACTTCTTCCAACATTTCATTCTTAACCTTCCATCAGCCTGGTAGTCTAAGAGAGAAAAAAATCTTTCCTTGTAGCATATCTTAGTTCCAGATGCAGCTCAGTGTGGCATTGGTGGTTCAGGGGTCTCCCTTCTGAAGGAGACAGTTCCAGGATGACAGGTTTGTCAATATAAACTCCTGGGGATACTTCTTAGTCTGCCAGTAGCTTGCCACTCACCTTCTTTCTTCCATGGGCCTGAGGCATTGTTCTGTGCTCTCTGTTAGACCACCCCCACTCATCCTTCCAAGGCTAACAAACAATGATACTTCTTTTATTTCTCCTTGTCTGGCCAAAAGCAAGGCACACATCCTTTTGAGGTAACACTGAACACAAACAGTTCATTTCGTGTTGTAGTGAGGAACACATGCTTTGGAGTGAGTGAGCCCAGGGTTTTCATACCCCATTTTTCCATTTACCAGCTGCACAGCCACTAAAACTTTATGAGCCTCAGTCTCTCTTTATGTCAAATGGAAGTGAATAATAATAGTACCCAATTCTGAGGGTGGTTATGAGGACTAGCTATGATGTATGTCTAGTGTCTAGCATGTAGTAAGGAAATGGTCAATAAATAGTAGATTTAATTTTTTCTACAGATTTTTCTCTTGGAAACTATAGAGAAAACAACTAGTGAGGTTTAAAATATATTAAGTGTGAATAAAAGTTGAAGGCTACAAAGTCACAACAATTTACAAGGAAAATACAGGAGAAAATTATAAAATTCATAACCTGAGGTAATCACTGAAATACGAATAGAAATAACCTTGAGCTGTCTCTGCCCCAGGCTTGCTCAACTTCAAGTTTTTTTTTTTTTCCTTTTCTTTAAACTGCAGTCTAGTGTAGAGATGAAGGCCTGGAGTCAGACAAGCCTGGGATCACATGCCAGTGATGACCCTTACCAGCTCTGTGACCTTGAACAAGTACCTAAATTTCTCCTGGCCTCAGTTCCCTCATCTACAGGAGGAGAATAATACAAGTACCCAGTTCATATGAGTGTGGAGAGGGTTAAATGTGTTTGTCACAGTGTAAAAGTTCAGTAAAATGAGTTTGGGAGTATTCCCTCCTTTTCAATCGTCTGGAAGAGTTTGAGAAGGACTGGTATGAGTTCTTCTTTGTATGTTTGGTAGAATTTCCCGGTGAAGCCGTCTGGTCCTGGACTTCTATTTGTAGGGAGGTTTTTAATTGCTATTTCTATTTCATTTCTAGTGATCAGATTGTTCAAGTGGTCAGTTTCTTCTTGATTCAGTCTTGGTGGACAGTATGTTTCCAGAAACTTGTCCATCTCCTCTAGGTTATCCAGTTTGGTTACATTATCTGACATACATCTCAAAAATTTTCTCCTAGAAGAAATAAAAGCAAGAATAAACAAATGGGACCTAATGAAGCTTATAAGCTTCTGCACAGCAAAGGAAACCATAAGTAAAACAAAAAGACAACCTATGGAATGGGGGAAAATTTTTGCAAATGAAACCAACAAAGACTTGATCTCCAGAATATATAAGCAGCTCATACGACCCAATAAGAAAAAAATACAGGACAGAAATAGACTCACAGACAGAGAATATAGACTTGTGGTTGCCAGGGGTGTAGAAGGTGGGAAGGGATAGACTGGGATTTCAAAATTGTAGAATAGATAAACAAGATTATACTGTATAGCACAGGTACAAAATGTTATGGTAGCTCACAGAGAAAAAAATGTGACAATGAGTGTGTATATGTCCATGTATGACTGAAAAATTGTGCTGAACACTGGAATTTGACACAACATTGTAAAATGATTATAAATCAATAAAAAATGCTAAAAAAAGTAAACAACCCAATCCAAAAATGGGCAGAAGACCTAAACAAGCAATTCTCCAAGGAAGACATACAAATGATCAAAAGGCACATGAAAAAATGCTCAGTATCACTAATTATCAGAGAAATGCAAATAAAAACTACAATGAGGTATCACCTCACACCAGTCAGAATGGCCATCATTCAAAAATTCACAAATGACAAATGCTGGAAAGGCTGTGGAGAAAGGGGAACCCTCCTATACTGCTGGTGGGAATGCAGTTTGGTGCAGCCAGTGTGGAAAACAGTATGGAGATTCCTCAAAAGACTAGGAATAGGCTTACCAGATGACCTAGGAATCCCACTCCTTGGCTTATATCCAGAAGGAATGCTACTTCAGGATGACACCTGCACCCCAATGTTCATAGCAGCACTATTTACAATAGCCAAATCATGGAAACAGCCTAAATGTCCATCAACAGGTGACTGGATAAAGAAGAAGTGGTATATTTATACAATGGAATACTACTCAGCCATAAAAACCGACAACATAATGCCATTTGCAGCAACATGGATGCTCCTGGAGAATGTCATTCTAAGTGAAGTAAGCCAGAAACAGAAAGAAAAATACCATGTGAGATCACTCATATGTGGAATCTAAAAAAGAAAAAGAAAAACAACAACAACAAAAAAACAAAGTGTAAATACAAAACAGAAATAGACTCACAGACATAGAATACAAACTTGTGGTTGCCAAGGGGACGGAGGGTGGGAAGGGATAGATGGGATTTCAAAATGTAGAATAGATAAACAAGATTATACTGTATAGCACAGGGAAATATACACAAGATCTTATGGTAGCTCACAGAGAAAGGAATGTGACAATGAATATATATATGTTCATGTATAACTGAAAAATTGTGCTGAACACTGGAATTTGACACAACATTGATTATAAATCAATAAAAATGTTTAAAAAACATTAACCAACATAAAAAATATAGTTCAGTAAAAAGTTATTTTCATTAGCTTGTGTTCATACTTTCTGGGTATGTGCTGATAGATTCCATCAACATCTGACGAGTTCTTTCACCTTCCCTTTACTCTTAGGTCCTCTTTCACTTTTTGGAAAATAAGCTTACATTTTTACCCACCAGTATTTCAATCACTCCATCAAGGAGGAAAGGAGAAGAGGATACAGAACCCCAAACTATAGCAGACCCTGTGACCCTGGCAATCAAGGAGGGAGGGGCAGGATTGGAGGCAGAGAAAGGAAATCTTTTCACTTTTGCCTTCTTGGCCTCTCCTCTACACCTGCTAGAAGCAAGCTGAGTAGCTCTGGAAAGGAGCACAAAGAGTGGTGTGTCAGCTCCGCTGCTCCCTCCAGTGGTGGGGCCTGGAGAAGCTATGAGTTAGAGACAGGATGGGGAGTGTAATTCTGCAAAGACTCATGGAGAAGAGCAAATGATATGTGACAGCCATAATAATAAGGACAATAGGAACAATAATCCATCGTAGGCTCATAGGGAAGAAGGAATGATAATGGTAATAACAAAAAGAACAATAATAGTAATCCTTGGTGGACTTGTGGAAGAACAAGACAAAACTTCTGGGAAGATTCATGGATAAGAAAAGAAAATGACAATTATAATTAATACTAAAGAGATCATGATAATCCTCCGTGGGCTCATGAAGAAGAGGGAATAATCATGATTATAAAAGCTAACACTTATCAGTTACTCCCTAGACACCAGTGCTGAGTGCTTTGTATGTATTATTTTACACAACCCTTCATGGGACTTGCCCTTCAAAAAGGTTGAGTAATTTGCCCATGGTCTTAGGGCTAGCAAGTGGCAAAGCCAGTATGAAATCCAGGTCTGTCTGACTCCAAAACCTGTGCACTTTCCCCTGTACCATGTAGTGTCGATGGAGGGAAACCAACTGACCTTGCTGCTTAGGACACCTGATTGCCTTCCACTTCCTCTCAGCAACAAGTGTCTGCAGGGTGCTGAATACAACTGACTGGTTACCATGAAAGCCACTTCTCTCCCCTAACCTCTTTTACCAGTCCTGGACAAGAGGGCTTCTGGAAAATAGAATCTTCCCCAACCTCCAGTAGGGTGGCAGTTTCCCCACTGAGTAGAACAGTCTGATACCCTGATTACCAGGTGTGTCATCTTCTCATAAATGTGTGAACTGAGGGACATGAGGAAGAGTCCTCCTCCCTCATTACTAATGCTTGAAATTGGACCTTTGGAACATCCTGTCCCTTATTAAAATGTAAATACCTGTTTTGATTCATTTATACCACAGTGTGAATCTTTTAGTTCATCATTTCCAAGAAAACTAGTCTCTGAGACTTTAGTCTAATGTAGTTAGCTTGATAGTCAAAGTCCTTTGTAATATCTAGTCTCTAACTCCCTCTCCAGCTTCAATTGCCTCCACTCTCCATCCTAACACTTCCACCACTCTCCAGCCCAAACCAACAACTTCTAATATGTTAGTGTTCCCTCTACTTGGAATAACCTCTACATCTCTCTTTTTCACCTAAATCTTCATCATCAATTAAAATTCAGTACAGATGCCACCTCCCTCCAGTAAGCCTCTCCCTCCACACACCCACGACTACACACAGAGCTCTAAAGTCTGGCTTAGGTGACCATTCCCTATGTTATTAGAGAAGCTTGCAGTTTTATCTGGTTTTCTATCTTTATAATTATGCATATATGTTATAATTATTATTTTCATGTATTATTATTTTTCAGTTACATAAAATAGTATTTATCTCATTAGAATAATGGTAGCAATAAATGCACATGGTTAAAATACACTAATAGTGTAGAAGATTATGAAATGAAAAATAGAATATTTCTATATCCCTCCCACCACAGTCTTATTCTCCAGAGGTAATCTTTGTTAACAATTTCTTATATATTTTTCAAAAAATGTTTGATGCATAAACAAGAATATCTGTATATGTTTGTTTTTGTGCAGACAGTATCTTACTGTTTTGTACCTTGCTTTCCTCTCTCCCTCTCCCTCTCTCTCTCTCTCTCTCTCTCTCTGTCTCTCTCTCTCTCTCTCTATCTATATATATATATCGGAGCACTCCTTATATCAGAATATATATTTATTCTAATCTGTTATATAATATTCAAAAGATGGATGTATCATGATTTCCTTATCTATTGAAGAGTCTGTCTCCCTTTTTTTCTGTTATTTTGCTTTGTTGTCCTTGATCTTACTTTGGTTTGGTTTGGTTTGCTATTAGAAACAATGTTGCAATGAACATTTTCTTACAAATGTACGTTTGCACGTTTATATTCATAAACTTTAGGAAAAATTCTCAGACGTGGAATTGCTGGGTTAAAGGATATGGCCTTTTATATCTTGATAAATATGTCAAATTGCTTTCCAAAAGTGTACCTCTAAGTTATACTCCAACTGATTGTGATGAGAATTAATGAATTCCCTACACCCTCAAAAGCATTATTTGTATAAAGCTTTATCATGTTTTAAGTATGGTAGGGGAGAATATATTTCATTGTTTTGACTTGACTTTAAATAATCATCAGCAGGTTTGAGTAGAATTTTTATATTTATTAGATATTTATTTTATATTTATTTGTGTCAAAAAGTTTATCCATTTTTTCTATCTTTCCCTCCATACATTGTAAAATCTTTTCACATATATTTAACTTTCTTTTAATTTTAAGAACAATTTTTTAAATCCTTCATTTTACGTGTAACATTTCTTCTTAATTTGTCATTTATCTTTTGACTTATTTATTGCCATATAGAAATGATATCTATGTAGCTAAATGTATCAATCTTTTCCTCTATAGCATCGGGTTTTGTAGTATGCTTAGTTAGGTCTCCTTCACTGCAAGATTATAAAAATGATCATCCATGCTTTCGTCTAGTACCTTATGATATTTCCTTTTTTAAATATTTAAATTGTTGAGCAATCTGGAATTTATTTTGGTGTAAGGGGTCAGGTAGGGATGCAGATATTTTATTCAAATGGCTAGCCAATTGCCCAATCACTTTGTATTTGTTAGTGCTTACTTGTCTCTCCCACTAGAATCTGAGCTCTTCCAAGAAAATAACCCTATCTTATTAATTGTTGTAACTCAACATCTAACACTGTGCCTGGCACATAATAACATTTGCTGAATCCATGTTAAATGAATACCGGATACTGTTTCAATTTCTTCTGTTGGTGAACAAAGCCTGCTTGGAGACAATTAGTAGCCTGTATGTGCCGCATTTTGCTAACTCTGCCACTAACCCAGTGGGAGCCTCTTCTCATCAGCTACTGCCTAGTACCTATAACCTCTTATCCAAGCTAGATGATTAAAAAGGCCAGGTAGACATGACTAGAGCCTAATTAAATATTGCAGGCACATAGTAAAAGGAAAAATAATAAAACTCCATCTGGCCAAGAAGCCCCTTACTCTATAATTACTAGTGCTTGAAATTCTATCTTTAGGACTTTATGTCTTTTATTACAAAGCAGATATCTTGTTGAGCTGTGTTTCTTTATTCGTTCACAACACAATGTGATTTTTTTTCTTGCCTGATTCAGTGCAAACAAAATAGTCTATGAAAACAAGTTTTAACAGGAAGTCTGGAAAGAAGTAAAGGTCATCAGAGGGCAAGAGAGAGATCACTCATGAATGAGGGAGCAAAAGGGGTACATGGAGGAGAGCACTTAAAACTTATGTTCTAACAATGGCTCTTTAATGTACTGAACTACTTAACCACAAAATACAGCATCCCCCTCACCTCTCCCTGAACCTCAGCAATCTAAAATTTCTGGATTCTCTAGATATATTTGTAAGGGGCTATTTAGATTAAAGGAGGTTACATCAGTCACTTAAGGACTAATTTCTTTGGAGTATTTTTGAGAATTTTATCTTGAAAGAGCATATGGATATTATACTTTCTTTTGAAAAATATAGTAGTCGATTCTGGTGCCCAAAGTGACTTCTCATCCTCTGTTGACCTCAAACTTAACATCCACCTCATTAAAAGTACTGTAGGGAAAGAAATGGCAAAAACAAAAGGTCAAGATGAACCTTTTTGTCTCTTCATTCTCCTGATTTGGGATTTTTAAATGCATATTGTCAACCCCTCCTTCCCCATATTGTCTGGCTGAAAAGTAACCCAAATTTTAAGGATCTTAAATTGGTGTGACTTGCAAGTCTGCTCAGCATCAGGGCCTGTGCTTTGGGGATTGACGTCAATGAGCAACAGGGGTTAAGAAAGTCATTTTCTTGGTTTATTAGAATGTCTCTCTTTGGGCCCAGGTCATTCCTCACAAGTCCTGGTCACGTCGGTCTAAGCTTCTTCCATCACAAGCTGTTTTTCATTTCCCAGGTTCTATGAAAAATTGACCATAAAAGTCTGTACATGAGCCACTTGTTTACTGCTAATCCATCCCTGGAGTTTGAAGGGAATGAAATAACTAATGGACTCTGAAATTAAGCCCTTATTAAAAGTGTAAATTCAATGGAAATTGCAGCATTTGAGTTAATACCCATTCATATCTTTAGCATGAATTAGTGCTGGAGTCTTCCCTACAGAAACTCTGAAAGCACAGTTTATGAAAGAACAAAGAATAGAAAGGGAAGCAGGGCACTGGACCCTTGGGGTAAGAGTACCACCAGACCCAAAAAGACCCTGAAATAAGAAGTAAGATAACACCAGAAAGAATCCTCAATTTTCCTCAAATTCATCTACAATCGAGTCCCAAGACTGAGTGCTCTGGAACTTTAAAGTAATTTTTTAACCTTGGAGTATAATAGTAATAGTAATAGTAATAATAATAATAAGGAATAATGTTAGGTAATATTCACAGTGATAAAGCAGAATACTCCAGAAATTAAATTGAATTTAAATATTTATGGAGAAAAATATAAATATTCTTAAATATCCTATAAAATAAATATATGCACATAGATATTAAAAAGTAATAATCACAAGAATGGAGATGCTAATATTAATGACAAGTTATATTTACTGAGCACTTACATTGTATCAACCACTGTATGCATAATAACTCATTTATGCTTAACAGTAATTCTTAGGAGGTCATTATTATACTCTCAGTTTTACAGAGGAGGAAACTGAGGCTCAGTGAGATTAGTAAGTTGCCCAATATCACATGACTAATAAGCAAAGTTCTCCTCCACTGGGTGGAAACCCAGGCTGAACCAAGAAGCCCCCCTGTGAACCATCACACTGCTTAACAGCAGGTTTGTGCTGCTGCTGCTGCTGCTTGTTATCTCCAAGCCCAGGTCCACAGAAATCCCTCCTCTGGACATAATTCTAAGTCAGTGTTCGCCTTCCTGTATCTTGTTCTCCCTGGCTGAGCCCTACTCCTCTAGATAATTTGAAGGCCATTTCTAGATACCTTGAAGGTACCCCACCTTGGCACCTCCTTCCAAAGTTGACTGATACAAATAAAGTGAATAAATAGAATGAACATCTCTTGCATGTCAGGCATTTACCTTCACATTTGCTCTTCTCATTTAGTACATCAACATTTAAGGTAGAAAATTGTCATCCCCACTTGACAGATGTGCAAACTGTGGCTAAGATAAAAATATACCTAAGATAAGTGCAATTTGGATGTGGGTCTGCCTGATTCTAGAGTTTGAGAGGACTGGTGAGATGTGAATAAGTTATAACTCTCAGAAGTATTTGTAGGTTAAAAGGAGACTTCTTAAAGGACTGAATGACTAACATTGGAATCTCTGGTATAAGGGACTGGCAGATGAGGCATATATGTTGGGAGAAGAGGCCTCTGTCTCTAGCTCCTCTGCACATCAACCTAAGAAGGTGCTTGCTCCTTAAATCCCCCCGCCCCAACATGCATACACATAACACTGGCTAGGCTAATCCTGCCCCTGGGCTGTTCTTTCTCTTGCTAAGATTACCCTGAAAGCCATGACAGAAATACAAAGGCCAGGATCTAGTCTAGCTCCCTTTCTCCTGGCCCAATCTGGCCCTTACACAAAAATAGAGAGTTCAACATACATTGGAAAAGTTAGATGGAGGTAGTAGGGGGTTTGCCTAGCTGTTCAAATTGGAGCTAAGTTACCTGAGAAGAATAAATGAGTCCTAGAAGAGTCCTGTTATATCAAGCCCAAATGGGACTCAAACTACCCCTCTTCATCCAGTCATGGGAACCACCATAAAAATGATGCACCCTCCTCTGTCTCTCCAACATTTATGAGTCATTAAATATTCTTTTTTCTAATTTAAATAAATTAGAATAAAGACTCATACTTTCTAGCATAGACAATCATATTTACCCAGTCCCTTAATGAAAAATGCATCATTGAAGCCTTGCAGTACCTAAGTATTCAGAACACTATAGATTAATTTCATTAAGTTGTTTTGCCTTTAGGAAACCAAGCACCCACTCTGTTTTATTAGATGAGAACTCATCAGGGGTGAATGTTAATTTTATAGTGAATCTGAAATTTTCAGTTACAAATCACTTCTCCTTTTGTCTTTAATGAAGCCACTTTGATACTGCAAAACACTCTTTCCCTATATTCACCAAACTGTCAGAACAGTACCATGTCCAATATGACTCCATTAAAAGTTCTTGCCTCAACACACTTAACACATTGGGTTCATGTATGATCTTGAATCAAAAATCTCAGATCTGTGGGAAGAGCTGTTTTTAAAACTTGGATGTTTACAAGTTCAAATTTTAAAACTATGCTTTTCTTTATTCTTTTTAAATAGAAGCTCTAAATATAAGCCTCTTAAGTCCGTGTTCCATTAGGACAATCAGCTTATAAATTTGTCTAAGAATTTGGTACATTCTGCACTGTATCTGGATTCAGCAAATTTAAGAAGTGATTACAGGTCATTTTTTGTAGCATATTAGAATCACTCCCTTTGGGCCCAGGACATTCTTCACAAACTATCATCTTATGGGTTGTTAACTTTTCTCACAGTTTAAAAGTTTGCATGAGGCACTACCTAGAAAGTTGTTTTTGTATTGGAGGTGGGATTGTAGTTGGAAGAGAGGAAAATATGCCTATAGCTAGCCTATTCCTGTACAAGTGATTATATACGGATTGGGCTCACATGTCTGGTTTTCTCTCCAACCCCAAATCCCTATAAATGCCAGGAAATATATATATATTGGAAATGAATATCTCTATAATGGAAATAAAAATAAGAAGTATAATTTGCATAACATCAATTTTGAGGAATCTTTTTTAGGTTTAAGGTGGTGAGAATAAGATTAATGGAGAAAAGTACTGGTGAAATGTATGTAGTACAGGATGACTGAATAAGGTGGGTATGATGTTAGATGATCTCCAAGCTCAGCGGTAAGAGATACAGGTAGTATGTGGAAACCATGGTAAAATTATTATTTGTTAGAATATCCCATTTTGAGCACCTGAGTGGTTTGAGCCCTTAATTCTCTTATGCCCAACTGTGTCACGTAGTGGTAGGATAGAAGTTTGTCCCAGGCTGGAACAAATATTATGGATGATTGGTTTGGAGAAGCAAGGCAGGGACCCAAGTGGTTGGAGAAACCCAAGAGAAACAGGAAGCCTCCATGCCCAGATGAATGATTACAGATCTCATTCAGCAGTATGCTTTGTCCCTTCTCAGTCTCTTGACAAGTGTGTAACCTGTGAGAAAAAAAAGTATCATCTAGAGGTAAACAGGTTCTCAAAACCCAAGGTGAGCACTAAGTAAAAATGCACAAACATTTTAGGGAAAAAAGCACCATAAGACAGTTACCAAACTTAAGAATCAGTACCAATGTTGCCCCCCTCCAAAAAAAAAAAACAAAAACAAAAACAAAAAAACTCACAGTAAATGGGAGATTAAAAATAACAAAGAAAATTGAAGGAAAATTGATAGCAAATAATAACAATATAAAATTTCTCAGAGTTGAAGAAAGACAAAAATCTTCAAATAAAGAGCAAACACCAATCTCTTGGAAAGCTACCTCAATAAAAAGGTACCCATGCCTAAGACATACCCTGGTGAAATTTCAGGACTCCAAGGACAAAGAAAACAAAATCTGTGAAAGGCTCCAAAGCAATAAATATGCCATCTGCACTGGAATGACAATTAAGTTAGCATCAGACTGCTCATCAGCAATACAAAATGTTAGAAAATAGTAATGGATTAGCTTCAAACTGATGAGAAAAAATAATCTGGAAGTAAAGGTTTTTATTCTCAGAAAAATAAACATTTAAGTTGGAGCATTGGAGGCTGTGCAAAATGAAGTGTTTTTCACTGATAATGCACAGACTCAGATATTCTATCACGAGCAATTTTTCTTTGAATGAATTATTGGAGGATGTGCTCTAGCAAAATGAAACATGAACCCAAGGGAAAGATGTGAAATGAAAGAAACAATGATGACAAAAGGAGCCAGCAAAAATTATAATAAAGCCTAAATAATTATTGATTGAAAAAAAAATTAACAATATGGAACTAAATCCCAGAGAGCTACATGGAAAATTATGGGATTTAGGAGACAAGAGAAAAGGAAGGTAAACTATTGCTATGGTTGTTCTCTTTTTCAGGATAAGTAGATAATTATAAATTCTATAAATGTAAGGAAAGTAAATGTTTAACTTTTTAAAAGGAAATTAAGGGTAACAACTAGAATATAAAATATAATATAAAACTTCCAAAAAACTACAAAGATAGAACAAAAAATAAAACAGAGAAAGTACTATTTTCCATTAAGTTTCTGGGAAGGAAAAAAATGAGAAATTATTATAATTACAAAAGATAAGTCATGATGACAAAGATAATCTCAGATATCAATAATCAAATTAAATCTGAATGAGTTAAATCTTCTCACTAGGGTTGAGCCAAGATGGTGGAGTGGAGAGATTCACAGCTTGCCCTCTCCCACAAATACACCAAGAATTACATCTAAAAACTCTCTGAATTGCACAAAACACCTACTAAACTCTGGCAGAGTGTCTCTCATTTTGAAATACAGGAGGATTCTCACAAAATTTAGTAAAAAAAAAGAAAAAAAAAAGAAAAAGATTGGTGCAGAACCAGGACTGCAGGGAGGAAGCAGCATAAGAAGAAAGACATCCTCACACTGGGACACCCTTTCTCCAGCTGGGAGGTCAATGGGGACAGAAGTGGAGCTTCCAAGGCTCTAAGGAGAAAGTGGCAACCACTTGGCAGTAAGAACCAAGGGAAACTGATACGGAAGGTCCCTGTGATTCCCGGCCCTAGATGCAAGCCAGCAGGGATAAGCGGGACTAGCTGCTGGAGATTGGTGAGGACCCCAGGCAGAGGGCAGGGGCCCACTGCACAGAGGTAACCTCAGGGGACTGGAGGGTGGTGTGAGCTCTGGCTGGAGGTGTGTGTGGAACAGAATAGCCTGGAACACCTCATAAAAATGTACCACTGTTGGTGTGAGTGAGGGGAAGGGTGCACCACAGCTGCATCATAGCTGCTTTCTCCAATTAGCTCCACTATTGGTGTGTTCTCATGAGAAGAGAGGTAGAGCTTGGTCATAGCCATCACTGCTGTGCAGAAGTAGGGCTGAAAGCTGAATCTATAACCAGCAGCCTTGCAACTTCACAGGCAAGACTGAGATTTGTTCACAGCCCCAGGCACTGAGGGCAGATTTGCTCTTTCTGGACCCACACCTCTGGGATGAACAAGAAGTGAGTAGAGTTCTGACTCACAGCAAGGCCCAGTATGGGTATTTATAACAGGCCTGCATACCAGATCATATCTGGAGGCAGGATTGGAATTTGCACTGGTCCTGAGGTGCACCCCAGATTCAGGTGTGTGACTACGTGCTTGCTATGGTGGGCCCTGGTGCCTGACATTGGGAGATCTGCACTGGTGGTTCTGGGGGCCCAGAACCTGGGGGGACACCAGAGCAGGTGGCCAACATTCCTGCAGCTAAAGCAAGGACAAAGGCAGCATCAACAAAGAGTACTTTGTAAGTCTGCATAACAAGTGACAGAAAACATCACAGTGTACATCTCCTGACTACTCTTCTTTCTAGGTGAAGCACTCCAACCCTGTCTACTACACATCACAGCTCAGAAATGTGTCTAGAAGCCCCTATTACAACAACAAGGGAGCAGACCAAGCCTATGTCAAGGCTATGACAACTACAGAACAAAAAAGGAGGCCCCACTCAACAACAACAATCAAGGCAGGCTCTGATCACCACTACACCAACCACACTCTCAATCAAAGGGATAACAGCCAACCTGCATGGAAGAAAGTTGTGGCAGCCATCCATACTAAGAACAGATCTTGCAACAAAACAATTCAATACACACAGTCTACTCAGGAATGCTCCCATTTTAAATAAAAACAAACAAACAAAAAATACCCCTTCAAGACTACAGTAGATAACTTATACTCCTAAATCCACACAGTCAGAGAAATCTAAGTAAAATGAAGAAGTGGAGGAACCACTCCCAAATAAAAGAACAAGAGGAGTCCCTTGAAAGAATGAACAATGAGATAGATAGACCTCAACGGTCTAATAGATCATGACTTCAAAAAGGGGGTGATCAAAGCACTGAAGAAAATAAGAGAGACTATGAATAAAGACAGAGAATACTATAAAAAGGAAACAGAAACTATAAGAAGAGGAGCCAATTAAAAACAGAAAACTCAATGGCTGAGATAAGAGCCTAGCTAAAGGCAGTCAAAAGCAGACTAGATAATGCAGAGAAACAAATAAGTGACTTAGAAGACAGGATATCAGAAGTCATCCAATCAGAACAGCAGACAGAAAAGCAACTAAAAAACAATAAAAGCAATATAAGGGACCTATGGGATAATATAAAGCATGCCAGCCTACACATAATAGGGCTCCCAGAAGGAGAAGAAAGAGAAAAATGGATTGAAAAAGTATTTGAAGAAATCATGACCAAAAGCTTTTCAGACCTAAAGAAGGAAACAGATATCCAAGTACAGGAGGTACATAGGTTCCCAAATAAGAAAAACCCAAACAGACCTACACAAAGACATATTCTAATTAAGATGGCCAAAGTTAAAGATAAAGAAAGGATTCTAAAGGCAGCAAGAGAAAAACAAAGAGTTAGTTACAAGGGAACACCCATAAGGTTTTCAGCTTATTTCTCTACACAAACACTGCTTTCCAGAAGGGAGTGGCAAGATATAGTCAAAGTCCTGAATGAGAAAAAGCTGTCACCTAGGATACTCTATCCAGCAAGACTATCCTTTAGAGTAGAAGGAAAGATAAAGAATTTCACAGACAAGCAAAAGCTAAAAGAATTCAGCAATGCTAAACCTATATTAAAAGACATATTGAGAGGTCTACTCTAAATAGAATAGAAACAGGAAGCTATAAAAATGAGAAAACCATAATTTAAAATGTGATAACTACAGTGACTTGCAAGAGAATAAACATGAAGTTGTGAAAAATAAATAAAAACAAAAATATCAAAATCATAAAGGATGGGAGAGGGGAGCAAGAAAATACAGAATTTTTTTTTTGGCTCTTCTTTCTTTTTTTTCTTGTTTTCTTTACTCTTTTTAGGATACATTTGAGCCTACATGACTACCAGTCTAGAGCAAACAGATATAGTAAGGGGTTAACATACCTGAAAAACAGGGTAACCACAAATCAAAAGCATACATTAGAGTCACAAAAAGAAACCAAACTAGTACAAAAGAAAATTATCAACCACAAAAAGATAAAGAAAAAGAAAAAAAGAAGAAATACTAAGTCAACTGGAAAACAAAGTTCACAATGGCAATAAATACACATCTATCAGTAATTACTATAAATGTCAATGTCTAAATGCCACAATCAAGAAACGTAGAGTGGCAGATTTGATAATAAAACAAAAGCCTACAATATGTTGCTTACAAGAAACCCACCTTAGAGTGAAGGACACACATAGACTGAAAGTGAGAGGATGGAAAATGATATTTCATGCAAAAGGAAAAGACAAGGAAGCAGGAGTAGCAATGCTCATATCAGACAAAATAGACTTTAAAACAAAGGCCATAAAGAGAGATTGAAAAAGGACACTATATAATGATCAAAGGAGCAATACAACATGAAGATAATACATTCATTAACATATATGCACCCAATATAGGAGCACCTAAATATATAAAACAAATACTAAAAGACATAAAGGTTGAGATTGATGGGAATACAATAATAGTTGGAGACTTTCACAACCCACTAACATAATTTGACAGGTCTTCCAGACAGAAAATCAATAAGACAATGGAGATACTAAATGACACAATAGAACAGTTGGACTTGGTTGATATTTTTAGGACATTACATCCCCCCAAAACAGAATATACATTATTTTCAAGTGCTTGTGGAACATCTCTAGGATAGACCACATACTCAGGCACAAAAGAAGCCTCAACAAATTTAAGAGGTTAGAAATAATTCCAAGCATCTTCTCTGATCACAATGGCATAAAACTAGAAATTAACCACAGAAAAACTACAACAGAAAAATAACAGCATGTAGACTAAAGAACATGATACTAAAAAACCAATGGTTCAATGATGAAATCAAACAAGAAATTTCAAAATACCTTGAGACAATGACAATGAAAACACAATCACACATAATCTATGGGATGCAGCAAAAGCAGTCCTTAGAGGGAAGTCCGTAGTGAAACAAGCCTTCCTGAAAAACCAAGAACAAACTCAAATAAACAACCTAACCTACCACTTAAAAGAATTAGAAAAAGAAGAAGAAACAAAACCTAAGGTCAGCAGGAAAAAAGAAATAATAAAGATCAGGGAGGAAATAAATAAAATAGAGATTTAAAAAATAGAAAAGAAATCTATCAAACCAACACTGGTTTTCTGAAGGAGTACACAAAATTGACAAACTTCTGGCCTGGCTCACCAAGAAGAAAAGAGAGAGCACACAAATGAACCAAATAAGAAATTTGAATGGTGAGATTAAAATCAACATCACAGAAATTCAAAAAATCGTAAGAGAATACTATGAGCAACTATACCACAACAAATTGGACAACTTAGAAGAAATGGACAAGTTTCTAGAAACATACAGTCCACCAAAACAGAATCAAAAAGAAATAGATCATTTGAACAGATCAATCACTAGAAA
Source organism: Camelus bactrianus (assembly GCF_048773025.1). Lineage (NCBI taxonomy): Eukaryota > Metazoa > Chordata > Mammalia > Artiodactyla > Camelidae > Camelus > Camelus bactrianus. The sequence goes on along the minus strand of NC_133575.1, from coordinate 101,083,381 downwards.
TGAAATAGAATCAGCAGTAAAAATTCTACCTGCAAACAAAAGTCCAAGGCCAGATGTCTTCACTGGGGAATTCTATCAAACATACAAAAACAAGCTCATATCAATACTTCTCAAACTATTTCAAAAGATTGAAGATGAGGGAACACTCCCAAACTCATTCTATAAAGCCACCATCACCCTGACACCAAACCCAGACAGACACTATCCAAAAAGAAAGTATACGCTAATATCGTTGATGAACATAGATGCAAAAATCTTCAACAAAATATTAGCAAACAGACTCCAACAACACATAAAAAAGATCACACACCATGATCAAGTTAGATTCATCCCAGGGACACAAAGGTGGTTCAACATATGCAAATCAATCAATGTAATACATCACATCAACAAAAGAGAGGACAAAAATCACATGATCATCTCAATAGATGCAGAAAAAGCATTTGATAAAATTCAACACCCATTTATGATAAGAACTCTAACCAAAGTGGGCATAGAGGGAACATATCTCAACATAATAAAAGCTATATATGACAAACCTACAGCCAGCATAGTACTCAAAGGTGAAAAACTCACAAGCTTCCCACTAAAAACTGGGACAAGACAAGGCTGCCCACTATCACCACTCCTATTCAACATAGTCCTGGAAGCCCTAGCCACAGCAATCAGGTAAGAGAGAGAAATAAAAGGGATCCAAATTGAAATAGAAGAGGTAAAAGTGTCACTATATGCTGACGACATGTTACTATATATAGAAAACCCAAAAAGGTCCGCACAAAAACTACTAGAGCTGATCGAAGAATTCAGCAAGGTAGCAGATTACAAGGTTAACTTTCAAAAATGCGTTCTATTTCTTTACACTAATGAGGAATCAATAGAAAAAGAATATAAAGAAGCACTACCCTTTAAAATAGCACCCAAAGTAATAAAATATCTGGGAATAAATCTAACCAAGGAGGTGAAAGAATTATTCACGGAAAACTATAAACCATTGATGAAGGAAATTAAAGAAGACTTAAAAAATGGAAAAATAGCCCATGCTCTTGGATTGGAAGAATCAATATTGTTAAAATGGTCACACTGCCCAAGGCAATCTACAGATTTAACACAATCCCTATCAAATTACCCAGGACATATTTCACAGAACTAGACCAATCATAATAAAATTTATATGGGACCACAAAAGACCTAAAATTGCCGAAGCATTACTGAAGAAAAAGAAAGAGGCTGGAGGAATAACGCCCCCCCCCCCAGACTTCAGACAATACTATAGAGCTACAGTCATCAAGATAGCATGGCATTGGTACAAAAACAGACATATGGACTAATGGAACAGAATAGAGAGCCCAGAAATGAACCCACAAACTTTTGCTCAACTAATCTTCGAGAAAAGAGGCAAGAATAAACAATGGAATAAAGACAGTCTCTTCAGCAAATGGTGTTGGGAAAACTGGACAGCAGCATGTAAATCAATGAAGCTAGAACACTCCCTTACACCATACACAAAAATAAACTCAAAATGGATCAAAGACTTAAACATAAGGCAAGATACAATAAACCTCCTAGAGGAAAATATAGGCAAAACATTATCTGACATACATCTCAGAAATGTTCTCCTAGAACAGTTTACCCAAGCAATAGAAATAAAAGCAGGAATAAACAAATGGGACCTAATGAAACTTACAATCTTCTGCACAGCAAAGGAAATCATAAGCACAACAAAACGACAACCTACGGAATGGGAGAACATTTTTGCAAACGAGGAAACCGACAAAGGCTTGATCTCCAGAATATATAAGCAGCTCCTATGACTTAAAAAGAAAAAAACAAACAACCCAATCTAAAAATGGGCAGAAGAACTAAACAAGCAATTCTCCAAGGAAGACACACAAATGATCAAAAGGCACATGAAAAAATGCTCAATATCACTAATTATCAGAGAAATGCACATCAAAACTATGATGAGGTATCACCTCACACCAGTCAGAATGGCCATCATTCAGAAGTCCACTAATGACAAATGCTGGACAGGCTGTGGAGAAAAGGGAACCCTCCTGCACTGCTGATGGGAATGCAGTTTGGTGCAGCCACTGTGGAGAACAGTATCGAGATTCCTCAAAAGACAAGGAGTAGACTTACCATATGACCCCAGAATCCCGCTCCTGGGCATATATCTAGAGGGAACCCTACTTCAGAAAGACACCTGCATCCCAATGTTCATCGTAGGGCTATTTACAATAGTCAAGACATGGAAACAGCCTAAATGTCCATCAACAGATGGCTGGATAAAGAAGAAGTGGTATATTTATCTTTCTCAAAGGTTCTGTTTTTATTGTCTTAGAATTTAATTCCTACCTTATAGTTTATTTGATCTATCCACTAAAGTTTTGTTAATATTTCTTCTGTGGTTCTTCAGAGTTCTTTTATTCAACCAAGTTTATATACATTAAAATTTTTAGAACTATGATTAAATTGACATCTAAGTGCATATACTTAGCTAAAAAACAAACAAAAGACTGTAAAACAGTCCATGTCAATGTCAATATAATCACTGAATGAGTAGAAATTCAGTCATTGAAGTGATCCCATGAAACCTTAAGTTCAGCTGAATTTTGGGCAACATAGCATTTTACATTGATGTATTTAATACTCATTTTTCTAATGAAGATTTTTGGTAGAGTTGGAAGACAATGAAGTATCCTTTTTTAAAACATTTTTTATTGAGTTATAGTCATTTTACAATGTTGTGTTAAATTCCAGTGTAGAGCACAATTTTTCAGTTATACATGAACATATAAATATTTATTGTCACATACTCTTTCACTGTGAGCCACCACAAGATCTTGTATATATTTCCCTGTGCTATGCAGTACAATCTTGATAATCTATTCTACATTTTGAAATCTCAGTCTGTTCCTTCCCACCCTCATCACCCTGGCAACCACAAATTTGTATTCTATGCTATGAGTCTGTTTCTGTTTTGTATTTATGTTTTGTTCTTTTTTTAGATTCCACATATGAGCGATTCCATGTGGTATTTTTCTTTCTCTTTTGGCTTACTTCACTTAGAATGACATTCTCCAGGAAAATCCATATTGATGCAAATGCCGTTATGTTGTTGGTTTTTATGGCTGAATAGTATTCCATTGTATAAATATACCACCACTTCTTTAACCAGTCATCTGTTGATGGACATTTAGGCTGTTTCCATGTCTTGACTATTGTAAATAGCCCTACGATGAACATTGGGATGCAGGTGTCTTTCTGAAGTAGGGTTCCCTCTAGATATATGCCCAGGAGCGGGATTCTGGGGTCATATGGTAAGTCTACTCCTTGTCTTTTGAGGAATCTCGATACTGTTCTCCACAGTGGCTGCACCAAACTGCATTCCCATCAGCAGTGCAGGAGGGTTCCCTTTTCTCCACAGCCTGTCCAGCATTTGTCATTAGTGGACTTCTGAATGATGGCCATTCTGACTGGTGTGAGGTGATACCTCATCATAGTTTTGATGTGCATTTCTCTGATAATTAGTGATATTGAGCATTTTTTCATGTGCCTTTTGATCATTTGTGTGTCTTCCTTGGAGAATTGCTTGTTTAGTTCTTCTGCCCATTTTTAGATTGGGTTGTTTGTTTTTTTCTTTTTAAGTCATAGGAGCTGCTTATATATTCTGGAGATCAAGCCTTTGTCGGTTTCCTCGTTTGCAAAAATGTTCTCCCATTCCGTAGGTTGTCGTTTTGTTGTGCTTATGATTTCCTTTGCTGTGCAGAAGATTGTAAGTTTCATTAGGTCCCATTTGTTTATTCCTGCTTTTATTTCTATTGCTTGGGTAAACTGTTCTAGGAGAACATTTCTGAGATGTATGTCAGATAATGTTTTGCCTATATTTTCCTCTAGGAGGTTTATTGTATCTTGCCTTATGTTTAAGTCTTTGATCCATTTTGAGTTTATTTTTGTGTATGGTGTAAGGGAGTGTTCTAGCTTCATTGATTTACATGCTGCTGTCCAGTTTTCCCAACACCATTTGCTGAAGAGACTGTCTTTATTCCATTGTTTATTCTTGCCTCTTTTCTCGAAGATTAGTTGAGCAAAAGTTTGTGGGTTCATTTCTGGGCTCTCTATTCTGTTCCATTAGTCCATATGTCTGTTTTTGTACCAATGCCATGCTATCTTGATGACTGTAGCTCTATAGTATTGTCTGAAGTCTGGGGGGGGGGGCGTTATTCCTCCAGCCTCTTTCTTTTTCTTCAGTAATGCTTCGGCAATTTTAGGTCTTTTGTGGTCCCATATAAATTTTATTATGATTGGTCTAGTTCTGTGAAATATGTCCTGGGTAATTTGATAGGGATTGTGTTAAATCTGTAGATTGCCTTGGGCAGTGTGACCATTTTAACAATATTGATTCTTCCAATCCAAGAGCATGGGCTATTTTTCCATTTTTTAAGTCTTCTTTAATTTCCTTCATCAATGGTTTATAGTTTTCCGTGAATAATTCTTTCACCTCCTTGGTTAGATTTATTCCCAGATATTTTATTACTTTGGGTGCTATTTTAAAGGGGATTGTTTCTTTACTTTCTTTTTTTTTTTGTTGTTGTTGATTCATCACTAGCTTTTGGTTTGATTGATGTTTTCCATTGTTTTTTCCATCTCTATTATATTTATTTCTTCCCTTTTCTTTATTATTTCCTTCCTTCTGCTGACTTTTGGTTGATTTTGGTCTTCTGTTTCCAACTCTTTTAGCTGGTGGGTTAGATTGTTTATTTGAGATTGTTCTTCTTTTTTGAGGAAGGCCTGTATCACTATAAACTTCCCTCTTAGCCGTGACTTTGCTGTGTCCCATAAATTTTGTGTGGTTGTGTTTTCATTTTCATTTGTCTCAAGATATTTTTGAATTTCAACTTTGATTTCATCATTAACCCATTGGCTTTTAAATACCTTGTTGTTTAATCTCCATGCTTTCCTTTATTTATCCATTGTTTCTCTGTTGTTGATTTCTAGTTTATGGTATTGTGTCAGTAAAGATGCTTGAGATAATTTCTATCTTCTTAAAATTGTTGAGGTTTCTTGTGCCCAAGTACATGATCAATTCTAGAAAATGTTCCATATGCACTTGAAAAGGATGTATATTCTATTTTTGTGGAGTGTAATGCTCTGGAAATATCCACCAAGTCTAATTTTTCTATTGTATCGTTTAATTTCTCTGTTGCCTTACTTATTTTTTTTCTGGAAGATCTGTCTAGTGATGTTAATGTGGTGTTAAAATATCTGACAATGATTGTATTCCCATCAATTTCCCCGTTTATCTTTGTTAGTAGTTGTTTTATGTACTTAGGTGCTCCTGTATTGGGTGTATATATATTAATGATTGTAATATCCTCATCTTGTATTTCTCCTTTAATCATTATAAAATGTCCTTATTTATCTTTCTTTATGGTCCTTGTTTTAAAGTCTATTTTGTCTGAAATCAGTACAGCTACACCTGCTTTTTGGCTTTTCCATTTGCATGGAATATCCTTTTCCATCCTTTCACTCTCAATCTATATGTGTCCTTCTCCCTAAAGTGGGTCTCTTGTATGCAGCATATTGAAGATTCCTGCTTTATTATCTAGTCTACCACTCTACCTCTTTTGACTGGAGCATTTAGTCCATTAACATTTACAGTAATTAATGATAGATGTGTGTTTATTGCCATTTTGAACTTATTTTTGCAGTTGATTTGGTATTTCCTCTTTGTTCCTTTCTTCTTCCTTTTGTGATTTGGTAATTTTCCTTTGTATTATCATGAATTTTATTTAGTTTTTGTGTCTCACTTGTAAGTTTTTGGATTGTGGTTACCTTTTTTTTTTTTTTTAAGTCTATTAACCTATTACTACAGCTGTTTGTACTAAACAGAGAGTAATATAATCTCAAACCCATCCTGAAACATCCTTAATTTGTGGAAATTATCTACCATAAACATACAGTAAACATCACATTTTATGATGAAATGGAAGAAATTCCATAAAAATCAGGAACAAAAAAAAAGAGTGTAAACTCTCATTGCTTTTATTTAGCATTGTACTGGAAGTTTAAGTAAATGCAATCATACAAGAAAAATAATAAATATAGAAATTAGGAAGGAAGAGGCAAAAATATAACTGTTTTCCTTGAAAAAGCCAAATAAATCAATGAAGACTTACTAGAAAGCAAAAAGAAAATTTTTTTTTCCTTTTTCATCCCTAGATCCTTTTGGCACATTCGAGGCATCAAATATTTGTTAAATGAATGAAGTCAATGAAGCAACCAATTGAAAATGTAATAAGAAAACAAATCTCATTTACAGTAGGAAAAAATAAAGAAGTACTTAGGAAAAAATGTAATACAGCATTGAAATGTGAATAAATCTAATAAGACACATCCAAGACCTACATATAGAAAATTCTAACACTTTACTGAAAGTCTTAAAAGAAACACTGAATAAATGAAGAGAATTACAATTTTCCTGGATGGGATGTATCACTATTACAGAAATGTCATTTGTATTCAGATTAGTCTATAAATTAAATGAAATTACAATACAAATCCATGTAGGAATATATATAGAATATGAAACTGATTCTAAAACCACCCAGAAAAAAAACTATCCAAAAATAACAAAGATAATTTTGGAAAAGAAAACAAGAAAAAGAAGAATTTATTCTATCATATATTAAAATATGTTAACAAAAACTACAGTTATTCAGATAGTGTATTACTGATAAAGGAATAATCAAAGATATCAGTGAAGTATAACATAAAGTCCTAAACCAGATGCATGTAAATAAATGGAAATTCAGTATATGATTAAGAAGAAAGCAAATCAGTGGAGAGAGGATGAACTCTTCTTGTTGTCAAGACTTGGTGACTGAAAAAAAAATATACGTAGACACACATACATAGAAAGAAAGTGACATTAGAGACAAAGACAGATAAATCTCTACCTTACAGTATAAACACAAAGAAATTCCAAATGAATTAAAGAGCTATATAAAAAATCAACTATTAAAATATTAGGAAAAATATGGTAGAAATAATTTAAAATGAGAGACTTTTTAACCAAGACTTAAAATCCAGAAATCATAAAGAAAAAAATGTGTAAATTTGACAGGATCAAGAATTTTGAACTTCTGAACAATAATATTCATCATAAGGAAAGTTAAGAAAAGAAATTGTAGTCTACGGTTACATAATTACAATTCAGTTATGATTTTAAATTTATAAACATACGCATTTATTTAAATATAAAATTATCCTCCATATTAATGCCAAAAATGTAAACAATCAATAGAATAAATGGGAAAATAATATGAAGGAGTAACTTACCAAAAAAAATGGGGGTCATGCAAGTTGGCAATAAACAGGAAAAACTGTTCAAAGTCAAAAGTAACCACAGATGCCATTTTCAACCATAAGACTGGCAAATGAAACAGTGTTGATAAAGTTGCAGTGAAACTGCTACCTTGTGTGTAACTTGGTTTTACAGAGTAATTTGACAGTATTTAATAAAACCAAAGCATTCAGACCCAGCAATTCCATGTCAGAGAATATACCCTAAGGAAACACTTACAAGGAGATGTCTAGGGTTTTCCATTGCATAATTGTAACTGTAATCATTTGTAAGCAGGCTATATATTCATTAGTGGAAAAATAGCTAAATGAATGATGTTATATACATACTATGCATCAGTTATAAAAAAAAAATGAGACAGGTTTAACAGACATGGAAAACAAGCTTATATTTACCAAAAGGGAAAGTTGGGGAGGGATACATTAAGAGTTTGGGATTAGCAGATACAAACTACTATACATAAAATAGATACACAAGGTCCCACTGTATAGCACAGGGGACTATATTCAGTACCTTGTATAAACCATAATGGAAAAGAATATGAAAAAGAATCACTTTTGCTGTATACCAGAAACTAACACACATTGTAGATCAACTATCCTTCAATTTTGAATAAATAAATAAATAAATTAATTAAACAAAAATGAGGCAGATTTATATGCACTGACATGAAAATATCCCCAAGACATACTTTTGAATGAAAAAAAAATCAACTTGCAGAACAACACATATAGTTTGATAGAGTTTATTTTAAAAATAATCCCCACAGGGTGGTAGGTATAGTTCAATGGTAGAGCAGCATGCACAAGGTCCTGGGTTCAATCCGCAGTACTTTTCTTAAAAAATAAAATAAAAATAACTCCCACAAAACTATGTATGTGTATCTGTATGTCTATAGATACATAACAATCATCTGGTAGATTACACTACAAATATAATTTCTATCTTGGAAGAGATATGAAGTAGGGGATTGAAGGGGGACTTTGATATTGTTGAACATTTTTACAATGAGAAAAGACCCACATAGTACTAGTGAAATTTTAAAAATACATTTAAAAAATAAATATCCATTCAAAAAAGTGGCAAAGAGGGCAGTCAGGAACTTTACTGCAATTCCCACATTTTATAAGTGAGAAAACTAAGCTAGAGAGAAACTGGGTGACTGTCTTCAGGTCACACAGTTAATTAGTGGCAGAACTAGAATTGGAATCCAGGCCCCTGGTCTCCCAGGCCAGGAAGCACCACATAGATATTCATCTTCATTATTACTTAGAATCTTGATTGTTCCATCCAACAATAGAAATCATTTTGTGAAGTAACCAGGATTGTCATTTTGGGATCATTAGATCAGTACCCTCTTTGTAAATGATATACAGGCCAAATAGAACCTTTTGACCCCTGTATAATGGAACACAACAAAACATTTTTTTTTCTTACCACCTATTAACTTTAACACAAATTACCTTAGTAATCACAATACTGTATGTTTTCTCTATGACGTGCAAAAGGGAAACAATTCACAACAGACCTCATCTAAATTTTTTGTGGTGCTGAATGATTACTTTTATTAAATATGTTTCTGTCTGCCTTTTGTGTTTGATTTATCTCCAAAGTCCTCTGTACAATTCTGAAATATTTTCATTTATACTTTCTGAAAACTTGTTTAGCTTCTGAAATTGTCTTTAATAATTAAAGTACTAGATGAAAGATAAAGGATATATTCTTTGGATCAACATTCTGGGCCCTCTGAAACATAGTCCCAGATAACCATTGCAGGAATTCTTTTCTCTATTCTCCTGCAAGAATTCTTCTATTTAAGTCACACTGGACTGAGATACTTAGTGTACATGGGACACATCTTGTCCACTCTTACCTCTAGGATATTGTTCAAACTTCTATCTCCTTCCATTTTGGAATACTCAGCCTTATTTACCTAGCCACTCCCATGGAAAGGAAATATTATATAGTGGTTAAAAGTACAGGCTCTGTATTAAGACTGAAGTTCAAATGCTCTCTTAGATTTACCTTGTAAAGTGAAGAAATTTATTTAACACATTTGAATTTCTGCTTCTTTATGCTTAAAATGGCAATAATACTTACCTCATATGAAGGTTCTGAATATATGTAACTCCCTTAGCAAAGTGTCTAAACCATGGTAAACCACTATTATCATTACCCATCTTTCAGCAATCTCCCCACACCTTTTTATCTTCAAATATGTGCAAGAGAACACTTAAGCTGACATATGAGCTTACATGAACTCATGCGTGTGGAGAGGCTGATTCTCAACCTATCAACCAACGAGAACCAGAGCAACTGTTCAACAGCCCTGTAATAATATCTTCCCCATTCATACCTCAAAGATGATAAAGGCCTACCTTCAGTTCTCAACTCCACTCTGCATGGACTAGAAGTATTCAGTGGTTGACTGCAAAAAGTAGACTGAGCCAAAACAACTTCCACAAATGGGGAGAAATTATTATGTCACCCATGCCAGAGTTGGGACTTGTTAGGGAAGAGAAAGACCCAGCCACCTCTACTCCAAAATATATCTCCCTGGTCAAATTTACTAGGGCCTGAAAATTTCCCATTAGAGTTTTAAGTATGAAAGATCTGGGATTTGGAGATTGGTGCATGAGTTTCTAAAAAATAAATTGATTGTGGGCATGAAAATTTTAAAAGAAGGACTTATGTCTCCAAATTGACTGACCGGTCTTCATTAAAATGCAAATACATTATGAAAGGTACAGAATTAAGTTGTTTTCATCCATTTATACTACAGTGTGAATTTCTATATCAGGTCTATTCCAAGAAAAATAACCGGAGAAAACAAGCTTTCAAAGAGGGAGATTAGAGAAAAGAAAAGGTCACTGCTGTGCACATGGGCAACTACCCTTATGGAGAAGGACACAGAAAGAGGGTTGTATAGAGGACAGCACTTAAAGATCATGTTCTAATGCAGGGACATCTATTTACAAAGTAGGTTAATCAAAAGATGCATCCAACTTACTTCTTTATGTACCAAGGCAATCTAAGCTCTCCAGACTGATCAAATATACTAGTATGGGGCGATTGCTGTTAAAGGGAATCACATTAGTCAGTTGTGGGCTAATTTCCTAGTGTATTTCCCAGAATTTCAATGGGAAAAAGCATTTGAACAATATACCTTTCTTTAAAGACACTGACTGATGATTCATATGATGAACACAACTCCCTCACTCTATGCAAAAAAAATCCTATTTAAAAAATAAAGTAGTGACTGAGTATTGCTACTCATAGGAAACTGGAGAAAGAAAGGGAAAGGGTGTACCTGGGAGCCAGGAAACATCGATTCTTATAAACTTTCACAACTGGCCTCATCCCCCGACTGGTGAAAGTTTCCATGCTGTAAATCAATCTATAATGATATGACTATTCTTAACATATGACATTGCCATTATCTACTGAAGTCTCAGTACTCCAGAAAACCACAAGCTACAGAAAATCAGAGACTGTGACATCATCATCAACAGACTCTCAACTCTTTGTATAGTGTCTGGCACCTGAGATACACTCAGTGGAGTTGAACAAATGAATGTGTAAGTGAATGAATGAATGTGCAAATGAAGGAATAAATGACTGAATGGAAATCTAGAAGCCAGAGTGGGGAAAACTCCTGACTCAGGTCATCCAAAGCCTATAGTTGGAAAAGGATATTCCCCTGTGGGAGACTGAGAACGAATTACTTGCCATCACCCTCATTGAAAATAGATTAGAGATATCAAGTTCAAGCACTTCTGCAAAGCTCCTAGAGTTATAGCAGTTAAACAGAATAAGTCTTCAAAGACCATCCTCCTACCTTCCAACAGTCTTCAGAAGACAACAACATCTCCTGGGAACATGTTGTCCTCAAGCCCCCGTATTCTCCTAAGAAGTGGAAGAAGATCCAGATTTGGAGCCAGATGCAAATCCTGATTCTGCAGTTACAATCTCTAATTTCTTAGGGAAGTCACTTGAATCTTGAGAGATTCAGTTTCACCATCTACAGAATGGAAATCATTAAAAGAGTCTATTCTGCTGGGCTATTTTGCTGATACAATGAGTCAGCATATGTGAAGGCATATAGCAAGGATTTAGAAAATGTTGGACCCTATCGTTTATCCTTTTCTTTCAGTGATACTCTTGGCCTAGATTAGGAATCCTTTAGGGCCTCTTAGATTCTAGAGGCAGATATTTCATCAAATCTGACTTCTCAGATGTCAGCAAAGGCCTTGAGAGTATATGTGGGAGGTAGAGGGGGATGGGTAAGAGCAAGGGGTGGAAACATGGAGAAGTGAAAATAGGGGAATCTGGGGAAAGGAAATAATAGAAGAGCTTATAATATTTTAATTATGAGAGGAGGGAAGAGACAAGCATCAGAGAGAGGTTGATAGCGAAGAAGTTGTAGTTTAGGAGTGATTGGGGATGCTGGAAAGATCCCTAGAGTAAGAAGAACAGTGCCCCTTGGCTTTGATTTGTACCCTTATCCCATGGTGGCTGCCATGAAATAGGACTTTAATCTACTAAAAGGGAGGCAGCAAGAAGCTGTCAGGCACACCCCTTCACAAAAGGAGGTGTGATATCCTGCTGTATCTCCCTTGGCACAAGCACTGCCACATCAAAAATTCTCCCAATCCTGGGCTAGAATGGTTGGTTATGAGTTAGAGGGGAGACAGCAGATCTGTGTGGAGAAACGAAGGGTCTGGGCATGATGGATTCACTTGACACTCGCACCCATCATGGCCCTGAGCAGGTTTGCAGTAATTTCCATAGATACCCTGCTTCCTTTCAGTTATGGCCCCCTCAAAGGGAGTTGGAGTTAGAGGAGTAACCAAAGAGGAGTGATCCTCAGGCATCAAGAGACTGGAACAGTATCTAAGAGTTTTCCTCAGCACTCACAGAACAACTCTAGAAGTACCTCCACATCTACTTAATTCCCTAAGCGCTCCAACATGTCCCTAAAAGACAAAGGTCTACTATCTCTTCCCTTTAAAAGATCATATTCCTTCTCAAAGTTTCCCCTTTGGAGGCCTCCTTTGGGTCTGAGATAGCTACATGGTTGCTAAGGGAACCAGCCCCGCCATTTGCCTCTAATCACCTGTTCTAGAGGGATAAAACTTCAACTCTCATTTCTATTAGATGAGATCACATTATCAGTTATGCAAATTTCCAATAGTGTTTCTGAGAATTTCAGCTGGAAATAGCTTTTATGTTTTGTTAAAAGAAGCCAGTTGTTGATCCACGTATTGCACACTGCCACCACCCCTGCCTGCTCCTGTGAAAACCTTGCTGTTTAATACACTTGAGTCCAGCCAGAGAGTGAGTATAAAATTTCATTCCCTCTGGAGTGGGTTTAATACATCAGATGTCAGAGTTGAAACTTTTATATTGTCAAACTACCAGTAACTTTTAAAAACAGAAGCTAGAGAAATGAATCTTCAATTAGGATTACAGGTGAACTATTAGTACACAAAGTTGACAGAGAGTCCCACTTATGTGGAACCGGCTGCAGGTCCCTATGTGTAAAGTACATTTTCTGAATTCTTAGATTTGATCAAGAAGGAAGATGAGAAACCCACAACCTTTCTCTCTTGCCACCCTCTTCTGTGCTATTCTCCTACTAGTGGAAGCTAAAGTCCTTATGACAGTAGAACTGTGAATAGTTTTGTGCCCAGAGACTTGGGGTGAGATGGAAATAACAGCTTCCCCTCCCTGAGATGACTTTCAACTCTCCAGTTCAACTCCCTCTGGCTTCATGATAGAGCCCGGAGTACTTGTCCCTGCTTCTGTCCTCATCTACCCACTCTGCTCTTCTCATCCCTATCATAACCCTGAATGGGGCAGAGCACTCCAGTTGTTTACCCATGACAGTTCAAAGGCCATTCTGCTCTCCACCTCCACCTTCTTGTACTGCCCCATACAGAGCATTGTGCTTAGCACAAAGCCTGTTGTAGAAGCTTAACACAAACAGACAATAAAGCAGGCACATTTGCATTTTCAATTCGGGGAGAAATTGGGTTAAGGGGAACTTCAATGCCTGAATATTGGATAGATGGTAGGAATAGAGTAAAGGACAGGGTCTTCAGAGAGACGCCAGAATCAGTGGTCCAAGAAGGCTGGACTCTGGAGACAGGGAAAAGCAAACAAGGAATCCAAGGCTAGGATAGGGAACTATAAAAAAGGGGGTACAGTTTGCATTATGCCGGGTCTTATTCGTGAATTATTTGTGATTTGAAAAGAGCCCAATGCCCCAGCGCTAAAAATACTGTGTCCCCTCCCCATCTTACAAGGACATAAGAAGGATGAAGAAGGGAGGCAGACCCACCAGAACTATGAAACACTTTGTAGGGAAAAGACTTAAGAGCTACCCGCAGTGCAGTGAATTTTATTAGTGAGCATTATCTCCTTTGCTTTCAGAAAATAACAAATGGCCTTAATAGCTTAAGGCATCATTACAAATAAAACATACACTGCAACTTCCTTCTAGCATTTTTCACTATAGAACAAAACAAGTCAGGTCCATCATGGACTCCATTAAAGCAGCTTTAGTTACTGAAGTATCAAAAGTATCTTGCCATTAGGTGTTCCCAAGACAAGAAACCTGAAGAGAGTGTAATTGTGATGCCATGGGTAATAAAAGCATCTAGCAAAGTGAGATGCTTTCCTTTGCAGCAATGACTCTGCCAGCTACTAGCAGGACCTACACTGACCTAGGCCCCCTCATGGCCAATAGCAACAAATCTGTAGAACAAAGGTGAGCATAGCTTGAGTCAAGGTCAATACCCCTACCACATTAAATCTAAGCAGGGGTATATGAGGAATTTGACAAGCCCACAAATAAAATATCAGACATCCATATGTTTGTTTATTCTCTTTCTACTTTCCAAAAAATTTGAGGTGGCTTACTATTGGTAAATTCTTGGTACAATTAAACTAAAATCTGTTAACAAAGAATAAAAACAGTGCAAAGGGAAGGAGATGGGGATAAACAAATATACGGACCCCTCCCCCCCAGATATTTCTAGTATGCTAAAACAACTGAGCATAATTTAGAATAGAGCTTCCTGGCAGCCAAGGTGAAAATCAAAACTCAATGTTAATACCTGGATTATAGTAGTAACATCCATGCCAGTCTCCACATGGATTTCTGCAAGATGTGATCCATTTGTCTCATGGTCAGTTAAAAAAGGTTGTGAGAAAGTATGGTTGAACTGGTCCAAGGACTTAGTGGGATTTAGAAAGTCAAATATTTCCTGTACCTCATCACAGCAGGCTTTGTGCATTTCTTTGAAGCTACCAGATCAGTTGATCTTCCTGGACTTCCCATGGACAGTTAGGCCTTTTTTCTGCCTGATTATTACCAGTTCCCAGAGCTTGTTGTTCCTTCACAAATCAGTGATACTTGAGAGGACTGCCCATCTGAGATCTGTTTCTTAAAAATTCCTGGATTTTCCTAATCCTGGGGACTAGGACCAGCTCTTATTTTTCTGCTAGAGAATCCCCTAACATGGGTCATCTTAGAATTTGATGGTGTCATCACTGTTGCCTAGGAATTCTCTGGATTCCCTGTTAGGTCTTTGGTATATGGCTGGTCAGTCCTTCTCTTCAGAATTTTCAGCTTGTCCTGCTTCCCCAGTCTTGAGTTAGCTCTGTGAACTTTCCATAGCTTCTCCCTTACCTCTGACACTTCTCCTCTCAGCAGACTCAAAACTCATTCGGCTGGAGAGTTTATGTCAACACTCTGGCTAGGGTATGGAGGTAGAGGTACTTCTGTATAACGGGTTTCATTGCTTTCATTGTCTGGCAGAAACAAAGTTTTTCCTGGCCCTGATCTTGGAAGGGAATTTGCCATGAGATTTTATATAAGGTGGAGCATTGAGCAATATAATAGATGATGTCCTGGAACAGGAACAAAATATTGGAAGCCAGCTGCTAACTCTACAAAAAACATCAGTGCACAACTGTGCATCTGGTTCTCATAAATCAAAACCTCACTGAGTTTATGCTGCTGTTACTGACACTCCAAGATCACCAAAATTTAGTCTAGGGCCAGGCACTCCCCCAGACTCCCATCCCAACAAATATATCCATGGTTTTAAGAATCTTAGCTCCCCATGTTCCCATTCTCCACTCTCTTCATTGGGCTTCAGCTCAGACCTGCCAGCTGTGATTAAAGCTATTCCTCATGATAAGCATCAGGTGGAGAACCTTGCTTATGAGGGTCCCTACATCCTAGATAGGTAGAAATATTCAGCACCAAGGAAATAGGTTAATTGTTATCAAAGAATGACCCTGTAACTCTTGGTCACTGCTTGGCAACCATCCCCACTTCCTCACCTCCTTCATAATGCTTAATGGAGAAGGCTTTTCTCTGTCTTGAAGTAAGCTGACATGAGGGCTTCTCACAAGGAAATCCCTTCCTTTTAACCACTCTCTATTTATTACCCTAGGCTTCACCTTATTGTAGCTTCACTTCCCAATAAACAGGAGGTGCCTGATTGGCAACAAGGATAGAGAAAAAGAGATTTAATATAGAGATGGAGAGGGAGAGTAGAGTTCACCTAGAGAGGGAGTCTAGCCACCTCCTCTTATCTCTGGAGCCAGAGCCTCAGCCTTTCTTCAAAGTTCCTCTGCCAGAGAAACCACCCAGGCAAGACAGAAGAACAATAAGGCAACCATTTGGGAAGAGAGAAGTCCTACCTTCCTTTATACCTCTCTCCACAGGGGTAGTGTGCAATTAAAGAGAACTTTCCTCAGAAAGCAGGGATCACCTGCTCCATACTTTACTTCATTTCAACAAAATTCAAGTTTATATAACTCTTCTAACTTCCTCCATGCTTATGCCTTATGCTCTAACTCTTGAGGTCCTGGTTCATCTATTCCAGAGATGAAGGACAACTAGTTCCTGCTATAAGGGTACAACTGAGTGTCTTGGATGCTGTGGACAATTGAGTAATGGCCCCCAAAGATAACCAAGCCCTAATCCTTGGAAACTCTGAATGTTACATTATATAGCAAAGGAGACTTTGCCAATATTGATGAAGTTAACAATACCAACGTGAGGCAATTACCTTGGATTATTTGGGTGGCCATAAGTGTCATCAGAAGGATCTTTATAAGAAGGAGGCAGGAGATCGGCTAAGATGGCAGAGTAGAAGGACACTCGTAGCTCACCCTCTCCCACAAATACACCGAAACTCACATCCACTGACCCACCTAGCCAAGCAGAGCACCTGCTGAATTCCAACAGAACATCACCCTCTTCAATAGACAAATACACCACAAATCTGGTAGGAGAAAAGGAAAAAAGAAAGAAGAAAAAGCAAAACAGTGTGGGACCAGTCCCACGAGGAAGGAGCAGCAAAGGAGGAATAGCGCTCATGCTCTGGGTCTCCCCCTCTCCAATGGAGCAATGGAGAGGCCAGCGGGATGGAGGGAACCTCTGAGGCTCGGATCTGTAAAGTACAGCCCTTGACTAACAGAACTAATTTAAATGGGCACAGAGGGTCTCTGCAACCCCCAGCCCTGGAGGCAAAGTGGCAGGTGAGGGAAGGGACACACTGCCCGAGTCGGGCAGAGAACTGGGGCAGGCTGCATGGAGCCAACCCTGGGGACTGCAGGGTGCTGTGTGCCATGGATGAGTGGGTACACAGAGCAGAACAAACTGGGCCCTCCATAAAATACAAAAAAATAAAAGCAACAATGCTGGTGTGCCCTGGGGGGAAGGGCACCATACCCCCATCTGAAAAAACCCTTAGAATTGGCTTTTGGGAGAAGAGAGGCAGGGCTCAGCTACAGCCACCATACCCTCCCGTGCTTAGCACCCAGATGGTGGAAGGATCGAAACCTGAATCCATACCTAAGGGCTTAGCAGCCTCAAAGGCGAGACAGAGACTTGTTTATAGCTCAAGGTAGATAGGATCTTTCTTCCCTGGTACCTCTGAGAACTCTCTCCTACAAGACAAACAAGAAGCTGAGATTTGGCATGGAGCAGGGCCAGGGCTGTTCTGCCATATTCCCCGAGCCTACAGAGAGTGGACCCAAGGCCGGGCAGGCAGCTGCACAAAGCAGGGGAGCGACCAGCACCAGGAGAGGGCAAGTGGCCACCTGCCTTCCCTGCAGGAGCACAACACCTGACCGCAGTGCTGGGAGGGGGAGTGACCCACCCGACCACCTTGTAAGAGCACAGCACCTGACCACAGCATTGGGAGGGGGCGCAACTGGCACTGGGAGCAGCACAGACCAGGGGCACCAACTGTGGGCTTCTGGAAGCAGCGAGCTGAGTTTACACAGCAGGGCGAAGACAGAGAGACCTCTTGATAAAAATCATTAAGAGCGCATAGTCTCCATGAAAACACATCCACTTTTTCCTACTTTTTTACTTCTTTTTCTCTGTTCTATTTTCCATTACCTTTTTATTTTTTACTTTTTAAACAATTGTATGTGTCTCCAGTTTTAATCCCTTTTAAATTTTTCTTTTAAAATATTATTATTATTATTATTTTTAAAAATTCACCTCAATTTCATTTTTATTTCTCTTGGTTTTGATCTCCTGTTATTGATTATACTCAGGTTTCAAATTTTTTGTTCTTTTCTCATTTTTTAAGATTTGTAAAAGATATCTCAACTTGATTGTTATTTTGTTCAACTTGCTCTTCTGTTATTGATTATACACTGTTTTCAAACCTTATTTTTTCTCCCTTCTTTTAAAATTCTCTCTCTTTTTTCTTTTTAAAGTTTTATTCCTGCATATGCTTTAGATAGATAAATAAATAAGCTCCATAAGGACCACAATAGATAACTGATACTCCATAAGCCACAGTGCCAGAGAGATATGAGCAAGATGAAGAAGCAGAGGAACCACTCCCAATTAAAAGAACAAGAGAAATCTCCTGAAAGAATGATCAATGAAATAGACATTGAGGGCCTACTAGATCAAGATTTCAAAAAAGGAGTGATCAAAGTACTAAAGGAACTAAAAGAGATAGTGTTTAGAGATATAAAATATATCAAAAATAAAATTGAAGCTATAAAGAAGAAGCAAGTAAAATTGGAAAACTTATTTGCTGAAATGAGAGCTTATCTAAAGGCTGTACAAAGCAGGCTAGATAATGCAGAGGAACGAATAAGTGACCTAGAAGACAAGACAACAGAAAGTATACAATCAGAACAACTGAAAGAAAAACAAATGAAAAACCAATGAAAACAATATAAGGGACCCATGGGATAATATAAAGCATGCCAATCTATGCATAATAGGCGTTCCACAAAGGGCAGAAAGAGCAAGGGGATTAAAAAGGTATTTGAAGAAATCATGACTGAAAACTTCCCAAACCTAAAGAAGGAATCAAATATCCAAGTACAGGAAGCTCAGAGGGTACCAAACAGGAAGAACCCAAACAGATCCACACCAAGACATAATATATTCAAGATGGCCAGGGTTAAGGACAAAGAAATGATCCTAAAGGCAGCAAGAGAAAAACAAAGAGTGAGTTACAAAGGAACCCCCATAAGGCTTTCAGCTGATTTCTCTACACAAACACTACAGGCCAGAAGGGAGTGGCAAGATATATTCAAAGTGCTGAATGAGAAAAAGATGCAGCCTTGGATAATTTATCCAGCAAGGCTATCCTTTAGAATAGAAGGAGAGATAAAGAACTTCACAGACAAGCAAAAACTAGAAGAGTTTAGCAACACTAAACCCATGCTAAAAGAAATATTGAAAGGTCTACTCTAAATAGAAAAAAAGCAGCATGCTACAGAAACGAGAAAATAATAACCAGAAAGGTGATAACTACCATGAATTACAAATAAATAAAATTGTAAAAAGACATCTAAATCATTAAGAGTGAGAGAGGGAAGCAAGAAAATACAAACTTTTTTTTCCTTTTAAAAATTTTATTTCTTGGTAGGATGGGTTTCAGCTAATATTGCAATCTGTTTAATACAAACGGTTATAGTAACGGATTAATAGATTTATAAAAAATGGTAACCACAAGCCAAAAACTTACAAGTGAGTCACAAAAACTAAATAAAATCCAACATAATACAAAGGAAAATTATCAAACCACAAAAAGAAGAAGAAATGAACAAAAAGGAAACACCAAATCAACTGCAAAAATAAGTTCAAAATGGCAATAAACACCCATCTATCATTAATTACTGTAAATGTCAAAGGAAAAAATGCTCCAATCAAAAGACATAGAGTGGCAGATTGGATAATAAAGCAAGAACCTTCACTATGCTGCATACAAGAGACCCACTTTAGGGAGAAGGACACATATAGATTGAGAGTGAAAGGTTGGAAAAGGATATTCCATGCAAATGGAAAAGCTAAGAAAGCAGGTGTAGCAATACTAATTTCAGACAAAATAGACTTTAAAACAGAGGCCATAAAGATAAAATGATTAAAGGAGAAATACAAAATAAAGATATTACTCTCATTAATATATATACACCCAATATAGAAGCACCTAAGTACATAGAAAAACTACTAACAGAGATAAAGGGGGAAATTGATGGGAATACAATCATTGTCGGAGATTTTAACACTGCATTAACATCACTAGACAGATCTTCCAGAAAGAAAATATATAAGGCAACAGAGAAGTTAAATGATACAATAGAAAAATTAGACTTGGTGGATATTTCCAGAGCATTACACTCCGCAAAAATAGAATATACATCCTTTTCAAGTGCACATGGAACATTTTCTAGAATTGATCATGTACTTGAGCACAAAAGAAGCCTCAAAAATTTTAAGAAGATAGAAATTATCTCAAGCATCTTTACTGACCACAGTGCCATGAAACTAGAAATCAACTACAGAGAAACAAATGATAAAAAAAAAAGGAAAGCATGGAGATTAAACAACATACTATTAAAAACTAATGGGTCAAAGATGAAATCAAAGTTGAAATTCAAAAATACCTTGAGACAAATGAAAATGAAAACACAACCACACAAAATTTATGGGACACAGCAAAGTCAATGCCAAAAGGGAAGGTTATAGCGATACAGACCTTCCTCATAAAAGACAGCATGGATTTGGTACAAAAACAGACATATAGACCAATGGAACAGAATAGAGAGCCCAGAAATGAACCCACAAACTTGGTCAACAAATCTTTGACAAAGGAGGCAGGAATATACAATGGAATAAAGACAGTCTCTTCAGCAAATGGTTTTGGGAAAACTGGACAGTAGCATGTAAAGCAATGAAGCTAGAACACTCCCTTACACCATATACAAAAATCAACTCAAAATGGATCAAAGACTTAAACATAAGACAAGATACAATAAACCTCCTAGAAGAAAATATAGGCAACATTATCTGACATACATCTCAGAAATGTTCTCCTAGAACAGTTTACCCAAGCAATAGAAATAAAAGCAAGAATAAACAAATGGGACCTAATGAAACTTACAAGCTTCTGCACAGCAATGGAAACCATAAGTAAAACAAAAAGACAACCTACCGAATGGGAGAAAATTTTTGCAAACAAGGAAACTGACAAAGGGTTGATCTCCAGAATATATAAGCAGCTCCTACGACTTAAAAAGAAACAACCAAACAACCCAATCCAAAAATGGACAAAAGACCTAAACAAGCAATTCTCCAAGGAAGACATACAAATGATCAATAGGCACATGAAAAAGTGCTCAATATCACTAATTATCAGAGAAATGCAAATCAAAACTACAATGAGGTATCACTTCACACCAGTCAGAATGGCCATCATTCAAAAATCCACAAATGAAAAATGCTGGAGAGGCTGTGGAGAAAAGGGAACCCTCCTACACTGCTGGTGGGAATGCAGTTTGGTGCAGCCACTGTGGAAAACAGTATGGAGATTCCTCAAAAGACTAGCAAAAGACTTACCATATGACCCAGGAATCCTGCTCCTGGGCATATATCCAGAAGGAACCCTACTTCAGGATGACACCTGCACCCCAATGTTCATAGCAGCACTATTTACAATAGCCAAGACATGGAGACAGCCTAAATGTCCATCGACTGATGACTGGATAAAGAAGAAGTGGTATATTTATACAATGGAATACTACTCAGCCATAAAAACCGACAACATAATGCCATTTGCAGCAACATGGATGCTCCTGGAGAATATCATTCTAAGTGAAGTAAGCCAGAAAGAGAAAGAAAAATACCATATGAGATCGCTCATATGTGGAATCTAAAAAAAAACAAACCAAAAAAAAAAAAAAAAAAAACAAAACCGAAGCATAAATACAAAACAGAAACAGACTCATAGACATAGAATACAAACTTGTGGTTGCCAAAGGGGCGGGGGGTGGGAAGAGATAGACAGGATTTCAAAATTTGTAGACACTGACAGGCTTATGTAGAATACATAAACAAGATTATACAGTATAGTACAGGGAAATACATACAAGGTTTTGTGTTAGCTCACAGTGAAAAAGAATGTGACAATGAATATATGTATGTTCATGTATAACTAAAAATTGTGCTCTACACTGGAAATTGACACAACATTGTAAACTGACTATAACTCAATAAATAATTTTAAAAAAATAGAAGGAGGCAGTGGGCAATTTGATTGACTACAGAGAAGTCAGTATGACCAAGGGAGATTTGGAGATGCTACACTGTTGGCTTTCAATTTGGAAGAAGTGGCCATGAGCCAAGGAATCCAAGAAATGCATCCCTCGAAGTTGGAGAAGGCAAAGAAACATCCTCCTTTAGATCCTCTGGAAGGCACACAGCCCTACTGACTCCTTGATTTTAGCCCAAACAAGCTGATTTCAGACTTCTGGCTTCCAGAACTGTAAGAGAATGATTTTGTATTGCTTTAAGCCACTAATTTTGTGGTAATTTGTTGTATCAATAGGAAACAAATACAGGAGTCTTCTCTTCTGCTTAGATCAGGAAAATTAGCTCATTGCATTCTTCTTCCCATGCCATGAGAGATGCCCCATAGGAAAGAAAAGTCAAGGATGTGCCTGAGTATATGGCGAAAGTGAGGATTTGGCCAGAGATAAATTACAGAGAGCCTCAGAATGGTAGAAAGAGTTTATTGAAGAGGGAGTAATGTGTTTCTGAAGAAGAAGATGATGTCTGAAGAGGGGCCACACTTGAAGGAGGGTGCCAATTCATGAGGAAAGTGTGTGAGGGGTTCACAGGCACATGGACTGAGGAAGGATTTTTCTACATAAATCCTTTCCTTCATAAATCAGTGTAATACAATGAGGTGTGTTTCAAAAACTCAGATAAGGACTAAGTTAAAATCACAGCTGAGCAATGTTGGGCAAATCACTTTGCCTCCCTGAGTTTCCATTTGTCTCATCTCTACAGTGTATCAGAATAATGATTTTTATTTCATAAAGTTGCTTTAGGGAATTAAATGAAATAAGGGACAGGACATCACTGTGACTGGCAGGAAGTAAGATGTTAATTAACTTATATTAGTAGTCCTGGCCTCCTTGTCCTCAGAGAACTCTTTTTAAGAATGCTGCTTTCCTGTTACTCCATTTCCTCTTTCTTGTTCCTTTTACCTTGGATGCAGGTGAAGGCCTCTGCACCACCTACACACAGTTACTGGGGAACTTGGCATACGCCCTGGGCTTAGATTTGGGAACATTAGAAGAGGTGAACTGAGAACAGATGTCCAGGGCCTAGAACTGGCTGCGAGAAGAAGCTACCAGGCACAGTCACAGGTTACCATGACAACTAATTCACATCTTCTGAGCCTGAGACACCTCACTTGGGAGAGGGAGGGTGAGAGAAGGAACAGAGAGCAACAGGGCTTGTGCTGCAAGGTTCTGGTTTTGGAGTAAGGGAAGACTCGGCAAAGATCAGAACCTCTACACCCAACTTGGTGTCCTCAAAATTTGTCTTGCTCTCTGGGGCTCAGTCCATCTTGGTTAGAATCTCTCCTCCCAGAATTGCTTCCATTTAAAGCAATGATTCAAGATCAGGAAGGGACATCTTTAGGGAAAAGATACTAGGATATGATGAATTAAGGTTACACTAGTGCTCCTGGCATGGGAAAGAACTAGAGTCAAATATACTTGCCACCTTTGAACACCCTCTATAAGAAGGGAATCAGAACTGAAACTCAAGTGAGTAGGGATAGTTTTTGATCTGTATTCCTGAGCTGGATGGTTAAAGCCACTAAGTTACCTCAGGCATGAACACTTCTTTGAGTATTTAACAAGTCCTTTGCAATGAAAAGTTAGATTGTTAACGAAATAGTTTTAGAGGTCTGTCCATGAATGCATGTGCACATACGTGTGTGTGCCTTATATATGAGTTAGAGTGTTGTCTATAATAGGTGAAAGGATTGAAGGAGTAGTGTGGATACTGCTATAACAATAGTTGTCCACTTCACCAGTATACCTAGAGCCATCATTGGCTCCAAGGCTCTTACGATAAAGTGAGCAGGTAACAGGTAGAAAGATGGGGAAGGACATTTCTTGGCTGTGGCTTTGATCTTTGCCTTTTGGTCAATAAAGACCAGGTTAACCAGGATTCTTTCACTGAACCCTTCTTATGTTTCCAACCACATCAGTCCATTTTACTTCCTCTTTTTTGGTATTTTTTGTGAACGTACTCCCTTCTTAAAACTTCTCAACACTTGAGAAAATCCACCACCCTTTGATAGAAGAGAAAAATCATGGATTTTTGGAGCCAGGTAAATTTGAGGTCACACTTTAACTCTTGGGTGGGAAAAATACATCCATCATTTGCTATTTGTGTGAATTTGTGCAAGTAAATTCTAACCCTCAGTTTACCAATCTGTAAAATGTAGGTAATACTACATATATTGCAAGATTGTGAAGATTACCAACAATACATGTAAAGTCCTGGATATAATAAATGATATCCATTTATTATAGTAATGTGGTTTAGAGGCGAGTGCATAGACTTTATAGTAAGAAAGCCCTGAGTTCAAATATGAGCTCTACTACCTATAACCTAATCACCCACAGGCAAATCATCTAACATTTATGAGTATATAGTTTTCTATGTCTTGCTATGAGCATTCTTATTCATGTATTTTGGTGAACTAATGCATATTAGTATTTAGTATTAGCTTCTTGGGTATATACCTAGAAGTGGAATTGCTTGGTCATGGGGCATGCATATGCTTAACTTTAGTATATATTGCTTGCCAGAGTTTTCCACAGTGCCTGTACCAATTTACACTCCCTTGACAGTGTATGAACAATCCAGCTGCTCCATGTCCTTACCAATTCTGGTATCATTTATCTTTATCATCTTAGCCATTCTGGTGGGTGTTGTTATGCAATATTTTTATTCATTTTCCATGAATAAATAATTCATTTTTCATAGCTCATGTTTCATAGTGATTCTTCTAGATCTTGTCCACTTATTCACTTATTTATTCAAAAAGTATTTATTGAGCTCTCTGTGTGCCAGACACTGTGCCAGTTGCCGGGGACACTCTCCAGAAGCTCTTAGTCCCATGTTCACTCTCCTTCCCTTCTCCATATAATCTATTGATAACACCAAGACATCAGTTGCATGGTGCACAAATTTCCATGAAAATCTGGAATGTTTCCAGTTTAATGCCATCTCTCCATGTCCAAATATTTCTGTAATTTTAGTTGGACTTTTTTTTAATTTTCAAAAAAGTAGATATCACCCCCATATTTGCCAAAGTAAACATTCCACTTAGCTCTTGATTCTACCTTTTCTCACATTCATCAGGATCGCATTCTTGTCACTATCACCCTTGACCTGGCCCCAAATATTTAATTTCTACATCTGCACTAGCAGTTGTTACTTAATAAACATTTTCCTTCAGCTAACAAATGTTCTAGGATCATGCTTACCTTAAGAAGACCTTTCAATAGTCCTAGCACCCCTTAAGTATTTATTTTGCTCCTTTAATTTCACCACACAAAAAAACTCTCCTGAGCATTTTCTACACCCACAGTCTCCAATGTGTGACCCCTACTCTCTCTCATCTTTATCCCCTTGAAATCTGGTTCCATTATGGAACTGCTCCTTGTCAATCACTATAGATGATCTAATCACCCAAATAAATAGTATTTTCTCATCTTTCTTTTTCTCAGACCCCTCTACCATGTTGACAATGTTGATCACTCAACGTACTCGAAATCCCTTTCTCACAATTTCTTGTTTCTCTCCCCTCTCCAACGACATCTTTCATCTATCTCCATTATAACTGTCCCTCTTTGCCACATCAATTCAATGGAGGCATCCCCCCAAGCTTTTACCATTGGATGTTGTCTCTCCCCAAGTTGATTTTATTCATTTCTGTAGTTGCAAGGATCACTTTTTTGAAATTTCACCCAGTTTCAATCTCAAGTACAAACTTCTCTCCAGGGTAGCAGTCCCACTCTCTGTGACTGGAATCACCATTTTTCTAATTAGAAAGTCTCCAAACCTCAGCGTCTCTCTCTCTCTTTCTTTCTTTCTCTCTTTCTTTCTTTCTCTCTTTCTTTCTTTCTCTCTTTCTTTCTTTCTTTCTTTCTTTCTTTCTTTCTTTCTTTCTTTCTTTCTTTTTCTTTCTTTCTTTCTTTCTTAACATTTTTTATTGATTTATAATCATTTTACAATGTTGTGTCAAATTCCAGTGTTCATCACAATTTTTCAGTCATACATGGACATATACACACTCATTGTCACATTTTTTTCTCTGTGAGCTACCATAACATTTTGTGTATACTTCCCTGTGCCATACAGTATAATCTTGTTTATCTATTCTACAGTGTGCTTTATTTAATTTCTACCCCTTCCTCTCCCTCAACACCCACATCCGGTTAGTCACAAACTTATTTTTCTTTTCCTTCACAATGCCTCTCCTCTGTCTATTCCTCTCTTTGGCTTTCTTAGTTAAAGTGCTTAATACACTACCTCACACCCAGGCTATTGTATTGCAATAGCCTCTTAACTGCCACCAGTTTATCTCCTTTCCCATCCATCCTCTGCACTGCTGACAGATTAATATTCTTAAAGCATCACTTTGACTGTCACTCCACTACTTTAAAATTTCCCATGGTTTCCCATTGTTTACAGGATCCAGTCCCTACATCTTACGCTGCCAATTAGATGCTTCACAGTTTGGCTGAAGCTGTCATTTCTCCTTTCCATATGCTCTGTGCTCCAGCCACACTGTGCTTTTTTCACTCCTTTCCATAAGCTGACTTGCAAATAGTCTATTGGTTACTTGCATGCATGGGCGCTGGACTCAGATAGGCCCAAGTTCGAAACCTGGCTCTGCCACTTCATAGTTGTATAATATTGGACTACTTATATAGCCTCTCTGGTCTTAGTTTCCTTATTTATAAAATAGGGATAGTAGTGGAATCCTACCATATAGGCTTATTAAAAGAATTAAATGAGGTAATGCATCTAGAGTGCTTAGCACAGTGCCTGGTGCTTAGAAAACAACAACAACAAAGAAGGAGCAGGAGTTTGCTATTATTTTATCCATATTATACACTCTTCCTGGTTCTCTGCTCAGTCCATTTCTGTCTTGAATGTCCTCTCCCAATCTCACCTACTGAAGTCCTTTGCATCTTTTAAAAAACATCTCAAATGCTACCTCCTCTAAGAATTCTCCTCTGCTTCTTCTAACTTGAGCACTTTGTTTGAATACCTCGTCATTTTTCATCCCACCTTAGAATAAAGCCATCAGCCTTCTTTGGCAGATTGAAAGCTCTTTTTTACCCTGTGTTCTAATCATATTTGTGTCACCCACAATATCTATCACAATAGGTGGTATAGAACAGACACTTAATAAACATCTGTTGCCTGACTATGGCTGGAGATCACATCATTAGATGGACAGGGTTCAGAGATTGGTAAACCATGACTATGGAGTAATTAAAGTTTCTAGTGTTTACACTAGCATCCCCTTTCTTTTCTTTCTTTCTTCCCCTATCTCCTACTCCCGCTTATTTTCTTTTCCATCTTGTTCTTCTCCTGTCCCTAGTCTTGCTAGTGTGCTCCATGGCCATTATTTAATCCTGCTTATGGCCCTTGAGGGCAAAGAGGTTCCTATGACAACCTCAGATCTTGTCCCTTTGTCCTTACCACTTAAGCTTTGATGAAAACCACCCTCCTATCTACTACAAATTCTTACAAGAGGGGTTCATTAAATTTATGATCCAATTCTTCATCTGAAACCTGTGATAAAAATACAGAGCAAGAAATTAGACTTCTTTATGTAATGGCACTTAGCCTGCCCAGATACCAATCACCACTCTATGTCAGTAACATTCTTCAGCTCTTGAAGATTGCCTAGCCCAAACTTTGCTTTTAGTCTGCAAGTAAATTTTGAGATCTAGTTATCTAGTTATCTAATTTTCAAACTTTCCTTCCTTGGAATCTCCAAAGTAAGTCCTGTTAAGTATAAAATTGTGGCCATGTGAAATTATCTGTAAGCTTCATTGATGTCCTCTGAATTTTCCACCATTCACCAAGCCATGTGATTATAGAGACAAATAAGATATGGTCGACCCTTTGATGGAAGTGTACAATCTTGTAAATAAAGATTTTATGAACTTTGAATTTTATATGCCACTGGGTAAGAAATATTGGTTCTCTCAACTCCTGACTCCTAATCACAGCATCAGCATCATTCTGGCATTCTGGCTGCTTTTCTTTGCAGTGAACGAAGCTGTTCATTTTTCCCCCTCTTTTTTCATCAAAGAAACAAAAGGGGAGAGAAGAGAAGGAACTAGTATTTGTTGAATACTTATTTTTAGCTGGTGTTTTGCATAAAAGGCACTTATATCCAAACCACACAACAACCTTTTCAGGTGGATATTGTCCCCGTTTTACAGATGAGGTAGCTGAAGTGCCCCAAACTTAAACAATTTGTCCAAGGTCACTCAACTAGCAAAAGGCTAAGTTGGGATTTGACGGCTTCAAAGCACATGCTTTCTCCACTCTACTGAACTACTACCCCTGTGTAAATCAACACCTGTACACCAGAGTAAATCCCTTTTTTCAGCACTTGCACAGTGGATGTGGACCCTTTCCTATAGACTGGTTCAAATTTCTACACAGCCATCCCCTACCACCCATGGAAGTCAGAATGCTCTCTCCAACTTCCCAGTCTACTCTGAAGTGAGTCCTCTTGTGGGAACCTGACAATCTATCTTGTGTCCCATGTGGTCGCCCCCCTGAATGGATCCCTTCATTTTTACCCTAGGAAACAAAGATATGGGAAAATTCTTTAAAATGCATCTAGTGAATTTCTCAAAGCTGCATTCTAGAAAGAATGGAGCCAGATTTTACTCCTAATGGCTTCTTTAGAGAAAGAGGTAACACTGTTTTGGGGAAAAAAAGAAAAAGAAGTGTGTTTCTTGAATTTGTCTTAGCAAAGAGATTTTATGGATATAGTGGTAGATGTTTCCTTTATGCTATCTGAAACAGAAAAAAAACAGTAAAATAATCGGCAATAAAAGTCAGTTTAAATACAGGGATAACTCCATTTAAGAAAATCTACTACCTAAAATTCTGTATTCATAAAACAGAGATATAGCAATCAGACAAGTAGTCATATTACAAAATATTCCTCACTTTTCTAAAATTTGCTACAGGACTTCTTTTCTTAGAAAACCCACCTAGTGCATTTGAAATTGGAGTAGTTTTACAAAAGTTAAAAGATATATATTTGTTAAGGAGCACATATATTATATAATTCAAGATATACCCATAGTGGGACTATGCATGTAGCAGGCATTTAGTAAACATTTTCTAACTGAATAATAGAATGGAAATCTAAAATGCAGCTATTTTCATCTTGAGTATATTCAACAATTTAAATTAACAGCTTTAAATGTTGTCAAATGTTTGAGGCATTTGCTTTAATGAATAGACATAAACCATTTGTAATCAGCAATATTGATTTATACTAGGTATGCTAGATTCTTTTGAGGAGGTTAAGCACGACCCCTGCAACCTTGTTTGCAATATTAATTTTCTCAGTAAATTTTTTCTTCATAGCTAGTGCAATAGTGAAACTCGGTAGATCACTATTCAGAGGATTCCAAATTCACTATGAGTTCTAGAAATTTAACTACAAATTAAAGTCTGAAAAGAAGAACTGATATTTTGAAAAGGGTCTCCTAGTGGTATTGAACCAAAAGGAGGGAGTAGAAGTTTGAAAATACTTTTTGTTAACTATTGATTCAGTGCTGACCATACTCAAGAGGAAGCAATTGTATTTCTGGATCTTTATTTAGTCAGCAAATATTGTGTGTCTACTAGGTACAAATATTTCCATCACAGGTCTATACTCAGTTTTATATTAAGTGAGTGCTTCAAAAATAGATACATATTTTACTACAAATAAAAGAGGAAATATTTTGAAAAGGACTTTCTGAAGTACTGAACTAGAGGTGGCAAGAAAGGGAAAGGGTTCTGAGACAATATGAAACAGGGATCAAGCAAGGTGGAATGTGCTAGAGAAAGAAAGAGAAAGTATAGCTTCAGATCAACCTTTCCCAATATCCCAGTGTTGCTGAAGGTTGACTCAGTTAATCACAACAGAGAAGTCTGGCTTCATAGTAATAATTGGCTCCTCTGAACCCATAAACTTCAGAGTTCAGGATTTGGTAAGAAATTTGTTGGCAAGAGACATTCTGGATGCTCTTTGTATACTCTACCATTTTATTTAACTTTCTCAGTGGAGGAGGAGAACATTACCCTTGGGAAACAGGCTTAAGGGAAATTGATCTTCATGTGAACAACATATTGAGCAAGCAGACAGGACCTTACTCCCTAATGGGAGGAAGTTAAGGCAGGATATTAAGTTGGGCAGTTAGAGCAGCAACTAGACTGAGAATGCTCTTAATGGTAGATCCTGATTCTCTCTCAAGATGAACAAAGCATCCAGACCATAGGGTTATGGGCCAGCCCTTCTGTAGAGGAAAAGGTTAATGAGAGGTAAGAAAAATCTATCGGGATTTCTATCAGCAGTGACGAAAATACAGCTTGTAGATTTTGGCTGGGGTGGGAAGAAAGTCATACCAATAAACATTTATTAATATGCTACTGGGGACTCATTCTTATGTTAGATATGTGAAGGAGATCAGAGGAGAACAATTTTAAAAACTGTAAATTTGTCACAATCAGCGAAGAAGAGGAGTCTAGGAGCAGAAAGTTTCAAAAATAAAATTTGAGTGGTGACAGATAGTGCTCTTGAATGCTGCAAGGTGGGTATTTAGAGAGCAGTGAGTAGGAGAGGTACTGAGGTTTTCTCCATTGTTAAAGTCAAACACCAGGACAATAAATGAAAGATGCAAGAAAATAAATGTCACCACTATTCAAATTTGTAGCACCGTAAGTATATGAGCAGATAAGTATTAGAATGATGGAACAAATGTTTCAGTTCTTTTGAATATAAGGAAATCGAGCAGGCATAGAAAGTTTACCAAATGCTATTTCTTTACTTAGAGGACAAGATGAACATAGTCAATTAGAAAAATATATAACTCTAGAATGGTTTACTAATGGAATGTTTTCTGAACTCTATCAATTTCAGATTTTTGCTATAAAGCAATAACCATGATTAGAGTCTACATTGATAGGTTAAATGAGGAACTTAGATATTTATACAGATAATTTAGATCTCTCACATTTTTATATGAAGTATTTTGGCAGTTGGGACCAAAAAAGTATGAGCCATTATTCTCGGCACTATTTACTAGGATAATTGTTGCCATTCTTCACATTTAGGCTAGGTATGTCACATAATGACACATCACATATCATTTGGCCCAAGATATTTCCTGGCCTATTTCATTGTCTGTCGTGTTGACAAATGGAACAGAATAGGGAAAAAAGTATTAGGCACCAAAGAATATAGTTGAATTAGAAATATCTGTCACCAGGTCTCAATAATGCTTATCTCCCAGTCTGTTTCTGGGTCTCAGTAGTGTTTGTTTTAGGCATCTCATTAATGCCTATCTCCAGGTTTCAATAATGTCTTTCTCTAGGTCTCAAGGTGCAAAACCACAAATAACAAAATCATTTCCCTGGACACCAAGGGGTTTCTCATATTAAGGTGTGATTCCTTTTAAAAGTGAGTTATCTATAATGTTCCACAAGTTCTGTTCAAAGAAAAATAAACTTTTAACCAAATTTTCCTGTTGCCTGGGACAAACTTGAATTATTCAAGACACTACTTACAGTAAGTTTTTTGACAAAAAAAAAAAAAACCTTTCATCTATTGGCAGAAGAGCTAGTAGAGTACGAGTTAAGGATTTCTTCTCTACTCTGCTTTTCCAAAGACTCTGTTTCTGGGTAGTTTTCCTGTTCACCAGCCTAGTATCGCTCAGATACCACTTTCAGGAACAGGTTTATATGTATTTGGACCAAGGGATGACCTAAATAGTGAGGACTGGGCTACTAAGATGATCTTCTGTACCTACCAGTTATCCTTGATATCATTAAACAATTTCCCTGATATCTGTATAGTATAACTTTGGGGAGAATAAATTTAGATCGAAGGGCACATTTGCATGTTATATGTTTGTCACTTATATTTTTAATGGATAGATCTGGAGGTGTAAAGAAAGGGAGAGCACTGGGTTTCTGATTGTTTTAAGATGTATAACATGATGATTTAATGTATGTATACATTGTGAAATGATGACCACAATCAAGTTAACACATTCATCACCTCACATAGTTACCTCTTTTTTGTGGTTAGGACACCTAAAATCTACTCTTAGCAAATTTCAAGTACACAGTGCAGTGTTATTAGCTATAGTCACTGTGCTGTTCATTATTCATATTATAACTGAAAGTTTGTACCTTTTGACCAACATCTTCCCATTTTCCCCACCCTACACACCCAGACCCTGGTAACCATGGTTCTACTCTGTGGTTCTATGAGGTCATCTTTTTTAGATTCCACATATAAGTGAGATCATACAGCATTTGTCTTTCTGTGCCTGATTTATTTCACTTAGCATAATGCCCTCTAGGCTCATCCATGGTGTTGCAAATGGCAAAATTTCCTTCATTTTAGGACTGAATAATATTCCATTTATATACATACCACATTTTCTTTATTTGTCAATCCACCAGTGGACATTTAGGTTGTTTTCATATCTTGACTATTATGAATAAAGATGTAATTAACATGGGTATGCAAATACCTCCTTGAGATATTGATTTAATTTACACTGAATATATACCCACAAGTGGGATTGCTGGATCCTATGGTATCTGATAGGTACAGCCAGATAATTGCTCTTCTTTATCAAGCTGTATATTTTTCCTCTAGAGCAGTTAACCTTCAGCAATTCTTCAGAGTCCTCCTCACTATCCCCTTTTCCAAGAGATTTTCCTGGATTGACTCTAGAAGAGGTAATGAGTTTGGGCTTCTATAGTTAGTTTCTTACTCCCTAGTTATGTTGCTACACTTTCAATTTTATGATTACACTTTTGCAACTATTAGCATCTTGGAGACGGTGAGGGAGGTGAATTTGGGGGTTTTATTTAATATTGGGCAACAATTTTTCATGTTAATGAATATCTTTTTTAGTGATTATAAGCACATAGGAGAATTAATACCAAGACAAACCCTGACTAAGAGAATACCACAGGAAAGGGGGAAAGGGAATATGTTTAATTAGATTTTCTGGGTAACTGAAGGTTAAGAATAAAGCTGTTTTCCATTGTGTTGGCTAAGAAAAAGAAATATTCCACCAAGCTATCTGAGTCCACTGTCCTGACTTAGTAAATCAAGTATAAGTGATATACTTGAATCACTCTTTACTGATTGAAGATCTTTCAGAGCCTCCAGCCATTATTTTGAGCATTAATTCTGATTGACCAGAACTAAAGATGAAATTAAGGGAAAAAGAGTAGGACTGAATGTATTCCAACCCCAGGATATCTCTTAGAAATTGTTTTCTTGACTGAGCTCATTTCATTATCTGTCTCCTTCATGCAAAAGCAAAATGAGAAAAAACAGAATTTTTAAAAATCTCAGATAATTGATAGCTCTGGGTAGTTGGATTGCCATTAATGAAGGTTTCACTGAGACTCACATTGACGGGAGTCTAACAGTTCCCCATGGAATTGTGCTTTTCTGTGCTTCATATGCAGAGGATGTTCCTGATATGCGATCGCTCACCCTGTGCTTTGGGCAATTTTTACAGAGTAAGTAAAGGTTACACTGACACTTTCACTCCCTTCCCTGGTCCCTTTTGAGACCAAGGACAAGAGTTTGTCAGACTTTTGCTTAAGAGCTTGTTGTGTGGCCACAGTGAGAGCTGTCTCTCAGAGCTGGGGCTCTGTCTATTACCAGATTACTGATCCATATGCAGATTGAAGCGATCATCCCAGGAATGGATCACAGCCCAGTAGATCTATCAAAAAGGAAGGAAGGAAGGAAGGAAGGAAGGAAGGAAGGAAGGAAGGAAGGAAGGAAGGAAGGAAGGAAGGAAGGAAGGAGAGAGAGAGAGAGAGAGAGAGAGAGAAAGAAAGAAAGAAAGAAAGAAAGAAAGAAAGAAAGAAAGAAAGAAAGAAAGAAAGAAAGAAAGAAAGAAAGAAAGAAAGAAAGAAGGAAGGAAGGAAAGAAAGAAAGAAAGAAAAGAAAAGAAAGAAGGAAAGGAAGGAAAGAAGGAAGGAAGGAAGGAAGGAAGGAAGAAAGGGAGAAAATTCTCCTCAAACTAAATTACCTACTTAGTCCACCCATCTCAGGAATAGACATGATCATCCATGCAGTTGCTTAGGCCACCCTCTTTTTATGCAATCCACGTCATTTCATTAGAATAATCTTTTTATTAAAGTTTAATATGCATGCAGAAAAGAACAAAAATATGTATCAATTCTACTATGCAAAAAGCCTTAAAATTAATCCACCTTACTCCAGTCCAGCCCAACTTGATCCTAGCTACTGTCTCTTATCTGGATTACTATATTAGTTTCCTCATCAGTTTTCTCACTTTCCTTTTAACTCCTTGCACCCTCCACGTAGAAGCCTGAGGGAGCTTTTCAAAATGTAAATCACATCATGCATTCTACAAACTCAACTCCTATCACTCTTTCCCTCACCTGCATTACCTGTTGCCCTCCGGCCACAGTTGTTGTTTTTGCTGTTTGCTTGTTTGTTTTAATTCTTCCAGTATTCAAGTACTTATCTCACTCAGGGCCTTTGCACATGCTGCCTCCTTACCTGTAATACCTCCCCTCTGACTGTTCTTATAGCTGACTACTCCATATCCATCAAATCTTAGCTTAAATATGACTTCCTCTTCAGAGAGATCTTTGCTAACCATCTTACCAAAATGAGGTCACCTCTCCAGATATATTATTTTTGTATTAGGACCCTGTATTTCTCCCTCATAGCATTGATCGCAATAGTAGTGTTACAGTTATTTTAAAGATCACCCCTGCTTCTAGGATGTAAGCTCTGGGAACACTGAGACCATGAATTTCCTCTTCTTAATTTTATCTCCAATGCCTACCTAGCCCAATACATGACACATAGTAGGTGTCCAAAAATATGTGCTGAGTAAATAAACTACTGATTGAAAGAGTGAATAGAATTCTGAGCTGAAACCTTTCTTTTGTGATGACATTAATCTATCTTCACTGCAAGAAAAGAGAAGATGAAAGAGGATTTAGGGGGGCTGATGCACCCTTAAACTTGGAGGCACCAAGGAGCATGCCTGTAAACCAAAAGGGAAAATCAACTTTATTCATTATTAATTAATGAGACTTGGGATTGAAAAATAAAAATCTAATGATGCTAATTTTGATTCTGAATGCTGGCTGCCAGTCCCTGAAGACAAGGTAAAATCGTAGGTAATAGGACACTGCAGTTTAATTCCCCAATTAGGAAGCAGTTTTCACCCCCAGGGACAACTCTAGTTGCAGATTGATTTTCCTTACACACTATAATTATATTCGGTACCACCTTAGGCATCTTAAATATCCTGAATACCCCTATTACAGGTGGATCTTCCTTAACACAAGCTCAGTGTATTAATAATCCATATTGGTACAAAGGGTAAATTATGTAGAAATTCTTTCATGTCACAGAAGCATTCTTAATAAGAGTCCTCTGAATAGCCAGTTCCCTGAGTGGATTTAAAATAGAATTTTATTTACAAAATATGACTTAACTGTAACCTTTTAGGGACACATTGTCTCTACCGAAAGCAAAGCAGCAAAGATGTCTTTGTTCTATTCCTTGGCCACAACCTAGAACACCAACTGAACTAAGCTCCTAATTCTGGCCTCACACTTACCCCTAATTTAGGCCACAACATAGACCAATTGTTAATCTTATCACACAGTCCAGGCACTAAGACCGGCCAGCCATTTCAAAAATATGCCTCTAAGCTCCAGGGTTAGGGTAGAGGGGCTTGTGGGGACAGGGGAGTTGCATCTATGACTCACTGCTAACCCATCCCTGCTGCTGGAAAAAGAAAAACTAAATGCACATCCTACTGCTTGTGAGTCAGGAATGTCATTTTCATTTATGAAGGATGGAACATTATTTTTCTCTAACATTTTGAGTGAATAACTTTACATACATTTCCCTCCAATTTCCATAGGAATTCGATGCCATGGAAGCAATCAGCTACACATCCCCAGAGTCTGGCAGAAACTCTTATTTTTCTTACAGGTACTTTAAGATCAATAGTTCTGAATTCCCCTCCTCCCTCCAATTACATTCCTGGTGAAACCCACCCTGACTTAGGGGTTCAGTGGGAGTTAGGGTCATGTGAATTTCAATGTTATTTTACAATTTTGGACTAACATTTCCATTAAGTCTTAAAAGCTGTGTTTCAGAAGTTTAGAGAAGCTTCTGCACCATGTCCCCATTAAGAGGTGTTTGCCTCCCACTGTGAGACTCCCAAAGGTAGAATCATCACCAGTTATGTCAAGGAAGAATGGAAAAGAGAAAAGGAGATGCCCTCTTTTATAACTCTCCAGGGCATAGTTTCTGATTCTACTATAACTATTAGGTAAATACATCTAGTAGAACAAAACAGAAAATTTGTTCCAGAGGAGAAAAGACAGGGCCTTTGAGTTTTATACTATTTGGTATTTCTGGTGCTGTTGCCCTTCTCCGATAACATAACCCTTTTTCCAACTGGTTGTATTTCTCTTCTTTCTCTAGGTCTAAAGCATGAATCTCACAGATATGGGTAATCTGACCATGATCAAAGAATTTCTCCTCCTGGGATTTGGGAGTCTCCATGGGTTACAGTTTTTTTCTTTTTGGGATATTTCTGGGAATCTATGTAGTGACCTTGCTAGGGAATATTCTTATCCTTACATTCATTTCCCTTGACCACAGCCTCCAAACCCCTATGTACTTCTTTCTGTCCAATTTCTCCTTCCTTGAGATCTGGTACACTACCTCCATTGCCCCTAAGATGCTGCAGACCCTTCTCTCAGGTCCCGAGGTGATTTCTTTTGTAGGTTGTGTGGCCCAGTTTTACTTCTTCGGGTCAATGGCAGTAGTTGAGTGTTTTCTACTGGCAGCCATGTCTTATGACCGCTACCTGGCCATCTGCAGCCCCCTCCAGTACTCATCCCTCATGAAACTCCACACACGTTTCCTGCTTGCAGGTGGGTCTTGGCTGGGTGGCTTCCTAACCCCTGTGGTCACTGTCACCATGACTTTCCAGTTGCCATTCTGTGCAGCCTATAAGATTGACCACTTCTTCTGTGATCTTGCCCCAGTGATAAAGCTGGCCTGTTCTGATACTGAGAGTAGAAAAAACCACTTTCATCCTGGCTTCCTTCATTACCATGGTGCCCTTCCTACTCACTGTAGCCTCCTATATCCACATTGTTGCTGCTGTCTTCAAGATTCCATCAACTGCAGGAAAGCAACAGGCCTTCTCCACCTGCTCCTCCCACCTCATAGTGGTAACTCTGTACTATGGAACACTGGGAACAGTGTATGCCATTCCCACAGAAACCCAGGCTGCTTCCCTGAACAAGATCTTCTCCCTGCTCTACACTGTGGTCACTCCCATGGTCAACCCCATTGTGTACAGCCTGAGAAACAAAGATGTTAAAAATGCAGTAAGGAGGCTCATGAGTCAATGGGCATATACTAAGGAAACCTAATGGCCATCACCATCCCCAGAGAATCTTTTTTCTTGGAGCAGCCTAGGCTTCTTTGAAGGAACTCAAGCACTAGGCTGAGTATTTAGGGGCTCAGACCACTGCTTCCGTCCAGGGAAATAACCAGCAGAGGAGGGACCTTCCCTCAGTTCCTACAGCCTAATGCCCTTGAGACTTTCAGGTTAATTCTTGCGTGGTAAAATTAAGCTTGCCAGACAAATGTGACTCTGTCCGGCTATTCTACCATATTTAGGTGTCTTTTAGGGGAAAATTCAAGACCCAAGTTTGCTTGTCACAAAAGTATCTCTCTGTCTCTGTCTCTGTCCATGTCTCTTTCTCTCTCTCTCTCTCTGTTATAGAAATATATGTTGGTGCTAAGGCTTTTTATTTCATTATGTGCATGTGCCCAATGTGCTTATGTGTACACATGCACACACACATACACACGACTACATACATGCATAGTCACCATACCCGTTCAAACTTAGGGGCCCTTCACTGTGCCTCTTCTCATGGTTCATGCACACTTACCTCATCTTTTGTTGTTCCACTCACTTGAACAGTTAATTAATCAAGCCCTTTGAAGACTGAAGTAACATCATCCTTATTCCTCTTAATGTCCCCTATCATGTTGCTCTGCACAGATGCAAAATAATTATTTGTTGATTGAATGAATCAATAACTACTCAAAGCAATGGATGTTTGGTGGACGAAGAGAGTAAAGTAAGTCACTTTTTCCTACCTACACTGGCCCCTCCTCCCCAGCTTCCTCCTCCTGGTCATAGACACCCCCAGCTCCCTCCACAGGCAGCTCTGACTGAGCCTCCCAACCTTGCTCCTTTCCATGCCCCCTCAACCACCCTCTGAACAGTGGCCAGATGTATCTTCTAAAACCAAATCTTAACCCTATCCTCTCCATGTTTATAACTCTCCATGGTTTTCCAGTGCCCCCAGGATGGAGTCAGACTCCTCAGACTGACTTGTGGCTACCTATTGAGCTCACCCCTCGCCAGTCTCCTTCTCCTCCTTTATGCTCTAGCCACACCAGAATCCTCAAATAGAGTTGGAAACTCCTTAAAGGGAAGATCATATGCACACCATCTCTCTCCCACAGAATCTAGATCCAAAGTGGGATAAAAAAAAATAGCTCAAATAGGCTACAAATAAGTTCAAATAAGACATCTTCAATTGAATTTGTTTTTAGTGAGTTATAGTCAGTTTACAATGTTGTGTCAATTTCCAGTATAGAGCACAATTTTTCAGTTAACATGAACATACATATATTCATTGTCGCATTCTTTTTTGCTGTGAGTTACCACCAGATCTTGTACATATTTCCCTGTGCTATACAGTATAATCTTGTTTATCTATTCTACATATGCTTGTCAGTGTCTACAAATTTCGAACTCCCAGTCTGTCCCTTCCCATCCCCCTGCCCCTGGCAACCATAAGTTTGTATTCTATGTCTATGAGTCTGTTTCTGTTTTGTATTTATCTTTTGTTTTGTTTAGTTTTTGATTCCATATATTAGCGATCTCATATGGTATTTTTCTTTCTCTTTCTGGCTTACTTCACTTAGAATGACATTCTCCAGCAACATCCATGCTGCTGCAAATGGCATCATGGTGTCAGTTTTTATGGCTGAATAGTATTCCATTGTATAAATATACCACTTCTTCTTTATCCATCATCTGTCGATGGGCATTTAGGCTGTTTCCATGTGTTGGCTATTGTAAATAGTGCTGCTATGAACATTGGGGTGGAGGTGTCATCCTGAAGTAGGGTTCCTTCTGGATATATGCCCAGGAGTGGGATTCCTGGGTCATATGGTAAGTCTATTCCTAGTCTTTTGAGGAATCTCAATACTGTTCTCCACAGTGGCTGCACCAAACTGCATTCCCACCAGCAATGTAAGAGGGTTCCCCTTTCTCCACAGCTTCTCCAGCAATTTGTTGTTTGTGGATTTTTGAATGATGGCCATTCTGACTGGTGAGAGGTGATACCGCATTGTAGTTTTGATTTGCATTTCTCTGATAATTAGTGATACTGAGCATTTTTTCATGTGCCTTTTGATCATTTGTATGTCTTCCTTGGAGAATTGCTTGTTTAGGTCTTCTGCCCATTTTTGGATTGGGTTGTTTGTTTTTTTCTTTTTAAGTCGTAGGAGCTGCTTATATATTCTGGAGATCAACCCTTTGTCGGTTTCCTTGTTTGCAAAAATTTTCTCCCATTCCATAGGTTGTCTTTTTGTGTTACTTATGGTTTCCTTTGCTGTGCAGAAGCTTGTAAGTTTCATTAGGTCCCATTTGTTTATTCTTGCTTTTATTTCTATTGCTTGAGTAGACTGCCCTAGGAGAACATTTAAAGATGTATGTCAGATAATGTTTTGCCTATGTTTCCTTCTAGGAGGTTTATTGTATCTTGTCTTATGTTTAAGTCTTTGATCCATTTGAGTTTATTTTTGTGTATGGTATAAGGGAGTGTTCTAGCTTCATTGATTTACATGCTGCTGTACAGTTTTCCCAACACCATTTGCTGAAGAGACTGTCTTTATTCCATTGTATATTCTTGCCTCCTTTGTCGAAGATTAGTTGACTAAAAGTTTGTGGGTTCATTTCTGGGCTCTCTATTCTGTTCCATTGGTCCATATGTCTGTTTTTGCACCAATACCATGCTGTCTTGATGACTGTAGCTCTATAGTATTGTCTGAAGTCTGGGAGAGTTATTCCTCCAGCCTCTTTCTTTTTCTTCAGTAATGCTTTGGCAGTTCTAGGTCTTTTGTGGTTCCATATAAATTCTATTATGATTTGTTCTACTTCTGTGAAATATGTCCTGGGTAATTTGATAGGGATTGCATTAAATCTGTAGATTGCCTTGGGCAGTATGAACATTTTAACAATATTGATTCTTCCAATCCAGGATCATGGGATATCTTTCCATTTTTTAAGTCTTCTTTAATTTCCTTAATCAGTGTTTTATTGTTCTCTGTGTATAGGTCTTTCACCTCTTTGGTTAGATTTACTTCTAGGTATTTTATTACTTTGGGTGCTATTTCAAAGGGGAGTGTTTCTTTAGTTTCTTTTTCTGTTGATTCATCATTAGTGTAAAGAAATGCAACTGATTTTTGAACATTAATCTTGTAACCTGCTACCTTGCTGAATTTTTCAATCAGCTCTAATAGTTTTTGTGTGTACCTTTTAGGGTTTTCTATATATAGCATCATGTCATCAGCATATAGTGACACTTTTACCTCTTCTTTCCCAATTTGGATCCCTTTTATTTCTCTCTCTTGCCTGATTGCTGTGGCTAGGACTTCCAAGACTATGTTGAATAGGAGTGGTGATAGTGGGCAGCTTTGTCTTGTCCCAGATTTTAGTGGGAAGCTTTTGAGTTTTTCACCATTGAGTACTATGCTGGCTGTAGGTTTGTCATATATAGCTTTTATTATGTTGAGATATGTTCCCTCTATACCCACTTTGGTGAGAGTTTTTATCATAAATGGGTGTTGAATTTTATCAAATGCTTTTTCTGCATCTATTGAGATGATCATGTGGGTTTTGTCCTTTCTCTTGTTGATGTGATGTATTACATTGATTGATTTGCATATGTTGAACCACCTTTGTGTCCCTGGGATGAAACCCACTTGATCATTAAGACATGTTCAATTAAATTGTAATGCAACCCCAAACTTTATTTCCTCTTTGTTTCCATTTATGGGCTTCTGGCCTACGAAGAACTTTGACCTGATGAAAGGTAATCTTTATTGGCTGTCAGTGATGTGAATGAGTGTGTGTGTGTGTGTGTGTGTGTGTGTGTGTGTGTATTTACCTCATTCCACTGGGAACACTGGTAGACTCCTCCCCCAAAAAAGCCTCTTCCTACAACTTGAGTCAAAGAATGCCAAGCAGTGTGGGAAACACTTTCCCAGCTGGTTCTTCCTACACCCTTCTTAACCACCCACAGAGTTCCCTCTTGTATAGGGTCTAATTGTCTCTAATCTAGTTTTAACTTCTTGTAATTACCCTCAATTAAGAAATAGAGCCTGCAGAACACACTCCTTGTGGTTAAGACGTGGATCCAGAGTAGAAGTGTAATTACTTTTCAGCCTCTCATGAATTCTTCCTAGCCTTCTGTGTTGATCTACAGAGTGGAAATGCTTCATCCGCTCCATCCATACGTGTCTTTCTTTTTTTCTTGAGTCTAGGTTTCTGAGATAGGTCAAGGGCTCTGTTTGGTGTGTTGGCCATTGGGAAATTTCTAAAAATCTGCTAGCGTAAGGTCTACTGAGCTTAGAAAACTTCAATGACTTCCCATTGCTCTTAGGGTCAAGTCCAAATGCCCTGTGGATGTGACCAACATTACTTGTCATAATACCCAAGGACATGTAGCCCATCTAGAGCCTGTCCACAGCCAAAAAGATATAACTCTTTCCTTGATCTCCAGTCTAACGCTTTGTTGCTTTACTTTTCTCTGAACTCCTTTCCTCCCTGGATGTCTTTAAGTTCCTCAAATCTAATTGCCCCCTTGTAACTTTCACACATACTGTTTTTTCCCCTCCCTCACTCCACTTTACACCTGGCTCATTCTTTGGGTTCCACTCGGTCTTTTTATCATACGTTCTTAGAGCACTCTGGCTTTTTCACTTTTTCATTTTAAATTTCTCACAATTGTATTTGAACATTCTGTGTGACATATAATATAGATATAGATATATATCCTCTATGTGGACTATAAACTTCACAAAGGCAGGATCTGTGTTTTGTTTGACCACTACATCCCTAGTACCCAGCAAAGAGCTTAACAGAGAATAATTGTTCAATAAATACTTGTTAATAAAAGAATGAAAAAGAGCCATCTCAAGTTATTTCACTTATTTGATAAAGTATTATGTTGTTTTCACTCAAGATTCAGTTATTTAATCTTCTTGTGCCCATTAGTTTCACTCGGTTCCCCAAACCACAGTGTACCTCCTTATTCTCTGCCAATCATCACACAAATGTGTGTAGTGCCCCTGAGAGAATGGAGGAGGGAGGAGCTCAAGACAGCTCATTCCTGCTGGTAAGGAACATATCAAAGTGCATGTCCTGCTCACAGTGATAGTACAGCCTCCCTGCGGAACACAAAAAGCAATACTTTTTTTTATTATGGTGCTTTGGTTGCTACACTGCTTCTGCAATGTGAATAGATTTTCTCTATTCAGTGAAACATTATGATAATGATTGGACAGAGTAATTAATAGCAAAATCAGATTAGATTTTCATGTCTCTGTACAAGCCAAAGAGAAATTATCCCCATTAACCTGATCAGTACAAACTGTCATACTAGATTAGAAGAGCTCCAGCTCCAATTTGTACCTTAACCCTCACTGCTTTGGCCAGATGGCTTGCTTGTACCTCAGTGGCTGCCTAGGAAAGAGGGAAAAGAAATCTGGAATGGGCAGTTCAGGGGTGAGGACAGGCAACATGGGCTTCAGTCTTGCCCTAAAGGAAGTTTGTCAGTAGTATGTTCCACAATATCAGAAACCCATCTATGTTAATATTTCTATACAAAGGGGCCAGGCTAGGAAGCAGGGAAGGCTACATGGTTCTCAGGGCAGTGGCATTAATTGTGAAAGGTAATTATTGTGTTCCAGAAGAGAGAGAACCTAGAGACAAATTTCAGAACTTTTAGAGCAGAGGACTACCAAGAGTTAGAAAAGTATCAGGAACTCAGACAAATGAATTGGGGCTCAAAATGGGATTCAAAGGTTAATTTTAGTATAAACCAAGAGTAGAAGCAAAAAATATTTAGGGCATTCTGGCAGGGGGCTCCAAGATTCCTAAACTTTAACCCATTATCTATTTCTTCTGCTTCTCAGGCTCCATAGCCTCTTCAAGTTTATCTTCTATGCCCAACTTCATCTGTAGTGCAAGATTGCTGCTGGCATAAATATGAATGAAGACACAAGCAAAGTGGGGACATAGTGTCTGGTCTCACTACTCTTCTAGCTGGTCAAGATTGGGGTTTAATAAAGCTGATATCAAACTGTGTTTCACAGAACCACCAAATAGGAGGGATTGTGTGACAAGCCCATCAGAATTTATATATCTAAATGTGTGTCATCCCCTTCACAGAAGTCCACTGGGGAAACTATACACCTATTCCATTGATGCTAAAAACAAAGTCATTCGAACTTATTTTTGAGTATTTTCTTTAGGGTCTTCGATATGTTCTTTTGGATTTCTTCAGCTAAGGTTAATGTTCATCTTTTGAGGATGGATTTACATTCTACAAATGGCCAAAAGTCTCTTTGAGTTTGTTCTAACTAATAACTATGGAGATTAAGTTGAGTGATATCATTCAAATAATTTGAATTCTTTAACTAGTGTTCTTATAGTTACAACCATTAAATGTTGTCCAAGCCCATGGACTAAATCAGAGATGGCAAGAATCTAAAGATCAGACAGACCAGGTGGACTTACCTAAGCTCTGAGCAGGGCCTAAATAAACTCAAGCAAGTGACCAAAGTGTCACAGAGACCTGGCAGTGGCAATAGTAGAGATCAAGGCAAGAAATACGCAGAAGGAATTCAGGAGTCCCAAGAGCAGATAGAATTAAATTATTAAAGTAAGGATTAGAAAGGCCTGAAGAGAGGCAAATCAGAATCCGACTCTCAGGGGAAATGGATTATCAATTGAGGAACCAAAGAAGAGATTTGGATTCTAGAAGAAGTTATAGGAAATTAAGCAGGAACCCCAATAAAATTATGGGAAGAAAAAGTCAGAGTAAACCTGAATTTCTAATATTTCTCCTGTGCAAAACTAAGATTGTTCCAAGAGCCAAGATTAAAGCTGAACCCACAGGGATTTTTGAATGCCCTTAGCACAACTAAAATTGTAAAAATTGTCAGCCACAGCACTGTCATGGTGAAGAAGCCTGTCACATAATTCCAGTAGTACTTTAGAATGTCTATCCTATTAGCCTGACTGCCTGCCTTTGAGAATTGAATTCTACATGGACAGTACCATCATTGTTGTCAGAATAGCACAAATCCATTATCCTCATGTGTAGTTGGATTCTACAGCCATTTTGGAATCTCTGGCATGCTGAAGTTTGCCTCTGAGGTTTCTAGCACTTTCGCTTTTTGGTCATACCAGAAAAGACGCCTTCCACCCTGGTTACTATGCTGCTTGAGAACACCTTGTTTTGTTGAAATTCCTTTGAAAGTTCAAAACAAATGTCAAGTCCTTCCTGTTTCCATTCATCATTCAAAATGCACTGACATTTCAGAAATTTTGCTTGTGGTTAAGGATTCTTCCAGAAAGTTAGCTTCTCCATCCAAATTGGATTCCCAGACATCATTCTTACA
The DNA here is from genome assembly GCF_048773025.1 of Camelus bactrianus. Lineage (NCBI taxonomy): Eukaryota > Metazoa > Chordata > Mammalia > Artiodactyla > Camelidae > Camelus > Camelus bactrianus. The sequence continues at coordinate 101,038,558 of NC_133575.1, read as the reverse complement.
GTTGCAAGGCATTAAGAAATTTAACAAAGCAGAAGTTTTACTTTTTCAATATTTCCATCAGGGTCCCATCAATGACTAGATGATCAATTCGTGCATTATAATAGACACCTTTCCTAAACCTTTTTTGACAGTCCCAATTCTTGCTCTTGATACTATTCATCCCTTGATAATATCTTTTAACACAAAAACTATCTCACAAATTCATTTCACATAGTATTGATATTGATCCTTTTCTCTAAACAATAGCCACTCATTTTTTTTTCAGTGACATGAAAATAGCATGCATTTCACCAACAATGCTAGGTAGTACAAGTCTGATTTGCTCACGTTGACAATTTTGTTCCTGAAAGTTAAAACATGTTGCCAGTTTGGCCTTGATCACAGTTCCAAACACTGAGTAACAACTTCCCTTTGGCTGTGTAGATGTAGACTCAAGAATGATTATTCTAAAAATTAGGACACTTATTTTGTCCTTTCTCTTTCATATACTTTGTAAACATCATCCCAGCCAAAACTAGCTGAAAGTCATTGCCCTTATGGGCTTGGAGGTAGGTAAGTAGAGCTTGGGAGGGCCATTTAGCATGAGTCTCAGCTTAGTTACTGACACATACCTGTTATAGCACCTTAGAATATTTGTCTTATCCTGTCTCTTGAGGAACTACAGTGTATGGTAGTGGTTAAGATAGCAGGCTGTGGAATGGGTTTGAAACCTAAGTTGATCATTCACTACTTTGGTTAGGTGAATCACTTTCACCGAATTGCAGTTTCCTTATTTACACAATTAAAATACCCACCTGCAAAGTTCACGAGGCTTAAATGAAAAAAGATATGTAAAACACTTAGCATGATACCTAGCACAAATTGAGCTCTCTACTATTAATTGACAGGAAGACCAGTCTGACTTAGTTAAAAGGCAGAATATCTTTCAAAGCTGTAAAATAACACCTCTACTAATATTGACTCTTCTTGTTCAGAAACTTCCTTCACAGAGTAATATCAGAAACATATTCCATTCCAGCCATGCTCCAAGGGGAGGCTGTGACTCTCAGGCTTGTGGGATATATCTCTGTTTCCTTGGAACAGGATCCAATATCAGTTATTCTTGAGCTAAAGTCACTGCAGACCTTTAACGTCCCCACTAAAATGGACTTAGCTCTCTCTTTTCTTCAGCTGCCACTATCACTAGCCAAGGACCGAGAACTTTCATTAATTCTCTATGTCTCTATGAACCAAGCTGACTTTATTCAAATGAACTTTCTCCTCAATGAATCGATTAATTTAGGTATCACTGTTTGTTATTGTTACTTTCAAATATACACAGTGAATTCTATTACCCAAAAGTTGGCTTAATGGGATCCATATTAATAAACAGATATAGTCAAGTTTCATGTGCAAATGACACTTGCATTGCCCATGTGATTCTGTTTAAGATATTAATTTACCAAACATGTCCTTTCTTTTTGTAGCTGGTGAAATGATAAACTTCAAAACCTAGTTTATAAATAAGACAGTCCCATATTATGAATTAGTGAAGTCCAAATTAATGAGGTTTAGTTTATCTATATTAACCCTAACTGCAATGATATATCACTTACCTGAAGGTTCCCTTCCTAGAAACCATAATTGTCTAGTACTCTTAGAGCTAAACTCTAAGAATTAACCTTTAAAAACCTGAGAACAGCCAAAAGAGATGATACAAAAGCTATACACCAATGCACTATACACTCATGCAGAGTACTTACAGAAAAACTCCTAAGGCTCTGAATTTTACTTTATACACAATTGTAACTTAGCTTGGTTTCTGAACCTAGGTTAGAATAGAAAATGTCAAAGGGCTACTGAAGGCAAAAACAATATTATCAGCAAGCAAAAACTTTAGAAAAAAGACAGGATACTTCTTTAAAAATAGACAACCAGGAGCCATTTGTTGGATGATTAAACAGTCTGATACACCCCAACGTAGCTCCTAAGGACATCCCTTATATCCAAGCCCAACTCAATGATTAGTGTCTATAAAAATGGCCTGGAATCAACCTGAAAAGGGCAAATTGTGTCAAGTTCACTTGGCATGGAAAGATAGGGATGGACAAAATAGGTGAAGGAGATTAAGAGATAAAAACTTCCAGCTTTAAAATAAACACATCATGGGGATGCTATGTACACATAGGGAAAGTAGTTGATAATATTGTAACAACCTTCTATGGTGATGGATGGTAACTGGTCTCATTGCGGTGATCATTTCATAATGTATAAAAATATCAAATCACTATGATGTACACCTGAAACTAATATGTGTTAATTATAAATCAATTTTTAAAATATAAAGACATCCATTTGAAACAATTACAATGAAAAAGACTTGGCCACTGCAAGTACACTTCTATTATTTGGGACATTCACTTGCAAACATGTCCTTGCCAGCCAATGCCAAACAGATCAGGTATTAAGGTATCTGCCAACCAAGGCATGTCACAGTAGGTTCTGCCAACCTGATTTCAATGAACAGATAAAGGTTTTTGATGAGCACATAGTGTATATGTAAATAAAGCAGATTCTGGTGAAATTTTTCTCTCCCCTTCCTGAGGTGGTACACATGTGAACATCACCAGTATAAATGGTGTCCCAGTTATTTACAAGTTTGAGTTAATGAGGTGGCTGTTTTGCTGCATGTATGTTGGTGGGGGCATGGCTGTTCTCCAAGGATGAGTCCTGAAGCTCCTGAGAGTTTATTAAGGCTGTACTTTAGACAGAAAGGATACTTGGGGCTGGCCATTTTGCTACACCACCTCCCAGGAGAAATGTGTTTCAGCAAGAAAGAAAGGTATTGGCAAGGAAAAGTTATTTTTCCAGGTTTCTAATGAAGTCAGGGAATTTCCTCTCACCTTGTTACCAATAATAAACATACCCTTTGGTGGGGAGGGGGAGAGTGCAAAATAATGGCATCCTAAGGAGCTGTTATTGCTTACTTTTAATAACTCCCCCAGAGCCCATCTCCCAGTGAAGTTCTTTGTAGTTAAAATGCCTCCTTTAACTAAGTCAGGTGTGACCAATTAAAACCACCAACTCTGCAGTGAATGCTACACTAACTACTTAATCCCAAGAGTCAGTGTGCAAAGGAAGGAAGGAAAATGACGAAACAAGCAGGCTATTGGCTATAAGAAAGGGAGGCACTTACAAACCTAGCTACAGGGAGTGCATAGGTTGCTTGTAAGTAACTGCACTGTGCATGTATCTACACAGCATGTCTTATGTGCATCTTGTATGGAGATATTTAAATGAAAAGATGATTTGTACGTATATATTTATGCACATACATATCTGTACACATATATGGATAATATGACTGTCTATGTAAATAGCATATTTACACTGGGGGCATTTAGTAGAGGGGTAAAGAGTTCACTACATTCCAACATCGCTCCTAACAACACCCTAAGTTCACCCCAGAATCAAATAATGAGTGCCCATGAAGATGGCTTGGAATCATCCAGAAAAAGTTGTATCAGGTTCATTTGGTATGAGAAGAGAGAAAGCTATCTGAGACAAATTTCAAAGGTTTTGTTATTTCAAGTGATGCTTCTGTTATTTGTGACATGCATGTATAAAGAGTACCTCCTTCCCAGCAGGTCAGTTGCAAACAGGTCAGGTGTTACAATTATCTGCCAACCAAAGTAAGTCATACTAGGTTCTGTCACTGTGGGTATGGGTCTGTGTATCAGCATTTTGTGTCTGTAGTGTGAGCATGTGTGTGTGTGTGCGTGTGTGTGTGTGTGTGTGTTTGTGTGTGCATGCTTGCTCAAGTTGGGCAGGTGGGAGGAGATGTACTTTTTTAATTAATTCAATCTGATGAGAACACATGGTCTCTGTTTGGCATCTTGCCTTGATGATCATTGTTCCTAGTTTCCCTTTCAGGTGCCCTATTTTACCTTTTTTCAATGGAGATGCCATGGGTCAAATTTGGCTCAGTTAAAGATTGCTCAGATTATCTGACCCTGCCCACCTGTTGAACCTAGCAATCCCATTGCCCCATCCTGTAGCCTCAGCTGCATCCTCTTGCCAAAGTTGCCACCTGTTCTTTGGCCCATTCTGGCCAGAGCTACTTCCTTGAAACTTACCTAATGACCCTACTTAGGCTAAGTTAAGCATTAGTCCTGGTAAAACTAGGGGCAGGAGTAAGGTGACAAGGTTGATTGCAGGGCTCTACATGGTGTGAACCAGGCTCCCTTGGGGACAGTAGGAACCTGGATGCATGAGAGGCTGTCTAAAGTGAGGACTAGTGATTTTGGGTAGGAGGGAGCACACAAGAAGCTTCCAGGATCCTTGATCTAAAGAGAAAACCAAGTGGAGAAGTGAAATGAGTGCCAAGTGTGGAGGGAGATAAATCATCAGTGAGAGGAAGGAAGAGGGGAGAAGAGTAAAAGCAAAATATGGAGTGTCCTGGAATATCATTCCAAAGAGAGCTAAGAAGTCCCAATGTTGTCCCTAGGAACACACCAGACAGCCATTTATTGAGAGACTACTATATGTCAAGCACTTGCCAGGCACTGGGTGTATCTCAGTAAATAGGACATAGTCCCATCCTGCATATTTGAGATCAAGAAGCAAGCTCTTTTTCATGTTTCTGTGTGACAAGTTCCACAATAGATGTAAGAAAAGGCTTTTTAGAAAAATGGAATTAGGCAAGTGAATAGTGGGGAGGGGAATAAACACTTAAAGGCCACCCTTTGGCTTCAGGATAAAGCCCAAATTCCTTGGCTTAGAATAGGCCCTTCATGAATTGGCTGCAGCTTCTCAGTTCTCAGTTGTCACCGCCATTGCCCACACAGTCTGCATCCAGCCATGTTGGATTACTTGCAGTAGTTTGGACATGTACACTCTCTTTTACTTCAAACCATCACAGAGATGATCACTGTACATAGAATGACTTTCCCAAGCCCCACCCATGCAATCCTACTTATTTATCTTGATTCAGTTCAAATAACAACTCCACTCGGAAGTCTTCTCTTAACCTGACCCACTCCGCCCTCAGATTGGTTTGGATGCCTGTATTAGTTTGCTAGGTCTGCCATAATAAAGTACCATAACTTGAGTGTGCTAAACAACAGAAAAACTTTTCTCGAAGTTATGGAGGCCAGAAGTCCAATATCATGGCAGCACTGATTCCTTCTGAGGGAAATGAGGAAGAATCTGTTCCATATCTCCCTCCTAGCTTCTGGTGGTTTGCTGGCAATCTTTGGTGCTCCTTGGCTTATAAACATATCATTCCGATCTCTGCCTTCATCCTCACGTGGTGATCTCCTTGTGTGTGTGTCTTTCTGTCTAAATTTCTCCTTTTTATAAGAGTGCCAGCCATATTGAATTAGGGCCCACTTGAATGACCTCACTTTAACTCCATTACCTCTGTAAAGATCCTATGTCCGAATGAGGTCACATTCTGAGATACTGGACATTAGGACTCCAACATATCTTTCTTTGAGGGACAAAATTTAACCCATAACAATGACTCTCCCTCCCCAGCACTGACATATGACCCTCTATTTATCATAGCATTAATCAATTTAATTATAATTTTCTGTTGACTTATCTGTATCTCACCAAACTGTGAGCTCCATGAGGGTACGAACCATACTTTATTCATTTTTTAAAACATTTTTTATTGAGTTATTCCAACCCTAGTACTTGAAACAGAACCAAGCACATGGTAAGTATTCAGTACATATTTGTCACAGTAATCACTTGTTACTTCTTTGATCAGAGGACCATAACTTCACATATGCTCTGGACCTTGGAACTTCCAGCCTTTGCAGGGACCATAAAATACTATATCCCTCTGGTTTCCTGCATCTTAAACTTCTCCCTTTCTAATAAATTCTTCTAGTAGTATTCAAATATTTTCTATCATTTCACATTATAAAAACAAACACCTTCCTTTAAGTTCCTTATTCGAGCTTTCACCAAATCAATTTCCTTTCAGAGCCAGGTTTCTCCAAAAAATTATCTACATGTAGTGTCTGCTTTCCTTCACCTTTTATTCATTTCTTTATCTCACTCCAGTATGGCTTCTGCACACATCACTCTACAAAAAGTTGTTTTAGTGAAGTCATCAATGTTCTCCAAGTTATCAGATACAGTGGACTCTTTTCTGTCCTTAGCTTACACCTCCTCTTAGCAGCCTTCAGCATAGTTTACCAGGCTTTCCCCCCATAAAACACTCTTCTCTCTACTTGCATGAACGTACACACTTATGGTTTTCCTGCTACCCGTCTATCCCCTCCTCATCCTTCTTCTACATGACCTTTAAATGATGGAATTCTCAGGGCTCCATTCTGGGATCTCTTCTCTCTCTAAACTGTTTCTCTACATGATTTACCCAATTTCCATGATTTTGAATGCCATCTACATGCTGATGGCATCTAAATTCATATATCTAGACCAGTATATTTAGCCACCTACTTAACATCCACTGCTATATCAGAATACTTTCACACAAGATTGATCTCATCATTTCTCTTCTCCCCCAAACCTGGTCCTATTCCAGGGTTCTTTCATCCTAGTGAGTAGCATAAGCATATTTTCAATTCACAAACCAGTAACCTAAAAGTTATTATTGATGCCTCCCTCTGTAATCTATCACTAGATCCTCTGATTTCTACCTCTGAATATATTGAGTTCAATTCATTTCTCCCCGTCTCTGCCACTACTCTCTTACTTCTCACCACCATCATTTCCCAGAAATAACATTGTAACACTATCCTAACTGGTTTCTCAATGTCTACTGGCCCTCTAGTCCCATTAAAAGTCATTTTCCACATAGCAGTGAAAGTGATCTTAAAACATAAAAAGGATCATGTCACTCTACTAAAAACCATTCAATGAGTTCCAATCTAACTTACAGAAAAATCCAGTAAGTACTTGTATTATATGGTTCCTGCCTACTTTCCTAGGTCCACCTATTATGCTCTCCCCTTTGATCGCTACATTATAACCACACTTGCCTTTCTTTGTTCCCAAAACATTCAAAGGTCTTTACTACTGCAGGACCCTGCTGCTATCTAGTATCTCTGTTGAAATCCTCCCCTTCCTTATCAGAGAAGTCTTCTCTGATATTTCAATCCAATTCAAACTATGTATCCTTATTAAACACCTTCCTAACAGCCTATGCTTTTCCTTTATAGCATTTATCACGGTATTAAATTATGAGGGGGCCATCAGTACATAGGAAGTACTTGAAGTCAATGAAATAATAAACTTGTAAGGGAAAAAGACATGTAACTATTCAGCTACCCACTTAGCTAGTAGTCATTTGCTGTCTCCTATGCCAAGAATAGTTCTAGGCACTGAAAATGCAGTGGTAATCCACCAGATAATGTGATTACTGCTTAAATCTAGGTCCACAATGAATCCCATGGAGATACAGGAGAGTATCACTTTACTCAATGTGTTGGATGAAAGAAAACAGTCAGGTAAGGTTTCCTGGTGAGGATGTTGATAAGTCCAAGAAAATATCATGGGGCATTAACCCGGAGAAAAACAAATATGGGCAGGAATTTTTAGGCAAAGGGAATGAGAAAGGATGCATGAGTGTGATATGGTAAATTGTGAGATGGAGTCTGGTGGGACATGAGATTGGGAAAGGAGGCAGAAGCAGGGTCATGGAAGACTTTGAATCCCATGCTGAGGAACTTGGGTTTTATCAGATATCAAGTGTCTACTGTGTGAAATGTGCTGTGCTGGGTACTTGGAGATATAGCTAGAAATGACCTTCTATCTTTGTCTTTGAGGATTTATAATATCACTGGAAGATAGGTCATATACATATAATGTGAAGATCAGTGCATGCTTACTTGTCAAATGAAGGGGAATAAAGTACTTTCCAGGGGACAAAATGACATAAGCAGGGCAGCAGGGAGAGTTCCAAGAGAAGGTGGAACTTGAGCTGGGTCTTAAAGGGGAAAAAGGGGTGGATTTAGCTAAGTAAGGGACATTCTGCACATTGTGCTTGTTCATATGTTTTACTAAAAGCTTTGTTATGTCTTTAAATTATGCTGTTTCATATTAATTATATATTTATTATTAAAATTAAGATAACTAAGAATATTGGGGTTTTATGTATAGAGATTCTCTTTATAGGCAGTGCTTTCAAGAACTAAATAGTCTATAAACAATGTAAAAATAAAAATTCTGAGCAATTTGAACACCAAGACCATATTTTTTAGATCAAAAGCTGTGTCTACATTGTTCACTCTTCTATTCCTATCACCTAGCCCAATGCTTGGATAATATTAGGCTCTCAGTAAATATTATTGATTGAATAATTGAATACATGTATTGTCTCCATTATCAGAACAGAATTTTTTTGCTTTTCTTTCTTGAAATGTAGCTTGAATACACAAGTTGATAATGTTAGGTAGCTGGTAGCAGATATAAAAATAAGAAACAAAAACACAAGTGAGGCCATCAAGGCTAACTCAAGTACACAGCAGAAGGAGGATCTGAGAGGGGAGCATAAAGAGATGAAAACACAGTGGGTAGCTATAAATGCTAGAGAAAATTCAACTTAGAAAAGAGTGCCTTGAGGCAATCTACATGTCTAACAAATTGCTATAAGTGCTTAATTCGTATTTGTCCACAACTAGTCTTCTAATGAGTTTCTGTATATTTTATTAGATTCCACTTTTATCTTTCTTAATCCTAAGCCAAGTAGAGGTACAGTATTATTATTATCCATTTCACATAGCTTCACAGCCAGAACTCTAGTGTGAGTACTAAGCAGATAAATATGGTCCCTTCATTTAGGGAGCTGAGCTTCCCTATTCTAATGAGGGTAGCACAGTTATTACTCCTCCCCCAACCCCAGGATCTCCCATTCTGATTTATAAAACACACACACACACACACACACACACACACACACATACAGGAAACTGAACACAACTAAAGCACACTTGCTAATCCTTACCTCTAAGATTGAGCTTTTTGAGGGATTATATGCAGCAATTATTTATTTTCTATCCCAGAATGGCTACCCTCTTATCAACTAGGAAGTGCTCCTCCCTTCTAGATGTATAAATATGCTCAGGAAAACTAAATCATTTCAAGGAGACCAAGACAAATCTACTAACTCTTCTCCTAAATCAGTTAAGTGGAATAATTTGGGGATTAACCAATATTTCAGGTTATAAAGATCATAATCTAATCAGACTGAGAGTTCCCTGAGGATGGGGAGAGTGCCTTGACCTTCAGTCTTCCATCATTTCTGTTGACTGAATGAAGCTCATCATTGTAAGATCAAACCCTCAGCTTCTTCAAGGCCTCCTTGACATCGTTGTTTCTGAGGCTGTAGATAAGGGGGCTACACATGGGGGTGAGAACAGTATAGAGCAAGGAGAAGGTTTTGTTAAGAACTGGCACCTGGCCAGCAAAAGGCAGAGCATAGACTAGGATCAAGGTCCCGTAAAACAAGTTTACAACCACTAGATGAGAGGAACAAGTGGAGAATGCCTTCTGCTTATCAGTCATGGAAGATACATACAAGACTGTGGAAAGAATCTTCCAGTAGGAGACTAGGGTTAGTCCAAAGAGGGATGATGTCACCAGTGCTGTTAGACTCATACAGACCAGGCTGACTAGCTGGGGATCTGAGCAGGAGAGCTTCCACAGAGGCTTCAAGTTACAGAAGAAATGGTCAATCTTGTTGCCACTACAGAAGGTCAAGCTAGATACCATAGCAGCCTGGAATGCAGCTGTCACTGTGAAGTCACTAACCCATGAGCCAATTACTAGCCCTACATATATGGTTCCATTCAATAGGGTTGGACAGAGCAAGGGCCAGCAGATAGCCAGGTATCGGTCATATGACGTCATTGCCAGAAGATAACATTCAGTGCTGCCCAGGGCCCCAAAGAAATAGAGCTGAATAATACAACCTATGATGGAGATCATTCTGTTCTGTATCAACAAGTCTATAAGCAACCTGAGCATGATATTGGATGCATAACAGACCTCTAGGCATGAGAAGTTTGCCAGAAAGAAGTACATTGGCGTCTGGAGCCCCCGTTTAGTGCTCACCAGGACCACACAGAAGAGATCACAGAAATGGTGGCTAAGTAGACAATGCCAAACACCAAGAAGAGCAAGAGACCCAATTCCTTGAGGTCTCCAAACCCTGGTATGATAAATTCAGTCACTATTATAGTGGTATTTCCTGGCCTCACAGAAGTTCCTAGGGATATGTCAGTTCCTCCATACTGTTTTTTCAGACTGCTCTACCATTTATTTCCTACATAGTACAATTCTATCAGCGGTTGGAGTTCTGCACTGATTAGGGCATTTCTTGAGGATTGGCCCTCATTGTAGCTAGTTAATTTTACCTTCAGAAAAACTTTTATGGAAATCAGCTGAACCTGTAATCTGTTCAGGGGATGGAATAAGAATGAGAAGACTAAATGGGAGAAGGAATGGTTCAGTGAAAATCTATCCCCATCCTTAAGGAAATGATCCAGAGTACAATTGTATAAGACCTTCAGATTCACATTGAACAGAGATATGGAGAGCCCACACTTGGCATCCTTTATGTCATTTTGGACAGAATAAATTCCCAAGGAAAATTCCTACTAAATGTTGACAATTCAAAGAAATGGCGGGCCAGATAGAAAATCATATTCATGATCTTTATCAGAGCATGAAATGGAAGGTGAAATGCCATGACTGAAGCAGAGAACCATTCCATTGATGTTACTGGGCCATCCATGCTTGTTGGCAGTGACATTTCTGTGATAGCAGAACAGTAATTGCTGGAGAGAGAGTAGATTTTGGAAAACCAGGTACATTCTATAACAAATTAAGGATTTCTTGTTTTTAAAGCTTGCCCCATAAAAGGCTGGATTTTAGAATTCTGAGGGGAGAAAGCCCAGCAGTTGACATCTGAAACTGCTGGTTAGATTCATATGCACATATTTGAACACACAGAGACACACACATACACACACACACACACACACACACACACACACACACACACACACATCTGGATCTACTCAGTCAGGTATAGATAGTCACACGTGCTATTATCTTTGCCATCACTTTTCAATTTCATTTTCCAAGAATAGTATTATAGAAGTGAAATATTTGCTGCATGGAATGTTGCTGTAAATCAGAAATACTGACATTAGGGAGGTAGTGGCCATGGATTAGATCACAAGGTCTGAATAACCAGGCTTTTCATATACATTATGGGCAGTAGAAGAGAAACTAACATGTTCTCTTATTTAATTATTTTATTGCTTTGTTTTGTGAGGCAGTGTAGTATAGTAATTAAACACATGAACTCCAGTGCTACACTGCCAAGGATCAACTCTCAGCCTCTCCATTTCCTGGCTGTGTGACCCTGGGTAAGTTATTGAGCTTTCTGGGCCTCAGTTTTCTCATCTGAATAAATGAAGAAAATAGTAGCTTCACACAGTGTTGTTCTGAAGAGTAAGTACACGTAAAGTAATTAAAATAATGCTTGACACATAGCACTAAATAAACATTAAAGATTTATCTTTACAAAATAATTTTTTATAAAAACAGCCCCACAGAAGCATTAATCAACATTACTAATCACTATACTTAAATAAGATGATGCTACACAAATGCACAAGAGGAAAATTGTACATCTCTCATTACTTATTAACAATTACCTACCACTACTTAATTTCACCTCATAATTTAAGTTAAAGGTAATTTAAGATCACACTAGTGTCCATCTATAGAGTTATAAAAGGATTAGATGAGATCATGAATATAAAGTTCCTGCCCCATAGAAAATGCTCAATAAATCATGGCTAATAACAGTACTAACAAAAAAATTGCCTAAACTCATCAAACAAGTGAGAGCTGAGATGCAGACACAGTTCTGTGTGACTCCAACATTCATGATCTTTCCACCACACAAATGGACTCACTGCCTGCTATTATTTATACATATGTGTTCATCTTTGTCTTATGTGCAAGGAGTTTTTAGAATTCTATCTAAAAGGATTAAAGACAAATTTATGATCTTATACCTTTAAGCTAGCCTTCTTCCTACATATCTACTTTGTGCCAGGTATCCACCACACATGAGCCATGGGCACACACACTGTTCTCTCAGTCCCTTAGGCTCCGGTTCCTGCCCAGCTTCTGACCCTTGATTCTGCCTCCTCTGAGAAGGAACTTGAAATTTTTATTAGGTACTCTCAGCCCAGATTCCTGACTCCTCCTCAGGAGCTATGGCTCAGAGTTATTCTCCTTGGTTTCCCCAATATTGAGAACAACCTTAACCATTTCTTTTAAAAATGAATCCCTATCCCAACTCTGTCACTATCTTTCTTTCTTGATTTATTTTTATTTATGGCACCTATCATCTCTAACATACAATGTGTTTTACTTAATTCCTTTCTAATAGTCTGTCTCCTTTATTATATTTTTCACAAGAGCATAGATTTCCTTTCTCTTATTCGCTACTCAAACTCCATCACCTAAAACACTGCCTGATGCAGAGTAGACACAATAAATATTTGCTGAATGAATGTGTGAGGCAGTATGCTACAGTGAATATTTTTGCCTTTGGAGCCAAACAGAGCCATGTTCAGATCTTAGTTCTGCCACTTACCAGTATGTCACCTTGGGCCATTCACTTGAACTCTATGTGCTTTCCTTTCCTCACCCATTAAATAAAAATTTAACAGAGCCTATTGGATTCCAAATATCCATTCTCTCCTTCCTCTAGAGCAGGGGTTGGCAAACTTTTTTCTTAAAGGCCAGAGTTTTTAGGCTTTGCAGAACATCCAGGCTTTGTTACAGCTACTGAGCAATGCCATTGTAGCAAGAAAGCAGCATAGATACTGTACAAATAAATGGGAGTAACTGTATTCCAATAAAACTTAATTTATCAAAAAAAAATCTTTAAACCTCAGGCTGTAGTTTGCTGCCTAGCTAAAATCCACATTTCCTTTGCAACCGGGTCAGGTCAACTGGGTGTGAATGGAATGATGTGTACAATTTTAGATTGTGTCCCTAAAAGAAAAGTACATATCCTTACCTTCCCCTTTTCACCATTCTCAATGGCTGGAATACAGACCTGAGAGCAAAATCAGCAGCTGCCACCTAGGACCATGAGATAGAATCTGGGTATTGAAAATAACACAGCAACAGCACAGAAGCAGCCTGGATCCTCAATGTGGTATGCCAAAGTAACCTTAAACTGCCTGCTTGGCTTTCTTGTGGAGGTAAACACATTTCTATTTTGTCTAAGGCCCTGAAGGTTTTAGTCTTTTGATTATAACTATCTCCTGGGTTTTTGTGATTAGTCAACAAGACAATCCATAGACAACACTTAGCACAGTGGCTGGCAAAAAAAAAAAAATGGTGACTCATGATTTCTGACATTTGTGAGTTCATTCCTCATCTCCATTCTTCCCTTTCTCTGTCATCTTTAAGTATTTTATCCTAATCTAATTTTGGTTCCCTCGAGACCCAATGTTTTGTCAGTCCCAACTACTTTTGCTATGGATTCAACAATTCCCTGTTTCCATGGGCACAGAACTTCCTCACTCATGCAGGAAGGAAATTAAAGCACAAGCAATCAGATTTTGCTGTTTTCCTGGATAAAGCACAAATAACACATTTGACTTATTTGGGCTTTGTTCATATTCTTAACAAACTAGATAATCAATCTTCAAGCTGGGGTATGCAGAGCCCAAGATCGATGGTGCTCAAGTGTGGGAGATTTGCACACACTCCTTCCCCCAGACATTTGGCAATATCTGCAGATGTTTCTGGTTGTCACAACTGGAGAGGTGGGCTACTACTGGCATGTAGTGGATAGAGGCCAGGGATGCTCCTAATCACCCTATAATGCACAGGACTGTCCCCTACAACGAAGAATTATCTGACCCCAAATGTTACTGGTACTGTTGTTGAGGAACCCTGCCCTAAATGTACACAATGACTTTGGAAGGAGGTATTCAGAGAGGGAGAACTTTAAGAGAATTAATTTATAATTTATACATGGACTATTCTCTAAAACTGATCTACTGTGAATGTGCCTGAGGTTGAAGATCATTCTGGTCCTCCTTTCTCACTTCTCTTTTCACAATTACCCTTCTCTCACTTTACAAGAGAAAAGTCTACTCATTAGGCATCTTGAGTCTTACCATTGTTGCAGTCACTTCTGTGAGATCCCAGAGTACAGCAGAGCAGAGTGGATAATATCTTGAAGTTGCAGCATAGTCGCAGGTTCTAATTAATTCTCTGTCACTCACTAACTCTGTAACTTATTTGCTTGTTTATTTTAACACTTTTCAGACTTCTGGTCTCAGCGCTTTTTAAAAAAATTCAGCGCTTTTTAAAAAAATTTTTAAAAATTTCATTTGTTAAGATGTATAATAGTATGATTGAGAGAAGACTTTCAAGTATAAAAAAATAGGACATTAGGATAAACTTACATGTAAGTGAATGGAAATGTGAGTTCAAGAAGAAAAGGTAATGGTGTCAAATGTCTGACGGTTAGAGAACTTATCCATTTATATTTTAATGGGTGACAGTGGATATCAAAATACTACAGTATTTAGAATCCATTGAAGAAGTTAAAAGAGTGATGCAAGAGTTTAATTTTAAGCTGTCAATATTTACAAGGTGATAGAAATTATGCAGTGTTTGCATCTATTTGAACTTACGATGAAAAATTTTGAGATGTCAATTTGAAAATGTGCAAGGGGACAGGGTACTGCACAAAATTTAAAGAGCTAGATTACTGCTGAATCCCCTCTGTGTCCTTTCTTGCTTGATGAAAAAACAGAAAGAGGAAAAAAAAAAACAGTCACATAGAGATGTGATTAAAATGCAGCAGCAAATCCTACTGCACAAGACCGGTTTTCTCCGGTCCACACTCACCCTGCCAGCTAGCTTCCAAGTGTTTTTTCTCTTGTTCAAGAAGTTCTTCATGCTCCCCCAGCCTTCCTTTCAAACCAATACCTATTTTCCCCTTTTTATCAAATAATGGCTCTCTTAGTCATCGCTGCAGGTCTCCTGGACTCTTACAACCTGCCTATGACTCAACATGCTTTTAGCAAGTGGGCCTTCAGATACAATCCATGATTATCATACAGAACTTTGAAAAACATATTAAAAGAAAAGGAAAAGTTTTAAACAGTGCAATAGGGTGGTCCTCAAATCCACATTCACACACACATACAAGCTGCACTCACAGAGTTTTCTTCCCCATGCCAAGAAGACTACTGGGAAAATGGACAAGATAACCAAATGAATTAACTCAGTTGTTTGTTTTTATGCAGGAAACGGCAAAATATGGCTCTTTGGGGGATTGCAACCTTTATCGTTTCAGGCAAATTGTGAAACCGGTGTGTGTTCACAGGCTCAGGAAAGTAATTTCACATGCACACATAAGCACATATCCGCACACTGGGGATGGTGTGATTGTAGCTGTAGTGTGCAAGAAAGGGTGTCCTTTTTTCCATCCACCAGCCCAGACCTACATTTGCGCATTGAAATCAAAGAACACAACCTTAAAATAGAAATGGCAATAAATAAAATAGTTCATTTTCATCCAGATTGGTTTGCAGAGCATAGTTCTACACTGGACTCTGGCCTGGTAAATGTCTCTTGCCTCACTGGCAGTCTGAGCTGTTTGATTCTTCCCTGTTTGAAGACAGCTTCTTTACACTCTGAAAAGAGCCAAGGGAAAAAAAATCCTTCCTTATGCACTCACTCAAGACCAATCAACAGGTATGGATTTCATTTCCAGGTTATCCTATACTAGCTATGTGACCTTGAGTAATAGTCTTAACATCTCTGTGCTTCAGTGTTTTCATCTGTAAAATGGGAACAATGCTGTACGCCCTGACTGATTTATACATTGAGTGATGGGGATTAAATGAGACACATTGTTTTTAACAATTATTTAGAAGTACTATATATAAAATACATTAGAAAAACAATTATTAATATTATAATAATTCATTGTTATTAGTAGCTCCCAAGACCATATATTCCGCAGTTGATAAGCTGTAGCTATTAGAAACAAACCAAAATCAGAATCTCTTTAAATTCATTCCTGGTCTGCTCGCTGATTCTGTACAACATAGATCTAATCCTTTTTCTAATGCAATAAATACTATCTTGATCTTTATCTTGATCATCAGATAATTGAAGAGAGATACTGTGGTCCCATTCTACTCCTACACCTAGGTTTTCTTTGCTCTGGGATAAAAGAAAGCTAATCTAATCAATTGAGAAGATTTTAAAGAAGAGGAAAAGTACAATATCTGTGAATGCATGCTGCTGTTCTCAACGTTATTGTTTAATTGACTGATGGCTTCGGAGGTTGTTAACACATGGAAATGATGTTTGTTGAGTCTGGAAAAGTGAAAGAAGATGTTTCAGTTTGCTCTTTTATTCTCAATACTAGTCATGGTTTAGTACTCTTTTGATGTACTCATGAATAAGTGGATGAAAATCTGTCATAGATTTTTTTTCCTAAGCATGATGGCCTGGAACTCCCAAGTCCTGTTGCATGGCTCCAGCATGATTGAACCCCAGGATCCTGAACCTTGATTCCAGCCCACATTCACAGAGCACCTGGCTTTGCCCCTCTACTCTTCTAAGAGGGTATTTCACAAACTTTGGGAAACTGATGGCACATGGGGCCATCTGGGGCCAGTGTCAGTAACTGATAACAAGTTAAATCATTTTTTTTCTTTTCCAAGGGGCAAGTGGGGACACAGCAACCTGGTCCTAAGTTCTCTTTTAGACAAAGCAAGTGGGTTAACTATCTTATTTGCTTATTAGGTATTAATGCTGCAGCCTCAACTTCAGAGCAGATGACTTAAAAAAAAAAATAGACTGAGCCCTTCAAAGCCAAAGAAAGAAAACTTCTGTGGGACCAACTGGAAAGAAGAATTTTGTGTGTTTGTTTATTTTCTTTGTTTTTTGTTTGTTTGTTTTGTCTGGTGTTTGTTTACTTAGTGTGTTTTAATCATACACACCTCACCCCTTCTCTATAATTTGGGTGAGCATAGCAAGCAGGAAATTTCTTGAGCTGCTTAAGTTATGAAGCTATGTCAAAGGCAAAAAGTCAGCACCTTTCATCCCACCCCTAGTCCTTGCTCTCTGCTTCCTCAACCTGATCAGCTCCATAGATGAAGGGTATTAAGAGGTACAAACATCCAGTTATGTAATAAATAAGTCACAGAGTTGTAATATACAGCATAAAGAAATTTGTCAACAATATTGTAATAACTTTTTATGGGGACAAGTATTACTAGACTTATCCTGGTGATCATTTTGTAATGTATACAAATATCAAATCATTATGTAGTACATCTGAAACTAATGTAACATTGTACATCAACTATTTTTCAACTTAAACAATCCTCCTTTTGCCTAAGATCTTAAATACTACAAGTTAAAGTAAACAAAGAAAAATCACATTAGGAATTGTATATAACACAAAACTCAAACATGACTGTGGAGCTAGCTTTCTCTAAGCTTCAGGTCCTGTACGTCCCAGAACATTATAAATTGTAAATTCCATGAGAGTAGGAGCAGCGTCTGTCTTAAGTATGCTGTACCTCAATCTCTAGCACTATGCCTAGGCTTTTAGTATACACTCAGTAAATATTTTGGGAAGGAATAGTATGAAGAATGTAAGGAAAAGAAGGACAGAAGGAAGTTCTAAGAAAAATACCTAAAGAAGGAATGGTGCTTGAATAAGGCACCATACCAGTGGGACCATAAGAGCCCACTGGTATCCACCCTTTGCATTCATACAGGAGACTATCTGAACCATTCATCACTCCATTTTTAAGAATTCATTGGACAAAATCTCCATAGCTCTCTTTGCCTCCCATTTTTATTGCCAATAAAGTCATGCTTACACATTGGTCTGTAACTTACTGAAAATTTCCGGACTACCCATGCAGGTTCACTATTCCCACTTGAGCTATCAACGTGCTACTTAGGAAATTTACCTGTATTGATTTAGTCTCCAGAGCAGCCAAACAACTGGTCAATTTTCAAAAGAAAAAGAATTTAATCAACTAAGTTGTATTCCCTTTTCCTTACTTTGTTGAATATACATGGCACCTAGGTAAGTCTACATAATGAGCTGTCTGGTTTATTTAGAGACAGAGAAAAGACTCTAGTAAAATTCTGATTAGCTAAGACTCAACAGAACTAGGAAAGATGAATAAACTTTGATATTAAGGGAAAGAGAAAAATTAAAATAAAAGCAATCACAGTTAAAATTACAAAAAATATTAAGGCCTCTCCTGCATTCAAATTACATTCAGTTCAGTTTCCTATACCTTCTATAGCTGAAGCTTTGGACAATGGTAACAAAGGGTATGAATGATCCTCCTATGGCCTTGCAAGAGTCTCAGTGTATCAGGTTTCAATGATGATCCCAGATATTTCATAATAATTCAAGCAATGTGGACCCAGGCCCCTTGGAAAGGTTTGAAAAATGGTGTTTGAAATTAAGAAAGTTCTCAGCCCACCCTTTAGATATCTGGAATTATTTATGGACAGAATACCCAATTCTTTAACCATCCTGCAATAGTTTTGTCACATCATTATCATTGTAGTGGTAGAGTATAGTGGTAGTGATCATAGCAGTGACATCTATTGAGCATTTACTACGTGGTGAACTCTATGCTAAAGCTTTTAGATGGATTAATTTATTTATTCATAAATAATTTTTTTAATCTTCAGAACAACCCTATCAGATAAATATTAATATTATATTTACTTTGCAGATGACAAAACTAAGGAAAAAAGATGTTAAGCATCTTTCCTATGGTTACTAACAGGGAAATTCAGATTTAATTTTGGCATGAAGCTCTCTGCCCCAACCACAAATACAACCCACCCTTTGGCCCTCTCCAAATCATACTCTCATACTCTAACATACAAATTAATAGTGATTAGATGATAAGTTTGAAACCGGAGAAAATACCAGGTTAAAGTCAGAGGACCTTAACCCCAAATAATACCCATTTCTATAAATATAGATAAAAACTTTCTCCTCATAGTGAGTAAAGAATAGTGTTTTTAGATGCTAAGGAAAGCATGACATTAATATGTAAAACCATAATTTATATGAAAATGATTTTCTAATGATTGTTACATTTTGAAATATCAAATTAATCTATTCATAATTCATCATAATAAGGAAGAATTAGGCAAGCACTTTATATCTATTAACTCTGTGAACTTTTGTCATCCTATTAAAATCATTACAATTCTGATTATAGGCCAGGTGTACAGACTGCCTTCTAAATTGATAGCAATATAAGATTAGCACCTCATTCTTTAAAATATTCACATAGTTTATGCAAAAGCACGATTGTTGGCTGGATAATAATTGGCTTAATTAAGGAAAAGGAGGCAAAGGAAACAAACATTTACTGACCACCTGCATTATATTGTACTAGGTGCTTCCACATACATTATCTTGTTATGGTGATAATATATATCTCACATAGTTGTTCTGAAGATTAAATGAGCCCACATAGATGAAAGTGCCCAGGGGAGGCAGAGAAAGAGACCTAACATTATAGATCACATACCATACTCCAGGTCCTGTGATGTGTGCTATCATATTATTTATTTTAATCTTCACAACAGCCCTGCACACTTGGTGTTGCTACCTAGATTTTATGCATGACAATGCTAAGTCTCAGACAAATTTTTAACTACTAAGGTCAACCAGATAGTAGATGATTGAGTTAGGAGTGTAGACCCTGAATTGACTGAATTAAACATCCATGATCTTGCTGCTTAAGGTATAGCAAAAGCCTTTTTAACAACACTTTATCATAGGGAGGGAGGGAAAGAAAAATATCAGTATCTGTTCATTCATTCAACAAATACATCTTCAGCACATACTGTGTGCCAGGCACTGAGCTAAATTCTTTCCATAAATTATCTCAGTAAATCTTCACAACACACCTAGGAGTCAGGTACCAGGATTACTTTAATTTTATAAGTAAGGAAAACAGGGCTCAAGGAAGTTAAATTGACTTGCTTAGCATCATAGAATTAGAACATGGCAGAATCTGGATCCAAAATTAAGTTGTTTGTCTTCAAAGCCTGTACTCATTTCAGAATATTGTGAAACTTTTCTAAGGTAAATTATTCAAAGAAAAGTATTTCGAATCATCTCAAACACCATTAGGAAGATCAGTTTGATAGCCCCCAGTCCAATGGCTCTATTACATGGACTGAGATCTGTAGGTTAGGAGAGAGGGACAGAGACAGAGAAAAAGAGAGAGAAACAGAGAGAGAAGTATTCAATCATGTTGGTCACCTTAGAGATGGAAGGGGCCATAAGAAACCATCAGGTCTAGCCATCTGCTTTGTGAAAAAGCATTTCTGAACTACCTGCCTATTCTCATACTAAAGATTTATTGATGCCATCCTAAACCCAGGAGTGTTCTGTACACACTGTTGGCATCAGACCAAAGCATGACATGCCCCATGCAAATCCATCTCCACCACCAGTTGTAGAATGTCATGGCTCCTTCTACTAAATAAAGAGCAACACAGGAAAGGCTGCTACAGAGTGAATGGACTTAATGGATTTCATAAGAAGACTATTTTCAAGTCATAAAGTTGCCCCCAAAACCAGTCTTCTGTCATTCACCTCAGCAACATCCCTTTTAACTCTACAATATGTAGGCCAATGACCGTACTTCTGGGTAGGCAAGACTCAGCCTCCTTCTTCCTTCCCTAGGGTCAGTGGTCATTCTCATCTCTGGTTGTAGCTACTCCCATAGCCTCCACTCTTATAACAGTTCTCAGTATTCTACCAGCCAAGGATATGATTTTCTGGATTAAATCCTGAGCAAACAAACTTGCCTTTTCTTTTATTTAAAGGTACCTGTCTTGGCTATTCCCCACAAGGCTTTCTTCCCATACCTGTATCAGGGGAACAGAAATGGAAGTCAGAGACTCCAGGGAATCCCTGCCAGGTAACTTGAAGACTTCCCTATGAGATAGTTGGCCCAGAATGAAATTCTGATGTTAATAAGGCCTAGATGGAGTGTTCAAGCTCTGTGGAATCAATTATAATCCTGCACAGTGAGTCTGTGCCATAGCTGAAAACTTTGAGTTGCCACCTCCCAAATGCAGACCCTGGATCACAATGAGGAACAGGGTCAGAGAGTAGAAGGCCTCCAAGCAAACTCTTCAAATTGCATGTGCTAATGGAGCAGGTAAACAAGGGAAATAACTGCAGACTTCACAATTCAGAGGCAGTATAATGTTACAGGATATACAAGGCCTTTGGAGCTAGAAATCTGGGTGACTTGGGGCAGTTACTTAATCTCTCTGAGTTTCTGTGTCTTCATTTTAAACAGTGGTGAGCTGGGTAGAGAGGAGCTGAAGTAGGAGGGAGGACATCACATTTACTGAGTGCATACTTTATGCAGGCATTGTACTCAATACTTTACAGATACACTCACTTCACCGGCCCAAAATTTCTTCACGTTATGAATTATTATTGAAATAATGTACAATATAAGAGAGTGCCTAGCTCATAGTACACTTAATATATGTCAGCTCCTTTCCTTTTCAAATCTATAGGGAAATGACAAGAATTCCAGTTCTCAGAAAATACATCTATTCAGTGTTCTCCCTAGTGCTTTTGAAGTTTTCAGTTTACAGTTTGAAGAGGCCTCAAAGAAATCATTTCTAGAAGTAATCATAGAATGTTAGAGTGGATGGGATCTTAAAGATTGTTGATGTCCGAGTCCTCAATGGATAGGAGAGGGAGATATTTATTTGTTACTGGTTCTGCAGCAAGGGCTACACCAGAACCAAGGTGTCCTCCCTCCCAAGTTTGTGTGCTCCAATGACTCTTAAGGGCTGGCTCAGAAAAAGCCACTCTTAACTTTGCATTAGCAGAGGTGAAAGGCAGCATTCAGACTCAGGGTGGCTGCAGGACATAGAAGCTTCTTGGGGTTCAAGAGTTGCTGCTCCAAAGGAGTTTCAGGGAATGGCTTTGGGGCATGGGAGGCAGGGAAAAGATACAAGGATTCACCACGTTGGGGTAGCCACTTTGGAAACAAAGGCGGAAACAAAGGCAGAAACAAAAGCAGAACCATGATTTCTTAATAGCCCCATCTTTGGAGTTTAGGGAAATTCACAGGGTTCCACTTTCTTTGTTGGGTCTTGGAGTCCACTGCCCTCTCCCATGAGCTAGTTTGCACTTCCCACCACAGGTCACTCTCAGCCATTGTCTTCTGAAGACCCTTGTCAAAACGAATATGCTGGCAAGAAGAATTCTGTTCCCAAACCTGGAGCTATGCATGGAAAGTACTCTAGAAATATCTACTGAATGAATTAATCAATTAATCAAGGCCTGCTTAGGGAGATCTTTCTGCTCTCTCACTGGAACATAGGAATAGGGCTGAATTTCTTAAGCAGCCTATAGGCATTGTTGGTTAGTTCTGTTTCTCACCTCCTAGCCTAGAGCTGGAGAATGGGCCTTCTCTTGTGGAAGCAAAGCTTTTCCCCAAAAGCAAAAAAAGGCCCAGTCTCTGTGACTCATCCTGAAATTTTCCAAAAAGAATGGTAAGGAGAACGCAAGGCAGACAAACATAAAAGAACTGAGGCCAGAACTACAATTCCTCAATAATCTAAGGGGGGTAGAAATGGAGAGCAGAACCCCCTGTTATGATGACACCTCATCTGCTACTCACTTAAAGGAAAGATGTGAAATTATTCCATTCATTCTTCATGAGAATGCTACCCTTTGTAGAGAAATGGCCTGAGTAGCAGTGAGAGCAATCAGAGGGCTACATGGGCTGTGAGGGTAGGGATGGGGAGGAAGCATTGATCAAAGGAATTGTCTTGAAGTGGTAGAGCAAATTCTAGTCTAGTCTATAACCTCCTCAAAATGAACAATTAACCCTTTTTGCTCACAAGCTTACTCTATAAAATAAAGAGTCCATAGATTACCAAAGTCTTAAAATAATCCCAGAATCCTGGACATGTACATATACATGTACATGAACTAAAATGTTCACAGGATACACAGGCAGATTCAAACACATACAAAATGTAACAAAAGCAACCAGGTCAACACATACTATCACTCGGATATAAATCCATATACATGAACATATAAAAACAAAGAAATGACACCACATATACAAGCACACACACACTCTTCCAGACACAGATTAGCCACAGTTTCTGGGCTAATTGGACAAACTGAATACTCCCAAAATGATAGCTTGCTACTACTCCCAACTCTTTCTCTATCTGCCCCAGCATTTGAAGTTTTCCCTAACTTTTTTTTAAAAGTTGTTTTTAAAAGTTGTAACAACTCCCAGCAGCTAGTACTTGAGGACTTCTAGAGTTTTTACTTGAAGGATGACTTTCTCTTGAATAAAGTGAAACTCAGAGATGGAAATAAGATAATACTTTCACAAGCCCAATTTTTTTCTCCATTATATTATTAAATGGGAAATCATCTTCCGTAAACTACACCTCCCTGTCCACAGGATATGTTGGCGGATCCAAATTTTTGCAAACCATGTTTCACTTTTGCTTAGACATTTTCCGAATTCTTGCTCCAGTCCTGCTCCTACTGAAGCAACTTCACATCCAGGTTCCCTTGAGTAGCACTAGATTTGAGACAGATACTAAGGAAAGAACAGAAACTTGAGACCCTAAATCATATGTCTGTGACCACTGTCTTAAGTCCCTTTTTGGGTAAGAATTGAGTTGGTAGCAACTTGATTAATTATGATTTTGCTAAGAGTGAGAAAACAGGGAACTTCTTTGCTTCACCCTCTGGATCACTATAATTACAAACCCACACCTTTTTGTGCAGCTCTTTATAGTTTACTATGTGCTGCTGTTCCTTTGTTGTTCTTTTACTCCTCTGTTCCTATTGTTCCTTTGTTGGTCCATGAGATAGCTCTCTGAAGTTATTCATGCAAGTTTGATGACTCTATCCATTTTACTGATAAAGAAACTGAGGTCCAAGAAGGTGTGATGACATGCCTAAGATCCACAAAGCTAAGTAGTGTCAGAGCTAGGTCTTGAACCTGATTTTTATGACTCTGCTGCCAATATCTTTAAAATTATACTACTTCATTCCTTGTTGTCTACCCAATGCCACTTCCCCCACCCCACAACACACATACACACACACACACAAACACACACACACACAGAGTAAGGCTATATTCTAGTTTCACCCTTTCCAGACAACACCCTAGTCTTTTGCCTTCTCTTGTTCCCAGCCAACTTAACCTATTTTACATCTCTTCACCCTGGACCATCTTCTCTATGCCTAAGTAGACAATATTATCTCATTTAATCTTTAGGAAGAGTTAAGTAATTTGCCCAAAGTCACACAACCAATAAATTATGGAGTCAAGAATGCAATTCAGTGGGCTTCAGTACTTATGTATTTTTATGTATTTTTTGTAACATTATACTGCCTTTCAGAGTTCATTTGCTAAACTAATCTGCTAATGGGCTAATATCATACAAAGACCAATCAAAAGGATGCTATAATAGCTGCATTTGTTTTATTATTGCAGTCAGTGTGACACAAGAGTGGTTTAATACATTTTTTTCTAACTAAATTCTATTGCCATGGCATTGGATGCCTACTGTATATCTGGCTAGACCCTATGACACCATTAGGGAACAATATAACACAGTGTAGTAAAGTACTAAGTAGTACACGTTTAAAGGTCCACTTGTAAATTGGAGGCAAAAATAGATTAAAAATAAGCTATAAAGGAGATCAACAAAGAAGTAGTTAAAATTGGCTGGAATTATTAAGAAGGAAGTAAAAGTTGAATTTGTCTAGGGAGGATTTGAGAACTTATAGGAAAGAAAAAAGCGCTTTCCATACAAAAGGGACAGGATAAGCAAAGACACAAAGACAGCTTTGAATATTCCATGTATGGGAACAATGAATAGACTGGCTTCATTTCCATATAAGATATACAGGCTGGGGAGGAGTTCAAAATAGTATGTTGTGTGGAATAGCTGGCTGTCCAACACAAGGGAAGTTCACATTCACACATATACTGTTGTTCATACACTTACATTGGATATTCACAAAAAGGATGGGAGAAAGACTTCCCTGCAAGCTTTCTCAGACTCTTCTCTCCTATTAAGCAAAAGCCTTAAGATGCTAGGCATAAGGCAGAAAATTCTCTCACATCCATGGCACAGGCAAAGATCTATTGCTTTGAGGGTTGGCGGAGGGAGAGTTGAAGGCAAACTTGTCTGTCTCTAAGGAAAGCATAAGGAATCTTTTACCCAGAACTCAAGAAAAATCCTTTGCCCCCAGGGGAAGAATATAAGCAAATCCCTCTACTTCTGGAACAGAAGCAGGAACCTTTCTTGGATCCAGGATCCTACAAACATAACACACACAGCTCTGCTACAACTGGAAGAGGGACAGGAAACTTCTGTCCAAGACCAAAAACAGATACAAGGCAGAGTTTCATTGCCAGTGTGAGGATGGCTGGGAGTACTAAGAAGCTTCTTTCCTGAAGCCCAGGTGTACAGGGCCTATCTGAGACTGACACTGGACCAAGAAAACAGAGAACATGCTATGCCCCCATGAGAATCCCAGTGCAAAATAAGAAGCAACAGCATTTTTCTGTTGAAGGAGGGGCAAGAACATAGAAAGAACTCCCCTCTGTGGCCCAGGCATGCAAGGGCAACTGAAAGCTGAGGGGAAAACAGGAACACTGAGAAAAACCCTGTGGCAACACAATTCACACTCTAAGGATGTGATATTATTAGCTTATAGGAATTCAAAGCCAGTGGTACACTGATGATAATGATAGCACAAGTCACAAATCCTGCTCAAGTACTGAGTGGATTGACTTAGTTTCACAATTAAATGGCCCTATAAAGGAAGAGGCAGGTTCATATCTTTCATATCTAGGCATAACTATTTACCTTAGTTCTTAGTATTCTTCTAAACACATTGTCTGGTATTAAATGAAAAATTAAGAGACAAATAGAAAAGCAAGAAAAAATGACCTATTGTCAAGAAATTAAGCAACCTACCAAATCTCATTCAGAGTTGTTGCAGCTATTGCAATGATTAGAAAGATACTTTAAAATAACTATAATAAATATGATAAATGACCTAGTGAAAAAGATGGATGAACATGTATGAACAGATGGAGAATTTCAGCACAGCAATGGAAACTACATGGAAGAGAAAAATGGAAATACAATAAATTTTTTAAAAACACAGTAACAAAGTAATACAGTAATGAGTTTACACAGATGAATAATGCCTTTGATGGCCTCATTAACAGATGGATACGACCAAAAAAAAGATTAGTGAACTTGGGGATAGGTCATCGTAAATTATTCAAACTGTAATGCAAAGAGCGGGAAAAAGTGAGAAAAAAAAAAAAGAACAAAGCACCCAAAAGTTGTGGGACAATATATAGTTGACTAACATACAAGCAATTTGAGTCTCAGAGAAGAGGCAGGGAAAAAAAATGGGGCAGAGGAATCCATTGAAAACAGAATAACTGAGAATTTTCAAAAAATAATGAAAGGTTACACACCACATATCCAAGAGCCAGATGTGGATAAATATAAATACACACTTCAAGATAAATCAAAGTTAAACTTCTGAAAACCATCTATAAGACAAAATATTGATGGTAAAAAAATGCAGTACATTTAAAGGAGCAAAAATTAAAATCAAGGTAGACTTCTCATCAGAAACTTGCAAGCCAGAGGATAACTCAGTGGCATATTTAAAGTATGAACAGAAATATATGCCAACCTAGAAATCCATACTTATTGAAAATATTTTTCAATAATGAAGAGAAAATAAACACTTTCTCACACAAAAGCTGAGAGAATTTACTTCTAGTAAACATGTACTACAAGAAATGTTAAGGGAAGTTATTTAAGCAGAAAGAATAAGATACCAGACGGAAACTTGGATCTATAGAAAGAAATGAAAAGCGCCAAGAATGATAAAAATAAAAGTAAATATAAAAGGCATTCTTTGAATATTTTAGTCTCTTTAAAATTAAATAGGCAATCTCAAGAAAAAATAGTAAAACATATTTTGAAATTTATAACATAAATAAGTAAATTGCCTAGCAACAATAGCACAATAGATATGAGGAAGTAATTTGTAACATACTGGTGTAAGGTTCTTATTCTATATGTGAATTGTATACTATTATTTGAAGTTGGACTCTGACTAATTAAAGCTGTAGATTATAAACCATAGTGAAACCAATAAACAAAAATTTTAAAAGAGCCTAAATAAGTCAAGAGAGGAGATAAAATGGCATCATAAATATACAATCTATTCAAAATAAAATAAGAAAAGAGGAAAAATTAATAAATAACAGATGAGATTAGCAAAAAACAATTACTAAGATATAGATGCAAATGTTAACTATATCAACAATTCCATTAAATATAAAGTCTGAACATCCACAGAGAAGGTAGATATTGTCATATTGGCTATAAAAGCAAGACCCAGTTATATGCTTTTTACAAGAAGCTCACTAGAAATATAAAATCCCTGATAGATGAAAAGTAAAGTGAAGGAAAATAAGATATACCATAAAAACCTTAACCAAAAATAAAGCTGGAATGACTATATGAATGAATATCAGTGCAAGAATACTTCGGAACAAGTAATATTACTACCAGAGGTAGAGACATTGCATAATAATAAGGACTTCAGTTCATCAAGAGGACATCACAATCCTAAATGTGTGTATACTATCAACAGAATTTCAAAATACACAAAACAAAAGTTGTCAGAACCGAAAGGAGAATAAGATAAATACACTATTACAGTTGGATATTTCAACACTTCTCTCTCATTTTACAATAGAACAAGTAAGCAGAAAATAAATAAGGATATAGAAGGGCTTTATGTTGGTATCTGAAAACACTAATGAACTTGTCTACAAAACAGAAACAGACACACAGACATAGTAAACAAATTTATGGTTACCAGGGGAAAGCGGGTAAGAAGGGATAAACTGGGAGTTTGATATTTGCAAATACTTACTGTATATAAAATAGATAAAAAACAAATTTCTTCTGCATAGCACAGGGAAAACTATATTCAATATCTTGTAGTTAGCTATAATGAAAAGAATATGAAAGCAAATATATGTATGTATATGTATGACTGAAACATTATGCTGTATACCAGAAATTGACACATTGTAACTGGTGATACTTCAATTTTAAAAAGAAAGGAAAAAAGACATAAATTACCAGTGTTACAAAAGAAAGGAGGGACATTACTACAAATCTTGCAGAACTTACAAAGGATAATAAAGGACTATTTTCAACAATTTTTGCTGAAAAATTTGATCAGTTAGATGAAATGGTCAAATTCCTTGAACAATACTACCATTTTTCACTCAAGAAAAAATAAGCAACCTAAACAGTCCTATGTCTACTATAGAAATTGGATTCATAGTTAGAAGCCATCAAACAAGCAAAAACAACAACATAAATTAGAAACAAACTCTTCCAGAAAATACAAGTATAAGAAACATTGTCCAATACTTATTATTATACCATCATTTCTCTGATATCAAAACTGAACAAGGGCATCACCAGTAAAGAGAAGTACAGACAAATATCCCTCAGGTACATAAATACAGAAAGTCTTAACAAAATATCAGTAAACTAAATCCAGTAATATATACAAAGGAACATGCATCATGATTGTGGTAGGCAAAATAATGGCCCCCAAAAGATGTCTATGTCCTAAGGCCCAGAACCTGTGAATGTATTATGTCAGATTGTATTAGTCAGTAGGCCCGAATGGAAACACAAGGATCCTTAAAAATAGAAGAGGGGGCAGAAAAGTCAGTGTCAGAATGATGCGACAAGAGAAAAATTCAACTGGCCATTGCTGGCTTAGAAGCTGAAAAGGGCTCACAATCCAATTAATGCGGGCAGCCTCTAAAAGCTGGAAAAGGCAACAAAACAAATTACACCCCCTTGAGCCTCCAGAAAGTAAAACAAGCCTGCCAACACCTTCATTTTAGCCAAGAGAGACCGGTCCAAAACTTCTGATCTGCAGTTATAACATAATAAAGCTGGGTTTGTTTGTTTGTTTGTCTGTATTTAATTGAAGTATAGTTGATTTACAATATTACATTAGTTTCAGGTGTATAACATAGTGATTCAATATTTTTATAGATTATACTCCATTTAAAGTTATTATAAAATATTGGCTACATTCCCTGCACTGTATAATATATACTTGTGGCTTATCTATTTTATACATAGTAGTTTGTACCTCTTAATCCCCTACCACTAACTTGCCCCTCCCCACTTCCTTCTCCTTGCTGGTAACCACTAGTTTGTCCTCTATATCTGAGAGTCTGTTTCTGCTTTGTTACATTCCCTAGTTTGCTTTATTTTTTTAAGTGTCCAATCCACTAGCATTAAGTACATTCACATTGTTGTGCAACCAACTCCAGAACTCTTTTCATCTTAAAAAACTGAAACTGTATACCCACTAAACAATCACTCCTCATTCCATTCTTCCCCCAGCTCCTGGCAACCACCATTTCATTGTCTGTCTCTATGAATTTGACTACTCTGGGTACCTCATGTAAGTGAATTCATGCACTATTTGTCTTTTTATGACTTACTTATTTCACTTAGCAATGTCCTCAAGTTTCATCCAAGTTGTAGCATGGGAAATGTAGAATTTCCTACCTTTTCAAGGCTGAATAACATTCCATTATATAGATATACCACATTTTGCTTATCCATTCATTTGTTGATGGACACTTGACTTGCTTCCACCTTTAGGCTACTATGAATAATGCTGCTATGAACATGGATGTGCAAATATCTCTGAGATCCTGATTTGAATTCTTTTGGGTATATATTCAGAAGTGAGATTGCTGGATTATATAATAACTCTATTTTCAGTCTTTTTGAGGAAACTCCACATTGTTTTCCACAGCAGCTGCATCATCTTACATTCTCACCAACAGTGCACAAGGGCTCTAATTTCTCTACATCCTTGCCAATGCTTGTTATTTTCTGTTTTTTGGTTTTTTTTTTTTTTTTTTGGATGGGACCCATCTTAACAGGTGTGAGGTGGTATCCCATTTCGGGTTTGATTTACTTTTCCCTAATAATTAAGGATGTTACACATCCTTTTATGTGCCTATTGGCCATTTGTATATCTTCTTTGGAGAAGCATTTATTCAAGTCCTTTGCTCATTTTTAATAACAAAAATACACTGACAATACCTGGTGAGGTTTCAGAGCAACTGGAACTTATATACATTGCTGTTGGGAAAGCAAAACAGTAATCTTTCTCTTTGGAAAATAATTTGCCAGTTTCTTATAAATTTAACTATATAACTTATGACTCAACCACCTCACTCTTATGTATTTATTCAAAAGAAACAAAAACATATATCCACAAAGACCTACCAAAAAGTTCTTATAGCAGTTTTTTCAAAAGAGATAACAAATCAGGATCAAATCAAAATTCCCATCAACTAATGAATGATCAAATTGTGGTGCATTTATCCAACAAAACACAATTTAGCAATGAAAGGAATGAACTACTTATATATGCCACAACATGGATAAGTCTCAAAAGCATTTTCCTATGTGAAAGAAGGCAGACACAAAAGGCTGTATATCCTATGATTGCAGTTTTATAACTTTCTGGAAAAGGCAGACCTATAAAGGAGAGAAATCAGATTGGTGCTCACAGGGATGTGTGAAAGGCATTGATTGCAAAGGAGTAAACAGAGACTTTTGGGGGTGATGAAAATATTCTATATATTGATGTGATGGTGACTAAATGACTATATATTTGTTAAAACTCAGAACTGTACATATAACAAGGTAAACTTTACTGTATAATACCTCAACAGTCCTGTCTTTTTTAAAAGGACAATAAAAAATAAACTGTGGGAATCCATTTTAGGTTCTTGGGCAGGAAAGTGATGGATAAAGGGGGTCTTTTATCTAATTTCTTTCTAAATATTAGATTTTTGCAGGATAGATTAGAAAGAAGAGTAGAGATTTGATAGACCAGTTGGGGAATGCCGAATAATTCAGGTGTTAGGTAGTGAGGAATGCCAAGAGTTATCCTAAAATATTTGAAAATTTGTATTTTCAAAGCAAGTTTATACTTATTATGGGTAGTTCCAGAGGGTAACTAAAAGCAACTAGAGCTTTTCTGAAATTTAATTTGTACGTCAGAGAGCTCACCATTATGAAAATTCAGTAAACTGGATATTCACAAGTTTGAGAGGCTATAAACTGCAGGGGGTCGAATGGCAGAGTAAGAGAAAAAGAGAGTAATTTTTAATCTTTATTTTTGCTACTCCTAGTGATTCCACACTTTTTTCCCCTGACATCCCCATTATGTTCTAATTTTTCCTTTGGAAGCCAGACTCCCAGATAACCCAGACTCAAATAGTCCAGAGAATTTGAAGAGTCTCTGTTCAACAATATTTGCTCTTAAGAGCTTAAGACAAACTCAGGCAGCAGTATTCTCCTGCATCAAAAATTTAGGAAACTGGTAGACAACAGCTCAAGGTGGGCTCTAAGCAGCTGATTTAATCTGTTTCAAAGGGTAGAGCCTATAGCAGGCATGATTTCACTTAGAGTCCTGGAGCATAATCAAGGTGTCATTTAACATTGGTTCAGTGCAGGGTAGCCTTTTCTCTACATTCTGTTCAACATTCAGCTAGAACTGTGATTCCTCAAGTCTAGCTTAGGCTCATGCAAAGGTTTCAGGGGAAGACATAGAGGTTTTTCTTTTCTTCAAATAGTACTCAGTTTTCTAAAGCAATAATTTTCTCTTTCCCTGAAGGCTTGGGAGGAAAATTCCTTATTTCTACACTTGCTTTTTTAAAACTATCTGCAATAGGCTATTTCACCAGTGTTCAGAAGTGAGGATGCCCTATCTTCTACCTACAAAAACTTTTCAAAGATACAAAGATATGTGTCCTGCCACATCCCATCCATGTTGGAAAATGTCAGGTGACATTTTTTATTTAACATCATGACAGTTATGAAACAATGAAGACATTAGATCTCTCCTAACATAAACAATTCTTTTCCTTCTGAAAGTATTATGGGCTCTTCTCAAAATACCAACACTACGAGGTTTCAGCTGAGGTAACTGACTTGAGATATCTGCTTTCCTTCCCCAGATCTTTTCACAGTCCATTAAGTAAGGTTAGGGCTGCCCTGAAGTTTAGGTTTGGGGTCTTTAGGGAATGGCTTCTGGGTCCTGGAACAATAAGGGAATGTGGGTTATTGGCAATATTCCCTAGATGATAGTATCCCCTTACTTCATGCAACAGGCATCACTCCCCCCACCCAAAAAAGTTGTTTTATTTTTACAAACCAAATACTTTGAAAATGCACCAAGAGAATGATCTTAATAATAGAAAGATAACTCCAATCAAAAGACATAGGGTGGCTTCCATTGTTCATAGCAGCACAATTTACAATAGCCAAGACATGGAAACAACCCAGATGTCCACTTACAGATGACTGGATAAAGAAGTTGTACTATATATACACAATGAAACACTACTCGGCCATAAAAAATAATAAAATAATGCTATTTGCAGCAACATGGATGCTCCTGGAGAATGTCATTCTAAGTGAAGTAAGCCAGAAAGAGAAAGAAAAATATCATATGAGATCGCTCATATGTGGAATCTTAAAAAAAAAGATACAAATGAACTTATTTACACAACAGAAACAGACTCACAGACACAGAAAACAAACTTATGGTTACCCGGTGGGGGGGGGGGGGGACAGGGTGGTAAGGGATAAATTGGGAGTTGGAGATGTGCAGATACTAACGACTAAATATAAAATAGATAAACAACAAGTTTATACTGTATACTACAGGGAGCTATATTCAATATCTCATAGTAACCTATAATGGAAAAGAATATGAAAAGGAATATATGTGTGTATATGTATGACTGAAACATTATGCTGTGCACCAGAAATTGATACAACATTGTAAACTAACTTCAATAAAAAAAGAAAAAGACATAGGGTGGCTAAATGGGTTAAAAAAAAATGGTCCATATATATTCTGCCTACAGGAAACTCACTTCAGAGCTAAAGACACACAAATTGAAAGTGAAAGGATGGAAAAATATATTCCACGCATATCAAAGTGAAAAGAAAGCTGGGGTAACAATACTCATATATGACAAAATAGACTTTAAAACAAAATCTATAACAAACATAAGGACGTTATATAATTATAAAAGGGTCAATCCAAGAAAAGGACATAACATTCATAAACATATATACACCTAACATAGAAACAAACACATGGAGACTAAATAACATGCTACTAAAAGGAAAATCAATGGATTAACAAAGAAATTAAAGAGGAAATCAAAAAATACCTTGAGGTGAATGAAAATAGAAGCACAACTTTTTAAAATCTATGGGATGCAGCAAAATGAGTTCTATGAGGAAAGTTTATAGTGACTCCAAATTCATTTTACAAGGCTAACATTACTTGGATACCAAAACCAGACAAAGACACTACAAGAAAGAAAGAAAGAAAGAAAGAAAGAAAGAAAGAAAGAAAGAAAGAAAGAAAGAAAGAAAGAAAGAAAGAAAGAAAGAAAGAAAGAAAGAAAGAAAGAAAGAAAGAAAGAAAGGAAGGAAGGAAGAAAGGAAGGAAGGAAGGAAGAAAGGAAGGAAGGAAGGAAGAAAGGAAGGAAGGAAGGAAGAAAGGAAGAAAGGAAGGAAGGAAGGAAGGAAGAAAGGAAGAAAGAAAGGAAGAAAGGAAGGAAAGAAGGAAGAAAGGAAGGAAGGAAGGAAGAAAGGAAGAAAGGAAGGAAGGAAGGAAGGAAGGAAGGAAGGAAGAAAGAAAGGAAGAAAGGAAGAAAGAAAGAAAGAAAGAAAGAAAGAAAGAAAGAAAGAAAGAAAGAAAGAAAGAAAGAAAGAAAGAAAGAAAGAAAATTACAGGCAAATATCCCTCATAAACATATATGAAAAAATCCACAACAAAATATTAGCAAACTTAATTCAACAATACATTAAAAGGATCATACATCATGATTAAGTGGGACTTATTCCAGGGGTGCAAGGATGGTTCAGTATTCAGAAATCAATCAACATGATACACTATATTAGCAAAAGGAAGGGTAAAAATCATTATCATCTCAATAAATGCAGAAAAACCTTTCAACAAAATTCAACATACATTTATGATAAAAAAAACTCTCCAAAAAGTTAGTATAAACATAATAAAGGGCACTTATGATAAACCCACAGCTAACATCAGGAACAAGAAAAGGATGCCCACTCACACCACTTCTACTTAACATAGTATTGGAAGTCCGAGCTACAGCAATCAGTCAAGAAAAGAAATAAAAGTAAACCAACCTGGAAGGGAAGAAGTAAAACTCTCATTACTTGCAGATGACATGATACTATATATAGGAACCCCAAAAGACTCCACCAAAATAACTATTAGAACTAATAAATGAATTCTATAAAGTTGCAAGATATAAAAGCAATGTACAGAAATTTGTTGCATTTCTATACACCAATAATGAACTATCAGAAAGAGAAATTAAGAAAACAAACCCATTTATGATTATCAAAAGAATAAAATACCCAGGAATAAAATTAACCAAAAAGGTAAAAAACCTATACTCAGAAAGCTAAAAGACAGTGATGAAAGAAATTGAAGACAATGCAAATAAATGGAAAGATATTCCATGTTTACAGATTGGAAGAATTAATATTATAAAAAATGTCAATACCACCCAAAGCAATCTATAAATTCAATGCAATCACTAGCAAAATATCCATGGCATTTTAACAAAAATAGAACAAATATTCCTAAAATTTGTGTGGAACCATAAAAGACCTCCCAATAGCCAAAGCAATCTCAAGAAAAAAGAGCAAAGCTGAAGTATCATGCTCTATGATTTCAAACTATACTAGAAAGCTATAGTAATCAAGACGTATGGAACCGGCACAAAAACTGGCACATAGATCAATGGAACAGAGTAGAGAGCTCAGAAATAAACCCACGCTTGACATATGGTCAATTAATCTATGACAAAGGAAGCAAAAATATGCAATGGGGAAAAGACAGTTTCTTCAATAAATGATGTTAGGAAACTGAATAGCTACATGTAAAAGAATGAAACAAGAACATTTTCTCACACCATATGCAAAAATAAACTCAAAGTGGATTAAAGACTTAAATGTAAGACATGAAACTATAAAACTGGAAAAATATCATGAGCAGTACATTTCTTGACATCAGTCTTTGCAATTTTTTTTTTTTTGGATCTGTCTCCTCAGGCAAAGGCAACAAAAGCAAAAATAAACAAATGTGACTTAATCAAACTAGAAAGCTTTTGCACAATGAAGGAAACCATCAACAAAACAAAAAAGCAACCTACAGAATGAGAGAAGATATTTGTAAATTATATGTTTGATAAGGGGATCCAAAATATACAAAAATTCATACAACTCAACATGAAAAACAAACAATCCTATTAAAAATGGTCAGAGAACCTGAATGGGCATTTTTCCAAAGACATACAGATGGCTAACAGACACATGAAAAGATACTCAACATCACTAAACAACAGGGAATGCCAAACAAAACCACAATGAGATATCACCTCACACCTGTCGGAATGGCTACAGTCATAAAGACAAGAACTAAGAAGAGGTGGCAAGGATTGGAGAAAAGGGAACTCTAGCACACTGTTGGTGGGAATGTTAATTGGTACAGTCAGCATGGAAAACAGTATGGAAGTTCCTCAAAAAACTAAAAACAGAACTACCATATGACCCAGCAATTCCAGTCTTGGATATTTATCCAAAGAAAATGAAAACACTAATTCAAAAAGATACATACACCCTAATGTTCATGGCAGCATTATTTGTAACAGACAAGATATATAAGCAACCTAAGTGATCATTGACAGATGAATGAGTAAAGATGTGGTACCTATTTACAATGGAATACTCCCCAGGCATAAAAAGAATGAAATCTTGTATTTTTGTGAAACACCCTCATTAGTGAAATATGTCAAAGAAAGACAAATACTCTGTTTTCACATATATGTGAAATCTAAAAAAAAGACCAATTTATAAATATAAGAAAACAGACACAAACTCACAGACACAAACTCACAGACACAGAGAACAAACTAATGGTTACCCAAGGGGAGGAGTGAAACAGGTGAAGGGGATTAAGAGATACAAACTACAGTTATAAAATAAAAAAGTCACAAGGATATAATGTACAGCACATAATCAGGAACATAATATTTTATAATAATTTTATATGGTATGTAATCTATAAAAATATGTAATCACTATCATGTTAATGTAAAACTAATATAATATTGTAAGCCAACTATACTTCAATAAATAAAAATAAGATAAAATGAGAACAATGATTCAAATAAAAAAATAGAAAGACTTGGTATGCATTTGGGTTTTTTTTCTTTATATTTATTTATTTATTTATTTGTTTATTGACGTAAAGTCAGCTTACAATATTGTGTCAATTTCTGGTGTACAGTATGCATTTATTTTATAAATCTTGTTTTTCACCTATCTTGCTGGTTTCAAGCACAGTACAAGTCAATTTTAATTATACCAGTCACACTAGTCAAGGACAAGCTGAAAGCCAAGGTCTTCAGCTTTGTCTGTACCCACTACAACTGGCCCAATGGCATTTTTATCACTGAATCAACAGTTACTTGGGTGACTACAAACGTAGCCTTAAGTATGACTTAGTTTCAAGCCTTTGCTTTTGATTTCTTGGCTATGTCTTATACATCAACAATGAATAGGTGAAAAAGAAAGTATTCTGTTCCCATGACCCTACAGCCCTAGGTAATCAAATATAATTGCCAATTACTTGATGAAGCTAGTGGAATCAAATTGATTGAGTTGGTCAGTTTGGTCAGTTGATATTTTTGTTCTCCTCATTCTATTTTCCCCACCTCCACAGTGGCTTCAGTCTTAAGTTTCCTAAACAGAAGGTAGAAATTACCAATCAAACAAAAAACTAGCAACATGAAGATTGCTGGGCTTTGGAAGGGGAATAATGTTTGCATAATAATGGAATGTACTCAAATTTTTCTGACCCCAGACAAGGACTGAAAAAATTCAGAGGCCTCTGCATTCATTCATTCATGCATGCATTTCACCAAGTCACTGCTCCCTTCTTCCACACTTTGATGGCCAAGGAGAGAAGTTGTAGGAGGAAACACACCCTCTGTGAGTTCCTGCAATAGTATCTAGATCTTTACAGAGGAGGACAAATTTTGAGAACAAACATTGGCAATACGTGAACAAGAGTATTTCAAATCCTGATTGGATACAACTCCCTTAGTTAGGGATTTAGTCTGTGTTCTGGATACTCAATCTGTGGCCATTTCCATCGGCTCAGTATATGGCCAGGGTCTAAGGAATCATCGGTCCAGACACATTCCAAATGATTTTATAATAATTTCTCCCCAAAATCCAACACTAGGGAAGACAATGGACAGAGAATTCCATAGTCATGACTATTCCCTGGCCTATCCAGTCATCTACAAGTACTAGTACTCTTCTTCAGATATTGCTAGTCTATCTTATCTCTCTGGTTAGCAATGTCCTCCTCCCCCTCCTCATCTGGCTTAACCAACTGCACAGTGTTATGTATCTTTTCCTCAGTAATCTCTCTTTCCTGGACATCTGCTACTGCAATAGCAGCAGCCCACACATACTGGCCAATGGCCTGACTTCTACCCTGACTGTCTTCCTGGCCCACTACTTTCCCCAAATAATAAACTATCCCTCCCTTGGCATTATGGAGTGATTCCACTTTGATACCATGGCCTAAATCTGGGCTATAGCCATCTGTAACACTCTTTATTACTCACTTATTTAGAGATGGTCTGCATGGGCCTGGTGGCCAGCTGCTGGGTAAGAGTAAACACTTTCAGTGGAATCCTCATGTTCACTATGTCATAACTTTACTGTACCTCCAATGTTTTCAATCATTTCATCTGTGAGATCCAGACTGTGATAAATCTGAAATTCTCTTACTCTACTAGCCTCTGTGAACTACTGCTGCTTGGCAGCAGTACCATGAGCCTGCTCTGGCCCTTTAGCTTCATCCTCATCTCCTTTGGATACTCCTGACTTGCTCTCCACTATTCCCCTTACCCTCCACTACACACCTTGCCATCTCAAAGTCCTTTCTATCTGTAGTTCTCAGTTGGCTCTGGTGCCATCTTCTATGACACAGTCATTTCTATGTACCTAATACCTCATTCACAGGCATTCCAAGATGAAAACAAGTTAATTGCAATCTTCTATTGCATCATCGTCCCCATGTTCCAGACCATTATCTATAGCCTGCAGCAAGGATGTGAAGAATGATTTTAGGAAGTAGGTAGGTGGAAGTTACTTAGATTCATGGACCAAGACTTACTACATGAGGCTCATGTATGTCTGGGGAACCAAGCATCAGGTAACTTACTTCTAAACAAACAGATACTTACAACTTCCTAAGCACCATGCCAAACACTTTGAGAGTTCCAGAGATGGTCCTAGCTCTTAAGGGAATCTAGTTTGGGGCAGCAGAGGAGTAAAAATAAGTATACAGTAACAGCAATATAAGAACAAAATATAAGCAAGTTATAGTAAGTGCTACAAAATATCTAACTGGAGATCGTGGCATCCTGAAGAGAATGAGGAAGAGCTCACTTCACTTTGCTTAGGTGAGTTCATTTTAAGCTTCATGATGAAGTTGGAAACATCTGAGCTGTCATTTTCAGTATAAGGAGACTTTGATGGAGAAAGATAAAGCAGTGGGGAGAGCACTCCAGGCAAAGGTAACAGAAGAAACAAACCATGGGGACGGTAAAGAGAATGATACAAGAAGGGGAAAGAGATTCTCTTCGGAGGGGAAGGAATGTGAGAATGAATGAGAAAAGAGAATGGAGAATTTAGCCCTTATCCCATCCAGAAATTGTCATTTGTGAACTCGGGAGTCAGATTTTATGGATTCAAATCCTGGTTCTGCCACACAGCTCTGTAACCTTAAACAAATTGTGTGGCCTCTCTGGGCTTCCATTCATTAACTATAAAATGAAGGAAATAATGTTACCTATACCTCCTAGGGTTATTTTGAGGATAAAAGAAGTTAAACCATGAGAAGTTGTTGGAACAATGTAAGTCCTCATTAAATGTTAGCTATTATCATTGCTGTCCTTGGCTTCCCCATCACCCAATGAAATGAAATGTTCTCCAGGTACTCATCATTTCTGACTTGCTTCTATTTACACTCACAACTGTTTTGGACACATAATATGAGGTCAACCCATGTTTGAAGCATAGTTGAATATATGAGTGCATGAATGAATTAATAATGAGCTAATAAATGAATTGTGCTGGGAGTCTTTTTATGTTAGAATCCCTAATGTAAAGTTAAGATTCTTCCATGCAGCATATATCTCTGTTCAATATATGCTACCTTTGGATGTTTGTATTTTCATTCATCCAGTCTTTGGAAGGTGGTAATGGGGTTAAGTATGTACAGAACTTATGAAGGCAGCCAGGAGTGAGAGGACAGAGCACTGACCAGCAAACAGGAGAACTATGTTTGAACCCTGGCTTTGCAACCACGTGATCTTGAGCAAGTCATTCAATTTATGAGACTCCGTTTTTTCATCTCTAAAATGGGAATGATGGTACCCATGTTTCAGAGTTCTAGTAATAATCAAAAAAGATAAATTAGGTAACAGTGCCTGACATTTTAACTGAAGTTTCTTCCCAGATTTGTATGGTGATAACATATTAAAACATACTTGTTGGGTTTCCTAAAGTTTGACCTATAGTAGGGCAGGGACACTAAGCACACCAGAAGTAGGCAGAGTAAGGAAATTCTGAAGAATATCCAGAATGTCAACAATTGATAACAGAGACCTCTTTCCCATGCTGTGCTCTAACATAGCTGTCAGCCTGCTAGAGCTCAGAGCTATTTGTGACTCAGCGCAATGCCTCCTGGCTCTAATTTTCTCAGTACTTGGCAGGCAATAGGAGATCAATAAATGTTTGTTGAATTGATTTCAGTTACAGATCCACTCTTCCACCACTCATACAATTCTGTCTCTCTCTCCTCCCAACTTGACCCCTGCCCCATTCATACATTCATTCATTCATTCATTTATTCAACAAATACTCATTACCTACCTACTGAGTGTCATGCCTTCTGCTAGGTTTTGACAGGCACTGCTGTAGTGGAAATGAACTTCTCATTCTATTTCCAGTCTCCAACAGTCAGTCTGGCTGTCTGGATGTCTTTTTCTTTCTCTTGATTTCTTATATTATTGCTGTGACTTTATATCCCATTTATCTTCTCCCTGTTTCTCTATCTCCATCTGCCCCAGCCCAGTCACGACTAAGCCCCTTCAGTGTTGCTCTGCCCACAAACCCTGAGTTCCTAGTCCCTTATTCCTCCTATAATCCCCATCTAGTCCCCAGAAACAGCTCCTTTCCTGGGGAAATTGGCACAGACATCCCAACAGCAGGCCTGCTAGAAAGGAGTTAATCCTTGTATCACCAGAAAGGGGCACTGGCTATTTCTGTGCTCTCCATGTGCAAGCCAGATTAGGCATAAGGGTCAGATGGACCTCTCTGCAGCTCTTCTTGAATGTTACCACCTAAATTTCTAGGATCTCTAGGGAGCTTCCATGAAGTCCCAGAAAGATCCTTTCTACTCCTATTCCTCATTCATGCCCCAGACATTCCTTGCCTGACTTGCAGCTCCCCATCTGGAATTCCCTGGTGCTCCTGGAAGGTACTCAAACTAATCCATTCATAGCTTCACTCAAGCAAAATTTTGTAAGCACTTATTTCTCTCAAGATTTTTTCCATGTAATAACTCATTTAATCCTCAAAAAAAAAATAACTTGAGGTATTAACATTGTCTCCATTTACAAATGAGGGAATCTAGATTTAGAGAGATGATATAACTAGCCCAAGGCCCGAGAATTACTGACAAAGTAAATTTAGAAATATGAATCTCCTCCTTACTATCTCTTCCTTCCAACTTTACCCATCAGTGGATACTACATTATGAGACTGTGATAGACACAGAGTGATTAATGGGTGAAGAAACAATGTCAGCATTTATATGGTACTAGGTCATGGCATTTACAACTGCCAATCTGACATTTCCTCTTGAACGCCTTACAGGAATCTCAAACTCAAATGTCTCCAACTGAATTTGACATTTCTCTGACTCTTACATCTACTTCCCTCTGCTCAAACCAATTCTTCCCTCCTCCTGATAATGTCCCCTGTACTAGTTAATGACACCATCACCTACCAAGTTATCTGAGCCAGAATCATGCCCAGGAGGTCTCCTGTGCCCTTATCTCCCTCTGTTCACCCTCACATCTTTGCCCAATCCTGATGATTTTACTCCCATGATGCCTTGCTAAATTCTGACCCTATTTCTACATCCTTACTGCCAAGACTGTAATTCAAAGCCTCATTACTTCTTGCCTTCACCTTTGCAAAAACCACTACTCATCATTTCTTTAAAGTCTCTTTTGTTGGTTCCTCCTCATCAATCCAAATGCTTAACATTGAAGCACCTCATTCGACTTAATAATAAAAAAAACCCAAACAACCCAATCCAAAAATAGGCAGAAAACCTAAACAAGCAATTCTCCAATGAATACATACACATGGCCAATAGGCACATAGAAAAATGCTCAATATTGCTAATTATCAGAGAAATGCAAATCAAAACTACAATGAGGTATCATGTCATACCAGTCAGAATGGCCATCATTCAAAAGTCCACAAACAATAGATGCTGAAGAGGGTGTAGAGGAAAAGGAACTCTCCTACCTTGTTGATGGGAATGCAGTTTGGTGCAGCCATTATGGAAAACAGTATGGAGATTCCTCAAAAGACTAAAAGTAGACTTACCCTATGATCCAGCAATCCCACTCCTGGGCATATATCCAGAGGGAACTTTAATTCGAAAAGATACACGCATCCCAATGTTCATAGCAGCACTATTTACAACAGCCAAGACATGAAAACAGCCTAAATGTCCATTGACAGATGACTGGATAATGATAAAGAAGCGGTGGTATATTTTTACAATGGAATACTACTCAGCCATAAAATATAATAAAATAATACCATTTGCAGCAACATGGATGAACCTGGAGGTTGTCATTCTAAGCCAGAAAGGGAAAGAAAAATATCATATGATATCACTTATATGTGGAATCTAAAAAAAAATGAAAAAAAAAGAAAAAAAATGAACTTGTTTACAAAACAAAAACAGACTCACAGACATAGAAAATGAATTTATGGTTACCCGGGGCAAAGAGGCGGGTAGGAAGGGATAAATTGGGAGTTCGAGATTTGCAGATACTA
Organism: Camelus bactrianus; assembly: GCF_048773025.1. Lineage (NCBI taxonomy): Eukaryota > Metazoa > Chordata > Mammalia > Artiodactyla > Camelidae > Camelus > Camelus bactrianus. The sequence goes on along the minus strand of NC_133575.1, from coordinate 100,996,051 downwards.
ACTACTATATATAAAATAAATAAATAAGTTTATACTGTATAGCACAAGGACCTATATTCAACATCTTGTAGTAACCTATAATGAAAAAGAATATGAAAACAAATATACGTATGTGTATATATATATATATATGTATGACTGAACTATTATGCTGTACACCAGAAATTGACACATTGTAAACTGACTATATTTCAATTTTTTAAAAAAGATTAAGATGGAGCAACTCAGAGCTCAGTCCATAGACCATGTCTCTATCTGCAGTTGCTTCCTCATGATATCATCCAGTCTCAGCATGTTTAATATCATCTATGTACCATCAACTCCCCAATTTTTAGCTTCAGAATGGACGTCTCCCCTAAACTACAAATATATCCAGCTGCCCGTGGACACCTACACTTAGATGGCTAATAAACATCTTAAACTTAAAACGCCCTAAACTAAACTCCAGATCTTCCGTAAATCCGAAACCTGTTCCTATCTTAGGCTTCCTCATCTTGGTAAATGATGACTTTGTTCTTCCTATTGCTCAGGCCTTGCTGATTCCAGGATATATATAGCAAGCATGCTCTTACCACAGGTTCTTGTTGTCTTCTGCATCTGAAATGTTCTTGCACTAGATATATATTTGATCCACTCTTTCATCTAGGTCTCTACTCAAATGCCATCTTAGCAGAGATGACTTCCCTGACCACCCTATATAAAATAACACAACCTCTCCCCCATCACTCTCTACCTAGTTATTCTACTTTTTCTTCAAAATGCTTATTGCTACCTAACAAATTACATATTTATTTGCTTATTTGTTTATGATCTACCCCAGTCCTCCAGAATGCAATCTCCATGAGGACAGGGACTTTGTTTTGTTCACTGCTCTATCCAAAGCACTGAGGAAGGTTCCTGAAACAGATGCTCAATGAATATTTGCTAAATTAATAGATAAATTAAATAAATGAACAAATTAACAGCTGTATTAGAAACTATATATACTCCGTATTTTTCAGTCCCCAGTCACTTGCTTATGCTGCTCTATCTGCCTGGAATGCCTGTAGAAATTTTACTTATTCTCCTAAGTTCCAGCTCAAATGTTGCTTCTTCTACAAAGTTCCATCCAATACTCCCCTCCCCATGCAGAATTAATCTTCTCTTTAAGTACTTTAAGTACCTTTGTACTGCTCTAACCTTAGCATATAACTCTCTACAGTACTCATCACTTTCTGCCTTAAGTTGGAGTTATCTATGTACCAGGATTATCCTATGAAAAAATACTGAGTTCCTTAAAGTGTGATATTCTCTGAAGTGTCTAGGATAGTGCCTGGAACATTGTTAAATTGGATGAAACGGAGTTGAATGTTTATTATCAAAATAGACAACTCCAATTAAAGATAATTAGCCTTGAGAATGGCAGTGTTACTAGCAACTCAATTCATGAACTCAAATTGCTCTTCCTAGACATGGACATTAACTGGTATTCAGCTTTGGGCTGTAACATGTATGGATCTCTTCATTGTTAACTTTAGCTCTGTGAGCTGATGCTGCTGCCTGGATAATACTAGTGCTTTCTGTGGCCCCTTTCTGTAACCCTTATTGGTTACAGGCCAATAAGCACTAGGGAGCCCAGAGTGGGGCCATGCCTCCCTCATTAGACTGGGGGAGGCTCCCTGGTGTGGAACAATGTCTTTTTCTTCAGCTGAGGGCTACTTTGTGTGGACAGTGTCTCCCTTGTCAGGTTGGGAGATCTTTAGAGTAAGGAGACCATTGCGTCTCCATTGTACTGGGGATACATGAGGGTAGCAAGAGTTGCTCCCAACAGATGAGCCTCCCTAGAGTGAAGATCATCTCCTTTTAAAACTTAAAGTCCTCTTTGAGTAAAGAAACTGTGTCTCCTCTATTGGAATTTAAGTTCCACCATGTGAGGGACTGAATAGTCTACATGAAAAGGGAGAACCATCTCTTGGTGATCCCAACCAGTCTCATGGCTTTAAATATCATCTATATACTGAAGACTTCCGAATGAGTATTTCCTTCCCAAGACCTCTCCCTAAGCTCCAGACTCCTATCCACCTGTCTAATCTCTTGATTGGATTACTAAACAACCTCTAATTGATCTCCCTGCTTCTATTCTTGCCACCCACCTATCTGTTCCTTCTCAACAGAGCAACCAGAATGATCTTTTTAAAACATAAGTCAGATCATGCCACTTCTTTGTTCAAAATGCTTCTTTGCACCTAAGTATTTTTTACTGTGGTAAAATACACATAACATAAAATTTATAATTAGTGATTTTTAGTGTATTCCCACTGTTGTGCAATCATTGCCACTACCTGGTTCTAGAGTGTTTTTATCACTCCAAAAGGAAACCCCATACCCACTAAGCAGTCACTCCTTATTCTGCCCCTTAACCAGCCCCTGGCAACTGCTAATCTGCTTTCTGTCTCTATAGATTTTCTAATTTTAAACATTTCAAATAAATGGAATCATACAGTATGTGTCCTTTTGTGTCTGGCTTCTTTCACCTAGCATGATCTTTTCAAGGTTCATCCTTGTTGTAGCATGTATCAGTACCTCATTCCTTTTTATGGCTAATATTCCATTGTATGGATATAACAATTTTGTTTATCCAGTCATCTGTTGTTGGACATTTGTGCTGTTTCAACTTTTTGGCTATTGTGAAAAGGCTGCTGTGAATATTCACATATAAGCATCTATTTGCATCTCTGTCTTCAATTCTTTTGGGTATGTACCTAAGAGTAGAATTGCTGGGCCATATGGTAATTCTGTCTATAACTTTTTGAGGAACTAACAAACTGTTTTCCACAGTGGCTATATCTAAATTTCACTCAGAAAAACATTCCATTTAATAACCTGAAAAGCCCTACAAGATCTGGTCCACCATCTGCTGACTCTTTGATCTTACTCTGCTTTAGCCATCCTGGCTTCCCTTGCTATTCCTCAGACTCACAAGGCACACCCCTAACTCAAGGTCTTTGCACTTGCTGTCTCCTCTGCCTGGAACAACGTTCCCCAAATAATCCCATGTGATGCTCCTTCACTTCCTCTAGATTTTTTGTTCAAATGTCACCTTACTTCTTCAGGTGAAATTGCAAACCTAGTCCCACCCCAGCACTCCCTATCATTTCTCTCTGTTGTATGAATGTATCCCTGCAGTTTGCTAGGGTTGCCATAACAAAGGACCACAGACTTAGTGGATTAAATAACAGAAACTTATTTTCTCACACTTCTGAAGGCTAGAAGTCTGAGACCACACAGGGCTTATTGCTTCTGAAGCCTCTCTCCTTAGCTTATAGATGGTCGTCTTCTCCCTGTGTTTTAACATGTTCTTCCCTTTGTACATATCTGTGTCCAAATTTCCTCTTCTTATAAGGACATCAGTCATGTTGGATTAGGGTCCACCCTAATGACCACAGTTTAATTAACTCTTTGAAGCTCCTATCTCCAAGTACAGTCACATTCTGGAGGCACTGGGGGCTGGGACTTCAACAAATGAATTTTGAGAGGGACACAATTCTGTTCATAACACCTATTTATATTTTTTCTTAGCACTTATTTCTATAAAACATACTATATATTTTACTTATGTATTAAATGTATTGTCTGTTTCCCCCACTAAAGTGTAAGCTCAATTAACTCATTCACATCTGTTTTGCTCACCAACATATCCCCAGTGCCTAAAACAATGCCTGGAATCTAAGCCCCCAATAGATACATATTAGGATGAATGAATATTTCCTTTACTAGACCAGAGGTTCCTGAATATTGAAACTCCTTAGAAAATAAAAACTATCTCTCCCTCATCAGCCAGGCCTTTCTTCATGGTCAGAAACCACATCTCTTCCAGACTAAGCTGTGATTCTTCTCTCATTAAATACCAAGGGTAGTGTGTTTTGCTTTATATGAAATCATTCATTTCAAGTCCTATGCTAAAAGAAAAAATATCTATTTCTAGTGAATAAATTCTCTTTAATGTGAGTCATGTTAACAAAATCATAGATTTATGACCCAGTCATCTATCCTTCCTGCTTTGATATTGGGCTTTTGATGTTAATTTGATTCATTTATCTCGTACCAATGTACAAAGACTGCTCAGCAGAGGAATTTTTTGGTGCAGTAGAAAAAGTATTGAGCAAAAACTAAATAAAAAATGATCTCAGTTTCCCCATTTGCCCCTAATTTTTTGTGCAACCTTGTACACATTACTTCCTCTCTGAGGGACTCCATTTCTTCATGTGCAAATTGACAGGATAGGAAAAAAAATTGTTCTGTGTTCCCAATCTTACTGAATGCCATCACATTTAGTCAGTTGCTTAGGCCAAAATCCTTATTGTAACCCTGGATTTCTCTTTTCCTCGCCCCTTATACCCAATCCATCAGTAAGTCATGCCCTGTCTGGTCCATTCAATCTCCTGAATATATCTTGTATCAGATATATATTTTCCATTTCTACTAGTACTACCTTGGTGTAAGCCAACATCATCTTTAACCTGGACTACTACAATAACCTCTTATCTGGTGTCCCCAACTGAATCTTTTTAAAAATCATATCCAACGTATCATATCTAAATATCATATTTACATCACTCTCTTATTTACAACCAATCAAGTCTCCCCATTGTTCTCAGGAAAAAGTTTCATAACCTGGTGTCTAAGAAGTCTTATGACCTGGCCTCTGCCTAACTCCCTTGTCTCATTTTTCATGCTTCAGTTCTAAGGTATTCTCCCCACTAGGATCTTAATTGCTGTACCACCTGAGCCTGGTCTTGAACCCTGTTCACAACCCTCACCGGTTATACACTTATACCTCTCCCTTTCATAAGACCACTCTCACTCATCTGACAAGACTCACCTAAAGTGATATCTTTTGTAGGAATTTTCCCTTTTATTTCCACTTTGAACCAATTGTTTTTCGTGTGTGCTTCCATAAAGTTTTGCATCCACTGATAACACATTATCTCCTTGTATTGTAATTGCCCATTTAGCCATCACTTTCTGCCATGAGACAATGAACTTGTCAATGACAGGAATAATGTCTTATTAATATTAGTATCTCCAGTGCTGAGTCCCAGTACCTTGCACATAGTAGATACTCATAAGGTATGTTGAAAAGGAACTCAAAATTCCCTTCCATGATAAGTGGAGATCCATGAACTTCTACATTGGACCAAGTCATAAAACATTAGCTCAAGTCCCTATTCAGTCTCTTACTGTGTGACTGAAGTGCATCTGTGTGAGATAGATGCCAATCAATAATGTTTAGTGAGTTTGTACTACATACCAGGCACTGTGTTAGGTGTTTTACCCAGAACAATCTCAATTAATTCTCACAAACAATTCTCTGAGATAGATATTATTTTTATTACATTATTACTGTTTTAGAAATGATGAAACATACTTCATGTTGATAAGTGAACTAATCAAGGTCATAGTAGTTGGGATATTGAGTACTGAGCCACAAAGTCACCTTGCCTCGAAGTCAAGGGCACTGGTGGTGAAAGACCAATAACTAGTTGTGACCTCTGGGGCAGAGGGAGACAGTGGCTACAGTAAGCATAAGAGGCTGGCAGCCAGCCCCAATACTGATAGGGTAACCCTGGTAACAGCCAGAAAAATGGTAGAGTGGGTAAGGGAAAGCAGGAGTTGGTTTTCCACTGCCACTGGGGCTTATTTTCTGACTGACAGCTCTAGATATTGAGAGATAGATCATCAGCATCTAGTCTTGCCTCTTTTTCCTTTTTTCCCCTGAAAGGGAGGAAATAGGTATGGCTGTTTGAGTCTAATTGAGTACCTGATGCATTTAGGTACCATGGGTGGCATTAGTTTTTCTTTGTGTTAGCTACCAACTGCCTCTCTGCCTGCCCCTTCCTTGGCTCCCTTGAGTCACTCTGCACTTCTTAGGCACCCTGCTCTCCAAAGCCACAAGTGACCTCCCAAAGAGAACATCTCAAGTTTGTCCTTCCCCAGAATGTGTCAGGGTTTCAAGAAAAAAACAAGGACCATCAACCCTAGGTCTCGGCAAGGATTCACAAGAAAAGTTGGCTACTGTAACCTGATTTGAGTCTGAGAACATCTTGGGGGCCATACCCCATAGTACTCTGAGATGAAGCTCTAAGGCAGATGGAAAATTATGGAGGGACTGGGTTCTCTGATAATAAAAAACTTGTAGGATAAAACCCCTTTCTCTAGAAATACACAGCTTCTTACCAGAAGGTCTGAGTTGATAAGCAGAATGTAACCTAGGGATTGGCACCTATATGACCTCTTGGCCAGGCACCCTTATACACAGAACAGCCTGAACAACTTTGTAATGGATCAAATTCCTACAAAGGCTCACTTACCATTCCAAAAAATATAGCCATATTTCTTGTTTTTGTGTCTTTGGACACTCTGTTCTCTCTGCCAAGAATGATCTTTCTCTTCTTCTCAACCTAGCAAGTGCCTACTTATTAATCAAGTCTCTGCTCAAGTGTCCTCTCCTTTGTTAAGCCTTCCCTGATCTCGAGGCAGCTAAACAGCTTCTTATTCCCTTGGAGTCCTATGATGCTGTGTTCAGACTTCTGCTCTAGCACTTTTATACTGTTTTTGATCAAAGTTCTGTCCCCCTTGCTAGATTTTAAGCTCCTCGGGGTAAGTGCCATGGATAACTCAACCTTGTATCTTACCCTAGCCCTCAGTCTCACTCCCCCAATCCCACCACTACTCGAACCTGGCACACTGTAGAAAATCAGCACATAAGGAATTTTGAACAAATATAGGACAATGTGAGGAATACTAGGTGTCAATTAATAGAGCATAGAAAAAGGAAAATTCCAAAAGAAGAATCCAGTTTCATAATGGAGCCTTGAAAAAGTCCTATGATATATCAAGTCGATCCTTCTTCTGGCTGACAAAGTTAAATTCTCACAAGCCCCAGAAGTGGCCATTTCAGTAAGCACTGAACAGTTCCTTCAATTTAGCTTTTAGACAAGCTCTCCATTCCCAACATGGCACTATTTCCTGGCATTCAGAGCCCAACTTTCTTTTTTTTTTCTTTTAACATTTTTTATTGATTTATAATCATTTTACAATGTTGTCTCAAATTCCAGTGTTCAGCACAATTTTTCAGTCATACATGGACATATACACACTCATTGTCACATTTTTTTCTCTGTGAGCTACCATAACGTTTTGTGTATATTTCCCTGTGCTATACAGTATAATCTTGTTTATCTATTCTACAATTTTGAAATCCCAGTCTATCCCTTCCCACCCTCCGCCCCCCTGGCAACCACAAGTCTGTATTCTCTATCTATGAGTCTATTTCTGTCCTGTATTTATGCTTTGTTTTTGTTTGTTTGTTTGTTTGTTTTTTAGATTCCACATATGAGCGATTTCATATGGTATTTTTCTTTCTCTTTCTGGCTTACTTCACTTAGAACGACATTCTCCAGGAACATCCATGTTGCTGCAAATGGCATTATGTTGTCGGTTTTTATGGCTGAGTAGTATTTCATTGTATAAATATACCACCTCTTCTTTATCCAGTCACCTGTTGATGGACATTTAGTCTGTTTCCATGTTTTGGCTATTGTAAATAGTGCTGCTATGAACATTGGGGTGCAGGTGTCATCCTGAAGTAGGGTTCCTTCTGGATACAAGCCCAGGAGTGGGATTCCTGGGTCATATGGTCAGAGCCCAACTTTCATATTCCCTCTTGGCCCATAATTAATGAACACATTTCCTTCCCTTAGAGCAGAGCCAATCTGCAAGCCTTGTAATGATTGGAAATATTTCATGGTGGTGCTTTCTGGAGATGGCAAATGAGTCTAGATCACCTTGAGGATAACCTCCCTTCCTCCACATTGTAAGCCCATTGCTATGGAGGTAGAATAAATTCTGATGAGCTCAAGATCTCTGGGATGCTGGCCATGGCAGAAAGATGACTCCCTGTTCTCCAGCCACTTCCTTCCAGATCCATTGCCCATTCACAGTTAAAAATGGGTATAGGAGTAACAATTCCACCTACTCATGATGGTCAAAGTCAGTTAGCTTTTCCAATATGTCATCCCTTTCTTTACCTGCTATTCTGCTGGCATAAGAAACCCAAAATTACCAGGTGGCAGCCATTGCTTTAAGTTTAGCAGGAATCTTACAGTGTCCCCTGGTGGAAGCATCTACCCTCTGGAAATTAGGGCATCTAGAACCTTAGAACTTAAAGTTTTCAAGTAGGTCACTGGGAATGATGGTGAGTGGGGCCATTCCTTCTTCCATCCATTTTCCCCCAGATCTATGTATTCTACCTATTGGAGATAGAACATCAAATAATGACTGTTGTTTCAAGATATAGACTGCATCATTAAAGGACAGAGACCCCAAATCATAGGCATCATTTCCAAAATATTGCCTTATCTGAACCTTCAAGGGACCATGCCAGTATTCTATTAGGCTGACAGCTTCTGGGTAATGAGGCATAAGGTATAAGCAGTGGATCTCATGGTCATACATCCATTGTCATGTCTCTTTTGTCATGAAGATAATTCATTAATGCAAGGTAATAGTATGCAGGACCTCATGTTGGTAAATCAGCTTTCTATAAGAACTCAAATAGTAGAGTTGGCTGAAGCACAACAAGCAGGAAATGCAAGTCCTTACTCAGAATACAAGTAAATCAAAGGTATAATAAATCTTTGCCTTTTACAGTGCAAGATGTAGTCAACTTACCACCAAATGTCTGATTTGTCTCTTCAAGGGACAGTACCATATTGAGGGTTTAGCATTGGCCTCTGGTACTGAAAATCAGGAAGATATTTACTCAAGATACCAAGTGGTAGCAGCTAACCAGTCTTGGTAAGAGAAAGCCCGTGTTGGTCCAATACCTAGTCTCTATCTCTCATATCATGATTAATCCATTCACAGGTAGATTGTGCAGGTGCTGGTATAACAAACACATGGGTTGGCTGACATCTACTTAACAAGTCATCCTGTTGACTTGTTTAGTGGTTCTTCTTTTCCAGTGGATATTCTCACATGGGCATTACTGTGAGACATAAAGATCCTCACATTCTGTGGACTCCTATGGGTCTATCCACATGCTATTCCATTTGCCTTGATCTTTCAATCTTGCTTCTCCCAACACCTTGACCAACCAGTCAAACTAATCATTACTGTCCATATATATGCTTATTTATGTCTTCATCCAAAGTGGATGATTGATCAGCTCTATACATCTGAAGGATTTTTCCTTACTACTGTATTTCAGAGATGCCTCTGAGTGGGGTTGTAATGAAGCTGTCATTCATTTTTGGCTCACATCAACACAGGAACCAGACCCTGTTTTTTTCTCCTCTGTCAACAAGTCATAAAGAATGCCTCATGAGGTCATGGATGTGAGCTGAAAGAGAGGCCTTATTGCAAAAATAGGTACTGGGCCACTGTTTCATGTAACTAACTCATGCCATCTGGATATAATCAAATCTAATTCCAAATGTACTACTTCTATCACACTATAGATTGCTGCTGTGATAGCCAAATCTTATGACCTGGTAGGTCTGCCAGAACCAAGTTCATGAGAGAAGTCTTATTTGTATAGTCAGCTAATGTCCCATGGACAGATACTCATTCATTCACTACCAGGACTCAGTAACACATTCTTTCTGAATGGTATATATTTCTCTGTGGCAGACAACGTGGACTTGCTTCAGGACCCTATAGGTCTGTGCTTCACCTTTACTTTTCAGGTTCACCAGAGACTCTGCATGGTATCTTCACCTACCACAAACATCTCTAGCACCATGGAATCTGTCAGGTGGAATTTTTCCAAGGAACAGTGCCACTTGTACTATAGTCAGTCCTTCCTCAATGCCTTTCTTCCTTTTACTTCAACTTAAAACTGGAAGATTAGAAAGTCATCTCATAAATATTCCCAATTACAGTATATATAGTCTCCAAAATCCAAAAAGTCCTACCATCTTGGTACTTTCTCAGTAGTAAGAGATGCAAGGTACAATAACATGTCCTCTTCATGGCATGCCTGCATGAACCAGATAAGCTTGATCTTCTTATTTGTTTGTTTGGGTGGGTGGGTAATTAGGGTTTTTTTTTTAAATGGAGGTACAGGGGATTAAACCCAGGGCCTCGTGCATGCTAAACATGTGCTCTACCACTGAGCTATACCCTCCCCCTAACTTGATCTTTTAAAAATTCACCAATATGACAAGTCTCTCTGTAATTATAAGATTTATCTACCACCTTCTGGAGTTCATGAATCTAGAATATTTGCCACCTCCTCTTTATCAGAGCCAAATAAATTGATGTTATTAATATAGTGGACTAGCATGAGATCCTATAGGGTTTACAGAATATCAAATTCTCTTGGGAATATTTCGACAAAGAGCAGGAGAGTTAAAATAGACCTGGGTGAGAATCATTAATATATGCTGCTGTCTATCCAAATGAATATGAATAACTTCTCATCCTTCTTTCTGATTAATATTGAAACAAATCATTTGGCTGTATCAAAGTCACATACCAAATGTCAGAGGATATATTGGTGACAATCTGTTATAGTAAGACTACCATATCTGGTATAGAAGCTCTAATAGGGCTTATTGCTTGTTAAGTTTATGTCATTTCATCATCTCCCAAGGTGCATTTAATTTTTGCAGGATGAATTAAATGGAGTCATAATATAGATTACCACGCCTACAAGTCTGTGTGTAGACATAGCTTTTCAGATCAGTTGAGTAAATACCTTAGAGCATGGTTGCTGGATCATATAGTAATATTTTGCTTAGCTTTGTAAGAGACTGCCATACTGTCTTCAAAAGAAGTTGTATCATTTTCCATTTTTACCCACAATGAGAATATGGAATCTAAAAAGAGAAAACTCAGAGAAACTAAGAGTAGAGTGGTGGTTACCAGGGGTTGGGAACAATGGAAATAACAAGATATCTCTCAAAGGGTACAGACTTCTAGCTGTAAGATTAACAACATGGTGACTATAACTAATAACACTCTATCATATACTTTAATGTTGCTGGGAGAGTAGATCTTAAATGTTCTTACTACAAAAAGGAAATGTCAACTACAAGATAGAATGGAGGTGGTAACTAATACTATGATGGTAATAGTATAAGTGTATCCAATCAACACAGTGTACACTTTAAACTTATACAATGTTATGTGTCAATTATATCTCAAAAATTGGAAAATACATTTTAATAATGGGCAGAGGAACTGAATAGACATTTTTCCAAAGAATATATACAAATAGTCAATGGGTACGTGAAAAGGTGCTCAACATCACTGATTGTCAGGGAAATGCAAATCAAAACCACAGAGATATCACCTCATGCCTATTCAAATGACTATTACCAAAAAGATCAGAAATAACAAGTGTTGGTGAAGATGTTGAGAAAAGCGAACCCTTGTGCACTGTTGCTGGGAATGTAAGTTGGTGCAGCCACTATGGAAAACAGTATGGAGGTTTCTCAAAAAAATCAAAAATAGAGCCACCATAAGACCCAGAAATTCCACTTCTAGGTATTTAACTGAAGAAAACTAAAACACTAGCTCAAAAAGATAAATCAGACACAGAAAGAAAAAATACTGTATTAGATCACTCATGTGGAATCTAAAAAAGCCAAATTCATGTAAACAGAGAGTAGAACGGTAGTTATGAGGGCCTGAGGTTGAGAGAGTTGGAAAGATGTTGGCCAAAGGGCATACATTTGCAGATAGATGAATAAGTTCTGGGGATCTAATGCACAGCATTGTGATTATAGTTACCAACAGTGTATTATATACTTTAAAGCTACTAAGAGACTAGATCTTAAATGTTGTCACCAGAAAAAAGGAAATGATAATTACATGATGTGATGGACATATTAAATAAGTTACAGTGGTAACCATATTGTAATATATAAGTGTATTAAATCAATATGTTGTACGCCTTAATTTATACATTTATATGTCACTTATATCTCAATGAAAAAGAAATATTTATAGATAAATATATATGTATTAAATATGCACACTTATATCTCCTTGCTCTGTCATCTGAGAAGCCCTAGAAGCAATGACACAATCAAGAAACATATCTTGCACCCAGATCTTGGTTTCTAACACCATTCTCCAGTAAAAGAAACTGGGACTCCTTGAAGATGGCTGCTTCTACCACTGGAACGGTAATTATACAAGATTACTTTGGAGTATCTTGTAATGCCAGGAATAAGAAAGTGCTAAAAATAAAATAGGACTATGTGAAAAAACATACAGGAGCCAACTGAAGTAGCTCTCAGTGACCTAGGCTGAAGCAATTTGGGCAGCAAAATAAGCAAAATAGTATAAGCCTGTAATCCAAAAACATAAAACTTTTGATATAAATAAGTGCTGATGTAAGTTACTAAATAAATAAATGAGAAGAATACACAAATCTAAGGTGAGAAGAATTCCAAATAACTTATACAGATGCTCTACCTTTAAGGAGGTGAAGTATGACTTCCCACTCCCTAAGTATGGACTTTGCATAGTGACTGTCTTCCAATGGAGACAGTATGAAAAGAGGGGAAAAGGGAAACTTTACAGTGCAGAACTTGACAAGCATTACTTCAAACCAGGTAACCAAGGTTAACATATATTGATAATATACATTTGATATGATATGATGAGTATGGCATTTTACCTCTGAGGTGTTCCTTCCAAAAACATGTTACTCCAGTCTAATCATGAGAGAAAAAAGTCAGAGAAAAATGAAATCCATTGTACAAAACATCTGACCAGTAATCCTTAAAACTATCAAGGTAACCAAAATGAGGGAATGCTGAAAAACTATCACAACCCAGAGGAGCCTAAAAAGATGTGCCATCTGACTATAATGTGGTATTCTGGATGGAATCTTGTGGAACAAAAAAGAGACATTAGGTAAAAACTGAGGAAATCTGAGCAAAGTAAGAAATTTAGTAATAGTGTATCAATATCAGTCAATTAATTGTGTAAAATGTACCATATTAATGTAAGATGTTAATAACAGGAGAAGCTGGGTGTGAAGTATTTGAAAATTCTGTACTATCTTAGCAATGATTCTGTGAATTTAAAACTGCTCTAACATCAAAATATTTATTTCAATATACGTAGTAAAAGGGAGATATTTAGTGTAAATTTCTTACAGTGTGATAAAGCTATAACTGAGTTATATCCTTGGAGACTTGTGTGAGCATAAAAGGAAGAGCAATTGAATTTTCAGAGGGACAGAAGAGTCGGGGAAGATTCCATGGAGGAAGTGGCTTTTGAAATGGATTTGTTTTATCCTTCCTTTTCCTAACTGCTGGAAATACAACAGTGAGCAACACAGACATGACCCTTACTCTCTTGGAGCTTACGCTCTAGTGAGGTGTGAGTAAAATAAACATAAGTAAAAATTTTTTGAATTGTCTTTAATTATGAGAGAGGAAGGATAGTGAAAACAAAGGAAACACTGCAAAGGCACATCATGTGTTTGGGGGCAGAGAGCCGAACTTGTATGGCCCCAAAATAAGCAGGATTTGGACTCAGATAAGCTGAGTGAAGCACCTAAGGCACAAAAAACTGTAAGGAGGCACTCGCTTTTAGGTTCATACTGTAGGTACCTCACTCTAGTTCCAGCTTTGAGCACAGAGTTTTTAATGGGGAGTTGGGAAAAAAATAGATCAATACACCAGACTAGGCTCATATTTTGAAGGGTCTTGTATGCTTTACTATGAAATAAAAGCTTCAGTTTGTAGGTAGTGGGGAGTCATAGGAGGTTTCTAAGCTATGGTGAGAAGTAATCATTTCTGTGCTTTAGAAAGATCATTTTCCACACTGGAAAAAAGAGAAGGGGCAGTGTACCACAGGAATTAGATGGCCATTGAAAGAACAACTGCTTTTCTCTGTACGTAACACTCAGGGATATTTCTGAGGGCTGAGGGGAAGGAAGGAGACAGTGCAGAGAACGGAACTGAAATGGGGGACTTCCATGAAGGGAGGGACAGTTATTATTTCATTCTCAAATTTAAGCCTGAATACCTTGGATAGTGCCTGGATCATAGGAATTGTTTAATAACTATTTGTAAATGGATACACGAATAGGTGGAAAATATAGGAGCAAGATCCCTCAAGATCTGGTAGAGAGGAGATTTTCAGGTTACAATTTGTCTTATAAAGGGGAGGGACACCCTTTCTTGGGAGAAGAGGCTAACACAAAGGTGATAACTCTCTGCCATTAGCATTCCCCTGTGAAGATATGTGATGTCAGTGGTCTTATTAGGGGGTGTAGCAATAATAAGATTGAGACATGGAACACAGAGAGGCAAGATATGCATAACCTTGGATCAGTAGTAGGGTGACATGCAAGGAATGAACGAAAGAGACAGACAAAGACTCTAAGCATTTTCCATGGGCCAGGGAAGCTCCCTAGCCATTGAATTTTTGTGATTTTCACAGAAGCTAAAGAAGCTATATCTATAAATAAATATTTCCAATTCTCTCATTCTCTCTCCACCTCTCTCTCTCTCTGTCACTCTCTCTCTTTCATACACACACATAAGGAAACCAGAGCCCTCTTTTCCCTGAAGATTATTAATGACAAGTTTGAAGAAAGGTAATTGAATAGTGCAACTCAAAAAGTTTCTTATGCTACTGAGGGAAAAATAATCAAACAGAACTAATGAGCTACAATGGGATTGACAATTTGAAAAGAACGTTGTGGGGAGGTGTCAAGGTGGTGGAGTAGAGAGACTCACAAATCACCCTCTCCAACAAATACACCAAGAATTATATCTACAAACCCACTGAGTTGCACAAAACACTTACTGAAATCTGGTAGAGTATCTCTTACTTTGAAATACAGGAGAATTCTCACAAAATCTGGTAAGAGGGAAAAAAAAAAAAGAAAAAAGGAAAAGAAAATCAGTGCAGGACCAGTCCTGTGAAGAGGGAGCAGCAAAGGAAGAAAGGCACCCTCATGCTAGGATGCCTTCTCTCTAGCTTGGGGCCAGTGGGGACAGAAGTGGAGCTTCCAAGGCTCAGAGGAGAAAGTAGAAGTTGCTTGGAAGACAGAACTAACAAAAAGTGACACAGAGGGTCCCTGCAATCCCCAGCCCTAGATGCATGCTGGTAGGGACAAGCCTGGACTGACTGCTGGATATTGGTGATGAGCCCAGGGAAAGGGATGAGGCCCACTGCATAGAGGCAGCCTCAGGGAACTGGAGAGTGATGTGAGCTCTGCTTGGTGGTGTGTGCAGAACAGAATACCTTGGGACCCCCATAAAAAAGCATTGGTACTGATGTGCATGGTGGGGAGGGGCACAACCCAGGCCTGCCACAGCTGCTGTCTCCACTTGGCTCCATTATTGGTGTGTTCTCATGAGAAGAGAGGTGGGGCTCAGTCATTATTCCTTTGTGGAGGTGGAGTGAAAGCTCAATTCATACCAAGGGGCCCTGGAACTTCACAGGCAGGACTGAGATTTGTTTACAGTCCCAGGCAGAGAGGGTGGATTTGCTTGGCTGATGCTTTTGTGAACTTGTGCCTTGGGATGAACAGGCAGTAAGCAGAACTCACAGTGGGGGTGAGTACGGGTATTTACAACAGGCTGGCATACAGTACTGGATGTGGAGGCAAGGCTGGAGTCTGTGCTGATACTGTGGTGCACCACAAATTCAGATAGGTGACTGCATGCTCGCTATGGCAGATCCTAGTGCCTGACATTAGCAGATCTGGGCTGGTGATTCTGGGAGCCCAGAACCTGGGGTACACCAGACTGAGTGGCTAACATTTCTGCAGCTAAGGTGGGGACAAAGGCAGCATCAACAAAGGGTACATTGTAAGCCCACATAACAAGTGACTGACAACACCACAGAGAGCACTTCCCAGTGGACATCTCCTGCAGAGGTATACTTAGCACCTCTTCTTCCCAGCTGAAGTGCTCTAAACCCTGCCTACCACATACCACAGTTCAGAAACAAATCTAGAAGCCTCTATTTCAGCAACAGGGGAGCAGACCTGGCCTGTGTCAAGGTTGTGACAACCACAGAACAAAAACAGAGGCCCCACTCAACAACAACAATCATGACAGGCTCTGATCACCCCTACACCGACCACACCCCCAGTCAAAGGTATAACAGCCAACACACATGGAAGAAAGATGTGGCAACCATCCATACTAAGAGCAGACCTTGCACAAAACTATTCAGTACACATAGTCTACTCAGGAATGTTCCCATTTTAAATAAAAACAAACAAACAAACAAACAAACAAATACCCCTTCAAGACTACAGTAGATAATTCATACTCCTAAATCCACACAGTCAGAGAAATATAAGTAAAATGAAGATGCAGAGGAACTACACCCAATTAAAAGAACAAGAGGAGTCCCTTGAAAGAATCAACAATGAGATAGACCTTGACAGTCTAATAGATCATGACTTCAAAAAGGGGGTGATAAAAGCACTGAAGAAAATAAGAGGGACTATAAATAAAGACAGAGAATACTATAAAAAGGAAACAGAAACTATAAGAAGAGGAGCCAATTAAAAACAGAAAACTCAATGGCTGAGATAAGAGCCTGGCTAAAGGCAGTCAAAAGCAGACTAGATAGTGCAGAGAAACGAATAAGTGATTTAGAATACAGGATAACAGAAGTCACCCAATTAGAATAGCAAACGGAAAAGCAAGTAAAACCAATGAAAGCAATATAAGGGACCTATAGGATAATTTAAAGCATGCCAACCTATGCATAATAGGGGTCCCAGGAGGAGAAGAAAGAGAAAAATGGATTGAAAAAGTATTTGAATAAATCATGACTGAAAACTTTCCAAACCTAAAGGAGGAAACAGATATCCAAGTACAGGAAGCACAGAGGGTCCCAAATAAGAAGAACCCAAACAGACCTACACCAAGATATATTATAATTAAGACGACGAAAGTTAAATAAACATAAATAAAAGATTCAAAAGGCAGCAAGAGAAAAACAAAGAGTTAGTTACACAGGAACCCCATAAGGCTTTCAACTGATTTCTTTACACAAACACTGCTGTCCAGAATGGAGGGGCAAGACATATTCAAAGTCCTGAATGAGAAAAAGCTGTAAACTAGGATACTCTATCCAGCAAGACTATTCTTTAAAGTTGAAGGAGAGATAAAGAATTTCACAGACAAGCAAAAACTAAAAGAATTCAGTAATAATAAACCTATCCTAAAAGAAACATTTAAAGTTCTACTCTAAATAGAAAAGAAGCAGGGAGCTAGAGAAACAAGAAAACCATAATTGGAAATGTGATAACTACAATGAGTTGCAAGAAAATAAACATGAAGCTGTAAAAAAAAAAAAAAAGACATCAAAATCATAAAAAGTGAGAGAGGGGAGGAAGAAATATAGGATTATTTCTCTCTCTTCTTCTTTTTTCTTTTCTTTTTTTATTCTTTTTAGGATGTGTTTGAGCCTAAATCAATACCAGTCTAAAGCAAACAGATATAGTAATGGGTTAACATACTTATAAAACAGGGTAATGACAAATCAAAAGCATACAAAAGAGTCACAAAAACCAAAAAGAAACCAAACTAATACAAAAAAAATTTATCTAACCACAAAAAGAAAAAGAAAAAAGAAAAGAAAGGAACAAAGAGGAAATACCAAAGCAACTGGAAAACAAAGTTCACAATGGCTATAAACACATCTATCAATAATTACTATAAATGTCATGGACTAAATGCTCCAAACAAAAGACACAGAGTGGCAGATTGGATGATAAAACAAAAGCCTACAATATGCTGCCTACAACAGACCCACTTTAGAGTGAAGGACACACATAGATTGAAAGTGAGAGGATGGAAAAAGATATTTCTTGCAAATGAAAATGACAAGAAAGCAGGAGTAGCGATACTCATATCAGATAAAATAGACTTTAAAACAGAGACCATAAAGAGAGATAAAGAAGGACACTATATAATGATCAAAAGAGCAGTACAAGATGAGGATATGACACTCATTAACATATATGCATTCAATATAGGAGCACCTAAATACACAAAACAACTACTAACAAACAAAAGGGAGAAATTGATGGGAATAAAATAATAATAGGAGAATTTAACACCCCACTAACATCATTGGACAGGTCTTCCAGAAAGAAAATCAATAAGGCAACAGAGATACTGAATGACACAACAGAATGGTTGGATTTGGTTGATATTTTTAGGACTTCACATCCTCCCAAAACAGAATATACATTCTTTCCAAGTGCTCATGGAACATTCTCTAGGACAGACCACATACTTGGGCACAAAAGAAGCTTGACAAATTTAGGAGGAGAGAAATTATTTCAAGCATCTTCTCTGACCAAAATGGCATGAAACTAAAAATCAACCACAGAAAAGCAAATGAGAAAAACAGGGCAGCATGGAGACTAAACAACATGCTACTAAAAAAACCAATGGGACAATGATGAAATAAAAGAAGAAATTTAAAAATACCTTGAAACAAACAACATTGAAAACACAACCACACAAAATCTATGGGATGCAGCAAAAGCATTCCTAAGAGGGAAGTTCATAGTGATACAGGCATTCCTCAAAAAACGAAAACAATGTCAAATAAACAACCTAACCTACCACCTGAAGGAAAAAAAAAGAATAACAAACAAAACTAAAGTCAGCAGAAGGAAAGAAATAATAAAGATCAGGGAGGAAATAAATAAAATAGAGATTAAAAAACAATAGAAAAAAAAGACTCAAACCAAGAGCTGGGTTTTTGAAAGAATAAACAAAATTGGCAAACCTCTGGCCAGGCTCATCAAGAAGAAAAGAGAGAGGATGCAAACAAACAAAATAAAAAATGAAAATGGAATACTATTCAGCCATAAAATCCGACAACATAATGCCACTTGTAGCAACATGGATGCTCCTGGAGAATGTCATTCTAAATGAAGTAAACCAGAAAGAGAAAAAAAAAATACTATATGAGATTGCTCATATGTGGAATCTAAAATTTAAAACAAACAAACAAACAAACAAACAAAACATAAATACAAAACAGAAATAGTCTCATAGACATAGAATACAAACTTGTGGTTACCAAGGGGGCGGGGGGTGGGAAAGATTAGACTGGGATTTCAAAATGTAAAATAGATAAATAAGATTATACTGTATAACACAGAGAAATATATACAAGATCTTATGGTAGCTCACAGAGAAAAAATGTGACAATGAATATATATATGTTCATGTATAACTGAAAAATTGTGCTCTACACTGGAATTTGACACAACATTGTAAAATTATTATAAATCAATAAAAAAAAAGTTTATAAAAAAAAAAGAAAATGGAGAAATTACAACCCACAGCGCAGAAGTACAAAAAATCATGAAAGAATAGTACGAACAACTATACAGCAATAAATTGGACAAGTTGGAAGAAATGGACAAGTTTCTAGAAATATACAGTCCACCAAAACTGAATCAAGAAGAAACAGATCATTGGAACAGGCCAATCACTAGAAATGAAATATAATCAGCAATAAAAAAACCTCCCTGCAAACAAAAGTCCAGTACCAGATGGCTTCACTGGGGAATTCTATCAAACATACCAAGAAGAGTTCATATCGATACTTTTCAAAATCATCAAAAAGATTGAAGATGAGAGAATACTCTGAAACTTATTCTATGAAAACACCGTTACCCAGATACCAAAGCCAAAGGCACTACCAAAAAAGAAAACTATAAGCCAACACCTTTGATGAACATAGATGCAAAAATCCTCAACAAAATGTTAGCAAACAGACTCTAACAACACATAAAAATGATCATACATCATGATCAAGTTGGATTCATCCCAGGGACACAAGGATGGTTCAACATACACAAATCAGTCAAAATGATACACCACATCAAGAGAAAAGACAAAAATCACATGATCATCTCATTACATGCAGAAAAACTTTTGATAAAATTCAACACCCATTTATTATAAAAACTCTAACCAAAGTAGATATAGAGGGAACATATTTCAACAGAATAAAAGCTATTTATGACAAACCTACAGCCAGCTTAATACTCAATTATGAAATATTAAAAGCCTTCCTGCTAAAATCTGAAACAAGACACAGATGCCCACTCTTACCGCTTCAATTCAATATAGTATTGGAAGTCCTAGCCATAGCAATTAGACAAGAAAAGGAAACAAAAGGGATCCAAATTGGAAGAAAAGACGTAAAATTGTTTTATATGCAGATGACATGATACTATATATAGAAAACCCTAAAGGCTACACACAAAATCTACTAAAGCTGATAAAAGATTTTAGCTAGGTAGCAGGTACAAAATTAACATACAGAAATCAGTTGCAGTTCTTTACACTAACAGTGAAATATCAGAAAAGGAAAGTAAAAAAACAATCTCTTATAAAATTGCATCCAAAAAAATAAAATACTTAATCTGACCATGGAAGTGAAAGACATATATACAAAGAAAAACAAAACATTACTAAGGAAATTAAAGATGACTTAAAGAAATGGAAAGATCCTATGTTCATGGATTTGAAGAATTAACATTATTAAAATGGCCATACTACCCAAAGCAATCTACAGATTTAGTGTGATCCCTATCAAATTACCCAGAACATTTTTCACAGAACTAGAACAAATAATCCTTAAATTTATATGGAATCACAAAAACCCAGAATTGCCAAAGCAATACTGAAGAAAAAGAATGAAGCTGGAAGAATAACCCTCTGAGACTTAAGACAGTAATACAGAGCTACAGTAATCAAAACAGCATGGTATTGGTACAAAAACAGACATAAGAATCAAGGGAACAGAATAGAGAGCTCGGAAATAAACCCATAAACTTTTGGTCAATTAAACTTTAACAAAGGAGGCAGGAACATACAATGGAGTGAAAACAGTCTCTTCAGCAAATGGAGTTGGGATAACTGGACAGCTGCATGTAAATCAATGAAGTTAGAATATTCCCTCACACCATACACAACAACTAACTCAAAATGGCTCAAAGACTTAAACATGACACAAGACACTATAAACCTCTTAGAAGAAAACATAGGCAAAACATTATCTGACATAAATCCTAGCAATGTTCTTCTAGGGCATTCTACCCAAGCAATAGAAAGAAACGCAAAAATAGACAAATGGGACCTAATTAAACTTACAAACTTTTGCACAACAAGGGAAATCATAAGCAAAACAAAAAGACAACCTACAGAATAAGAGAAAATATTTGCAAAAGATGAGACTGATAAGGACTTTATTTCCAGAATATATAAACAGATCATGCAACTTAATAATAATAAAAAAAAAAACCCAATCCAAAAATAGGCAGAAGACCCAAACAAGCAATTCTCCAAAGAAGACATATAAATGGCCAGTAGGCATATGAAAAAGTGCTCGTGTCACCAATTATCAGAAAAATGCAAATCAAAACTACAATGAGGTATCATCTCACACCAGTCAGAATGTCCATCATTCAAAAGTCCACAAACAATAAAACTGGAGAGGGCATGGAGAAAAGGGAACCCTCCTACACTGTTGGAGGTTTGATGTGGCCATTATGGAAAACAGTATGGAGATTCCTCAAAAGACTAGGAATAGACTTACCATATGGCCTGGGAATCCCGCTCCTGGGCATATATCCAGAAAGAACCCTACTTCAAAAAGACGCCTGCACCCCAATGTTCATACCAGCACTATTTACAATAGCCAAGACATGGAAACAGCCTAAATATCCATCAATAGATGATAGGATAAAGAAGAAGTGGTATATTTATACAATGGAATACTACTTGGCCATAAAAATAATAAATTAATGCCATTTTCAGCAACACAGATGGATCTGGAGATTTTCATTCTAAGTGAAGAAAGCCAGAAAGAGAAAAAAAACACTATATAATATCACTTATATGTGGAATCTAAAAACAAGACAAATGAACTTACTTTCAAAACAGAAACAGACTCACAGACATAGAAAACAAACTTATGGTTACCAGGAGGGTAAGGGAGTGGGACAGGATAAATTGGGAGTTCGAGATTTGCAGATAGTAACTAATATATATATAATAGATAAACATGTTTATACTGTATAGAACAGGGAATTATATTCAATATCTTGTAATAACTTATGGTGAAAAAGAATATGAAAATGAATACTTATATGTTCATGTATGACTGAAGCATTATGCTGTACACCAGAAATTGACACAACATTGTAAGCTTATTATACTTCAATAAAAATATATATAAATAAAAGTAAAATAAAATAATATATAGGGCTTGTGCACATTGGAAATAAACTCATAATGAAAAGAAAAAATAAATAATTTTTTAAAAATAACATTTTTATGGGAAAAAGAAACAAGATGGATCACCTGGTACTTCCAAAAAATTCATGGTTGTGTAAAGTCACCAAGGATACTCAAATACTCTGGGATGAAACAGCACTGGAAAGACCAAAATTAGACTGAGGAGGTGGCCCTTGAACGGCATAGTTATAACAAACTGTTAAGAGGTTGTGGAGACCATTTGGGAGATACCCTCAGGTCTTTCAAGATAATTTCTGGGCTAATTGAATCCCCTCCTGCCCTTTGTAACTATCCTACATTGAACAGTTGGTGTCTGAAGTCGATCATTTATGAGTCATTTCATAGACTGTGTCCAAAATACACCATTCAGCAAGACGTTTACAGATATGCCATGAGAAAAGAGTTCTCTGGTCAAATAAATGTGGGAAACGCTGGGCTATATTCAGTTAATCTGTGTTTTATTGCAGTATGTTTCATAACCCTTAATACAGTAAATAGATACTATATTCAATAAGGAGATAACATTTGCAGTTTCACCACTTATTTAGCCAGGAATACCTGACCAGTGTCTCACAGACCATCATTTGGGAAACACTGTTCTAAAGCATCATCTCTGGAAGGCTATTGTTAAATTCAAATAGAATATTTGGGGAAAAGTAATACATTAACTATTAGCACCCACGTTCATATTTGATGACAACATACTAAAGGGAAAGAGGGATAGAGTATCAGATATGCATTGTTCTCAGTGAGCTCACAGTCTATTGGTGATAGAGAAGAAAGAATGAAATATACAATAAATATTAAGGTAAGGAATCTATAAAAAGGTGGTGTCATGGAGATTAAACAACATGCTATTAAAAAACTAATGGGTCAATGATGAAAATAAAGTTGAAAATGAAACATACCTTGAGAAAAATAAAAATGAAAACACAACCACAAAAAATCTATGGGACACAGCAAAGGCAGTGCTAAGAGGGAATTTTATAGTGATACAGGCCTTCCTCAAAAAAGAAGAACAATCTCAAATAAACAATCTAACCAAACAGCTAAACGAATTAGAAAAAGAAGAGCAAAAAAAAAAAAAAAAAAAAAACCCAAAAGTCAGCAGAAGGAAGGAAATAATAAATATCAGGGAGGAAATAAATAAAAGAGAGATTAAAAAACAATAGAAAAATCAATCAAACCAAAAGCTGGTTTTTTTAAAGAGTAAATAAAATTGACAAACTTCTGGCAAAACTAACAAAGAAGAAAAAAGAGAGAGCACAAATAAGCAAAATAAGAAAGGAAAATGGAGAAATTACAACAAATAATATAGAAATACAGAATATCATATGAGAATATTATGAAAAACTATATGGAACCAAAATGGATAACCTAGAGGAGATGGACAAGTTTCTGGAAACATACAGTCCACCAAGACTGAATCAAGAAGAAACTGACTTGAATAAGCCGATCGCTAGAAATGAAATCAAATTAGCAATAAAAAACTTCCCTACAAATATAAGTCCAGGACTGGATGGCTTCACTGGGAAATTCTACCAAACATACAAAGAAGAACTCATACCAGTCCTTCTCAAACTCTTCCAGAAGATTGAAAAGGAGGGAAGACTCCCAAAGTCATTCTATGAAGCCACCATCACCCTGATACCAAAACCAGGCAAAGACACCACCAAAAAAGAGAATTACAGAACAATATCACTGATGAACATAGATGCAAATATCCTCACCAAAATATTAGCAAATAGAATCCAACAGCACATAAAAAGGATTATACATCATGATCAAGTGGGGTTCACCCCAGGGAAACAAGGGTGGTTCAACATATGGAAATCAGTCAACATCACATCAACAAGAGAAAAGACAAAAATCACATGATCATCTCAATAGATGCAGAAAAAGCATTTGATAAAGTTCAGCACCCATTTATGATAAAAACTCTCACCAAAGTGGGTATATAGGGAACATATCTCAACATAATAAAAGCTATATATGACAACCTACAGCCAGCATAGTACTCAACGGTGAAAAACTCAAAAGCTTCCCACTAAAATCTGGGACAAGACAAAGCTGCCCACTATCACCACTCCTATTCAACATAGTCTTGGAAGTTCTAGCCACAGCAATCAGGCAAGAGAGAGAAATAAAAGGGATCCAAATTGGAAAAGAAGAGGTAAAAGTGTCACTATATGCCAATGACATGATGCTACATATAGAAAACCCTAAAAGGTCCACACAAAAACTACTAGAAATAATCGAAGAATTCAGCAAGGTAGCAGGTTACAAGATTAACATTCAAAAATCAGTTGCATTTCTTTACACTAACGAGGAATCAACAGAAAAAGAAAGTAAAGAAATAATCCCCTTTGAAATAGAACCCAAAGTACTAAAACACCTAGGAGTAAACCCAACCAAGAAGGTGAAAGGCTTATACACGGAAAACTATAAATATTGATGAAGGAAATTAAAGAAGACTTTAAAAAATGGAAAGATATCCCATGCTCCTGGATTGGAAGAATCAATATTGTTAAAATAGTCACACTGCCCAAGCAAATCTACAGATTTAATGCAATCCCTATCAAATTACCCAGGACATATTTCACAGAACTAGAACAATCATAAAATTTATATGGAACCACAAAAGACCTAGAATTGCCAAAGCATTACTGAAGACAAAGAAAGAGGCTGGAGGAATAACTCTCCCAGACTTCAGACAATACTATAGAGCTACAGCAATCAAGACAGCATGGTATTGGTGCAAAAACAGACATACAGACCAATGGAACAGAATAGAGAGCCCAGAAATGAACCCACAAACTTTTAGTCAACTAATCTTCGACAAAGGAGGCAAGAATATACAATGGAATAAAGACAGTCTCTTCAGCAAATGGTGTCGGGAAAACTGGACAGCAGCATGTAAATCAGTGAAGCTAGAACACTCCCTTACACCACACACAAAAATCAACTCAAAATGGATCAAAGACTTAAACAAGATAAGATACAATAAACCTCCTAGAAGAAAATATAGGCAAAACATTATCTCACATACATCTCAAAAATGTTCTCCTAGGACAGTCTACCAAAGCAATAGAAATAAAAGCAAGAATAAACAAATGGGATCTAATGAAACTTACAAGCTTCTGCACAGCAAAGGAAACCATAAGTAAAAGAAAAAGACAACCTATGGAATGGGAGAAAAGTTTTGCAAATGAAACTGACAAAGGCTTGATCTCCAGAATATATAAGCAGCTCATACGAATTAATAAGGAAAAACAAACAACCCAATCCAAAAATGGGCAGAAGACCTAAACAAGCAATTCTCCAAGGAAGACATACAAATGATCAATAGGCACATGAAAAAAGGCTCAACATTACTAATTATCAGAGAAATGCAAATCAAAACTACAATGCGGTATCACCTCTCACCAGTCAGAATGGCCATCATTCAAAAATCCACAAATGATAAATGCTGGAGAGGCTGCATAGAAAAGGGAACCCTCCTACACTGCTGGTGGGAATGCAGCTTGGTGCAGCCACTGTGGAGAACAGTATTGAGATTCCTCAAAAGACTAGGAAGAGACTTACCATATGACCCAGGAATCCCACTCCTGGGCATATATCCAGAAGGAACCCTACTTCAAAAAGACACCTGCACCCCAATGTTCATAGCAGCACTATTTACAATAGCCAAAGAGTGGAAAAAGTCTAAATGTCCATCGACAGATGACTGGATAAAGAAGAAGTGGTATATTTATACAATGGAATACTAGTCAGCCATAAAAAAAGACAACATAATGCCATTTGCAGCAACATGGATGTCCCTGGAGAATGTCATTCTAAGTGAAGTAAGCCAGAAAGAGAAAGAAAAATACCATATGAAATAGCTCATATGTGGAATCTAAAAAACAAAAACAAAAACAAACAAACAAACAAACAAAAACAAAGCATAAATACAGGACAGAAATAGACTCAGACAGAAAATACAGACTTGTGGTTGACAGGGGGGTGGAGGGTGGGAAGAGATAGACTGGGATTTCAAAATTGTAGAATAGATAAACCAGATTACACTGTATAGCACAGGGAAATATACACAAAATGTTATGATAACTCACAGAGAAAAAAATGTGACAAAGAGTGTGTATATGTCCATGAATGACTGAAAAATTGTGCTGAACACTGGAATTTGACACAACATTGTAAAGTGATTATAAATCAATAAAAAATTTTAAAAAAAAAGATTATACTGTATAGCACAGGTAAATATATACAAGATCTTATGGTAGCTCACAGAGAAAAAAATGTGACAATGAATATATATACGTTTATGTATAACTGAAAAATTGTGCCCTACACTGGAATTTGACACAACATTGTAAAATGATTATAATTCAATAAAAAACCTTAAAAAATAAATAAATGAAATCTGACCAGGATATTGAAAGAAAAAAATTACAAACAAATCTCTCTCATGAATATAGATATAAAAATATCCTTACTAAACATTTAACATTTCGAATCTAGCAATAAATAAAACAATAAAATATACCACAATCAGGTGATATTCATTCTGGGTATCCAAGGGTGGTTTATCATTCAGAAATCATTCAATGTAATTCATCATATTACCAAAGTTAAAAAGATAAACATCAGGACCATATTAATAGAAGCAGAAATGGTATTTGACAAATTTAAAACCTGTTCATGATAAACATTTATAGCAAAATAGGAATAAAAGGCAATGTTTTCATTCTAACAAAATATATTCCAAAAGAACTTTAACAAACATTACATTCAATGGTAAATATTTTAGCATAACTAGTTAAAAAAAAAAAACAAGGATGACTTCTATTGTCACTTTTAATCAATCAAGTTTGTATTGCAGGTCCAAACCAGGACAATAAAATAAGAAAAAAAAATTAAAGGCATAAGGACTAGAAAGGTAGAAATAAATTTTTCATTATTTGCACACAAGATTGGATACCTAATGAGTCCAAGTAATTTATGAACAAACTATTAGAATTAAGTGAATTTACAAGTCAGGGTACTAAAATCAATTTTATTTATTTCAGCAATAAACATTTAATTTGAAAAGAAATGTAATTACATTGTGATACAGTTCTGTGTCCAGTTAGGTAGGCTCTAGTCTCCAATTGTTCAAATACTAATCTAGATGTTTCTGTGAATGTATTTTATAGATATGATAAACATCAATATTTGGTTGACTGGAAGTAAGAAAGAAATTGTCCTAAATATAAGTGATCCTTATTGAGTTCACTGAAAGGCCATAAGAGCAGAAGTCGAGGTTTCTTTGAAGAAGATAGTTTGCCTGTGTTCGCAACTTTAGCTGGTATTGAAGAGTTCCAGTCTGCCTGTCAGCCTGCCCAGTAGATTTCAGACTTACTCCCACATTCACATAAGCTATTCTCTCTCTGTCTCTGTCTCTCTCAATTTTAATATATATAATTTTAAAATATATATATTTCACATGTTATATTTCTCTGATGAAATCTTGACTGATACAGACATTGCTTACAATTGTATAAGAAATCAAATGCCTAGACATAGCTATAACAAATGTGAAAGACCTTTATACTGAAAATTAAAATCACATTCTGAAAAAACATTTAAAGACATAAATAAATGGAGAGAGAGATTATATTATGTATCAGAAGACTATTGTTAGGATGTAAAGTCTCCCCTAATTAATATATAGATTCAGTACAATTCCAAAGAATCAATTCCAGTATGTTTTTGGAATATTTATTAGATGATCCTAAAATTCATAAGCAAATGCCAAGGATCAAAAATAATCAATATTTTGTAGAAGATGAGCAAAACCGAGAAAATAACTACTAGATAAGAATACCTATATAAAAATATGGTAATCAAGAGGCTGTAGTATCAGCAAAAAGTTAGGCAAACTAATTATTGGAACAAAATCTAAAGTCCAGAATCAGATACATATGTATATGATGATATGATTTATGACAAGAAGACACTACAATACTTTGAAGAAAAGATGGTGTGTTTAATAATTAGTTCTGAGTCATGTGAATATCCATATGGAAAAAAATCACCTTTGGATAGGCTTCCAGAATGGTAGTTTGAGGAGCCCAGTGGACTCTATCCTCAGCAAAACAACCATTTTACTACTGAAAACTATTTTTAAAAGACAATAAAAACCTCTTGAAATGTCCTTAGGGCCCAAAGCATCTAATAAAGATAATCATCTAAGTACTGGTAAGAGCAGAGTTTGTGACATTTCAGCCTTGATATGTCTATATCCCCCCACTACCCCCTCAATATGATGGAAATTCTACTCCAGGCATGTGCATTCAAAAAGATGGGCTCCCTCTCAACCTAGTTCCTAGTCTAGCGCCACAGTTTTATCCTGGGAAGAGCTGACCACCAGCATCACCTAAGCTCTATATTGCAGAAATTATATTCTGAGCAGTCACAGTGGACCCATCTTCCTTCCCCCACCCAGTCTCTACTCAAGGGATGGAAGCTCTATTGTAAGCAAGGCAGGCAGAGTATGTTTTACCCTGAGCACATCTGACCCAACTCTCTAAAAAGGCAGAGGTTATACACTAAAAAGGTTAATCTTCATGCCCAGAACTCTGCTCTTAGAGCTAGGAGAAGCATGCTTATGTCCTTACCCATGACTCCCTTGCACTGGCATATAAGTTCTTCCCAGGGAAAAAGGCAGACATGAGAACAAAAAGCTCCACAGACCAGACTAAAGGGGCTGATATTATTTTGAAAAGAGCTTGGGCAAGTTAGAGCCCAAGGGCATTATTTAAAACAATTGCAATTTTCCTGGTGACCAATTAAGATAAAACTGGTAGCTCCATGATACTTATACCAACAACCTAAAGGGTAGACCTGATAGACGTTTATCACAGAGACCCAGGGAAAGACATATTTAAAAAGAGTCCCTAGAGGTTTATCACACAGAACCAGGGAAAGACATTTAAAAAGAGTCCTTAGGTTCTACAACAAATGAGGTTAACTGTGGATTTTAATAGATGCTCTTTAACAGATTGAGGAACTTTCCTTTTATTCATCGTTTGTTGAGTGTTTTCCGTATGAACAAGTGTTGGATTTTGTCAAATGTTTTTTCAGGGACTATTGACATAGTCATGTGATTTATCCATTATTCAATTAATATACAGTATTATATTGATTAATTTTTATATGTTAAACAAACCTGAAATTTCTAGAATAAATATCACTAGGTCAGGATGTATAATCCTTTTTATATGTTACTGGATTCAATTTGATAGTATTTTTGGACTATATTCATAAGAAATACTGGTCTGTAGTTTCCTTTTTTGGGGTGGGCTTTTATTGAGTTATAGTCAGCTTACAATGTGTCATTTTCTGGTGTACAGCACAACTTTTCAGTCATACATGAATATACATATATTCATTTTCATATTCTTTTTCACCATGAGCTACTACTAGATCTTGAATATATTTCCCTGTGCTGTACAGTATAAACTTTTTATGTAGTTTTCTTTTCTTACATAGTCTTACTTTGAGTTTGGTATAAAGGAAATATTGCCTTCAAATAATTAGGTGGGAATGTGCTCTCCTCTTCTATTTTTTGAAATTGTTTTTACAAAGGATAATATTCAAGATGTTCAAATTTCAAAAAATTACAAGACATAAAAAGAAATGAGAAATTGTGGCCTATTCACAAGAGAAGGAAAAAGAAATTAAGAGAAATTGTCTTTGATTAAAACATGAAACTTTCTAGACAAATATTTTAAATCAAATGTGTTAAATATGCCACTAAACAATGGATAAAACAGCAAAACAGAAGATCAGTAAGGAAACAGGGGACTTCAATAACATTATAAACCAACTAGACCTAACAGATATCTATGTATTTTTAAATTCTTAAAAAGCAGAACATACATTTTTCTCAAATGCACATGGAACATTTTCCAGGATAGACCATATATTAGGCCACAAAGTCATACTCAATAAACATTAAAAGTTTGAAATCTTAAAGTATCTTCTCTGGTAACAATGGAATGAAACTAGAAATCAGTAACAGAAGGAAAACTACAAAATTCACAAATATGTAGAAAATAAATAACACACTCAACCAATGTGTCAAAGAAGAAATCAAAAGGAAAATTAGAAAGTTGGTAGGAAAACACATCATACCAAAACTTA
The DNA here is from genome assembly GCF_048773025.1 of Camelus bactrianus. NCBI lineage: Eukaryota > Metazoa > Chordata > Mammalia > Artiodactyla > Camelidae > Camelus > Camelus bactrianus. Next base: position 100,965,551 of record NC_133575.1, on the reverse strand, counting down.
AAGTAAGCAGCACTCAGAGAAAAATGTATAGCTGCTAATACCTACGTTTAAAAAGAAGGAACTCAGACTAGGAATAGACTTACCATATGACCCAGTAATCCCACTCCTGGGCATATATCCAGAAGGAACCCTACTTCAAAAAGACACCTTCACCCCCATGTTCATAGCAGCACTATTTACAGTAGCCAAGACATGGAAACAGCCTAAATGTCCATCAACAGATGACTGGATAAAGAAGAAGTGGTATATTTATACAATGGAATACTATTCAGCCATAAAAAACGACAACATAATGCCATTTGCAGCAACATAGATGTCCCTGGAGAATGTCATTCTAAGTGAAGTAAGCCAGAAAGAGAAAGAAAAATACCATATGAGATCGCTCATATGTGGAATCTAAAAAACAGAAACAAACAAACAAAAAAGCATAAATACAAAACAGAAGCGGACTCATAGACATAGAATACAAACTTGTGGTTGCCAAGGGGGAGGGGGTGGGAAGGGACAGACTGGGATTTCAAAATGTGGAATAGATAAACAAGATTATACTGTATAGCACAGGTAAATACATACAAGATCTTATGGTAGCTCACAGTGAAAAAAAATGTGACAATGAATATATTCATTTACGTATAACTGAAAAATTGTGCTCTACACTGGAATTTGACACAACATTGTAAAATGACTATAATTCAATAAAAAATGTAAATAATAAAATAAATAAAAAGAAGGAACTCAAATCAATAACTTAATGTTTCACTTGAAGGAACTAAAAAGAAGTGAAAATTAAACAAAAATTGTAAAAAGGAAGAAAATAATAAATATTAAATCAGAGATAAATTTAACAGAGAATACAAAAAAATAGATAATCACATAACCAACAGTTTGTTCTTTGAAAAGATCAACAAAATTGACAAAACTGTAGCTAGACTAAGAACAAAGAAAGAAGACACAAAGAACTATAAACAGAAATGAAAGTGGGTCATTACTAGCCACGTTACAGAAATGAAAGATTATAAGAGAATATGATGAACAACTATAGACTAACAAATTAGACAACCTAAATGAAATGTAAAAATTAGGTTTAGAAACAGAAGGTGGTCCAGTTAAGCACATTCTTTTTCTGGATCAAGTCGAAGTCCCACCTACAACAGGTTAGCCAGGCAGCACTATAAATCAATCACAGAAAGATAACAGAAAAATCTCAAAACAATTGGAAACTAAACCTTCTAAATAATCCATTGGACAATGAGAAAATCTCAAAGGAAAGAAAAAATATGTATTGAATTGAATGAAAATACAACATATCAAAACTTGTGGTACACTGCTAAAGCACTGAATGTTTACATAAGAAAAGAGAAAATCAATAATCTAAGTTTCTATCTAAAGAAACTAGAAAAAAGAAGACGAAAATAAACAAGCATAAAGGAGAAGAAAGGATGTATTAGGGGTGAGTTAGAATGAAAGAGGCTGTTGCTTGAGGGGAATGATGTAGAAATGGAATACGAGTGGGAGAAGAATTAGAGAAGGACATGATCTGGGGCTTGCAAAAAGATCACTGAGTGGCCTGAGGGCCCAGCTGAGGTTGGAAATCTAATAATTAGATATACTGATATTTGGAGGGCTACTTTCTCTCACAGTGGTCATTATGAGATTGGAGAAATTAGATGTTTGGAGGGACTCAAGGCTGAGAGTAAATAGCACAGGCATAGTATTTCGAGGGCAAGGGGATGAAGACACACTTAGTTCTAAACTAATATGCCCTGAGATCCTGCCTGGATAAGGAAAGAAGATAATTCAAGAGAAAATAAAAGCCTTGAGGCACTGGACATCTCAACAAAGCCAAATAGCAGATGATGTGAGATCCAGCCAGTTAGGCAATTTGAGTCATGATAGAATACTGGAGTTTAGTCTCTTAGATATGAAGACATGCCCAGTGATGCCAAGTGACTGCAGGTGGTTGAGGTGCTAAGAAGTTAAAGGATGGAAACCTAGATTGTGTGGGATGAGTCTTCCACATAGATATTGCTGAGGTCACCTAGGATGAGGACAAGACTTGGAGAGTCTAGGAAGCATGTTGACCTGGCCCTTAGAGTACAGAGAAAGTTAAGGATAATGCCCACATCTACTCAGCACTTTCAGTCCCAATCCCTTGGTTGGTAGTCAGCACTGGGAAGTAATATAGGGGAAGCAGTAAGATCAGGAGAAAATCTGGTTTCAGAGAAGGCCAAGAAGTGAAATGTACATCTTAAAGCAATCTACTTGCTTATTTGTTATCTGGTTTATTTGTTTTTAAGCAGGTAAACTCTCTTAGGGACACATTGTACTATTTTGGTTCCATAAAGTCCTGGAATGGCAGTCAGAAGGCCTGTCTGAATCTTAATCCAGATCTCTGACCTCAGGTAAATCCTTTCCAAATATGAGCCCTAGTGTGACCATTCATATAATAGAGAGTTGGAATGGATGAACTCTACATTTTCCACTGGCTTTAATATCTGTGAGTCTGAGATATAACTGCTAGGGTCTGTCTGAGACATCACAGCTCTTGTCTAACAGCTTGTCTGGAGAAAGGGCCTAAAAAGAAGGAACCTGAAGCTTGCTTGTTAAAAGTGCAAACCCCAACTGAAGAACTGACTGCAGACATCACAATGCATCTTTATGTCAGAGGAAGAATCCTAAAATGGATAAACCAGGATAATCTAGTTGATAAATACTTCAGCTTTGCAGACTGGCTGTTTTCCACTAACCAGATGTATAATTTGGGCAAATTATTGGACCTCTCTGTATCTCATTCTTCTCGAGAAGAAAATGAGGATGACAATTATACATATCTCATAGAGTTGTTGTGAATATTAAATAAAATGATGCATGCAAAGCTTTAAACACATTTCAAAGAAATCAATGTGTGTTAACTATCATTATAATTATAAAATAATAATTCTTATAGGAGGGACCCAATATTACATTTCTTCTGTCTGTAAAGCTCTACACAAGGAAATATCCTAAAGCACAGTGTGCTAAAATAAATAATGCACACCGTTCCACTTTCTGGGGCCCTGCCCCTGATATGGAAAATTTCCAAGCATATCATGAAGTCTTAAGCATTCAGGAAAGACTGGTGGTTCCATCAATCAAACAGCATCATATTCTTCTCTTACCCTTGGAAATCATGTCCCTGTATGTTTCTAGGTTTTCATTTTTGACCAGACCAGGGAGAATTCCTCAGCTGAGAATACCTAGTGATCTCACCCCTTATTCCCCTCCTTTTCCCTTTTAGATACCTTCCTATTAAGCTTTATTCCTTTCCCCTATCTCTACTTCATCCCTCTTTAACAATTTATTCTACTTTAACCCTTCCATTCTCTTTATTCAGTTACAGCTCCTCCCCTTTCTTCCATTTCATTTTCTTTTATCTCACATCATCCCCTTTATCCCACCTAACTGCCTTATTCCATTTCTCTCCATCCCCTTATCCCACCTCATCCATCCCTCTATTCCCAATCACTCCCTCTTTATTCCACATCACCCCCCTATTCCACCTCACCCCTATTCCATTTTCTCCATTCTTTTAGTCCATATCACCCTTCCCCTTTATTCCATTCATTCAATCCCTTTATAGCATGTCACCCCTTTTATTCCACATCACTCTCTATTCTTTTATTCCTCTCCCCCATCTCTCTTTTCCCCTCAGCTCCAGTCAGAGCTTCCCAACTCACCAACAAAATTTCAAATTAAAAGAAAAATGACACAGTAAGCCAGGAATATGCTGCTGTCACAACACAGATGTTTATTAATGATTAAACGCCAGAGAAGTTTTAACAATCACAAATCTTCGAGCTCTGTGGTTGTTACCCATCATGTGATCAATTTCTATCCCTCAATACAATACATTCTTCATTTTATGGACCTTAGCAGTTGTTATCCATCAATAACAGCTATAATTTTGGATGTCATACATAACCCATATCTGTGTTTTACCAGAGCATGTCCCGCAAATTTGTACCGTCCTGCATAGAGGAACTACAGAGACGATATTTAAGAACATTTGTAATCAGGTGAATTTTACTACTTAGAACTATGTGTCCATACCTAACTAGCTGTTTTGCTGACAACAGGATGTGATTGCCAGCTGTCTGTAAAACAGATCTAGTTAATGAAATCAAATTTTTCCTCTAACTTTTGACCCCAGAAAAGCTAGTTAGGTATCTCAGGATTTGGGGAGTGGCTGTTTGTCGAGCCATTTGTCTAAATAATTTGGAAAAGATTATCCTGAGGTGGCAGAGTTGCTGCGGGGACATGGCTATGAGTTGGTGTGACATGGTTCAGCATTGTTTGTCAGCTGTCAGCAGGCTGACCTAACGTCCTAGCATGCCTCTTGAGGGCCTTTCCAATTGAGCTCTTAGGAGGGGGGTAGGAAAGTCAGGTAAAGCATGCAATCCCCTTTGGGGGAGGGAAAGCACCTCGAGATTTGTGGGCTTCTCTGGGGCAGATGTTTACCACAAATGTCACATCAATTAAAGAAACAGCTGTAGTAAGGGAAAGCCAGGATCAGGGGTAAAAGAGAGAGGCAAGGTAGCACCAGGGCGCCTGGGCATGACACAGAAACATCTCTGTTTTTACCAGCTGAAGGGACCAAGCATCCCCAGTGAAGGGGCTGGCAGTGTGTCTGGAATTCTCATCCTGACCCGAGCATCAGGCGGAACTCCTTCTGACCCTCAGATCTTTACCTTCAAGAATCTCCTTAATGTTTCCTGTGGCATCCCAGGTCTACCCCCACCCTTTTCCCCTGTCTGGCACCATATAGAAGGAGAAACATCTAATGAAAGAAGTAGCCGATGCCAGTTTTGGCCTCCTTCTCCCGGGGCACACGGAGCAATGGGTGGTCTTGCTCCGGAATGGGGGGGTTACCCGCTCCTTCCTCATCGTCATGGGAACGGGCAGTGCCGGGAGGCACAGCTGGCTCCTCAGAGGAACCTGGAAAATAGTAACAATGTTAACACCTTATATTTCTAGACTTCATACTTTGCACAGCACCCAAGAGACTAAAACCTAATTTTGAGCTTCAACTACAGTGTGAGGCAAGAGGTTAGGGCAGAAATCATTATCCCCATTTGACATGTAAGAAAACTGCAGCCTAACAGTAGAACATAGATCTCTAAATCTAGGCCCACTGTGGAAGCTAGGGGCAGGGCAGGCAGGAGGGCAGGGCCATGTTAGAGAACAGAAAGAGTGAGACAGGTACCCCGTGCTTAGAGAAAATGGGCAACACCACCAGGAAAGCGGGGGACTGGGTGGCCTCCTAACAACCACCACCACCCTACAACCAGCCTGACTAACTTTACCAAGCAAATGAGTAACAAAGCTGGAGCCGGAAGCTTACAGTACTTCATGGACAGGAGAAAGCAGGTATCGGTCTTCAGTGACTCTGAGGAGGACTTGTAGTTCATGACTTGGCCAGGTTGAGACTTGTTTTTAAGGAAGGTGGTATCTACAGGAAATGTAACATCTGCATCATCTTTACAGAACTGAATTGACTTTGGATTCTGAACTTCTTTAGAGTCAAGATTATTAGGCATTGGAATTGCTTCCACATTCATAATTTCTTCAAGGTGGATGGCTAGATCTGGCTGAGGGTCTGGAATTGTACTGAGAAGGGAGACATCTTCAGACTCTGGAGCAACAATGGTAATTTCATCTTCTTCAAAAGTGTTGGCTAGGTCTTTCTGAGAATGTGGAATTTCATTGTGAATTTGAGCATCCTCGGGTTCTGGGACTACACTGAGAACTGAGTCTTCTTCAAGATTGGGGTTTTCTTTGGAGTCTTGGATTCCACTGACACCAGAGGCTTCTTCATGTCCTGGGATTTCTTCAGCATCTGAGGCTTCTTCATTGTCTGTAACTCCACTCACATCTGAGGATTCTTCCTGGCTTTGAATTTCATCAAAATTGGAGACATCTTCAGGGCTCGTTACCATATGGAGAGCTGGGACCTCTTCAGAGCCTGGAATTCCATTGATTTCTGGAGTTTCTTCATGATCTGGAATTTCTTCAGTATCTGAGGTTTCTTCATCATTTGGGACTCCATCAAGAGCTGGAATCTCTTCAAGATTGGGGTCTTCTTCAGAGTCTGAGAGTCCATTAACCTGTGGAGATGCTTCATGATTTGGGATTGCATGACCACCAGGGGCTTCTTCAGGGCTTGGGACCACATGAAGAGCTGGGACTTCATCAAAATCAAGGTCTTCATCAAAGTCTGAAATCCCATTGACCTCTGGGGCTTCTTCGTGGTCTGGAATTTCTTCAGCATTTGAGGCTTCATCATTTGGGATTTCATCAAGAGCTTGGACCTCTTCAAGATTGGGATCTTCTTCAGAATCTGGGTTTTCATCATTATCTGAGTGATCTGCATGGTCTGGGATATCATCAGTGTCCAGGGGGGCTTCTTCATTATCTGGGATTTCATCAGTATCTGAGGCTTCTTCATTGTTCAGGATTACATCAAGATATGGAACTTCTGCAAGGCCAAGATTTTGGTAGTCTTCAAAATCTGGTCCTTCTTCAAGGTCGTGGTTTGGGTTTTCTCCAGGGTTTGGGATTTCTTGCACATCTGGAGCTCCTTCAGGATCTGGAACCATATCAAAATATGGTATTTCTTCGAAGTCTGGGATTTCAAATAGTTCTGGAATTTCATCATCAGGGTCTAGAATGTCCTCAAGAGGAGGAAGATCATCAAAATTCAGGGTATCATCATCGTCATCATCATCATCATCATCATCATCATCATCTCCTTCTTCTCCTTCTTCTCCTTCTTCTCCTTCTTCTCCTTCTTCTCCTTCTTCTCCTTCTTCTTCTTCTTCTTCTTCTTCTTCTTCTTCTTCTTCTTCTTCTTCTTCTTCTTCTTCTTCTTCTTCTTCTTCTTCTTCTTCTTCTAGCTCTGGAATGCCTTCGAGATGTGGGCCTTGAATCTCAAGGTCATTTGGAATCTCAAGACCTTGGACTTCACCAAAGACTACCCCTTGATTGAGATACTCAAATACTAGTTCTTCATTGACTGACACATCTTCCTCAGAGGACTCATCTTCCTCAAGGGGTTCATCTTCAGTAAGGACCTGGCGTTCAGGAAGGGCCTGACCTTCACCAAGGGACTGACCTTCAGCAAGGGCCTGACCTTCAGCAAGGGTCTGACCTCCAGCAGGAAACTGACCTTCATCAAAGGGCTTGCTTTGAGCAAGGACAGCAGCCTGGGCTTCAGCAGAGTTTTCCACTGGATCAGAAAGTAAAGCATCCTCTTCCATCTTTATTCGTGCACTCCTGAAGGGGAATGAATTTGAAAAGTAAGTCAGTTTGTATACTTGGGTTGACTAACATAAAGATGGCCTGAGGTTGGAAGCCCCCATAGGGAATTCTCCTTCAGGCTAAGTGTGGACAAACCAGGAAAACACTCACTGGATCTTCCTCAAATTCCTGCGTCTGATAAAATCAAGGGCTTCAGGACTGGATTTCCACACACGCTTAGCAACCTGCCTCTGAATATGGGGAGGCACCTGAGGGTAAAATTAGCAATGTTAGCCTTTATTACGTAACAATTTTTAAATTTATACTCATCTCTGTCAGGTACCCAGAACTGAAGGCACCATGACCAAAAAATGTAGGAAGAATTTCTAGATTGGGAGATTTATGGCTGCCTGCTTTGGGTGATCTTAGGGTTACATGTAGAATGCTTCCTTGCCTTGTGAACAGGAGACAGTGAAATAAGTGTGTCCAAAGCTTCCACCTACCTGGAAGAGGACATCCCAGTTATCAATCATGGCACGGACCACATTGACAGAAGCAACATAGTGGTCAATCCCCAGTTTTGTCTTCCTGGACTCCCTCTTGGCAGAATTCCCCCTCTTCAGGAGAGCAGATCCAAACACCAAGGCCAAATTGGTGGAAGTCATACGATTGCCTGAAATCTGGATAAAGGATAGAAAAAAATGATCAATTCTGAAGCAGTAATGGAAGTTATACAAATAGAAATGTCTCTTTTTGTTCTTGTTTCCCTTTGTCTCTGTCTCTCTCACATATACTCCCATGCATGTCCCCTACTATAGCTCTCACTACCCTTTCCCAGAGCTTTTTACCAACTGTCCATCAATGCCAATGGAGTCCTCGCAGTTCTCAGTGATCTTATGCAGGGCCTTCAGCAGACGCTCCAGGGTGTCACTGTGGCAGGGAGGCATCAGGTAAACCAGCAGTTGCAGGGCAGAAAGCTGATCCTGCGGCTTCAGAGCTAGAGGAAGGAAAACCGGGGCTGGCTTAGGGGGCTAGCTTTGGTAGCAACCTGATACAAAGAGAGATGTGATTCTGGTTGAAAATTGCTGAAGGCTATGGAGAAAGTACCCAGGCATCTTTCCTTTGCTCATTCCCAAAGCACTTGAGTTCAGGAGCCCTAAAAGCAAATAACAGCTCCCATCAAAATCAGACCCCCTCTACAGAACCTAGGTTCTTCTTTGCCCTAAGAGAGCACACACAGCTTCAAGAAGCTCTAGAGAAATTTCCAAACAACAGACTTATAATGGAATCCAGAGAGGTGTTTTCATCTTCTGATGTTCTTTCTGCCTTAGTTCCTTGAGGTCTTGCAGCCTGAGTTCTGTCCCCAGACCCCCACAATCCCTGTACTATTTCCTTCCCTTGCCCAACAAGGGAAAGCAGAAGACTAACTTGCTGTCAGGAGGAAGGACATGTACAGATCATCTGGCAGCAGGGAGTCCTTCATGTCACGGAAAAATTCCTTGAGGAGTGCAGCCACATCATGGACATTCTGAGTGTCATCCAGCACTACATCCAGACCTTGATCAAATTCTTCACGGAGCTAGAAAAAGGGGAGAGAATACGTGCACTGACTGCTCTGCCCACCACAGGCTCCCTCTTCTCAGGGTTCAATGGAGGTAGCTGGTAATATGGTGTGCCTAGAGGGCTGGAAAGAAGCCCTTGCTCCCCTCCACCAAGCATGACATTCTCTTCAGGTCTATGGAGAAGCCCCCATCCCCACTTGCTTTTTCTCACTCAAGGAATAAAAATGTACACATAGCTGATTTACCTCACGCACTCTTTCCTCAGAATATTCCAGGGTGAAAATCCCCACTGTGCTTAAGCCTGAAAGAAAAAACCAGGGAATGCTAAGTATCTCTGGTTCTTTTCCTCCCCCATTGCATCCCAATCCCAAGTGGTTGCAGGGGAATGTTCCAAGCCCTTCATCCCTTGACCTCTTTCTCTCGCCTTCTCTAGAACACTGGTCTTCCTCTTCAATTGCCTCTTAACCATAATTTTGACCCCTTACCATATTTCTCAATGAAGCTGCAGCACGCCTCAACAACATGGGGGATTTGCTTTGCAATCGGATTGAGGCTCATTTTCCTTTTGGATCCCAGAAGTCGCTGGCCAATTGGAAAGGAAATCTTGGAAAGTTGCAGGGTCTGCAGCAGCAGGGCACCGTCCTCCAGTTCAGCCAGGCTATCCACAGAGACTGCACCCTGCGGAGAAACCCAGACTATCTTAAAATGGAGGAGCAGGAGGGTCGCTTCAGACCTTCCTGAGAAGTGAGTCACATTTACAACAGGAGACATTCTCTCTGTGGCAAGCCAATTCCACCCCTCCAACGCATTCTGTTCAGCCTCCCCCCACCTCCCAGGACACAGGCCTTGACCCTCCAGCCCATATCCCTACACACTTCGGGGAGGGCCCCTGCCTGAAACCTGGAGGGTTTAACTCACTCGACGCCCACGGCGGGTGAACTCCCGGGGCAATGAGGGCTCTTCTTGTCTGCGACTGAAAAAGCGCCGGATGCGGCCAAACATTCTTTGCACCACGTTTCCCCGACGACGGCCCGCAGCCTGACGGGTGGCTTCTTCAGTCTGCATCGCGGCTCTCAGTTCAAGTTGCTTGCGGCGGGTAAGCTCGTTCACCAGCACCTCTTCCAGGCGAATGCCAAAAGTCTTGAGTGATGCGGCTGAGAAGCCAGAGAAAGAAAGAATGAGAAACGTCAACGCTCTGTAGCGCCTAAGTCCAGAGGAACTGCAAGGGGCTGTAGCACTCCTCTAAGCAATCGCCCCTGTCAACCCCAACCCGCCAGACCCACAGCATTTCTCCCAGGGGAGGTAGCCAAAAAGACCCTGAAGAGGTTTGGCTGAAGGACTCAGCTCCATCAACTACTCCGACGGAGTCCCTGCCTTAAGTCATGCCAGGAGGTGACCACCTTGAAGCAATGAGGGCAATTTCTTCTGGGCGACCTGTCTGGGGTGATCCACGGAGAAGGCTTAGACAGATATGATGGGACCGCCCGTCATGCCTGCAGCTGGTGCGCCATTTCCTGAAATCATCCCCTGCGGGGTTTCTGAAAGGGGGGTGAGTGCCCCCAGGGGCAGTGGGCCCCGCCCTGTCTCCAGTAGCCAGGGACGCAAAACAGGAGGGGTGCAAGACTTCACTTCTTTTCTAAGGAAAGTATGAAAGGCCCTCACCCCTCTCTTGTCCTCTCAGAATCAAAAACCACTTCTCCAAGGTGTTTGGACGGTCAACAGGTAGAGCTATGGGAAGAGAAAAAGAAAATACACGCACTTTCACACAAATGGGATTTGATAAGTCACTAAAACATCGCAATGCATTGATCCACAGAGACTGAGGAGGAAAGCGGGACAAACAGCTCTGTCCAGCACCCGAAGTGTTTTGCTTTCACTCAGCCTCAGTTTCCCCGTTTGAAAACGGGACCAATCCTATCTACCGCATATGAGACTCCAAGAATTTAAACAAACCAGACCATCTAAGGCGCCGCGTGCGTGGCGCGCATATTGTTACGCACCAGCAGTATCTCGACACAACGCTGAAAGCGTAAATTCCTGGGCTCAGAGGCGGCGGGACAGTGCAACAGGCGAGGGGAGGGGCTCTGCCTGCGGCGCCGCCGCGAGGAGGGGTCGCTAAGTTACTGCAGGTGCGCTCGCTCCCGGGATGCCATCGGCTCCCCGCGCTGCGGCGGCGGGAGAAGCGGCGACACCTGCTGTCCCCGCCCTCCGACCCACGCAGTGGCGGCTGCCTGCGGGTTCTCCTAGCCCTTAGTTGCGCTCCTTTTAGGCTGCTCCTGCCGCGCGCGGCTGGCGAGCCTGCAGCCCCCTGCACTTTTCCTCACTGCAGCGGCGCTCCTCCGCTCGCGCGACCCCCGCCCTCCTCCCCTCAGCCACCGAATCTGCGCCTGCACAGCTAAGATAGCGGGCGCGTTCGACCCCCGTCCGGAGCCGGGTCGCGCTCCCTCCCTGCCCGCCCTCCTCCTCAGCCAGCAGAGGTGGACAGCAATCCCAGCGCACTTCTCGCCGCCGCTCCCTGCACCCGCACGCCCTCCCGCTCTACCCAGGGATTGGCGCATGTCTCTCTCCCACTATCTCGCTTTCTCCCCTTACTCTTCGTCTCTCAACCGCGCTATCTCTGTCTGCCCCAGTCCTCTCTGAGGGTCCCTCTGCGCCTCCATCTCGTTCTGGCTCTTTATAGCACCGCACCTGGTGCGTCTGTCTCTTCACCTGTCCTCTGTCCACCTGTCTGTCTCTGATATCTGCCTGTCTTACTGCCCTCAAGCCCCCAGGCTTCGATCCAACTCAACTAATCTTTACCACTTCCCAATTCAACAAACACCCTTCAACTCCCGCTCCCTCAGCTCTCCTGGAGCCTGGAGAACCAACCAAGTCCGAGACCAGAGAAGAGCCCCCAACTCGTCCCGCCCGGGGGGTCCACTCGGCCCCGAAGGAGAGGATGCCACATCCCGGGGTACTGCTCACCTCTTTCAGGTTTGAATTCAGAGAGGAATTGCCTGGCCACGAGTTCGTGGTAAGCAGTCTCTTGCAGCTTCAGACGCTCCAGCTCGGAGAGGCTGTGTATTGATACCATCTTCGTCCTGCGTTCCGGGTTGTGTCCTGGGGCTCCTCCCAAGACGTTCACTAAAAAAATAAAGGCGGACACCAACAGTAAAGGGGGCATGATTCTGGGGCACAGTGTCCTTGCTGCCTTCAGAAAAGGAATGCAGCCACCCATTCTGGAACCGGATGATTATCAAGGCTGCATCATCCAATTGTCACTGGACCTGGTGGAGGGAACTATGGGGGGAAGGGTGGGAAAGGGGGAGGGAAAACTGGGAGGCGGCTTCACTCTCAAGCAGAGCTGCCTCTGGTTGCTTATTTAAAAAAAAAAATCCAACTTCAAAAAACATCAGCCCTGAACTGACAATCCCACAGTCCAGAAAAGAGAAAACCTAATCAGAGGCAAAAAAAAAAAAAAAAAAAAAGCAGCGGCAGCAGAAGAAGAAAAAAGATTAAAAAAAAAAAAAACCCAACCTTACTCCCAATTTAAAAAGGCACATTAAGATAAGAATAAAGTAATATTTTCCCATTAATTATTTAGAACATTGATGGAGTTTATTTTTTTAATAATGCTTGATGCTGTCCAGTTTGGGTGAAATGGGCATGTTCATCTAGGTTAGAAGCCCTGTAAATTTTGTACAGCTCTTCTAGAAAGCAAACTGAACACATGAGTCTGAAGCCAAAAATCATCCCCAGGCCCTTTGACCCAGTAATTCCCTTTCTAGGAATCTATCCTAATGAAAACTTCCTACAGACAGGAAAAATCATATGCAAATGAGCCATAACAGTAAAAAATCAAGGGAAAAAAAAAAGCTAGCCCACCAAGGAGACTAGTTATATAAATTATGGAATAGCCACAGTATGGAAAGTTATGCAATCATTAAAGTGATGTTTACAAAGAGCTTTTGAACAACAAATATAAAATACAGAATTGTATTAATTATGATTACAACTATGTGAGAAAAAATGCATAAAAATAAAAGACTGAAAGAAATGTACCTAATTACTAGCAGTATCTGTATTAAGTGAAGGGATTTTGTTTGCCTTTTGCCTTTTATCTATTTACAAAAATTGTACAACTTGATTATATTATTTTTCCTGGGAAAAAAACCCCCAGCTTGTACCAAAACAAACAAGCATCATTTCCAGGCCATTTCTAATGAAACTCCCATACAGGATGGGTAGAGTGAAGTTTGTCTTAGTGCACTGGCAAATCTGTTTTTATACAGCCCTTCTCCATGATACCCACTATCTCATACTGCTCCCAGGATTCCCAGAACCCCCCAGTGGGGATCTCCATAGACCCCACACAGCATTCTTTCCTGCACATCCTCACCTCTATTATTAGTTTGTTATTTCATGCATGCATTAAAAAGAAAAGAAAAAGAAAAAAATATTAATTGCCCACTTTGTTCCAAGCACTAAAGATTAAAATATGAGCAAAATAATAATACTCTTTTCATAAAGGATTTAACAGTGCCATGAAGGAGATACACAGGTTAGCAACAATTTACAAAACCTTGTGATAAGTCAATCGGCCAAGATATAAACAAACTACTGTGAAAGCAGAAAGGAGGAAACATCTAAGTTTGCTTGGAGACAGGGAGGGGGGAGAGTACAGAAAGAGAGAACATCTTGTGCAAAGGCAAGGAGATGGGAGAGAGGTTGTTATATTCATAAAGCTCTATAAAGGGGCTAGAAGGAGATAAATCTGGATAGGCAGGAATGAGATCATGAATGGCCCTATAAGCCATGTGAAGGAGCTGGACTTTCTCCTGAAGGCAATAGAGAACTACCACAGGGTTTTAACTGGGAAGTTACAGAGTCAGAGCTGCAGCTTGGAAAAATCACAGAGTAGTGAAAAGCACGGTTTGGGTAGAAAGCCTGGGATTTTATGGGTAGAGTTGACAAGACTTAGAGAATTTATTGTAGAGGAAAGGATAGCTCCAAAGTTTATGGTTTGGGTGAGTGCGTGGATGCTTGTTCCTGATGGAGAAGATAATTTGGGACATGGGGAACTAAATCTTTTGACAAGAAGGGAAGTGGTCACATGCCACTCTTCTCAGCCCCTTTTCCCATAGAATTTTATGATAATAGTCTATATATTATTGGGGGGGGGTGCTTAAACTCCAAAGATCAGGTAATGTAGCTTTGACAGAGAAAAGGTAGGTGGAAGTTTATCATTCAATAATCTATTTAAATAAGCTCTGTCCAAAAAAAAAAAAAAAACCCTCACTTATTTTGTTTCCAAAATCCTCTTTTGCCCACTTTCTTTAATGGTCAAATTCACACATGTCAGAAATAAACACTTGCCGGATAACTGAAGTTCAGTATGAAATAGAATGAGGAGTATTTCTATGGCTCTTAAATTGAGCTAAGAGGAAAATTCTTAGCATGGATCTTTTTAAATGTCCTTCAACTGCAAAGCACCATCCCCTGGACCCTAAGCCCAACCACCAAACTGTATCCACAAAATGACCATTTTAACCAAAGCCAAATGCACAGAACCTAACCACAGTCCCAAACTAAGCTGCTAGTAATCCTCCACTCATAATAGTAGGTCCAAAACCAATTAACCAAGGGTCTCATTCCGACACACGCAGCCTAGCTCTGGCTTAATTTTACTAACATGGCTCCCCTTTTCCCCTTACCCCAATCCAGACATTTTTGTACCTGTTTTGGAGTTGCAGCTATTTCTTCTTGCCGAGGCTTATAAGATCTGGTCCTCCAAAGAGTATAGCTGATTCTTTCAGCCGAAAAGATGAAAATCAAATCCTCTCGCCCCCAAAAAATGAGGTGAGAACAAACAAGAGAACCTCAAAACAACACCAGCCAAAGAGAGAGGGAGAGAGAGAGAGAGAGAGAGAAGCCTTTGAGAGATGAGTCAGCCTAGATGCTTACAATTCCAAAGGAAATCAAAGGCCTTAGAATAAATCGTTTGTCATTGCCTCCTGCTCAAAGATACAGGGCTAAACTTAAGAGCAATCATATGCCATAATTCTGCCATCAAAATTGACACTGTCTTGTTTGCCTTCAACCATTTCAAGGCACCAGTAGAATATATGACAGAAGCAGAATTAGGGAGGCCAGTGTCCCCAGACAAGACGCAGATGGGCAGGTGAGGAGGGGGACCAAAAAATAGGGTGCCACACTATGAGAGGCACATAACAGATTCATGAGATTTGAATATTTGTCCTTGGGCCTGATTTTCCAAGCTGATTACAAAAGGAGGCTCCTCACCAAGAACAAGGTGCCAAGAGATCTCTCTTGCTCCAAAGTGTCTTCTCCTTCCCCCTTCAGCCTGCCCTGGCACTGGCCTGAAGCGACCATAACATCAAAAAGATACTCAAGAAGGACAATGAAAGCAAGCCCTCTCAGTTTCAGCCTAGAATTCAAGACATTTGCAAATATATATATATCATTAAACAAATATCTGTAATGGCCCCTGGAGTTAGAGCTAAATAGAACTGAGCTCAAAGCCAAGCTTTAATGGGGTTTTTTTTAGCTGTGTGTTCTTAGGAAAGTCTGTTGAAACTTCTGAGCCTCAGTGGCTTCCTCTCTAAAATGGGGAAGTGATGCAGTACCCATTTCAGCAGTTGTGTAAGAATTAAAAG
Source organism: Camelus bactrianus (assembly GCF_048773025.1). NCBI lineage: Eukaryota > Metazoa > Chordata > Mammalia > Artiodactyla > Camelidae > Camelus > Camelus bactrianus. Next base: position 100,950,058 of record NC_133575.1, on the reverse strand, counting down.
AATAATGTATGTGTGATATTTAGCATTGGTTTTTAATATACACATTGATATTGAAGGTTCTTTGCAGAGGGCCTGACTTTACCAGAAAATATCAGGTTTCAAAAGTAATTACATAAAATTAGAATTTGTATCAGTGCACCCAAAGACCTACTCTGTTTAATCTCTACTAAATTTGAATTAAATTAAAACAGGTAAAAATAATCTCAGGAGACGGTTGGGAATAGGTCTTTCTTCTTCAATCTCCAATGGCATCAGGGTCAAGTACAAAAAAATCATTTGATAAAATTCAGAAAAACTAACTGCACAGGTCAATTTTTCAAATGCTATTATTCAGATCAGTAAAATGCTTATAAGTCTCAAATTTTATTTGTCTTTCAAACTACCCAATTTCACATTGTCACTAGGAAAAGAATATATAATTTCATTTGGCTCAGTAAAAGGGCTAGGATATTAGCAGATACCAAGAGAGAATTTGAACAAAGAACAAAAGCACACCCAGATCAAGTCTCCAGCAACACAAAAAGGGGAAACACACATGAGTGACATCAAGATTGTTCCTCACATCCTCCTGAAATGCATGGCACAGATGGAGAAACAAATTAACGTCAGAAAGGTCACCCCACTTCGATATCGCGAGGACAGAAATGTCTCAGCGAGGCATAAATCCACAGCCTTTACAATTTGGAAGACTAATTTACTCCATTGTCCCCATCAAGTAGTTAGGGATGGTGCAGTGCTCACTAGTAAACATCTATGAGAAAATATAGGACTGCACTGATGCCATCGTTAGAACCCTTATAAATTAGGCACTTTATGGCACCATCAGAATTTTGCTTCTAGCCATTGAAAGATCTTTGGAGTTTGAGAAATTGATAGTGCACAGGGCTGAGTGCCCAGAAGGCATTGCATCTATGTTATTCAAATGTCTAGAGGCAGTGACAATGGATAAAGACATCCCCATTAATATATCACAACATGGGAAAGAGATACAGGTCTCTAGATGAAAACATTCAGGCACCAATTTGGTTTTCTGGCACATTACCTCATTCATCCTTGAGCATTAATGAGTTAGCCTTTAAGTTGTTATCCCATAACCTCCATTTCAGCGAAGGCTGCAGTCGTGATGAACATAATGGCTCATTTTACCTTATGTGGTGGTAATGCCCCAAGATAATTAAATTTGGGGACAGCATTCTACAATACATGGAGTTAGCCCATCATGCCATAGCAGAAGCTCATAAACTGGCAGTAGCATTGTTAAAATATATTCAGAAAAGCTCTGGCTTCAGAAAATGTTTTCAGAACTGCTTAGAATATTAGAATGGATCAGAGAAAGAAGGAACCTTAGCCATAAACTAGTTCAAAGTTTCCATTCTACAGTTCAAAAAAACTGAGGCTAAAGAGAGACAGGAGTTTGTCCAAGGCCACACCACAATTTAACAGCAGACTCTAGACAAGAACCCAGTTCTTCTCAATCCGAGGGTGCTTTACACTGCCCCATACACCTTTGCTCTTAATAGCTACAAAATAATGCATAGCTAAATAATGAAATCAAAAAATGGACACATAATCAAAGCCTAATTCGATAAGCCAGGGGAGGACATATCTGAAGGCAGATAGCCACCACAAATTACAATCTCTTTGTAAAATGAGTACAGTCGTCATTCTATAGAACGTGGGATGCCCTTTTAAAATTTTATTGACTAAAGAAACAACTCAAGCTCAGGATGGTGAAAAGCAACCTTTATGCTATAAACAGCCCAAAGAATAGTGTAAACAGGGTAATGTAACATCAAATACAACAAAATATTGATATTCTCACTGTTATCTGCAGTATGTGTCAGAGTGCATAATAGTGCTGGCATTACAAGCTGTGTTATCGTGTATCTTTTATTCCCCCCTTTTAGTTGCTGCTTCTAATAGTCGTGGCAAAAAAAAAAAAAAAAAAAAAGGAGTAAAAACATAAGATGTTCTATCAATAGGAGGTAATTTTTTTAATGTCTAACTTTTCTTATGCTTTTCATTTTCCCAAAAGCTTTCCTTATGCCCGTTATTTCCAGACCCTAGCACACAGTAGGTGTTCAATGTGTTTGTTGGGTGAATCATAGGATTATAAACTCTGACAGTTTTGAGAGAACATAAAGGTCTTGTAATTAAAACAGCTATTCGTGATTCATGGATAAATGAATCATGCCACTTCATTTTCACAACAGCCCCTGGGAACGAGGTAGGTTGGGTATTATGTTTCCCATTTTACTGATAACAACAAACTTAGGGCTCTGGAGCGGTTGTAACTTGCCTGAAGTTGCACAAACATGCCATGGAAGAATACGATCTGGGAATCAGCCTATCCTCAGGCCTGGTCTTGCCCTTTCCACCAAACCATGGTACACTACCAACAACTACTGCCTGGAACTGGGATGGCCTGAGTCAAGACTACCTTTTTTTTCTAAGGAGGTGGCTGAATTTTTGAGGTCTTTTTTTGATACACACTAGTCTTGGGAAGTTAGAATGAAAGTAGATGATTGGTAGACAGGATAGATAGATAGATAGATAGACAGACAGACAGACAGACAGGCAGATAAATGACAATGATAGATTGATTGATAAATAGACAGATATAAAGATACAGATATATATGGCTTTTGAAAAACACTATTATGAAAGGTAGAGGAGAGGAGTGGATAGAGGAGAAAGGCACCAGAAGCCCTATTTATTCCTCCCATTACATCTCTCACCTCAGCCCACTCCCTAAGCTGACATTCCTGAAAAGATCCTGAGATATAGACTAGAACTTGGGTTCAAATCCCAACCTTACCACATATAAGTTCGCACACTCATCAACCAAGTGACTTGGAGCTAATTATCTCACTTTTCTGAACCTCAGTTTCATCACCTTACAAAATAAGAACTATGATAACTATTAGGTGTGGCTGTAGTAAAGATTAAATAAAAGAGAGGGTGAGATGAAAGAATCCCCCAAAGGATATAGTGCTGTACCAAGGTGAGGGATTGTGCTCCCACCCCCTCATACCTGAGAGTCAAATTCGAAAGGAAGACAGCAGAAGTGCTGCTACCTGGAATGGAGCAGATAGTGCCCACTGAAGAGTGCCCTTGCACCATCCATTGAAGGTGAAAAGGGGTACTCACCCCCTGTCAGCAGGAGGCACACTTTCAGAGGGGATGAGTTGAACTGTTTCTTTGCTGGTTCTTTCATGATCAGAAATGCAAGGCAACTAACTGTGGGGGTTGGGGAGGATCAGTCTAGACTCTGAAATGTAGAAAAAAAGTTTAACTGGCTCACAGAAGGGACTCAGTCCCTACCTTTGGTTTCCTCAGCACTGTGTGTAAGCTATCCATGCTAGGAATGATGGAGGAAAGGGGGGAGTCGTCCAGAGTGAAAAGTCTCAGTTCCTGCCCTTGGGACCTTATAGCCTAGCTGGAGGTCACACAAATGTCAATAATCTGAAGGACTATCAAGAAAAGCCCTTGGGTCTAACAGAATCCTTCCCTGCCTCATTTAAATACATGTTCTCTCCTATCATTCCTTTAAGGAATATTAAGAATTGACTATTTCCTCAAGTCCACCAGCACTGGGAAGACCCTTATTCAGCTGTAGGTTTTCAGTATGCATTCAGTAAACTGATTCATTTTCACCGTCTTCCCAACTCCCCTGTCCCCCAAGCCCTCTGCCTTTAAGACACATTCCCTTTCAGACACACACATTCCCTCTCACAAACATCCATACACACACACAACCTCATGCATTCCCCTTACACAGTTACACACACACACACACACACACACACACACACACACACATACACACACCAAACATACACAGAATAGACCTCTCCCATGTATTCACTACAACACAGGGAAGGAGGGAAATGAGACTCTGAATTAAAGAGAGGGCCATCAAGCATTTGCCCCTGCAGACCCAAGCTGGGGCTTCTACAGGGTGGGCATGAGGGAGAAACAACCAACGGGATGACACCTCCCCCAAACAATTTGGACAGAGATCTGTCAAGGAAACCTTCAGAATAAAGTTGTTTGCTGGATCTGTGTGAGAACTACCTCTCCACCTTTGTTCCCCCACCCCCACCTGCTTCTCTTCTCTTTTGATTGTATCTCCCCTAAGAAGCAGTCAATTTTCTGCAGTTTTCTTCTTCAAAATTCTGTCTGAGTGGCTGTCATAGGGAACTGGGGCTGTGGGAGATGTTTCCCTGGTAGTATGCATGATAGGAATGGTATTTTAAAACTACAGTAAAATAAACGTATTTTTTTAAATATCAATGCCTGTCTAACCACCTGTATCTATCCTCCTTCAAATTAGACCACTATCTTGACTATGACACAGTAGAAAAAGAAAAAAAAAGCAAAACCTAGACCAGGAGTCAGGACGTCTGCCTAGTTACTAAGCAGCTGAGTGGCCTTGGACAAGTCTGTGAGCATCTCCAAGCCCCCAAACACAACCAGTGTAATTCATTATTACCCTGTTTATCTAAGAACACGGTAGGGACACAGTTCTCATATCTGCCATCTGCCATCTGCTCAGTCTTTGATTCTTCCACAGGACTTAGCCAACTCCAGGACACAGGGCCACGCTGCCGCTGTGTACAGCTGGAAAGAGAGCGTCCCTGCCCTTCTGAAAGCCTCTAGGGGCCACAGTGAGTGGGTGGGGGTGTCTAAGCGGATCTCCCTATTCCTCTCTAATGGAGCCCCAGCCCGGCAGTCTGCCCTCCACCCTGAGCTAGGTGACCGCAGAGGGAGAGGGAGCAGGGTGAGGGGAAGACGGACAAGAACCGGCCGGCCGCGACTTCGCGCCATCCCCTTAAGGCTTGTCCTGCGCCACAGGTGGCGGCTGCCAAGCGCGGTCAGGCGGGGTTGTGCCCCGCGCGTCCCGCCCCTACGTGGCTCAAGAGCGCGCAGAACCTGCAAAGTTAAACAAAGCCCCGCGGCGCGCAAAACCCACTCTCGCCGCCTGCCCCTGCCGAGAATTCGAAAAATGCACTCTTTCTTGCGTGCTCCACGTTTGAGCCCTTGAACGCGAAAAGCTGGGCACCTTGTTCAGCCCTCGCAGCCTTCCTCTCCCTCCCTCACGTCGGGTCCTCCACTTGGAGTGCCCTCACCTCCCACTTTAGCCCCTCGAGGGGCTGCACTCAGGCCCCTGGAGCCCTGCCCCTGCACTACCTCTTGGCGACTCTCCTAGTCCGGCCAGGGAATAATGGCTGCGTGACCCGCTGGTCAGTCCTGCGGCGCGACACGACCCGTCCTGGGACGAGCTGCCGCCGGCAATGTGAGAGCGATGAGCTCTGACGCTCTGATTCCCCCACTCTCTCTCTGAAGTCTTCCGCGGTGGGGCAGGGGCTGATTCATCTCAGTTCTCCACGCAGCAGCCAACTCAGTGCCTTACGCATACCTGTTTGCTAAATTCCCTGGGCTACTCCCACTGCTTTTCATTGTACCCCACAATCTTCCTTCCCTTTATTCAAAACTGATTTCTCCTTCAAGATTCAGCCCAAAGGTCCCTTTCTCTGGGTACTCCGAATTCCTCTCCCCCTGACCATGCCACACAACCTCACCTTATTGCTGAAGGAAAGGCAGAAGCAGAGGTCCACACGGCTAAGAAATTTACCAAAGGGCACAGAGGTAATTAGTGGCAGAGCCAAGAGGAAGGCCCAGAACTCTCGGATCCCAGCTCAGCACACCTTTTGCTAGCCCTCATCCCTTCCCTTCTGCCCTGACTTGTATGGCATTGGGGGGCAGGTAGTAGCATCCCTCGTTAGCCCTTTCCACACAAGGGCTGCACAAGGAATAACCCCCTTCCCCTCCCTGCCTTGCTCTTCCTTCTCCTTGTTTCCCATCTTGTCCAGTGCCTCTGTTCTTCCAAACTCAGAGACAAAAAGGTCATTTTGCTCAGAGTTCAATGAACAGCAAGAGAAAACAGAAGCCCTCTACCCATCTGGATGAGAGTGGTCTCAGTAACCTCCCCCCCCAACACACACACACACACACACACACACAACTATAGTCATCATCTTTCTTTTTCTTCTTTGCACCTGGAGAAGTCAGAAGGCCATTCACACCTGCCCAAACCTTCTTACCTCCTAATACAGCTTCCAAAAATGCCTCCTTCTAATCTGGAGCCCAACAATCATATATTCAAATCACTATTCAGCCAAGCAAAAATGTATTATTCGTAAGCACTAAATATTCTCATCTGATGCAACAAGGGCAATACAGGGTTATAAATGCAAGATCTCAAGTGGAGAGAATTTTAAATAAACAATTACACCCCCTCACAGCTGAATTTTCTACTCTTCTGGATGAAGTAAATGGACAAAGGGAGAATGTTGTTGACACAGAGGGACTGCAATAAAAAAGAAAGAGGAGAGGAGAGTCAAGAATATCAGAGACTCTGGGTGAGCCCAGCAAGAGGGAATGAGAAGGAACAGAGCCTAAGCAAAGGAGAGGAGGAGGGAAGGAAAGGGGAAGGGATAGAGGGCAGGTGCTGACGCCTGGCAGACACAGGTCCTGGGGGAGCCCAGAGAAACATGGACTCAGTCCCTAAAGGCTCAGAGATGTGGCTCTTAGGGATCTAGATTGGAAATGAAACCTAGAAGCCCAGTGGCAAGTATCTCTTATCTCCTAGCAAAGGGTGAGAGCTTCTGGCTGGAGCAACAGCATTGGTGGCGCTCTTTTCACTTTAAGTACCACCTCAGCACCAGCACTTACCAAGAAGGTGCCCTCTTCCCCTACTCCTCTTTCCCATCCCTACTCCCACTCCACAGTAATTAAATAAATCTTACCCAACACAGGAATGTAATTTGAATGCCCAGGGTGGTTTTCCCTTCCCTTGAAGGAGAGGATCTCTCCCTCTCCTCCCACTGAAAATGGGCTGGGTGCTGCCCCTTTATACATCCTAGAGCACCAGATCTGGAGAGGGGGAGAAAGGGAGGGAGCAGCAGTTTGAAGCTAGTCCAACTTGTCCCTGGCATCCTCTCTCTCTCCTGTTGGTTTTTTTCTGCAGCCCCTCCTTCTGGCCCTGGCAGCTTGCTCCCCTTCCTCCATTCTTGTGATAAGGGATTGATACTGGGGTGCATCATTCTGGTGATGCTTGCTTTCTAATGTGGGCTTTTACACTGACATGCCAGGGAAAGATCTGAGTTGGGGTGGGTGTGTGTCACCAAAGATGAAAAAAGAAACCCACCCAGGTAGCCAACTGCCTTGAAAGCAACAAGAATTGGCACTGGGGGCAGCCAGGAGATATGATTTGAATCTAAGTGCATAGGGAGCCAATTTAGGCAGAGAATTGGCAGGTTATTGGCTTGAGTTACAGTGATTGCCTTGGTAACATAAATACATAAGGATTACGTGATATATTAAAGAGAAAGTAGATGGCTGAATATCACTCAGCCTCAGTTTTCTCCACTGCAAAATAGGGGAGTAAATGCTCAGCCCATAGCTCTGCAGGGAAGAATGTGTGAAATAACATTGGTAAAACACTTAGCACAAGGCCTGGCACAGAGCCCCTGGCCTCCTTAACTTCCTTCTGGTGTTGAGAGTAGGAAGTAAAAGGGCTTGCCTAAGGTCACACAGCAAGTATCAGAGTCAAAATCTGGAACCCAGGTCTCCCAAACATCCCCCAGGAAGGATGCTTTCCACTCCACTTCCTCTAAGAAGCTGCCTGGGCTATCTTTTGGGACTCTGAGGAGTGGAAGTGTGGAGACTGGTTAGGAGCTGACTCTAGGCAGATGTATATAGACAATCTACCACTTAGTTCCAGCCTTAAGGGCTCAGGCTGCTGCCTTAACTCCCTTCTTATCATTACTCAGGTAATCTCCCCTTGCCATCTTGGACTAATTCACTGCCACTTTAGAGCCACCTCTGCTGCCCAAGTCTGATACAGTGATTCACTCGCTAGCTGGCCAGAGCCTCTGCCCTCCAGGAAAGAGGCTTTCTTCTTAATTGGCTGCAGAAGCCTCAGCTGCAGTGAGACAACCCCCTTCCAGGAGGGTTTATGGGTAGTGGGCTTTGAGGAGTAATAGAATAGCCCCCTATCCAACAGCCACTGCCCTATATGCCCCCAGTGCCTGGGGCGCTGCTATTGGAGTCCTCTCTCTCTAGATTTCTTGTGATAACCCTCTCTGTGCCCTTAAGTCTCAGTGTTCCCAAGGGATTTCACCCAGGGCATCGCCTTGCTGCAAGTATACAGCCTGTGTTGTATCCGGCACTGCACTAGGCACTGGCACATAAGTTAAGAGGAGATGTGCCTAGTATTCAATGAGTGTTCACTACAATTAAAAAAAAACGTGGTGACTTGGAAAGGGGGAGAAGATTGCCGGGTGGGGAAATGAATTAGGAAGTCCCTGTGAGGGGTAAGGTGAGGGGCGGAGGGGCCTCACTTCAGCCACAAGGACTGGGGCTATGGCCTGAAATTTCTGGTGGTCAGTGAGTGGCATCACTAAAATCACTGGTGCTGCAATTTCACTTAAACACACCACCTTGCTTAAGAATGTGAATGCTAATTGAACCTCTGTCCATCCTCTGGCTTGGAGGCATTACCTGGTGGCCACATTTCCCTCCCAGCCTCAGATCCCCACCCCCTTCCTCAAACTCCCAAATCTTTATCCTTGATGAGGGTGAGGGAGAGGGAATGGACATCCTTGGGATCTTAACCGGAATAAACACTTTACATCTGTTTCCTCCTTTAAACTTGCAACCACCCCAAAACCTAAGCCAGCAACTTGCCGAGGTAAGTCAGCTGCCAATAGGCAGAGCTGGGACTCGAACCTACACCGACTACAAAGCTTGTGCACTTCCGTGGCAAGGCGCTTTACACAATGCGCCGCCTCAGGCGAAGGTCCTTTCTCCTCCTCGCCTTCATCTGCCATCCATCTCTATAGAAAGGAGGCAAGCAGAGGACAGGAGCCAGAGGGCCATCTGGCCGCGGAGCATTCTGGAGTCCCCTGTAGCCCGCTACAACGGAGGGGACCTCAGAATTTCCCGTGGGGGCTTTGCCATCAGCACAAAGCACCCTCGGTGACTCTACCGCCCCCTGCCGCCGGTGGCTCCCCCGCCCAGGCGGCTGCTCTCAGGAGGGCTTCCTTGGGCGCTAAGGAAAAAGAGCTTACCGACTGCCCAAGAGCTGTCGCGGGCTGGTGCTGGGCTACAAATAGCCCTGCCAGATTTGGTGACAAAAACGAGAGGGAGGGACATTTATAACGCCCTATTATGTGCCCAGCACGGTGTCAGTGATTTCCAATAGCCTTTACATTTTATGTAAAAATTATTTGCCTTGTAAAATAGTGAGCTCTCCATTAAGAAACGTCTTCAAACTAGATTAGAACAGGTTTTGTAAAAAGCTTGTCTGCAGATCTAAACTTCTTACTTCTCGCAACCAATAAAAGCTTCCACCCCTAACAGTTGCTCAACGTCTCAGGTAGGGGAAGGAAGAAATAACTCCCCTCCTGCACACACCCCCGCCCCCAAGCTCGCCCCTCCCCCGCCAGGAGCAGGGGTCGAGGCGGTACCGGGGTCTGGGGGAGGATTCAGGGAGGAGGAGCCTCAGGCGGGGTCGAGCAGACGCTGAATCAGGGTCCCCGCAGAGCTCACGTGCCCGCCTGCCGCCGGCGGATTCCCCGGACCTTCCAGTTTTTCCGGGTTCCGACTGGACCCCGTCTGGACCCAACTCACTCACTACCTTTGCTTGGGAATGGGGAACGGGCGCGTTGATGGGGGCAATACCCCAAGTCAAAGGGAAAAGAGCGGCTGTGCCCGCAGCACCTCGCCAGCCCATCCCCCTGTCCTTTCTTCCCCCTCCTCCCATCCTCACCCCCTTTTCTTCCGCCCGGAGGGAAGGAGAGGGCGGGCTATATGTGTATGTATGTATGCATGTACGCGTGTGTGCACGCGCGCGCGCGCGCGAGTGAGGTACGCCTGTGTGTGAGTTCTGTGTGTGGCTGGGTGTGGGCTGTGTGTTGCATGTTTTAGTCTGAGTGCTTGGTGTGAAGTGCATTTGATTTGTGCTCGGACGTGGAGCCTGTGTTTGTGCGGTGTTTGTGTGTGCACGTTTTCAGGTTGTATGTTTCTGCCCGATTATAGTGTCACTCTGTGGGTGCCGTCTGGATGTGGGTGTGTTTGATGTATGCTTCTGCCGGGGTTTGTGGTCGTGCTGTGGTGTGTATATGTATGCAGTGTGTGTATGTGTGTGTGCCCTTTGAAGCTTGTGTGTATATGTTTGGTGTGTGTTTACTCTTAGCTGTGCTGTGTCAATTTGGATTTACAGGCGGTGTTTGTTGTAGTGTGTGTGTTAGTGAGCAAAGTGTCTTTCTGTATACACGAGTGTGTTCAAAGGTTTGTGTGTGACGGTGCGGTGTGAGTGTGTCTTTGGGTGGGTATGATGTGTTCATGTGTGTGGTGGGGATGCTTGCGGCCAGAGTATATACTAGGATGGACGGCAGAAAACAGCATGTGTCTTGGAGGTGGGTTGCCGTGTGAGTTTAAGGGTGTGGTGTGTGAGAGCACTGGGTTATCTAAAGAACCTAGGTGACTGTGTGCTTGGTGGTTTTTTTTTTTTTTAATCGGGAGTTGGGGGCTTTGCTCCAGGACTGGGACAAGGAAGGAGATAGGGGCCCGCGACCTGGGCAGGGTCACCCCCTGGTCTGACCTGCCCGGTCTGGGTCCCCTGGCCCACCGCTGGGTGCACAAGGCCCACTGGGGCAGGGTGTGAGCTTACCTGACTGCTTCGAGGAAAGAAGAGGAAGGCGCCGCAGGTGACTGGCCAGGTAGGGCGCCTAAGGCGCGGTGCAGGGGCTGGTGGGAGTAAACTGCAAAGATTCTTGGTCACTGATTCCCCGCCCCCCTCCAGGAGATCCCAGGTGGTGCCCAGCAAAGCCCAACTATTTGCTCAAGGCCTGGCTGTTTCACACCTCTTTGGCTTTGTGTGGGCAGACGCAGTTGCCTGGAATCCCTTTCACCCTCGGCTTGATGACAAACTCCTACTTATTTTTTTAAGAACTAACTCAGGACTCACAAAACTTTCTCTGCTTTTTTGTACCCCTCCCTCCCAGTTGTGGGCACCCTCCTTTGAGCTATCATAGTTCCACTCTTCATACTTCTCATGACATGATCATACAGAACTACAACTATTTGTCTCTCCTTTTAAACTTTGGGCTCCTGTACAGAATGCCTGGTATATAGTAAGAATAGTAATAATGATTCTGACAATAATGTTAGCATTTATTAAGCACTTATTGTGTACCAGGCATTGCACTAGTGCTCTTACATGCATTATCTCTTTGAGTCCTCACATTGATCCTATGTGGTAGATAGAGCTATGATTCTCACTATTTTGCACATCACACATCAAACTCAAGAGTAGTTAAGTAACTTCTCCAAGGTCACACAGCCAGTGGGAGGCAGAATTGGTATTTGAACCCAGGTTTGGCAAGCTCACTAGATCTTTCTTCTCTACCAAGCAGCCTCATCAAGAGTCATCAATGCCAGGCATTGAAGTCTTTATCAAACAGTATCATTTCGCAACAAACTTTCTTTTGAGTTTATTGACAGCACCAAGAGTGCTCAGCATAATTACTTTCTTTGTCTCCCAGACAGCTGATACCTTCTCCACCTAATTACCTGTTTTGTTGACACCTCAAAATCTTTAATTATCTTAGGCTCATAAGCACCTCACCAGCTCCAGTTCTGGGAGCTCTCCTTAGGCTGGTGCTGAAAGAAAGAACAGAGAATGAGCATTTTCTAGCCCTAGGATCTGGGGAATTGGGGATGGGGATGGGGGTGAAGGGTCAGGATGGAATAAGGGAATGATTTCATAGCTCCCTCGGACCCATTTTTACGGCATTACCCACAGAAGTTGATATGTAGTAAATTTCAAGCTAACCAGTCATCTCCATATCAAACTGCACATAGGAAAACAAGCAGAGCCCCCCCTTCAAAAAGATTCTTGAATGGGCCCCATTTTGTATTATTCATGTTTGCGGGGGGCACTGCGTTTACCTAATGGGGCTCATGCTGCTCTAATGCCTCCAAGCAGCCTCATCTGAGAATTTCAAATTAAAACAATACATCGCATTTTTTAACACATTTATCGGGGGGGGGGGCATTGGCTGAGTTGCAGCTAAAGGGCCGCTGGAAGAACTGGCTTCTAGTTCAGCCCCCAGGGAAGCAGCCTAGACTGCTGCAAAGAGGTCAGGGGGTGGATGGAGAGGGACAATTCACTGGTGATGAGTCACTTCGCCACTTTTCAAGGGGGAAAGCGAGAAGCACGAAGCACGATTTAAATTGCTACTGTTATTATTGTGCCCTTTCAACTGGCACAAATGAGCCTGGTGTGCAGACAAGAAGCAGCTGGAACATCCATAAAGCTTCCCCCCCAGCTGGGCCTGGGTCAGCACCTCATCCTGGGTAAGCAGGAAAAGCATTGCCTAAACTACTATGTAGCCAGAAAGTCTTTTTTATTTTTAGAGAAGGGGGGGCTGTCTAGAGAGGCCAGTCTAAGTCATGCAGGACACAGATTAGCTGAAGCCCCTTGGTAAGTCAGTACAAGAAGTTCACATAAACTTTGGTGTCTCCCAGCATCTCATCTCAGGCACTTGGCTTTCCTGCTGCTGTGGGGCTAGTCTGACACCGCCTCACTCGCCTCTGAATATACCAACCTCACTTCTACTCCCTCACAGCCGCTCATGTGAGGTCTCTGCCTCCCACCTGAACACACACACGCACACACACACACACAACTGCCCCACCTATCTAAATTCTGTTGTGTAAGTCCCACTTGGATTTGTGAAAGACTGTCTGGTTCACTCCAGCCCAGTGCTCTTGTGAAATCGGGGACAAACTTCAACTTTGAAGAAGCCAAAAGCTCCAGAGCTGTGGCTCCAAAGATGCAGTTCTGGACCAGAAGCTCTAAATTAGTGTGACGGAAGGCTATCCTTACTCCCTCCTTCCCTGACTCATATAAATGATGGGATAGGAGGGGCTACCAGGACCCTGCCACTACCATAGAATAGACACACACACACACACACACACACACACACACACACACACACACACACACACTTCCTTTGGAGTTTAAAATCCCCACTATAAGACTCCCTCTCTTAGGGGTTCATAACATGAGGATTATATGGGGAATTGTAAAGGTGGAAAAATACTTTAATAATCCCCTTTACTGCCAAATGTAAACAAATATTTCCTAGTTTTCACCCTAAACACAAGAATCTGTATGGGTAAAGCATCAAAATGTGAGTTTTATTGAAGAGAGAGATCTTGGATTTCCTATGTAAGTAAAACCCTTTAAATATCAGGACCTTCCTCTTTTCCTTAGGGGCAGAGGAGCTTTGGAGTGAAATTGCTTTGAGTTTGTATCCCAGCTCCATCACTTAGTTGCTGTGTGATCTTGGGAAGTTTACTTCATCTCTCTGAACTTCAGTTTTCTCATCTGTAGATTGGAGATGTTAATACCTGCCTTAGAAATGCTCAGATGACTGAAGGAGGTAAAATTTGGAAAGTGTCAGCCAAATGCTTAACATGTATAGTGAATATTCAATAAAAGATTAGTTAATTCCCTCTCTTGCTTTACTCTCTCCCCTTTTCCTATAGCTCAGAATGTCTCAACCAGGGTGTTCAGGGACTGAAGCTGAATGACTAAGCTGCCAATTTTCCTCATTACTGGTGTGTCTGACACTCTTGAAATAGCCCCTCTTCTTTTAGGGTGATTTCTTTTCTTTTTTAATGGAAGTATATTTGATTTACAATGTTGTGTTAGTTTCTGGTGTACAGCATAGTGATTCAGTTATACATATATATAATATATATTCTTTTTCATTGTAGATTATTATAAGATATTGAATACAGTTCCATGTGCAATATAGTAAGACCTTGTTGTTTATCTGTTTTATCTATAGTAGTTTATATCTGCTAAACCCAAACTCCTAATTTATCCCCCCACCACCCACCTTTCCTCTTTGGCAACCATAAATCTGCTTTCCACTTCTGTGAGTCTGTTTCTGTTTTGTAAATAAGTTCATTTGTATCATTTTTCAGATTCCACATAAAAGTGACATCATAGGATATTTGTCTTTCTCTGTCTGACTGACTTCACTTAGCATGATAATCTCTAGGTCCATTCATGTTGCTGTAAATGGCACTATTTCATTCTTTTTTTAGGGTGATGTTTTGATCAGCCTAATGCAGCCCGGAAGAATTGGACCCTAAGTCCAATTCTCACTCTGCAGTTCCCCCTGGCAGTGTTAATGAGACCAAGGTTTCAGATATAATACTACATACAGGAAAGTGTCGAACTACCTGCTCAGTGTCTAGACTTCCTCCTACCCCAACCCTGGCTTTGGACCCAGTCCTGTTGCTATCTCTTACATGTGTGCCATTGCACCCAAGAGAGTGGCAGCATAAGTATTCCCTGACTATTGTTTTGTTTTGTTTCTCACCTCTACCCTAGAAATTAAGAAGGGCTGACAAGGCCACTTTTTTTCTAGCAGCTACCAAGGTTGGGGGGTGCAGTAGATGAGGGGAGAGATGATGTTTCTCTGAGATATACTTTGCAGCACCTAAAATACAGTTCCAATAAGTTGTTACTTATCTGTTCCCAGTTAAAGGAAAATAAAATCTACCCTTTGGTAAAGTGAGAGAAGACCCCAGTCTGTGCCCTTTCCTCCCAGATGCTATTGCCTCCCTCTAGAGACAAAAGCAAGTCACTACAAGCTAAAGCTGCATTTAGGCAGGGAGTGGTGGGGGGAGGTTAAGAAGCTGAGGGCACGGGGCAGATAGAATCCAGGGAGGGATCAAGAGGCTCCAGAGTAGAGAAGTATTGAGATTCGTGGCAGAAAAAGCTCGGAGAGGCTGGCCTTCAGGTGCTCCCAGCCTCTGGAAGATGCCTTCAATTCCCCCCTCTCCTTCATCCCTCTTATTCATCCTGCATGCTACCCTTCACTGACCATAGACTCCCCCAGGCAAGATAATCTTTTAATGAGTCCCTCTAAGGATTTAGGACTTTAAATTCTTCTCCAGCTCCTACCCCTGTCTGCTTCTGAGGAGGTCTTGTAGCCCCTGCTTTGAAGAAGAAAGTGGGAGGGGTAACAATTAAGGGTCAGCCATAGCATACAGAGAATAATTGGAACAGAAGTTCAGGATAGGCCCCAGCCATTTAATAAGCATCCCTAAGTGCAGGGACCTACCAGTTGCTGAGTAGAGGGTGTCTATCCCAAGGAAGCCGCGTGGTTTCTCAAGAAGTGTATCTGAAACGTGACAGTAGCTGCCAAGGCTCATCAAACATGCCATCTACCTACTTCTGCTGATACATGTGAGAACAAATGATACTGCCAGAAGGAAACAGAAATCGCTTCCTAGTGACTCAGAGCCCCAGCAATAAGGACACAGGTGGTGTTTGCATTGCATCTTCCAGTTGAAATGTGCACCTTTTCAAAGAAAGGAATCTATAAGTAATCAAGCAGATCAAAGACCAGAATTTGGACTCTGGGCAAGGGAACATCATTAGCACTGTATTGACCACCTAGTAAATGTCCGCTCTATATCAGCATATTGCTAGAAGCTTTGCAAATGTTATCTCTTTTAATCTCACTCAAGCTTTGAAATCAGACCAAAAGGGGTTGTAATCCTTGCTGAGTTACTGTGTGGCAGTGAGCTAGTTACTGAACCTCTCTGAGCTTTTGTCTTTAACATGAAGATGACAATACTTATTTCAAAGAGTTGTTATGAAAGTTAAAAGAGTTGTTATGAAAGTTAAATGAGATCATTAATGTAAAGTGACTGGTACATGATAAATATTTGGAGAAGGAATAAACACATCTTTTGATAACTGAGCCATAGAAGGCACTTAATATAATGATATATACAATAACAATATAACCATTTAAAATAGTTATTAAAAATAATAATCATTATTTTTATAACCTGAAAATGTAGGCGTTATCATGTCATTTTAAAAGAGGTTAAGAAACTTGCTCATAGTAAAACTATAAAAGCAGGTCTGGGATTCAAACCAGTTCTGTCTCTTCCCACCCAGTGTTAGGGGACAGTTCATGATCATTGTGAAGATCACATTTGGCTGACCCGATTTAGTCACTACATTTAAACTAAAATTTGAAGGAAAAAAAAATCCCTTAGATTAAGCTATGTATAGTGGGATTCTAAATCACTGTATGGACTATTTGTATACTGTAGGCCTTCAATTAGCCTTTTAAAAACTCCTTTAAATTATAAGAGTAATTTAAGAACAAACTCGATAGAGATTTTAGGCCTTCAGGTGCTCCCAGCCTCTGAAAAAAACAGAGAGAAAAATAACTATTATCCCACCAACTTAATGGAATATTTTACTTTAACTTGTCACTGAATTTTCTTCCAGTCTTTTAAAAATGCATATTTGATACAGTTATAATGCCATTTTCCGTGTTGCTACATTTTCTTCATAAACACCATTTTTATGGATGTAGATGAGTCTAACAAGTGGATATGTCATATAGTTGATTTAACCATTGCACTACTGTTGGACATTTAGGTTGGCTTAGTAGATAAGCGTGAAAAAAAGGAAAGATGCTTTCACCATTGCCATCATCACCCTCAGGGACCTGGTATCCTGCTCTATCAATGCCCAGTATGCTTTCTGTCATTTGATATTTAAGCTTGATGAATGTCAGCTATACTGCTGGAGCCTGAGGTACACTTGCAGGAGTATTATTTTTCTGCCAGTTTTCATTGCACAGATTCTGCATTTTATCCTTATGGTCAGTAAAGCGTGGCCTAACCTAGGAACCCAAACTCCAGAGTGTCATATTTTTTTTTCTCTATGGAGAAATATTTTTGTGGTGCAAAGAAAGGACTCACAAAAGAACTTTAGGAAGTCCTGCCACTGGTGAATGGAGGTGCTAGTCTGATGCTGTGACCAGGAGAGTGGGTGTCTCATTGACAAACTCGCCCCAGCTCTGGGAAATAATCCTGTGCAGCTCAACCAGGCCTGGCCTCAGCAAATCGATTGGGTCCCACTTGAAGAAAAGATCAAATTTGTATGTAAAGTGGGCCCCAGGGTCCCTTCAGCTTTAGAGTTTTGGCTGCTTTCCAGAAGCCCAATTGTCTGAGGCTAAATCCAATGCCAAGAGTGAACTGGGGAGAGAATTTCAAGTGGGTCAGTCGTGCTGTCCCTCTCCCTGGGAAAGAAGACCTTTCTGGGTCCCCATTCTTCCCAGATCTCAATGATGCCTCTTCTAAATGACTTCATATGGCCATCGATTGCCCATCGCCACCCTCAAAAGATTGCTCTGACATACCAGCTACCTCCTGAGCAAGAGGTGGGTATGGGATGTTGAAAGAACATTTAGAATGCCTCCTCCATTCTTCCTAGTCAGAGGCCAGCTACTTCCCCCCACCCCTGGTTCTTGAGAATTTCTGGAAGGCATTTGAAGGGAGGCATCAAGGGCAATTATAGCCCCGCAGAATATCAATAGTTACCCACAAAGTTACCTTTCATATTGCACAGTATTTCTCGGGGGTCAGGGGGAACAGTGAATGAATACCCAAAGACTAATTGCTTATTTCAAAGTGATGTTGTGTGACTGCAGTGAGATCATACATGTGAAGGACTGAGACCAGGTAGGGCCGAGCATCTGGGAAGTACTTCACATGTATTAGCTGCTATTTTAAGAGTGACAGAGCTGGTGTAGGCAGTGGTGTACCACTGGAGTGTGTAGGAGGACAAGTCTTACCAGACTAGAAACGCAGTAGCAAATATGAGGTCTTACATTTGGATTCAAACAACTAAATACAGAGTGAAGACTCTGAAAGAACTTTAGTTTACTTTAAAAAAAAAAAAAAAAAGTAGCTTCAGGTGAAGAAAGTAGCTTCCAGTATAAATTATTTGTGTGAACTGTATGGCCTCTACATGGGATTTGTGTGTGTGATGTGTAATGTGGTTATATTGTTTAAAAATTTTTTAAATTGAATTATAGTCAATTTATAATTTTGTGTAAGTTTCTGGTGTACAGCATAGTGATTCAGTTATACATACATATATATTCTTTTTCCTATTCTTTTTCATTATAGGTTATTACAAGATATTGAATACAGTTCCCTGTGCTATACAGTAGGACCTTGTTTATCTATTTTATATATAGTAGTTAGTATCTGCAAATCCCAAACTCCCAATTTATCCCTGCCCACTCCCTTTCCCCAATGGTAACCCAAAGTTTGTTTTTTATGTCTGTGAGTCTGTTTCTATTTTGTAAATAGATTCATTTGTGTTATTTTTTTAGATTCCACATTTGCAGCAACATGGATGGGCCTAGAAATTATCATACTAAGTGAAAGCCAGAAAGAGAAAGAAAAATACCATATGATGTGGTTATATTGTTGTGTGTGAAATGTGTGTGATGCATGTGAACTGTGTGTGTGTGCATTCATGAGTTTGTATGTGGGCCTGTGTGGGTGTGGGAATGTGTGCATATGTATATATTTATGGCTATGTATCTGTGTACCATGAGTGTGAATGTGGATTCCCCAAAGAGGGAAAGTTAGCCATCCAGGACTCTATTTACAGGGACACAGCTGGACATCCTCTTTTGGTCAGGGTCACTGGGCATTTACAACTTGGAGTATGTTCAAAGAAGAGCAGCTAGATGCGGGTAGGAGCCTTGTAGCCATGTCACATGTTAAACAAACGAAGGAACTGGGGAAGTTTGGCCTGGATAAACACAGGGGTGAGTGGGGGTGGGGGAATGAAGAAGGCTGGCACTCTTCCTTTGGAAGGGTCATGAAGGTCACCACCAGAGCCAGAAAAACATAGATTTGGGTTCAGTTTAAGGAAAAGCCTTCTAATTCTAACAAAAATGGCTGTCTTTAGATGGGGGTGGGCTTCCGTGTATGATACTGACCCTCTCCGAATGGGGTTATTCATAAAGGAGCCTTCATATCCTGGATCTTTTTGGAGTCACACGACAGCCTTGCACTCCAGGCAGAGGTGTAATGGTTCCTTCACCCGTTTTCCAGGGTAGGGTATTTGAGCCATAAAGCCTTAAAAAGCATCTTATACAACTCCCTTATTTTCTTTGATTCACCAGGATCACATATACTTGAAAAAATATACAGAACAAAAAATTAAACTCTCTGTGTGTATGCAGATCTCTTTCGTTCCCACCGAACTTGTGGCCTGCCAGGGACTGTCCTTGAACTTGTTAAGCAAGCTGCAGTCCCTTAGTAGTAGGTCAGACCCTTGGGATGGTTCTCAGCAGGGAGCTGGGGCTGGCAAGGACTGAAAACCAGTTTCTGCAGAATTAAGTTCCTGAGGTCCCTCCTCTCCTGGCCTCCCCTCCCCCACTGCCTGTGAGGGGGCAGAGGAAAGAGGAGACAACCCCAGGTTTGGTCTATGGCTGGTGACCAATGACGCACTCTCACCAATATAGATTTTGGAGGTGGAGACTATGGAAAAACAGGTGGCAGTGGGGGCAGGTGGCAGCCTACAGGGGGTGGGGCCTGCCAAGGGGGAGTGAAGGACAGTATGGGTCGGGGTCCTGGGAAATCTCAGAAAGAAAATAGCAGTCTCCTGAAACTTTAGCAGGAAAAAAAAATCAGTTTCCAAATTATACTTTATAGAAGCAGTTCCAGGAAAGGGGTGAAATGCCACCCACATATCACACTGGTGCTGTGATCTTTTGCACACCTATGTCCTCAACTCCACAGGGATAGGGAAAGCAGCGCGATCTCAAGTACATAGGGGAAGACCCAGACTGAAGATCCCAGGCCTCTGCCATTGGGTGATTTGGGGCAGAGGCTCAGCAGAACCAGATGCTGCCAATTTCTTGTATAACCTTGGGCAGGCCTTTCCCATCTCTAGCCTTCAATGTCACCATCTCTTAAATAAAAGGGTTGAATTCGATGACCCTGAGGGGCCCACGTTGATATTCTGCAGTTGAGACTAGGGCAAGGGGGACAAGCTTCAAGGCAAAAGGATCTCCCCCAACTCCATCTTCAGGGTCCCCGGGCCCTGGTTGCCTGGCCAGGGACGTTCATCCTTGGGCCTTTAGGGCCCTTGGGTTTCGGGACTGCGCTCCTACGCGTCCAGCCCCAACGCTCTGGCTGCCCCCGAGGACGGCTGAGCCAGCGACTCCGCCCCCGCGCTCGACCCGCGTCCCGCCGAGCCATTAGCGCGATTGCTCGAGGTTCCCGGCAAAGCTGTTGATTTATGCGGGGCCTCGACGGGTCAGTCCTTGAGCCAGGAACAATTAGCTAAAAGCCAGCGGGAAGGGAGGCAAAGGGGCGGAGAGCCAAGCCCCAGGGCACCCAGCTGGGGCTGCAGCCTCCCGCAGCCCCTGGCGGAGCACCCCAGCCCCCGGACTCGGTGGGCCCCACTCACCACGGCGGGGGCGGGGCTCAAAGGCCGACGCGAAAAGGCAGTCCAGCATCCACGCCATTGCCCGTGCTTGGCGCCGCAGCCTCGCACACAGCTTCCGCGCCGGCCCCCGCGCGGGCCGCCCTAAGTAGCCCCCGGTGACCACGCCCTGAGCCGCACCCTGCACCCAGCTAAGAGTCTCTTGGTCACCGGACACCTCGGGCCAGTCACAAAGAGGGCAGGGCCTCAAGGGAGCCCCCCCTCCCGCCCAAGGAGAGTCTGCTGGTCCCGCAGCCCCTTCCCCGCCACGCGGAGGGAGGCCGAGATACAGCTCCTGTCCCGGGAAGCTCTGACTCTGAGGGCGGGACCGTGCCCCTATCCCGGGGAGCCCAGTCTGAGGGGAGACGCCATCTCTGCCCCGGTGAGCCCCGAATCTGAGAGGGAAGGGAGGCTCCCGCTCCCAGGAACCCTTAATCTGGTGCCTAGAAGCGGGCCTGTCCCCAGAAGCTGGAATTTCAGGGCTAGATAGTGCACCTGTCCTAGGGGGCCTCAGGTCGAGGGCGAGACTGTATCCTAGCCCTAAACACCCCACGTTTTAGCAGACACCTCATCTCAGTCTTTGGGAGGCCCGATCTAGGTGAGAAGTGGCGTGTGCCTTAGGAGCCCTGAATTGGAAAGGGAGGCACTGCCTCCCTGCCCTTGGGGACCCCTTGTCTTAGAGGAGGCATCACCTCACCCGTGAGTAGCTCCAAATCTGATTTATGTCACTGCTCCATTCTCGAGGACCAAGCATGTGAGAAGAGAGTTTTGCCCCTCAAGCCCCAAAGTTGAGAGTAATTTTACTGTCCCTGCCCTGTGGATCCTTCAGGGAAGAGGGAGATGATTTCCTGCCTGGGAACCTTTGTTTTGAGGGGGGTTGATCTTCAACTGAGGTAAAAGAACACAGTGTGAAGTGTGTATAAATATGGAGTGCCCCCCCCACAGTTGCCGCTGACTTACGGATTCCACCGCCTATTCTTTTGCTCAGGCCACTGGCATAGGAGGGTCACCAACATTTATTTTTAGAAAGAATTTGATATTTGATATTTCAATGGGGGGGTACTGTGTTAGCTTTCATTGCACTTTTATGGCTTTGTATTTTTTTAAATTTTAAATACATATGGGGGCACATATCATAATAGGTTCAGTGTTTGGGGCATCTGGTGGTAGTAAACCAGCCCTACTCCCAAATCATGGGGTAGAAGCAGCCACCAGAGATGGACCATATCGGGCAAGAAAGGCTTCTTTCTTTTCAATTCCAGGGGCCCAAATTAATTTCTCCCCCAATTCTCCATTGGCAGTTGTACAAACGTGACTCTGTGCCTTGTTTATCTCCACTGGGAAAATGGGGCCCTGTTGATCAAAAATGCTAGTGAGGAGGTAGAAAGAAATATGAAAAATCCTCTTCCAACAGCTCAATTGCAGGCCTGAGGAGCGGAAGCTGCAATCACAGGTCCTTTGGGGAGAGCAGTCATTACATTTGCTTTGCTAACCACTGATACTAGCATTAATGCAGCAAAGGGGGTGCATAAAATGGAAAAATCATCTGTATTTTGCCATGCGATTCTTAGCAAAGCAGGCTATAGTCAAAGTTTAAAGGGCTTCCACTCATTTTCCTTCCTTTCTGGGAAACATGGTACCTCTGCCTTTGCACCAATTTCTAAATCATTTCCAATTTTCTGTTTTCTAAAAGCAATCAGAGTCAACAAACATTCACCAGACCTGCTCTTTTACCAATTTCTGCTGTACAAATACCCAGTCATCTAAGCCAAACAAGTCTGACATCTAGAAATGTCCAGTTTCAGGCTCTGGATATTGAAATCTCGGCCTTACCTCTTCCCATGAGCTTATGTACCACCAGCTTTTGTAATGGCCTCAATGGGTTTCTTTTTTTTCCAGCTGAATGAGATTTTTTTTGGCTCCCTCATGGCATAAAGGCTGCCTGCCCAGTCCTAATCCAATGGCCCTCAGTAACTGAAGTTTCTCTGCTTCTAGAATAGCTCTACCTGAAGTACAAACTCATGACCTCTATCTCTTTTTGTAACTTTTTTCTGCATGTGTTATGTGGTAATGGAACAAAGCTAAGGATGCTCACAGACCTAGATTGGAAGCCCAGTTCTGCTTTGTACTAGCTATGTAATCTTAAGATTATTTGATCTCTCTGAGGCTTGGTTTTCCTTATCTGTAAAATGGGGATATTAATAGTTGTGAACAAACTCCCAGCAAACCAAAGCCTACTCATTTGGAAAAAAAGAAAAAAGGAAATAGAGTTCAGAATTCTTAAAAAAAAATTTATTTAACAATCAAGTTAGCAGTTCTCCCTACTCCTTTTCCTTTGACCCACCTCCTCTGCCACTTAGTTAGTGTTTCTTTTGAAAATCTTTGTTCCTAATTAAATGTCACATGATAGGGGAATGCATATATCCATCAATCCATCCATTCATTTAACAAATACTTATCAAATGGCCTCTGCGTGCAAGATATTGAGCTATGTATATAATATTGATTCACTCCATGAATTATTGCACAATTATTTTCAAATGTATAATTTGGAAGTCTATATGATAATCTGAAAATACATTTATGATTATTTTAAGTGAAAAATAATCAAAATGCAAAGTGTATGCATACTATTATATAAACAGTGCAAATAAATAATAAGCTTATACGTAGGGAAAAAGCACTAGCAGGAAGCACACCAGAATCTTAATAGTAATTGTATTTAAGCAATGCAATTATGGGCAATTTTTAACTGTTTTATTATTTCCATATTTTAGTATTTCCATATTTTCTTTAATAAATATATATCATTTTCTGCGCTAGAAAATACTACTTATAGAAAAACAAATCTAAACCTTGTCTGCTGAATAAAGGACTAAGTTAGGTAAGGGAAAGACTGGGGCCTTTAGGCTGGATTTGTGCTGTTGGCACAGGGCACTGAGGCTGGCTTTGGTGACCGAGAAACAGCTGAAAGTTGGTCTGTGAGTAAAATGCGGAGCTCCCATCCTGTGCAAGGCCACATAACTCATCATGGCACCTCCTTTCCAAGATTGCAGAGGTCCTTAGCATCCCAGTTTAGCAGCCAAGAACCTGCTAGCCTGCACCTGCAACCCCTGACCCCAAGGTGCACAAGGGACACATTGGGTATATCTATCCTCACTCTGACAGCTTAAGGCTAGTGCTTGACAGCTTGCTGCCTCTTAAGGGTCTCTCATTGCAGTTCCTATTAAAAGCCAAGCACACTGTTCCTAACCTAGGTCATTGTTTGCCATGAAATCTTTAGCAGGAAGAAAACATGTTCTAGCTGGGAAGAAGGCACAATGATGAAGTCAAGCTGAGGGCTTGCTGATCATAAGAAGAAAGATTTCAAATCTTCCCATTGTTTTCCCTGAAACTCTAAAGTACCTGGCACTCAAGCTAAAAGTTGCTATTTAAATGGGATTCCAAGTATCCAAGGTCTGTAAACCTTGTCATGGATCAGGATTTTCCAAAGTATGGTCCGTTGGATCAGATGCATCAGAATCACTTGGAATGTGCTGTAATAATGCAGATTCCCTTGGGGATGGGGCATGGGGACCAGAAAACAGCATTTTTAGCAAGCTCGCCATAGAGGCTTCTACACCCAATAAAGTTAAAGAAACTCTAATATAGAGGAAAGAAGTCTTTCTCTGAAAACCTTCCACCACTGTATCGTCCCATTGAACTCCAGCTACAAGGAACACTGGAGAAGCCATCTGGTGAACTTGATCCCTTTAACCCCATTCTACTTCCTTTGGGTGTATGGGTAAATATGTAGCATTTGAAATAGAGCAAACCTCAAAACTTGACAGCTGACTCCTGAGTCTAGTGGCATTCAAAATGAGTGTACTCCATAAAGGTCATTCATTTGGATTTTCTAAGAATCCTTTGTGTGTGTCTATATAGCATTTTTAGTCAAGTTATTGTATTTGGACTCCCTACTTGTTGGGGTCCTTACATCAGGCAAGAGGCAACTGAAGCACTGTGGCAAGAGCATGGCATTTAAAGTTAAAATATCATGAGTTACACTGGGCATGTTGACTGACTGGCTGAATGGATGTAAGTATGTCTGCCCAACCTGAGCCTCAGACTCCTCTTTGAAATGGGCATCCCTGTCCCCTGCCCGCCTCCATCAGTAGGTTGTTATGAAGGTCTCTGCAATTTCAGGAGTAAGATAACCAAGGAAACTACCCCAGGCCCATGGAAGGAATTGGGAGATTAGCAAGCCTGCCTCCCAAAACCCCCTTCTGAGGAGTCCTATCAGAAGGTCTACATGGAGTGTACAGGGTCTTATGTGTTCTCTATAAGACTTAGGACCTCAAGACTTTGCCTCCCTGCCTTTCTGTTTGAGAAGGATTTATCTGGACTCATGGTGAACATATAGTAAAATCATGGGGGACCATTTGGGACCTCTCTGAAGCTCAGAAAGGCCTTGGTTTCCTCATTTCTCAAATAGAGTTCTCAAAAAACTTGAAGTTCCTTGCTAGCTACTTAGCATTTGTAGGCTACACTGCTTCCACAGCCCTTTAGTTTTTCCCCATAGCTCTATTACTTCCAAACATTTTCATATCACCAAAGCCTGACAAGGTCCTGGCACCGTCTTTGTGAGGCAGAAATAGGAGAAAATTATTCCCATATTTTAAGTTAGAAAACTGAGGCAAAAGACAGTAAGTGACTAGCCCAAAGTCACCCAGAGGGAGAGAGATGAGCCAAGACCAGCCTTGAGATCTTTCGCCACCCCCTTCCTGTTCTTTTCCCGTACTCCTCAATAGATCCCAGGAGCTGTCTGTCAGTGTGCTGACACCACTCAGGAAAATGCAAGTTTCATCCTGACACCAGGAAGATAGAGCTACGATTACGCTTTGGTCCCCAAGGAGGCAGAGAAATTGCTTTTAGTTGACAAGTGCATCTCCCACACACATACCCCTCTGGTTGAATGAAAAGATAAAATCAAGTTAAAAATCCCAAATGCTCACTTAATTTTGTAAAGCATTTTGCTCTTTGAGCTAAGGGTAGGCAGGATGATAGAATTTTTTAAGTCTCAAAGTCCTGACAGGGTGGGGAGAAATTGTAGGAATTAAGGGGGAGCACAGAAAAAAAATGTCAGAAATAAGAAAAAGTAGATGATCTTTTAGTTTTGTGCCATAATCAATAAGAGAAAATGGAGTTATCTGGAAAAAGAACTAGGGTGTGTGTTTATGCCTTTGAAAAACTGAAAAAGACGTGAGCCACTGAGATTTCCATTATAGATGAAAATTATGTGGCTTTCAGTAACAAGAGTGTGGGGGCTGAGCAGGGGGACTATCAAGTTCATGGGTTACCAGAGGCCTCCAGGCCTGGGGCAAGGAAAGCTATTGCTCCTGTGCTGTACTAGCTCTGAAGGTCGTCTCTGTAAATAACTTGCCTTCCAATATTTAAGTGTGGCAGCTCCCAATGTGCTCTTGTATGTATTTTCACATCTGAACCTCATACAGCTTGGGAGATTGGCACAACAGAGATTAGCACAAACCCCATTTTATAGATGAGTAAAACGAAGCTTGAGAAAGGGAAGTGACTTGCCCAAGGTCATTCTGCACTTGGACCACTGTTTGTGCCTCCTTCTCTTGTGCTTGGCTCCTATGTAGGCTGAAATCTGGTCTGTAGACCTCAGATACTTCTTGACTCCCTTTGGACTCTAGAGACTGGAGACCTTCCCCTAGCTGAGCACTGCAAAGCCCTTAAAATACTTCCTGGCTAAGAATATCCTTATTTGTAGGAGATATGTGCTGAGGTATCTGCAAGTGGAGTGTCATAATGTCTGCAATACATGAGAAAGAGAGAGGAGAGTGTGAAATTTGGCAAATTGCTAATGAAGGTATGTACAAATATTTGTATCATTCTTTCAATTTTACTGCATGTTAAAAAGTTTGTAGATACAAAATTGGAGGAAATCTCTTCATCTAGGTAGCCACCTCACCTACCTATACTAAAATCTGCGATTCAATGCTACATCCCCTCCCACAGATATTCCATAAGAATGGCCCAGCCCAAAGAACTTCAGAACTAGCTCAGTAGGAGGAACAATCTAGACCTATGACTGGTGTTGATGTCTCAGATGGAGCTTGGGTGGTTGGAAAATGGCTGCATGTACTGAGTGGGAGTTTGGAGTGAGGGATTTGGTGGCAGTGCAGCTAGATGGAAGCCCTAGAGAAAAAGTCCCCCCACAATCTAATCAGAGTTGGAATTTTTCCAAAAAACAGTTTGCTTGTTTTTTAAACTTCAGGGTTCACGTATGAGGACTGGAAGTCTCATTAGAGATCATCTAGTCCAACCTCCTTACATCCTAGGGAGGACACTGAGATCCAGGGAGGGCAAGTGACTTACTCAACATCACCTAGCAAGTTAGTGGCTGAAATGGAACTAGAAGCCAAGTGTCCAGCTTCCTAGTCCAGAGCATGGTCCATTACATCACACTGTCATCTCACCTTAGATTCGTAGGGTTTTGAAATGTCATCTGCCCACCCCGGGACTTGCTCTCTTTAGACCAGCATGGCACTTGGAGGATTTGCAGTCAGCGACAGTCCCTGCCACTGGGAGCAGAGGCAGGCGCCTGAAGATGGCACCTGTCACATCCCATTGGAATGAATGACCTCCCTCTGAAACTGAGATGGGTCAGGTGGAATCTGGGAGTGGCACCTTGAGAGTGGACTTAGGCCAGGCCTGTGTGGTTGGTGCACCATGGACATTCATGGCAAAGAAGGTCATGGAATATGTCCTGAGCACTGTTTGCTGGGGAGTTTTCTACCTGTCTCAGACTCCAAGTGATTTATTGATTATTTTCGGGGCAGCCACTCTCGTTCATTGGTTTAGCTGCCATTACCCCTGAGGGGACTAGGTTGGGGGCAGGGTCTGCCTGCTGCTTCCCTTGGTTTATCTGCTCACAGACTGGTCCATCAGACAGCTTAGCTGGACCCTCATGAGCCTGTCAGGACTAAGGGCATTTGACTGTAGATCATGAGAATTCACATCAGGAGCTGCAGGTGTGAGTGGATGGAGCAAGCAAGAAGTGGACAGAGGAGAAGAAGGGAGAAAAGCAAAAGGGGAGGGAATAAAAGGTGGAGGGAGAAGATAATTCAATGAAGGAATTCTCTTGCACACCAACCGCTGACATTTTTGAGCTTGTAGCTTCGCTCACTTTTAATCGCCTCTTTTGTTAATTGCCGTTGGTCAATGCAAATAAGTCTTCCTCCACTATAACTCAATCCTGGGACAACCCAAGTCTTAAACAGGGGCACAGGGCTAGCTCCAGAGCCCAGTCTTCTCTGCCTAGTGAGTTGTTTGTCCCTCTCTTCTGCATTCCTACACCCCAGACACCGTAGAGATGGTATGTGAACACCAGATCTGGCCCCAGGACTAAACAAACTAAGGGCTTACTTTATCTTTCAAACTGCTTTGGGTCTGGCACCCACTCAAGGCCCCCCTCTCTTGAGTTCTGAGGTGAGGCATTCTCTCCCACTTTCAAGCACCCTGGGCTTAGAACTGCCTTGCTGTTCCACCCTCCAAATCCCAGGAGACTTGTTAGACTGTAAGTTAAGGGGCAAGGCAAAGAGGGGCCATCAGAGCTATACCTGCCTAGGGCCAGAGAACAGCCATGCTAGAGAGGAGGGGCCATACCTTGGGTCAGATCAAGTGGCAGTAAGGCCATATGATGCATTCAACAGGCTATGTGTGTGTGTCAAAGACCTAAATACCAGGCTATATTCAGAAAGTCCTTCTTTTGCCCTCAGTGGAGGAAATATTTGGCCAGATCACAGGACTCTGGGCACCCAGTGCCTTAGCAAATAGCAAGAAAACTCAAGACTCTGAGTGACTTTGGACTCTAATTTTGTTTTCAAGAGGAGCTCCAGGGTGGCAATTTTAGGGAGTAAATTGGGAAGGAAGACACTGTGTGGCATAGGTCTAGGTCACAGATGGCTGGCTCTCCTGGCTGGGCCATGCTCTGGGGCTATGGCTCTCTCCCACTTCCCCAGGGTAAGAGCCACCAGTATACCTCCACCTCCCCCATCCAAATCACACACCTTGCTATCCTCAGAGACTGTCCTTCAAATCTACTCAGTGATAGTGAGATGCCCTGTATGGGGTCAGGAGTAGTAATATTAGTGTCCAAGGCTAGGTTCAAGGACTGAATGCAGAATCTTGGCCTTTCTGGGTTTTTGCTTTTCTTTCCCACTTCAAAGGAAGAAGGGACACTCGCAGGGGTCCTCCTCACTGATGCTCAGCCTCTCATCCTGCTACCATCTCAGCCACCAAAGAGCCTCTCACTCTCTTGTCCTTTCAGCCTTTCCCCTTCCATTGAGCCCTTCACTCTGCCTCCACAGATACCAACCTTCCCCACAAAACACAGTCTTTCCCTCAGCCTTTCTCTACCTGTTCTTGCATCTGCAAAACTTCTCAAATGGATGGCCACTATTTTACTTCTTCCCATTCCACTCCCATTATTGATGGCCTTCATAGCTCCTAAGTTTATATGCAGTAGCCCCATGTCAGTTCTCAATCCTGTTGACAACTTGGCAGCATTTGCACCCCCAGGATCTCTTTCTCTGTTTTGATTGAAAGTCCCTCCTCCCTTAGCTTCACCTCCCCAGTTTCATCTCTCAGACTTCTGCCTATTCAATAACCATCTCTCACCTGCTTATTCATCTTCTCTTTCCCTATGGGTTTCTTCCCCAGTGCCCACGAAGACACTCACACTCTTCTATATGAAAACATCCCTTCTCTGACCCTAGTCCCCTTCCAGCTATCATCCAATCTTCCTTTTCTCAGCCTTATTCCCTAACACCTTCAAAGAGTAGTGTAGACTTGCCCTCCTCACTTTTCACCATATCCTCATTCTTCCGTCCACAGCATATACTACACACACACTCTACTAAGACTCCTCTCACTGCAGCTTCCAATGCCATCTTGGAGGCCTAATCCAAGGGGACATATCCATGTCCTGATTTATGTGCTTTCTCTGCAGAGTGTTATGCTGTGCATCTTTCCCTACTTATGGAAACTCTCTCTTTCCTTGGCTCTGAGGATGCTATGCTGTACTAGTGTTCTTATCAATGATTTCTCCTTCTGGCTCTGCATTCTTCACTGGAACCCTAAATGGGAGCATCCTTCAAGGTCCTGTCTTTAATGTTCTGTTCTTGTGTGCAGGGGATCACCCACTTTAATGGCCTTGATCTCTCCGTATCACTGACAGCACCTAAAATAGTGTCCTGTGTTTAGGAGACACTTAATTAATGTTTACCTAATTAATTAACATTTGTTAATTGCATGAGCCTGGTACATAACAAATGTTTCATGAAGCCTGTTATTGGGGTCTTAGAATTTACAAACTTTTACTGTATATTTGCCTGACTTCATCTTTATAATTACCTGGTAAGGTTGATTCTTTATTATTCCTATTTTTATAAAAGAGGGAGGGGAATGGAGCCAACTTTTGTCTTCTGCCTAGTCTGTGCCAAGTGCTTTATACACATTTTAATTTAATTTTTACAACAGCCCTGTGAAGTAGGTGTTCTTAGCCACATTTTACAGATGGGAAAACTGAAGCTCAGTGAGGTACCCAAGCTCACAAGGAGTATATAATTTACCTCCTCTGCTATTTCATTGTTCTGTAAATTTGATCACACCAAATTTAGGCAGCAATAGTGGAGAGGCATATAAAAGGTATCACAGAATGATATTATAATTATTGTTTACATGTAAGTTTTCTTTTTGAGTTTGCATTCCTGTGAAATGTAATGTCAGACATGTAAGGAGCCGAAGAGGAAAATAAAACTCTTCTATTTCCAAACATTCCCTGCCTTTCCCTCTGCATATTATAATAATAGGAATTGATTATTGAGTGTTTACCATGTGCCAGGCGTTATACTTAGTGCTTTACATGTGTGCTTTCATTTAATCCTCACCACCACTCTATGTGGTATGGGCTACTATTATACCCCAATTTATACAGAAGGTAATTGCACCACATAGGAGTTAAGTAACATGTTCAAGGACCCCTAGTTAGTTTTTGAGGTAATTGAAATTTTAAGTCAGGTTGGTCTGACTCCAAAGCTAATGTTCGCTCAATGCCACTAGGCTGCCTTTCCAAGAGGACAAGGAAACTAAGGCTCAGAGAGATTAAGTGACGTCAGGTCTCCTGACTATCTTATATTTTTCCACTTTGCTCGAGCTGCTTTCATCTCTTTTTTAAAGGGACTGCTTTGTATTGTGAATAATCTATATATGTCCGTGGTCTGTCTCCTTTACCACATTGTCAGCTCTGCCAAACCTCTTTACATCCCTCACAGAGGGTTCTCACTTAATACTTGTCAATTGATAAGGATGGAGCTCGCCTCAGTTGAGAGAATTATTAATAAACCATCAGGGTTTGACAAAGCCCTTCTCATCGCCAAAGGAGTGGAGTCCTTGGTGCTTAGGAGTTGTATCAATTCCTCGCCTTCCGCAGCTTGAAGTCAGGAGCCCACACTCCCCGCCTCTGCGTGGCATCCATTCTCCAGGGAGCCTCAATAGTGTCAGAATCATTTCAGTGAAGGCTGAATTATGTGTGTGACTCTGGGAGGATGAGGTCTTAGTAAAGGGGGAGAAGAATACGAGCTGTGATTCTGCATGCAGGTGGATCCTGGGGATGTTTCTTGCCATGTGAGATGGTGTGTCAACCTCTAGCAACCACACTCCATAGAACGAGATTAAAAGATTGTTACTGCTATTATTGGGAGTATTAACAATCATTCTTACATTTGTACAGTGAACTTCCATTTATGCAAATGCCTTATGCACAAAATTTCATTAGTTTTAGTTTGTTCTGGCCTTCCACAAAACCTCTTTGGCTTCAGTATTCTCCAAAGAAAAAGTCCTCTGCCTGGCTTTTGAGTAAGGGAACCTCCCGAGGGAAACTGACAGCTGAGATCCTGAGAAGGTGAATGGTAGCCAGCTATAATTGAAGGCCAACAATTGACCCTGCTGAGTAACATGCTGCTGAGACATGTTTAGGGCCTGTGCCCCAGCCTTCTTCCTTCTCTTCTTCTATTCCCAGAACTGCAGAACCAGCCAGTCCTCCCAGCCCAAACAGGATCCTTAGCTCCTCCCACCCTCAGAATTCACCCTTCCAGCTCCCTTCCCCCATCAGTGGCCTCAGAAATGCCTCTGTGGAAGCTGGCTCATCAATTATCTCTCCTCCTCCTCCAGACCAATTTTCTTATGCATTTGCATGAGTTCACTCAGCATCCTGCAAAGAGACAGGCAGTAGTAATAATCATAGCTAATACTCATGGAGCTTTACTATGAGCCAGGCACTATATTAAGCACTTTACATGCATAATCTCTCTTCATCTTCATAAACAGTCCTATGAGGAAGGTTTATTAGGATCCCATTTTATAGAGGAGAAAATTGAGGTTCTGAATAAGTAAGCAATATGCCCAAGGCCATATAGCTAGCTAATGCAGAACCAGGATTTAAACCCAGGTCTGTCTGACAATGAACCTCTATAGTATACACTCTCTCAGTACTGGGCATTCATTTCCAAGACAGGTGAGATCCAGAGATCAGAAGGCCATCTAGCATTCAGAGGAAAGAATCTCAGGAAGTCAGTAAAATAGACTTTTCCTCCCATTTCTGCCAGTAACAAGCTAGATGACTCTGGGTGAGTCACTTAAAAGCCCCTGCTTCTGAATATACAAGCAGGGTCCACAATGTGTGAGATTCAGAAGTGATGAGCCAAGGAAGGCTAATCTCCTCCAAATTTATAAAGTTTAAAAGCACCATACAAATGCAAAGTGTTCTTTATCATAATCCTTAACATTATTATTCCAGCCTATTCATCTACCAATGAACCTGGGATAGAGTCCTGGCTCTGCCCCTGGACTCTGGTGCCATTTAAGTGCCAAGACAAATGGTCTTAGGGAGTCAGGGTGATCCATTATCCGGATATGGATTATTTCTCAGGAGTAAATCGTTAGCCCTGTCGAGCAGCTGATGAATTCTCCCATCGCACCTGGGGGCTCATTGCTCTGCATGGGACGTGAAAGGAATGCAAGCAGCAGCTAGAGTTGCAGTGTGACTGTGCAGACAAGGTCTTGGAGGCAGGGAACAGGGAAGTTCCCATTAGATTCCAGGGAGCAGCAAGAACCCTACCCACGTGTGAATAATAAGAAAGATAATGAACCACACACACCCACATCCCGGCCCTGAGCAGAAAAAGATAACTTCTTCTCTCTCTTGATGTTTAAAGCATGTTTGGGGAAGACAAAGCACAAAAGAGATTGACAGATTAATACACAAGAAGCTACTGACAGAAGAAGAATGGGCAACAGAAAGGAAAACATAAAGAAAAAAAAATGGAGAAAGACAGGGATAAAAAGAGACAGAGAGATAGAGAGAAAATGAATAAAATTTAAAAAAACACAAAAAAGAGAGTCAAGAAGTGAGAGAAATAGAGTAAAAAGAGAAATCCAGAAAGAGGAACTAAAAGAAAAGGAAGAAAGAAAAACAATAAGGAAGAAGCCCCCCAAAAAGGAGGGGAGATAAACAGAGAATGAAAGAAAAGTTGGGGTTTTCATTTTGCTTTGCCTATTTGCATCTTTTCTATTTTGCTGTGTGGCAGACATGACTTCACTGTGCTGCCTCAGGGCAGATCTTAAGAATGGTCAGAGTCCCAAAATGGCATGAAACTAGAAATGAACCACAGAAAGAGAAACAAACAAACAAAAATGATTGCACAGAGACTAAACAATATGCTACTAAAAAAGCAATGGGTCAATGATGAAATCAAAGAGGAAATTTAAAAATACCTTGAGACAAATGACAATGAAAACATAATCACACAAAATCTATGAGGTGCAGCAAAAGTAGTCCTAAAAGGGAAGTTCATAGCGATATAGGTCTTCCTCAAATAATGAAGGAAATCTCAAATGAAAAACCTAACTTACTACCTAAAAGAATTTAAAAAGAACAACAAAGCCTAAAGTCAGCAGGAGGAAATAAATAATAAAGATCAAAAAGGAAATAAATAAAATAGAGATTAAAAAAATAGAAAAATCAGTAAAACCAAGAGCTGATTTTTTGAAAGAGTAAACAAAATGGACAAACTTCTGGCCAGGCTCACCAAGAAGACAAGAGAGAGGATCCAAATAAATAAAATAAGAAATGAAATTGTAATTGACTGTACTTCAATTTTAAAAAAGGAAAAAAAGAATATGAAAATGAATATATGTATATATCTGCATGACAGGGACATTATACTGTACACCAGAAACTGACAAATAGTAACTGACTATACTTCAATTAAAAGAAACTTTCCTGTTGGAAAAAAAAGAAATGAAAGAGGAAAAATAATCACCGACACCACGGATATACAAAAAATATGAATAAACATATGCCAACAAAAAAATACGAATAAACGTATGGCAACAAATTGAACAGCCTAAAGGAAATGGACAAATTTCTATAAACATACAGTCCACCAAAACTGAATCAAGAAGAAATAGACAACTTGAACAGATCAATCGATCACTAGAAGTGAAATAGAATCTGTAATTTAAAAAGAAAAAAGAAAAAATTCCCTGCAAACAAAAGTCCAGTGCCAGATGGCTTCACTGGGGAATTCTACCAAACATGCAAAGAAGAAATTATATTGATCCTTCTCAAAATCTTCCAAAAGACTGAAGAGGAAGGAATACGCCCAAAGTCATCCTACAAAGCCTCCATCATCCTGACACCAAAACCAAAGACACTACCAAAAAAGAAAATTACAGGACAATATCTTTGATGAATATAGATGCAAAAATTCTCAACAAAATATTAGCAAACCAAATCCAACAACACATAAAAAAGATCACATACTACGACAAAGTTGGATTCATCCCAGGGCCACAAGGATGGTTCAATGTATGCGAATCAATCAATGTGATATACCACATCAACAAAAGAAATAACAAAACCGCACGATCATCTCAATCAATACAGAAAAAACATTTGATAAAATTCAACATCCATTCTTGATCAAAATTCTTACCAAAGTGGGTATATAAGGAACATATCTCAACATAATAAAAGCTAGTTATGATAAACCCACAGCCAACATAATACTCAACAGTGAAAAGTTGATAGCCTTTCTGTTCGACATAGTATTGCAAGTCCTAGCCACAGCAATCACACAAGAAAAGGAAATAAAAGGGATCCAAATAGGAAGGGAAGAGGTAAAATTGTCACTATATGCAGATGACACAATACTATATATAGAAAACCCTAAATATGCCACACAAAAACTACTAGAACTGATAAACAAATTCAGCAAGGTAGCAGGATACAAGATTAACATACAGAAATCTATTGCATTTCTTTACACTAACAATGAAATATCAGAAAAGGAAAGTTTTTAAAAATCCCTTTAAAATTGTTTTTAATTGAAGTATAGTCAGTTTACAATGTTGTGTTAATTTCTGGTATACAACATAGTGATTCAGCTCTACATATATGTACTCCCTTTCATATTCTTTTTCATTATAGGCTACTACAAGGTATTGAATATAGTTTCTTGTGCTATACAGAAGAACCTTGCTGTTTATCCATTTTACATATAGTAATTTGTACCTGCAAATCCCAAACTCCCAATTTATCCCTCCACTCTTGCCTTTCTCCCCTGGCAACCACAAGTTTGTTTTCTATGTCTGTGAATCTGTTTCTGTTTTGTAAATCAATTCATTTGTGTCATTTTTCTAGATTCCACATATAAATGCTATATGGTATTTTTCTTTCTCTTTCTAGCTTACTTCACTTAGTATGACAATCTCTATCTATGTTGCTGCAACTGACATTATTTCATTCATTTTTATGGCTAAGTAGTATTCCATTGTGTGTGTGTGTGTGTGTGTATATATATATATGATATTATATATATGTATGTATATGTATATATTATATATATTTTGGATATATGCCCAGGGGTGGGATTGATGGATCATATGGCAAGTCTATTTTTAGTCTTTTGAGGAATCTCCATACTGTTTTCCTAATGGCTGCACCAAACTACATTCCCATCAGCAGTGTAGGAGGGTTCTCTTTTCTCCACAGCCTCTCCAGCATTTATTCTTTGTGGAATTTTTAATGATGGCCATTCTGACTGGTGTGAGGTGATACCTCATTGTAGTTTTGATTTGCATTTCTATAATAGTTAGTCATATTGAGCATTTTTTCAGGTGCCTATTGTCCATTTGTATGTCTTCATTGGAGATATGTTTGTTTAAGTCTTCTGCCCATTTTTTTGATTGGGTTGTGTATTTTTTTAAAACAATCTCTTCTAAAATCACATTAAAAATACTTAGGAATAAACCTGACCAAGGAAATGAAAGCCTTATACGTGGAGAACTATAAAACACTGATTAAGGAAATTGAAGATGATTTAAAGAAATTGAAAGATATTTCATGCTCTTGGGTTGGAAGAATTAACATTGGTAAAAATGGTCATACTACTCAAAACAATCCACAGATTTAATGCAATCCCTATCATATTACCCAGGACATTTTTCACAGAACTAGAACAAATAATCCTAAAACTTACATGGAATCACAAAAGATTCAGAATTGCCAAAGCAATCTTGAGGAAAAAGAACAAAGCTGGAGGCATAATCCCCCCGCCCAGACTTCAAATAATACTACAAAGTACAGTAATAAAAACAGCATGATATTGGCACAAAAACAGACATACGGATCAATGGTACAGAATAGAGAGCCCAGAAATAAACCCACACCTCTGTGGTCAATTAATCCTTGATAAAGGAGGCAAGAATATACAATGGAGAAAAGAGTCTTTTCGGTAAGTGGTATTGGGAAAGCTGGACAGCCACGTGTAAATCAATGAAGTTAGAATATTCCCTCACACCATACACAAAAAATAAACTCAAAATGGCTTAAAGATTTCAACATAAGGCAGGGCACCATAAATCTCCTAGAAGAGAATATAAGCAAAACATTCTCTGAAATAAATCGTAGTAATGTTTACCTAGGTCAGTCTCCCAGGGTAATAGAAATAAAAGCAAAAATAAACAAATGGGACCTAATTAAACTTATAAGCTTTTGCACAGCAAAGGAAACCATAAGCAAAACGAAAAGACAACCTGTGAACTGGGAGAAAATATTTGCAAATGATGCGACTGACAAGGGTTAATTTCTCATACAGCTCAATAACAAAAAAAACCAAACAACACGATCAAAAAATGAGCAGAAGGCCTAAACAAACATTTCTCCAATGAAGACATAGAGATGGTCAATAGGCACATGAAAAAATACTCAATAGCACTAATTATCAGAGAAATGTAAATCAAAACTAAAATGAGGTATCTCCTCACACCAGTCAGAATGTCAATCATCAAAAAAAACCTACAAATAATAAATGTTGGAGAGGCTGTGGAGAAAAGAGAACCCTCCTACACTGTTGGTGGGAAGGCAGTTTCGTGCAGCCATTATGGAAAACAGTATGGAGATTCCTCAAAAGACTAAAAACAGACTTGCCCTATGATCCTTGGGCATATGTCCCAAGAAAACTCTCATTTGAAAAGCTACAGGCAACCCAATGTTCATAGCAGCACTACTTACAATAGCCAACACATGGAAGCAACCTAAATGTCCATTGACAGATGACTGGATAAAGAAGATGTGATACACACACACACACACACACACCTTGGAATACTACTCAGTCATAAAGATGAATGAAATAATGCCATTTACAGCAACATGGAGGGGCCTGGAGATTGTCATACTAAGTGAAGTAAGTCAGAGAGAGAAAGACAAATATCATATTAAATCATTTACATATTGAATCTAAAAAGTGATATAATTATTTGCAAGACAGAATGAGACTCACTGACATAGAAAACAATCTTATGGTTACCAAAAGGGAAAGAGGATGGAGGGATAAATTAGGAGTTTGAGATTAGCAGATACTAACGACTATATATAAAATAGATAAATGGCAAGGTCCTACTGTATAGCACAGGGAACTATATTCAATATCTTGTAATAACCTATAATGAAAAAGAGTATGAAAATGAATATATATGTATAACTGAATCACTATGCTGTATGCCAGAAACTAACACAACATTGTAAATCAACTATACTTCAATTAAAAAAAAAAGAATGGTTAGAGTCACCAGGTGTCCCTCCTAGCTCAGAAAGCTCCCTTCAACTTCTACCATAAGTCATTCTTTGGGGGTAAAGCATTGAAAGCAGAAACAGAAAAGTAGAGACAATCTACCAAAATAAAAGCCACAGATACAGAGTGCTAAGCACATAGAAAAACACATGCATACATATGCACACACACATACGTGTGCAAAGTCAGACAGACACAGACACATTCTGAGGTTAAACATGTATATAGGTGCTGAAAGACTTGAGACGTAGGTAGGGACAGACCCACAGCAGACAGGTATCAGCAGAGTCAACCTGAACACATGGATAGACACTGGCAGAAACTGACAAGAAACTAGATACTCTGCTGTGAAAGATGACACAGAGGCACAGAAAAAGATAGACACACAACCAGACAGGTGCAGAAGCAGACATCAGGCAGGGTGGGAAAATGAGATTCTACTTTAGCTCTGCTCTTCTTCTCTCCTCTTTACCTTCATGAAGTACCCCAACAGGGCATTTACCCACCTGTGTCTTCTGCCCTCAGGATTTTCCTCTTGCCTTTATTGGTAGCAATGTGTTTTACTTAAGTAAACTCGCTCCTACTAATGAATCTGTTAGTTACTGTGTCATTCATCCCAGGGAACAGATGTCCCTGAGCAGTTTAAATGGCCATATCTAAAAGGCCCCTTCAGGCATGAGTTTAAATGGTAGAATATCAGGTTCTGTGACTAAGACAGATTTGGAGTCCGTTTTTTTTTTTTTTTTCCCAAGACTAGGAATTTTTCCCCCTAGTGTTCCCAAATCCTTTTTAACTTCATTGGACTTCCCTTTTCTCCTCTACAGTTTGAAGCAAATGAGAAGGGGATGCCAAGCAGCAAGATCTAATGCCTGCACCTCTACTTGAAATGAGAGGAGCACCGTAAGATTTCACTGGATAAAAAGTATTTCTTGCAAAACAAAAGTTTGAAAATCTCAGAGTTACACAGGGCCGGATGACTTCTAAGGGTCCTTCCAGCTCTGACATTCTAGGATTTTATGACTAAGAGCTAATTCGTTCAAATCTAAACCCGCAGTAATTGGACAAAACTTGATTGAATTTTCCGAGCAAACACAGCGTCACTGTCTGCCCCAATAAATATTTAGCCATGGTCCCAGTTTATTGATTTTGTGCAGTATCAATATTTCTTGGCATGGTTTCTGACACTGTCTGGTAGACCTACAATGATGTGAAACATGCAGGTTTAAGATGCCCTCCCAGGAAAGCCACAGATAGTTGTTGGTGTGTTCATCTGGCTCAGGCTGACACCCAGAATGTACAACCCCTCTGGATCATGCTGGGCACATGGAGGGGTAAGACAACTGCTTTTGAAAGGAGCATAGTGCTTGGATGGGTGGATTAAGTTGGCTTAGAAGCTCAGAAATAATGTAGCCAAGTGATCACAAAGAGAACCTAAGTGAATGGGGCTTGCTTTGTGCAGCTCTACCTTGATGATGGGAAACATCCCTTGGTGCCTCTGTCTCACTTACTATTCATTTATTTATTTATTCATTCATTCTACAATGAGTTCTTTCTTGGTGCCAAGTTCTGTGCTACAGCTAGGGATACAGACATGAACAAGATACAGTCAAATATCTCTCAAATATCTTATTTATGAACAGTCAGGGGGGCAGTATATGCACGAATGCCGAGAAATACTGATGCTGCTCAGCATCAACAAACTTAGGCTATGGATAAATATTTACGAGAAGAAATAATTTGGTAGGAATATTACAGTATATGCACACTTTTAATTATTCCCACTGTCAAAACTGATGAATCAGAGACCTTTTTCTGTATGCAGTATTCAAGATGCATGGAAGTCTTGTAATTAGTTCAGGTAAAATAACCTGATTGTTTTCTAAGTGCAACTCTAAAAAGTATAGGATAACTTAATATTTTTTATTTATCTTTTAGTTACACATTCTTGGTGATGGGGTTTCATTTGTGGTGATTGCTTGAGAGCATTGTTTGTTTGTTTGTTTTTGAGAGAATTAAGGCATTTACTGGAAGAGAAGGGAAGATTCATTCCTCTCTTTGCTGCTGCCATGGCACTAACCCTGTCATTTCCAGAGACACATTTGTGTAAGTTTGTTGTCTTGGTCGTTCATTCTTTTGTTTATTTGGTCTTTGATCCATTCACCAACCATACACCAAGCACCTTTTCTGAAGCATGTACTAGGTCCAATGTAGGGACACTAGAGAGATTTAGACATAGCCCTGCCCTTGAGGGTCATACATTCCAGAAGGGAACCAACCAATAACTTGAGGACTTTATCAGGAATGCTGTAGCAGAGGTGTGCACAAAGGGAAGCTATGAAGATCAAGGACTAAGCTATGAGGGTATCTGGAGAGGCTTTAAGAAACAAAGTGATCCATTGGTGGGGGTAGGTCTGAAGGTCAGCCCAATTCATCACTGTGGGGCTACACAGAGCCATCCTCATTCCCCAAATTCTTTTTTTTTTTTATTAGTAGTATGTATTTGTAAGAGTGACAAAGCTGCACATCAAGCAGATCAGTCTGTGGCTGGGGTTAGCTCAGTAGCCTGCATCAGTTTAACTTCCTTCAATTTAAGATGAAATATATTCACTCCTTTTAAAAAACATAGTGAAGGGGTTGGTCAGAGACTGGTTCCTATCCTTTAACTCCAGCTTCTTGAAATCAGACTTTGCTTGCCCACTCTATACCCCTATCTAGCAGAATTCTCTCATGGGTGCAAACAGGTTTGAGTAGTACTGGGTACCGTGGTGGCTTTCAAATTATTCACATTCCAAAAGAGCCTTAATGATTTCCAAGATAATTGGTTATAGAAATAAGTCCTTCTAAAAACCCAGCAATAGAATGTTCGTGATGCCACAGGATGATTCAGAGCATTTGGCCTTAATTACTTTGATTGTCCGCCAGGATTTAATATATGAATATTACATTGAGATCTTCAATTTAATTTCTTGTGTAAATGGATTGTGGCAGAATCCTGTAATCCTGGAACTGGCACATAATTCAGCGTGGGAGACACTATCTTAACTCATCTCATTACTCAAGCCATTTGTTGTCCTTCAGGCTTTGACAGCCAGGAGATGGGAAAGTAGCAAAGGTGATGTGATCTCTCAACTTGGGTCCAGACAGACATGAGCCATAGTCTCTACCGACTACGTTGTTACACAGACACAGACAACACTTATTTTCAAAAGCAAAAAATATACTCTTGTCAATGTACAGCTGCATGCCCTGATCTTTCTTAGCATAGTGGAGTGGGAAAAGCTGGGATACACGTGCAAAAGGCACAGGTTCTAGTCCAAGATTGGCCACGAACTTACAGTATGACCCTGGGAAAGTCCTATAATTTCCTGCCTTGGGCAAGTCCCTTAATTTCTCTGGGCATTCGATTCCTCATCATTAAAGAGAAAACTACATCATCTCCAAGTGCTTTCCAGAGTGAAGATTTTCTGATCTATGAGTAGCACATGGCAAATTTGACAATCTTGGCACCAGGGCTGAAGTAAGATTGTTTCCATTCATCCCGTGAATAATAAGCAGCCCCCCAAGAATGGGAAAAATCAAAAGGTAGGAAGGAAGAAAGACAGGGGCAGGGAAGATCAGTTGAAGGGAGAGACAGAAAAAGGAAGAGAAGGTGAAGGAAACAGTCTTGCAGTGTTAGCAAGGTGTCCCCCAGGGCTTGTGTGAGCTTGTTAAAGCCTTAGGAAAATGGGGGTCATTTGGGCCCTGAGAATCTAATGGAAATTAGAGGAAGAAAATAAGACTCAAAAGTATTAAATGGGAATCCCAGTACTGGAGAATTTATTTGTAATACATATAAAAGATAAAGAGCTTGCATCTAGAATGCATAAAGAACCTCTACAAACGAATAAGAAAAGGGCAGACAATCTAGCAGGAAAAAAGTGGGCAAAATATTTAAAAAGGAAAAAGAGTATATCCAAAAGGCCAATAAACATATGAACATGTGCTCAACTTTATTAGTCACCAGAGAAATGCAAATTAAACCTCAGTGAGATACCACCACACACCCACCAGAATGATTACAATTTAAAAAGCTGACTACATTAAGTGTTGATAATAATTTGGAGCAATGGAAGAGTGTAAATTGGTATAACACTTTGGAAAACTGTTTAGCAGCATCTACCAAAGGAACATATGCAGCCCCTATGACTCAGTGATCCCACTACCAACAGAAATGCATGCACATGTGCACCAAAAGTCAAACAAAAATATCCACAGTAATATTAGTCATAATAGCTCCAAACAGAAAATGGTTCATATGCCCATTACAGTAGAATGCATAAATAAACTGTGGCATATTCACAAAAGGAAATATTATACAGCAATGAGAAGGAACAAAATAAGCTTCCTGCAATAGCATTAGCATGGATGAATCTCACAAACATAATGCTGAATGAAAGTAGCCATACACAAGAGAGTACATAGTTAATGATTATATAAAAATCAGTAACTGGTAGAACTATAGTGTTTAGGGATACATACTAAGGAGCACAAGTATAAATAAAATCACAGAAGTGATTTATGTAAGAGTTAGAATAGTAACTTTTAGGAGGTGGGAAAAGATTGTGATTAGGGAAGGGACACAAGGTGAGCATCAGGGGTGCTGATGATATTCTACTTTTTGATTGGGTTATAATTAACGGTGGTATTTCATTGACTAAGCTGCACATTTATGATTTATGTCTTCTTCTTTATGTGTGGTATATTTCACACACACATGCAAGTAAAAAGCTTTACAAATACAAAGGTAGGAAAAAGCTAAAGACACCTTTGTCTCAGGCTAATGTGACTGCAAGTTCTATGCATCCTCTCAGGACCCTGCCTCCAGCTAATGGGATTCTAGACTTAAGACAAAGAGAGAGCCAAGATTGTGTCCCATTCCTCTCTGTATCCATCTGTCACAATTCTCCATCTTTAATGCCAGACTGACCCACACTTGTACCTAAACAGCTGCCAGACAATTGACAAATCAAATAGTCAAATTTATCAGCCAAAGCCAATAGTCAACAGATACTGTGCCTGCTACTATCTAGGCCCTTTCTCATTCCTCCCATTCTTAAACTATTCCTGTTCCATTTCAATTATATTTTCTCCTGAGTCTTCATTTTGTCTTCTGTTTTCAGCTTTGTTCATGCCCTTTGGACCAATGACTGAGGGACCCAACTGGGGTTCCTTGGCTGGAACCTCAGCAAGCCCTCCCTCTCCAAAGACTTGAATATCTACTCCCTTCACTGTGCAGTTTCCTCTGCTCCTGGCCGACTCAGTTAGGGTATCTACCCCCACCTTAGCCCCATACCTTACAGGGCTAAAGTGCCTTATCCAAAACCAGATATGTTTCATAACTGAGAATTTGGGAGATTTTGTCAAGGTGTTCCTGTGTATTTTCCTATATTACATAATACCCCTTGCAGGTTGTAGCATAGTTGCCCATAACCAAATACATGAATATTTCTGTTATAAAATACATGAATATTCATACTGAGACAAATAAAGACTACTAATATTTTAACATGAGTTAAAATGAGTTTTAGCATCAAACTTGTGAGAAATTTTTTTTCAGAGCTTTGTGGTTTTGGAAGTACAAATAAGGGCTAATGATCTGTAGTAGGAACCCCATGCTTGTTTGGTGGATGGATGGATGCAATACATTACATATGTTTATCCTCCTAAATAAGTAACAAATGTGCACTTAACAAGAGTCTTCATAGTTTTATTTAACCAAGGATACTCAATTGTGGGCACGTTAGAATCCATTGCTGGTAAGAGGAACACTATTAGAAAAATCCGCCACACAAGTCTGCCACCACATAATGGATGACCT
This sequence comes from Camelus bactrianus, assembly GCF_048773025.1. Classification (NCBI taxonomy): domain Eukaryota; kingdom Metazoa; phylum Chordata; class Mammalia; order Artiodactyla; family Camelidae; genus Camelus; species Camelus bactrianus. The sequence continues at coordinate 100,906,578 of NC_133575.1, read as the reverse complement.
GCTATGGCTCAGGTGGCCACCCTGGACCAATCAGTGGCCACTTGTGTGCATAAATCCACCAGCCTTTTTCCTGACTATAGAGCTGTGGGTGAAGTAGGCCTAATTAGAAATAAAATATGGGCATGGCAAGTATCTGAAGCTATTATGCTGGGTCCAATGTGAAAGAATGGATGGGATACATGTATCTTCAGCTGATTCTCCTTAAATAATACTGCTTTCAACCATGCTTTGCAAAGTATTCAGTGGTAGTGAGTTTGAAATCGCCCTACCCAGGAAGTACTCAGAGTGCATGGAGTTTATATTGCTACTTAAGGGCAGAGATAGGTGTTTTTACCTCAAATCACCTGGAGGCAGGCGTACTCTATCCTGTTGTACTGAGATGTTCCAGAGGCAAAGCAGGGAGTTCCAGAAGGGACTAGCAAGGGACTAGAGCATGAGTCAAAGCCAAATCTTCAGGCTCCACCAACCAGGAGACCCCAAGGAATCATGGGAAAATTCAGCAGGATAAAACCATGCAGCTACTTCCAGGACCAATGCCTAGAGGGGAAACCCAAAGAGGCAGAGGAATTCAACGAGATGTTAGGCTCAGTCTCAGAGCTCTAAGACACTTGGGCTGTTTTCTCCTAGGAAGTGCAGACTAGGAGTTACTAGTTCACTATCTCCCATAGCAATGCCTGAGGCTTTTCAACCTTAAAACAAGGGGACAGGACTTACATGATCTCTAGGTTCTCTTCCTGCTCTAGTTTTCAGCACCCATGAATCTTTTATTTTCTTTTAAAAAATGCTTATTGTTTCTCATAAAAGAAATGCACATTCCTTGTTGAAATTTTTGGAAATTAGATAAATATGTGGAAGTTTACACTCATTTATCACCTTACCTCTTGCACACTTGACTGTTTGTCCTTTTTGCTTGCTTGTTTTATTTTCCATTTCTCTATATAATCGTGATCGTAGAGTTTTGTATTTTGAGTTACACACTTAAGTATATTGTATTTCCACATCATTACAAAAGCTATGATTCTACTCTAATTTGAATATCTACCAGGCATTGAGAGACACACTAAAAAGTATAAAATGTGTACTTTGCCCTTATGGAACTTATAATCTGGTTAAGAAGATGAGACTAATGTGCATGAAACCGATATTGAACAATATAAAATGGAATACAATTAAATGTCATTTCTTAGGATAGGCTGGAAGGACAGTAAGAATCCAAAGGAGGGAGAGATTGATGTGGACAACAGTAGTGAAGGAAGTCTGCCAGAGAAGGCAGGACTTATGTTGCCCAATGGAGGATAAGAAAAGGAGAATGAGGAAAGAAGGAGTATCAAACAAACAAACAAACAAACAAGCAATTGAGGGAAGTTGGACTGAACAATCAAATTCCCCTTATGCTTTGTTGTTGTTAATGATACAGAGGTACCCATGGCCAGGATTTCAGGACTCTCCAGGGGCTAATCTTACATATGAACAAATAAACCCAGGTCTCTAACCTAAAAGGGATTTGGAGGACAAACATATGAAAAATGAAGCACTCAGATTAATATGGCATTAGCTTAGGCTCAGACCTCTTTCAGTTTAGTAACTGACTTGCTTATTTGTTGCATCTCAAGCAGTGATGGTTCAAACACCATGGTGCTAGTGACTAGAGTCCCCAGTTGGACAACTTCCTACGGAGATAGCTGATTACATGATTCCAGAGCCCTGGTAACAGGCAAATCACTACTGTGGGTTGGTAATCACAAGAAGAGAAAAATGAGAGAATGCTTATGACACCAGCCTCCTTCTCCAACCACTGAAGACACAGCTGAAGACTCATTGAGAAAGTTAATTAAGCCACACATATGTGGTCTGAAGAGCTCCCCAGTAGGACTAGGAGTTTCTCAGGGGCAGAAAACCTGTGCTTTGAAAAACAATAGAAATGTACCCTTACATGAAATACCACAGTTCTAGATCCATTTGTGTCAGAAGGTGCCCTTGCCTATGGTCAGGAGACTTGCCACTAATTAGCTATATGACTTTGACCAAATTCCATTACCTCTCTGAGTTCACCTCATTTTTCTTCTTCATCTGTAAAATGGGAACTATTCCAAAGTTCCCTTTTTGGCACAAAAATTCTATGAATCTATGATTTTTTTAGACTATCACAGCCTTTCATATTTCAGGAATCCCCTAAGACAATGCAAATAATCCTGAGAAAAGGCTACTTCTTACCCTTGTGTTGCCAGTCACCACCATACCTGGGAATCGAAGTCCTTTGGGGAATGGGACCAGGAGAGCGAGCAGACCCAGCCCGAGGGGAGAGGCACAGAAAGGAGAAATGGGTGGGCCCCCAAGATGTCACCAGTTAAGCAGAGGGGAGGATCTTGATATCTCCTCCTCTATCTGCCTCTCTCCTGAGTGCCCAGCAGCAGGCTATGCCTGACTGCATGCCTACGTAGGTGCCTGCTCACCACAGGATGCCCTGGCTGCCAGCATGCTATTCCAAGCCAATAGGAGAACCCTGAGGTGAAGTACCCTGGGGCCAATCATAGGTGGAAGTATCTCTTTAATGGCCAGAGAGACTGCATCTTTGGCTCTTTTTCATTGGTTCAGGCCAAATGAAGGCTCTCTGGACTCTCAGCCAATGCTGAGCCATCAGCTAACAGGAATGTGCTCAGCTGCTGGATCCTGTTTTCCTCTAAGGCTGATGGGTAGCCCTCCGTCAGGGGCTGCCCATCTCCCCATTGTCATCCCTGATTGAAAACTTTTGCCACGAAGCACAGAAGGCATGAGCAGTGGGACCTAATCAAGGCAGCCCGATGAGAGGTAGGCATGCTGGGGGCCAGGAGCCATGCCCAGGGCCATCCCCTGCAGGTGAGTGTAGGTGAACTGGCAAAGGGAGAGAACAAGCAGGTAGAACTGGTGGGAGTGGGCACTGTAGGATTAAAGCTAAGGGCAAATCCTAACAGGTGAAACCCTTGTTACTTCCTTCCCACAAGCCATGAGTATCCAAGTGGTTCGTCCAAAACCCTATGGTGCTCTCTCTATTCTTTGCCTGTAGCCTAAACCACACCCTGAAGAGATCCCCACAAGAGAGTAAGAGAAGTTCACTGAAGAAATATGCTGGCTCCCAATAAGAAGCTGCATTTCCTGCCTTAGGATGCCCACATTGCCCAGAGATAGACCTAGTAGCTCTGGATTCCAAGAGCACATGGACCCCACCTTTTCTTCTTACATCTTAGACTGCAGTCTGACCATTCCTTGTATGCTTCAAGGAAGGCTAAGATTGTAGGTTTAACCCTCAGTAGACTGGGTAGCTTTCACTTTGCTTCCTGACCACTAATACTATTATTAGTGCCACCCAAGGCCACACTCCAAACCTGGGAAGCCATTTTAGCAATGTGTACACAGGAGAAAGAGTGAGAGACTATAGAAGGCTCAGTCCGAAGCCTTCCTTATTTCTGGAAACATTTAGTCATTCATCAAACACCTGCTGAGTGCCTTTAATGTGGCAAGCATAGGGGACAAAGAGGAATAACACACATAGACCTTTGGTGAATATCACCAGGACAGGGTCAAGGGACGAGTGTATTTTGAGCATTAGGATAGACTATGTCCTTTAGTGATTGATCTGATGTTATAGCTGGCTTTGAAATGCCCCAGAACTGGCCCTTGGTAAAGCCAATCAGAAATGTCTTTCTTCGATGCCCTTAAGGTACCCTCCTATTAAAACTTTCTTTCAAAAAAGAATTTGCTACAAAATTGCTGTAAGATCTTGGGTGAATCAATTCTCAATTCTCTCTTCAAAATAAGGAGTTTGGGATAGGGGCTCTAAAGCCCTTTTCAAATCTGAAAGACGATCCAGGAGTCTGTGATAGCAGTCATTTACTCTTTAGTATAAATTTAAGTATATATGTTTCTTATTGCTGGGCTTAGCTACATTTTAATCTATTTTTAATCTTCCCCCACCCCAACTGTGGAATGAAAGTCTTTGTCTGTTGGTAAAGATATTTCAGGGTTCTGCCTTCAAGAGGGAGAAGTATTTGAGGAAGGGGAATGAGGAGGAAAGAGGGATATAATAAACCTCCCCAATATCATAACATCCTCTTTCCTTACTTAGTCCGTAGGGCCCTGCATTCTGTTGAGGCTAATGCCAAACCATAGTTACGGATAAAAAAGCATCATTAAAAAATAAAGGGGCTTACAGCTCTTTGACACCAAGGAGCTCTTGTAACAATGAGCATAAAGGGCTTGGTGAACAGCTCTGAGTATGTATTCCATAGCCCAGGATGCAAAGATGACAATACATCTTTGCCCATTACTCTTCCCTCTTGCCTATTTCAGGTTCCTTTGGAGTGCAGATCTCATTCCCACTGACCAAGAATATTTTGAATGACACAAGGTCAGGAAAAGAGCCAGAAATTCAGAAATGCACATCATTCCTTAAGTACATTTAATTGTAAAAGACAAATAATCAATCCGGTCCCCTGTCCGAACATGGCATCTGGAAGAGGAAAAGGAGTTCTTTTGCATTTCATTCCTAACCAAAATAATAAGCCAAAGGTGGGAGGGAGAAGGGGGTGGGATCAATGAACTCAATCAATGGTCTATATTAATGTTTCTTATATGGTAGTGCTGATTTGCAGCTCTCCAGGTGCCAAATGGCATTTGGGAAACATTACTCCATCCCCTAATTGATGTAATAATTAGATTGCATAAATGGCTCCTCTGCACTCACTGCCAGCACTAGAGACAAATGTTATTGGTGAGCCAATCAATCTTTCCCCCTGTTAAAGTTTCAACCTGCATCAGCAATTATGCTGTGGAGGTCAAAAGCCACCTAAATGAGTGAAAACTGGCAAAGATGAATTTTGGGAGTGGATTATACTGCACTACTTCCCAGCAGGGTACGCTCTTGACCTGAGCAGGTACATGAACAGATCCATGACTGGACATACCATCAGGGGCCAAAAGAGGGAAAGAAGGGTAGTCAATTCTTCTACAATATTTTGCTTTTCTCTACTCCAATTATCTGCTTCATACTTAGATAAACCAAGGAGCTGAGAGAAGTATTACAGGGGAGAGCATTAGTTATTTGGTATTAGTCTTTGTGGCAGGTTGAATAATGCCCCCCAAATACCCACACTCTAATCCCCAGAACCTTTGAATATTTCCTTAAATGAGACTGCAGATGTGAGTAAGTTAAGGATCTCGAGATGGAGAGACTATCTTGGATTATCCGACTGGGCCCTGAATTCAATCACAAGTGCTTTTATCACTGAGTCAGAGGGTGATTATAGATAGAAGAAGAGGAGAAGGCAGTATGATCAGGGATGCAGAAATTGAAGTGATGTGGCCACAACCCAAGGAATGCCAGCAACTACCATAAACTGGAAGAGGCAAAGAATATAATCTCTCCTAGAGCCTGCAGAGGGAGAGTGGGCCTGCCAACACTTTGATCTTGGTCCAATGAAACTGGTATCAGACTTCTGGTATCTACACTGTGAGATAATAAATTTCTGTTGTGTTGAGCCACAAAGTTTGTGGTAACTTGTTACAGCAGCCATAGGAAACTAATATTGTCCTTGATTACTAAGTTCAGGTCACAGGTAGAATGGTAAGGAATCTTCCTGTTGCAGTACTAAGAACATCAAAATCCTTCTCTACCCAAATTATGCCCTCCATCTATCACAATGCAATGGCAATCACTAAGAATCCAAAATTCACATGTATGGTCAACATTTCTACTTTGTGGGTAAGTCTTTCTTGGTGCTACATTGCAAACAATACATATAAACCCTTGTTTTCCATTAGTACTTATTGCATGAATTTATATATCCAGTTAACTCCAGCCACCAGGCAGGCCTCGGGGGGACAGGGAGGGACACTGAGCAGGTAGGAAAATACAATAAATATGTCTAAATTGAAACCACAATTGGGCTCAAATCAAATCTCTTATAGTAATAACACTAAGTAGGGCCTTTAGGAAAACAAGTCATGGCAGAACTAACTTAATTTACTCTTCTGATAAGGTTACAAAGCTTGTGGATCAGGAGTATGTTGTAGACAGGATGCATCTGGACTTTAACAAGGCTTTTGACTTAGGCTTTCATAAGCCCTTTGTAGATCAAGTGAAGAAATACAGGCAGCAGAGCTAGCAGGAGACTGCTGATATGTAGGTCAGGGTCTTTAGTGACAGGTCACAAGTCTCTACATCAGCCCCAATCAAGACATCATTATTATCCATGGCTCACACAAAGATCAAGACTGCATTCTCTCTGAGAATGAGGATGTTTGGAAGCTAAAGGGTCCAACTGACAGATTAGAAGTGAGAAGGAGGGTACAAAATAGTATCAGTAGCCTGGAACATTGGCTGACCCCTGTGAAATGCAATGTCCAGCACTAAAAGTCCAAAATTCACATGTACAAAGACAGGTTTATATACAGAGCAGCCATTAGGGTGCAGAAGGCAGAGTGGGTCAGTAGGCAGACAGGTCGATGAGTCAGAATAATGGTGACGCTGGCCAAAAAAAAAAAAAAAAAAAAAAAAAAAAAAAAAAAAAAAAAAAAAAAAAAAAGAAGCTAAATGTGGCCAGAGTTGCCTCTCTAAAAACAGGAGAGAACCCTGCTGCCACTTGAATATTCCTCATTGTCCAGGCCATACTAGGATTCAGTCTGACTCCTTCTCAACTTCTAATCCCAAAGGTAATCTATTAAAATAGTAAGTATCCTTCTACACTTGTTTTTCTATGAAATTTTTATTATATGAATGATTATTTATATAAGTGACAGTATTTGTTATATAAATTATACACACAAGTGAAAATATGTTATATATATTGTTCTTGGCCTTGCTTTTTATTTAACAATATGGCAATGGGCACCTTCTCATGTCAATGATCATAAAATTTATTGAGCATTTTCCATGTGCCAAGTAAATGCTAAAAACATTTCATGTTTTACTTCATTTAAAACTCACAGTAACCCCATGAGATGGGTACTAACCTCATTGTAGAGAAAAGAAAACACACTCAGAGAACTTTCTCAAGATCACATAGTAATTAAATGACATAGGTTGGATTTGAGTTCAGGCCCCTCTAGTTCCAGAGCCTCTGCTCATAACATCTACACCATGCTGCCTCTCAGAAATCTGAGGTCTATCTCATTGAAAAAAAAATACCGTAAGAGTTTATTGTATCTGTATCATAATTTATTTAATCTTATATTAGTGGACATAAGACTGTTTGCTTAAAGAAGACTTCTTAGAGCTTTCAATATGCTAGTGTGTATTATGACTTTCCCAAGAGGCAGACACAGGACGCACTGTGTCTAAAACTTCCTCAATCATGATGTCAATTTTTTTTCTCACAGGGCATTGCAGGGACTGAAGCATTGAGGATTAAATTTTGGTGTGCATCCGCATCACCTGGGATGCTTTTAAAATGCAGATTCTCAGGCCTCAACTAAAGTGTTTCTGATATATGTAGCTTATGGAAATGCTGCTGTGTGCTATAGGATTAGTCTTTGATGTGGAAGATAAATATGAATGGCTACATAACTGTAGTTTTAGATAAACAAAGGCCATGAATAGCTGGGGGAGAGAACTCTGTTTCCTTCCCTCCTCAGGCTACCTAATCATCTAAATTTTATCCACTCCAATGCCAGAAAAGCATAGCTCAGTGAAGCATTAATCTATGATTCTTAATGATCTAAGTTCCTACTGAGGACAAAGCCACCAGTGGCCACACACCACTCTACCCACCTCAATGAAAAACTGTGCCACCAGTGAAAGGGTAAACTTACAGTAGGTGAACATTTGTAGGAAGTTCATTCCATACAGATTTGAACTCTTAATACTGGGACTTCTACCTTCAAGTGTCTGTCATCTATGGAAACATTAAGACAAATATCTACAGACCAAGAATTAACTCAATATGGAAAAAAGCAAATATGAGAGAAAATTTTGTTTTTTTTAAACTGTCAGCTTGGAAAAGTACAAGATGACCTATTCATGCTCTCTATTTAATATCATCAAATCCTGTTCTCTCTTGCAGGGTATTGCTTAAGGGTCACCTGAGGTTAGACTGGAGACAGGAGAGGGAGGACTTAAGGGGAAAGGATGGGAGGGGGAGAACACAGCCAAAGGAGTATTTAGCAAGGAGGTTCACGGAAAGGTTCATCTCCAGCAAGTGGACAGGGGGCTTACTAGAGAAGAAGCCAGAGTAGTTTATCACTGGTTTAACCCCACGTCCTGCTCTTGACATATCACACATATCACAGCTGAGATTTTCAAAATACCCTTACCTTTAGAATCTCAAAGGATCCTCACTTCAGCTATACGAGGCTGATGGGGCATTGCTACAAAGCCTATTTGACAAATGGGGGTTTTGAAGCCTATATGGGTTTGGAAGAGGGTATGCTTGGGGGTTAATAGTATAAAAGAGAATTACACAGATCATGATGCACTAGAAAGCATATTGGAATACACAATTTTATATTTAGCAGAATCTCAAGCATGTCAAATTGCATAGAAAGAAGCTAGAAGGAAATATGGATCCAATATTGACAGCTATCTCTGTCAAAAAAAAAAAGAGTGAATTATGTTTTCTTCTTTACACTTGTTGGTATCTCCTTTCTCCTCAAATGTTCCACAGTGATCAATTGGCTTTATACATAAGAAAAAGGTAAATATTAAAGAAAAATAGGGCATCAGACTAAAGTTCAGGTTCCAGCTCTGTCCCTTGTACAAGTTTTTTCTCTCTCTGAGATTCAGTTCCTACAATCGTCCTCAGAGCCCTAAAGTTGGATGAAGATACTGGTTGAGAGAAAAGGTTAGGGGAGAAGAGGAAAGAAAAGGTTAAGACTGAGATGCTGCTTTAGTTGAAGTTATCTTAGGAAGTGGAAATACCGTTTTCTGACCTCAGAGATGGTGGCTATGAGAATGCTTTGCAAGTTGTCAATGGCTATTATGCAAGTGACAAGAGTTATTGCTATTAAGAGGGGAGGGGCAAGATAGGAGTATGGGACTAACAGATAAAAACTACAATGTATAAAATAGATAATCAACAAAGATATATTATACATCATAGGGAACTATAACTATTATTTTGTAATAACTTTAAATGGAGTATAGTCTATAAAATATTGAATCATAACATTGTATATTTAAAACTAATGTAATACTGTAAATCACAACTATACTTCAACAAATAAGGAAAGCATGTGTTTAAATCATAACCAATATGAACACATCTATAATGCTTATGAACATTGAATGAAGAATGGTGTTTACCATTATTTTTTATTACAAATAATTAAATAAATCAAGTATTTCTTTAAAAAAGAGTTATTGCTATTAACAAACCCTAATCTCCCCTCAGACACACACACACATACACACACATACACATACACAAAAAACATGCCTTCCCAAAACTGCCTGAAAATCTACACTTTGGCTCAATTTTCTCTTCCATTTCCCTGAAATATTGCCCTGATGATCTCATTACCAACTCCAGGCAGAAGCTTGTTACTAGCCAAGCTAGTTACCTTGGACTCTCCGCCATATCTGCTCATCCCTCTATAGATTGTTCTGTCATTAACAAGTGTCATCTACATAACTCAAAGTCATGCCCCAGAGCTCTGCAACAGCCAGCACAGTGATTAAAAAGCAGCCTGGTCCAACCAGGGCAGGATCCAGATCTCCTTATTCCAAACCAGATTAATTGCCTCATTAATGACAGTGCCTCACCTGAGTCCAGAGTCTATTTTTGCAAAAAAAAAAAACTGTATAAACTGTATACTTCATATCTTTCTGGAGCCTCACAGTAGTACTGGGAATGTACACTCCTGTTTACAGGGCACAGAGAGGGCAAGTGACTTGTCTTAGATTCACAGAAAACGGGTAACAAACAATTTCAGAATTTGAACCCAAGCCATACCCAGGTCAGGCTCTTTCCCCTACATCATGGCATTAGCTCATAGTTGGATGTGGAGAAATGAAAATACAGAAAATAATATACTGTGCATCTGACCAATAAGAGATTTGGCACAATACAGGGCAAAGCCTTTTTCTTATTGATGTAAGACAATACTCATGACTTTACTAAGACCCTGTTTGGAATCTGGGGGCCAGGGATGAGAAAGTTTTCTCTCTGAGATTAGCACTGAGCTCTCCCACAAATCATTTATTCTTTCCTTCATTCACTCACTTATTCATTCTATAAACATTTATTGAACATTTTGTATGTATCAGGCTTTGTGCTTGGTGCTAGTGGACAAGACACAAGGAAGGGCAGGACATGGTCTAGGCTCTCAAGGAATTCATCATAGTCTTGAGAGAAAAATTGAAGCAGACAAGGATAACTCCAAGTGCATAGCAAAGTAGGATTCATGTCATAAGAGAGCAAAATTCTCTGGTAGGCTAGAGAAAAGGCTAGGATCTCTTTGGGGGATCAGGAATGACTTCATGGTGCATGGAGCTGGACTTATGAAGGATAAAAAGAATTTGAAGAAATGGTAAATGGGTGGGAGTGGGGGCTGCCAGAGAAAGAGAACAGCATAACATAGGCATAGAGCTAAGGAACCAGATGGCCTAGATAGATATCAGTGGATAATTGTATTTTGATGGAGCTGAGATTGGATATAAGAAAGGAAAGATATAATGGGAAGGTCCATTTGGGCCAGAATATTGTAGGTTTTGAATACCTCATATTCCATCATTCTGCAAGCCAGCAGGAGTGAAAGATTTGGGAAAGCAGCAAAAGATGAACGTTGCTCCTTGGGAGACAGAGGGTAAGAGGAGGGGAGAAAAGGGTAATACCTACATGGACTCCAGAAGGGGAGAAGTCACGCTGAGGCTCCTTGGCAGGGTAGGTAATGATGGTAAACTGCTTTCAGGGAAAACGCTTAATTTAGTTCACTAAAATTTTTGTCTTGGCACCTTCCCCAGTTCACTTTCTGTGACTTTACTTGTGCTAAACTTTAAACCTGTAAAGTCTTCCTCAGCCCCTCTTCCACTAATTCTTATCGTTGAGAAAGTTGATGCATTTTTCAAGGTGTCCTCCCTGCCCTTTGCCTCAGTGGTCCTCAGTTCCCCATAGTTAACTCCACTGATACTTGTTTCTGCTCAGTCTCCTTCCTGACTCCTCCTTGGCTCATCCTTTTAGAGTTAATCTTCCCCAGAGTTAAATCCTTAATTCTCATCTCACAGTCTAATTTAAACACCATATTCCTGGTCCACATCCATGGATCCAACTACTATATCCATGATTTCTAAATTTAGTTCTCTCTTCTGAATTTTAGGTCCACACATCCAGCTGCCTATTACGCATCTCTACCTTGATGTACCACAGTTAACTCCAACTCAGAATTTCTTCTACCATTCCAGAAGAAACAAGCCTCCCCGGACAAAACATACTTTACCACCTAATCAATCGTCATATGCCCTATCACCCAAATTAAGCACCTGGAAATTTTTCTTGACCCTCCTGACTTACTGCCCCCTACCAAACATCCAATCAGTTGGCAATTCCTTGAGTTTCTACTTCTTTAAAGTTGGCTGGATATGTCTGCTTCTCTTCATCCCTACTGCTGATCTCTCATCTAGATTATCAAAATAAACTTCTTACTGATTTCCTTGACCTCAAACCATGTACCACAATGCTCATGTAAGCCTTGAGTCAATGCTCTTCTCAACCATCACCTCTTTCAGGAAGCATTTCCTGATCCCTCTCAATCAGTCCTCTTCAGATAGGTTTTGCTAAGGAAATATTACCAAAGAACCTCAGAAATGCTAATATTATGCCCTGTTTCTGTGAAAAGAAATGAGGGAAATGGAAATCAGTGTTTCCAGAAAAATGTTTTCAGGCATACACTGCTGTGGAGAATCCTGAGGTACATATGTGCCCAAGGGAACAGAGTCTTAGGAGTGGGCTCTGAGGGAGAAGCCAACTCTGGAGAGGTCATACTAATAAACCTCCAAACACTCTGAATTTTCTAATTTTACACTTTTTCTCTGGCTTTCTCACTGAAGATGTGACCTACTGCTGCAGGGATTTGGGAAATAAAATGCATAATTAATCAAAAGTTACTCTTCCCTAAAATAAAATATTAGTTTTGTTGGGTAGTTAATTGTATTATCAGAATGAGCAACTCATCCTCTTTTACAAGGGCTTTAAACCCTGATCACCTAATAAGTGCAGGAATTATAGTTAATATAGCTCAAAATTTAATTATGATGAGTCATACATCACAAAGCAAAGCAAACAGGGGCAAAACTCTGGTGAAGTCATGTCCAACTGACCTTGACCTCAGGCCTGCTGGCTCTTTCTAAACGGAAAAATTGGAAATCCTTCCTATTCTTGAGATAGCAGGGCCATCCAAACAAGACCCACCCCAGTCTACCTCAGAGGTTTTACGGGAAAGCCTGTCTTAATCAAATTTTACCATGCGAAAGCCCAGAAGAAATCCTCCCTCTGGACTCTGCCTTTCTAGCTCTTGTTAGAGTATTATGCAGTTGGATTTAAAGAACACCACTGCAGTGGATCCAGGCTGAAACAGGGTATTGAGGAATTGTGTGAGACCTTCAAAATTTCAAGAATGCCTCTAAATATAGTTTCAGAGACTCTCCAGATTAACAGGGACTTAAAGGGTAAACAGTTCCTGCAGGTTATATGCTTTGAGTCCTCTGATTCTCCTGATTTCTCACAGAACTGAGGATAATCTTCCAGGTATGTTCTGAGTTTTTTAAAAAAGTGATCAGACTCCTTCATTTGAAATTTTCTACTTTTAATAAGGTTGTTTAAGAAGTTATTACCTCTCTGAGCAGTTACTGGCACCTAAATTATTATCTCACAGGTTGTGCTAATTATTTATTTTTATACATATGCAGGTTGGACTCCATTTATTACTGTTAGTTAATACTTACTAAATTGTATCTTATATATTTAACTCATTATTCTACCTGTCATGACTTTGGGGAATAGTCTTTCTGCTGTTCAAAATAGCTGCTACCTTCCCTTGATCCATGCCATCTGTATTAGTGAAAATGAATCCTTTTTCCTGCCTGTTTGGAAATAATTTATGTTTTGTCTCCACCACTTCAAAGGGTACCAAGCTCTATGTACTATTTATTTCCCACTAAAGTTATTAAGAAGGCCTCATATTTGTCCTTATCTTTCTTTCTAGTCTCTAGTTTGACTTTCTTCTCTTGGTATTTTGGGGCTTAGGGGAAAAGGTTTTACTCTAAGACATCCATGATGGTAGATATGTTAGTCAATTTCCCCTCTCCTCCATTTTGGTTATCTATTGCTGTATAACAAATCATCCAAAATTTAGGGGCCTAAAACAACAGTTTTACTTTATTCATAATATAATGGAGCAGGAATTTGGGAAGGTCTTGGCTGGTAATTTGTCTCTGATTCATATGGAGTCTGCCGAAGAGCTAGAACTAGATACTCCGCTTTCAATATAGTTTCTACACCTAAATGTTTGGCACCTCAAGGTCTGACACATTGGCCTCTCCCCCTCTTTCTCAATATAATACCTCATCCTCCAAGGCCTCTCCAGATGATGTGAACTTCTCATAGCATTGATAGTCTCAGTATAGTCATATGTTTGCTGGATTTCAAGAGTTAGGAAGTAGAAACTGCCAGATTGGTTGAGAGAGATTCCAAGATACATGTATGTTCATGTATGACTGAAACATTATGCTGTACACCAGAAATTTAAACAATAAATTTAAACAATAGTCAGTAAACTGACTATACTTCAATTATACACACACACACACACACACACACACACACACACACACACACACACAAGAGATATTCCAAGAATGGTCACAGCATAATTTCATTGTACTATATTGCTCAAAGCAGTCACAGGTCCCATGCAGACTCAAAGAAGGGGAAAAATGGACCCTATGTCTTGATGGGAGAGTTATATTGCACAACAGTATGTGGAATATGAGATATTATTGTAGCTATCTTTGGAAAATACAAATTTTCATATCTTCTATAGATTTACAGACTTAAAAGTCTTATACATGTGGAAAAAGTGGACAATGAGAGAGAAAGAGAGAGAGAGAGAAATGATCAAATAAGATCAAATAAGTCCATATAGAGAACTTTAGGAAGAAAAATTCAATGAATTGGGATATTTAACTTGAAGATAGGATCAAGTAGTTTATAAAATAAGGATTTCAATTTACAAAAATCCAGGTTCAAATCCTGCCATACCTCTTACCCATTTTATATCCATGGAAAAACAATTCTATACATCAATAAACATTTACTGGGCACTTTTCATATGTTAAGAATTATGCTATAAACCTAGGGATACAGAAATGCAACAAGGTTTAAGCCTTCAAGAAGCTTATAGTATAGTAAGGAAGACTGATGTGAACAAATATTTGTAATAGAATGTAAGAAATTATATAATAGAGGTACCATGTACTTTGGTGGATCAAAAAAAAAAAAAAAAAAAAAGGAGTTATTACCCTGGGTGGTTCAGGAAACACTTTGTAGAAAAATGAACTCTTGAGCTGGGTCTGAAAGAATAAGTAAGAATTTGCCATACAGAAAGGTAAAAAGTATATTTTATGAGGAGGAAGAGCCGAAGCAAAGACACAGAGGTATGAAACAACATAGCTTCTTCAAGGAACTGCAAATAGCCATCGTGGATTACTTACAAAGAAGATCTATAAAAACTTATGTTAGTGAAGTAGGCAAAAGATCACGGGAGTCTTTGTATCCTATGTGAAGAAATTTGAACTGTATTTTGTTGTCCATAGGAACTTAGAGAATGACATGATCAGATCTGCATAGTAGAAAGTCATTCTGTAGTAGGCGGAGTGCAAGAAAGATTGGAAGAGGATTATAAAGGCAGGGAGACTAGCAATTATGTAGATGAGGAAGACCTGGAACTTGAGCCAATGTAGTTTTAATAGAGAAAGGCAGAACAACCTGAGTCATATTAAAGAATAAAGCTGACAAAATGTCATCATCAAATAAATGGGGTTAGAGAATGAGTTGGGGTGGGTCTTTGATGAGACCCACATTGCTAGTGTTGGTAACCAGCTGTTTTGTGTTGCTATTTACTAACATAAGACACACAAGAGTAGATAGTAGTTTCTGTGTGAGCTGAAGTACCTTTGGGTCAAGCCAGGGAAGATGTCAAATAGGCAGTCAGAAATACTGGAATACTGAATGGTCTGGACTAAAGACACAGTTTTAGCAGTGATCAAAATAGAAGTGGTAACTAAAGCTCTGGAAGTGGATCAGTGTGCAGGGTGAGAAGAAAAAGTAGCACAGGAAAGATCCTTGGAGGAACATCAGTGTGTAAGGGGTAAGTAACAAGAAGAGAAACCTGCAGAGAAAGGATTACAAGATTTAAAGACAGAACATTAGAAACTATTGAAAATTAAACAAAGGGAGGAAAAAAAAAAAAGAAAAAGTTAGCACAGTGAGTAGTGGGACAAATTTAATCAGCCTGAACATGTGATGTTCATTAGAAGAAAAGAAAAGGAGGGAGAACAGAAAAAATATTGGAAGAAATAATGGCTGAACATTTTCCAAATTAGATGAAAATTATAAATCTACAAATTCAAGAATCTCAATATTCCAAGAACAAAAAGCATGAAAAAACTACATCGAGGCACATCATATTCTTATTGATTAAAACTAGTGATAAAGAGAAATCTTAAAAGAAGCCAAAGGGGAAAAAGCACCTATTACATACTGAGGAACAAATATAAGAAAGATAGCAGACTTATTGGAAGCAATGCAAGTCAGAAACATCGGAAAAAATATCTTTAAAAACTCTGAAAAAAAGGTTAATCATGCTAACAATTGACAAAAGAAAGCTAGAGTAACCATATCAGTACATGCAACATAGACTTCAGACCAAAAAAGGTCATTTCATAATTTCAAAGGAGTTGATTCATCAAAAATATATAATAATCTTAGATATTATGCACCTAATGACTGGGATTCAAAAAAACATGATGTAAATACTGATAAAGCTGAAAGAAAAAATAGGCATATTTACAATTACAGTTGGAGATTTCAATACCCCCTTCTCAATAATGGACAGAACAAGTCGACAGAAAGTCAGTGAGGTTAAAGAAGACTGGAACAGTATAATCAATACAATTTACCTACATGACATTTATAGACTATGCCACTAAAAAGTATTAGAATAAATAAATCTCCAAGTACACATACTTTTATCATGATAGACCATATAAAATAAGCCTAAATATATATTTTCAAGATTAAAATCATACAAATATGTTCTCTGACCAAATAGAATTAAAATTAGAAATCAGTAACAAAAAGATATAAGAAGAATCTCCAAGTATTTAAAAATTAAACAATACACTTCTAAATAATCCATGGCCAAATAAGAAATCACAAGAAAAATTTAAAATGTTTTGAACTGAATAAACATGATAATGCAAGATACCAAAATCTGTGGATTTTAGCTAAAGCAGTGGTTGGGAAGAAATTTATACCATGAAAAATTACATTAGAAAAGAAGAAAAGTCTTATATCAAGTTATCAGAAATCAATAAAATATAAAACAGGAACACATTAGGGAAAATCAATGTGACCAAAGCTAGTTCTTTGAGAAGGCCAAAAAACTTCATAAACCTCTAGCCAGACTAATCAGGGCAAAAAGGAAGAAGACACAATTTACCAATATCAGGGATAAGGTGACACCACTACAGATTCTACAAATAATAGGGAATAAAAAGGATATTATAAACAATTTCAGTCAATAATTTTGACAATTTAGATGAAATGAACAAATCTTTAAAAGACCAAAACTACCAAAGCTCACTGAAGAAGAAAAAGATAACTTGAAATGTCCAATATCTATTTAAGATACTAAAGAATTTGTAGTTAAAAGCCTTCCCACAAAGAAAATTCTAGGTCTCAATAGCTTTTCTTGTAACATCTACCAAACACTGAAGCAAGAAATAGTACCAGTTCTACACAAACATTTCCAGAAAAATTAAAATGAGGTAATACTTTACAGCATTACCCTGATACCAAAACCAGTCAAAATTATCACAACGAAACTATATAGATCAATATCCCACACAAACATATACATTAAAATTCTTAACAAATTTTAGCAAATCACAGCCAGTAAAATATTTAAAACATATTACATCATGGCCAAGTAGAATTATAAAAGGACTGCAAATTTGGGTTACTGCTTGAAAATCATTGTAATTCACCATATTAACAAAAGAAAAAAGAAAAAAATATATAATTATTATACAGAATAAATACAGAAAACACCTTAAGTAAAATCCAACATCCATTATTGATTATTTTAAAAAAAACTATGCAAATTATCCATAGAAGATAACATCTTCAAATTGATAAAGGAAAACTATGAAAAATCTACAGCTAACAGTATACTGAATATTGAAAGACTACATGTTTCCCCTCTTAGATCAGGAATAAAGCAAGGATATGTACCCACAATATTTCTATTCAACATTGTACTGGAGGCTTTACTCAACATAGAGAGGAATGAAAAAGAAAGAAAAATTCAGATTAGAAACAGATATTTTATTCCCAGACTACATGATCATCTCTGTAGAAAATCATAAGAGATTTACAAAAAAATGATACTAAATAGTGAGTTTAGCAAAGTTGCAGGATACAAGGTCAATATACAAAAATGTATTGTATCCCAGCAACAAACAAAAGGAAGTTTAAATGTTAAAAAAAAAAGATTATTTCCAACAGCATTAAATAATATAAAATATTTAGGAATAAATTTTACAAATTATGTGAAAGACACATACATAATAACACTGCTGAGAGAAATTTTAGAAGACCTAAATAAGTGTAGAGATATACCATGTTTATGGATCACAAGGCTCAATATTGTTAAGATATCAGTTGTCTCCAAATTGATCTATAGAATCATCACAATGATAATCAAAATCCCAGCAAGCTTCATTCACAAGTTGTTTCTAAAAGTTATATGGGGATTCAAAGAATCTACACGTTTCAAAACAACTTTTATAAAGAACAAAGAACAAACCACCTGGTTTTAAGATTCATTATAAAGGTATAATGAGAAGAAGCAAGATGGCGGAGTAGAAGGATGCTCGTAGCTCACCCTCTCCCACAAATACACCAAAACTCACATCCACGGACCCACTCAGCCAACCAGAGCACCTGCAGAACTCCGACAGAACATTAACCTCTTCAAAAGACAGACGCCAAAAATCTGGTAGGAAAAAAGGAAAAAAGAAAGAAGAAAAAGAAAAACAGTACAGGACCAGTCCCGTGGGGAGAGTGACAAAGGAGGAAAAGTGCTCATTCGCTGAATCTCCCCCTCTCCAATGGAGAGGCCAGAGGGACGGAGGGGGAACCTCCAAGGCTCAGATCTGCCCGGAGCACCCCTTGACCAACAGAACCAAGTTAACTGGCACAAAGGGTCCCTGAGACACCCAGCCCAAGACACGAGCTGGCAGCCGGGAGCTGGGACAGGCTGCCTGATCCAGGCAGAGGGCTGAGGCGGCTGCACTGAGGCAGCCCCAGGGTATTGCAGGGTGCCACATTCCATGGCTGAGAGGGGATACAGAGCAGAACAACCTGGGCCCCCCATAAATTATGAAAAAAAGAGAAAACACTGCTGGTGTGCCCTGGAGGGAGGGGCACCTTTGTCTTCTCAGACCCATGGCACCATTACTAGCACTTCTCATGAGAAGAGAGGCGGGGAGCAGCCACAGCTGCCATATCCTCCTGTGCACAGCACCCAGGCGGGGACAGGGCTGAGACCTGAATCCACACTCGGGGACTCCACAATCTCCTAGGTAGGACTGAGACCTGTATACAGCCCGAGACTGATAGGCTCTTTCTGCCCTGGTACCTCAGAGAACTCACGCTGCCAAGACAAAAAAGGAGCTGAGATTTGGAAAGGAGCAGGGGCGGGGCTGTTCCACAGTCTTCCCTGAGCCCGCCTACGGAGCGTCTACCCGAGGCGGAGTGGGAAGCTGCACAGAGCAGTGGAGTGACTGGCACCTGAAGAGGGCAGGCGGCCACCCGCCTTCCTGGCAGGAGCTTAGCACCTGACCATGGTGCTGGGAGGGGCTGTATCCACCTGCCTACCTCCCCCGAGCGCAGTATCTGAATGCGGCATCAGGAAGGGGAGTGACCCGCCCGCACACCGAGGAGAGCAGCACCTGACCCAGTGTTGGGAGGGGGCCCGATCTGCTTGCCAACAGGCACTGGGAGCAGCACAGATGAGGGGCGCCAACAGAGGGCCCCTGGAAACAGTAAGCTCAGTTCGCGAAACAGGGAGAAGACAGAAAGACTTATCGATAAAATCATTAAGAGTGCACAGTCTCCAGGAGAACACATCCCTATTTTTTTTAATCTTTTTTATATCTGTTCTATTTTTTATTACCTTTTAAATCTTTACTTTTTGAACAGTTGTATATATTTACAGTTTTAATCCCTTTTAAATTTTTTAAAATCTTTTTATTGTTATTATTTTTAAAAATCCACCTCATTTCGTTTTTAATTCTGTTGGTTTTGATCTCCTGTTATTGATTATTCACAGGTTTCAAATATTATTCTTTAATTTTTTCTCCTTTTTTAAGGCTTTTAAAAGACGTCTCAACTCGATTGCTATTCTGCTTCAACTTGCTCTTCTATTATTGATTATAGACTGTTTTCAAACCATTTTTTCTCCATTCTTTTAAAATTCTCTCTCTTTTTTTAAGTTTTATTCCTGCATAGGCTTTAGATATATAAATAAATAAACTCCTTAAAGACCACAATAGATACTGATACTCCATAAGCCACAGTGCCAGAGAGATATTAGCAATATGAAGAAGCAGAAGAACCACTCCCAATTAAAAGAGCAAGAGAAATCCCTTGAAAGCATGATCAATAAAATAGACATTGATGGCCTACTAGATCAAGATTTCAAAAAAGGAGTGATCAAAGTACTGATGGAACTAAAAGAGATACTGCTTAGAGATATAAAATACGTCAAAAATGAAATTGAAGCTATAAAGAAGATCCAAGTAGAATTGGTAAACTCATTTGCTGAGATGAGAGCTGATCTAAAGGCTGTACAAAGCAGGCTAGATAATGCAGAGGAATAAATAAGTGACCTAGAAGACAGGACAACAGAAAGCACCCAATCAGAACAGCTGGGAGAAAAACAAATAAAAACCATTGAAAACAATGTAAGGGACCTATGGGATAATATAAAGCATGCCAATCTGCGCATAATAGGGGTTCCAGAAGGGGAAGAAAGAACAAAGGGGATTGAAAAGGTATTTGAAGAAATGATGACTTAAAACTTCCCAAACCTAGAGAATGAATCAGAAATCCAAGTACAGGAAGTTCAGAGGGTCCCAAACCGGAAGAATCCAAACAGACCCACACCAACACATATCACACTCAAGATGGTCAGACTCAAGGATAAAGAAATGATCCTAAAGGCAGCAAGAGAAAAACAAAGAGTGAGTTACAAGGGAACCCCCAGAAGGCTCTCAGCTGATTTCTCTACACAAATACTACAGGCCAGAAGGGAGTGGCAAGATATATTCAAAGTCCTGAAAGAAAAAAAGATGCAGCCTAGGACACTTTATCCAGCAAGGCCATCTTTTAGAATAGAAGGAGAGATAAAGAATTTCATAGACAAGCAAAAACTAAAAGAGTTTAGCAACACTAAGCCCATGCTAAAAGAAATATTGAAACGTCTACTCTAAATAGAAAAGAAGCAGGATGCTACAGAAATGAGAAACGCATAACTGGAAAGGTGATAACTACCATGAATTACAAATGTAATAAACACAAAATTATAAAACAAGACATTTAAATCATTAAGAGTGGGAGAGGGAAACAAGAACATATATTTTCTTCTTTTTTCTTAATTTTTTTAATTCTCAGTAGGATAGGTTTGAGATTATGTTACTATCCGTTTAGTACAAACAGTTATAGTAATGGGTTAGTAGACTTACAGAAAAGGGTAACCACAAGCCAAAAACTTACAAGTGAGTCACAAAAACTAAATAAAATCCAAGACAATACAAAGGAAAATTACCAAAGCACAAAAGGAAGAAGAAAGGAACAAAGAGGATATACCAAATCAACTGCAAAAATAAGTTCAAAATGGCAATAAACACTCATCTGTCATTAATTACTGTAAATGTTAATGGACTAAATGCTTCAGTCAAAAGACATAGAGTGGCACACTGGATAATAAAGCAAGAACCTTCACTATGCTGCATACAAGACACCCACTTTAGGGAGAATGATACACACAGATTGAGAGTGAAAGGATGGAAAAGGATATTCCATACAAATGGAAAAGCCAAAAAATCAGGTGTAGCAGTACTGATTTCACACAAAATAGACTTTAAAACAAAGACCATAAAGAAAGATAAAGAAGGACATTTTATAATGATTAAAGGAGTCATACAAGATGAGGATATTACACTCATTAATATATATGCACCCAATATAGGAGCACCTAAGTACATAAAACAATTACTAACAGAGATAAAGGGGGAAATTGATGGGAATACAATCATTGTCAGAGATTTTAACACCACATTAACATCACTAGACAGATCTTCCAGACAGAAAATAAATAGGGCAATGGAAAAATTAAATAATACAATAGAAAAATTAGATTTGGTGGATATACTCAGAGCATTACGCCCCTCAAAATAGGATTTTTTTTTCAAGTGCACATGGAACATTCTCTAGGATTGATTACATACTTGGGCACAAAAGAAGCCTCAACAATTTTAAGAAGATAGAAATTATCTCAAGCATCTTACTGACCACAGTGCCATGAAACTAGAAATCAACTACAGAGCAACAAAGGAGAAAAAAAGGAAAGCATGGAGATTAAACAACATGCTATTAAAAAAACAGTGGGCCAACGATGAAATCAAAGTTGAAATTAAAAAACTACCTTGAGACAAGTGAAAATGAAAACACAACCACACAAAGTTTATGGGACACAGCAAAGGCAGTGCTAAGAGGGAAGTTTATAGTGATACAGGCCTTCCTCAAAAAAGAGGAACAATCTCAAATAAACAATCCAACCCACCAGCTAAAATAATTAGAAAAAGAATAGCAAAAACACCTAAAAGGTAGCAGAAGGAGGGAAATAATAAATATCAGTGAGGTAATAAATAAAAGAGAGATTAAAAAAAATAGAAAAATCAATCAAACCAAAAGCTGGTTTTTTTGAAGAGTAAATAAAATCGACAAACTGCTGGCCTAACTCACAAAGAAGAAAAAAGAGAAAGCACAAATAAGCAAAATAAGAAAGGAAAAGGGAGAAATTACAACAAATAACATAGAAATACAGAATATCATATGAGAATATTATGAAAAACTATATAGAACCAAAATGGATAACCTAGAGGAGATGGACAAGTTTCTGGAAACATACAGTCCACCAAGACTGAATCAAGAAGAAACTGACCACTTGAGCAAACCCATCACTAGAAATGAAATTGAAATAGTAATAAAAAACCTCCCTACAAATAAAAGTCTAGGATTGGACGGCTTCACTGGGGAATTCTACCAAACATACAAAGAAGAACTCATACCAGTCCTTCTCAAACTCTTCCAGAAGATTTAAAAGGAGGGAATACTCCCAAATTCATTCTATGAAGCCACCATCACCCTGATACCAAAACCAGGCAAAGACACTACCAAAAAAGAGAATTACAGACCAATATCACTGATGAACATAGATGCAAAAATCCTCACCAAAATATTAGCAAATAGACTCCAACAGTACATAAAAAAGATTATACATCATGACCAAGTGTGGTTCATCCCAGGGACACAAGGGTGGTTCAACATATGCAAATCAATCAATGTAATACATCACATCAACAAGAGAAAGGACAAAAACCACATGATCATCGCAATAGATGCAGAAAAAGCATTTGATAAAATTCAACACCCATTTATGATAAAAACTCTCACCAAAGTGGGTATAGCGGGAACATATCTCAACATAATAAAAGCTATATATGACAACCTACAGCCAGCATAGTACTCAACGGTGAAAAACTCAAAAGCTTCCCACTAAAATCTGGGACAAGACAAAGCTGCCCACTATCACCACTCCTATTCAACATAGTCTTGGATGTCCTAGCCACAGCAATCAGGCAAGAGAGAGAAATAAAAGGGATCCAAACTGGAAAAGAAGAGGTAAAAGTGTCACTATATGCCAATGACGTGATACTATATATAGAAAACCCTAAAAGGTCCACACAAAAACTACTAGAGCTGATCGAAGAATTCAGCAAGGTACCAGGTTACAAGATTAACATTCAAAAATCAGTTGCATTTCTTTACACTAACAAGGAATCAACAGAAAAAGAAAGTAAAGAAATAATCTCCTTTAAAATAGCACCCTAAGTACTAAAATACCTAGGAGTAAATCTAACCAAGAAGGTGAAAGACTTATACACAGAAAACTATAAACCATTCATGAAGGAAATTAAAGAAGACTGTAAAAAATGGAAAGATATCCCATGCTCCTGGATTGGAAGAATCAATATTGTTAAAATGGTCACACTGCCCAAGGCAATCTACAGATTCAATGCAATCCCTAACAAATTACCCAGGACATATTTCACAGAACTAGAACAAATCATAATAAAATTTATATGGGACCACAAAAGACCTAGAATTGCCAAAGCATTACTGAAGACAAAGAAAGAGGCTGGAGGAATAACTCTCCCAGACTTCAGACAATACTACAGAGCTACAGTAATCAAAACAGCATGGTACTGGTAAAAAAAAAAAAAAACAGACATATGGACCAACAGAACAGAATAGAGAGCCCAGAAATGAACCCACAAACTTTTGGTCAACTAATCTTCGACAAAGGAGGCAAGAATATACAATGGAATAAAGACAGTCTCTTCAGCAAATGGTGTTGGGAAAACTGGACAGCAGCATGTAAATCAATGAAGCTAGAACACTCCCTTACACCATACACAAAAATAAACTCAAATGGATCAAAGACTTAAACATAAGACAAGATACAATAAACCTCCTAGAAGAAAATATAAGCAAAACATTATCTGACACACATCTCAAAAATGTTCTCCTAGGGAAGTCTACCTAAGCAATAGAAATAAAAGCAAGAACAAACAAATGGGACCAAATTAAACTTATGAGCCATAAATAACGTACCATAAATAAAACAAAAGACAACCTACGGAATGGGAGAAAATTTTTGCACGTGAAACTGACAAAAGCTTGATCTCCAGAATATATAAGCAGCTCATATGACTTAATAAGAAAAAAACAAACAACCCAATCCAAAAATGGGCAGAAGACCTAAACAAGCAATTCTCCAAGGAAGACATACAAATGATCAATAGGCACATGAAAACATGCTCAATATCACTAATTATCAGAGAAATGCAAATCAAAACTACAGTGAAGTATCACCTCTCACTAGTCAGAATGGCCATCATTCAAAAGTCTACAAATGACAAATGCTGGATAGGCTGTGGAGAAAAGGGAACCCTCCTACACTGCTGGTGGGAATGCAGTTTGGTGCAACCACTGTGGAAAACAGTATCGAGATTCCTCAAAAGACTAGGAATAGACTTATCATATGACCCAGGAATTCCACTCCTGGGCATATATCTAGAAGGAACCCTACTTCAAATTAACACCTCCACCCCAATGTTCATAGAAGCACTGTTTACAATAGCCAAGGCATGGAAACAGCCTAATTTTCCATCGACAGATGACTGGATAAAGAAGTGGTTTTATATTTATACAATGGAATACTATTCATCCATAAAAACCGACAACATAATGCCATTTGCAGCAGCATGGATGTTCCTGGAGAATGTCATTCTAAGTGAAGTAAGCCAGAAAGAGAAAAAAAATACCACATGAGATCACTCATATGTGGAATCTAAAAAATAAAAACATAAATACAAAACAGAAACAGAGTCATAGACATAGAATACAAACTTGTGGTTGCCAAGTGGGTGGGGGGTATGAAGGGGCAGATTGAGAGTTCAAAATGTAGAACAGATAAACAAGATTATACTGTATAGCATAGGGAAATATATACAAGATCTTATGGTAGCTCACAGCAAACAAAATGTGACAATGAATATATGTATGTTCATGTATAACTGAAAATTGTGCTCTACACTGGAATTTGACACAACATTGTAAAATGGCTATAACTCAATAAAAAATGTTTAAAAAATAAAGGTATAATAATCAAGGCAAGTGAAGTATTTTTGTAAAGACAGGTACATAATAGTTTCAATGGAAGAGAATAGAGTCCATATAGGGTCACTTGATTTTTGACGATGGATAAATCTTTTTCAACAATTGGTGCTGAATCGATGGGATAACTGTGTGTAAGATAACTGAACCTTAGCTTTTATCTCACACTATAGACAAAATTTGACTCAAAATGGATCAAAGACTTAATGAAATTTCTAGCAGAACACATAGTAGAGACTCTAAGTGGCCTTGCCTTTGGCAAAGATTTTCTAAATAGAATACAGTAAGCATGATGAAGAAACTTGGAATACAAATGGGAAGAGAAAAGGAGAAAGAGATGACCTGGGTCTTTTGAAAGGGTTGCTGTGTGGCCTGAGGGCCCAGCTGAGGTTGAAAACTATTATAGGAACCAATGTTTGGAATACTGTTCCTTTCTTCCACAGTGGGCAATATGAGATTAGAGAAATCAGATGTTTGGAGGGATCCAAAGCTGAAGCTACATGGTATTCAGGACGCAAGGGGATGAATATGCAGTCAGTGCTAAATACATGTGCCCCAAGATCCTGGCTAGACAAGAAAGAAAATGAACAGAAAAGGAAGGATTTTAGGCACAGGAGTTCTCGTGAGGCCAAAGAGCAGATGACATGGAACTCAGCCATTGCTACAAGATTTTGGTTACAATGGGATATTGGAGTTGATTTTCCTAGGGAGTGAAGCCATGTCCAATGATGTCAAATAGCTGGTGATGGTTGAGGTAGTAAGAGGTTAAAGGTCAGGGAGGTATGAGGCCAGGTTGTGTGGGATGGGTCTTCCACATAGATATTGTTGAGGTCACGTAGGATGATGGCAAGACCTGGAGTGTCAAGGAAGCCTGACAGCCAGCCCTCAGAAAATGGGAAAGAGTGACCAGAATTCATGAAATGACAATCACAAAGGGAGGTAAATGCTGGTATAGCACAGTGCCCTATGCCCTAAAGAAGCATTGTGCCCTTGTAGCTAGTGAAAAAGTCATACTACTACTGAAAAGATTCATCTTAATTTGATTAAATTGTAGGGGCAAAGTTTTTCAATGCAGCCCAATTTTGTTTTTCTTTTATGCCAGTTTTTGGAAGAGTTGGTTTGAACACTTAGCACATTGCATGTCTGAGAGAACAAATTAAGATAATGGATTTAAAATGCTCAGCACAGAGCCTGGCACTTAGTAAATGATCAGTAAATGGAGGCTGTGACTATTAATATTATTATACTTTTGATTTATTTTACCCATTAAATAATGTTTTCCCTTTGAAAAGTTCCTTCTATGGGCTAGTGTTTTCTCTGGAGCTGTAAGGCACAGTTCTCCCTCTGTAAATGACAAGTCCTCAGACATCTAGGAACAGCCAAGACACCTCTCATCTGTAGGCAAAATAACCCCAATTCTTTTGTTTCTCCAAGGACCTCCTTTTTAGAATCCCAATGAAAGAATACATAACAAGCTTAGTCATAGAACCCGATACCTAGTAAATTCTCAGCATATCTTCTTCCCTTCCCTACTGCACTGGCAACAGTTCATAGCCCCAGTCTCTGTAAGGATTGCACACATGTAGCTATATGTTGATTGACTGACTTCAAAATGTCAATGCTAGGTTTAATTTTGAGAATCTAGAAAATTGACTGACAATGAATTCTTTGAGAATTAGCGATCATTTTTTAAAAATCTTTTAAACTCAGTTCTAGGCTTCCAGAGGATACTCAATAATGTTCCTTAAAATGAAATGAATCCTGGCCCCATGTCATACTCTCAGGACAAATATGTCTCTTATTTTATTAGTAAAATCCAATAGGCAAAGAATATGTTTTATGCTTAAAGCTAATTAATGGGCATACCCACTATAATTATGATTCTGGAAAATTCATAGTACATCCTGTGCATTTTGTCATCACTCTCTCATCTCTCCCCAACCAAAATGGAACCCAGGGAACTAGGCAAACCAAATCAGCTTTGACAGTGACTGCATTCTCTGCCTATCAGCTTTCAGATCACATCCTATTGTCACATGCAAGGGAGAACAGTAACACTGCACAATGGAGTGTGTATTTGAGGGTGGATGGCACAGTCTTCCAGGTGATTTCTGTCAGGCTGATTGGCACCTAGGCATAAAAGACTGAAAGCTAAATGTTAGACTCTTGATTCCTATTTAGAAAAGTCTATCTCCACACTCACCCAATCTAACACAATCTCTAAGTCTCTCTGATAAGCAAAACTTCTACTCACTCTTCCCATTCATTCCAATTTTTCTCCATCCTGCTTCTCTTTTGGAATAACTTTCTCCCTGCCCCAAACAGCTTCTTTTTCTCAACTGTGCCTCCTTACTTC
This sequence comes from Camelus bactrianus, assembly GCF_048773025.1. Taxonomy (NCBI): domain Eukaryota; kingdom Metazoa; phylum Chordata; class Mammalia; order Artiodactyla; family Camelidae; genus Camelus; species Camelus bactrianus. Next base: position 100,878,948 of record NC_133575.1, on the reverse strand, counting down.
GACCTCCACTCCCACTCCCCAAGCCAGATAGTATTATAGAAACTGTGCATCATGTATCTACCTTTCTGGGGACTGGATGCTCTTGAATTTAATTTTGAGATGCTCCTCTTCAGAGATCACTCCCCTGCCTACACACAACCTTCCATTATTGCAGTGTTTTAAAAAAAAAAAAAATCATGCCCTAAGTTCAGACCTCATTCTTATTCTAAAAATATGGTAAGTCTTGAGTTTAGCATCTAATCACTCATTTCCATAGAAATCATCTTGACTACTTGCATACCATTCATATGATCTTGAGGTAGGCACAGGAGTCTTCTTCATCTGTACAATTAAAATGTCCATATCTTAAAGGCCGAGAAAGTTTTTTCTCTATTTATAGGCACTAGTACTGAAACACAGCAATAGATCCCTTAAATTTATAATTATTTTTCTGATTATTTTGACCTCAAAATTCACAGACTTTAGTCACTCATATTCTTTGGTTAATGACACACAGTCTTCATTACAAGGTCTCTTTTTTTAAATTAATTTTATTTTTTTCATTACAAGGTCTCTCTTTTTAAATTAATTTTATTTTTTTCTCTTTTACCATCTCCAATCCCATTTCCCCTCTGCACCTCAAGACATCCATCCTAATTTACTTAATAAACATCCTTTCAATACATCACCCATATACTAATTTAGATACATGTGTAATCTTGAAATTTTATGGTTTTTTGCATAAATGTATTGCACTATGAAACTCTCTTTATTATTTTTTTACTCAACGTCATTTTTGTTTAAGATCTATTTATATTACTTTAGGTGTATTGTTACAAACTAGATGTTTCTGTACCCTCACCCTCATTCATACATTGAAGGCTTAAACTCCAATGTGATGGCAGTTGGAGATCAGGGCCTTTGGGAAGTATTAGAGTTAGATAAGGTCATGAGGGTAGGAACTTTTTAATGGGACTAGTGCTCTTACAAGAAAAGACACTGGAGAGCTTCCTTTCTCCCTCTCTGCCATGTGAGGATGCAGGGAGAAGACACCACCTAGAAGTCAGGCCCTTAGCCCCCAGAAATCGACCATGTTGTCACCCTAATTGGACTTCCAGCCTCCAGAACTGTAAGAAAATAAATGTCTGTTGTTTAAGCCACCCAATCTATAGTATTTTGTTATGGGAGCCTCAGCTGACCAAGACATGTATCAAGACTATTAGTTCTGATTTCACATGATATTCTCATCATATGCATATGTCACACTTTATTTACCAGTCCACTAGTTATAGATATCTAGGTTGCCTTCAGTTCTGTCACAAAAAAATGATTCCATAAACATACCTGCACATGTCCCTTAATGGATCTGTTCCAGAACTATAAACTCGGTCATAGGGTTTATGTGCATTTAATTTCATTAAGCACTTCCAGATTACTCTCCAGATTACTCTCCAGAGTGTCCGTGCCATTTCACATTCCTACCAGCAGTACATGAGAATATATGATCCCCCATAATGTCACCTGCTCATAATATTATCTAACTTTCTAATTTTTCAATTTAAATATGCATTAAATGATATCTTATGGTTTTCCAATTTTACATTTATCTGAGTACTACTGCAATTGGGCATTTTCCCTTAATTTCAGATTTCCTATTCTGTGAAATGCCAATTTACATATTTTGCTCATTTTCTATTAAGCATATTTTTTCTTGTTTGTAGATTTTGAAAGATTTATGTTTTATATGTCATCTACTTCCAAAATGGATTTGAGGCAGATTAACATAAAAATTCAGAGAAATAGGGCAAATAAATAAAGATCAAAAGAGTGACAGAAAAACCATGTAGGAATGTTTACCCCAGTGCTTTGTCTGTTTCCTAAATTGGGTTATTTGGGGGGGGGGGGTTGCTATTGAGTTGTAGGAGTTCCTTATATATTTTGGATACTAACCTCTTATCAGGTTTTGCAAGTAGTTTCTCCCATTCCATTAGTTACCTTTCATTCTTTTGATCATTTCGTTTGCTGTGCAGAAAAAAAAAACAGCACAATCATTTTAGTTTGATGTAGTCCCCACTTACCTATTTTTGTTTTTGTTGCTTGTGCTTTTGGTGTCATAGCCAAGAAATCATTGTGAACAGTGTCAAGAAGTTTTTCCAGGAGAGGGGGTGGGTATAGCTCAGTGGTAGACTGCATGCTTGGCATGCACGAGGTCCTGGGTTCAATCCCCAGTTCCTCCATTTAAAAAAAGTTTTTCTTTATATTTTCTTCTAGTAATTTCACAGATAGGCACTGAAATATTTATTAAAAGGGTATATCTCATATTAAGTGTTCTTTCCAGAAAATAAAACAAAAACCAAGGGACACAGGAAACTTCTGGATGTGATGGATATGTTTACTACCTTGATTGTGACTTCACAGGTATATTCAGTTGTCCAAACTTATTGAATTATATACATTAAATATATGCTGTTTTTGTATATCAATTATACCTCAATAATGCTGTTTTTTAAAAAATTAGAGAAAGGCAGAAAAAAGGGTGAAATAGTTACCTCTACCTAATGTAACTCTGAGTCCTCTGGCAGCCAAGAAAAAAAGAAGAAATAATTCATTTATTCAACAAATGTTTTATGTTGAGGCTTTAAGATTTTAAATTCCCTTGGTCTCTTGGCTGAGTCTGAAGATAGAAAATAAATATGGTTTTGAGACAATAATCTGACTAAATCAAGCCTGAAAAATACAATCGTCAGAACAACGCTAGAGAAAATATTCTTTGGGGCTGAATCATCTCACTAATCATCTTATCTGCAAAAAGCTTTTGAGACATTTGTTTTGGTATGAAAAATATTTTCAAGACATGTTGATTTTTAAGTTTTTCTTAAATTTGTTTTGAACAGTGGGAAGCAGAATGCATAAAAACGTTTTGAAAATGTTTTCTCAAAACACTGTGATGCTAAACAGTGTTTAAAGAATTTTGATTTGCAAATGTTGACTTCAAAGGCCATGAAAATTGCACTCCTCAGTGACAAATGAGTCTTCCATTGCTGGACTAGGGCCAGCTTGCCATGGCTCCTGGCTTAAGGCTGTACGGAGTCAGCCTTTCAAGGGATAGTCCCATTTGGAGATCTGGATCAATAGGGGTTAAGGTTTATGAACAATAAAAAAGCATGCTTGTGGGGGCTCAGAGGCACAGTCCTTAGACCAATGGTCACTGGTAGTACCTTGAGTGTGTACTAGAGAAAGGTAGAGGGTAAAGAAAGAAGTGGCCTCTTGGGCTTCAACAGTCATCTTAGGGGCTCTCTATCTATTCAACTGGAGTAGGTGAGGTTTACCAGCCACTTAATCAGCCCTGGTTGGCTGGTACTTTTTGATCTTTATGAATCCTAGTATTTCAAAGCAGGAAAAAAACTTCAGCAAATATCACTGTTTAAGTGCATACTATGTTCCAGGCCCTGTGACAGGCACTTGATATATGTTGTATTCATTGTTCTCAGCAATCCCATGAAGTAGACAGCAGTATTATTCTCATTCTACAGATGAAGAAACTGAGGCTTAGAGACATATGTGACATCCCCAAGGGCACACAATTCACACAATTGGTAAGTAGGGAAACTGGAGCTGGAACTGAAGCCCCAAAACTCCAAAACCTATGCTTTTAACCATTTCAAAATATTGCCTGCCTCCTCTCCAATCAGCAGTGGGATTAGTAATTGATATTATTATATTCATTATATTAGTAGTATATTTTATTAATATTGTCACTTCCTGCTTACCAAGTACTTTGGATCCTCTTCTCCATAACTAGATTATATGCTCCTTAAGGGTGTGAACTGCCTTTTATACTTCTCTTGTACACCAAGGGTACCTAATACAGCTCTAAGAACTTAGACAGAAAGGAAGGAAGAAAGGAAAGGACTAATATTTATTCAGTACATAGTATGTCCCAGGCAGTATCCTGAGCATTTTATATGTTTTATCTCATTAAATCTTCACAATCCTATGATATAGGTGCTGTTAGTATTCCTGTTATATAGATGAAGAAACCGAGGCTTAAAGAGTTTAAATGACTTAGAAAGAAGCCAGACACAAGAGTACAGTCTGTATAATTCCACTTACATGTAGATTAAAACAGGCAAAACTGCTATGTGGTGATAAATATTATAATAGTAGCTACCTTTCAAGGGGTACTGACTGTGAAGTGGCATGAGAGAGTCTCCTGAGATGCTGGATATACTTTACATTTTGATCTGGGAGATGGATGCATGCATATGTAACAATTTATCAAGTGGTACCCTGAACCTGATGCACATTTTTGTATATAAGTTGTCCTTCAATTAAAAACAAACAATAACTTAAAAATGAATTCCTTAGAGTATCATGATTAGTAAATGGCAGAGCTGAAATTTGAACCCAGGTCCATATGTTTCAACTCTCATGCTTCCAAAATCCCTGCCTCCTCTCACTTATGCCATTTTTATAAGTATCAGCTTGGCCCTCCTCTAGATAGTTTTCACTTCTCCTCACAGCTTCAGTAGCTGAAGATGAGCTGTGAGAACAGGATTCACTCACTATCCCACCCTCTAGCACCCTCCATGCCCCTCACTCAGCACATGAGCTTCCTTTTAATTAAGGAGAACATTTTAATCCTCATGATGTCAATAATTCAAGCAGAGGCATATATCAAATGGACTTTAGTAATTAAAAGCTGGTGATGTTGAAATAATTCTTTGGTTTACCTTCTAATGATTGGAGAACTTTGCAACTATACACTGGAAGTAATTATAAACAGCTTCAATTTAGTTAACCTATTGAGTCTCAGCAGTACTTATTGGTCAAAATATTTGGCACAAGCCATTGCGCTGGATCCAGTGAAGACTAAACAGATGAGGGGAGGTAGATGTGTACATGTAGCTCTCCTCTGCCAGAAGGTAGAATGCGCTTGGTAGCGTGTGTAGCTTGGTAGCTGCAAAGTGCTATGGGAATTGAAGAGACGTTGATTTCAATGGAGGTAAGGTAGTGTGTGTGAGGGAAGGCTTCCAAGAGGAGGTGACTGTGAACTGAGCCATGAAGAATGGGACTTGAACAGGATAAAATCCTCAGACTTATCCCTGATTTTTCTTTCTCTCATTATCTACATCCAAACTATCCACAGGTCTGTTGGCTCTGCATTCAAAACATATCTTGTCCAACCACTCTCTCCTTACTTCCACTACTAACACTCTGAACCAAGCTGTAATCATTTGTCACCTGGCCTATTGCACTAGCTTTCTAACTGGCTTCTCTCTTCCCACTTGTGCCTCTAGGATTTTCTTCACCAGTGTTCACAGAGCTATTAAAAACATCAATCAATTGTTGTCATTTGCCTACTTAGTAATCTTTTGTTCTTATGATTTTATTTAGAAAAATACCTCAGCTCTTTATTATGATCTCCATAGCCCTACATGATTTGGCCCCTTCCTCACTCTCTGACCTTGTCTCTTCCCCATCTCCTGGTTTAGTATGCTTTAGCCACACTGGCCTCTTTATATTTCTGAAACTTGCTAAGCACATTCCTGCATCAAGACTTTGCATGTCTTAGTTCCCTTTGTTTGGGATTCCTCATCCTTCACCTTATTTAGGTCTCTATTCAAATGTCACCTCCTCAGAGAGGTCTTCCCTCAAGTCTCCAGCTAAAATAGGAATCCCCTCCACCATTCTCTACCCCGTTGTCCTGCTTCATTTTTCTTCAAAGCACTTATTGCTACTTGTCATTTGCTTATACAAATATATGTCCATTGATTTATCAACTGTCTTCCCCACTAAAATATAAGCTCCATCAAAGCAAGAAATTTTTGTCTGTTTGCTCACTGCTAAATTTCCAATGTCCAGAACACTGCCTTGCCCATAAGTAGGTGCCCAGTGAATAACTGCTGAATGTACAGTCAGAGATGGAAGGAAATACATTCCGGGTGGAAAATTCATTCACTCTTTCATTAAGTTATTCAAAACAGTGCAAGGTGCTAGGTGCAAGGTATGTCAGAGAAAGTGAACCTGATAACTGTGGTCTCTATCCTCACATTATTTCCAGTGTACTAAACAAGTAATTACAAACTGTGGAATAAACTCTTAGAGAGGGATGAACACTATGGACTGCAGGAGTATGGGAAGACCACACTACAATGACTAGCACAGTGACTGGCCCATGGTATTTATTCATTCATCAATTCATCTATCAAACACTTGTTGAGCACCTCCTCTATGAAAAACATGGTGCCTGTCAAAGGGAATTACATAGCACACAGTCAGTTAGAGGAGACATGTAATCAATGTTGGGATATAGAAAGATTAAGGTGAAGGGTGGTGGATAGAAAGGAGACAAGGAGCTGGAGGAAAAGAGGCCTGGGAAGATGCTGTTGTAATAATCCAGTCACAAAGAAAGAAGTACTGGTTTGGGCCAGAGGGTTGTGCGGGAGGGTGGAGAGGAGGGGATTGACCTTACCCATTACCAGTCAAGTAAGATATGGCCATTTTCCCCAAGGCACCCTTAACATGGACTGAAAAACCCCATATCAGGCTTTTTACTATGTCTCTCCTCCCACCATCATGCATACTGGTTTCTCAATCAAGAGAATCCCCATTGAGCCTTTCTGACATTTCATGAGGTCATCAACACTGTCGTATTCCATTGCACAGAACTGAAATCTCCCACTGGAAATAAAAATGGTGTGTGGAGGTGTTTTCCTACTGCAAGGCAGGCTATATTAGCCATACTGAGCAGTGAAGTGGAAGTGGAAGGCAGGCGGGAGGCAGACAGGAGCCAAGAGGGGTGTGAGAGGAGGAAGGCCCCTCCCTTGAGCCGGCCAACTGAGACAAGAGAGCCTGACCAAGGGCCAAGCTTCCAGGGGCCCATTCCATTTCAGACAACTTATTTAGGCATTACTTTATTTATACCCCTGCCTCATTCCACACTGCCTTCTGATCTGATCTGTTGATCCCCTCCCCTCCCCTCACCCTTTCAAATTAAAGGTCACCAGGATAGATTTCCTTGGGGGCCCAGGCTACACCTGTTTCTTGCACGTGCTCAAATGGGAAAATGGCCAAGGACTAAATACAACCACTTCGTCATTGGGGAGAAAACTGAGACCCAGAGAAGTTGACAAAACAATTCGAGGTCACACAGCCAATAAATGGCTAAATCCTGATTTTGCCTAAATGTGAGCCTAGGTCTTCTGATATTCGTACTTTAGGGACAACATTTTCTTATGGCTCAAATGACAGGAACTCACTTCCCAGTGGAAAGCTTTCCTAAAGAGAGGAATAATGACATTTAATGGACAAAGGGGATTCACTTTCCAAGTTGAGTTGCATTCAACTTTGCAAGAAACTGGACTTGTAAGTGTGAGAGTGTGGGAAACAGGTATACACATGCCTATGTGGTGACTTCTGTCAATTTCTCCCACACACACACATGCACTTCCCCACTCCTCAGCCAGCCAGAAATGTGGGCCCATCACTTGTATAAAAAGCTCTTTTTAGGATGAAGTAACTTTCTGAAGCCTGAGTCCATGGTGGTCTGTAGGGCCTCAAAGTGAGTGAGAGATAACCTTCTCATATGAGATTCTTCTTCCAACTGCAGGCCCCAGACTCTCCTTTTCTCCTTTTCACCCCCTCTACTGTCTCATATTTTGTCTGTCATACTCCATTGCTTTGGTCTCTGTCACACTTTGTCCCTGTTTTTGTCCTCTATCTCTTGCTCTCTCCTCTTTCCTCTCTCTCTGTATCATACTCAGTTTGCCATCTCTGTCTGTATCTCTCCATGTCTCTCTCTCTCTGATATTTTTTTTGTCTTACTTGTGCACTCTCTCTCTCCTTCCCTTCATCTCTGTCTTACAAAAAAAAAAAAACCCAAAGAATCTCAGGCTTCTAAGCTGACCAGCCAAAACTGCCCTATTCAGCTTTTATCTGGCTATCATCCTTAATCTTTCCATAAAAATAAATCACATTCACAACCTAGATTAAAGGCCTTCTGGGGAAAAAAAAACTGGGTCTTTGCTCCTGGGCATCCCCTCACAGAACTTGGTATAGAGTTGGGAACATACCAGGTGCTCGGAGAATACCCAATCACCTGCCTTGGCCCACCCCATTGACGGTTCAGCAATCACAAAGCTATTCTTAACCCAAATACCTCCTCTTTGGAGCTGAAATAATTCATGGCAGCTGGAAAACAGAAGAGCCTCCCAGAGTGCAATGGGCACATACGCTTCAAGAAGTCTTCAGCTCTCCCCCAACCCCAGCAGCAGTAAATCATTAGTGGCAGGGCCTGGCCTTCTGAAGCCAGAGTAGCCCAGTCACAAGCGAGGGTATTCTGGTTTGATTCCCACAATATCTATCACCTCAGTCCCGTCAGCATCCTGTCTGCAGCTCTACCCTGCTCAGATTCCAATATTAGTCTTGCTATGTACTAGTTATGTGAGCTCATGGTGAATATCTGTCTCTCCAATTAGACACTGGGCTCCATGAAGGCAAAGTCTGTGTCTGTCTTTTCACCATCGTATACTTAGCACCTAGGACAATGCCTGGCACAGAATGGCCAGGCAGTACACATGTGCTGAATAAATCAGCAAAGAAACAAATTATGCTCTGTGAATCTCCATTTTTTTCTCCCGTAGGATGGGTGAAATACCAACCACTACTTCCTAGCACTGTTAGAAATGTGAAAGCCAATAATATATGTAAAGTGAGTGATGTACAACAGGTGCTCAATAAATGTAAGAACCTTGCAGTGTTGTTGTGGGGACAAAATAAGATGACACACAGAGGACTGGCCAACATAGGATCTGGCACAGAGGAGGCCCTCAGTAAGTGTCCAAGTCCTTCCACATCTTGGTCACAGCCTGCGGCCAGAGCTGCAGAAGGACCGACTGAGAGGGAGCCTCTTCCAACTCCCTCTGCGAATGGGGGCTTGTACCTTCTCGTAGCCTCTTTCAACAGCCCTAAGTGGGTGGGCACTTGGGGGACTGTAATCCCCAAGGCCCTGTCTTCAGCCCCTGCCCAGCCTTTCCTGACTAATTAGATGAGTAACGGTGTTTACTGTCTCTGGCTGGCAGCTGACGGATGGTTGAGGCTGCAGATCATTAACCTTTCCCGGGTTCCCACATGTTCTCATTAAGAAGCCCTGTCCTATGTCCTTTTTCCAGCCCCAAGCTGAGGGCTGAGGGGCTGGCTGGCAGGGTGGGACATGACTGAAGTGGTTCTGGAGAGTTCTCTGCTACAGTCTCAGGGATTCTGTCTGCTCATTTTTCCCCTTACTCCTTCCTTCAGAAAGCCTCCTCTCAGAGATACATGCTCTTGGAAAACCCCTCCAAGAATATATCATCTTTCTTGCCTCCTCTATATCTCACCAGGGTGTGAGGATATATTTGGGACTGAAGGGCTGCTTGAAAGACCCTCGGAACTCCAGGATGTATATAACAGAGCCCAGGACACTTGAGGCTTATCCTCATTCTTCCTCTAATTGGCTCTGTGACTTCAGACAAACTACCTTGCCTCTCTCTGCCCTGTTTCCCTACCTTTGGAATGAGATTCTTTGCTCTTGAATGGCTCTTCTTGCTCTTGGGATTTCCATTTCAGAGGCAGAGGTGGTGGCATATTACTATAAGACAGGACTCGAGAGACGAAACTCGCAAATAGTGATTCCACTCTAGTCCACCACCCTATCCAGTTTTTATCTAAGGGTCTCTCTATTCCCTTGATGCTCCTCAGAAGGTCTTTATGCAGGGTCCCCTGTGCTCTGAGCGGCATAAGACATGATGAGATCGTAGGGAAATGAGTCCAAAAAGCTGGTGGTCAGGATTACTATGAAAAATGGTGACTAGCTTGGGGAAGCTGAGCGTGTAGCATGACAGGGTTTGGAGGATAGCTATAAACAAACAAACAAATCAATCAACTCTCCAAGCACTCATGGCAGACATATGCTTCCAAGTTCTGCATATGACTAGTTGTATGACTCTGGATTAGTTGCTTAACTTTCTGGGCCTTAGTTTCTTTACCTGTAACATAGCAATAATACAACCAGAGTGGCTTAGAATAATCAATGAGACAATTGATACAAAACTCCTAGCTCAGAATCTGCATTTTCCCAAAGGGAGTTAGAACTTGTCCCATTTTATCTTAATCAAGCCATCTTTGCCTCACTGAAATTGATGGGGCAAAATTTTAGCACAGTTTCTCTTGACCTTTCACCATTAGTCAGCTACAGAGGCTTCAAATACCCACCAGGAGGGCCATTCTTTGCATGTGTATTTTAGCTGGGTAAAGCTAAATTTTATCAGATAGGAAGATGGAATAGAGTAAGCTAACACACTTTCAGGAAGAAGTTTATCTGATTAGTCTTTTAGTATTCAGAGCACTGTGATGAGATCCAAATCAGAGAAGCGGAAATAACGACAAGAGTCATGGAAAGACTAAAATAAGACATTAAAGGAGGAAATCATCCGTGACTTTTCCCCTTCCTCTCCCCTCACTGTATCCAGTCCATTATGGAATTCTAGCCACCTCTTTGAATAGCTCATTTATCTTAAACTCAGTATGTCCAAAACTGAACTCACAGTCCCACACTCAACCTACTCCTCCTCCTCCAGTGCTCCAATGGCACCACCAACGACTCTAATTCCCATGCAAGACACTTGGCCACATCTTTCACTCATTCCTCTCCCTATAGTTCAGAGTCAATCTCCAAACCTAGTATACTCCACACCCAAGATATGTCTCAGAAATGTCTGCTTCTCTCTGCATTCACTCCCAATGCCCCAGCTGTACTCCAGGACCAACTGAATCAGAATCTTGGGAGGTAAGATTCAGGAATCAGCATTTTTTAAATTTCCCATACGAGTCTAACATGTAGCCAAGGATGAGAACATTATCCAGAGTGATATTTTCAAAACATAAATCATATCCTGTCACTCTTCTGGAGAAAAACCCTTTATTGGATTGCCACTGAGTTTAGAATAAACTTCACACTCTTTCCTGTAGCCTACAAGATGCTTTAAAAGATGGTTGCTGTTGATCTCTCTAACACCATCTATATCTGCTTCTTTTTTTCTTACACTTCAACCATATTGTTTCTTTCTGTACCTCCTGTGTGTCAAATTCATTTCCATCTCAGGGATTGTCACTAACTGTCTCAGTATTCCCAAGCTCAAAGGCCAACTTTGAGGTCCCTGTTCCATTCCAAAGACAGAACTGTCTTATCTGTACAAGGCAGGAAGGTAAAACCAAAAACAGCAAAGAAGCTTGGATTTTCCCTTGAACTTTTCCCTATCCTTCTCCACCCAGTTCTCCACCATATCATTTGAGCTGTTTTTTACGGTGTTTACCATACTATCTGTCACTGGTTTGAGGGCCCTGTGCTGGGCATTCCCATCTCACCTAACAGTTTTACACTATGCAATCTCGTTAAAGTGGCCATCCAAAATGCAAATTAAAACCACAATGAGACACCACTACACACACACAAACACACACACACACACCCCAAAATGGCTAAAATTTAAAAAAGAACATCAATACCAATTGTTGGCAAGGAAAAGGAGCAATTTGAACTCTCATACTGTTTTAGTGGGAGTACAAATTCATACAACCACTTTGGAAAATTATTTGGCAGTAGCCATGAAAGTGAAAAAAATGTACCATATGATCTAGCTATTTTATACATAGGCATACAGAGGAATGAATGCATATGTCCATCAAAAACATGTACAAGAACGTTCATAGCAGAAACATTATTCATAATAGTCCCTAACTGTAAATAACTAAGATGTCCATCACCAGTAGAATGAATAAGTAAAATGTTCTATAGTCACACAATGAAATGCTACAAATACAACAAAGACAGAAAAGAAAAAAGAACTACCGGTACACTCAACAACATGGGTGAACTTAACGGACATAAGGATGAGTGAAAGAAGACAGACACAGAAGAGAACATTGAAAAATAAGCAAAACTGACTGATACTGATAGAAGTCAGACTAGTACAGTGGTTCTCAAAGCATTAGCAGCACCTGAAAACTTGTTATAAATGCAAATTTATTGGCCCCCACCCAGATGTACTGAATCAGAATCTCTGAATGTAGGGTCCAGTCATCTGTGCTATAGCCAGTCATCCAGATGATTCTGGACTAGTGGTTACCTCTTAGGGGAGTGTTAACTGGGAAGGGGCATGAGAGAGTCTTCTGTGGTGCTTGAAATATTCCACAGCATCCAAGATGATAGGTGCTATTATACAAGCAGAGAGGAAAAATTCAAAAAGGAATGGGAGTGGGCTGGGATGTGGAAACAGTACATGGAGCACCTGAGGGAATTAGAAGCAGCAGGGGTGAGGAGTGGAAGACAGTAGCTCCAACTAGTACTATTCGCATTTGCCAGGCTGGCGCTCTCCATCTGAACTCAGCTGCCTCCTTGCTCTCCAACCTCCACCATCAAGCCTGCAGAATACCCCCATTTGTTCTGCTCACAGAGTAGTATTTAGTCATGGGACCTGATTGCTAACCTCTCTGCCTTTGAAAGTTTCTTCCCAATTCATAGAACACTCATCTCCTTAATGGGATGAGCCAGTTCTGTTCCAAGAGCCATTTCATTTGGCTGTGACACTGGGTGGTGGTGGCAGTGGGATTAAGAGATCTCTCTGAGCCTGCCAGAGTCATCATTTTCCTGTCCATTTTATCAGTCCACTTACTTTAAAAGACTGTCAGGAAGAAGATGAAGTACCTAACTGGGGAGCTGTGTCCAAAGATGATTGCTAGGTGCATGTCCCTGCGGACACTGACCTGGGAACTGGTTGAGTAAATTCACAGCACTCAACAGTTAGGAGCTGATCAACGTTGATTACTTGGGGACCTAGAACTGTAAATGATTCGAACTATAAGGACCTCAGAGGGTTTCTGGCCTATCTTCTCATTGGGTTCATGGGAAACTGAGGTTCAGGAACATACAGCAAGTTAGGGGCTCCCAGGAAGGATGCTTAGTGAATGTTCCAGGTACATCATCCATGTTTCTATCAAAAGGAGACCATCTGGAAAAGTGACCGCAGTTTTAGCTCCTATCTCTGAAAAGGTTGTCTTTTTCTTAGCAAAGGATTGTAATATGTTTCCTTATTGAAAATTTGCTTCATTCCTAGAGAAGGCACTTCCCTTTAAAACCCTAAGAGCTGAAGAAGCTTACCTCAGGGACCTGAAGGGGCAGGGCCACATGCTACAAAATGGTCTGACTCTCCCAAGGACCATATTCACACCAGTACTGGGCCTTAAAATTTGGATTGGAGCAGACTGGCACTCACCACCTAGTTAGTTTGTGCCTCATACTGAGCAGCACTGTGAACAATGGCTCTCCTTGCCGTGGGAAACACAATTACTGCACCTAAAGACAGAGAGACATGGATTCACAGTCTCAGCTCTATAATTGATTAATCATGAGATACTGGTAAATTATATCATCTCTCTCACCTCTAAGATGAAGATCATATTATCTACTTTCCAGAGTTGCTGAATGGATAAAACAATGTCTATAGAGTACTTTACACAGTGCCAGGCACAAAAGTAAGAACTAACTAAATGAAAGCTGTTATTTTTATTAGCTGGGTAATCTGGAGCAAGTCATTCCACCTCTGAAGCCATCAGGTTCCATATCATATTTCAAATAGAGATAATAGTATCTACCAGATAGGGTTGTTATGACAATTCAATGAGGTCATGTTTCTAAAAATACCTTGCAAGATACCTGGCACACGGCAGGTACTCAAACACCTGTGTGTAGAATTTGAAAAGATACCAGAAAGAACACAGACCTAGGTAGGGGTTGGACAAGGAGGGCCTAAGCCACTGGTTTCCCAAAAGCAAGGGTCTCAACATTCAATTAGGAGAGCTGGTAATTGCAGAGCCATCAGTGCTGGGTCATTTGTCTTGAAGACATGAAGCTGATCAGGGCTTGTTATGAGCAGATTTTATCCAGTAGCACCAGCTTGTTCAACATCAGTTCCTGTCACCTGAATTTTCTACGTGTCTCAAACTCCCCAGGGGACTATGACAGGGTTTGTTTTGGAGAAACAGGAAGATCAGAGTCCAGGACACAGGCTGGCCACAGCCGGATGCCTTGATTCTATTCCTCGGATGATGGCAGCTTAACCTGACTACTGCAGGTGGCTGGGGAACACTCAGGCAAGTGGAATAAACAGATAGCCTTTAGACAGCAAGAGAAGTGTTAGACATGGGGCCTGAATAACTGCTGTGGAAGTATAAGGAAGCACCAAAATCCCTGCTTGAAAGGGACAAGAGGGACTTCCCAAAGGAGGGCCCACTTGAGCCTGGCTTTGAAGGATGAGTAGGAATTCAACAAGTAAGAATAGGGGAAAGAAACAGTGCATGCTGAGGCAGGGAGAAGTGAAATAGCATGGCGTGATTGGCTAAGGGATTCAATGAGGCACGAGTGAAGAATGTGTGAGGAGCAGAGAGAAAGCTAGACAGGAAAAGGATTCTGAATTTCCTTTAGGACAAAATAAGATGTTTGCATTTGATCTTTAAAGAAATAGGGAGTATGAAGTTTTAAGCGGGGGCACAGTGAAATGATCGGATTCATGTTTGGAAATCTTATCTGGCTACTGTGGAGAAGGGGCTGCAGGAAGGAGAGACAGAGGCATGGGAACCAGTTAGGAGACTGCTGCAGTAGTCTAGGTAAGAAACAGCGAAGGTCTGTAATAGGGTAGAGACAACGTTATGCAGCCAGGAGAGAGAAGAGGAAGTAGACCTCGGTAATCGGTTGAATGTGAGGGTTGAAGGAAAGCAGGGGCAAGGATGTCTCTGAAGTTTATAGTTTAAGGAACTGGGTTAACGGTGATGCTATCAATTTAGATGGTAACATATGGTGGGGGAGTAAAGAGTTATGCCGATTTTCAGGTAAACAAAGGATATCATTGTGAAAATGACAAAGCTGCTATTTATTTTCTATTTGTCAAGCATGGTATATTATCTATGGCTTTTTTCTTGAGATACTATTGACACATAATATATGTAAGTTTAAGGTGTATAGCATGATTATTTGATACTCATCTATATTGCTAAATGATTACTGCAATAAGGTTAGTTAACTCCTCCATCCCCTCACATAATTACCATATTTTTGTGGTGATAACATTTAAGATCTACTCTCTTGACAACTTTCAAGTATATAATATAACATTGTTAACTATAGTCACCATGCTGTACATGAGAACCAACACTATGAGGTAGACACTATAGTTACTCCCATTTAATGGATGAAGAAACTAAGGCCCAGAAAGGTTGAGTGACATGCCAAGTCTAGTCTGACTATAGACAACTAGCATTTGTACTTTACCACTCCCCTAAGAGAGAGACAAAGCCTTAAGGACAGGTCCCGGCACACAAACTGTGAGGTACCGATCACTGTTCTGCAAACGGTCACCCAGAATCTAAATTGGTGCTGTGCCAATTTCCAAAGTCACTTCCTATCCCTCCATTTAAAACAGCTTCTAGGGGCTACTCTGGGGAAGGTACATTCTAGCCTGGGAGGCTCTATGCCACTTGACTCTGCACCACAGAAAGGACCCTCCACCTGACCAATATCTAGAGGCTTTCATGGAATGCCACAGCGCCTCCCATCTGCTCTGGACCCAGGCCGAGACCCTTTCCCAGTGGCTGCTGGGGAGACAACGATAGTCACTGAAACACAGGCATGACACCATTTACAAAGAAGCATGCAAGTGTTGGGGAGCTTTTAGTACCTAGGGGAGTGGATCAGGGAAGACTTTTGGAATTGTGATCTTTTACCCATTTGCCACTTTCCCAGCCTTAGACACCTCTCCTTGCGAGAGACATCGCTTCAATGATTGACCCCTGAATGGTCTTTCTTGGCTTTATTCTTTATTTGCCGCCTATCGACCACTTCCATCCTCAAGGGCTTTTCAGAGTCACTCCAAGACCTCTGTGGTTTTAATTAACCAAGTGGTTTGGTGCCATCAGCCTCTTTCCGTCAATTTATTAGTCATTTCCTTCTTGGGCTCATTAATGAACATACTTAACAACACTGTTTCCAGCCCCAAGTCTCTGGAGCCCTCCCCCCTGCACCCCACAATGCCTTTCTCCTTGCCAGGAGCTGCTGGACACTCATACCTTGGCCCCTTCCTTCTGCACCAGTTTGAAGTTCATAAATATGAACTTACTCTCCAGGGTTGGAGAGGAGTCTCTGGGCATGTGTGTGGGTGTGGAGATGCATATGCATGTGCTAGAGAGAGAGGTGGTGGGGGAGTCTGAGGGAAACAGACATAAAGAGAACAGTAGGGAAAGATAATGAAAAATTTTCCATAACAGGGTTTTTATCCACAGGCCTTCTGAAAATCAGTCAATTACATATAATGCATATCCTTTATCCCCTCATCCACAACCTGCTCTCAGTACTGTCACTGCGCCACCATCCCCCCACAAACAATGAATCATAGCCTCATAAAATGTCATAACTGGAAGAGGTCTTAAAGATCATCTAGCACAAATTCCTAATTGTTTAAATGAGAAAATTGGGACTTATAGGGGGCCAGGCTATTATTCACCTGGGGTCACCATGGAAGCCCCCCAACCACCTTCCCCAAATGAGTATGAGAGGTATTAGACAGGCTGTTGGCCGTTGATAGCAGAACACACACACACACACACACACACGCACACACACACACACACACACACACGCACACACACATCTTCCATCCAAACTCCAAGAGCAAAGCCCTGCCCTGGGGTTAAGAGAACAGATTCAGGAGCCTGTTGTTTGGGTTCAAATCTTAGTTCTGTAAGTCACTGCATTAGTTTCCTGGGGCCGATGTAACAATTTACCACAAGCTGGATGGCTTAAAACAGCAGAAATGTATTCTCTCCGTGATCAGGAGGCAAGAAGTCTGAAATCCTGGTGTTGGCAGGGTTGGTTCCTTTGGGAGGATGTGAGGGAGAAAGTGTCCTATGCCTATCTGTCAGCTCTGGTGGTTGCCTACAATCCTTGGTGCTCCTTGGCTTATGGACACATAACTCTAATATATACCTCCACCTTCACATGGCCTTCATCTCTGTGTTTCTGTGTGTCCTCTCGTTTGCTATAAGGACATCAGTCATTGAATTTAGGACCCATCCTAAATCCAGGATGATTTCATCTTAAGATCTTTAATTACTTCTGCAAATAATGTCACATTCTGAAGTTCCAGGTGGATATGAATTTTGAGGGACATTATTCAATACACTACAATCATGAAACCTCTCTGAGCCTCAACTTCCTCATCTGTAAAATGGTAATAATGATACCCTTCATATTCCTAATTTGAAGTTTTCAAGATTAAATAAGTTAATAGCTAGTAAAACCCTCAGAACAGTACCTGGCATACAGTAAGCACAATAAAGCACAATACTGGCCTTCTAGCCCCATTGAATCCTGAAGTCCTTAAAGAACTCTTGTTTGATTTTATTCTTTTCTTTCTTTTCCTTTTTTTTTCTTTATTCTTTCCTTTTTTTTTTTTTTTGTAAACTTTCTATCTCCTAGACTGAGAACAGTGTTTGGCACATAATAGGGGCCCATTAAATATTTGTGAAATGAATACAGAGATGTTTTCAAATCACAAGGGAAGCCCATCCCCACAAGCTGATGAAACCCCAGAGGACTTGCCCACACATTCCTCCAGCCAGAGAAGCTAGAATTTATCCAATCCCCTGGGGGAAACAACTGAAATGACACGGATGTTGTTATAGGGTGCAGGCTTACAAAAACACTGTTGAAGGGCACCCCTGGGCCACACACAGCACCAGGGGAGTCCACAGATTGGGGATGTTTGAATCACTTATCACTGTGGGTACAGCTACAGCTATTGGGGTGGGAGGAGATAGGGAGAGGGGAGGCAGGCAGGCACCAGCTGCTGGATGACCGGGTCAATGAGTGCCAGGAGGTCTCTAAATACAATCCCCCAAAAGGGTTCTGGGGACATTGCTAGCGGGGCTAAGAGAAACAGTCATAAAGCTCCCTAAGGGCTGTGTCTTCAATTGGATATTGTCACCCAAAGGATGCCCTTACTAGGAGAAGTGCCTGGCAGGGGCTGAGCCAGCTGTCCAGCTGTCTCACAGGGCTCAGTTACCTTTCACTCCCTCCTCCCGGACAGGAATTTGCTCCTGGAGTTTGGATGGAAGATGCCTGTGTGTGTGTGTGTGTGTTTGTGTGTGTGTGTGTATCAGTGTGGGGCGTTCATGTACCTGTTTGTTGAGGGGGGGCACATTGCTCTCCAGGATAGAAATAGGTAATGTAAGCCAGTTTCCAAGTCCAAGGCTATCAGGGGAGCTAAGATTCAAAATTAGCACACTGACCTGAAGCCTTCACCTGAATGTATAAGGGTAAACATGACAGGGGGCTGGCTGAGGTGGGCATGGGGGAGAGGCGTCAGAGAACCTGGAGTTGAGTCATCCTTAGTGGGAATGCAGGTTCACAAATCCATCCCCCACCATCTTTCCCAGGACTGGATGCAGTGTGCAATGGCCAGCTGAGGGAGACATCAGCAGCTAGGATTTGGAGCTCAGTGTATGACTTGATTGGGAATTCAGTTGGTGTCCAGGCTAAGGGCTCAGAAATAGCTAACATTACTGAGTATGTACCAGGTACCAGGTACCAGGCACTGTGTTAAACTCTTTGCAAACATTGACCATTTGTTCCTCAGAATCTTCCTGAGATAGTTACCAATAGTATCCCACTTTTTCAGTAAAAAAGCTGAGGCTTAGAGGGCACACAGCTAGGAAGTGTTAGAGCCAGCATCAGAACCTAAGCAGGTGGACTCCAAAACCCATTATCTTAACCATTAAGCTGTATTGTCCTCAGAATACGGCCCATCCTGAGGCCAGGGTACAAGGCTGAGGCTGTGGCCAACGTTGGGGATTTGGTCTTCAGACAAATCTAGGGGTCTGCTTATTGGTGATTAGTGTTCTGCCACTGTCTCAGTTTTTGATTAATAGCTGCAGCAAGAACACAAGGATTATATGTGAGGTAGCGCCCCCTTGTGGGTAGAGGTTGTAGCAAGTAAATAAGGTATTTTTGAAGATTTTTTTTTTTCTTTATGGATTCCCGGCACATGGTTGCACCTAGGGTGCAGTCCCTGGAAGGCTGACCGATGAAAAGGACATAGTTGTCATGAAAGTGCTGAGAGAAAGGCCTTAACGTGAGCCAAACTAAAGACAAGGGTCTGGGTGATCTAATGTGCTTTAAAACCAAAGATGCTACTTCAAGGGAAACAGAGGAAACTAAGAGAACAGGCTCAGTTTCTCAGGGAAACTGAAAAAACAGAAATGAAGGAAAACCTGGTCAGGAAACCTCTAGGTCTCACCTGTTGTGATAATATTCCTATATTATTACAAGTCAATCAATCAATACTTATTTAATAATATCAAGTGTTACTAATGGTAATAGTTCTAGTAATAGTTCTAATTTATGGAACTCCTACTATGTGATGGATTTTTAAGAATGCAATCTTTGTAAAAATCATTCATAGTACAAATTATTCTTTCCATTTTACAAGTGAGGAAGCTGAACTTCAAAGGATAAGTAACTTGACCAAGCCACCCAGCTAGGAAATGGCAGAAACTGAATCTAGACCCAGATCTGTCTGGCTTCAGAGCCCAGGCTTTTTCTACTTTAGAATATTTCCCCTTAAATTGGCATTAGCATCTGCTAATTCTATCACTCTTTTTAGTCTCAAATGGCATTTATTACATGTCTTCTGAGTGCCTGGCACTAACCTAGGCTCATTTAATTCTCGCAACAACCCTATGAGGCAGGCACTATTGTTATCCCCTTTCGAAATATTAGGAACCTGAAGAACAGAGAAGGTATGTAACTCGCCAAAGGCCACACAGCTAGCAAGTGGCAGTATCAATATTCTAATTCATGTCTGCCTGGCTTCAGGAGCCAAGTTCTTAGCACTCTCATATACTCTCTCCAGAGGCAAAGCAGACCCCCCCCCAAAGGCCTCAAGGCACATTTTAGTCTGTAGATGCCCTCAGAGTCAACTTGAGGAACTGAGTGACCCAATCTGAGATATACAAAATAGTGCCCTTTCCTATTCCTTCCCTCTATATTTTCTTACCTGAGTTCACTTGTCTTCATAGCACGTATCACTTGCTGATATGATCTCTACATTTTTGTTCATTGTCTGTCTCTCCCACCAGACTGTGAGCTCCTTGGAGACAAGGACCTTGGCTGTCTTGCTCTATGCTAAGCCCATAGACTGGTGTCTGGAATGTGGTATGTGTTCAGCAAATGTGGACAGGCTGAATCCGAGCCAGTAGGTTCCTCTCCTGGACTTCTCTGACCACCTCTCTTCTAGGTTGAAGCTAAAATGGACAGAATTTTTAAGGCCACCAATGACCTACATGTCACAAAGCCAGAAGATATTTTAATCTCCAAATTATTGGACCTCCCTGTAGCATCTGGCCCAGTTGACTCCCCCATTATTCATTCAACAAATATTTCTTGAGCATCACACAGTAGTTAAGTGCACAGACTCTGAAGCTGGACCGCCTAAGCTTGAGTCCCAGCCCTGCCACTGGTTAGCTGTATAACTCTGAGCAACTTACTTAACCTCTCTGTTCTTTAATTTCCTCATCTATAAAAATAAAGATAATTAAAAGTATCCATCACATTCAGTTTTTGGTGAGAATTAAATGAGCTACTATTTTTAAAGATCTTAGAATATACTATGTATGTATTTGTTAATTAAAATAAAGTCATGGCAACTACAGGGGGTAAAACAGTGATCAAACAGACAAAAAGTCTGCCCTCTTGAAGCTTACTAGGAGAGATGGACAATAAACAAATCCATAACCTTTCTGCCTCTTTGTTGTTTATCTAGCCATTAAATGTTGAAATTCCTAGACAATCTTTTTCTCTGCCCACTCTATTCATTCTTTCTTTCTCTCTCCCAACTCCTCCCCGCCACCCCTGCCACCAGTGATACCATCCATCTATTGTATTTGGAGCACAATCCTGGCCCAGGATTCAAATGCCTCTGCTTGAATCCTATCTCTGTAATTTACCAGCTGTATGATCTTGGGTAACTCATTTAACTTCTCTGTACCTCAGTTTCCTCATCTTTAAAATGACAGTAATAAGGCACCAACTTCATAGGGTTGTCATGAGAATTAAATTAAAGTTGTTCATCCACATAAATCTCTTAAGACAGCACTGGCACATAGTGAGTACCTAATAAATGTTAGCTATTTTAACCTATATGGTAAAGAGTCTCGAATCTCTCCTCTGAGCTCCAAACCACATATCCATTTGTCTTCTTGGCATCTCCAATTGGATATCTCAAAGACACTCCAAACTTGATATGTCCAAGTCAAACTCATAACTCCTCCACACATCCACAGCTAGTCCTCTTCCAGTGCTGTCACTTTTATGAATAACAAACACCATCAACTACATAGTTATACAGGTCCTATCCTAGGAGTTACTTCCCCTTCCTCTCACTCAGACCACATAGCTAATCCATCAACGTCTTGTAATGAGTGTAAGGAGTTTAGCATCAAGGTTAAGAACAGAGACTTTGGAGGCAAACATGGTTGAAATGCTAGTTCTACCATTTATTAGCTGTATAGCCAGCCCTCTCTGAGTCTCAGTTTGTTCATCTGCATAATAAGGACAATAATGGCAGCTATCTCGTTGGACTGTTGTGAGGATTACATGAATTAGTACTTATAAATGTCTTGGAACAGTGCCTAGGATATAGAAAGCACTCAATAACTGTTAGGTGCTTCTTAAAATTAACGTGGCTTTTTTTTTTTTTGGTAGCTATAGCCTTGTGACCATCCCTCCATATGTTTATTTCTTCTGTAAGAAGTAGAAATGCAGGAAATGAACGTGTGAAATGCTGATCGTAAAATCTGGATGATGAAGCCATAGATGACCTGAAATCAAGGAGAACAGCACAGACGGCTCAGAGCCACATCTATATTCCGTATTTGTTGGAAGGAGATTGGTCCTGACCTGGTACATGGTGAAACCTGTCACTGAGAGGAGACAGGAGCCAGTCCAGAGGAAAATGCTTTAAAACATTAATTCGAGCAGTAAAATTTTATTAACTGACTACCTACTATGTGAGAGACACTGGGGGGATAAGTGAATCAGACCCAGGCCTGCCCTTAAAGACCTCACAGGAACCAAAGACTGGCCAAGAACTGTGAAGTCTTCAAGGCACAGCTCCACTCTCCCCACCCCCCAAAGGCTGTGACCTAAGTGAGTCACTGAAGATTGTTCAGCATCAATTCCCTCATCTCGGCAAATTGCTGGACAAATCTCTCAATTAAAAACCTCACTTATCTGCTTCAGAACCCCTGCCCTGAGGAACAGATCACAACCCCAAATCTTGAGTCACACAGACCAAGGGTTAAATCCCAGCTTTTGTTACTTCATAGCTGTGTAATTTGGAGGTAGTCATTCAACCTCCTGAAGCCTCTGTTGCTTCATTTGTACAATAGAGTTAATAATAGTACCTACCTCATAGAATCGTGGAGGAGTAAAAGAGCTTATCCATATAAAGCAGTGAAAACAGTGCAGAGTAAGAGCTAGATTCCTATTGGCCATTATTCTTAACTATGAGTATACAGAAATATTCTGAGAAGGAATGGAAAAGACCAGAAGAATGTTTATTATATTAAAAACAGGGCAGGGTGTTCACAAAAGAAAATACTCTCTAATGTGCAAAAACTCTGACCACAGCCCAGGTTTATCACACAATACCCAGCTGGGTCATAACAGGGTTCCCAGGGTGAAAAGTGGAGCTAACATAGGGGTTTTCAATAATGAGATTAGAGATCAGAAATTCTTGGCTTTGAATCCCACTTTGGTATTCCAGGGACAGCTCTCTACAGGTGACATATTTGTTCCACAGTAATTTGCAGTTCAGATGTGGAAGTGGCCCTAGCTTGGGGGTCTCATAGGGCATATAACCAGGATTTTCAGACTTCTTTGGTGGTGGGATAGAAATAGCATGCTTTCCCACTCAGTTTTGTTGTTATTGTTTTGCTTGTTTGCAAGGAGGCAGTGTAGGGTAATTGCAATGAGCATGGTCTCTGGAACCAGACTGCCTGGGTTCAAATTCCAGCTCGGCCCCTTACTTGTTGTGACCTTGGGCAAGTTACTTAGCTTTTCTCTCAGTTTCATCATTTACCAAATAATAATAATGATAATAATAATAATATACCTCACAGGCCTACAGTGAGAATGAAATGAGATCATATAAATAAAAATCATCTAGTCCCATACCCAACACTCAGTAAGCTGACCTCTTTACCCTAAAGCCTGCCTGTCCTCAATAGGGCATCAGATTCTATAAGTACAGCCTCATAACCTCAGTGAAGTCCTCCAAATGCTTCTATTGAAGGCAGATACACCTGGAAGAGGCCACCCCCTCAACTGGAACCAAACTAAGTAGAGATCGTGTGACTGACAGATGATGGTCAGGAACAGAGCTGGGGTGGTCACCAGGGAGACAGATGCTCAGAAAAGAGGTAGGCAGGCATCAGGAAAGAACTTTACCAACCTCTCAAACGTACCTGCAGATGGCCTGGGTGCTGTGGGAGGATGGGAAGGGCACCTGTGCTAGGAGAAGGTCCAGGTACCCACTTGCCAATCTCATCACTTGTAAAATTATGAGATAGAGTGATAACATGGAATATTTCCCTCTACATGTGCAGGGTTTTCTTAATTAACCTGTCTTCACACCATTAGTTTTCATTGCTTTCTCTCTCCAACTCCGAGTGGCTCAGGCACTGGGCACACCAGTCTGGCATTTTCAATCTTGTTCCTACAAAGACTATTGCACTGTACAGTCCACTCACCCCCTAACCCTGGTGAGTCTCAAATAAGCAGAATTTTATTCAACCAGTATTTTTTTTTTTTTTGATGTTCCTGGGATCCTTTCTGGTACAGTGGAATGAAAATGGGCTGACTAGCTAGGGATTTCCAAGTTTGAACTTCAGCCTTGCCGTGATCTTAGCTAAATTGCCTAAGCTCTTTGGATCCCAGTTTCTTTATCTTTAAAATAGGTACTATGACACCCACTGCAGATGATTGCCATGAGGTTGAAACAGTATTGTGTGTGTTAGTACAACTTTCCCAGAGACTACCCCTTCTAGGTTCTGGAATCATTTAGCATGCAATGGAGGATGAAGAATGGATAGGGGGCAGTGGGCAGAGCCAGAAGGGAAAACGAAAATAATAAAAAGAGATGTAGGTGTAATAGGAGGAGTGTACTACCCGATAGCTTCCATGTTCTCTGTGAGAGAAGAGAGGCCACTGAGCACAGGAGAGTGGGGGCGGGCAGGAGGCTGGAGGAACCTTGGGATTAGTCTTCAGTAATGATTTTCATATGTTGATTGTGTATAGCTGTTGACCTCCCACTCCACTGGCTTCACTGCCCACAGCTCTAGAAAATGCCGTTTGCTCCAGAAAACCCGCTTGGATTAGATACTGCATGGGTTCTCCATGACAAATATTGTGTATGCAACTGCTGCTATTTCCAAACTCCTTGTCCCAAAGGTAACGTTGGCCTTACCCTGAGCTCTTCAAGACACCTTGTATGCTATGGCTTGCCATGAATTTTTCTCACCCACTATCCTGGTGTCTGTGAATGCAGTGACCCATCAGAAGGTCTGTTTGGACTGGAAACTTCCTGAAGGCAGGATCAGGCTGGTGTAATTCTCTCCATGCAGAAGGCACAAGCACAGAGACCAGCTGACAGTATTGCCTCCTGTCATCCTCTTTTCTACCACTTGGGGGCAACACAGAGGCCCATAAGTCCCTCTTTGACTTGTACTTGTCTTTTCCACATGTTGAAATGTGTCCTTTCCTTTCTCCCTTTCTTCTCTCTCTTCTTTTCTCCTTCTCCATTTCCCTCTCTTCTTTCTCTTTGGTTCTATCTTTTTCTATGTTTATCCAACTCTCTCTCCCTCTATAAATAAATATCTCAATAAATATCTATCTCTCTGCCTCTTGTGTCTATCTGTATGTGTATGGATGTGTGTGTCTGTCTTTCTTTTTGTTCTATCTCTCTCCATGATCTATCAGCCTCTCTCTCTCCATCTCCTTCTCTCTCTTCCTCTCTCCCTTCTCAATGAATCTTATTCTTTCATCCTGATAGAAGCATTTTTATCAGGATTTAACCCTGTGGTTAAATTTCAAGAAAGTACTCGAAGGAGGTGCCAGTGGCTGGGGTTGAGGAAGATTTACTGCTGCCAGAGAAGGAGAGAAGGAGCATTTCTTCCTTCCATTGATAAATGGCCTGAAACAAGTCCTCTAGAATCAACCCCTTCCCCTTCAACTACCCAACTTCAAAAGAGGCCCTACCTACCATCTGTTGCAGCCCTTTGCCCCATGATAAACAGGTTGCCCTCCAGGTTGCAAAACAGTGAAAGAAGCCTGGAAGGTAGACGACATCACAGGCCAAAGGGATCCATGGCAGATGATCTAGAATGTGTTACTAGGGACAACAGAGGGGATACATTTCCATACACTTGGCTCCAGGACCTTTTCTACCCATCAAACGTTCACAGAAACATGCTCAGAAAATTTCCCTGACTTTTGGTGTCAAGGACATAATGTTTAATCAACCATTTTCCCCCAAATGCTTCTTTATGTCACCCTAAACCACCAACCTCATCCTCACCCCTTAACCCAGGCACTTGGCTTATAGAGAGGCTCAAGCTTCAGGTCGGAGGTATGCCTGTGACCTATGAGCATCTCCAGTGTTAGACTCCTCTGATCATAAACTATGTTTAGGCTCAACACCTGTTATTGTAGCACAGTGCTGCCTCCTGGTCATCAGCCCTGGGGGTGCTGGTGTGAAAAGAACCCTGAAATTGAAGCCAGAAGCCTTGGTTTTGGGTTCTAACTCATACAGTCCTCCTGTTTACTACAATGGTCCCCAGTGGTTTTAGGAAGAATTTCCCAGTTGAATAACCCTTTCAAAAGGAGAGATAGAGATAGAGATATATAGAGATATATTCCTGACTATTGACTCATTTTCATTACAGTGTTAAACTATGTACAAAAAGAAAACAGGCTGCAAACTCCTGATGGTTCTGGCTGATACCCAATTATAAAGCTGAAATTACAAAGTTCCAAATGAAGTGTAAAACAAAACTACAAAACCAATAAAAATCAAATGAGCAACAATGATTTTAACAAGGTGGATGATGTTGTTTTTCTAAAATTAAATTGCTGTTCAGATCGTGACTGCAGTGCCGACTGGGATACAGGTTCTTTTGAGTTGGTCGTGCTGTATGACTGTGAGCCAGGCGATGACTCAGCTCTCGCATCACTTTTTTTCCTGTTAGATCTACTGCTAAACTGTCATTCCTACAGCCCTCAGGGACATAATTTGGCCTTCACTGGGACTAAGCCATCATTTATGTATTAAGTCTTCCTATGTTCTTTTCTCATTAGTCCTTGACAATGCAAGTAGGACATTGTGAAGCTAATGAGATCTTTTATACAAATGTGGCAGAGATTGCTAGTTATCTATGCCACAAACCACCCACTTCCTCCCATAATGTGCCCAACTAAAATGCTATATTCCTGGCATCCCTTGTAGATAGGTGTGGCCATATCACAAAGCCCTGGCCAATGAGATATAAGTGGAAGTGGTACTTGGGATTTTTTGAAGATCTCCTAAAAGGGGTGGGGACTGGCTTTTCTTTGCTTTTTCTTCCCTATTACTACTTCGGATGAGCAAATATTAGCTGGAGCTATAGTAAGCAACTTGGATCAGAGGGTAAAGGCCACACTCTAAGGATGGCACAGCAGAGAGCTGGGGGGAGTTGCAGTCCCTAACAATTTCATGGAGGTACCACACCAAACCTACACATCTGATCTCTGGACTTCTTTAACATGATAGAGAATTAACCTTCCATCTTGTTTAAACCACTGTCATTTTAGATGTCTTCTTCTGTTCCATGCAGCATAATCTGATCTTAATACACCAAGGCAGATGTAAATGAGAGTCCAAAAATTCTCCGGCTGCCCTTAATTTTATAAGATGGCCATCCAGATGAATGATAGAGAATAGGCTTTTATCATTCATTTTAGATTTTCATTGTAACAAAAACACAATTTTAAATTTTCACAAAAAACACTCTGATCTCTGAGAATATCCCAGAATCCAAGAGATTGCCAGAGCCCATAAGAAACTGGCTGAGTAGTTATGACCCAGAAAGGATCTAGGAATCTAACACTCAGGTGATGAGGTACAGACCTTTGAATTTCTATTGGAGATCACTTGACCTTGAGTTTCTCTCTCAAGCTAGAAAAGGGGACGTGGGAAGCTTAGGAGAGAAGAGCACAAGTTTGCAGGAAGAGGACAAACAGCAGTCCCTTCCTAACTAAACCTACTCCCTAGCCTTATATCAGACGCAGCTCCCTTCGTCTTTGCCCCACACAGCTGCACAGAAGACAGCTCCCGAAGGTATGAGAAACCATAAGCCAAGAGAGTGACTCTCACTGCTTCCTAGAATGCCAGGGGCATGAAGCAGGTGACAGGAAGGTTGGGGCCAAAGCGCTAGCCAAAAAGGGTCAGCTTTCTATCCCTCCATGGGGCCCCAGCTGCTGGACTTAGCCATGGAAACTTGACTCCTGTGACTGAAATCCCCATGCTAATTTCAAATTTAGCCCTGGGCCTTGGGCCACTTCATACACTGCCTCCTCATTTGTTCCCCTACCCATCACCTCCTCAGAGTTCAGGGCCAGAATTTGGTAGAAGAGGCGGGGCTATGAAATATGAACCTCAGTTTGGCCTGCTTAACCTGTCCCCAAAAAAAATCTTAATCAAATCACTGGAGAGAATCCCTCTTGCCCTCACCACAGTTCTTTCTCTCTCTGTTCCCTTTGTCTCCCTTCCACTCCTACCCCTCCTTTCTGCCTTCCTGGAGCCCTTGCCCTTGGCTAACCTGCCTTCCCTTCCCTTGCAGGCTTTGCTGGGCCCTACAGGGTGAAGTAGTGGAAAAAGCACGTGTTGGGGCTACAGAATGAAAGTTAATCCCGGATCTACCACTAACTAGCAGTGAGATCCAGGGCAAGTCGTTTCAATAACTCTGAGTCTATTTCCACACCTGGAAAATGGGAATAGTAATTCTCCTAATGAAGCTGCCATCATGATTTAATTAAATGAAACAAAATGTGTAAATGTTCCCAACACCCAGGAGGGGCTTTCAATCAGCACGTATGTGTGTGTGCACATGTATGGGTAGCCCCTGCTGGTCATAGCTTTTCCCCAAAGCTGACTCTCCTCCTCTGCTGTCAACCTCAGTGAATGGTACCCGCTGCCGGCCAGAAAGCAAGGAATCATTCCCGACTCATTCCTCTACCTTGCCTTCCACCTTCAATCCATCACCAGGTCCTGTCAATTTTACCCCTCTGCGTACATCAGATACCATCTCATAATACCATGTACCTTGGGCACTGCTTTGAAATGTTGCAATTTTACTTTAATGGCTGTGATCATTCATGCTTACCTCCCCTCTCACCACTGTATTCCCATCACCAAGCACAATGCCAGTTAGGGGCTTATTAGATATTGTTGAATAAATGAATGAAGTAGAGGTAAGCCATTTGTGATTCAAACAAGTTAAATAACTTGACTAGAGTAACAAAGGTAGTAAGCAGCCAAGCCTGAATTTGAACTAAGATTTGTCTGATTCTCAAGTTGGTGCTCTCGAGCACAGTGCTAGCAGTGATAAGACTGCTATACCAATAGAGTGGGACATGGTACAGGTAATGAGGTAATGCAGAAGGGCTCTAAAGTAGCCTTTTGTATATTTTTTGCTTAGAGACTGGCCTTTAAGTTGAACTCTTTCCCTTTCCTGGTTAGGGACTGCATCGGTGTAAGTCTAGATCAGAATTCTAATCTGGTCAAGATGGGGTTTTCTTTCTATGTCCATATCATGTTGATGTGGGCATAGTACGTGTGTGTGTGTGTGTGTGTGTGTGTGTGTGTGTGTAGGGATCAAGGAAAAGGGAAAGCCAGGCCCAGACCTGGTAAAATGGAGCAAGATATGGATATATACAGAAGCTCCCTGAAACCTGAAGGCAGTAGGGAGGCGGGGGTTAGCACCACCTGGTGGAGACACAGCAATTTCTTAAGGCTCCAGGCTCATTTTAGGTAAAAAATGAGGGGTGAGGAAAGTGTTGGAGACTCTGAGCTGGAAATGGAGGAGCAGAGTAGGAATAAGAATTATATCCATTATTGAGAGAGAGCTTAGTATACTAGATACTAGTTTAATTCTCACACCAACCCAGATCAGGAACCAAAGACCAGAGTGGTTAAGTGACTTGCTTGAGCTCACACAGCTAGGGGGTGACAGAGCTAGGGCCTGGACCCAGGTCTGTCTCTCTAGAGCTCACCTTTCTTCTACTATGCCATAATACTGTTTGCTGAAACCATGAGGAGCATAGGAATGAAATATGAAGAACAGAAGTCAAAGCTCAGGCCAGTTCTACTCAAGAAAAGCACCAAGCTACTGTCCTCTGGGCTCTGATGCTCCCAGGCTCAGCCCCATGCCAGATTCTAATGATAGGTAAGTACCACAGAGTTTCTGCACAGAGTGGCACTGAAA
The DNA here is from genome assembly GCF_048773025.1 of Camelus bactrianus. Classification (NCBI taxonomy): domain Eukaryota; kingdom Metazoa; phylum Chordata; class Mammalia; order Artiodactyla; family Camelidae; genus Camelus; species Camelus bactrianus. Next base: position 100,849,305 of record NC_133575.1, on the reverse strand, counting down.
GCTGCCAGCCCAGCCCCTGTTTTTCAAGTCTTCTGAGAAGGAGGAATTTTTGCATTAGTAGGTAGGACGTGGGAGTCTGACAGGAGGAAACTGGAACCTGGTCTTGCACACAAGCAGGCAGATGAAGTATCTATCCTCTGGAGGTCAACTTGACATAGCGAATTAACTATATGTTCATTACCTTTGCAAGGCAACTAAAGGAAAAGCATTTATTTGCAGAGTCCAGCATTAACCAAAGAGAAAGCATCATTCTAGCAGCCTGGATTGCTAGTTTGTTCAGGCTCTGCTTTTATAATGCTCCACTAATTCAATCAAGCCCATCTGGGACATCCTGTCATTCCCTTCTCAGAGTTTAAATAATCTGGTATTTTCAAAAACATTTTAATAAACATTTATAACAAAAGGCAAATAAGTTTAGAGTGCATGAGAAGGACAAACAATTTGGCTTACAAAATATTGGTTTATGACATGTATTCTTTTGGAGTTAGTTAAATAATATATTTATTTTGTAAACCATTAGAAGAAATTATGATTATAAAGCAGAAATTTAAAATCACCTGTAAATCCACAAGCCAGAGAAAATCATTATTAACTTTGTAGTTTTTCTATTATCCTTTCCCGTGCATAGAAAAAAACTTAAACTATTAAGATTATATTATATATACAAATGTGTACCTTGTTTTCACTCTAACATTGTGAATATTTTCCCAATTCATTAAATATTCCCCAAAAACATGATTTCACTAATTTCTGCATAACATTCCAATAAAAATACACACCAAAATTTATACAGTCCAGCCCCCAGTGCAGCAGTTCCCAAAGTGTAAAGATTTTAGTAGCATTTGCATAAAAATAACTGTTTTTTAAAAAGTGATCCATGGTCAAATGAGTTTTCAAACTCTGGTTCAAACAGAAATTTACAAGTTTTTTTTCAGCAAGACTGATTTCAGAGCCTTTTTACATCAATATATATTGGACTCTCCAAGGGAATATATACGTAGCATTTCCTTTTTGTTCACAGATCCCTTTATATGTGGAACATCTCACTGGACCAATGCTCTAAGGAACAAGCATAGTGGGATACCGCCCCAGTGTGGACATCTAGGATGTTGCAGTGTTTTACTCTTAAAGATCATCCTGCCATAACCATCCTTGCACGGACATCTTTGTGCACTCATCTGGCTTTCACTCTAGGAGAGATTCATCGGACAAAAGCTATTGGGCCAAAACAATAGAGTTCTGATTCTGCCCTATCTAGCTTTTTTCCTGCATCTTCGTGGACTTCACCTCACTAGGAACCCCAAGAAAGAGAGTTTCTTTCTGCCTAGCTCAAGGTCTGCCTCTTTGTAGAAGAGGTTTGTTTGTTTGTTTGTTTTTTAATAAATCTGTTTGATACTAGAATGAATTTAGGTTTTAGGTAAAAACTAGGAAGACAATGCAGAAAGTTTCCATGTATCAACACCCACTTTCCCTTATGTTAGTATGGCACATTTGTTGCAATTAATGAACCAATACTGATACACTGCAATTAACTAAAGTCCATGCTTTATTAATATTTCCTTAGTTTTTACCTAATGTCCTTTTTCTGTTCCAGGATCCCATCCAGGATACCATACTACGTTTACTCATAATATCTCCTTAGGTTCTTCTTTGTTGTAATGGTTTATCAGATTTTCCTTGTTTTGATGATCTTGAAAATTAGGTATTTTGTAGAATGTCCCACAATTGGGATTTGGCTGATGTTTTTCTCATGATTAGACTGTGGTAATGTGTCAGAGGCCAAGTCAGAGGTCAAGTGCCATACTTACCACATCGTATCAAGAATATACACTATTAACATACCTTATCACTACTGATGTTGACCTTGATCAATGGGCTTCAGATACTGCTTGTCAAGTTTCTCCATTGTAAAGTTATTCTTTTCCCCTCTGTCCATACTCTACTCTTTAGAAAATAGTCACTCTGCGAAGCCCAGACTTAAGAAGTGGGAGTCATGCTCCACTTTGGAGGCCATTTTCAAGCAGAAGATATAGCTATTTATTTGTGCATGCATTCCTTGAATGATTTCCTTGGGCGCATATATTATGCAGGGTGTCATGGCTGTGTTAAATCCAGCCCTTCTCCTCTAAGAATTTAATATCTATTTGGGCACATAGTCCAGGGATGATATTAGGGCACAATGTAGCATTGACAACCACGAAAGGTGTTTTCTTGGGAATTTAGAATCCCCTCACGTTATAGAGAAAAGCAGGCATCAAAAACAAGTGTATGATAATGAGGACATTCACATCCCAGTAAAACAAGCATAACTCGTAAAGTTATTTTTTGAAAAGCAACCATTTAAAATCTCTCAAAATTGTCCTAAGGCAATATAGCAAGTAAAAAAATATTTATTTAAGAAAATTTAAATCTTGGTAAGAATAGTGAAAGTCTGTGGCACTTAAGCCATAACCTACTCCCTCTGTACCCTCTCCCTAGCTGAGCCTGACAGGGGGTCCTTCTCCTTTCAGCTCCTAGTCAAGAGACTCAGCATCTCACCAGGAGGGGAAGGACTCCAGTATTTATCATTACCCTTCCCCAACTAAGAGTTGCAGAGGCTAAATTCCTGGTGAGTATGGCCAAGAAGAATGGTGAAGGATCCTTTCCTCCACCCAGTCCCCAGTCACAGGACAGAGGTTCTACCCCAGGTATTGCTGGATAAGAATACTGGGGCCCCAGTTGCCCTCGATCCCACTGCCTCATAGGGTAGGGGTCCCATACTGGGAGAGGCAAAGAGAGAAGACCAGAGGCTGCTGCCCCTGCCAAGTAGCCTGGTTGTAAAGCTGGTCCACCATCCCTGCACCCAGCTCTGGAGCTGTGACTCAGAGATTTTTTCCCAGTGGCAAAATTATGGCAAAAATTATGAAGGAATGACTGATTCTTGGAAAACATATTTTAATATACTACCAGAGTCATAGTGCTAGGAGAAGAAAGATACGTATGCAGGAATCAGGCCTCATTAGCTCACAGAGATTTCCCCAGCTCACTGAGCCCTGCCTCCATCGACACTCACACACAGAGGGTCCAAGAACAGTCCATCATTTGGGAGTGAGTGGGAGTCCTCTGTGGGCTCAGTCACAGCTCACAGTGCAATCACTCTAGAGAGCAGTGAAGGGGTGGCAGACCTGAGCTGGACCACGCACCTCCAGCCTGGGATTCTACATGTTCAGTTACCTCTTTCTTGTGTCTCTTCTGATGCTCCTCATTTTCTGCCTTGTAGTTTAAGAAATGGGTCATGGCTTGTGAGGAATAAATGAGTTCATGGAAAAATTCCTTTAGCCTATAACTGGCACACAGTAGGTATTTAATAAATGGAAGCCATTAATACTTTGCCTACTAGATTGAATTTCCTTCAGACTGTAGTTCTTATTCTAGTTAAGTGGTTCTCAATGTCATGAAACTCATTCTCTTTTTTTTAATATACTTTGTGACATTTCCATTATTATCCTGAGATGAAACTCACAGATAATAAAACCCACCTACACACATAACTTCAAAAATATCAGTATAATGCTACATTATGCGAAAAAACAAAAGGAAAATAATTTATGATTATTTACATATTTATGTAACATATAAATCAATATGTAAATCTCAGGCATTGACAACAGTGGAACACATAAGATGAAGTGGTCAGTATGAAATCACCAAGAAAACACCAATTACAAATGCATACTGATACAGGAATGCTGTATCAGTGATGAATAGTCTGAATGTTATTGATGTTGCTAACATAATTTTTCAAAATGAAGCAAAACTTGTATAGTCCCTAAGAAAATAAGACACAATTCCCTCTCAATTTACACTGCTGTTAAGTTCCTGAAAAATTCAGTGCCTACCAACACACCTTATGTTATGTAAAACAGATTTTTATTCTAATTTCTCATAATTTATAAACAAGTTTTTCACCTACATAAATGTCCAGCAGGACATTTGACAGTCTAGTGACACACAGGAACATTTTTCACCATGAGGACTGTCCTACAATTGTATTCCTGGATTCTACCTGCTATATGTCAATAAAAGACCCCACTAACTCTGAAATACTACTTAGGGTATGATACCTTCTCGTTGAGAACCTTTGGAATCACTGATCCGAAGCTGAAATCATAAGCAAAACTGTGTGTGTGCACAGGAGCATGCATATTAATTCGTGCCTGTGTGGGCATGCATAACTTTCAGATTCTCAAGGGTGTCCATTACCCACAAAAGGCTAAGAATGCCTGCAAAGATCTTGTCACATATTCTGTGTCCTCATCCTCACAACACATTCAAACAATATAGAAGTACGTCACTGAACAGAATAATATAGGTGTTGCCCGGTAGTGTGAGGTGGGAAAGAGGCTAGCTCAGTCGGGTGGCAGAGCAGAAAGTGCCTCTCCAGGGGGCCATGTAGCTTATTGTTGAGGAGCTCCGGTTCTTGAAGTCAAGTCGCCTGTGACTGAACAGCTGGATATGTGGCGATTTAATCTCTCTCCTTGCTGCTTCCTCCCTCCCCAACCAAATAAAATCTCTTGTTTTCATAACCAATCACAAAGATTCAAAAGCTCCTTAGAGTCAGTCTTTTGGTTAAGGCCTTGAGACTCCAAGATGCCTGAAAACATGCACATATATTTCTTGAGAGGAGTACCACAGCAGTACTCCGTCCAACTCAATGCTACCATGCTGGGTATAGGGGTTCAACTGGTGAGTGGTGAGCAAAAGCCAGGAGCAAGGCACTGAGGGCTGGGCCACAGGATAAGGAGGTGACTGGAGGCTGGTTTGGGAGGCAGGCAGAGAAATATCAGGAGAATTGGGGTGAAGGTGCTGTGATGAGAAAAGATGTATGAAATGGAATTTTCAACAACTTACACCAGCCTATTCTGATCAATGAACAAGCCAGTCACTTAGGCTTCAAATACTAGTTAGAGTGAGAATATACCTCAGTGTTTAAGAGAGCAGGCTCTGCCCTCAGAATGTTGTGGTTCAAATCCTACCTCCATCAGGTACTGTGTAACTTCTCTGTGCCTCAGGGTCCCCTTTTGTACAATGGAAAGGATGATAATGCTTACCTCATAGAGTTATTAAGAAAATGAAGACATGTAAATGGTTGAGTGCCTGATGCATAGTATGCACTCGATAAACAGCTTTTCTTAACAGATTCGCTTTTTTTTATTTGTATACAATTATTAGTTAATATTACAAGCCACAATAAATTTTCAGAGCAAGGTTGCTTGTTAACAGCAGTGGACAGAAATTCATATTACAAATAATTTTCAAAAAATTTTCAGCTGACCTTGTCAGATTTTACTTTGTAATTTTGCTGATGAAGAACACATAATATAAGGAAAAATCTTAGTTCTGACAATTTCTTATTGCTGTTTTTGTTTGTATTCTTCCTCCTTTTCTTCTTTTTTTTTAACATTTTTATTGAGTCATAGTCATTTTACAATGTTGTGTCAAATTCCAGTGTAGAGCACAATTTTTCAGTTATACATGAACATACATATATTCATTGTTACATTTTTTTCTCTGTGGGCTACCATAAGATCTTGTATATATTTCACTGTGCTATACAGTATAATCTTGTTTATCTATTCTACATTTTGAAATCCCAGTTTGTCCCTTTCCACCCTCTGCCCCCTTGGCAACCACAAGTTTGTATTCTATGTCTATGAGTCTGTTTCTGTTTTGTATTTATGTTTTGTTTTGTTTTGTTTTGTTTTTTAGATTCCACATATGAGAGATTTCATATGGTATTTTTCTTTCTCCTTCTGGCTTACGTCACTTAGAATGACATTCTCCAGGAGCATCCATGTTGCTGCAAATGGCGTTATGTTGTCGGTTATTATGGCTGACTAGTATTCCATTGTATAAATATACCACTTCTTCTTTATCCAGTCACCTGTTGATGGACATTTAGGCTGTTTCCATGTCTTGGCTATTGTAAATAGTGCTGCTATGAACATTGGGGTGCAGGTGTCTTTTTGAAGTAGGGTTCCTTCTGGATATATGCCCAGGAGCGGGATTCCTGGGTCATATGGTAAGTCTATTCCTAGTCTTTTGAAGAATCTCCATACTGTTTCCACAGTGGCTGCACCAAACTGCATTCCCACCAGAAGTGTAGGAGGGTTCCCTTTTCTCCACAGCCTCTCCAGCATCTGTCATTTATGGACTTTTGAATGATGGCCATTCTGACTGGTGTGAGGTGATACCACATTGTAGTTTTTTTAACATTTTTTATTGATTTATAATCATTTTACAATGTTGTGTCAAATTCCAGTGTTCAGCACAATTTTTCAGTCATTCATCGACATATACACACTCATTGTCACATTTTTTTCTCTGTGAGTTATCATAACATTTTGTGTATATTTCCCTGTGATATACAGTGTAATCTTGTTTATCTATTCTACAATTTTGAAATCCCAGTCTATCCCTTCCCACCCTCCACCCCCCTGGTAACCACAAGTCTGTATTCTCTGTCTGTGAGTCTATTTCTGTCCTGTATTTATGCTTTGTTTTTGTTTGTTTCTTTTTGTTTTTGTTTTTTAGATTCCACATATGAGCGATCTCATATGGTATTTTTCTTTCTCTTTCTGGCTTACATCACTTAGAATGACATTCTCCAGGAGCATCCACGTTGCTGCAAATGGCATTATGTTGTCGGTTTTTATGGCTGAGTAGTATTCCATTGTATAAATATACCACTTCTTCTTTATCCAGTCACCTGTTGATGGACATTTAGGCTGTTTCCATGTTTTGGCTATTGTAAATAGTGCTGCTATGAACATTGGGGTGCAGGTGTCATCCTGAAGTAGATTTCCTTCTGGATACAAGCCCAGGAGTGGGATTCCTGGGTCATATGGTAAGTCTCTTCCTAGTCTTTTGAGGAATCTTCACACTGTTTTCCATAGTGGCTGTACCAAACTGCATTCCCACCAGCAGTGTAGGAGGGTTCCCCTTTCTCCACAGCCTCTCCAGCATTTGTCATTTGTGGATTTTTGAATGACGGCCATTCTGACTGGTGTGAGGTGATACCTCATTGTAGTTTTGATTTGCATTTCTCTGATAATTAGTGATATTGAGCATTTTTTCATGTGCCTATTGATCATTTATATGTCTTCCTTGGAGAATTGCTTGTTTAGGTGTTCTGCCCATTTTTGGATTGGGTTGTTTGTTTTTTTCTTATTAAGTCGTATGAACTGCTTATATATTCTAGAAATCAAGCCTTTGTCAATTTCATTTGCAAAAATTTTCTCCCATTCCATAGGTTGTCGTTTTGTTTTACTTACAGTTTCCTTTGCTGTGCAGAAGCTTGTAAGTTTCATTAGATCCCATTTGTTTATTCTTGCTTTTATTTCTATTGCTTGTGTAGACTGCCCTAAGAGAACATTTTTGAGATGTATGTGAGATAATGTTTTGCCTATATTTTCTTCTAGGAGGTTTATTGTATCCTGTCTTATGTTTAAGTCTTTGATACATTTTGAGTTTATCTTTGTGTATGATGTAAGGGAGTGTTCTAGCTTCACTGATTTACATGCTGCTGTCCAGTTTTCCGAACACCATCAGATTAGCTTTTAATGCATACCTACTGTGCACACATCCCTGGGACTCCTATGTGTGCCTTGGTTTGAGAGAAGGAAGAACCTGAGGATATTGGTCTCACTTATCCTTTTTGGAAGGGTCTATGGTTGACAACTTCTTACTTTTAACGTTCAACAGATACTTTGTGTCAAACCCCACTCCAGGTACTGGGGAGGATATAAGAAGAACAAGCTAGCTCCATGGCTTCTATGACTACTTACATGCTAATGACTTCCATTACTGGAAGACAGTAATACTCTGGCTCACACTCCCTTCAATACATTCTCCAGTGAACAATCGCAATGAACTTAAAAAAATATATATCATGTCACCTCCCCACCAACAAACACACACTTATAATCTCCTATGGAACAAAGTGCAAATTCCTTAACCTGGTCAACAAAGCTGTCTCTCAAGTTTCATCTCAGTTAAGTCCATCTCACTTTCCTGGAACCTTCACTCCTAATGTTTCAGACAGATTGCCCTTCCTTCACTTCTTCCAAGATGTCAAGCTTTTTCCCATCTCAAGACATTCATTAAGCTGTTTCCTTACACCCACAACTAATTTTTAATAGTCATTCAAGTTTCAGATAAAATAACACATCATCAGCAATTTCTTTCCTCACCCCTCAGATTATGTCAGACCTCCCAGTTAAGTGCTTTTACTCCCTAACACTTATCATCCATGTTTAATGTCTGTCTTCTTTAGTAGGTTGTAAACACACTACAGCAAGACCATGCTTTACTCATCACTGCATCCCCAAATACCTAGCATAATGCCTTTGTACACAGTCGGTGCCAAGTAAAAATTTGGGATGAGGAAGGAAGGAAGGGAAGGGAGGAAAAGAGATAGGGAATGAGGCAAGGAGCAGAGAACTTTTAAGAGGTAGGAAATAAATAAAACAAGTTCCCTGATCTTAGGGAGCTCCTAGAGTGGGGCAAGCAGACATTTCCATACAGGGATGTAAGTGCTATGGCAGAGGTGTGTACAAGGTGCTAGAAGAACTCAGAGGAATCAGAGGCTACCCTGTGTGGGAGACCAGGAAATGCTTCACAAAGGAGAGGATATTTGGGCTGGTTCTTTTTCTAACAGCTTTATTGAGACATAGTTCACATACTATGTAGTTCCCATATTAAACTATAAAATTTGATGGTTTTTAGTGTATTCACAGAAACCATCACCAACAATCAATTTTAGAATATTTCATCAACCCTTAAAGAAACTCCATACCTATTAGCATTTATTCCCATTGCCCCCTCCACCTAGGTCTTGGCAACCATTAACTAAACTATTTGCTATCTCTACAGATTTGCCTATTCTGGACATTTCATGTAAATGGAATCATACAAAATGTGGTCTTTTGTGTCTGATTTGTTTCACTTAGCATAATGTTTGCAATGTTCATCCATGTTGTAGTATGTATCAGTACTTTATTCTTTTCCACAGCTGAGTAACATTTCACTGTGTGGATTATTTCAGATTTTGTTTATTCATTGATCAGTTGATGGACAATTGAGCTGTTTCCACATTTTGGCTTTTATGAAAAAGCTATTATGAACTTTTGAGTACAAGCTTTTTGTAAACATATGTTTTCAATTCTCTTGGGTAAACGCTCATGGAATTACTGGGTTATATAGTACTACCATGTTTAACATTTTGAGGAACTTCCAAAGAAGCATCACCACTTTCCATTCCCACCAGCAGTGTATGAGGGTTCCACTTTCTCCACATCCTCAACAACACTTGTTATTGTCTGTCTTTTTGATTATAGGTGTGAAGTGGTATCTCAGTGTTGTTTTGATTTGCATTTCCCTGATGGCTAATGATGTTGAGCATTTTTTCATGAACTTATTGGTCGCTTGTATATCCTCTTTGAAGTCTTATATATTCAGATCATTTGCTCAATTTTTAGTTGGGTTATTTTTATTTTTATTAAGTTGCAAGTATTGTTTATGTAATACCTGAGCTACAGCAATAAATTGAGACTTTGTTGTAGTCTTCACTTGCTGTGAACCTGCTGGATTCACTCCAAGAACAAATAGTATGTAGGTCGACTAACCAATTGGATGGCCTTGGGCAGGCCACATTTCTTTCCTTCCCAGAGCCTCAAGTTCATTCATATATGTATACAGCAGTATTGTATAGTGGATACTTGCACGTGCTTTGGAGATAATACCTGCGTTTAAAGTTAGACTTTGTCTTTTACTAGTAATATGATCTTGGACAAATTACTAATCTCCTTTAGTCTAAGTTTCCTTACCTATAATATGAAGATAATAATAGTATCTAAAGCCACAGGGTGGTTTTGAGAATTAAATGAGAAGATACAGTAAAACGCTTAGCACAGTACCCAATACAGAGTTCGCATTCAAATAATAATGTGGTGGGGAAAGAAATAGCTCGGTGGTAGAATGCATGCTTAGCATGTATGAGGTCCTGGTTAAAACCCCAGGACCTCCATCCTAAATTAATTAATTAATTAATTAATTAATTAATTAATTAAATATCATGGTGTATTTCTCTCTAAAGCCCAAGATAAATCATCTGGGCACTACTGCTATTCAAGATTATCTGTAAACATGTTCACCTCCATCAGAGGAAATAATTAAAATCTCACATAGTTCCTTATAGCAATATTCTTTGCACTTGATTCAGCTGGATGATCATGATGATAATTCCTTACATTTGTATAGCTTGATATCTTTCAAAGAAATTTCACATTCATCACTTGGAAGGATACAACCAACTGCAGGATGAGGAGGGTTGGAGTCATTCAGCCACTTTGAAACTGAATAAAGAGATGACAGAGACCTCCTGACTTCTAGTCTAGAGAATTTCTCTTTAGTACCCTAACTTCCCAGAAAAGACTAAATAATTTACTCTTCTCAACAGCTGGAAAGTTAGCTCTTCATCTTGTAACAAAATCTCCCCACTTTTCCATTTAGCAAATTCTAGCCACTTTCTGAGTAATTCGTATGTGGCCCTCAGTGTGGGCGACATTGCTGGATTATTGATGCTTATTCCTCTGCATGCAAACTGCACTCCATCCCTCTCTGTCTTGGTCTCTGCCAGTTTGACCCATTTGTCAATTTTCAATCTCTAGTTATCACTGCCCACCCAGGTGCTTATTATAAGCTGCCAGTACATTTCCATCTTGTCCATCTTCTCAGCCTCTGAATCTACCACATGAAAGGTCATATTTCTCTACTCCAATTTCTGCTAATGGCCTTAACAACACTTAATGGGAACAAAAAAGGATTTCACCTTTCAGAAGGTGTCGATCAACTTTCAACAAGTTCCCCATTAATTCTGACTGTGTTTCCAAGGATTAATTGAGCAGGACAGTTGACGTTCACTACCCTGGGGTTACTCCGTGATGTGCAATGTCCTACTGGATCCTTTCTGCCGTCTGAAGGCTGCTTGTAGTCTGGCAAGTTATATTTAACCATATTCATCCTGCTTGACAAATGATCCTAGGGGGCCAGTCATTTCACAAGCACATTAGCTGTCTTCTTACAATTGATTGGCACCCCAGAGCCACCCCCTGCTTCTTGTCAAAAAGCCTAGATCAAACTTTCCAAGCTCAGGAGTTAACAAATATTTCCCAGTGTTATGCCATGGTTCTGTTGTGTTTAGGGGTATTGAAGCAAGGAGGTGCTTGACATGCAGGGCTCACTGAGTTGGTGGTGGGAGGCTGGAAAGTAGAGAAGCATATGCATGGAGCCTTACAAAGAAGCCTTTTGGTTCTTGCAAACAGAGTTCTGGGACAAGACAAGCAAGAGCTCTAAAGAATTGTTCAGAGGGGCTGCAAGTGGCTCATATGATATTTTGGACATATGCTCCTTATCCATTCTCCCAACTCCTGTTCCAGCAGACTTATATAGGAGAGCAGGAAGAAAGTGAATATCACTGAAGGGAGAGTGCATCCATTTGTTGTGTCAGACTTCTGGCAAGTCTATGGTGAGACAAAGTTGAAGACAGACACAGCCTGCACCCTCAAGCACTGTAGTCAAGCCAAGGAGACAGACAAGTAAGTAATTATATTAGAAGAGAATGGAGAAATAACTATTAAGAGGGAAATACAAGATGCTGTGAAAACACAAAAGAGGAGTACCTAAAAGATCAGGGAGGATCTCTTTGAAGAATTAACACTCAAGCTGAGCTCTGAAAAATACCAAAGAGGTAGACCAGTGAAAGAAGGTGAGTGAGAAGGAAGAATGTTCCAAACATTGAGAACAACATACGCATTTATCCAGGAGAGAGGGAGGGAGAAGCGGGGGGTGCTTGGTATAACATCACTGAGAGTGGCTGAAGGACAAAGATGAGGCTGGCATAGTGTGCGGGGATGAGACCACAGAATTCCACCTGCATAGACTGTGCTGGAAAATGAACTGGGATTTGAATAGTGTTACAGTTTCTGTTGTCTGCCATGTATATGGTACCAGTATGAGGTATTTCAGGGCCAGAAGGAGGGAAAGAAAGTGAAAATGTGGTCCCTGTCCTCAAGGTGTTCAGAGTTCATTTGGATACAGAGTCCAGATTCAAAAAAAGCTTCAGAAGCCTACAAAGCATAGTGGTAGGGATCTGATATGTCTGTAAGGCCTAGATATCTATATAGTAGCTGAGGCAACTGAGTGAGCCCCTGAGAGTAAGGAAAGACTTAGGGAAAGAAGGGAGCCTCACTCAGGGACTCAGGCTCCATCAGCTTCCTCACACCAACCCCTTAGCCCTACTCCCGTCTCCTTTGGGGTTAGTAACATACCTCCAGCAAGCTAGCTACAGTCCTTGTAAACACTGTGAGGCAGACACCAACCTTCAGTAGCTTTTTCTAATGCTCTGAGTTTTAATATAATTATGTATAAAATAAGCACAGGTGAATATACGAAATAAACTCAAAATGGATTACAGACCTAAATGTAAGACCTGATACTATAAAAGTCCTAGAGGAAAACAGAACACTCTGACACAAATCACAGCAATAATTTTTTTTCAAACAAGTTCCTACAGTAATGGAAATAAAAGCAAAAATAAACAAATGGGACCTAATTAAACTTAAAAACTTCTGCATAGCTAAGGACAACATCAACAAAATGAAAAGACAACCTACACAACGGGATAAAATATTTGCAAATGATGTGACCAACAAGGGACTAATTCCCAAAATATACAAATAGCTCATACAGCTTAATATCAAAAAAATAAGCAACCCAACCAAAAAATGGGAGAAGACCTAAATAGACATCTCTCCAAAGAAGACAGACAGATGGCAGACATGTGAAAATATGCTCAGCATTTCTAATTATTAGAGAAATGCAAATCAAAACTACAATGAGGTATCACCTCACACCAGTCAGAATGGCCATCATTAAAAAGTCTACAAATGCTTGAGAGGGTGTGGAGAAAAAGGAGCTCTCCTACACTCTTGGTGGGAATATAAATTGGTGCTGTCACTTTGGAGGACAGTATGTATAAAGGTTCCCTAAAAAACTAAAAATAGACTTACCATATGATCCAGCTATCCCACTCCTAGGCATATACCCTGACAAAAACTATAATTCAAAAAGACACTTGCACACCAATATTCACAGCAGCACTATTTACAATAGCAAGACATGGAAACAACCTAAATGTCCCTTGACAGATGAATAGATATGGAAGATGTGGTACATATATACAATGGAATACTACTTAGCCATAAAAAAGAATAAAATAATGCCATTTCCAGCAACATGGATGGACCTGGAGATTGTCATTCTAAATGAAGTAAGCCAGAAAGAGAAAAACATACCATATGATATCACCTATATGTGGGATCTCAAAAAAAAAGACACAAATGAACTTATTTACAAAACAGAAACAGACTCACAGACATAGAAAGCAAACTTATGGTTACCAGGAGAGAAAGGGAGTGGGAAGGGATAAATTGGGAGTTGGAGATTTGCAGATACTAACTACTATATATAAAATAGATAAACAACAAGTTTCTACTGTATAGCACAGGGAATTATATTCAGTATCTTATAGCAACCTAATATGAAAAAGAATATGAAAACGAATATATGTATGTATATATATGACTGAAGCATTATGTTGTACACCAAAAAGTGACACAACATTGTAAACTGACTATACTTCAGTAAAAAAAGAAAGCAAATTAAAAAAATAAGCACAGGTGAAAGCAGAGTTCGCTTCAGTCACCCTGAAGGTTCTTTCCAGAGAAAACCTTCTACACCTTACTCTCTAAGCACTTCATACCACCTCCCCATGGTGGTAGTTTGTCTTCAACATAATCAGCATTAATTTTGTCCTTCCATGTACACTATTTCTCTTCCCTTGTGCAGAGGTAGAGTTTATTCCTCTTAAATCTGGGCTGGCTTATGATTGTTTTGGCCAACTGAATAAATGAAAGTGCCATTATGCCAAGTCTAGCCTTTAAGAGAACAGGCAGTATCGACTTCCTATGCTTGAAATGACCCTCTGGTAACCTAGCTGCCATGCTATGAGAAATCTACCCCAAAGAGAAAGGCCACATGTAGGTGCTCTAGTCAACAGGCTTGCTAAGCTCCCAGCTGAAATCCAGCATTAATTGCCAGTCACGTGAGTGAGCCATCTTGGATGTTCAGCCCAGTTGAGACTTCAGGTGACTGAAGCCCCAGTTACCATTTGATTGTAACTGCATGACAGACACCAAACGAGAACTTCCCAGCTGAGCCCATTAAATCCCCAGAACCATGAGAGATAATAATAAATTGTTATGGTCAGCCACTAACTTATGGTATCATCTGTTCAGCAGTAATAAGTAAATCTCAGGGCCTTGCTATTGGGTAAATCCAGGGCTCAGCAAACTCTCTCTGTAAAAAGTCAGATAGTAAATATTTTGGGCTTTGCTGACCATACATCTCTGTCACAACTACTCAATTCTACCACTGTAATGAAAAATCAGCCATGGACAAATGGATGTGGATATGTTCCGATAAAATGTTATTTACAAAATCAAGTGGAGGGCTGAGGCCTTTGCCATAGTTTGCCAATCCCTAGGCTAATTGGATAAAATAATCATCACAGAGTATTAAAGACTTACAACTAGGTTGGCCTTTCCAGTAGCATTAGTCTTTTAGCAGGAGTTTTCTAGAAACACAAAACTTTAACTCAGTGTTTCTCAAAATGGATTTTGTGAGATAGGCATTAGGGGAGGGAAATATACTCTTGACAAATAAATTTTTTAAAGCTCTGGATTAAATCTAAATTATACAAAGTTTTATACTGCCAGATTCCTCAGAGCCATTATATACTTATCCCCAAGCAGTATTCTGCTTAAATTTCAGACCCAGTGCTAGGCTGTTGGGGGTAAGTTTTTTTAAATGAGGGAATTTGGGGTTTCAGTTCTTCCTATATGTAAAACCAGAGCTGCTGCTGTTTATCTCACCTTCTCTCACTGCTCTTCTTCAGGCTCACTTTCTCTATAACACTCTGGCTCTACTAATAATATACTGTTTGTCATTGGCATTTACTTTCTTAAGGCCTTTGCTTCTCTGATGTTTAAAGCTAACAATCTTTGCAATAACTGTACCCCAAACTGATGGAGCATTCTTAGCAGAGTGAAGAGTTAGGGTAAAGGCCTTAAAGAGGCAGAGTGCGTGGTCTTCTCATGGAAGATCAAGGAGGCCAGTATGGCTGCAACAGAGGTAGTGAGGGGGAGAAGAGTGGGAAATGAAGTTAGGGAGATAACCAGGAGTGGCATCTTATAGACATCTTATAGAACCCTATAGACTATTATAAGGACTTCATAGTTCCAAACGAAATAGGGAAACACCATGAAGTTTTGCAGCAGAAAAGAAACATGATCTATATAACTCAATAAAAAATGTTAAAAAAAGAAACATGATCTAAGTTAAGATTTAAAAGCATCATCCTATTTGCACCAAAATACAGAACCTCAAAATAAATGAATTAAAAATGGACAGAGCTGAAAGAAGAAATAGAAAAATGCTTAATTAGAGTTGAGGACTTCAACACTCTGCTACAACTGGTACAATTATTGGACATTAAATCATCAAGGATAATAAAGATCTGAAAAACACAATCAATGAACAGGCTCTAATTGACATATATAGAACACTTCACCTAACAACAGCAGAATACACATTATTTTTAAGAGACTACAGAACATTTGCCAAGATAGACCATATTTTGGTATATAAAACAAGCCTCAAAAAATTTAAGAGAATTGAAATCATACAGAGCAGTGTTCACTAACCACAATGGAATCAATCCAGAAATCAATAACAAAGAGATAACAAGTAAATACTTAAACATTTGGAAACTAAACAACACTCTTCTAAATAATCCATGAGTCAAAGAGGAAATCTAAAGGGAAGTCAAAAAATACCTTTAACTGAATGGAAATGAAAATACTACAAATAAAAATTTGTGGTAAGCAGCTAAAGAAGTGCTGAGAAAGAAATGTCTAACACTAACAGCTTACATTAGAAATAAGGAAATTTCTCAAATCAATAGTCTAACTTCCTACCTCAAGAATCTAGAAAAATTAAATGAGTACAAAGCAAGGAGAAGAAAGTAAATAATAAATACAAGAAGAGAAATTAATGAAATTGAAAATAAGAAAACAATAGAGAAAATCACTAAAACAAAAAGTGATTTCTTTGAAAAGTCCAATATAATCAACAGATCATGAACAGGACTGACAAAGAAAAAAAGAGAAGGACAAATTACCAATATCAGGAATAAAACAAGGAATATCATTACAGTCCCTGCAAACATCAAAAGAGAATAAGGGAATACTACAAAGAACTCTATACATATAAATTTGACAACTTAAGTAAAATGGATCAACTCCTCAAAAACACAAACTATCAAAATTCAACCAAGTTGAAATAGGCAATCCAAATATACCTATAATGATCAAAGAAATTGAATTCATAATTAAACCCCCCTTAGAAAAAATGTCCTACTAAACATTTAAAGAATTAACACAGATTTTACACAATCTCTTCCAAAAATAGAAAAAGGAGGAATCCTTCCCAACTCATTTTAGGAAGTCAGTATTACCCTGATACTAAAAACCAGGCAAAGATAGTACCAAAAAAAAAAAAAAAGAAAGAAAGAAAGAAAGAAAGATAAGAAAACAAAAACTAAAGAACAATATATCTGATGAACTTAGATATAAAAATACTGAACAGAATATTATCAAAATTAATCTAGAAATGTAATAAAAGGATTATACACCAATAACAAGTAGGATTTATTTCAGGTATGCAAGGCTAATTCAATATTTGAAAATCAATAATATAACTCACCATGTCAATAAGCTAAAGAAGAAAAAGCATATGATTATATAAGTTAACGCATAAAAGGCATTTGACAAACTCCTACAACCATTCATAGTAAAAACTCTTAGAAAAATAAAAATAGAGAGGAATTAACCTATAGATCATTTGGGGGAGAATCGACATGTTCAATATGTTTACTCTTCTAACTGTAGTCTTCTAATACATGAACACAGAATGTCTCTTAATATGATATGAGCATGTGCTAAAGGCCACTTACAAAAAACATACAGCTAACTATACTTAATGATGAAAAACTGAATGCCTCCCCCTAAGGTCAAGAACAGGGCAAGGATTTGTACTCTCACCACTCTTATCCAACATAATACTGGAAGTTGTAGCTACTGCCATTAATGCAGGCAAAAGAAATAAAAGGCCCACGGAATAGAAAGGAATAAATAAAACCATCCTTATTTGCAGATGACATGATGGTCTAAGTAGGAAATCCAAGAGAATCTATTTTTAAAACTCCTAGAACTAATAGGTAGTTCAGCAAAGTCACAGGATACAAGACCAACACACAAAAATCAATTGCACTTTTATATACTGACAATGAACATGCAGAAACTGAAAATAAAAACACAAAACCATTGGCAGTTATTCCAAGGAAATGAAATACTTTTGTATGCACCTTAACAAAATTTGTACAGGATCTGTATGTTGAAAATAACAGAATGCTAATGAAACAAAAATTTAAAAGACCTAAATAAATGGAGAGACATACTGTGCTCATGGATTAGAAGGTTCATTACAGTAAAAATGTCAGTTCTACACCAAATGATTTATAGATTTAATACAATTTTTATAAAAATCCCTGCAAGGTTTTATGTAGACTTAAGAAAGCTTATTCTAAAATTTATACAGAAAGGTATAAGCCCTAGAATAGGTAAAACAATCTTGACAAAGAAAAACAAAGTGGGAAGAATTACTCTACTCAACATTATAGCTACAGCAATCAAGACTGTGTGGCATTGGCAGAGGGATAGACACATAGATCGGTGGAACTGAATAGAAAACTCAGAAGTAGCCCCAACTGATTGATGAATATGCCCAACTGATTTTTGACAAAATTTGCAAATTTTTTTTCATGAAGGAAGGATAAAATTTTCAACAACTGGTGTTGGAGCCATTGGTCATTCATAGGCCAAAAAACAAAAACAAAAAACAAAGCTCAATAAACCTCATACCTTATCAAAATAAAAAGTCACACACACACACTCAAAATGGAACATGTCAAGCAGAAACACCAATTCCAGGAAAGGACTTCAACTTCATAGAAGGTAGCAAAGATCATAACTATATCAACTACCAGGATCTTGGTATTGGAGTCTTCAAGGAAAACACAAAACTGGATGGAACAGTATCTTACTTACCTAGAGAAGTAAGAGCAAGATAAGCTTCAACAGTGGGTGTTGATCCCTCCCAGCAACTATTGCAGGGCAATTGGCCTACATACACCCCTTATGTCTCCGCAGGGGACAGATATAACAGTGGGGTTGGCCAGGTGCCATGTGACGCACACACTTAAGCAGAAAAAAGGAGTCACATTGAGTCTGAAACAAGGACAGATATTCCCACACAAGGTGATAAGAATGGCACAGGCTGTGAAGGCTTCTTATCTTTTGGGTAGGAAATGTTCTAGGTCCGAGGTTTTGAGTGGGAAAGCCTGGGGGAGGGTGACAGGTCGTTCAATGACTGCTTTCTCAACAATGGACTGAAATGTTAAACATAAAACTATAAAACTTTTTCTAAAAAGTAAGAGAAAATCTTCAACATTTAGGGCTAGGCAAAGATTTATTAAACTTGACACCAAAAATGTGGTCCATAAAAGGAAAAACTGAAAATTAGACTTCATCAAAATAAAAAAACAAACTTCTGCTCTGCATAGAACTCTGTTAAGAGGATGAATCAACAAGATATAATAAACCTCCTAGAAGAAAATATAGGCAAAACATTATCTCACATACATCTCAAAAATGTTCTCCTAGAACAGTCTACTCAAGAAATAGAAATAAAAGCAAGAATAAACAAATGGGACCTAATGAAACTTACAAGCTTCTGCACAGCAAAGGAAACCGTAAGTAAAACAAAATGACAACCTACAGAATGGGAGAATATTTTTGCAAATGAAATTGACAAAGGCTTGATTTCCAGAATATATAAGCAGTTCATACGACTTAATAAGAAAAAAACAAACAACCCAATCCAAAAATGGGCAGAAGACCTAAACAAGTAATTCTCCAAGGAAGAAATACAAATGATCAATAGGCACATGAAAAAATACTCAATATCACTAATTATCACAGAAATGCAAATCAAAACTACAGTGAGGTATCACCTCACACCAGTCAGAATGGCCATCATTCAAAAGTCCATAAATGACAGATGCTGGAGAGGCTGTGGAGAAAAGGGAACCCTCCTACACTTCTGGTGGGAATGCAGTTTGGTGCAGCCACTGTGGAAACAGTATGGAGATTCTTCAAAAGACTAGGAATAGACTTATCATATGACCCAGGAATCCCGCTCCTGGGCATATATCCAGAAGGAACCCTATTTCAAAAAGACACCTGCACCCCAATGTTCATAGTAGCACTATTTACAATAGCCAAGACATGGAAACAGCCCAAATGTCCATCAACAGACGACTGGATAAAGAAGTGGTGGTATATTTATACAATGGAATACTATTCAGCCATAAAACCCGACAACATAACGCCATTTGCAGCAAGATGGATGTCCCTGGAGAATGTCATTCTAAGTGAAGTAAGCCAGAAAGAGAAAGAAAAATACCATATGAGATCGCTCATATGTGGAATCTAAAAAAAAATTTTTTTAAAAAAGGAACATAAATACAAAACAGAAACAGACTCATAGACATAGAATACAAACTTGTGGTTGTCAAGGGGGCAGGGGGTGGGAAGGGACAGACTGGGATTTCAAAATGTAGAATAGTTAAACAAGATTATACTGTATAGCACAGGAAAATATACACAAGATCTTATGGTAGCCCACAGTGAAAAGAAATATGACAATGAATATATATATATATATATATGTTCATGTATAACTGAAAAATTGTGCTCTACACTGGAATTTGACACAACATTGTAAAATGACTATAACTCAATAAGAAAAATAATGTTGCTGTTACTAGAAGGGTGTATGTATATTTTTGAATTAATTCTTATTTTGTGGTTGGCTTTATTCCTTTGATAATCATGTAAGTTTAAAAAGCTAAAGGTTTAAACATTCTTAGAAACAATACTGTTCTCATATATGTAAAATTTAAAAATATGTGCAGTATATATTGTGCATATGTATTTACATGTAATATATTGTATATGTGTAGTCAAATTGTAACAATTCTACCTAATAAAACTGAAAAAAAAATTGAATGCCCTTATATCCTACAAAGCCCTGGATAGACTAGGTGCTTAAAATGTGCTTGCTGGCTGAGGGAGCGGGGGAGGGGGGTGAACTCCAGATCAGCCTTTGTTTGGTTTCTCCATATTTGAAGGTGGAGTTGGTAGAGATGGTGGTGTGTCTATTACTCCTTCCCTTTCTCCATGCTGGCACCAGAGCTTATCTGACTTAAGGCTCCTCCTTGGTCTAATTTCACATCATATACAGTTGACCTTTGAACAATACAGGTTTGAATTGCACAGGTCTACTCATACATGGATTTTTTTTTCAATAAGTATGTACTATAGTACTACACGATCCGTGGATGGTTGAATCCACAGATGTGGAATTGCAGATACAAAGAGCCAACTGTAAAGTTACAGGTGGATTTTCAACTGCCTGGAGGGTCAGTGCACCAATTCCCACATTGTTCAAGGGTCAACTGTAATTACCATTGAAAGCTGTTAAAATTTATGACATGATGGTTAACAACTTAAACATTGTCTCTGCCACTATCTAGCTCTGTGAGTTACTTAACCTTTCTAGGTTTCACTTTACTTATCTGCAAAATGAAGATCCTGAAAAAGGTGGTTGTAAGAATTACATTTTTTAAGTGAATCTTAAATTCTTACCTCAGTCCTGGCCTGTGGTAAGCATTCTAGTACTTTTTTGGTGCAGTTGGGTTTGTAGGCCAGAGGCAATACACATACTATCTCTAACTTTTTATGGTCCTTGGCCCCCTTTCCATGTCCCACCAACCTCAAAAGGCACTCAATTATCCCTAGGGTGCCCTGGAGCCCTACAGGTCCAGCCCTCTCTTCTCCAAACTCAACAACACAATTTGTGTATCACAGTCACTACCTCTTGTTGTCCACCAGGTGGCAGCAGAGAATGTGAGACGCCCATAAGCCCTAAGCAAGACCTCCCAGAGGTTTTTGAATTCTGAGGGTAATTCAAACAAGACTTTACTGGAGAACCAAACAAGACTTTCTTAGGGGAGGAGAGACCATCTTAGCTCATAAGTTAGGTTACAGCCCTGCCCATACTTCTCGTTCATGTATTTCTAACTTCCCTCACTGTTCCTTTCCAGCATTTGGGCCAGGAGGCCTTTCAAGCTAAAGTGTACCCCGACACACTTTCAAAAGGTTCTCTAAATCTTCTTAATTCCTTTGGCTGGGAGACAGCCTCTCCACCTGCATTTGTAACCTCTCCCTGTTTCCCCAGTCACTAGTTGGTACTTCCTGGAAGATGTCCCATTGAGGACCTTTCTATGAGGTTGGGAGGAGCAGAAGGGAGGATTAGTTAGCTATGGTTGGCTAGATTTCCAAGGTGCCTTGACTCTGGAAGCTTCAAAATTCTAGACTTTGAGCATTTTATCTTATACACCAGGACATTATTAGAATAAAACGGTATCCACAAGGCAGATAATTAGTGAGGTTCAGGGTGGGAGGGAGAGAATCAAGAAAAGAGCTCTAGGAAAAGTGGAGAGTGCTTAACATGCCTCAGTTACCACGACTGTGAAATGGGGCAAATAACAGTTGCTATCACATAAGGTTATTGTAATGAATAAAAGAGTTGCTCCTTGTAAAACACTTGTGAAAGCACCTGGCATGTGAAAAGTGCTCTTCTTTGATTTATGTAATTGTAGTACTACAATTATCTTATTATTACCAGTCCTTGGTCACACTGAAACCCTCCAGACAGGGTGCTTTAGGAGGCTAATTCTTTCCTGGTTCTCTGTCACATCAGTGACTCCAGATTCTTACTTACTCTGAATTTTCTCTGACACACCACAGGATCTGTGACAACCTTCTCTAAGATGTCCTTGTTGAGCAAGCCCTACTTTTAGCTAAAAACAATGAGCAGCAAGGGGGCTGGTGATGAGTGAGTAGAGAGGTGTTTCAAAAGGCCAACATATGGCCTTTTTGTGGGACCAGCACACTGGTACATATCAGAATGAGCAATTCTTAGCACCAACAAGATTGCTAGGGCTTTCTCCCCAATTCCATTTCCCCCCTTCCTTCCTCACAGTAACTCTAGCCATTGGACTTGGCAGCAGCACCCTAAGCTGGCCTGCGTGATTATTTCCTCACCCAACCACATCATGTCATCATGCACTGTTTCCTGTGGTTTGATAGCTGTTTATTTCTAGGAGGATGAGAAATATAAAGTGTTTGAGGTCATATACTATAAAACATTATTTTATAGAAAAAGCTTCTACCCAGAGATGGGAGTGGACTTGCTTAAAGTCACAATGCTAGCATGTTTATTTCTTCCAAAAATTCTAGGCTCCTTGAGGACAGGGACCATGATTTCTCTCTGATTAGCATTTCTCTCTGCACAGCTTTTTATATGGTGGAAGGCCAATGATTTTGTAGAACTAGAACTTGTCTTAAAGTTAGAAGATTCGGGTTGTGAGCAGAAATCACTTATCAACTGCATGATAAAGGCTGAGTTGCAATACTCCTTAGACTTTGTTTTTACCTCTGTTAATATGGGGTTAATTATCCCTGACTTATCTTCACAGAGCATGGCCAAGATGAAGTGAGAGATGGGCAGAGATGTTACTTTTAATCTATGAAGTGTAAGCCAAACTGAGGCACTTAATTTAAGGTCTGTGCTAGGCATAAAGAAAATACCAAATATATGCTCTCCAAATGAATAGAAACCTTCTCCTGCCATAGGACCACCAGCAAAGTGGCCAGGACTTCAGAAAGCAAGGTATCCAGAGTCTTGGGTAACTGTGCCTCCCTCTCTTATCTTGGAAAAGGGATGTAAGAGCAGCACCCCATCTCCAGTTTTCCTGAGACACAGGACCTATTGTCCCAAACCTACCCTGACTTCCATTCACATTGTCTGTCACCCCTTCCACCTTTTCAGCTTTCCAGGTTCTTTAAATCTTTCTCAGGGAGTGAGGTTATAGGTTACAGCCAAAATTCCTGGTCATAGTAGCCCTCCCCTCTCCCAGGAATTAGCCCCTCCCTATCTCTTCCTGGGGTGGGGGATGGTGAGCAGCATGATGGCTCCCATCATCATTATGGTATATGTGACTAGCGCCCTCTGATGCACAACCCCAGGAATACAACGTGACTCGTGCCCACTGCATGTACTCTCCATTTCTGTCTCTAAGACCATACACAGGCTATTTCCTTTCCTTCAAATGTCCTATTCCCCTCCTCTTCACAATTCAAACTCTCCCCATCCACTGAGGTCCTGCTTAACTTGTAATTACTCCATGAACCAGTGCATATAAAAGTTTGTTTACACCATACTCAGTCTGTTAAGTGTGCAATAGCATTATGTCTAAAAAATCTACATACCGTAATTTTAAAATAATTTATTGCTAAAAATTCCAAAACAATTACAATAGTAACATCAATGATCACTGATCACAGACCACCATAACAAATATAATAATAATGAAAAAGTTTGAGTATCGCAAGAATTACTAAGATGTGATACAGAGACACAAGGTGAGCAAATGTTGCTGGGAAAATGGCATCAATAGACTTGCCCAATGCAGTACTGCCACAAATCTTTAATCTGTAAAATATGCATTGTCTGCAAAGGACAATAAGGTGAAGCACATAGGTGTGCCTGTAGTTGTAGTACTACACTTACTTTATTATTAGAAGTCATACTGGTCATACTGAAACCCTCCTGACAAGGTGCTATGACTTTCCTGGCTCTCAGTCACTTCAGTCTCAAGATTCCTATTTACTACTCACCCTTAAAGTCAGCACCCCACAATGTAACATGTTTAAATGTTCTCTAGTTTCTTCATGTGCTTTACTCTTCTTAACTGTAAGTATTATACGGCAGAGACCATGTCTTAGATTCCTCCTAGTGTAGTGATTAATATAAACAGTGTTACAGGAATAATAAAAGCTACTATTTATTGAGCACTTATGGTGAGTCAGACATCAAATGATGCACACTTTAAATAAATACATATCACTCAATCCTCATAGCAACCTTGTGAGGAGGTACTATTATTCATTTTTCACAGATGAGAAAACTGAGGTTAAGAGAGGCAAGTTGACTTGCCCACGCCTAGAACTACACACTAGCAACCTGGCTCCAGACCTCACTCTAAACAGCTATGTTATTGTTTCTCAAAATGTGGTCTGCATAAACCACTTGCATTAGAATCACCTCAGATACATATAACAAACTGTTGTACCCCACCTCATCTGAGCTGAATCAGAATCTTTGAGGATAGGCTCCAGAAGTATTTGAGATTTTATCCAGGTAATTAAAGTTTAAGAACCAATGTACTATACTTAATACATGCTAACTGACACAGAATTGTACATGTAAATGCATACCCATGATTGCATGTAAATAAAAACATACTCATCAACACATAATATTTTACATCAGAGTGGTCTTTAGGGATCAGTGAGGGAAAGTTTCCATAGAGTCTGCTTTTCCAGCCAAATCATCACATTAACAAATCCACATAATGAATTCCACATTCCTACCTCCATAGGAAAAATGGGTATAAAAATATCTTGGCCTTGCTGGATCCTGGTAGTGGAGGGTGGCTGGCTGCCCTTCACAATGTCTATGAGTCTGTTCATTAGGTTATGCCAAAAGCCAATTTCAAAAGAAAGCAAAAATTTTGTAAGTCCTAGCCACAGGAATCAGAGAAGAAAAAGAAATAAAAGGAATCCAAATTGGAAAAGAAGAAATGAAACTGCCACTGTTTGCAGATGACATGATACTATACATAGAAAATCCTAAAGATGCCATCAGAAAACTACTAGAGCTCTCAATGAATTCAGTAAAGTTGCAGGATACAAAATTAATATATAGAAATCTGTTGCATTTCTATACACTAGCAATGAAATATCAGAAAAAGAAATCAAGGAAACAATCCAATTTACCATTGCATCAAAGAGAATAAAACCTCTAGGAATAAATCTGCCTAGGGAGGCAAAAGACCTGTACTCTGAAAACTACAAGACACTTATGAAAGAAATTGAAGATGACACAAACAGATGGAAAGAGGTACTGTATTCTTGCACTGGAAGACTCAATATTGTTAAAATGGCCATACTACCCAAGGCAATATACAGATTTAGTGCAATCCCTATCAAATCACCAATGACATTTTTCACAGAACTGGAACAATTTTAAAATTTGTATGGAAACACAAAAGACCCTGAAGAGCCAAAACAATCTTGAGAAAGAATAATGGAGCTGAAGGAATCACACTCCCTGGCTTTGCACTATGCTGCAAAGCTCCAGTAATCAAAACAGTATGGTACTGACATGAAAACAGACACATAGAGCAATGGAACAGGATAGAAAGTCCAGAAATAAACCACATATTTACAGTCAATTAATCTATAACAAAGGAGGCAAAAATATACAATGGGGAAAAACATCTTTCCAATAAGTGGTGCTGGGAAAAATGGACAGCTACATGTAAAAGAATGAAATTAGAATACTCTCTAATACCATATACAAAAATAAACTCAAAATGGATTAAAGACCTAAATGTAAGACCAGACACTATAAAACTTCTAGAGGAAAACATAGGCAAAATACTCTCTGACATAAATCACAGCAATATTTTTTTGGATCCATCCCCTACAGTAATGGAAATAAAAACAAAATAAACAAATGGAACCTAATTAAACTTACAAGGTTTTGCACAACAAAGGAAATTATAAACAAACCAAAAGATAACCTAGAGAATGAAAGAAAACATTTGCAAACAATGTGACCGACAAGGGATTAATTTTCAAAATACACAGACAGCTCATACAGCTTAATATCAAAAAAACAAACAACCCAATCAAAAAATGGGCTGAAGATCTTAATAGACATTTCTCCAAAGAAGACATACAGGTGGCAAACAGGCACATGAAAAGATGATCAACATAACTAATTATTAGAGAAATGTAAATCAAAACTACAATAAGGTATCACTTCACACCTGTCAGAATGACCATTATTAAAAAGTCTACAAATAATAAATGCTGGAGAAGATGTTGAGAAAAAGGAAATACACTTTGGTGGGAATGTAAATTGGTGCAACCACTGTGGAGGACACTACGGAGGTTCCTTAAAAAACTAAAAATACTTACCATATGATCCAGCAATCCTACTCCTGTGCATATATTTGGAGAAAACTCTGATTCAAAAGGATACATGCATCCCAATGTTCATAGCAGCACTATTTACAATAGCCAAGACATGGAAACAACCTAAATGCCCATTGACAGATTAATGGATAAAGAAGATACGGTATGTGTATATATATATATATATATATACACATACACATATATACAAACACACACACACACACATATGTATATACACACACACAGTGGAATATTACTCAGCCATAAAATGAAATAATGCCATTTGCAGCAACATGGATGGACCTAGAGATTATTATACTAAGTGAAGTAAGTCAGATAGAGAAAGACAAATATATGGTATCACTTATATGTGGAACCTAAAAAAAAATTGATACAAATGAACTCATTTATAAAACAGAAACAGTCTCACAGACACAGAATACAAACCTATCATTACCAAAGGGGAAAGGGGAAGAGGGATAAAATAGGAGTTTTGGATTAACATATATAAAATAAGGCCAACAAGGGCCTACTGTATAACACAGGGAAATTCAATATCTTATAATAACCTATAATGGAAAAGAATCTGAAAAATAATATATATATATATATAATATACATAACAGAATCACTCTCTTGTACACCTGAAACATTGTGAATCAACTATACTTCAATTAAAAAAAGAAAGTGAAAGGGTAAAAAGGCACAACATATATCAAAATCTTTGCTTGGCTAATTCTTAGTTGTGTGGCCTTGAATAAGTTACTCAATTGCTCTTGCTTTAGTTTCTTCATCTATAAAATTGAGATGATAATAACAACAGTGCCCATTTCATAAGACTCTTATAAAGGTTAAATGAGCCAACACATTTAAAGAGCTTGGATTCCAAGTCTTAGAAAAAGAACTTGACAAGTTGTATCCAATGTTAGTGTAGTAGTAGTAATCATCAGGTTTTGAGCTTAGCATCCAGACCCTGTTTCTATCTGGATTACAAGTGGGTCTTTAGGTGAAGGACCCTGGAGAGTTTGTCAGTATGGTGCGGAAGAATATGTTTTTGGATATGAAACTGGGATAGAAAAAAAAGAGAAAGATATTATTTTGCTTAGCACTTCCTCCCCTGTCATAGTAATTTAACTTATCATTATTTATTTTATGATATACAAACAACTTCACTGCAAAAAAAATCGTTCTGACAGCTGAATTTCTCACTTTCAAGCCAAGCCTTATATATATAAGCCAGGGTGGCATATAGGGTAGTCAGGAAAGGAATAAGAGACCCTTATTTAGGCGAGGTCTACATTATTGTCAACTTTATACATGTATAAATTATGAAAGCACCACATACTATATTAGATCTAGGTATGGACACTGTTTCCAGTTATTACATTCAGTTTTTTGGGTCTAGGTAAATACTTTGTAAAGGTTTTTCACATTTTGTATTGAATTTGTTTCTAGGAAAATTTTTATTTTATTTCTATTATAGATCCCAATTAATTAAAGATGTATATTATAAACTCTGGGAAACCACTAAATTCCTTAAAAGAGGTACAAATTAAAAGCCAATAGTAGAGGTAAAATGGAATAAAACGCTCAATTTTTTAAAAGTATAAAAACTTAAGTCAAAGAAGAAATAGAATAAATACAAAACAGCTAACAAGATGGTGTGTTTCAAGCAAATCATATCAATAATTACATTAAGGGAAAGTTGTCAAAATATACCACTTAACAGACAGATTTTTCACACTGAATAAAAAAGTAAGACACAATTATGTTCTCTACAAGAAACCTACTTTTAAACAAAAAGACACACATAGGGTAAAAGTAAAGGGAAAAAATCCAGTGTTGTCATTATTCCCTGGCCCTGGAAGAGGTTGCCAGGTGTGGGAGGTGACATTATAATGAGACAGCAAGGAGGAAAGAATATACATGCCGCCAATTCCTCATACAAAACCCTTAGCATCTGACATTTTCTGAAATTCAGAATTTGGGTTCTTTTAGATAGGCAATACAGTGAATATATGGCATATTATATAACACCCCTGTTACAAACACATTAGTATTTCATAGTGAAATGGATAAGTCACATAAACAGGTTAAATAAAGACTATACATAGCCTCATATCAATTCAGGTCAAGTTTTGCTACCTATTGAGTTTTGGTGACAAAATTATAAAAACTTTTGGCTTTTAGAGATTACTGAATTTTGGAATTAGATAATGGATCACAGTCCATGGTCAGGTAGGACAAGGAGGAGAACTAAGAAAAGTAGTGAGACCCACTAATGAGGCCATGCTGAAGCCTCCTTGGTTGGGTTAGAGGCCCAGTCTTCACTTTTTCTAGCCAGAGGTAGCACTTGTCCTCCAACCTGAAGCCCCTGAAGTGCACAGCACTTTGAGTGTAGGGTTGTGGATCACTTAAGGCAAAGTTTTGTCCACTATACATGCAGAAAACATGATCTTGGGATAGAAGTACTACATACATCATGGCCAAGTGATGACCATGGGTGGCATCAGGAAACATTAGAACAAAGCAGTCCTAATGTGCTTTTTTAATGCATTGAATTCATGCACAAGATTTTACCTGGAGAAAGGTACTATACTATAACCAAAGAATACGTGTCAACCATAGCATTGAGAAGTACATTGGATTGTATCAACAAAATTTGCTAAGAGAGTAGAACTTAGATATTCCTCACTAAAGAGAGGGAGGGAGGGAGGGAAGAAGGGAGAGGAAGGGAGAGAAGGAGTGAGAGGGAGGGAGGGGTAAATATATGAGGTGATTGATATGTTAACTTGTATATCAAACCATCAGGTTATACACTTTAAATATCTTATTTTTTTATCTGTCAATCATACCCCAATAAAGCTGGAAAATTTAAAAAAAAAACAGAAAAGGAAAGTGGCCTCTTTAATTTTGTTCTATCAAAATGAAGAATAGATAAACAAGATTATACTGTATAGCACAGGGAAATAAATACAAGATCTTATGGTAGCTCACAGAGAAAAAAATGTGACAATGAATATATATATATTCATGTATAATTGAAAAACTGTGCTCTACACTGGAATTTGACACAACATTGTAAAATGATTATAAATCAATAAAAAATGTTAAAAAATTTTTATTCTATTTGGAGTTTGCGGAGTATTTGAATGTATACATTCCTGTATTTCATTAAATTAGGGAAGTTTTTAGCCATTATTGCCTCTAGTATTCTTTCTACCCTTTGCTCTCTCTTTTCTCTTCTAGGACTCTCATTGTGATTTTTTTGGTCTCACAGGTTCAGTAGTGGCTTACTTAGCCATACTGAAGGCAGAAACATAATCAATCCCTCTTGACCTCAGTACATAAACTCCCTAGGGGAAGATGTGGATGCCTGATACAATGTAAATAAGACAAGTCATGAGCAGACTGTGGAAATGATGGAAAGTTGGCTGTAAGTTCCATAGAAATACAGGTGGCAGGGCTGGTCCTTGGGCATAGACAAAAATATGGAGGCCTCCTTCAGTGACTACCTACCTTTCTTCCATTCCTATACTCGTCATATGCATAACACATCATCAGTAATTTTCATTTTACACTCACTGATTCTCATGAAGAGGGTGCCCTACAACTACATCTACCCTGTGGAGCTTATGGTTTGCCTTCTTCTGTGCACTCTGAATCTCTCACAGGTTCAAATCACTGCAGCGAATGGCATTGTGGAAGCCTAACATATTCCTACCACTAAATCCTTCCCTACATCAGCCTACACTAAAGTCTACAATGTCCATAAAAAGCCATTCCTAGAGTCATTCCTGGAGGCTGAGGTATTCTGAGGTAGCATGACAAACCAGGAAGAACATCAACTGAGGGTTGGACATATTTAAGCTCTTATCTCAGCTCTGCCAGCTATTAGCTGTGTGATTTTGAGAAAAATCATCTAACCTCTCTGAACATGCTTCCTCCACTGTAGAAAGGGAATCATAATTATATGAACCAATTTACAGAGTTGTTGTAAGAATTAAATGAAACAAAGTTTATAAAGTAAAGGGGTGAGGGTCAGATATAAAACTTACAAACTTAATACAGGCCAAGTGATAGTGTGCAGAAAGCATAGCACAGAGTAAAACTGGATTTGAAACCTGGCTCTGTATTTGCTAGCTGTGTGACCCTTTTAGTCTCTTCACTGGCTTAACTGGTTTCCTCATCTGTATAATGGTGTAAGAACACATTATAAAGGATGGTCATGAAGATTCAATGGGAGAATGTAAGTGAAAACAAACATATGTGCAGGCATTCACATACATCTATTGAGCATATGGCAGTATGACACAATGGAGATCAGTGTAGTGTGGGGAAAGGTGGGGGAATACTTTAGAAAGGGTGCTCAGGAAAGCCCATTACTGGCACGAAGGAGGTGATGGAAGAACTTAGCAAATGGGAGTTTCTATCCTTTGCAAATTTTTCCAACTTGCACTACTTCCACCCAAACAACTTGTAAAAGTTTCTCTCCTTCAAGAAGCACGCATACATTTCCCTGTGGTACCAGCTCCCTCTTGACCAGTTCTTTCCTTTCCCTTCAGTCTCATGTGCTTGCGCTGCCCCTCTGAAGCATAAAATTCTGAGACAGCAAGGACATTGCTGGTCCTGATTCACTATCAGCCTTTTTCCATGGTTCCTCCCCCACATCATGCCTGCTATTTCATTTGCAGGAATCCTCTTTTTTTTAATCTTACAACTTTATTCAGATATAATTAACAAACCTCTACCACTGACCACAGACTGAGGAGCAGATCTCTTAAGTCCGGTTACAGATGAAGTTACCAACACTGAATACAGTTTCTGTGTTTAACCCTGGGCCCCAACCAAATACCTAACCCAAGACATAGCCTGAGTACCTAACTCGACTTGGAGACTTAACCCTAATTTCAGACTGAGCCCTTAACCCTGGTCCCAGATGGAGACCTTAATTCTATCCATAGACTAAGCCCCTTTTGGGCCATACTCCAAGACCTTAATTCTTACTGAGTCCCTCGATCTAGTCACATACTCACTGCCTATGTCTGGTTCAAGAGTAAGTAGTTATGTCTGGTCCCGGACTGAGTCTCTAACCTAGATCTCCTATTGAATCCTAACTATGGCCACTGATAAGCCATTAATTCACGAAACAGAGATCCAGCCTATGATCAGACAATAGCCTCTAAACCTGTCCCAGGGTGAGTCTGGAGCTTGAGCTACAGACTGTGACCTAACTCTAGGATATACTTAATATCCTCCACTGACCACAAAATGAGTGCTCAGCATACATACTGACTAGGCTCTAACCCTGACCACAGATTGAGGCTCTAACTTGGTCACAGCCTGAGATCTGATCTTGGAAACCAACCCAGCTACAATTTCCACCGACTTAGCACTAACCAGAAAATGACCCCAACATTGGCAACAGAATGACTACTAAACTTGGCCTCACACAGAAACAAAAACATGTACAGAGACTGAACTCTAAACTTGGACAAAGACTGTGCCTTAATCTTGGCCAAGAAGTGAAACCAAATCTTCTTCAAAACTTGAGGATATATTCCAACCAAATCATATGCCCTAATCCTGATCACAGATAGAATCCTGAACATAGCCACAGCCTGAGATTTAACTCTATTCAAAGCTCAGGTTCTAAACTGGGTCAGATACTGAGTTCATAAATCTGCCCATGGTATAATCCACTGAACCTGGGACAGACTAAGCCCCACCACTGGCCACTCATTTTGCCCCTGAATCTTAAAGCCTCTAACTGCTTACAAACTCAGTTTCCTGTCACAGACTGAATTCCTACCTGTCATCACAGATTGAGCTCATAAGACTAACCTTCAGCCTGATTTTTCAACCTGAAAATAAAACTGATGCTCCCCAAGTGGCTAATGACTGATCCTGAATCTCTGAAGTAGACTGAACCTTATCTCTGTCTAAATGCTAGCCCCAGACTGAATCCCAACTCCAACCACAGCTTTAACGCTAACTTAAGCCACAGACCAATTGTCAATATCAGAAACTGAACTGTTCACCAAAACTGGGCAAAAACTGAATACAAACCTTGAACACGAATTAAGGACAAAACAAACAAAAAATACTTTTCATAGTCTTTGCCTAAAACTTAACAAGAGAATAATTCTAACCCTGAACACAGATGCAACTCACCATGGCAAAGGCAGCCCTATTCCTGGGCACATTCTGAGCACTGCCCTGGGAAGAAGACTGTAAATCCCGTCCACAATCTGAGACCCAAAGACTGAATCCCAAGCCTGGCTAAGGAATAATTCCTAACACTATAAGGTTAAATCAAAACCCTCCTCATATCATTAGACCTAACAACAGGCTAAGACTGAATACTAACCTTTGTCACAGATTGATTCTAAACCCCATAAACAAAGTTCACTATATTGAGTCCGAGCACTAGCTTGAGATTGAGCAATCAGTCTGGCCACAATCCTAGCCCTAAACTGGGGAGAGATGTACCCATGACACTGGGCATGATAGGGGCACTAAAAATTAGCACAGGCTGAACTCTACTACTGATACCAGAATGCCTGCTACACCAGCCAGAGTCTAAGTCCTGAACTGACAACAGGACATAAACACTCTGAACTCAAACCCTAGGAACAGCCTGAGCCCAAATCCCTGGTTGCAGCCTGAGTCTCTAAATCTAAACACAGACTGGATCCTATGTGTTGTCCATTCTCACACTAACTTTATTTGTAGACTGACATGTAACATCAGCAGCCAACCTGAGAAACATGTTTATACTCTTATCTTAGCCCTAAAACTTTCTTTATAGTAAGTCTTAACCTGGTCATCAGTAACCCCTAAACTCTGATAAAACCTTAAATAGATACAAACATCAGTTGCATTTCAGAAAAAAAAAAAAAAACAAACAACCCAATCCAAAAATGGGCAGAAGACCTAAACAAGCAATTCTCCAAGGAAGAAATACAAATGATCAATAGGCACATGAAAAAATGCTCAATATCACTAATTATCACAGAAATGCAAATCAAAACTCCAGTGAGGTATCACCTCACACCAGTCAGAATGGCCATCATTCAAAAGTCTACAAATGACAAATGTTGGAGAGGCTGTGGAGAAAAGGGAACCCTTCCACACTGCTGGTAGGAATGCAGGTTGGTGCAGCCACTGTGGAAAACAGTATGGAGATTCCTCAAAAGACTAGGAAGAGACTTACCATATGACCCAGGAATCCTGCTCCTGGGCATATATCCAGAAGGAACCCTACTTCAAAAAGACACCTGCACCCCAATGTTCACAGCAGCACTATTTACAATAGCCAAAACATGGAAACAGCCTAAATGTCCATCGACAGATGACTGGATAAAGAAGTGGTGGTCTATTTATACAATGGAATACTATTCAGCCATAAAACACAACAACATAATGCCATTTGCAGCAACATGGATGTCCCTGGAGAATGTCATTCTAAGTGAAGTAAGCCAGAAAGAGAAAGAAAAATACCATATGAGATTACTCATATGTGGAATCTAAAAAAAAAAAGAACATAAATACAAAACAGAAACAGACTCATAGACATAGAATACAAACTTGTGGTTGCCAAGAGGGCAGGGGGTGGGAAGGGACAGACTGGGAGTTCGAAATTTGTAGATACTGACAGGCATATGTAGAATAGATAAACAAGGTTATACTGTATAGTACATGGAAATATATATAAGATCTTGAGGTAGCTCACAGTGAAAAAAGAATGTGACAATAAATATACATATGTTCATGTATAACAGAAAAATTGTGCTCTACACTGGAAATTGACACAACATTGTAAACTGACTATAACTCAATAAAAAATTTTAAAAAAATAAAATAAAATAAATGAATTGGTAAAGATGTGATATATATTTATACAATGGAATATTACTCAGCCATAAAAAAGAATGAAATCTTGCCATTTGTCACAACGTAGATGGACCATGGAAGGTATTATACTAAGTGAAATAAGTCAGACAGAGAAAAGACAAATACTGTATTATTTCACATATATTTGGAATGTAAAGTACAATACAAATGATCAAACATAACAAAACAGAAACAGTTACAAATACAGACAACAAACAGGTGGTTGTCAGAGGGGAAAGAGATGGGAGGAGGAGACAAATAGGTGAGGGAGATTAAGAGGTACAAAGTTCCTGTTACAAAATAAAACAGTCATGGGTATGAAATGTAGAGTATAGAGAATATAGCCAATAATTATGTAATATCTTTGTATGGTGACATGGTAACTAGACTTATGGTGGTGATCGTCTTGAAATGTACAGAAATAGAGAATCATTATGTTGTGCACCAGAAACACAAATAGTGTTGTAGGTCAATTATAATTCAAAAATAAAATCATAGTAAAAGAGATAAGATTTCTGGTTACCAGAGGTACAGGGGAGGGGCAGCAGAGGAAAATTAGATGAAGGTAGTTAAGAGGAACAAACTTTCAGTTATAAGATAAATAAGTACTAGGTATGTAATATACAATATGATCAATATAATTAACACTGCTGAATGTTATATATGAAAGTTGTTAAGAAAGTAAATCCTCTCCATTTTGGTAACCATAACTTTGTTTTCTACGTCTGAGAGTCTGTTTCTGTTTTGTATATAGATACATTTGTATTATTTTTAGATTCCACATATAAGTGCCATCAAGGGGAGAGGGAGGGACAAATTAGAGGTATAGGATTAACAGGTATAAACTACCATATATAAAATAGATAAGCAACAGGATTTACTGTATAATACAGGAAGTTACATTCAATATCATATAATAACCTTTAATAAAATATAATCTGAAAAAATAACTGAATCACTTTGTTGTATACCTGAAACTAAGACAATATTGTAAATCAACTATACGGCAATCAATCAATCAATCAATGCAACTTGTCTGCTCTAAGGAAAAAAAGAATACATGATGAGGTCTCATCATAAGGAAAATTTTTTTCTATTTCTTTAATGTTGTATCTATATGAGGTAATGGATGGCCACTAAACTTACTGTGGTAATCATTTCATGATGTATATAAGTCAAATCATTATGCTGTACACCTTAAACTTATACAGTCCTGTATTTTAATTATATCTCAATAAAACTGGAAGGAAAAATATCAGTTAAAAAAGTGTCAGCAAGGATGTGGAGAAATTGGAACTTATACTCTGTTTGTGGAAATAGAGAATGGTGCAGCCACTATGAAAAAACATACGGAAGTTCCTTCAAAAATTTAAAATAGATATATTGACATATTTTTTATATATACATATATATTTGGTATGATATATTTACATATATATGTAAAACATTATTCAGCCTTAAAAAAGAAGGAAAGCCTACTATTTGTGACAATATAGATGAACATAGAGGACATTATACTAAGTGAAAAAGCAAAACACAGGTAGACAAATATTGCATGATTCCATTTATATGAGGTATCTAAAATAGTCAAACTCACATAAGCAGAGAGGAGAATGGTTTGCCAGGGGCTAGGGAGAGGAGGAAATGGGAGTTGTTTTATAGGTATAGTTTTAGTTTTAGGATGAGTAAGTTCTAGACTTACAACATAGTGCCTATAGTTAAAAATACAGTATTGTGCATTGTAAAATATGTTGAGGATAGATTTCATATTAAATGTTCTTAACACACATACACACATGAAAAGCCACAAAAGAACACAAGGAAATTTTTGGAGGTGATGTATACGTTCAGTGCCTTGATTATGGAAATGGTATCATGGGTATATGTCTATGTCCAAACTCATCAAAATGTATACATTAAATACATTGAAATTTTTTATCAATTACACATAAGTAAAACTTCTTTTTAAAAAAACAGAAGGGACACTGCTTATGATTTCTGTCCCTTTAATTAGGAAAATAAACTTTTCCATAAGTCAAAGCATATTTCTTTTTGTGCCTCACTGATGAAAAAGCACCTGAGAAAAGTAGTGTTAGCTTTTAGAGTCTATATTTTGAGAAGGATAAGGAAAAGTGGTGCTTAAAATGTTCTGGGTTAATCAATCAACAGTATTTGCTACAGCAGGAGTTCTCTAAAATTAGTATCATTATTAAAGAACTTATCTAAAAATGTTTGACAAATTATTGTCTCAACACTCAATCCAGCTACTAATAATTATAAGCCTCCTTCAAGTGTCTAAGTAAGCAACAGTAAGTGGATCGTGTATGGAACAATATATATAGGAATTATATAAACCAGAATGTTCATAGAATTAAAAGCTTAATCAGATAGCAATAACACTGACACTGAGTGAACAGAAACTCCACACAAAGTCAAAATAGGACTACTACTAGTAAAATCAACTCTGACACAGGCCAACTGAAATCCTAACATACATCTCTGAACCATGCTCTGGCTGCAGAATGAGGTATAACACGGGCCACTGACCTACCTCCACAGCATTCCAGATACGAGCAAAGACAGAGCCCTGACGCTGACTAAAGTCAGAAACCACACCTTAGACTTACTTTGGCCCAACATGCATCCCCGATTCTGTTCCTATTCATAGTGGAAATCCTGGCCACATACTATACTCTAATATCGTCCATATATGAAATGCTAACTTCACTCTGAAACAAAACTAGGGCAAATCACAGGTAATATCTTAACATGGCAACAGACTGAATATTAAACTTAGACACTTACTGTGCATTAACACTAGTTACAGACCAAGGCCTAATGCTGGACCAAGAATAAACTTTAACCATGAACACTAATTAAAACTTCACCTGGTAAAACAGTGAACATAGTCCTTTTGAACCATAGTTCAAATTCTTATGTAGCCTTTCCCCACGCCACACAATCAGTATGAACTGTAATCTCGACTAACCTTTGATTGATTCCCAAACCTAGAAATGAAAGTGATTCCAACACTGGCCAAAGAGTAACATCAAACCTTGAGCAGAGCCCTAACTCTGGATTTGGTCTTTCTAAGGCTGTTCCACAGACTGAGCGTTAGCACTGATCTCAGAATAAGGCCTCTCTTATATAAACTCAATCCTAATACTGGCCAAAATTTGAACCCAAATTGACTTCACAATGAGTATAATCCAGGCCACACTGGACCAAAGGCAGCCTCAGTGAGCTTTTACACAAGTCAGAAATTTGCTGATCCTTGTTACAGAATGAACCATGGCTATAACAGTGGAGCCAAACATTGATAATGGCTGAGCTCTAAATTTGGTTCCATGGTGCTCTAACCATGGATCCACACTGACTTGTAAAGATAGCAACAGATTGACTAAGACAATCTAAACCAAAGATTGAAGCCAAACACATTCCACATTATAAACCTGAACCCTGACCATGACTTCAGCTATACACTGGTTCTTAAGACTTAACCTTGGCCTACTAACATACACATCCCAAAAAGCTTTGTAGAAATATTGTCACTGCTATATATTTTCATTATTAATCGTATTTATTGATTATTTCTTTCTACTAAACTCCAAAGGGAAGGAATGTTGTCTGTTTTTTTTCTCCCCTCCTCCTCTATTCTCAAGTATGCATGGAATAGAGGTGCATGGAATGTTGTAGGTACTCAATAAATATTTGTTTACTGGATGAATGAGTAGTACTTGTTATTCTTTTGTCTTCTTATTTGACCTCTCTGTACAGTATTCCAGTGATTATACTTTGTTTTCTGTTGGTTCATCTATTAGGCCATTTCTTCTCAGCTTCTTTTGAAGAATCTCTTCCTCTACATACTTGAATATCGTTCTTTTCTAGGGTTCCGTACTAATCTTCATCCCTTTAAAAATTACCATTCTGAACTCCCTCTATATGACATTTAATTCATATTTACTTATTTAATTACCATCTATTACTGATGTCTCCCAAATGTTTCATTCCAACCCAGACCTCTCTCCTCTGTTTCAGACCCACCTTTCTTTGCAGCCTATCAGGCATCTCCACACAAATGTTCCACCGACTCCTCAAATTTTTAAATGTCCCAAACTGAGTTCCTCCTATCCTTCACAAACTCACTACTCTCCCTGGGTTCCCTATCTTAACAAATTACTACCATTCACTCTTCCACATCAGAACTTGGAAGTCACATTGTACGCCTTCCTTTCCTCCCCTTTCCATATCCAAATTATCATCAAATCCATCTTATCATATCATTTCCTTGCTTAAAGTTCTTTGATGGTTCTTTATTGCTTTCAGGTTATATTTTGAACTCATTAGAATGGCCCACTATTCCTGTTCAATCTAGTTCCTGCAGTAGAGAACTTTTTTGTTTGTTTGTTTCCTGCACTCTCTCACATCCTTATTTCTCTGTATGGAATATGATTAACCTCCCTCTCCCAAATCTGACAAATATCTTACTGGTTCTTCAAGCATCATCATTCAAGCATTGCTTTCTCCATAAGTGGAATGAGTTCTTTCTCTTTTACGGTCCTACAGAACTCTATATAGAACTTTTTAGAGCACACTAGCTTCCTTCTTAGATTCTGAACTACTTGAGAGGAGCGACTACTTTCCAATTCTGTAACAATTGAGTCTAAACCAGTACCTTGCACAAAGCAGTTTGCTAAATAATTTACTGAATCTATTAAGTCCTCTTTTTCCTTCACATCACTTTTTTAAATGTTAGGCAATTACCTTAGCAAAACGTAATTCCTCTTTCTTTCCCTTCATTCCATTTGTGAGTCAAAAAGTTGTCCTTATCAGTAAAATTGTAGTAACCCAACTGTAACGATCCATTCAGCTATAAGGATTCTTCTCTAGCAAAGAAAAGAAAAGTCAAAAGTTAGGAGTGAAATTAGCCTTAATAAACAACCACTTTTTTCAACCTTTTAATCACCTGAAAGT
Organism: Camelus bactrianus; assembly: GCF_048773025.1. Lineage (NCBI taxonomy): Eukaryota > Metazoa > Chordata > Mammalia > Artiodactyla > Camelidae > Camelus > Camelus bactrianus. Next base: position 100,809,982 of record NC_133575.1, on the reverse strand, counting down.
GCTTAGGTGTTCTCACGTATTTCTTTATCCTCCTCTTTTAATGTATTTTTTACTAAAAAGATAGTTTCTTAAAGAAACATAGTTATTTCTTATTATTCAAGTTGTACTGTCTATCTGTTTTAAACTGCTGCATTACACCAATGACTGTGGCCACTGTTCTTTATAGCAACAATGCGGCTTCATCATGTGTTAAACAGGTTTTTTCTGGGCTGGCTTCAATCACATTTCTATGCCTGTTGTGACACCATTTCAAAAGAAAAAGATGATTCCTAATAAGAAACAAAATACACATTTTTCCCAGAACCTTAAAGTGATTCTAATGCAGATGATTCACACAGAACACACTCTGACAATTTTAGAGGACTAGTTAAAATTCTAAGCCTCTCAGAACATAACATTTTTTTAAAAGCCACTAAATCAAAACTCAATGAGAATTTCAAATCACGATATAACGTGCTTCCCCCCCAAATTCTAATCGTTTAAGCAACAGTAAAATCAATCTAGAACCTTCATCTGCCCCCACAAGCACAACCCCATACCCCAAGAAGGGAGATTCTTTAAGACAGCACACTCCAAACTACAACATCCAGAATACCCTCCTCGAGCCGAAACTCTGGGGACAATAGGAACTGGGCGAGGGGGCTGCGTTGGGGGAAGGGAAGCGGTGGGGGGGAAGGGAGGGCGAGAGGGGAGGAATTGTGGGTATTAAAAAGTAATGTCTCGACTCCATCTCCCACAATCCTCTGTCTTCACTTGAGTCTCTCCCCCAATGCCAACAGTGGATTCCACTCCCCCACCCCCAGGAAGAACAGCCCCCAGCGACCTCAAACTACATTTCCCATGAGGACAAGGGTCGGGCCTCCGGCTTCTCTGGTGAACGATAGCCAATAGGAGACGCCGCAGCGGCCACGGTGTAGGGGAGAGCCCAGCCTCCCGCCGGGCGCCGGGCCTAAGCCGGCAGCGCCAGGCGGGAAGTTCGGAAGACAGTCGCTCAGCTTGGGGCGCCGCCAGGCCACAGCCCGTCCGGAAGCTGCCGCGTCGCCCCGATTTTCCGCGGCTCTATAAGGAGTAGCGCTTCGGTAGCCGGGGAGCTGGAGGTCAGAGAGGCAGAAAGCCTGAGCGGCTGCGGCTGGGGACTGTGGGACTGAGAGGCCTAGGGAGGAGGGTGCTTCCGGGGCCGCGAGCCTCAGCCCTGACTCCGCCCAGCTCCGCCTCCGCGGGAGAAGGGGTGTTGGGCCCCGAGTCCGGGTGGGTTTCCGAGCTCGCCGCGCCTGTTCCCTGGAGCCTCGGGAGCGCGTTCTTTTTTCCCTTTTTTCTGAAATCTGCCCGCTGTGTTTTTCCTCACGAAGCCACCCCGTGTCCCCCATTCTGGCCTTGTGCCTCCTCAGACGTCTGAAGTTAGGGTTCTCAACCAGGGTCTTCCCTAGTGTCTGGACTCGCATTACTGTTCAGAGGAATTGGGTGATCTTCTTCCTCGCTTTTCTCAATTTACATTTCAGGTCTGGGCGCACACCCCTCCCAATGCACGCACTCCTCATTTCCCTTGGGAGCCTGGGAATTCCTTGCCACGTCCCAGGCGTGACTTTCTGTCAACTTTTTATTTTCTGCCTCCTTGATCAAGATCGTCCCCATCTCTTGACTGGCCCCTCCAGCTACTTGCCCCTTCCCCTGCCACGTCTCTGGAGTGGAAAGGGTTTCCCCTCTATTTTCTGAAGGGATGGGGAACAGATGAGGGAAGAAATCTCCCTTTTGAGAAATATGTATTTAAGGTTCAGTGCAGTTTTCTGGTGAGAACAAAAGTCAAGTTAGACCTATTTTTAAAAACCTAGCGCTTTAGGGCTTTCCGGCAAGCATTGATGTTAACAAATATTTAGGGGGTACACCAACTACAGAATAAAGTAGACCGTGCAAAACACGGCTGTCTTATTTTGTTATCACAAACGCGTTCAAAAAGTGCTTAAGGGTTAGTGGAAGGGGATACTGATAGGGTGGGGGGGGGGTTGATCTATGGAAAGTTAAACCTAACCCTGAAAATGCTGAAGGCTTGAAACTCATCTAGCTTCCAGACCAATCCTGGTAGGCTCTGGGAAGAAGAATTTTAATTTGGGTTTCAAAGGAGTGAAGGGGATTTGGAAAAAGGTGGATAGAAGAGGGAGCACTTGTATAACAGGTGGGCTTCCCTGACTGGAGTAAAACGTGTCAGCCGAGATAGATTGGGAAAGAAATACTGTTGAAAAGCTTGGGATCATAATAATAGGACACTTAAAAGTATTCACATAGTTTGGATATTATTCTGTATCAAATAAAGTTAAAAACAAAAAAAATTAAGATTGGGTGATTTTTGTTTTTTCATCCTAGGGGAACCTGATTTGAGATCAATTCTTGGAGAACACAAAGAAGTGTGGTGGTATGTTCCAGGTGTGAGTTTAATTTAAACCCAAGAAGAATTTTGTCTTCTAGACTGTTTTGTTTGTGGCTATTCTGAGCTACACTTTATAGTTGTCATTTTTAAAGCCTGGTGATATAAATTCATTTTCTTAAGAAATGCATTTGCTATCCTTGTGTATCATAGTATCTGAGTTGTAGTCATTTCATTGGGCAACAATAATGATTGCTATTTATTGAGCCCGTATAATGCTCCAGGCTCTATCATAAGCACTTTGTTGAATTATCCTGAGTCTTATGAAGTAGGTACTATTCTTCCCATTTTTCTAGAAGAGGAAACTAAAAAAGAGAAGTTAAACAACCTACCTAAAGTCATATGGATTGTAAGAAGTTGAGTTGGGGTTTGGGTGTATAGATTTCTGAATCCAGAGCCCATGCTCTCTCCACCATGGTTTGCTGGTCCTGCTGTTCACTTTTGTTCTTGACTTTCCATTTGTAGTAAGGAGAGATTATTGTGAGAGATACTTGATCGTCTTGGCAAAACCCCAAATGATTCACTTTTAGTTTCTACGTCAGTATGTGTCTGCTGTAAAGTAGCTGCCAAAACCAAATTAGCTTACCTGGTATTGCAGCCATAGCTAACTGAGTCTGTCAAAACTATAGTCAGCATCACTATATCTAAATTAGATGATTCTCTTTATAAAACATGTCATACCTCTAAGCTGTTTGGACCTGGACAGTACTTTGGGTTTTATTTTAACCATTATTTTAAGTGACCTTCAGGGGCACTTGGTCTTCTCCATGACCTTTGCTCCACGTGAAGTATTGGGAATATAACAGAGTACATGGTATGAGCTCTCCCTAAGTTTAGTTTCGGTGATAGATGCCCATCATTTTGAAATAATGTAGTAGTTAGTATAACAGAGACAGGTGCAAAGTGCTATGGGAGGATGAAGGAAGGAGCAACTAACTTTAAGGGAGAGTCAGGAGGAAGGCTTTTGTGAGTAGCTGACATGACAGATAGGTCTTGAAGGATAATGAGTTTGCCAGGGAGAGAAGAGTAGAGGGGAGGCATTGCAGGTGGAGGGAGCAGCCTGTGAAAGACATGGGATTTTACAAGAGCAAGGCATCTCCATTCAGTGTTGAAGAATTCAGCATGGCTGGGCTACAGATTGTTTGGGAAAAGGAAGGTATAATGGTGGAAGAGTCTGGAAAGATAGGTCGGAGCTGATTTGTGCAGAACTTTGAACACAACGATAAGAAATTTGGATGTGCTCAGGTAAGCCAGTGTTTTTCACAATGTAGGGCATCTACCACTGGTAGTTATGTTGTTCTCCCACAAACATTTAAAGTTTTATTTATTATATTTTCTAATGTGGCTTATAAACATAAAACTGAATTACATCATCAAATCTAAGGTCACTTAGGATATGGCTTAGTGAAAATATAAAGTTAACCAGTTTTAAGTTGATTTTAAGAGAAATATTAAGTAATAGTACCCATGGTGTGTGAATATGGAAAAATCAGCAAGACTACTCAAATGACTGACATCTGGAAAGTACTACTTGTAAGCAGTAAAAAAAAAACATTAAAATATTTTAAAAGAGGGGTGCTGCGATCAGGTTTTCATTTTAGGATGCACCGGAAGGGGACATGACCAGTTAGGAGGCTAGTACTCCATTCTACAGAGAGAGAATTGGGACTTGAGGGAGCAACATATGAGAGGAGGGAACAGAGTTGAAAGACATTTAGGAGGTAGAATTTGTAGGACTTGGTAGACTTGAATATTATTATTTTATCAGTGTTATTTGAATAGTTTTTAAAAGCTTGTATGCCACTTGCCTGCTACCCTTTTTGTGCAAAAATGAGCGTATCATTGCCTAAATCAGGCTATGTACATATATATATCCATTAAGGTAGCAGTGGAGGCTCTTGTCATGAATGGGTTTAGATTACATATGAGCATCCTCATGGCCTTACTGAGTGTCCTTGAGAGCAGTGGCACAAATATACGAGGAGTATGATTTGATCTGTGATCCTTAGCTATCTGAGAAACTCCTTTAAGACTCAGCTCAAATATCAACACCTCTGTGAAGCCTTTCCTGCAACTCCCCCTCCCTCGACCACACCCACATGCATGCACACACGAAGCAGTATTCCACAGGACCCTGCACTTACCTCTCTTCTAGCCTGTACCACATCATAATGTATTGGTCTGTGGATGTGTCTGTCTCTCCCCTAGACTGCGAGCTCCTTGAGGGCAGGGACCAGGTTTCATTTATCTCAACACTCAAAGCATCCAGAAAGGTACATGGTAGACATCTAATAAGTGGTGATTGGATGAAAAGAATACATCAGCATATTCACATTAATATAATTCTGGATCTTGGTATCACAGAGTATCAAATGCTACAAAAAGATTAGCTATTTGCTACATTTGCTCCTTTTGCAGAGTAAAGCAGTAAATTCAAGTGACCTGGGTATATAACTTCACTAGAAGTTTCTTTTATTTTATTTTTTTTCATTTTTGTCCACTCTCTTCTGGTTGCCTTTTCTCTTTTTTCTCATTTGTTCACCCAGCCACCTGTTCCTTAGGCCTGCCCATTGCTTTGTTCCTCCTGACAGAGTTCACATTGCTCCTGCCCTGATACTTTGCCAAGGATCCATCCCTCTTCTCCACCCACCAAATCCAGTTGACTGCATCTTTGAAATCACTCTGAAATGGGTCTCCTCCTCACATAGACACTGCTAGTGGGACTGTAATTTGATATAGCCCTTCTGGAAAGAATTTGTCAATATGTATCAAAAAATCTTAAAATTGAACATAGCTTTCAACCTTCAACTTCTAGGGCTCTATGCTGAGGAAACGAATGTGATGTTTCTAAAAATTTGGCTCCCAGGATGTCTATCCCAGAATTGTTTATAATAACTAAAGCAAAAAAAAAAAAAAGAAAGAAAGAAAGAAAGAAAGGAAGAAAAAGAGAAAAATAACATTTTAAATGTCCAATACTAGAGGTTTGAATTAAATCAATTATGGGACATCTGTGGATTACTAAGTAACCATGTAAACTGATGTTACCAAAAATATTTAATGATGTGAAAAGAAGTTTATGATATATTAAGAGAAAATTCAGGTTATAAAGCTGACAGATCCCAGTTTGAACACACACACACACACACACACACACAAATATATATCGTATATGCACCCCCCACACACCTGTGTGCACATATATAGGAAAAGTCCTGTAATGTTTAACAAAAAAAATTATTAATAGAGTTTTCCTATGAAGAGAAAGATTACATGAGTTCTACTTTTACCTTTTTCCCTATTTTTCATAATCCTCCATAATGATATATTTGTACATTTTTCAAAGTTACTAAAAATGTTTCCCCTGTCCATCCCTATTACCATTGCCTTAGTCTGGAGCACACCTACCCAGAACACACATATACCTTCTACCCAGGGTTACTACTACCTCCAGCCTGCCTCCCTACCAATCCTTTCTTCAACAATGCTGACAGAATAAATGATGTTTCCTAATCCCAAGTCTAGAGCTATCTAGCTGTATATAAAATAATTCAAAGGCTGCCCTTTGTCCTTGAGATAAAATCCAAATTTCTTAGACTGCTTTATAAAACCTTTGAAAATCAGCTTCTTGCTTTTCTTTCCAGCGTCACTTTTTCCTCCAACAATTTACTTTTTCTAAGAGTCTTAGGCCAGTGCCTGGCACATAATAGGTGTCTAATGCTAACCAAGTATCGATGTGGATTGTATGGGTTAACTATTGTGTTCCAGGCAATCCACCAGTGCTTCATTTCATCCTCAGAGTAAAAATGTTAAATACATACAATAGTTACCCCTATTTTACAGATGAGGAAAAGTAAAATAAATAAAAATGGGAAGAAAAGTAACCATAATAAAGAACATTTTTTAAAGAGAAAATCAATTCCCCCCACCCCCACCATAATACAGCTCTCTTCATTTTCCTGCAGCCCCTGCCAGTCTTTGTCAGTACGCACACAGACTTTGTTCATTCCCTTGGGCAAATTGTAAGTGACCACAGCATAGCAAGAACAGTCCAGACCGGCATGATCTCACCATGTCACGGTTCACATTGTGTTAATGTACAGAAATCTTTCCTTTGTATATATAACACTTCATGCAGGAGAAACAGAAGAGGTCCAATTGCTCTGTTTTTCTTTCTGTTTTGAAATTTTATGTCTTTTGGGATGGGGATGTCAGCAGAGAGCTACAGAATACTGTGATAGAATCGAATGTACAAGAAACAATGTGTCTCATGGGAGCCAATGTCATTGGTTAATTTATTTTTTTAAATGTCATGTAGATATATTTTCTAGCGATCTGTCCCCAGGGAGGACCTTGGTTGAATTCAACTGTTAATCCTATTTACAGAATGCAGCCCATGCGTGCACCATATTCTTGATTGTTAAGTGATCTTAGACATACGTAGTGGATTACCATAATGACATACAATCAGGTGAATATAAGATATCTGATTTTCTCTACAAAAATGTATCAGTGTTCATGTTGTCATTCAGGATTCTGCCTTGTGGTCTTTCCTTCATTTTACTTACAAACAATACCCATTGTACAAAAATGGATGCTCTTTAAAGGATAGAAGTCCTAAGCATGAATTATCTGAATAAAATATTGTCACCTTGTAAGGAATTCTCACTGTTAAATACTCTAGGAAAAAGAATGTATAGTTCTCCTGCTCCAAGATCAAATAAGTTGAACATAGAAATTACAGATTTAGTTTTAATTCATTTGATGAATTATTGTGGGTTTACTGTATGCAAAGCACTCCACTAGAAACTGCAGTAGATACTTACAAATATCCCCCTTTTAATGCCTTCCAGACAGACACAGAGAGATCTGGTGTACATATAAGAATGAGTGTGCAAGAGCAAATGGAAGGAAGAGAAGGTTTTCAATAAGCAGGCACATATAAATGAAAATTTACTCTACTGAAAATTGGGATACCTGCCAGTAGGGATTTATTCTTTTTTTCTCCCTCTGTCTCTTTCCTCTGTTCGATATATGGGCAAAAATGAGCTACCAGATAGCTGATAAGCAAATCATCTACTTCTCTGTTTATAAACAGTTTGAGAGAAGGAACAGTGACTTTTCTGTACGTCCAGCCCTGCACAAACCTGCTGGTGATGTTGTGAGAGTTATGACTATGTCAGCTTTTCCAGGGTTTCTGTCTCTGCTGTGGAGATTTGGCAGACACCTCAGACAAATTTTATGTCTCTTAAATCTTCCTCAAGTTAGGCTTGGCTCTTAGATTTATATGTACCAAAAAAAAAAAAAAAGCCAAGTGTTTACCAGTTTGACATTTTTGAAGATCAAAACAGACTCCCTTTTTTAAAAAAAAAATTCAGCATACACCTCAGTTTAGTCTACAGAAAGAGCTAATTACTTTTGCTGTTTGTTTAAACAGCTGAAATGTTTACTTTCCAGAAGTGGCAACAGATCATATGTCTAAAGATTTGTATTCCAGACCTCACTATTGCTTCCTCTTTTCCTTGCCTGCAAAGTATAAAGTTTTGCTAAAGTCTTCATTGTCCTTTTTTGCCTTTACTGATACATACTATAAAACAATTTAGGGTGGAAGGTGTGATGAAAGATATTGGCAATCTAGGAGAAAAGTTAAAGATCATTTTTATTAGCTCTGCCCTGCCCCCCATTTTTGGCTCTCAGTTTTTCAGTGGTCCCTTAAGCACAATAATGACAGGTAAGAATAGGAACTGGAGAACTTTCCGTGACTACCCACTAACAAGGCTTGTCCAAGTGTATCTGTAGGCAGAGCACAAATGAGAGTTTGGCTATAATTCAGAAGAGTTGAAACACTGTGTAGAGAATGTTACATAAACAATATCGCTGCAGTGGTGAACTGTGAACGATAACTATGGGGAAATCCCCAGTAAGGGCCCTTCTCATCTGCTCCAGCTGCTCTCTTCAGCCAGCAACAATTGCCAGTAAGAGCTCCCTGGGGTAGAAGCTGTCCTCTAGTAAGGCCCCATAATATGTCCTCCTACCATTTCTTCTTCAGTCAAGTCCTCAAACACACTTCAGTAGGATTACTTTGGTCACATAATATTCTAATTTTCACCTTTCAAGAGATGCTGAGTTTGAATTCAAGGAGCACTGGGTATTCAAGCTCATTTATTCAATAGACATTTAAGCACATATGCAGGACCAGACCTTATGCCAAGTGCTAGGAATACAATGATGAATTAAGAGTAGTCCCTGCCTGCCCTTAAGGAGCTCACAGTCAAGTTGGGAAGATAGGCACCCAAACCAATAATTATATTACAATGGGAAAGATGTTCAGAGAAAGAGCTATGTTATAAGGTACCCTGGAGGCATGATGGAAGAAATTACTGCTAGGGGTGGGCTACTTACAGATCAGAGTCTAACTATGCTGAATCACAAAGGATGAGTGGGCATTGCCTAGAATCTAGGTGGACAAAGAGGTGGTGGGCAAGGATTCCAGGAAGAGGGAACACTAACACATGCAAAGTAGTCACATGTGTAAAAACAGATAGTTCAGAAAAATGTAAGGTATTGTGTGTGAACTACTGGGGGTGTGGGAGAGGAGACAGGATAAGAATCTAGAAAGGTATCCTGTGGCCAGTTGGTGAAGCCTGCTTGCTAAAGAGCTTAGCCTTGATCCTATAGGTGGGGGTGAGCCAGCACAGAGTTTTAAATGGAGAGTAACATGATTGGATTGGAGGATGGGCTTTATGGGGGGAAAAAAAAAACAGAAACAGAGAAAAGTCCACCTTTTGATTTGGCAGTCTGAGAGGCCTTCCCTAATCGCTTGCTGGCTATTCAGGAATGCGGTCTCTGCTAGGTTTTTATTCAATATACAAAGATCACTTTGAACAGTTGTTTCCTTCTACACACAGGGCATAACTTCCTGTACTCCTTCACATGTTACTTAGCTAAATATTCATTCTTTCCAATTCAAGTCAATGATCCTAATAGTAATTGAGGCTTGTTTATCATGAATGAAATCAGAGTTTCAAAGCATAACTGCTAGTTTAAGAAACTGTATGAGGTTTATTTATTGCTTACTGAGTCAGTGGGGCTGAGGTGAGTGCTGGTCAACTCCCCTTGTGGGACTGAGGGTAGAAAAGGGACAGACGCTGAAGAGATGGCTGTTGAGAAAAATGGGCAGCATCCAGAATGTTGGAAATCCCTAAAGGCCACATCCAAATAAGGGAAGTAGATATAAGGGCCAGAAATACATGAATATAAAACAAATGCACATTGAAGGTAACTGTGCCCAAATTGTACTATCTAGCCAATAGTTTTTAGAGCACGTGCTTTCCTTGATTCAGATACTGTAAATGGATGAAGTCCAAACTCTTTAGCCTGCCATTCAATACTTTCTGCAGTACTGATTGGCTCCAGTCTACCTTTCTAATCTTCATACATCTGTCTTACAGAACTTCTCTGGGCAGCCAGTTACCCTTTCAGACACTGCTTTGGCATTCCCTCACCTACACTGTGAGCCCTCTCAGGGCAGCGACTATGTTTTTTTACCTCTTTGAATCCCCCACAGTGCCTAGCATAGTGTCTTGCATGTAGTAGGCACCCAAGTATATGTACGGTTTGATTATCCCCTGCTCATTCTTTCCAAATTTTCTGCTGCTATTGACCTAATACCCTCTCTACTAAAAATGGCAACTGAGACACTAGGTAAAAGGGGTCGATATTCAACAAACTATCTTTTAAGGTTTTATTTTGAAATAATTTTAAATATAGAACAATTAAGAGAATCATATAAGGACTCATATACCATTCACTTAGATTCACCAATTTTTAACATTTTGCCCTATTTTATTTATGCTTCTCTCTATATATTCTCTTTATATATTCTCTATATAAATATGGTTATTTTGTTCTGAAACATATGAGGTTGGAAAAGCTATACTCCTTACCCCTCTCCTTTTTCCCTCAACTTCTTATGATGAAAAAATTTAAATACACAGAAAAGTTGAAAGAATTGTACAGTGAATACCCATATACCTACCATTTAGATTCTATAATTAACACTGTATTCCATTTGCTTTATCACCTATTCATCCCTCTTTTTATGCATTTCAAATTAACTTGCCAACAACTGTATAATTCTAAATTCTTCACTATGCATATTGTTAACTAGATGAACAAACTATTTTGTGCCCTGAAATCAAACAAATCATCCAATTATACCTGCATTTACTTTGTTGCCAAAACTCTGGTCTACCTGTGGATCTTAGATTTGTTTGGCTGTGGGACACATGTCTCTTTGATTAACTTTTGGATGCCCCTCCACTTTTCCTAGTGCAGTACCAGACACACATTCCATAGATACCACTTGATGCTGATGAGCAGAGACAGAGCTAGAGCCAGGGGAAGAATCACAATAAAACTAGAATAAACTGAGGGAGATGGGGAGTATATGCAAAGAGGGCCATGAGTGAATGAAAGAGAAGCTGGAGCTTGAAGAATAGTGGAATGTTGGGGGCCTTAGACTACCTCGTACTTCCAGCAGTACTCTTATCTGCTAATTTCCAACCCTCTTTTTAGAAGATTCCAGGAAACTAAGGGACAATTGCTGTTCAGCAGAGCACATGACAAGTCTCCTTGCTACTACTTAGGCACCACCAATTAGTATAATCATGTTGCTTCATGAATATGCTAATCTACTGCAAGATGCAGCTTAGTTTTAGAGGGTATGGGTGGGCCACTGAAAACCTCTTTCAAACTAAATCTTTGCTACAGGCCAAAGAGCACTTGAGTTCAATGAATCCTAGTTTCCTTTCTCTTTATGACCTTTCCTTTCTTGCTCTGTTGCTTATGAATACAAGTATAGCTATAATATGTATTTATTGAGTAATTATTTTATGCCAAGCACTGTACTAATTGCTATCACATCATAAACACTTTCCAGCAACCCAATGAGTAAGTACTACTACTTTTGCCATTTGCCAAATAAGAAAACTTGAGACTCAGAGTGGTTAAGTAACTTGTCCATAAACCAGAATTCAAGAAACTTGGATTTGTCTGACTCCAGAGCCCAGTGGTGTTAACCACATTGTCAGATAAACTTTTTCTAAAAAATTGTCTACCCAGTATAAATGCAAAGAGGTTTACATTCACTGTATTGACTCGGCAGGTGATTTATTCACTAAGCAAGTCCAACTGAATCACTGAATTAAGAAAGAATTCATTCATTCAGACTTTAATCATTAGACTGTTGGTATAGTAGTGGATTCACATTGCTTGAGTTCAAATCCTGGATCCGTCACTTACCAGTTGAGTGACTGCAAGCAAATCAGTTAACATCAGTAATCCTCAGTTTCCTTGCCTATAAAATAAGAATGGTAATACCTACCATATAACTATGTTGTGAGGACTAATTTGAAAAATGATATAAAGTATGAGCCATGTCTGGCATGTGATAGGTGCTCAGCATAATCTAAATCACTGTCTTCCTTCCTCCTCTTTGGGACCAGACCGCTCACCTGTAGCTTTCATTTGAGAAAAACAAACTGCTCCTGAAACATTATTTTGAAGAGAAACATTCTTAAAAGGAATACTAAGCTGACTATTCCCAAGGCTCATTTGCCCAGTGAGCAAAGACAGTTGCCCAACTCTTATGTGAAGCATATTTCAAAAAAGCTAGAAACATGAATCCTTAGGAGAATTGGGGTGGTCCATCTCTCTGCTTCCTGGAGATTAGGGCCAAATCGTGACATCGTCTATTTTGTTGCTAGACTACATTTCACAATTGGCATAGAGTATTAGACCTGGTATATTGGTCACCCCAGCCCAGCCATTTCAAGGCAAGCAGGCTGAGTCTGAAAGAGTGTAAGTGACTTGACCAAGGTCAAATTGGAAAAAATTAGGAGAATGCAGTTCTCCCAACTCCTTATTCAGTCTTATTCTATAGTTCATTGTGGACTCTCAGGCAGGTGAAACCAAGTCTTGCTGTGTGCTCTTTGCAGGAACTTGAGGTGATTGGACTCTCAGTGTTTAGTACAAGTTTGATTCAGAAAACATGAAGCTCTGTTCTGGTTCAAATTAATTCACTAGTTGTTGTTGTTTTCAAAGTATTAACATTTCTGTTTTGTTTGGGGTTTAGCAAATTAGTGTTTTTTCTCCCTATTTAGGTTCATGGTTTGGTTCAAGTTCATGGTTATTTGAAATCTTCCACTGAGATTTTTGTTTTTGACAAAAATACTCAGAATCCAAGGTGGTTAACAATAGGAATTCGTTTGAAAAGATTGGTCAGGCTTGGTGACAGCTGCTGTGAAGGAGGATTAGGGAACCACTAGTGCTTACATTCTAGAGATTGAAATCAGGATGACAGAAACATTGCAATGATTTTTGGTGTATATGTTTATGTGTGTGTTTTTATCAGGATTCTCTGATTCTTTAATTTCCATTCTTACTAATCTGGGTTGAAACTACTGCCTTCCACTCCACTTTATTGCCTTTTGGGACATGCTGTCAGTCATATTCAGGATATGACCCTCATCTTTTGATGGTGGGGAGAGAAGCTACAAAAAATCATCTTTCTTGTTCTTTTCCCTTTATTTTGAATGACCCTTCTGAGGAACTTGGGGAATATGAATTTCAAGCTTAAATGTGTGGAGAACCGTTGCAATGCCCAAAGGCAGAACAGCCTGAGTGTGAAATATATAAAGCCTTTGTTCCTTTCTTACCAGTGTGGTTTTAAAAGTCTCAGGCAAGCTTCCTTTGCCAAACCTGAAATTGGGCAGACACCTTTATTAGTGGCCAGCCATGCCACAGGAAATGCTGTGGTGGAGGGTTGCAGTGAAGATGACCCTGGAAAACTGTGTCCCACCTGCCTGGCTTTCCACATGCCAGAGGAAAGTAAGTTCTGGAGCTAGGGCTATCAATGCTTTTTCAAGCTCATGACTATTTACCTAAGCAGTTGGAAGGCTAGGATTGCAGCTGTGGTGGTAAAAGGGCCATTCCCAGTACCTCAAAAGACAAGTACTTTCTAGGAGATGAGGTTTTGGATGACTCCAGCAAGTGTTTCTCTGCTTAGAAAAAAAGCTCTCACTTTAGATTCTTTCACTCTCCTTCCCTCCCTTCTCTTCTTCTCTCCTCTCCTCCATACCCTCTCCTCCCCTTCCACCTTTTAATGGCTCACTTGCTCATTTACCTAACTCTTTGTGATAGAGATTATCCATTTAACCCATTGATTTAACATAGATTTTGGATACATATTTTACTGAAATTTTCAGTTTTGGCAATGACATTCAAGGGTCAATTAGAAAAAAAGTTTTCCTTCTCACAGGAAGTGGGCTGGGCACTTGTTTGAGGACACAGATGGTATTGGAGGGGGCCAAGGGGAGCTGGCATCTGATATTTCTGCTGTAACTCCCACCTTTCTTTTGGCTGCTTCAGATTTGGCCCATGTTGACAGACACACACTTGGGAAACCACCATACAGATGGAAATCAGGACATGTGGGATTTGGCTGAACCAAAGGTCCCCAAACATTGCCTGGATCATTAAGTGCCCCAGGTGTGGCCACCCCAGGACTTCATGTGCTAAAATTGTGTCCCAGCTGAAGCCAGCTGGTCACTGTATATATAGTATCAAGGCAGCTTGGAGCCTAGTAAAGCATGACTTGTGGATTTAGATTTAGTTAAACAACGTGATCCTTTTCCACACACTGGACGGTAAAGATGTACTAGGTTAATAGAGAGATTTAACAAAAGGAGATGCTCATAGTCCAGTAGATTGCATTCCAGATGGCACATATTAGTTCTTACCAAAAATATTGATAAGTATTTTCAGAAAGCAAAGAAAGCATTCAGGCTTAAGAAAGCAAAGAAAGAATTCAGAAAGCAAAGAAAGAATTCAGGCTTCAGTCTCTAATAAACTCTTGATGTATTATATATCAGATTAATTATTTTTCTTTTCAAAAAATTTCCCTTTCGTGGAATTATAAGAGCAAACAGTACTTCCTTCTAATTTTCAAATTGGAAGGATTGGATAGTGTTTCCTGAAATTGTATTGGTCCTTTCTTTTTATTTTCCTTATATGATAGAGGTTCCCCATTTCAGTCACTTAGGCAAGACTTATTTCAGGGTATAATAATAATAATACCATACAATTTTATAGCCCTTTGCAGTTTACAAAAGGGTTTTCATAAATATTATCTCATTAGCTCTTCACAGCAATCCTAGGAAGCAGTCAGAATAGGTAGAATTATGTACACTTTATAAATAAGGGAACTTAGGCTCCAAGAAGTTAAGTGACTTGTCCAGGGTAACGTAGCTAGAAAGTTGTAGAATAGGAACCTGAACCCAGGTTTCCTGATATCTAGCCCCAGTACTCCTCCAATTGTGTCATGTTTCCTTCCTGAGAGACTATCTCCTTTTTGCTCCTACTCATGATTCACTTTGAAATAAATCTTAAAAAAAATGCTTCAGTTTAGTAGATGAGTAAAACTAAAGCACTTATAGGTAAAGTGCCTTTGTAAAGGTTATATGGAGAGAGTCCTGCATGTAACTCTTAGCTTCTCACCTTGACTTTAACTGAACTATTTTTAGGTATACGGAGATAGTTTTTCAGTGTTAAATATATGTGCAAAAGTTGTGTGATCCGCTGATTATAGGTATGAAAGCTGCACCTGGGGAATGGGAATAGGGATGAAAAGTTGGCTTAAAATAATTAGCTTTTTTGCCTTTTTGTTAAGGGATATCATGTTCAATATAATTTAATTCTTTGTACTTTCTTTGCTTCTAGACTTTTAAATACAATTCTTTAGGGAAAATTAGCAAATATTCATCCTGAATGTTGATTTCTTAGGAACAAGGGCAGCTGGAGGAAAGAGAAAGCAGAGGTGTGACTTCCCATGCTCTGTAAGAGTGGGCAAGCTTCATTTTGTTTGGGACTGCGAGCTAAGATTTCTTCTAAGGCATGCAAATTGTAAAGTTCTGATTTGTCAACTGCATGCTGTTTCTTTAGGCACTGATGTATGAAATCCCGAACGAATTCTCCGATGAACATACTGCTAATTGCTTCTCCACCTGCTCTCCAACCTCCTCCACCCCACCCCCTCCACTCCCAATTCAGCCTATAAGTGTCCGTCATTGGAGATGGATGGTGACACATGCAGTAATAGCAATTCATAAAAGCCAGTTCCAGCCCTTGTCTTCAAGGCTCCTGGATTTTCCACTGCCTGCTTTTGTGTAAGTGAAGTGGATGGAAGTGCTACTGGCATCAGAATCCACCTCCCTATGCTCCGTTGCTAGAGCTCAGTTGCTCGGCTGTAGCTGAGCTAAACAGAAGCATCGGATCTGAATTGTGGCTGTTTTTTTTTTTTTTCCTCAATGGGGGGGTGGGTTAGGGGTAGTGTGTAGTGGCGGTTTGGGGTGCTTTGGCTTTTCTTTTCGTGGAGAGAAGAGGGTAAGGGGAGAATAACTCACGGTAGGATACAACGTGAAACAGTTCCCTGAAGAGTGTCACGATGTTCCTGGTACAATATACAGGTATAGTATGTTTTATTTTATCTGAAATTTTCCTTTTGTTTCAAAGTGCTTTCCTCTCTTATTTTGCCTCCAGTTCAACTGTACTAAAGGACAAATAAGATTCTAATGAGCTAAACAAAATATCTGCATAAACTATGCCTGCCCCTAGCTATAATGTATGTAGCAGATTGCTATGTAAAATCTAGGTTCTCTGTTAAATTGGTAGTCCCGATCCCTTAATTGTGCATGCTTCTCTGGTGTATTCTTGTTTTGAATTTCCCAAGTCTTATGTCTGCAACTGGTAGTATGTGATATAGCCTAGAGTGTTTGCACAAAAGACAGTGCTTTGGAAGCAAAAAACAATTTTTAAACACTTAGTATGTTGTGTTTCTCTTGAGTTTATTAACTCTTGTATTTGTTAATTGGTTGTCTAGATTTGAGATATAGTTAAGAGTAAGTAAATTTCAAATAGGAAGCATTCCAGAACACATTTGTTTGGTAAATTTATTTTTATTTCATTCTTTAACTCAGATTGATGAACATTTATATTATTGTTGTTTGTTCTCCTGGTAGAAAAAAAAAAGTGCTGAAAACAGCAAGGCTAAAAATGCCAGCTCCAAACCATCTGTAAAATATCATTGGACCAGAGTGTTCCTTAAGTATTCTCTTAAGCTTTCAGAAACATATTGGTCCATAATAACGAAGAACTTGGAGACTGATCAGGTATTGGTGAATGTTGTTTGAAAGGCTTCTTATACAGCAGCTAGACAGAAAGGATCCTTCCAAATGCAAAAACCTTGAGAAAGTTTCACTTTCTTGCTAAACAGAACAGAAGCTTAGTTCCTACAGCCACATGTTTTGATAAGTTTGATATCATTTATTGTCAAGGACTTTCACCTCCATTCTTGCTTTTTTGTCCTTAAAATATTTTGCTCCTGTGCTTAAGAGCTAAAAGATCATGTTCTGTTTTGATACGTGGTTTGACGGTTGATTTCGCTCCTCATTAATTGGACAGCATGCAGATGATGTGGAGAAGTGAGTGAGTGACAATATTTCAAGGTTACGCTGAAGAGCATACAGTGAACCTTAGTGCCTGGACCAACAGCTGCTGAATTGAATTGTCTGCAATTAAAGCAACAGCAGGTTTGTGTAGTCTCCCTGCAGCCCATTTATTTGAATTTATAGCTTCAGTTTCTTCTTTGGGTAGCGGTTGGTTTGTTTCACTAAGTGCTGGAGAGTTGTGCTTGTTGGATGTTTTCTCCATACTCTAATGCATGCTTGATTCTAGAAGAGCTGTCTCTGTACATTTTTAATGTGAGAAGTTGTCGAGTTTTTTCTCTTTGAATTAAAACCAGAGAATATCTCATTTTCTCCACTGCAAAACTAAGTAGATACATTTTCATGGAAAATATTGCTTTCTTCAATAAATAGAGGTTTCTCATGGACCTGTGTTACTGGTTTAAATTTCTGGCAGTGGAAAATGTTGGAAAATGTTATGGTACTGGAATTACTATATCTGGAAAGAAATTCTCTATGCTAATAAAAGTGTTTATGTTAAAAAACAGTGACATTATCTCCTTGCCATCTCTCAGTTCCAGGGTGACCTAATGAATAATGTCAAGGCTAACTAGGTGGCTTTTATGACTGAATTGTATTTGTATGCTAATAGTGAATACATGTTTAATTCCTTCATGATTTTACTCTATTAAAATACAACTTAAAATCACAGTATAGTTGTAGGTTGTTGACTCATTGTGGATGTAGTATAAAACATTTACACCATGATTTAATATACTTGATCAATCTTTTCTCATAACAACTCTATGTGAAGTCAGTGGTGTTGTGATCTCCATTTCAGAGCTAAGAAAACTGAGACTTAGAGGATGAGTAACTGGCCTGAAGTCTCACATCTAACAAGTTGGTAGAGCCTGAAATCATAGGTTAAATGATCTGATTCAAGAATCTGTGCTTTTTCTTACCCTTATACCAGGCTGCCTCTCAGTTGATGGATCAAGGGCAAATTTGACTTAAGCTACTAGTCAAAAAGACTAAGTTCAGTCATTTACTAAAACAAATGTGTTATTTGATAGAACCCTAGAGATTTTTTCCAAACTATTTTTAACGCAACATTTATTTTAATATGTGAGTGCTTTCCAGATTAATTTTATAGATTATATAAAGAAACATTAGTGTTTTGATTAACTTATACATCAATATGAATGAAAGTAGAGCCTTGTAAAGTTATTGGAAAATAAAATGTTACCCAATCGAAAGGTTAATGTGGAATATTTTCCTTCTAAAACAAGTTAGTTTGTTTTTCATATTCTGCTGAACAAATGTATATGATTGTTTTAATAAAAGTATGTGTATTTTAAAATATACTGGCTATGAATATGAAGGGCTATATGTTTTTAAATTTGAGTATTTTATCCACATCAACAGAAAAATATACAGCTAACTCAGTTTCACACTTATCTTTCTATTTGTCTTTATCTATCTATCTATCTATCTACCTATCTAAAAATGGATGAACTTTCTCACTTTTTAAAAATTCCCCAGTGGTTTCTCAATTTTAAACCCATTGGTTTAAAGGGGAAAAAACACACTTCCTGTCCCACTGAAGGTATACTGTTTAAAACTGCATTATCACTTCAGTATATGAACCCAGATACTTGAATAACTCATACTAGTTCTCTGGTAAAACGTTCTTTAAATCCTCTTCAGGAAACATTCTTGAAACAGTCACTCTTAGATCTTAATTTATTAAGACTGTGCCATGTACTGGGGAAAATGACTGGATGCTCACAGCATAGACCACTCTTCTTCAGCATTTGACAATGAACATTTAAGAGTGTTGTCAAGAGAATGAGTCAGGGATAGGGAAGAAGTGTTATGAACTGTTTATGAGACTTTTAGAAAGATAGTAATAGACATGTTGTCTCAGATACCATGTAATTAGAATTTATCCTTCTGTAAGATATCTTTATACTTTAACGTATCTTGAAGTAAAGCTATTCTTATATTGTTCCCTTCTAGCAAAAAGGAAAGGAAGATGATATAAAGCCCTTTGATCATTCTTTCACTTAAATGGAATTTGATACTCAAAAGAAATACAAGAGGGAACTTGAGGGAATAGGTCAGAATTAGGGGGAGGAGAACTAGGAAGACTGGGCATGTGATTGGAAGCTCCATGCTAAACTTGGTTTCGAGTGGCAAATTTCCTGTGCAGTCAGAAGCTCTGGCTAACACCCCTCACTGGGAACAAGCACTCTAAATATAAATGAAAAAGAGCTTATTAGACTTTTTAAAGAAATTTACATTATCTGATTGGTGAAAGAAAGTCTTATCTGCAAAATAATCATTTTTTCCCTGTGCTGTTTGAGGCCAAGAGTAACTGGAGATGGGGTAGGTTTCTAGGTTCTGGCTGTTTAGGAAGCTGAAGTTGTTAATCCAATAGATTTTTTTTTCCTTCAGTATACCTTGGAGTGTGTTTTAGGGAAGTGAAATGCAGGTCTTATAGATGGGAGTATAACGGCTGGTTTATACCAGCCAGTGGTGTGCCAGGGCTGACTTGTTGGCTTACTTAAGGGGAATCAGTAAAAATAATGACAAGCTTCGAAACCTTACTCATATCTGTATTTTTCCAAAAAGGACTTAAGATACTCATTATGAGTAATACTAAGGCATGCTGCCTATGCAGGACAGTGTCCCTTGGGCTGCTAAACTATACTGATCACCATCCCTTAGATATAGCCCTCACACCTTCAAGGGTTATTGAACATAGCACAATTAAGTGTGTGTTTCACTGATACATATGCATGATAATAATAGCCAACATTTACTGAGTGCTTACTATGTACCGGGCCACGTTATAAATACCTTATATGTATGAACCCATCAACCTTCGCAGCATTCCTATGAGGTAGGCAGTATTATTTCCATTTTAAGGGTAGAAAAACCAGGACCTACCAGATCACAAAATTCCTATATAGCAGAATCAGGGTTCGATTATAGGAAGTCTGTGTCCAGGGCCTATGCCCTTAACTACTCTGTGATATGTTGTATGTTTTTAAGGGCACTTCACTGAAGAAGCTGTTTTCCCACTGTTTTCCCGTAACAGATACTCCATTGTCCATAACTTCAGAAGACTTAGACAGTGTAGAGCTGTCTTCTCACCAGACTGAAGATTCTACTTTCTTTCTGACCTTCATTGCTGGTACTCTCTAGTGCCGGAGTCATGGTGGCTCACTGCATCCCCAACAGCTTCTAAACACATTGCCGCTACTCATGCTCTTTCTTCAGATTTTCAGCTTTAAAAACTCCTTTTACATTCTGTTGCTTCCCTCTTGATTCCCAGCTTTTTGCAAGAACAAACATTGTCAACCAGAGTGCAGTTTTTCTTCCATGCAGCCAAATGACCAAATCATAGCACATCTTCCCAGCATCTACTCTTTCCGCACTCCACTTTATGCCTGGCTGTTAGTGTTCTTCCTAAATGCAGATCTTATATCACTACTCTCCTGAAATACCTTCTAAAGGACTTTTTTCCCCAAATAGGTATTCAGTGCCATCCATGGTCTTGTCCCAGGTGCCCAAAATGCATTTTATACCCCCGTCTCCCACTACACAACTTTCTTTAAACTCTATTCACTAGCCACTCTAGACCACTTCTAGGTCACCAGGTATGCCCCAAATTTTCAAGCTCTTTTGCTTTTCCTCATGTTGTTCTCTACATTTTAACTGCCTTTCTTCTACGTTTCCAACTCCAGAGCCACTCAACATTTAAGGTTCAGCTGAAATGACACTTGCTACTGTATTATACTTATTTTTAGTCTCTCTTCCCCTACTAGACTGAGTTTCTTGAAGTTAAAAACTTTATTTTACTAGTCTCTTAGTACCTTGTCTAGTACCTTGTACATACTTAGCATTTATATGTAATATTAAGATCTTCAGAAACTATACCACCAAACAGTTTTCTCTTCCTGATAGCTCAAGGTTCATAACTGTTCCCAGAGCCTGATAGTTCCAGATAGCTTCTGCCCTGTATAGATATTCTGGAATATTCTATTCAAAAGATTTGTTTCTAGTGTGTCTGTCTTCTTGATTTTTCTTTCTGTATTCATCCTTCCTCAGATCTCATACTCTGAAAGCACCTTCTTTTGCCTTTGTGGAACAGTTTGCACTTTTGTAGAGAGACAAGGGCTTGCCTATGTATACATATTAATGCTTATCCATTCAAGTAAATGAATCAGAATGTGTAAACTGATCATTGGAATTTTCTGATGCATGTGTTTCTCAAAATGTGGTTGAGGGACTACCCATGTCAGCATTACCAAGGACATATATTTAAGATACAGATTCATGGATCCCTATTGCAGACCTACTGACTCACTCTGTGAGTTATCTGCATTTAGCAAACTTCCTAGATTCTTCTGCACAACTGACTTTTGAGAACCATTGTCCAAAGTAAAAAAATAAAATGTTCAATTCTAACCTATATTCTCTGTAGGTATGAATATTAATTACATTGTGGAAACTCTATCATTAAAATGGTTAGAATTATTTGGTCTGATGCAGAAAGTCTTGGTCTCCTCGTGTCTAGCCCAGTGCTGTCAAACAGAACGTTCTGTGATGATAAAATACTCTGTATTTTCATTGTCCAACACAGGAGCCTTTCAGCCACATGTGTCTGTTGAGCACTGAAATGTGACTACTGCGACTGAGAGGCTGAATTTTTTATTTTATTTAAATTTAATTAAATTTAATTTTAAATAGTTACATGTGACCATTGGATGTTGTATTGGAAGTGCAGCTCCAGAAAGCTTGTCTATCCAGAAGAAATAATTCCCTTAGGGGTCTAGATGGCTGCAGTGATCATTGTATGGATGGGTAATCAAATCATAACATTGTTTCCTTTGACACACAGAACATTGCATTTCTTTTTTTGAATAGTTTGAATTTTTTTAAAATGGCCTAAAGTGAGATATCTTCAGGAGTGATTTAATGGATTATGTTCTCAATTAAATTTAAATGAGATCTACACTCTGCATTTCTCATCAGTACTATTTTTCTAATCATACTGGCTTGCTATTGAGAGCTGGGTGTTAAGCCTTGATTTCTGAGCTAGGGATAAGAAAGTTGAGTTAATCAGAAGGAAAAGCTCGTAGCTCCAATGTTTAGGTCATAGACACTTTTATACATTTTAGGTCTCCTAGACCCTTTAACCCTTTATTTTCTTTTGGATTGATCAGCCCCTTACATTACTTATTACTTTTCAGCTTCCATTTCTTTCTCTGACAAATCTTCCTTGAACCAGTAGTGTAGCCCTTTCAGGATGATTTCATTATTTAAATAGCATTAATATTTTGGAAGAATTGAATCAGAAGTGGATTACAGTCTCTACATAAAGAGACATAAATCTAGGCATTCTGTTTTTATTATTGTGTGTTCATCTTGTGCATTAGTTATACTTGGTGGCTTTGTAAAAAGAACCCAGTGTCAGAATCTACAGTATTGGGGAAAAACACATAGGTAAAATAATGCACTTGACTATTGCTGTCTGTGGAAACTATATGATAAATAATTATGCCTGCTTGACCTGCCGTCTGTTGCCTAGAGCCCAGTTCTTTGTACTCCTTTTCAGTTGCTAAAAAATTGACCACATCCTGAAATTCCCTTCTCTCCTTTCACATTCTTCACTTTTTTAAAGCTCTGCTTTCTCTTTTCAATGGACAGCAGACACCCCCCCCCCACCTTTTTTGTACCATTCAGACTCACTCCTAGAATCTATTGTTGTATCCGGCCTCACTGAACTGCCTAGAGGAGTTCAAAACGGGTGTTTTAAAGTGCCACTCAGGGCCACCCTAGAGCACTCTGCAAATAGGTTCTTTTGTTTTGAGGACTAAAGAGATAGTGCCACAGCTACAGTTTTGAGAAATGCGTAAAAACAAAACCCAGTTGGAACTAAAGGAAATTCTTAACCCCTTGCCTCTCGCTTCCCTCAAACTGCACCTACGATTTTCAGTGACATTTTTACCTTGTTTAAGAAGCCAGACATTTCAGTTTTCAATGAAACAGTTCACTCTGATCAGGACGCTTCATAATTCAAACCAGGGTAGAGAAGAAGGCAAATATGTTTTAAAGGTATATTACAGGACTGTGCAAGGATCTTTATGTAAGTTATTTCATATAATTCTCTTTAGCCCTCTCAGTAAGTGTTGGCTATCTTCCTTGCCCAAGGCTATATATACTACTAACTTCTCTACAGTTCTGTGTCCAGACTCCAAAGCCTGAATTCCCATTGCTTTTTACCTATATGTGTACTTAGGAATGGTTGTCTTTTCCATCTGTGTGTGCGTGCGTGCGTGCGTGCGTGCGTGCGTGTGTGTGTTTGAGAGAGAGAGAGAGAGGAAATTCTAAGCACTAGGGTGTTCCCTCACAAAAAAATCAGATTAGTGTAAAGTGGAAGAATGTAAAGGAAATATTCCCTGTGTTAACTGTCTACTGAACAGGGATTAGGATGTATCCAGTTGAAGCTTATGATAAACAGGTTATAAAGAAAACCTTCTTTAGATTCTTTATACACTTTACTAATTGCCACTCCCAGCCACTACACGAGACTGCTAACTCTTCCTGCTAAATATGGTTGACATTCTCCCAAACACTGCCCTTTGGTTTAGAGGTGTGGCTGGAACTACAAAGAATGACAACTCCAGTATGCTCTCCTGAGTCATGGAAATTTGCCCAGCTTATTACGTGGAAGTTGTACAATCTATATTTACCTAAAGTTGTGATAAAGAATATGAAGAATATAAAATAATTGTGACAATCCATATTTAATAAAAATTCGGACTCTTCTGGAAAAGTTTTTGGGTGACATATTACACTTTTTGCTTGTTATAAACATCACACAAATAGATCATCATCAAAAGTAAATTTGATTCAAGCTTTTTAAAATCTACAGGTGATAGGAGATAGTAAACTATATTAAGAATATGCAATATGATATGGCATTAAAAAGCCAATATGGTTTTGAGTAACTGACATGGATATGGGCAAATAACTTGTTAGAGCAAAGTACTGCGAATCCCTTTTTAATTGGCAATAAGACTATGCCCAAGTTTCCATTCTCTGAAATTAAGATGCTTGAAATGGAAAAGAGCAATTGAAATGCTTAAGAGAGAGTGGTTTATGAGGGTGGGATGCAAAATAAATACAATAAAGACAGCATGAGTAGTTGGTGAATATTGGCGTTCATGGCTATTTTGAGTAGTGTGAGCAATAAAGAGCTCAATCTGGCAGAAAAGGGGATAAGCACAGGCAGAAATATGACCATTGGAGAATGAGCCTGGGATTCCAGTATTATCTCTCCCCCTCCCACGTAGC
Organism: Camelus bactrianus; assembly: GCF_048773025.1. Taxonomy (NCBI): domain Eukaryota; kingdom Metazoa; phylum Chordata; class Mammalia; order Artiodactyla; family Camelidae; genus Camelus; species Camelus bactrianus. Next base: position 100,785,676 of record NC_133575.1, on the reverse strand, counting down.
GTTCCTGAGTGCCCTACCCATGGGCCTCGTGAAGCTTTTAACAAGGGAAGGAAATGGTCTGGGAAGAAATGGTCTGAAGGAATTGAAGTAACAAGGGCATAATCATTTTGTCAAATATTTACAGCTATTTAAAATAAAAAGAACCCCCACCTAGCAGCAAACTCTCCAAAACATTTCCTTTGCTGTCCTCACATCAAGACCAGATGAAGCACAAGCTGTAAAGAACCTCACTCTAACATGGAATATGATCTAAGGCAATACCCTTCTTGGAACTTCTCCATGGGGATTTATTACTGGAAGTAACAGAAGGGCTATGTTAGAACATTAGAACACAGTTCCAAGGCATGAACCCCAAGGTTGGGATTTATAGCAAGACTCTGGGGTACAAGCTGGACAATGAGTACAATTTCATCGCAGATGTTTTCCATCTGAGATTTTTGATATAGGGTTTTTGTGTATCCAAAGATGCCAGTAAGCCAGGATAATTCACTTCAGCACTACTTAGCTAGCACCTACTATATTTGTTACATATACTTGACCAGTCCAATGAGGGAGGTACTTGACTTGAAGCTGTTTAGCTATTTCTGATCCCATGTCACTGTTGGTAAGATGCCCCTTCTAGGATATTAAACTGCCCCTTGCTGTTGTGAAACAGATAATGGATAAGCAGCTTTTCTCATTGTAGCTGAACTTCTCTTTCTCAATATAGAATCATTCCCAGTAACTCTTAAACATAAAGTGTGATAGAAGACCTCTACCCCATGAGGTTTTAAATCTATATCATAATGGACCACCTGACAAATGATTCCACTTCATGACCCCAAGTTAAAGTTATTGACAGAGAGAAAAGCATTGCAGAATGGAGTGCCAGTTTCTTATGGCGTTTGTGGACTTATGCCAAAATATTTGAAAACTTCAGCCAAAAGGTTCATTCTGAAGCTTTGGAAGCAACTTGTAATAATCAGCAGACTGCATATTCCATATCTTATGAAAAGACAGAGAAGGGTGGAAAGAGAGAAAAAACAGAGTCCAGAATGAGTTGTATTAATTAACTTAACTATTATTAGTATTAAGTACAATGCAGGATCCTGTTCTTACTAACACTTATGGAGTGCTACCCTTAAAGCTGTAGACTACAAAAAAGGTAATCTAATAGATAGGCCCATTGCTAAATGAGTGAGCCAGAGACATCATATAAGTATTAGAAATAGCCTAACCCACAACATAAAGTTTTATTATTTCATAGGAAATCACTATTGGGACTTATGAGTCTAGAGGGAATAATTAAGTATTCATTTATTCCTGGCTAATGAGGTAATAATTAAGAGTGAGAATAAGGTTTACAGATGAGAAAGTTGGTAATATATGCATTTTAATAGAATCTTAGGATTATAAGAAACCTTAAAGGCTATCCAGTCACATCTCCCCCCTCTACCACCTACATATCTGTCTGTTATGTGAACCTGTCTACTCCATCCCCAAGTAGTCATCCAGCTTATGCTTGGATACCCGATAATTTTGCACTTTCCACTATGAGGTTGCACATTGATCTTTGCATAGCTCCAGTCATTAAATGTTTGCGTAAATAAGCCCAAATATCTCTCCCTTCAGCCTCTACCCATTGCTCCTACTCAGGCCTAGAGTACAAACTACAACATGAATTGAGCCCTCTGGAGTTGTATTCCATGGTGACCCTGATTCTGTTTCGCCCTTGACGCTTACACCAAACCACCTCACCCTGCTCCCATATGGTAACCACTCAAATGTTGGAAAACAATTATGTGCTTCCCGAGTGACTGATTTTTTTTTATTAACGGCTTTGTTGGGGTATAATTTACGTAATGTACAATTCACCTGTTTTAAGTGCATAATTTGATGATCTTTAGTATATTCGAAGTTATGCAACCATCATTAAAAATCCAATATTTTTACCCTTTTTTTGGTGAAGGGGGTAATTCGTTTTTGTTTTAAGTTTACTTAAAACTGGGATTGAACCCAGGACCTTGTGCATACTAGGCATACACTCTACCACTGAGCTATACCCTCCCCCCTCAATTTTATAACATTTTTATTATCCCCCCCAAATAATAAATCCTGATCCCCTTAGCCATTATCTCCCTTCCCCTCTATTTGCCTCAGTGCTACATAACCACTAATCTACTATCTCTCTGTGAATTTGCCTATTCTGGACGTTCCAAATGAATGGGATCATGATATAATGTGTCCTTTTGCATTTGGCTTCTTTCACTTAGCATAATGTTTTCAAGGTTCATCCATGTTGTAGCATGTATCAGTACTTCCTTTTTTTCAATAACTACAAGCTATTCCATTGTATTGCCATACCACATTTTGTTTGTTCATGAGTTGATGGACATTTGAGTTGTTTCCACTGTTTGGCTGTTGTGAATAATGCTGCTATGAGCATTTATGTACAAGTTTTTGTGTGGACATATGTGTTCATTTCTCTTGGATACATACCTAGGAATCATATGGTAACTCTACATCTAACTTGAGAAGCCACCAAAATTGTTTTCCAAAGTGGCCACACAATTTTTAACATCCCACTAACAATGAATAAGGATTCCTGTTTCTCCACAATCTTGTCCACACTTATTACTGGCTAATAACAATAAACAGTCTTTCTGATAGGTATGAAGTAGTATCTTATCGCTTTGCAAATATTTTCTACCACTCTGAAGACTATATTTTCAAATTCCTGATTATATCATTTCCAATTTTGATGAAGCCAATTTTTTTTTCTTTTGTCATTTATGTTTCGGTGTCACATATAAGAAACCATCGCCTAACTCAAAGTCACAAAGATTTACTCCTATGTTTTCTTCTAAGAGTTTTACATTTTCAGCCCTTACATATAGGTCTGTGATCCATTTTTAGTTAATTGTTGTATGTGATGTGAGATCAGGTCCTACCTTATTCTTTTGCATGTGGATATCCAATTGTTCCAAAACTATTTGTTGAAAATACTATTCTTTATCCATTGCATGATCTTATCACATTTGTCAAAAATCAATTGATAGTAAATATAAGGGCTTAATTTTGAACACTCAATTCTGTTCCACTGTTCAGTACCACACTGTCTTGATTACTGTAGTTTTGTAATAATTTTTGAAGTCAGGAATTAAGTCTTCCAACATTATTCTTTCTCAAGATTATTTTAGTTATTCTGGGTCCCTTATATTTCCATAAGAATTTTAGAATCAGTGTGTCAATTTTCTTTAAAAAGGAAAAAAGCCAGCTTGGATTTCAAAAGGGATTGCTTTGAATCTGTAAGTGAGTGATTTTTTAAAGGCACAAACCTCACTTATGATGGAACCCCATGAGGGGTGGCTCCATACACTATTTCCACATACCGATTCTCACCAGTAACACCACTTCAGAACCAAAGCTTATACCTTTTACAACTAACTTTGTTTCTGAAGTAGCCAGAATCCACATGGTATAAATATGTAATATGAGACAACCAAAATGCAACACCCTGTTCAGTGACCAACACATCTCTTGCATTTGACTGGGATTATTCCTATTTAAGTGAAGAAACCAAGAAACAGAGTTGAAGGAGAAAATTAGCTAAGTCAGAGATGGTTTCCTTTCATTCACTTCCATCCTGGAGTACAGGCTTGTATATGTGTCAGTGTCTGTGTGGGTGGTGAGTGGCTGTGTATGTGATCTCTATATATGTTTCTGTTTTAATCTTTGTACACAAATGTGTGCATATGCATGTAAATGTGCATGTGTGTGCGTGTGGTTTTTGTGTGTTCTGTTTTGTTTTTGCGCCCTAGCAACAATGCCTTTTGATAATACAATAGAGTGTTTCAGATAAGTTTTGTGGCATTTCATCCTTTTAGTTGAATTTATTGAGATTTCAGAGTTTCATATGAATTTTGCTGTCCCACCTGAAAAGACATAATCTGCCTTTTATTTCTCTACTTTCGTTCCTCTACTTTATTCCCTTGCTTGAAACTGTTTCTCCATTTGCTTCTTGGCTGTAAAGCTGCAGCTCCCTATGATTTTCATAGTTTGACCTACCTCTCTGCACTGCTGTGATCACCTGTGCTGCCAATCTTGCAATGCTGTTTTATCTTTGCTTCTGTTGCCTTTCTTGTATTGCTGGTTTATCTTTTCTTCTGCTGCCTTTGTCTTTTCTTCCCACCTCTTAGTTTTCTTCCCACCTCTTACTACCAAGGGGCCAGTTGTAGACAGAGCCTTTCTGATTCCCTCACACCTCATATCTCAGGTGGTGACTAAAGTGTTTCCCAGTTACAGATGGAATAGAGTTTACCATTCTAGGCCACAGAAAATTCTTCTCAGGGTATGTAGAATAGAAGCCAGTTCTTAAGAATGAAGACAATGCAGCCTGGATTTTAAAGCTTAATCACCTAGAAATCTAGTGTTATATATTTCCTCTAGCTTTTTTAAAGCTTCCTTTCTTTCTTTTCCTTCCTTGCCTTCTCTTTCTTTCTTTCTTTCTTTCTTTCTTTCTTTCTTTCTTTCTTTCTTTCTTTCTTTCTTTCTTTTCTTCATTGCTCTCAGCGTGATTATCTGCCATGCTGAGGTAGATTGGGATTGAAGGTTGGTAATGGTTGGTAAGTATTAAGTATTAAGTCTAGGATGATGCTGAAATCAAGTAGAGAGGGGATATGCTACCTTGGGGAAATATTGACATATCAGAGATTGGGGGAGACATAGTTTGAAAAAGATTTTTTGGAGATTCTGATATGATCTTCAGTGGGTATTATACCAGCCTGGTAGAGAATTGTGAATGCCATTCATGAGCATTTTCTTTTTATCAATCTAAGTTGGTTCCCTATATCTTTATCAATGTTTTTGCCTTACAAAATAAAACAAACAAACAAAAAACTAATGCAGAAGAAAATAGAAACTTACTTAGAACAACATCAAAGACAGTTTCCAGTATTTACAATTTGCTGCATCCAGGAGCCCAGTGAAGTAAAGAAGTTCTTGTAAATAAGGGGAAAGGCATGTACTACTGCAATGATCCTGCATATCTTAAGTTCTAGCAGGTTATGTGAGGGAAGGAAACTCTGAAATGGACAAAGAGAAGAAAAATGCTCTGGGGGGGGGGACCTCTCTCAGCTTCAAAATACCTTTTCCACATAATTGTACTAATTAGAGATTCTGTATTGGTTGATTATCTCTTTTAAGACAAATGTCTCATGGGAAGGTTAAGCCTCAATCATATTTTAGCATCAATTACTCTAATCAGATAGTCAGATCAATTCCTCTCTGAGGTTTCTGTTCCCCAGTGACTTAGAAAGGAAGGTATAAGGGAGGTGTGTGTATCTCTTTTATCTCTTCCTATACCTGTTTGATGGTATTATGGGGAGAAACTTTAAAAACACTTCTATGATAAAGAACTCAAGTGTTAGGATTGGATGAAGGTGCATAATATAGATTAATTTGATTCTTAGTTTGTCTTCCTCCTTCACCTTTCTAAATCTTCTCTAACTTACCAAACTCAAATTCTACACATCACGGAAAGCCTCCCCATCTCTGCCAGCCTCCATTGATTCTCCCCTTCTCTGAATTGCAACAGTATTTACTATCTATACCACTTAATCCAATGTTCAATTAGGTATTATATCTCCTCCTATTCTTTAGAGAGTTTATGTGTGCTAAATTTGTTTTCTTTATACAAGACTAGTGATGTATGAGTACTGTAAATGACTGTTGGAAGGAAATGATTGTAAGTTCTTGAAGGCAAGGACTGTGTCTTTCTTATTCCTTACTTTATTATTTTCCATGGCAAATAGGAGAGTATATTTGGATCTAGGGAAAAATCAACTGTAACTATGGTATAATCAAGGTTTTATTCCATACTGTTATTGACCTTAAAAAACACATTTGCAAGTGGATGCTATGATGGATATACTTCCAGAAATGGCTTCAGTTACTCTGCCTAAGCTGGCAGCATTCTTTCCCTACTTTATACTAGCCTTAGCTCATGGCACTTGCCATTCATGATGAATAAGGCCTTGATACTGGCTCCTTCCTTATAATAAATAGTGGGAGCACTTAGAAATACCATTAGGTAGCTTCGTGAAATAGGATGGGGCATTGAAGAAAATATAGTTCTTTCTATAATTTTACAGATTTTCAAAGTGTTAACTAATCTTAACAGTGGTAATCATTTCACAATATATACATACATCAAATCATCACTTTGTATATACAATGTTGTATGTCAATTATATCTCAGTGAATCTGGGGAAAAATCTATACCTGGTAATTTCAACAGTTGTTTCTTTGTTAAAGCTCTCTGTAGAACACAGAGAAAAAAAGTTTAGGCAAAATCATCCTTTTTTTGACATAGATTCAAGAGAGCAAACAAAGGATACCCTTCTAGAAAGACAGAGTGGCTTTTAATTCTCCTTAGTAGTTGCTGGAACAGTAAAACACAGTAGCCATTGGCAGAGTGTGTGTTAAAGGGATTTATATATTTAATCATCTCCCGTCTGTGCTTCCTCACCCTGGTACTTCTTCCTTGTAACATCAGGTAGAATACAGTGCTGACGATTGCTTCTCTTTCCCCCAGTTAAAGTTTAAAATTATGAACACTGTATAATGAAATGGTGATTTTTATTCTGTCCTGGTGGTAAGAAGGGATTTGCTGATGTGTAAAATGAGACAAAGATAAATAACAAACAGATGTTCTCACAAAATGTTCATTAAATCCCTGCCTAGTAGAAGATGCTAGATTACATGTGTTCAAACTCTAAATGTGTTAGAGAATAAGGAGCTTTTATACCTTAATGCTCAATTTAGAAAAGACTATATAGCTTTCTCTGTAAAAAATCATAGTAATCAGTGACTTATAGTTTCTTCTTCATTTCAGTGTGGCTTGTCATGACTGTTTTTAAACTTTTCTTATTGATTTTGACAGTTCCAATTATCTAAACAGACATCACTTTACTGAGGAGTTATGAAATGGGTTTAAGCCTCCTGGATTGTAAGAACCCAGATAAGGGTAATCCAACATGTACAAGCTATGACTTTTGTTTGAATCATCTCTAAAGGACTATCTGCCATGGGGATGTGATGGTGATTGTAGGGGAGCTAGGTTGGGAAGGGGGCTCAGGAACAAAGCCACCTTCACCTTGTTCCTCTCACTCTTCCATAAAAAGTAAGAAATTATAGTTCTTGACATAGTGTATCATTACAGCAAGGACTACCTGCTACTGGTAAGCCACTTTTCTGCTGTGTTAAGTGCTAAGCAGATGTTTATTTTTGGTGAGTTGTAATATGTAGTTTATGTTCCAGAGGTGGGAAGGAGTATCAGCTTTACCTGGGGAAGGGGATAGCTACAGAAGATAGCTTAAAGAGATGATATTTGACCTGAATTTTGAAAAATGGTAAGTTCATTAGAAAAGAAAACAAAATCATTTCAGTCAGAAAGGATAGCATATACAAAGACACAGAATTCTGAAGCACAATAAGCAACTTTAGAGGAACTCCTAATGATTCAGTTTGGCTTTGTGCTTCAGTTTCTTTATCTGTAAAATGGGCTCAATAATGATACCTATTTTATATAAGTGTGAGGACTAATGAGTTAATATATGTAATTTGGAACACTGCCTGGCATATAAGAAGTAATTAAAAAGACTTAGCTCTTATCATGATATTGATAGCTGAAGTTTAGCATTTAGAAAAGTGGAGAAAAGCAAAATTGAAGTAATGAGTGGAGGGAGACAGATTATAGATTAACATTGTGCTAATAAATGTGTATTTTTTTTTATAGAAATTGGGAATGATTATGGGATTTTAAACTGGAGTTTAAAGCTGAGGTTTCAAATAAATAACCAGATTTACACTTTAGATCACTGTTTGCCTTCTGAAAGATAAACCTGGTTGGAGCAGGGAAGGGGGAAACTTTGTGGAAACTGGAGCCAGACAATCAGTTATAAGGCTATTGCAGTAGTCTAGGTAAGAGATGGTAGAGGATTTAAAGTAGAAGAATGGCAGTGGAAATGGAAAGATAGGTGCAAATTCAAGATATATTTCAGAGTTGCCAGGTATCACAGACTGGCAACTAACAAATACGTTTTGTTTGGCCCACTCAGTGTTTGAATTTAAATGCCTTTAAAAGGAACATGCATTCTCCAGTTTGACCTGGGCTTCACCATTCCCTATTGTATTACAATATTGATGTTATCACAATATCACAAATTGATGCTGCCTGCTGCCCTTTATGGGTGAGGGTGAGGAAGGAGTTAGGGATGACCCCCTAGATTTCTAGATTAGGTGACTGGATGAACAAAGGTGCTAAGAGCCTGGATCAGGAATTCAGGAGTATGAAAGAATTTGAGAGAAAAGATGAATTATGTTTTGGGTATATCAAGTTGGAGGTATATCAAGTTGGAGGATATTAATAAAAATATAGATATGTGGGTCAGAAGATAAGTATGCATTAGAGATATAGATTTGGGAATATCATTAGTAAATATACTCATAGGGTGTATTTAGAATGTTAAAAGAAGAGGACTGAACTCAGCGAGAAACCAGTGAAGTGACCAGAGATAATGCTAAAGGAGGAAAGAATTCCCAACATAGTGTAGACTCAAAGTGTAGACTCAAGTGTAGACTCATATTATAGAAACACTTTGTGTGTTTCTCAATGTGTGGTCCATGGACCTCTGGGCTCCTCAAGATTCTTTCAGGGAGTCTGAAAGGTCAAAACTGTTTTCACAATAATTCTAAGATGTTATTTGTCTTTTTTCCTGTGTTGACATTTTCACTAATGGTGCAAGAGCAATAGTGGGTAAACTGCTGGTGCCTTGGCACAAATCAAGGAAGTGGTACTAAACTGTACTTGTTAGTAATTGTATTCTTTACCACCATACACTCAGTTTAAAAAGCCATTTTCACTTAATAATGTCCTTGATGAACCAGTAAATATTATTAATTTTATTAAATATTGATCCTTGTGCGCATATCTTTTAAAACAGCTTTATTGAGGTACAACTGACATACGAAGAACTGCACATATTTAATGCACACAATTTGATGAGTATATATCTTTTTAATAATCTGTGTATCAAAATGAGAAGTATGCATAAAGCACTTATCATGAATACTGAAGTATAATAGTATCTAGAGGTAAAGCCCTTGCACGATTGAGTTGTAAACCAAACTAGCAGATTTTTACACTGAACTCCAATTTTACTTGAAAGAACAGCTGACAGTGGTCACTCAGACTTGGGTATTTGGCAGCCATTTTCTCAAAAATAAAGTAAGCCCATCACTGTAAGGAAAATAACTGACAGTATTTGTTGTCAACAATAAAATTAGAACTTTTAAGTGAAAATTAGAATTTTAGAACACTTGTATCTGCCACCATAATCTTAAGAACTTCCCAATACTTAGTCTTTTCTGATGAGACCAGCAGTGATATTAACTCACATGAATTTTAAAATGTTATATAATAAAATGTGTCACCATTTGGAGGAGCTGCATAGCTCAGTGAAACAATATTTGTCAAATGATTAATGCATGATGTTGGAAAATTGTGCCTGGGTAAAAGATCCATTTAAATTACAAAGCTGACCAGTGGATTTTAATATAACAGAGTCCAAAAAAATTCATTAATATGTATTCAGATTCCCTATTGCATTTATCTTAAAGAAACTACCACTGTCAAATTTTGGTGTAGTATTAAAGAAGAATATCCACAATTATCTGAAACAGTTATTCAAATACTCCTCCATTTTCTAGTTACATATTTATATTAGGACAGATTTTCCTCATTTACTTTAAAAGAATATGTCACAAAGAACATATCACAAGATATTAAATGCAGAAGGAGACTCAAGAATCCAACTGTCTTCTAGTAAACTCTCTTCTATAAAAACAAAGATTTGCAAATTTGTCATACAATGCTATTATTCTCACTTTTTATTTTGTTTTGGAAAATATAGTTTTTTTCATAAATATGTTACTTATGTTAACATATTAGATTTCTTGTTGGTATATTTAAGTGGATACATAAATCAATACTTTTAAAATATCACAGTTATAATTTCTAATATAGTAGATATTGATAGATATAACCTAGAAAAATCAAAGATGCTTTGAGAAGCTCAATATTTTTTAAAAGGGGTCTCAATACCAGAATGTTTTTGATCTGCTATTGTGGACTACTGACAAAAAGTGGCAGAGGGAACAAATGATGACACTTGTCTTACTGTTAAGTAGCCTAGACTCCTACAAGGGAACCTGAGACGATGAAAAAAATGTAATATGGAAAAATATGACTAAGTGACAAAGCAAGTGCCATAAACAGCAGGCACTAAACAAAAATAAGAGTGTAGATTAAAGTAGTGAGGGATTTGTTGGAAAGAGAGACTTGAGCATAGGTAGATTTTGTAGAGCAAGAGTGGGGATGACTCTTTCCAAGTTTGATGACTATCATGAGCAAAGTCCTAGAGACCCAGATAAGCATAATAGGCTCTAGAAACATTACAGAGACTATCCTGACTGGAGTAAATAGTTTACATTGGTGAATAGCAAGAAATTAGCTGAGTAAATAGGCTACAGTCAAATTATGGAGAGCTTTAAGTGTTGGGATGAAGAATTTAGATTTTATGGATAATAGGATGCTATTAAAGGTTTGTGATTCAGGATGATGACATGATAAAAGTGATATTTCATAAAAATTAACCTAAAAGTAGTGTAAAGGAAAGATTGGAATAGAAAGACTAGAAATCAGGTAGAACAATATTATAGTCATCCATTCATGAAGTGATGAGGACCTAGTCATGGAAATGGAAAGTAAATAATGGATATAAGAGATATTGTAAAGGCAAAATAAGCAGAACTTGACTGATTAGAAAGAGAGTATTAATTTTGAGACTGGATGAGAGAATAGTGCTGTTATTGATAGAACATAAAAGAGCACAGGGAGAGCCATTTTAAGTAGTTGAGGATGATTAAGTTATTACTTGTTTGTTGAAGGTGTGGTATTATCCTAATAGAAATATGTATGCATTGGGAGTCACTAGATAGGAAATTGGGTGAAAAGTACAAGATTGAGAGGCTACATTTAGAGAGATGATCATTGGGTTTGAGGAAATGAATGAGTTTTCTGAGGAACAAATTTTATAAATCAAGAGCCCAGGAACTATGACTTATAATCTAAAGGTATTAGGTTTTGATAGGAGGAGCCAGTGAAGAAGACGGGAAAAAACACTTGAAGACTAATAGCAGAACAGAATAATACCAGAGTGCAGAAGCCAAGGGAGAACAGTTTCAAGAAGGTAGATTTCAGCCATATCAGATTGCACAAAGAATAGAAGATTTGATATGTAATGTAAGTTCGGTGAAAACAAGGGTCTTTGTATTGTGTTTTTTATTCAATGATGTTTCCTAAATGCCTAGAATTGTATTTGGCACATAGTAGGTGATGAATATATCAGTGAATATACAGTTGACCCTGAAACAACATGAGTTTAAACTGTGTGGGTCCACTTCTATGCAGATTTTTTCAATAGTAAATACTAAAATACTACACAACCTGTGGTTGATTGAATCTACAGATGTGAAATTGCAGGTACAGAGGAACCACAGATATGGAAGAACTGTGTATATATGGAAGATCAATTATAAGTTCTACACAGATTTTCAACTGTACAGAGTCGTCACCCTTAGCCTCCATTTAGTTCAAGGGCCAGCTGTACTTGGCTACTGCTGCTAAAAGTTTTGCAAACCTTATAAATAAATACATTGAATAAAAATAATTAATGAGCAGCATCTTCAGATACAAACCTCTGTAGATATATTGATTTTTCTCTGTTTCCTTATCAGGCACTATTATTGGGAACTAGCACAGTGTTGTTGAAATGTATAGTGAAAATGGAGGTGAATAGTTTAGTCTTGCTGACCTGCATGTGATGCAGCCAGAAGGAGGTAGATGATGTATATTTGTATGACTCTACAGACCAAAAAACAGTTGGTAGTCTTACCTTCTAGTCCTATTTAGCATATGGTATTCATCTGTGTAGGATATATTCTTTTGCTAGTGTTGTCTGGTACAATAATCCTGCATCAAAATGAATAACCACTTTGGAATTTAAACAGTGATAATCATAGACATTAAGAAATTTGATTTTAGTTCAAAATTATTTTGGTATTGGTTCATAAATCTTAGTTGCAAGTCTTTCAGAAGACCAGTACATTAGTTGGGTTGAAAAGACTGTCCAATTTGGTGGTTAAAGTAGTTTATTTCAGTTTTGGCATAAGTTACTATAATGGACATACTGAAGGAGAATGGGTGATTTTACTGGAGGAAACAAGTTATTTGATAATCATATGAATTTCCTCATAAACTAGCAATGACTGTGTTTTGAACTTGGATTTTTGTATCAGTTATAAACCTCTGGGTAACAAATTATCCCCAAACTTGGCATGTTACACAGCAAACATTATTTCACAGTTTCTGTGGGTCAGGAATCTAGACAGGTTTAGCTAGATGTCTCTGGCTCAAGATTTCTCATGAGACTGCAGTCAAGCTGTTGGCTGAGGCTGTGGGTTCATGAGAAGGTTTGAATGGATGGCAGGGGTCCCCTTTCAAGCTCACTGGTTGTTGGCAAACCTCAGTCCCTTGCCATGTAGTCCTCTCCACGGGGCTGCCCCATAACATGGCAGCTGACTATCCCAGAGAGAGCGATTCAAGAAAGTGAGAAGAATGCCCAAGACAGAAGCCAGAGTCATTTTATAGCATAATCTCAGATGTGACATCCAATCACTTCAGCCGTATTATAATTGTTAAAAGTATGCCGATACATTCAGACCACATTCAAGGGGAGGAGATTACACAAGGGTTTGTGATTACCAGCAGGCAAGAATCACTGGGTACCATCTTAGGAGCTTCCTACCACAGATTTGTTGACAAATATTTTATCTTCAAAACACACAACTGAAGTTGTAGAAAGAGAGAAGATACAGAGCTAAAGTCAACTTTTTAGTGATAAAACTAGGAACACATCTAATATTTTGAAGTATGAAAATTTATCTTTCTCTATAAAAGATAAAGAATTTTAGGAAAATGTCTAAAGCTTAAATACATGCATATTAACTTATATATAATTTTACACACACACACACACATAAAAAGATTTTTAAAGACATATTGTGTTTACTGAAACACAGTGAGAAGAAACTGAAAAGCCAAGTGAGAAAAAAAGTTAACATGAAGAGGTAAAATTTATTTTCAAGTGATTTCCTCAATTGGAGAACTACCCAGAAATACAGCAGAAAATGTCTGACATTAACAGTAACTCTATTTTAATTTCAATTATTCAATTAATATAAGTTAATGTGAAATATGATACAAACACAGTTAAAGGTAGCCCCCATATATTGTTTTAATGCATATTTGAAGGCAGAGATAGAAAAAGGAGACTAAACCAGTGAAAAATTGAATTCTGAAAACAAATATTATTATTTCCCTCATAGTTCATATGTCAGAACTATCTATCTCTTCCTCTTACCTTTTCTTTAGTTCTATTACATTTTAGTTTAATAACTGAAATTATAAAAATATACATTTTTGATGATAAAATGGTAATTTAGCAGGAAGTAGAACAATATTGTCTTGCAGCAGATCTTTAAATTCAGTTTTTTAACTAAATTAATTTCATGAGGTCTGAGTTGTTCTATCTAAATCCAGACATTATAGTTATTCATTTAGACTCATAAACCATATCCCATTTACTCCAAGTAAAAGATGTAACCCTATTCTTGTCTACAGAGACAAAGAAAGGAATAAAGAGAGAAAAGTGCTTTATTAATCATAACAAAATCAGATGCCTATTTGAAATTAAGGAAGGATAAAATATGTATAATATTTAAAAGAAGTGTATTTGTGTATGTGTATTTCAAAAGGGATACATTAATGAGGTATTTCTTTCTTTTTGGAAATGACAGACATCTTTGCTCTCAAAAAGAGGAATAATAAGTGAAAGAGAAACAGTTTGGATTAGATGATTTCTAAGGCACCTCCCAGCTTCAACATTCTATGATTCCACATTCAGATTATACATTTGAGGTATGTCTTGGTTATTTGTGTTAAGGAGAATGAGAGAATATGCATAATTAAAATCTGTAGATCATCCCTAAACTTCATTGTAGCCTAAATTTATTAGAGTCAATACCAAATGTCTGTGTGTGTATGTGCATGTGCACGCACATGTGTTCAAGGCACCTGGACTTGGAGGTTATAGGAGTAGGGCAGTGCTACATACCTTGCAATAGGATGCTCAGTCTTTATGTGTCTTACTGGGAAATGTAGATATTTGCTTTACAGACATAAACCACCTTTGTAGTCTCTGTAGCTCAGGAATCTGTTAGAATAAGAGGAAAGCTGTGATTAGCCCTCCCTATGCCCCTTGGAAATTCTCTTCAAATAGGCTTTTCTTTTCAAATTCCCCTATTCTTCTCAGGTTTAACCAAGGTGGTTGCTCCATATTTTTTTCTCATCCCCCATAGGTTCTGTTTCATACTCATTCATTTATTCATCAAATATTTGTTGAGTGCCTACTATGTGCCAGGCACAGTTCTAGGTGCTGGAAAAACATCTGAGTACCAAAAAAAGAAGTCTCTGCCCTATTGTTTAGCTTCTAAAAGGAGGAGCTAGGCGAATATTAGACACACACATGCAGATACACACACACACACTCATGGAGTCCTAAGTGATATATATATATATATATATGGTGTGTGTGTGTGTGTATTTAAATATGGTCAGTGGTATGAAAGACATATAGCAGAGTTGGGGGACTGAGAGCATTGGTGAGATGCAGTTTGCAATTTAAAATAGGATGTTTAGGGTAACGTCATTGACAAAGGACCTTTAAACAATTATTTGGAGGAGAGTGGCTATCTAAGGGAAGGACATTCAAGCAGAGGAAGCAACCAGCACAAAGGCCTTCAGTCAACTGAGTGTCTGGATTGTTCAGGAAACTAGTGTTCAAGGAGCTAGTGTGGCCAGAACAGAGTGAGCAAGGGGAATGATAGGGGATGAATTCAGAAAGATATAATTGGGGAAGAGGGTAGATCTTATAGGGCCTTGATACCATTATAAGGACTTTGGCTTTTATTCTGAATAAAATAAAACTTTGGCAGGTTTTGAGCACAAGAGTGATGTGATCAGGCTTTTAAAAGTATCATGCTGGCTGCATTCTTGAGACTAGATTATAGGGTTATGGGCAAGGTGGAGGCAGTTAGACCTCCTTAATAGGAAGCTGCTGCAATAGTCCAAACAAGACGATGGTGGCTGGGATCTGGGTGGAAGCAGTGTTAGATGGTGAGGAATGGATAAATGTTGGGTATGTTATAAGGGTACACCAAACAGGATGTGCTGATAGATTGGATACAGAGTGTGCAAGGGAGAAGTCAAGGATGAATTCAAAGTTTTTTGCCTGAGGAAGGAGGTGATATTTACTGAGAAGAGAAAGAACACAGGCAAAGTAAGCATGACATGCAGGAGTTCAGTGTTGGACATGTTGGTTTGAGATGTTTATTAGACCCCTAAGTGGAAATGTCAAGCAGGTAAGTGGGTATCTGCAGTGCAGTGGCAATGTCTGGACAAGAGCTATATATTTGGGGGTCTTTAGCACATACCTAGTATTTAAAGCCAAGGGGAGTGGACAGAGAAGAGATACAAGGTCTGAGCCTGGGGTCAACCCAATGTTAAAAAGTTGGAGGGAAGAGGAGAGACCAGTGAAGAAAACTGAGAAGGAATGGTCAGTGAGAGGTAGGAGGAAAATCAAGAGAGCATGGTATTTTTTTTTTTTGCAACCCCAGCACATTTTATTAAAATTCGTATATTTAGTCTTGCAAGATGATAGGGCAAAAAAATATGAGTTCTTTTACTTTGTGCAAAATGCCACCATGTGTTTTTTTTTTTACTTTTTTTATTGATTTATAATCATTTTACAATGTTGTGTCAAATTCCAGTGTAGTGCACAATTTTTCAGTTATACATGAATATATATATATTCATTGTCACATTTTTTTCTCTGTGAGCTACCATAAGATCTTGTATATATTTCCCTGTGCTATACAGTATAATCTTGTTTATCTATTCTACATATGCCTGTCAGCATCTACAAATTTTGAACTCCCAGTCTGTCCCTTCCCACCCCTCTCCCCCTTGGCAACCACAAGTTTGTATTCTATGTCTGTGAGTCTGTTTCTGTTTTGTATTTATGGTTTTTTTTTTTTTTTTGGTTTTTGGTTTTTTTAGATTCCACATATGAGCGATCTCATATGGTATTTTTCTTTCTCTTTTTGGCTTACTTAAAAGAAAAAAAGAGGGAGCATGGCATCTTGAAAGCCAAATTAAGTAAACTGATCATTGACCATAATCTCTTCTGTCTTCTCTATTGCTATTGCCCTCCCTAGTTCAGCACCACATCATTACTTGTTTAAACCACAACAGTCTTTTAATTGGTCTTGCTTGCCTTCTTATCCCCTCTGCTGCACCCACCACACTGCCAGACTTTTCTATTTAAAACACAAATTGGATCCTGTCACTCCCTTACTTAAAATGCTTAATCTATTTGTAGTTTATGCACACTCTGCTGCTTCTTTCCTCCATGCCTCTGCCTTTGTTTATGTAGTCCATTGTGCCTGAAATGCCCTCTACATTTTTCATCACCTAGCTAACTCCTACTCACCCTTCAAGACTCAGTCAGGAACTATCTCATTCAGAAAGTCTTCCCTGGTCTTTCCTCTGTAGTTTAGTTGTGCCTTGTGCATATTTTTTATCATTGCCCTGTTCATACTATTTTATAATTATCTGTTTACATATCTGTTTCTCCCATTTAGGCTGTTATTTCTTAAAGGGCAGTGATGATATTTTACCCATCTTTAAATGTCTGGCACCTAGCACAGGGTCTGACACACAGTAGGCATTTAATAAATGTTTGATGAATGAATGAATAAATGAGTGGTCACTTTTTCTTCCTGCTCTGGATATGTCAGTTTCATTTTAGAGGGTTATAAATTTTTCTCTACAACTTTGAGTTGTTTCCAATTCTTCAATTTAAAATTCTAATATAACTAATTGTGGGACAGAATAACTGATTTGCATCTCAGATGCAGAAGCAGCATGCCGAATAACAATATGATATGCATTTGATAGCACTGGGATATCATCTTCCCCGGTGTAATCAATAGACATCTGAATTACTGTAATACATCCCATCTTCACAAGTTGGATTTGTTAGGTTACTGCATTTACCTCTCTAGGATACCTTTACCATGTAAAATAAGTTCTTGTGGGAAGACTCAAACTTGTTTGTACCTCTGAGGATAAAGAAGATATTGCCATCCTATATTTTTTAAAGGGTATTTAACACATTTATCCTAAGCTAAAAGGATAGAGCTAGATTTTTTTTTCACTGTTGGCCTTAATTTCATAGTTAGAAATGTAAAAATGACTATAATGAGGCATACCTGTCATCCAGTGTTCTGTTTCTGAGAGGGCTTTATTAGGAAATCATCATATGTTTCCCTAATACCAATCTCAAAATAGTTAGAAATGTTCCTGGGAGGAAAAATTCTAATTTCTTTCAGTAGTCCATTATGAATCTATTGTGTTATTTTATCTAAAATTATTTGAATTTATTCACTTGTAATGTTTTTAGAACTTTCAACTATATTTGAGACAAGAGTTCTCTAGTTACATATTGCTATTTTAAGAAATACTTTTAAAATAGTGAGATAAAATTTACATAGTGATATTCACAGATCTTAAGTGTACAATTGGATGACTTTTAACAAATGCATATACCCTTGTAATCAACACCACAGTGAAGACATTAGACATTTTCATCACACCAGAAAGTTTCCCAATGATCCCTTTCAGTCAATCTCCAACCTACGCAGGCATCCACTATTCTGACTCCTATCACCATACGTTTATTGTCTGTTACTAAATTTTATACAAATGAGATCATACACTGTGTCCTTTTTTGTGTTTGGCTTCTTTTCCTCAACATTTTTGTTTTAAATTAATCCATATTGTTGGGTGTTATCAGTAGTAGGTTCTTTTTTATTGTTGAGTAATACTCTATTGTATGAATTAACTATAATTGATATATCCATTCACCAGCTGATGCACATTTGGGTTGTTTCCAATTTTTGTCTATTATGAATAAGTCTTCTATGAACATATAAACACTTAATGCTATATATTCAACACTAAGCACTACTTTAGCTTATCCCACAAATTTTGATATGGTCTATTTTCATGTTCATTCTGTTCAAATAATTTTTAATACCCTCTGTGCTTTCTTCTTTGACACATGGATTATTTATATTTCCAGATATCTTTGTGATACTGATTTCTAATTTAATTCCATTCTCTATATGATTGAAATAGTTTCATGTTTGTTGAGACTTGTATCATAGATTTGAATATAGCCTATCTTGGAGGATGTTCCAGGAGCTGTAACCTTAGTTCCCTTTGGAACTAAGACCTCTAGACTAGCAGAGCCTAGGTCATGGGAGCAGAAAGCAAAAAATTTGCTAGTGGATTACCAGGGATAGTAGTGAGACAAACTACTCCCATTTTTACCTCTAATAATTATTCCTGGATCCATAAGTACTGAGTATTGGAGAAATAACACCATATATTAGACACTGATTTAGAGCATACACTACATCCTGAAGTGCATTGCCACCTAGCTAGTACTATGTAGCTCAGTCTTCAAAAGGTCATTCCACCATTGTAGTAAGCCTGCTGCTTCAGGATGATGGGGAACATGGTAAAACTAGTGAATCCCATGAGCAGTGGCTCATTACCACTCTTCATTTGCTGTGAATGAGTTCCTTGATCAAAATGGATTCTGTGTGCAGTACCATGATGGTAGATACCTGTGTTTCACAAGTTTTTATGAAACTGACAAACTACTTTTGAAAGTGTCTGCCATTTTACATTGTCTGCATTCTTGGCAGCATTTGGTGGTGTCACTGTTTTTTAGCTTTAGTTATTTTGATAGGTGTGAGTGATCACTCGTTGTGATCTTAATTTGCATTTCCCTAAAGGCTAGTGGTGTCTTTTTATCTTCTTATTTGCTATCTGAATATCTTCTTTGGTAAAATGTCTCTTCATGTCCTTTGACCATTTTCTAATTGGATTGTTTGTATTTTTACTATTGAGCTTTCAAAGCTCTTTATATATTTTACGTACATGAATACTTTGTCAGATATGACTGCAAATATTTGGGTTTTACCATCTGTAGCTTGTCATCTACTTAAAAGTCTTTCACAGAGCAAAAGTTTAAACTTTTTTCTTTCTTTTTTTTAGAGTTTTTTTTGTGGGGGGGGTTGTTAACTAGGTTTTTATTTCTTTATGGAGGAGGTACTGGGAATTGAATCCAGGACCTCATGCATGCTAAGCATGCACTCTACCACTTGAGCTATACCCTCCCCACCAAAAGTTTAAGCTTTTGATGAGGTATAAGTTATTAATTTTTTCTTTCATGGATTATGCTTTTATTGTTATGTCTAAAATCTTCACTAAGCCGTATATCCAAGATTTTCCTACGTTTTCTCCTAAAAGTTTTACAGTTTTACACTTTACATTTAAAGTCCATGATCCAAATTGAATTAATTTTTGCTTAATGTGTAAGCTATATATCAAAGTTCATTTTTGCCTATGCATATCTAATTGCTCTAGCACCATTTTTTGATTACTATAGCTAAATAAATCTTGAAATTGGATAGGCTGATTCCTCTCCTGCTATTCTTATTTTTCAAAATTGTTCTTGCTATTCTAGTTTCTTCATCTATCCACATAAATTTTATGTTTGTCTATATCTAGGAAAAAGCTGAGATTTTGACAGATACAGCATCCAACCTATATGTCATTTTGAGGGAGAATTAACACCTTTATTATGTTGAGTTTTCCAATCCACAAATACAGTAAATGTCTCCATTTATTGATATCTTCTTTAATTTCTTTCATCATTTTTATAGTTTTCAGCATATAAATCATGCACATGTTTTGGTAGATTTATCCCTAAGTATTTCTCTTTTTTTGAACAGTTGTAAATAGTATTGTATTTTTAATTTCGATACTCATGTGCATTGCTAGTATATAGAAATACAATTGATTTTTGTGTGATGGTATTGTATCACCTGACCTTGCTGAATTCCGAATAAGTTCTAGGAGATTTTCTACATAGACCATCATGTCATCTGCAAATAGGGATAGATTTATTTCTTCCTTTCTAATTTGTATGTCTTTTATTTCCTTTTCTGGCCTATTGCACTGTCTAGAACTTCCAGTAGCTATATCAAATAAGAGTGGTGACAGAATATATCTTTGCCTTGTTCCTAATAATAGGAGGAAAATATTCAGCCCTTCACCTTAAAGATGTTAGATGTAGGTTTTTTGGAAATATTCTTTACTAAGTTAAGGAAGTTCCCCTCTACTCCTGTTTTCTAAGACTTTTTGTCATGAATTGCTGTTGAATTTTTCAAATGCTTTGTCTCCATCAATAGATATGATTATGTGGTTTTTCTTCTTTAGCCTGTTTATATGGTAGATTCCATTCATTGATTTTAAAATACTGAACCAGGCTTGCATTCCTAGAATAAACCCCTCTTGGACATGATATATAATTTTGTTTATATATCTGCTTTCATTTTAATTGTTTTTTCCCTTATAGGTAAAGGTATTGTTTTTCTCCTGCCACTTTCAGTATTTTTTCTTTGTCATTAGTTTTCAGTAGTTTGATTATGATACGTGTTGGTGTGGGTTTATTGTTTGTCCTGTTTGGGGTTAGCTCACCTTTTTGATTCTGTAGGTTTATGTCTTTGACCAAATTTCTGAAAATTTCACCTATTTTTCTATGAATACCTACTATCCTCTTCTGCAGATTCAATCATACAAACGTTAGAAGTTTTGTTATTGTCCCACAGACCCCTGCAGAGCTGTTCATCTTTTTTCAGTCTATTTTCTCTTTATTGCTCATATTAGGCAATTTCTGTAATTCTATCCCAAGTCCACTGATACTTTTCCTCTGTCATCTCCATTCTACTGTTGAGCATATCTGGTGAGTTTTATATTTTCATTATTGTATTTTTCAGTTCTGAAATTTCCATTTGGTTCTTCTTTACATCCTCTGTTTCTTTGCTGAAACTTTCAGCAAGGTTTTCATTTGTTTTAATCATGTTTGTAATCGCTTTTTCAAGCAGTTTTATGCTATTTTATTTAACATGCTTGTCAGATAATTCCAACATTTGTGTCATCTTGCTGTTGGTGTCTGTTCTTTAATTTGAGATTTTCTGCGTTCTTCATATGTCAAGTGATTTTTTGTTGTTGTTGAATTCTTGATATTTTGGGTATTATGTTATGAGATTCTGGATCTTGTTTAAATCTTCTCTTTTAGTAGGTCTATTCTGACATTATGCTGGCAGGAGATTTGGCCACCACTTCATTACTATAATGTGGAAATAGAAGTCCAGGTTCTCTTCTCAGCCTCCATTGACACTCGGGAGAAGTAGAGGGGTACCCCATTACTGCTGGTTGGCTTAGAAGTTGAAACTCCCTTCTAGGCCTTTGCTGACACCACCCTGACTGATAGAGATAGGGGCACCTGATTTCTGCTCACCACGTGGCCTCCACTGACCTTGGTTGGGTATGAAAGATCCATCTGGCCTTCCCTTATACACTACCCCAGTAGGCAGATAGGGTCACCTCATTAGAGCCTTGAGAGGGTGGAAGTCTAGGTTCTCCACTTAGACTTTGCTCATGGTGGGGTAGGGTAAGGCCCAAGTTTTTCTTACATTGTTTGGCTTGAGTAAGGTGGTTATTATCTAAAAGTTTTCTGTATTGCTCTTTGCCCCTTTCTTGGTCTTTAAGCTACAGAGAACAGGCTTTCTTGAAACTATTTTTGTCTGTGCCCATTGGTGTCTCTGGGTTGCTGGCTTCTTAAATACCCAGTCTGGGATCTATAACATAAAAGAAAACCCAGGGAACTAACCACTTTGTTATTCCTTGGATCCCAAATTTCCTAAGCAGTCTGCCTTTTTTCCGTCTACCTTTCAGAGTCTTCTTATGTTTGTTTTATATGTAATGCCCAGGTTTTTAGCTGTACTTATTGGGAAAAACAGGGAGAAGTGCATCTCTTTATCTTGTCCTGGAACCAGAAACTCAGATATACTTTTTATTATTCTAATTTACCATTGTAAGGTAAAATTGAGTGTATCAGCCTACAGACCCTCATTCATAATGTTCATATGATCCCTGAAATTATATATTTTAATCATGTCCTCTCTCAGCCTTCTTTCATCCCTTGACTCATTTAGTTGACCTTCAGTGGATGATCTTCAACACCATGATGACTTCTTTGAATATCCTGATGGTATGTCCCAAATTTATCAACTCTGATATCTGTTCTTACTTCCAACTCTGAACAAAATAATTTTAGCAACTGCCTGGATTTTTTAATGAAGAGAAAAACTAAGACGAATCTTCATGTCATTCAAAGCTATGCTCAAATGTCACCTTTTCAAATTGGCCTTTCATGACCATTCTCTGTACACTTAATCTGCTTTGTTTTCTTTATATTATTTATCACTATCTGATATTTTATATCTTTGTGTTTGTTCATTGTCTCTATCCCCATATATAATTACTTCATTAAGACAAGAGCTGTGTTTTATTCAATTTTTTTAACATTTTTTATTGATTTATAATCATTTTACAATGTTGTGTCAAATTCCAGTGTTCAGCACAATTTTTCAGTCATTCATGGACATATACACACTCATTGTCACATTTTTTTCTCTGTGAGTTATCATAACATTTTGTGTATATTTCCCTGTGCTATACAGTGTAATCTTGTTTATCTATGTTTTATTCAATATTTTATCCCCAATGCTTAGAAAAGTCCCTGGCATATAGCAGGCTTTAAATAAATATTTTAACTGATTGAATGAATAAATACTTCCCATGTGATTTGGGTGAAAGAGAGAGAAGAAAGTGGAAAATTCTGGGCACCTAGTCTAAAGAATTCGAATTAACTTATATGGTACTATAGATAGTAACCTCCAGATTAGACATATAAAGACCAAACTTAGATTAAAATGTGTGAGGGGAAAAATAATTTTTTTCTCATTTTTGGTTCTTTTTTCCTCTCATCTAAGCCACATTTCTTGTTCTATGAAAACACTTTAGCATAGGAGAAAATTCTTGTAAAATATATGACAGTTGTAGCCCTCTGATGGGAAATGGCAAAGTTGAAGACTCCTGACCAGAGATTTCCACATTTTGCTTAGATGATGGAAGCAAGTGACAGTTTGGCCAGCTGCCCCAGGTGCATTAAAACTCATGTGGTCCGTGGAGTAGCTGTATTCATTCCAAATGCAGGTCTTCCAAATGAAGCTCAAGACCTTGAATTTAATCCAGTGTTTACAGGCAAGTAGTTAAAATGAATAGAAGAAACCAGTGATGTCATCTGTTCTGTGCTGTCAGGACCCTGTCATTATTTCTACTCACCATATGACTTTTGTTGCAGCTACCTGTGGAGCCCCACATACACTGGGATCTCTTTGCCTGTCACATCAAAGGAAGAGATGCAACCTTTTCCCTAAGATATCATTGTACCTTGGAGGAGGACTGCAAAAGGATGAGATGAGATATTTCTCATTTCATCTATTAGTTTGTTATCTTTCTAAGCAACTCAGGTGTCAGGTACTATAGATTGAAAATAAACTGTTTTACATCCTCCCAGGATGTTTATAAAAATATGTCCCATTCATAAGGCATACTCAGAATAGGAGTAGTATATAATATACTGTAATAAAATATTAGGGCTATCCTAAAACAAAAAAAAAAGGAATTTAAATTCACCTTAATGTCCTTTCAAATGTAATTGCCTTCTAGGGAAACACAATTCAGGTTTGAGAACATTAGTTATATACAACACTTGTCCTGGATAACTGATATCACCTGTGCTGTAAAACTACAGAGCTACCTGGCCCTTTCCAGAAAGATTTCCTCCAGAAATTATATTGTTCCTTGATAAGGGAAGCTTTTACTCAAATGAGCTGTCTCCAACAAGCTTTCCATCAAATTCTCTGCCATTGGTGCAGTTGTCTTAATTTTACTTAAGTACTTGCTGGCTGACTTTGAGTCCAAAAAGACAAAGCAAATCTTATGGGACAGAATTTAAGCTTGGGAGGAAAAAGAAAAGTAGCTGCCTTCTTCTTGACCTCTCTGCCTTCTTCCCACTACTAATGGAGATGAGAAGGAGAAGATAGACAAAATGGCCTTCGTTTCTATCTTGATTTATCTGCTTTGGTGGCTTGCTTACTTGTAGCATGTGAACATCCTCCATAAAAATAGGTTTGTTGAAAGAAAGATTTCCTGCCAAAGCAACATTTAGTCTAATGATTTTCTCCCACAAAATTATATTTCAAATGGTTGGGGAGAATTTTGCGTTTATTTCTTCTGCTGACTCAAATTGGGGAGCTAACATAATGGGGTGTATTTTTGTTTTTGTTCTAATAAAATATCACCATTTATAAGTAATTATAGGTAGTGGATAGTAGAATGAATAATTAAGAAATTTGTTTGCTTTTCTTGTAACACTGTGCTTATAAGAAAAAAACCCTCCAATGTAGGGAAAATACTTTTAACTACACAGAACTGTTGGCTGAATTTCAGTGAACATGAGTAAGATTAATACCCTTATCCATCCATCCATCCATTCACCCATCCATTCAATTAATTTTTTCAATATTTATTCAGTACCTGCTACACCAGGCATTAATGATATAGCCACAAAAAAGATAAAGAAGTGAATCTTGTATTCCAGTGGGCCCTTGGTGATGTCCTGCTCCTTAAAACCCTCTTTCCTCTGAAATGCATCCTCATTTTATTTATTTGTTTTCCTCAACAAGATGGTGAGCTCCTCCAAGGTGGAAATCCTAGCTTGTGTTTTCTATGATGCTGGTCATTCAACAAATACTTGTTGGACTAAACTGAATAAAGATTTTTGAAGATATAGGTGAAGAAAGTTTCAGAGTTAGTCATAGGATGTAAGATCTAGAAGGGACCTTAAAGATAATCTAGTCCATAGATTTCAACAGGTATCTGTATAGATACCTTTTAGGGCTGAACCCAGGGAATGAGAGAGGTTCAGCAGAGGGATGGTGGAACTGTTATGACCTTCTTTGTGCTTCAAGCATAAGATTTGCACTTTCAGCCCTTTCATATGCAAAGCATTCCTGTACAATTTTTTTTCTCACTTAATTTTATTTATTTATTTTTTAACATTTTTATTGATTTATAATCATTTTACAATGTTGTGTCAAATTCCAGTGTAGAGCACAATTTTTCAGTTATACATGAACATATATATATTCATTGTCACAATTTTTTCTCTGTGAGCTACCATAAGATCTTGTATATATTTCCCTGTGCTATACACTATAATCTTGTTTGTCTATTCTACATTTTGAAATCCTAGCCTATCCCTTCTCACCCCCTGCCCCCTTGGCAACCACAAGTTTGTATTCTATGTCTATGAGTCTGTTTCTGTTTTGTATTTATGTTTCGTTTGTTTGTTTGTTTAGATTCCACATACGAGCGATCTCATATGGTATTTTTCTTTCTCTTTCTGGCTTACTTCACTTAGAATGACATTCTCCAGGGACATCCATCTTGCTGCAAATGGCGTTATGTTGTTGGTTTTTATGGCTGAGTAGTATTCCATTGTATAAATATACCACCTCTTCTTTATCCAGTCATCTGTTGATGAACATTTAGGCTCTTTCCATGTCTTGGCTATTGTAAATAGTGCTGCTATGAACATTGGGGTGCAGGTGTCATTTTGGAGTAGGGTTCCTTCTGGATATATGCCCAGGAGCAGGATTCCTGGGTCATATGGTAAGTCTATTCCTAGTCTTTCGAGGAATCTCCATACTGTTTTCCACAGTGGCCGCACCAAACTGCATTCCCACCAGCAGTGTAGGAGGGTTCCCTTTTCTCCACAGTCTCTCCAGCATTTGTCATTTGTGAATTTTTGAATGATGGCCATTCTGACTGGTGTGAGGTGATACCTCATTGTAGTTTTGATTTGCATTTCTGTGAAAATTAGTGATATTGAGCCTTTTTTCATGTGCCTATTGATCATTTGTATGTCTTCCTTGGAGAATTGCTTGTTTAGGTCTTCTGCCCATTTTTGGATTGGGTTATTTGTGTTTTCCTTATTAAGTCGTATGAGCTGCTTATATATTCTGGAGATCAAGCCTTTGTGGGTTTCATCTGCAAAAGTTTTCTACCATTCCATAGGTTGTCTTTTTGTTTTACTTACGGTTTCCTTTGCTGTGCAGAAGCTTGTAAGTTTCATTAGGTCCCATTTGTTTATTCTTGCTTTTATTTCTATTGCTTGAGTAGACTGTTCTAGGAGAACATTTTTGAGATGCATGTCAGATAATGTTTTGCCTATTTTTTCTTCAAGGAGGTTTATTGTACCTTGTCTTATGTTTAAGTCTTTGATCCATTTTGAGTTGATTTTTGTATATGGTGTAAGGGAGTGTTCTAGCTTCATTGTTTTACATGCTGCTGTCCAGTTTTCCCAACACCATTTGCTGAAGAGACTGTCTTTATTCCATTGTATATTCTTGCCTCCTTTGTCGAAGATTAGTTGACCAAAAGCTTGTGGGTTCATTTCTGCTCTCTCTATTCTGTTCCATTGGTCTATATGTCTGTTTTTCTACCAATACCATGCTGTTTTGATTACTGTAGATCTATAGTATTGTCTGAAGTCTGGGAGAGTTATTCCTCCAGCCTCTTTCTTTTTCTTCAGTAATGCTTTGGCAATTCTAGGTCTTTGACTGTTCCATATAAATTTTATTATGATTTGTTCTAGTTCTGTGAAATATGTCCTGGGTAATTTGATAGGGATTGCATTATATCTGTAGATTGCCTTGGGCAGTGTGACCACTTAACAATACTGATTCTTCTGATCCAAGAGCATGGGATATCTTTCCATTTTTTAAAGTTTTCCTTAATTTCCTTCCTCAGTGGTTTATAGTTTTCCGTGTATAATTCTTTCACCTCCTTGGTTAGATTTATTCCTAGGTATTTTATTACTTTGGGTGCTATTTTAAAGAGGATTGTTTCTTTATTTTCTTTTTCTATTGACTCATCGTTAGTGTAAAGAAATGCAACTGATTTTTGAATGTTAATCTTGTAACCTGCTACCTTGCTGAATTCTTCAATCAGCTCTAGTAGTTTTTGTGTGGACCTTTTAGGGTTTTCTATATATAGTAACATGTCGTTGGCATATAGTGACACTTTTACCTCTTCTTTTCCAATTTGTATTCCTTTTATTTTTCTCTCTTGCCTGATTGCTATGGCTAGGACTTCCAAGACTGTGTTGAATAGGAGTGGTGATAGTGGGCATCTTTGTCTTGTCCCAGATTTTAGTGGGAAGCTTTTGAGTTTTTCACCGTTGAGTACTATGCTGGCTGTAGGTTTGTCATATATAGCTTTTATTATGTTGAGATATGTTCCCGCTATACCCACTTTGGTGAGAGTTTTTATCATAAATGGGTGTTGAATTTTATCAAATGCTTTTTCTGCATCTATTGAGATGATCATGTGGTTTTTGTCCTTTCTCTTGTTGATGTGATGTATTACATTGATTGATTTGCATATGTTGAACCACCCTTGTGTCCCTGGGATGAACCACACTTGGTCATGATGTATAATCTTTTTTATGTACTGTTGGAGTCTATTTGCTAATATTTTGGTGAGGATTTTTGCATCTATGTTCATCAGTGATATTGGTCTGTAATTCTCTTTTTTGGTGGTGTCTTTGCCTGGTTTTGATATCAGGGTGATGGTGGCTTCATAGAATGAGTTTGGGAGTATTCCCTCCTTTTCAATCTTCTGGAAGAGTTTGAGAAGGACTGGTATGAGTACTTCTTTTTATGTTTGGTAGAATTCCCCGGTGAAGCTGTCCGGTCCTGGACTTTTATTTGTAGGGAGGTTTTTTATTGCTAATTCGATTTCATTTCTAGTGATCGGTTTGTTCAAGTGGTCAGTTTCTTCTTGGTTCAGTCTTGGTGGACTGTATGTTTCCAGAAATTTGTCCATCTCCTCTAGGTTATCCATTTTGGTTCCATATAGTTTTTCATAATATTCTCATATCATATTCTGTATTTCAATGTTATTTGTTGTAATTTCTCCATTTTCCTTTCTTATTTTGCTTATTTGTGCTCTCTCTTTTTTCTTCTTTGTGAGTTTGGCCAGAGGTTTGTTGATTTTATTTATGTTTTCAAAAAACCAGCTTTTGGGTTGATTGATTTTTTCTATGGTTTTTTAAATCTCTATTTTGTTTATTTCCTCCCTGATCTTTATTATTTCCTTCCTTCTTCTGCCTTTTGGTGTTTATTGCTCGTCTTTTCTAATTCTTTTAGCTGGTGGGTTAGATTGTTTATTTGAGATTGTTCTTTTTAGAGGAAGGCCTGTATCGCTATAAACTTCCCTCTTAGCACTGCCTTTGCTGCGTCCCATAAATTTTGTGTGGTTGTGTTTCCATTTTCACTTGTCTCAAGGTATTTTTTAATTTTAACTTTGATTTCATTGTTGACCCACTTGTTTTTTAATAGCATGTTGTTTAATCTCCATGCTTTCCTTTTTTTATCCTTTGTTGCTCTGTAGTTGATTTCTAGTTTCATGGCATTGTGGTTAGTAAAGATGCTTGAGATAATTTCTATCTTCTTAAAATTGTTGAGGTTTCTTTTGTGCCAAAGTACATGATCAGTCTTAGAAAATGTTCCATGTGCACTTGAAAAGAATGTATATCCTATTTTGGGGGGGGGGGTCTAATGCTCTGAAAATATCCACCAAATCTAATTTTTCTATTGTGTTATTTAATTTCTATGTTGCCTTATTTATTTTCTGTCTGGAAGATCTGTCTAGTGATGTTAATGCAGTGTTAAAATCTCCAACAATGATTGTATTCCCATCAATATCCCCCTTTATCTCTGTTAGTAGTTGTTCTATGTACTTAGGTGCTCCTATAATGGGTGCATATATATTAACAAGTGTAATATCCTCATCTTGTATGACTCCTTTAATCATTATAAAATGTCCTTCTTTATCTTTCTTTATGGCCTTTGTTTTAAAGTCTATTTTGTCTGAGATCAGTACTGCTACGCCTGCTTTTTTTGCTTTTCCATTTGCATGGGATATCCTTTTCCATCCTTTCACTCTCAATCTATATGTGTCCTTATCCCTAAAGTGGGTCTCTTGTATGCAGCATATTGAAAGTTCTTGCTTTATTATCCAGTCTACCACTCTATGTCTTTTAACTGGAGCATTTAGTCCATTAACATTTACAGTAATTAATGATAGATGTGTGCTTATTGCCATTTTGAACTTATCTTTGCAGTTGATTTGGTATATCCTCTTTGTTCCTTTCTTCTTCCTTTTGTGGTTTGGTAATTTTCCTTTGTATTATCATGGATTTTATTTAGTTTTTGTGACTCCCTTGTAAGTTTTTGGCTTGTGGTTACCCTTTTTTCATTCCTGTAAGATTTTAAGATTTTATTTGAAGAGAAGGTTGACTGCAAAAAAAAAAAAAAAAAAAAAAAAAAAACCTGAAAACCACTGATTGAGCCAATACCTTTGTCTTATGGATCTTTTATGTAGGCCTAAGAAGGTTAGGTAATTTGTTCAAGGTCATACATATAGTTACTAATACTCTTAGAATTTAAACCTAAATTTTCTAATTTCCAATCTAAGCTTCTTTCTATGGCATTCTGTTGTTAACGAGTTCACAACTGTTGCATGACCAACACACTCTTGACACACAAATGTCATAACTGAAAAAGGAATGTTAAAATCTACTTTGACAATACTTCATCTCTCCTTGGACATAGGTCAGTATCTTTGCACTTAGCAAGGTGAGTGTCATACAGTGAGTGCTTAATGGTAGTGGTTGTACTGGTGTTGATTATCCATTATTGATTATTTCATCTTTCCAGATTAATCCACTCTAATCCTTTAAATCTTTTCTTGTAGTCTCCCTTGTCCCACCCCTTCAAATAGTTTCCTTGCTCTTACTCACTGACTGCAATCCTTGGGGTGGACTGGGTGTGGAAATTGGGATATATGTTGGAAGTTCTGACCATAGCTACCACTTAAATGCTTTTAGCTTATGTTTAATTATGAAACACTTTACAGTTGTCTATTGTCAAGATTAAGAAAATAAATGACTGTAAAACACAAGTTGTACTAAAAATGCTTTTGAGAGCTTATTTAGGGATTTTTTTGTTTGATTGTTTCAAAATGTAATTATTGTTGCAGCACCATCATTTGACTTCTCACTGCATCTCAACATATACAAGTTTTGTTTTAATTAGTGCTTTTAGCACTTGGTGTAGTACCTTCCTTAGTTTTGTGGGTGTAGTTAATTTCCCCTTCCTTTGACTCCCCTGTTGCCCGCTTGCTCTGTTTTTCAGATGGATGTCTTCTCCAGTCCACATTATCAATATCACTGGCAAGGATTTTGCACTTTCCTCAAGGGGAGGTTACTTAGGATTGCAGTTTTTTCGTATGTTGCAGACAAATCCTTTAAGACCAGTTTGGTCAGAATGTTTCCTCTCTGACACAGATTTTAAGACTGCTTTGTGGAGGGTCTCCTGCCACCAGCCACTGATGGTACTGCTATTGCCAGTGCAGTGGGAGAGAGTGGATTGGCTTTTTGGTCAGGCAGAATTGGGCTTTGTCTGTTTTTCCAGTTTATTCTTGCTTTTGGATGCTATTACGTCTTTCTTCTTAGCACCGTAGTAATAGGAAAAAAGCATTATAACAAGAGTTTAGAATTCAAGGGTAGAACTTAAGTCTTCGTTAGGAAAAAAAAAAAAACAGGACCTCCACTTTACAAGTTCATGCTAGGTTTGAAATATTTAATTTAAGGCTACTTTCACAGTTTTCTTTTACCCACCCTCCCTTTTTTTTTTTTTTGCCTTACAAATGACTTTGTTATAGTGAATGACTAGTATATCCTATCCTTGCCCATCATTTCTAGATGGATGGATTTTTATAGAGCCGTGTATCTATCCTGATAGATTTTGATCTTATGTATTGAGAGTTTATATTTCAATCTTTTTGAGAGTTCATTTTAGGGTGGTGGGTAAAACTCAGTGGTAGAGTGCATATATACAATGGAATACTACTCAGCCATAAAAAAGAGTGAAATAATGCCATTTGCAGCAACATAGATAGACCTAATGATTATCATACTAAGTGAAATAAGTCAGAAACAGATAGACAAATACCATACGATATCACTTATATGTGGAATCTTTAAAAAATGACACAAATGAACTTATTTACAAAACAGAAACTGACTCACAGACATAGAAAAAAAAACTTATGGTTACCAGGGGGGAAGGGTGGGGGACGGATAAATTGGGAGCTTGGGATTTGCAGATACAAACTGTATATAAAATAGATAAACAACAAGGCCCCACTCTATAGCACAGGGAACTATATTCAGTATCTTGTAATAACCTATAATGAAAAAGAATATGAAAAGTAATATATATGTGTGTAATTGAATCACTATGCTGAACTCCAGAAACTAACACAACATTGTAAATCAACTATGCTTCAATTTTAAATAAAAGCAAAACAAAAAAAAAGAAAGAAAAGAAGATTAATTCAGAAAAGCATCAGGTTTTCCAAACATAAAAAAGAATCACACTAGAACTGAGATTTACTTAGACTGACTTTTATCTTTAGCACTATAAAATCCTTGAATGTTGTAAGACAATGGTTTGCATTTATCGTAGTCAGTCAACCAGACTTTTATTATCTATGACCCTTCATCTTAGGAGTTAAGGTATTAGATGCACAACAGTTGGTTTAAATGTATTCTATTACTTAATTCAGTTTTTGTACTCTTGATGTAAATTGATTATTCTTTAAGATGTGTGTCTAGGTTAGAGAGAAGAATAGGCAGCTGTCTGGGTTTTAGTCCTGATTTTTCTATAGATCGTCTGTCTTCTGGTCTTTTTTCCTTAGAGGTCACCTAAAAGATACCACTCTGTTAATGCATCAGCTTAACTGTTTTTAATAATTGGACTCAAGGAAGCATCTATCATAAGTGAAATTAATACTTGAGTGCTCTATCTATGCAGTAGAATAATATATTTTTACAAACTTGGGACATTTTTAAAAACACTATATTCAGATAGAAGCCACCAGCTGCACACACAACCAGAAATTGTGCTTATATTTAATGTACATAGACAATGAAGAAAAGACTTAGGAGTTCTCAAAACAATCCTATTTATATGTATTTATTCATAGATCTTAAGTATGTCAGAAAAATAGTTAGATATAGTGTAAAAAAAAATCCTCTGTTAAACTAGACCTCAGTGCTTACCTCACTCTGAACTCTCCACAGAGATTCATCTTTTTTTAAACTTTTTTTTATTGAGTTATAGTCATTTTACAATGTTGTGTCGAATTCCAGTGTAGAGCACAATTTTTCAGTTATACATGAACATTCGTATATTCATTGCCAAATTGTTTTTTGCTGTGAGCTACCACAAGATCTTGTATATATTTCCCTGTGCTATACAGTATAATCTTGTTTATCTATTATGCATATGCCCGTCAGTATCTACCAATTTTGCATCTTTAACTCAAATGTGAACACACTTCTTTCCAAACAGAGACAATAAAATTCACCCTTTTCAGGAGGTTTTTAGGGACCTTCTTACCTCTCATTTATTACATTTTCCTGAATTTGGCCTCAGGCCCTTAAAATGTTTAAAGAATGTTTTCTCATTCACTTTTGTCATGAAACTCTAATTCCTCAATGGCAATAGTGACTCTCTGGACATAGTCTCAGATTTTTGGTTTTGAAGTATGAATTTCCTTCCTCTGCCTGTCACCCACAGTACAGAAGTTCTAAGGTTTAAGGAGAATCAGTATGACAATAGTCAAATTTACAAAAGAAAAATCAAAAGCAAGTCTTGGTGGTACAGGGAAACCTCAGTTTATTTTTTTTTAATGTGTTTCAAAGAAACTGAATATATAAATTCCATATTTGTAAAAAAACAAATCTTATTTAAAGTTCAATGTTAGCATGGCATTTTAAAATATTGCTATATGGAATGCTTCTGTAATACAAATAACCACCTCTAACTTCTCTGATTTGTAGATGGGATATGAGTTTCCCTGAAATAGGGCACATCTATACTCTGTATACCCATATGGAATTTTTAAAGAAATGACCCCTTTGTTAGACCCTGATTTCTCAGCCTCATCTCCTATGGTTTCTTCCTTCTTCATTAGCCCAGTAACTCACGTGTACTTTCCTGCCCCCTCATCTCTGTTTGGCTATCATATATTAATATATCAAAATATAATTTTATATTTGTATATTTATATGTGAGATATAGTAGGAATTTGTATAGGAGCCCTATAAACATATTTATTTACCCAAGTTCCATGGTATCCAATATCAGCAGGCCCAGTGCACGTTGTTAGAGTTTTATCTTTTTTTCTGTATGTTGTTATTTATTTTAAATATTCTTATTTTGCCTCTTAATCTTTTACATGACATAGTAACTCTATCCACTACTGTGGTGTAACCACTTCTGAAGTGAAATGGCGTCCATCTAACAGCATTGAAATTGCAATTGGTTTTATTTAGAATAGAAAGTGGACACTCTTCTTTCTTCTTTGCACTGAAAGAGTTTAACCCATCTCCAGTGTTGGCAAGGATAATGGTTCCTTTGATTTGTTTTTAAAAGGGTATGTACTAGTAATCTCATTTTAGCCTTTCATTTTCCTCCTTACTACTCTGCCCCTTGGCTTCATTTGCCTCTTTATGGGGAAGAATGCATCTGAGGTTTTCTTTGCTTCTACTCTTGCCATGATATGTAGACTAGTTTATGGAGAAATACATCAGCTGCCTGCTGTGCATTTAAATTCCCACTTCTCTGCTGCATTTGTGTGCAGCAGCTGAGAGACAAATAGATGAATGCAGGACCATTTTTGTCAGTGAAAGTTTTTGGATGCATACATTACCAAGCACACATATCATTAAATATGAGTTTAATATCTGGAAGCAAAAGTGGTAGTACATCAACTTTGTCCACAGAGGAGAAAAGGGGTCACTATTTATGAGAACTGAATGGAAGTGTATCCTTCCTTATCAATCCAAGAAATTAAGAGATGAGAATTGGTCTCTTAGGCCATCTGGTTCCTGCCCTAGGGACCAGTAGAAGATTGGTCCGTGCATTACTGTATTCTAAGTACTGGTTATTTTTGTTAACATATTTCCATAGCTTTGCAGTAACTTCAAATCCTTCTGTAACCATAGTTCTTCGACTTCTCTTTACCAGAGAAGTTCAGGTTGTATCTCATTTCAAAGAAGATGTCCCCTTTTTTAACTTTTAGTAAGCCTTATTCCACCAAACTGGGTTAAGTTACTGGGATTTAGCCTTTTTACGATAACTTATGTCTACTTGGCCCTAACTTTTTCCTTACCTTTTCCCCCTATTCCGAGTATTCTTAAACAATTTTAGGAATTTTGTTACCATATAGAAATTTAACCTTGTGAACATCTTAAAATTACACCTCTGAGACCAACTAACATTCCATTCAAAGGATAGAAATGGGAAGGGAAGGATGTCTAGGAATTGACTCAATATCTTTCCTTTCCGTCTCCCTCTCCCCTTCACTTTTTCTCTTTTCCCTCTCACACACACGTTTGCACACACACCTTGGCCTTATGTCAAAACAGATCATAACAGTACAATTTAGATGGAGGTGGGGGCATGTAAGGAAGGTGATGGAGGGCCTGAAATGGGGTTTGCGGCATGAAAATCAGATACGTTAAGGAAACAGCAAATTAAAGAATTTCCAAGCCATAAGGAACCATAGAGAATGTTTCCTTAGTTATGTTCATGAGGAAAGTGAGACCTAGGGCTAAATCAGATGACTTCTCTGGAGTCCACTGTTTTGTTTCCTAGGCCAAGCTGAAGGCAAGGATTATGGGGATTAAAAGCACAGAGTCAAAGTCCTGGATTTGCCATCTGTCCATTAATTCATTCAGTAAATCAACATATATTTATTGACCAACTGTGATGTGCCACACATTGTGCTAGGTGCTAAGAACACCACATGACCCCTGACCTCAAGGAGCTTATAGTTTATTCACCAAACTGTTAGTGGTAAATAGAGAAGCAGAGAAATAGGCAATCACAGTACAGAATATGTTTCTGTAGTACATGAAGGATGCTAACAAAGCATATAAGAGGTGTCCCCTAACCCAGCTTTTGGTGGCTAGGGATAGCTTCTTGGCAGAGATTACCCAGGCCAAGTTGGGGCAGAGTGTTCCAGACTGATGTTAAAGTATATGAAATCCCTGAGGCAAGAACTGAAAATAGTTCATTATGACTAGAGACTATAGTGTAGTTAAGGGTTGTGGGGAAGGGTTCTTAAGGGGGTTTGTTAAGGGAACTGTAGAATATGGATGAGACTGTACAGGTAAGAAGGAGCCAGGTCATAAAGGACCTTATTTGCCATGTCAGGGAGTTTGAAGTTCTGCAGTCTAAGAGCAATATAAAAGTCACTGAAGAGTTTTTAAGTCAGGGAATGACATGATCATGTTTGCCTTTTAGAAGTATCACTCTATCTGCAGCTGGAGATTGACAGGAGACAGAAAGACACATGATGAGGCTGTTGCAGTAACCTACCTGGACTAGATAATAATGATTACGATGAAGAGAAGTGTTCATATTTGAGATGGGAGGTAGAGTCCATAGGACTTGGTTACTGGATGTAGTGAATGAGGGGGAGGGAAGAATATGGATAACTCCCAGGCTTCTGGACTGAACAGCTAGATGGGTTGTGTGTCATTTACTGACATGGAGAGCATGGGAGAAGGAGCAGGATTGTTGAGTAAAGAAAAGTTAAGTTTGAGGTATCCAGAGGATATCCACACTGATAACAATCTGGACTGGAGATAGAGATATCGGAGTTATCAGCCTAAACAGAGAGACGATTTCAAGTCGTGGGATTACCCAGAGCCAGTCTGAAGATCAGCTGCCCTTAAACCTTATTTGGTCTTAGACTCCTTTGAGTATCTGACAACTATAGATCCTCTCCCCATATACAATTCTGCATGCAATTTTAGGAGGTTCATAGACCTCTTGAAGCATATCTGTGAACCCTTATATTGTCTAGATTAAGAACCCCTGATTGTGGAATAAGAAAAAAGAGGCATAAAGATGAAACACTGGCATTTAAGAAATGAATAAAGGAAGAGAAGTTCGTGAAGGAAATGGAGAAAGAGAAACAGGAGAGTTAGGGGGTATCATAGAAGGCAAGGGAAGGAGTTTCAGGAAAGCCAGAATGGTCAGCAGAGTTAAGTACTGCAGAGAGAAAGTAAGGTAAGGACTGAAAAGTGATCATTGGCTTTAGCAACAATGAGTGCCAGTGACCTTTGCAAGGGTTGTTTCAGTAAAATGCTGTGGACAGAATCCAAAATGCAGTGATTAAGGAGTGGATGAGAGAAGAGGAAGTGGGAACAGCAAGTGCTGGCCACACATTTCCAAAGAGGTAGGGTGTGGAGGGGAAGCTTGTCTTTTGTTCATTTAAGACCAAATTGAGGATGTTGAGTACCTTTTAGAATGTTCTTTAAATTTATCATGTCACTTTTATATTTCTTACCATTAAAAAAAGGACAAATAAACCAAGGAAATCAGGTCTATATGAAATGGAATTTCACAGACTTCCAATGCTTCTGTCTGATATTAATAAATAATGAATTGTGATTTTTAAATCCCAATAGTTCTCTATCTCTTCCTCAGCTTTGCTTAAGGTGTCTATCTACCCAGAATCCACAATGCCTCAGGCAGTACTAAATTAGCACTATAGGTATATTCAGGCCAGACAAGCTGGAAATGAGAGAGGCAGTAAGGCTGGCTTTAGACCCTTGATTGAGGAGCCAGCTTTGTAATGCCCAGCTTAGTAATTATGGGAGCTTTATGTTTGTATGCGTGAACCTTAGTTAAGCTTTGTCATAGGTTTTCCAAAACAGCTGGGGCTTTTGGTCTATGAAGACATTAATTTGCGTCTCCAGGGGCTATGCATATATCAAGCTGGGAAAGAGGGGAGGAGGGGCGAATTTCTTTGTGTGAATCCCAGCTTCCTGTTAACTGTTTAATTGAGGAGAAGGAAAGAGTCCTATGACAATTGCTGAATTAGAGATGCACTATTATCTTCTGCTTGATGTATTCTTGCTTGATGCATTTATGCTAAGAAAGGCAGTAATCCCTGTCTCCCCTAAGAAGGCCCTTTGTTGGCCTTCAACAGAAATGTAGACCCAGATTTCACAGTTTCTGTTGTTTCAAAGGGAAGCTTAATGTTGGTGTTGATGGTTGTTAATTTAAACTTTGGTCTTCTTTTCTTACCATCTGCTGTGTAGTGGCCCTTCAGTCACAGTTCAGGGATAACAACAAGGATCCTACCTGGGGAAAGCAAAGTATGACATAGGCCTTTGGAAATTCTGCTGCTTCTTCCCCGCTAGCCACAGATGAGATTATTAGGCATCATGGAAACAATTGTCATGTTGGAGTGAATTGACGATGGGAAGTGAGCCTAAATTCTTCTGACCTTTAAATAAATGATGCTGTGGTGAACTGAGGTTTCCCCCTCTTCTATTTTGGTTCATCTTTTAGCCACTGCATGAATCTAACTGAAGAATGCCAAAATGTAAAAAAAAAAACGGAGGTTCCTCATTGTTTTCATATGTGCTGTCTTTTTAGCCTGATAAAAAATAGGTGATAACAAGTAGAATATACTCCACAAAACGCTATAGGAACTCACACCCATGTGTGTGTTTGTGTATCTTTGTGTGTGTTATTTACTAAACATTCTTAACATAAGGGAGCATACTTATAGAGGGAAAAGACCATGTTCTCTGAAACAATCCTGTGATGCTACAGTCAAAGTCCAAATGCCAGAATTCATAGTGCATGACTCAATGTGGTGTTTCCTGAGTTAGAAGCCACAGACGCAAGTTTTATCAGTGTTTTATGGGACATTTTTATTAATAAGTATCACCAGCAATGTTGATTCTAAAGACTATAGGTTTCATATAAGTAAAGCAAGAGCTTTAATAGCTGTTTTATAACAGAATTGTAAAAAAAAAAAAAGAGTAGAGCCTATCCAAAAGATCAGCCTGCATATTAGAAATCTCTTATAAAACAAATTTTTATAAGCACTAATGGCAAAAAAACATTACTTTACAGTATTTTTGACGGCTAACTTAAGATTTACATTAATAACAATTTTAAACATGCTTATTGGGTGATTGCTGACTCAAGGTCATGGATGATATATGTTCTCAGATGTCCTCACAGCATATTACTAAATTGAGCTGTGAGGAGTATAGTGTCTACTCAAAGTCAAGTTCCAAGGCATTGCCTATGGTTAACACATTATAAATGGTCCTGTTCAATGTAACTTACTCTGTTTTACCCCAGTTGTAGATGTTGAACTCTCCTCTTCAGCTTGGATATATAATGATAATTTTTGTAAAACACCATTTAATTAGCTGCTTTAAAAATATATATGCAAGAGATTGGGAGAAGAAATGCTGAATTGTTTCAGTTCTCTTATTAAAATTACAAAAATTGTTTAAAAATCCTATTTTGTCTGGGCTATTCCTCCACAATAACTGACATAAAAGATAAGCATTGTATGGGAAAATATAGTTCTTTAATTAGTCATTAAGCTACAGAATAGAACAGTACAGTAGTGGATCCAGGAGAGACATTAAAATTTATCTAATCCAACCCTCTCATTGTACAGATGCAGCAACTATGATCCAAATAAGTTAAATGACTTATCCAAGATCATACACAAAGTTAGTGGCATAGATAGGGCTCTATCTCAAGTTTCATGACTCTTAATGATCTTAGTATTCTACCCTGCCTCCAGAAAATTGGAAAGGTGGAAACTGAACACTGGCCTTATACTTCCAAAGCATGCACTCTACCTCTCTGCATGCCCAGAGGTGCTTAATCAGCACTAACCAACAAGATTAAAATTGTTATCTTTTTAATCCAATAAGTTGCTTTGGAAAGCAACCACGTAAAATGGATTGAGAGTGATGCTTTGGCTGTAATGCCCCTCAATATATGTGGCAGGAATTAGATTCACTGCATTATGTATACATCACAACCTGCTAAGAAAGCAGAGTCCTAGGAAAGAGCTACTGGAGCTGGCCAGTACCACTGCTCTGATTCAATAAGTAACTTGAAGTTTTGATGGAATCGATCACTCATTAGCCCGTGGGCCAGGAAAAAGGAAATCAATGAGCAAAAAGAATCATGATGATAAGAGACTATATGTAACCCCTGCCTTGCCCACATATGCCTTTAGCTGAACTGTATCTTCCCAAGATTAAAGAATCTTAAGACTGAAGTTTCATTCTACTTTGCATGACATACTTGGATCACACTTCTGATATGATGCTTTCTGTCCCAGGTACTACATCTTAAGAAAGCCACTTGACAAACTAGAATAAAACAAAGATAGTCAGGGACTGGAAAACCCAGTCATAAAAAGAAAGGTTAGAAATTGGTGCTTTAATGCCTGGAAAAGAGAAAACTTATGCATGGAGAAGGGGAAGTAAACTGACATATGTTTAAGTACCTACTGTGTGCCAGGCACTTTGCGTATGTTATCTCCTTTCATCCTCATACCACTCTATGCAGGAAGTACTATCTCTCTTAGAGGTATGTGGTTTGAAGTTATCAGATAATTTGCCTATCATAGAGTTAATAAGGAACAGAGATAGGAGGCACAGCTCTAAAGCTCATGCTTTAGATAGAGGAGTCTTCAAATATTTGAAGAGCTGATATAAAGAAGAGGATTAGGATTGATATGGTCATGATAGTAATAGGTGTTATAAAATTAGTAGTAGTTTTAGCAATAAAAGCAATAGCTGACATTTACTGAACACCTATTTTGTGCCAGGAACTATACTAAGCACTTGATTTACATTGACATGTTTAATCCTTATAGTAACCCTAAAATGTAGGCACTATTATTATTTCCATTTTACACAAGGAAACTGAAACACAGACTAAGTAATGTACTCAACATCATATAAGTGAGGGAGCCTGGATATGAGCTCAGGTAGTCATAGGAAGGCAGATTTTAGCCTAGCCTAGCAATTTTCTACTCAAATTGTCTGGCAGTAGAATGAATGTTCTGATGAAATAGGGACTTTTCCAACCCTGAAAGTATTTAAGTAGAGTCTAGGTGCTGCTTTCAGGCATACTGTGCATGAGATTACTTCACTGAAAGTAAGGTTAAGAGTAAGGTAAACTCAAAGGCCTATTTCAGCTCTAAAATTATATGATTCTACATTGACACATCTATTGGTTAGTGAGCATCCATGCCCTTCCTAAGACTTTTGTGGACTTAGTTGGGTACTCAGAGCTCATAGATAGACAGGCATCACTTGTGTTACTATGTAGATGAGCTATTGGCACAGGAAAAGTATAAGTTGATGCCCTGGTCCATCAAATGGAGAGAAGCCATTCCAAGGATCTGTTGTAAGAACAAATTTAGAAATCATTGGACAAAGTCAAAAGAAATCCATTAATGAAAATTGATTAGCCTTCAGGGTTCTCTCTTTAAATTGTGATAGTTTATAATCCAAATGAAATTAGCACCCACTTTCATTTTATCTTAATAATTCCTTGCATTAATCTGCCATGTGGTTCTTCCCTTTCCAATCTTGTGATAATGTCACTTATCTATTCAGGCACCTTTTTATTTCTAATATTGGCCAATTACAAAAGCCGTCTGTGACTCATGTAGCATTCTCACACAGAACATGAAGGGTTTCATTTAATTGAAAAATATGAATGTACAATACTCTGAGGAAAATAACCCACAGATATTGCTAAAGAACTATAGAAAATTGCTCTCTCTCCCTCAGCCTTTCTTTACCTTTCTTTAGCTTTCTTTGGCTACCTTTCTAAAATAAAGTATTTTGGGGGGAAAATGAGCTCTTTAGGAATTCCATCACTGTCAGTGGTAGAAGTGAGAAGACACTAATATTAACCTCCTTTGTCTTGAGAGAATTGGAAAGGCATCTAGGAGTGTGGCTTATCACTACTTCCTATGGCAAAGATAACAATGGAAGATGACCTGGGAAGGCAATGGGACAGAGAGAAGCTAGTCAAGAACTGCTCTGGAGAAATACAAACATAAAACCTTAACATTTTTCAATCAGTTGCTCCTCAAACAGGCTGGAATCCCCATCGAAGGCCAGTTGAATCTTTGAATGTGTCCATTCTTTCTGGAGACACTGATCAATTTGATCAATTTGGAATTGTGCATTGTATAAAGGATCAAAAATCAGAGTCTGCCTACACTGATCATGAGTCCATGTGTCTTGGCCAACATTACATGAAGTTTTTATAAAATTCCCAGATGCTCAATCCTCTAGAGAAGGGAATTCTCTAACTCTGGTCTAGTTATGTTTCACAGCTAGCCCTTCTCTCAATTCAACTTTACTTAAAGCACCAATGATATTTCAGAAACAATGTATGAGGCATATATTATTAGAACCATTTTTATTGCCCTAACTGAGGCCTTTGATTTAGTCACCCATAAACACTTTCTTCAGAAATCCCATGATTCTGAGCTTAGCAGTGACCCTGTAAAATGGTTTTCTCTCCATTTAGTTCTTGCCAACTTAGCCTCGACCTAAAGGTCCAAAATACTTGCACACTGTCATTTTTAGTGAAGATTAACTGAAGCTTCCCTTTGGCTGATGGTGAAGGAGAGTTCAAAGACTATGCTAGCAGCTCCATTTGCTATCACAAAAAGTTTCTCCTTTAGAAATCATCTCCCTCTTTCTAGCAGATCTGCTTGTGTCAGGGTACACTTTTCAGCAGAATTTATTCCTAGAGTTGCTTTCAGTTTGTATTATCCCTAAAACATGGTAATACATGTGACATAGCTTATTTCAGTGGAGAAATAGAATGGCAGAGCTGACTGAGATGTTATAGAAATTTTAGCTTGATATCCTTGTTTTATAGATGGAGAAACTGAGGCCCAGAGGTGTTAAATGACTCATCTAAGGCCAATACAACTAATTTGCATTAGAACCTAGAGTAGAACCAAAGTCTCAGGACTCCTAATCAAGCACTTTTTCTACTCTGTCATGCTGCTTCATGCCTTGGTGACTCATTTTAGAATTGATCTACTGTAAATATATATATATTTATATAATATATATATATATAATAAAAAATATATATATATATATTACATAAGTATATATTATATAGATATACCCTTTGTATATTCTCTGAGTGGCAACATAGCCTAGCAGTTAAGAACAGACCTGGGTCTGAATTTTATTCCTTACTGTGTTAATTTACACATCTAATAATCTCGGAGCTTCAGTTGCCTCATCTGAAAAACTGACCTAATAAGAACACTCATCTGTTAAAATTATGGTGAGAATAAATGAGAAAATGTATATAAAGCACTTTTCAAATATCTTACACATAATAAACTCTTGGTGAATGGTAGCTATTTTTCCTATATAGTTTTTCCCTATATAGCTCACTGCTTACCGTCCCCCCCAGTCCCTAGGATGAGAATTCTCCTGGAAGTCTTAATTTTATTAAACTAGTAGGCAAATGTGTTAAAATGCAGCAACATTCTTCTAGCTAACCTGAGTCTAGGGTATCAGATATTTTTCTGAGTTAATTGCAGCCTGATTTGGTTCTGTTCGGTATCACATCTATTTCCACAAACAGGAAATTGTCTTTTCTAGATTTTGATTGGCAGGGATGGTTTTTTAAACTTTATTGAATTACATTAGTGTTGCTCTGTGGTAGAGGAGACACTTTCATTACAAGTCTCTGTTCCTAGGTGCTTATCTTTTTCATAAAATTATTCTTTGGACTGAAATATTTTCAACTTGCTTTCTATTTCAGATGGAATGGAAAAAATTAGATGGTGGGGAAAATGGGGAAATTTATTATAACATTTTATTTGACTGCTGAATAACCACATTTTAAGATTTTCTGTTTGCCCCTGTTGTTTCAAAATGCTAAAACCCCATAAGAACCCAGAAACAAACAGCACAATTATTTTAAAGAACAGCTTGAAGAAATTCCACAGGAAGCAACAGCATATATATGAGATCAGAGTCTTATGAAGACATGGTACCTGGCCCCAAAAGCTCTCATTTTTCAAATCATTCTTGACAATCTAGATTTTTTTAAACAAATAGATTTACTTAAATTGAATCCTGCTCTTTCGTATTCCCAACTATCTTCCTGTCTCAACTTGTTTGAGAAATGTTTGTCAGGAAAAAATAGAAGTACAAAGTAAACAGAAAGAAAAAAGTGGACAGGAGTTAAGCAAAGCAGGGATTTGTAAATGGAGTTGGAGGTTCAGCTAAGAGGCTTATCAGAGATTCCCAAGATCAGAAGCCAGAGTCCAGTACCCTGGTAATTTTGGTCAAATTGCTATCACCAGAATTAAGAAAGATGGAGCACCATTGTAAGGAGAGCTCTGTTCATTAGGGATAATCACAACTAAAGGGAGTGCGCCTGAGAACCTGAGAGAGGTGTAGAGGCAGCTGAAAGAGAGCATCAGGCTAGACCTAGGAGTAGAAGTGGAGTACAATAACATCAAAAGCAGCAAGAAGGTGAAGTAATTATTGATATGTCTATATTTATTGGCATTTTATTACAAAGACCAGAAATAACAAATGTTGGTGAGCATGTGGAGAAAAGGAACCCTTGTACACTGTTGTTGGTAATGTAAATTGGTGCAGCCACTGTGGAAAACAGTATGGAGATTTCTCAAAAAAAAAAAAT
This sequence comes from Camelus bactrianus, assembly GCF_048773025.1. Taxonomy (NCBI): domain Eukaryota; kingdom Metazoa; phylum Chordata; class Mammalia; order Artiodactyla; family Camelidae; genus Camelus; species Camelus bactrianus. The sequence goes on along the minus strand of NC_133575.1, from coordinate 100,741,714 downwards.
ACAACTACCACATGACGCAGCAATTCTACTCCTGGGTATACATCTGAAAAAAACAAAAACACTAATTCGAAAAGATACATGTACCCCAGTGCATTTATAGTAGTATTATTTACAGTTGCCAAGATATGGAGGCAACCTAAGTGTCCATCAACAGATGAATGGATAAAGAAGATGTGGTATATCTTTATACAATGGAATATTACTCAGCCATAAAAAAGGAGTGAAATTTTGCCATTTGCAACAACATCGATGGACTTGGAGAGTATTTTGCTAAGTGAAGTAAGTCGTACAGAAAAGGACAAATACTGTATGATATCACTTATATGTGGAATCTAAAAAAAAAAAAAAACAGTGAATACAACAGAAAAGAAACAGATTCACAGATATAGAGAACAAACTAGTGGTTACCAGTGGAGAGAGGGAAGGGGGGGCAGGATAAGGGTAGGGGATTAAGAGGTACAAACTATTATGTATAAATTAAATAAGATACAAGGATGCATTATACAACACAGGGAATATATCCAGTATTTTGTAGTAACTATAAATTAAATATAACCTTTAAAAATTATGAATCACTATGTTGTACACCTGTAACATATAATTTTGTACCTCAACTATACTTCAACTAAAAAAGTGAAAAAAAAGATACATATATACATATACACACACAATGGAATATTACTTAGCCATGAAAAAGAATGAAATTCTGCCACTTGCAACAACATGGATGGACCTAGAGAGTAGTATGCTTAGTGAAATAAGTCAGACAGAGAAACACAAGTACTGTATGATTTCACTTATATGCAAAATGTAAAAAATTAAGACAAATGTATTATAACAAAATAGAAACAGACTCACAGATATAGAAAACAAACTCATGGTTACCAATGAGGAGGGGGAAAGAGGGGCAAATAGGGGTTGAGATATACAAACTACTATGTATAAAATATATAAGCAACAAGAATATAATGAATAGCACAGGGAAATATAGCCATTATTTTGTAGTAACCTTAAATGGAGTATAATCTATAAAAATATTGAATCACTGTGTTGTACACCTGAAACTAATATAATGTTGTAAATCCACCGCACTTTTAAAAAAAAAAAAAAGCAGCAAGAAGACATAGGTACAAAGGCTGGGTTCTAGAATAGTAGTTAGAGAAAGGAGAAACAAGAAGGGAATGTGTAATCACCTGAACCACTATTAGGCTGTGGGGTTATTGCAAAATTAACTGTAACATCTCAACAATTCTCACTTAAACTGTAAACTCCATGAGAGTAGGGCTTATTATCTGTGTGTTCACTGATAGATTCTCAGCACCAAGAGCCATCCTTGGCTCATAGTAGGTGCTCACTAAATATTTGTTGAGTGAATGAATGATCTGTATAGAATTTACTCTAAGGTTTCCTGTCACCAGAGTAAAGATAATTGTGTACTTGAACTGCCTCCATGTGGTGCATTGGAATGCTGGCAGGAAAAAGGTGACCTTAAAACCAAGATATAAAGCAAGTGACAGTGGAGAACTGGGCTCAGGGTAGGGATGGTTTGGAGAACTGGCTTTAGAGAGTGTTCCATTTGTCTCAGTTACTCAGCACAAAATTGCCTTCATTTTTCAGATCTCTTTTCCCTGGATCTTGAGGTGTGCTACGCTGGAATTAGAAAGGAAGGAAGCTGAAGTCAGGTTGCCTTGGGGAAGAGACCCCTTATTTGACATCTCACCTGCTGCTGACAGCCTATGGCAGTCGCAGTTCCATTGCCTGATTAAGAACAAAAAAGGAACAGATTTAGGAATCAGATATCTTTCTCTCCTTGTTATTCTCTTAAGCTCATATAAACCTGTACATCCCCTTCATAGGCTTGTTATGCCAGCTTCTAGAACAGTGCCTGGCACCTAGCAGGTACTCAATAAATATTTGTTGAATGAATGGTCCTGCCTGGTCATGCAGTTTTAAAAGGCCACCTGGTATGTTGGGCCCCTTTCCACAAGCCCCTAAAGAACATAAGGCCATATCAGGAAGAATGGTCATGAAGAAATTGGAGAAAAGGAATGAGAAGTAATTACAATTTAATTTATGCCCAAATTCGGGTGCACTTTGGGGAATCCCCTAAGTGTCTCAGATGAGTTGCAACTTCAAATCAACATGTAAAGCAGTATTTTAAAAGTGCAGTGCTAAGACTCAAGAAAGTGTCCTTCTAAGGTGAAAAGGAAATTTAGTCCTGTATATATGTGTCGTTATACATGAATACTTACACCTTGGGTGACTCTGTTAAAACATTTCTGTCTTTCTTGTGTTTCTCTGGCCCATCAGTTAATGGGTTATACTTAGATATGTAATTCAAGACCTCCTCATTCCTAATCCCAAAGTATTTGAGCATAACCAACATTTTGCTAGAAGGGGGTGGTGTATGTAGGCAGATGTGATTTTTTACAGGATGAAAGTTGGAATTTGAATGCCAAAAAGTTTTTAGGCAGGGCTTGGAGTCTCCTACTCTAGAAGCCAGGAAGTAAAATACCATGGACAATATTTTTAATACTAGGGCTAGACGTGTAGGATGTGAAACTAGCACAGGGAATGTAGAACAAGAAGGTTTGGCAACCTTGTGCTTCCTGTCTAAAATAACTGTTATGGAACATCAGTGGGAGGTAGTAGGCTATACTGAATTCTAACACTTTCCTTATTAGACTCCTTATACTACTGAATTCTTGGTATGTTATAGATTTTTTTCTCATTTCTCTTTTCAGAAAGGTCACGTCCCAAGTGTGTGTGTATAAGGAGATATCTATATTTAGTTTCTACCTTTAGGTGCATTTGTTTTCCTGAGTTACATCTTCAACAACTGACATGATATTATTTGGGCAAGACATTTATTTTGAGCACTGTAAGATTTCTGATGGGAGTGCTGTAAACTCCAGCTCTAAATTGATGTTGAAGAATCAATAAACTACTTAGCAGAGGAATAAATGACTTGAGATAAAAATAAGCAAGTAAAGTGTAACTTCCACTTTCTGTTCAAGTGTGTGTAGTGAGAAGGAGAATATTTGACAAATGGTTATCATCCTCAAGGTCCTGTCTCTCATCTGGGTTAAGTTTGTGGATATTCTTTCTTTTTTCCATTCAGAAAGATTACCACAAAAGGAGATCAGAATCTGCTATCTGCTGATTACAGTTTGGCAAAAGATTTGGGATCATGAAACCAGCTTGATTTTGTTTTCCTAAAGTAGTCAATTATTTTCCCCTGATTAGAGTACTTTGATAGCCATGTGTTGATAAGTAATTATAGAAGGCCTGAAGAGCTCTTCAGGTAAATATTTTGCACAAATTGACTTCTCCCTCTTTTTTTTTTTTTTTTTTTTGATTTATTCCAAGTATTGTGTCTCTCCCTATTTGGCCATTGTCCCAGATATTTTTCAATGGGATCCAGGAATTACTTAATTCATTTCATAATTCAACAAAAATTTATTGAGCCCCTGCCTGGTGCCAGATACTGTGTTAGATATTATAAATACAACAGTGAAAAAAGATATAGAAAGTTCTCTGTCCTCATTGAGCTTCGAAGCAGACAAGTTAACAAAGAAATAAGTACACGTGTAAAATTCTTACTGATGGTGGTAAATGCTAGAGCAGCTACTGATGAGAAAAGTTGGCAGGACCTACATAGATATGGAAGGAAGTTTTCTCTGACAACACACATTTCAGACTGAGATCTGATGAATGAAAAGGTATCTGTCACACAAAGAGCCTGAGGGAAGGCAAGTACAGGTCTCTGAGACCAGAAAGGACTGGGTGTGTTGCAGGAACAGAGGTAAGGCCAGTACAGTTGGGTGAAATGGCATGAGATGAAGTTGGGAGAGGTATACAGGGACCACATCATACAGGGTTTAGAGACTTTTATTCTAAAAGAAGTGGGAATCTATACAAAGGTTTTAAGCATGGGAATAATATGAATTGTTTTATATATTTTGTAAAGACTAATTTGGCTGCTCAGTGGAGAATAAGTTAAAGGTGGGCAAGATTAGAAGCAAGACAGCCTATTAGAAGGCTACTTATTGCAGGAGTCTAGGTAAGAGAAAATGGTAACTTGGATAAAGATAATACTAGCAAAGATGAAGAGAAATGGAGAGATTCAAGATGTATTTTGAAGCTAGAATCAAAAGGCAGGATTTACCAATGGTTGGGAAATACAGGATGTTGAAAGGCTGACTTCTAGTAAAAAGGGGGAAATGACAATGCAGAAGAAAAGGGATATCTGCAGGAGCAAAGTCTTTGAGCAGGCAAGAGAGGATGGGATTCAGGGACACTCTATTTTAACAGGACAAAAGAGAGACAATATAGATAAAGACGTAGGTCAGTTTGTAGATTTGGTGGTGGGAAGATGAGAGAGCTCTTTCTGATAACTTTTTCTTTTCTCCATAAAGTATGAGGCAAGATCAACTAAAGGCAGGAAGTGGGAGAGGGGTGGGGAAGATGTGGGAGGATTGAGGAGAGAAGTGAAGATATATCATAGTCACTTTGTAGAATGGGAAAGCAAGTTTAATGCAGAAGTAACATTGCTGCACAGAAATGAATGCTCAGTTGAGGCTTGTGATCATGAATACTTTAAATGAAAGTGAAGCCATGTTCAGTAGCTCAGGTGCAGGCCCAAAAAGACAGTTTAACTGAATTCTACTTGTATTTTGCCATTGGAGTGCATATGGGAAAGCATAGTATGAGATAATGGAATGAACGCTTGACTAGCGTTTAGAAGACCTGCAGTGTAATGCAAGCTCAAGCTATTTGCAAGCCGGGTGACTCTAGGCCAGTTGTTTAACCTTGCTCTGCCTCCCTTTTCTCATTGGTAAGATAAGAAGGTTGGACTAAATAATCTTTAAGGTTCTTTCCAGCCCTAAAACTATGTGATTATTTTTCCTCTTGGGACAATCCCTAATCTCAACCAATTTCTCATTAATATAGAAAGCATGTAGACTCTGGAGCCAGACTGCTTACATTTGAATTCTAGCCTCACTACTTCTCAGCTGTGTGACCTTGAGTAAGTGATTTCACCTTTCAGTACCAGTTTCTTCATCTTTGTCATGGGCATTAAAGTACCACATACCTGACTTAGTAGGATTTTTGTAAGGATTAAATGAGTCAATGCATGTAGAGCTCTAAGAACAGTGCCTGTACTATGCCTTTAATAAATGTTAGCCATTATTATTACCCCAGCAAGTTCTGCATCATCCCTTTGGCCATAAAAGGTATGAAAGCTTGGAATTTTTTCTTCTTACAGGTATGCATACCACTTGACACCATATTTAGAGTACATCATTTTGCTTCAGGGTGGCATGGTGGCACATAGTAGGCATATAATCAAAGTAATTATGATTATGGTACCCTGCCATAATATTTACCTTCTTATGTCAGCTCTTAAGGTATAGGTAACTTGTGACCTTATTACTTATTAATTTCCTGGAGCACTGAGGAACAAAAAGTAGCCCATCAGAGATAAAGACCTAAAAGGAAAAGCAGGATCAGCAAGTACATTAGAGATGGGGTGAAGCTAGAAGGGCTAGAATAAAGGAGTGCACATTGTTCTTTGTTAAAATAAATACTGTAAACATAGATTTCTTTTAAAAGAAAATTTGAAAATTTCCTTTAGAGTTTGAATATTATCTACCAGCAACAATGGGTTAAGAGAGCCCATGACAATAGTATACCTGATCTCCACTGCTCTCAGTATAAGAGGGTCACCTTTGCCTTTCACTTCTGGACAAAGGCACCTTAAATAGACCCCTGCTGATCAAGCTCTAGGGAAGTGGCCATTCCTGTGAGATCCTTGAGGTCTTTGATGGAAAGGCATCATGTGAGACTGAAAATATAATAAAATTTTATTCATAGGTGACCCTCAGAACTGCTTTGGGAGCAGCACCTACTTTGCTTCCTGGATTTGAAAACACTCTACTGAGTTTTACTGATTTTTTTTAAGGAAAAGAAATATGGAGAATGGAGGGTCATTTCAATGCTTTCATGTAATGGTAATCAAACTAGATCATATAGGGCTCAAAAAGAAGCTCAATTAATATAGATATTTTAATCTCAATGTGATTTTCCACATGGTGTTAATTACAAAGGTAAATCAGACTCAACTTTTTTTCTTATCAATTGTATTTCATAAAATATTAGATTTAATTCTTGCTGAAATCTTGGTCATTCTTGTTAAATACATTTCATCTAACCAGCCTATTGATTTCTCCTCCTAAACTGAATGACTAATGTTAATGTGAAGTTTTATCAACTTAAAATGCAAAGTAAACTTCCATCCCAGCCCTAATATCCCCTTGTATGTGCTGGTTAAATAAGTAACTTGAACTCAGAAGTTAAATTACCTTTACTAGAGCCTGCAAAGCAGATTAGTGAGTATGAATTATGGGGTTTTTTTCTGTCTCAGATATTTGTTCATATCTGTTTCTCCCACTCTAAAATGATCATGATAATAATTGTAATCTTACCAGGATACACTGTTCTAGTAGCTAGAGCATCAACCCAGATATTGGGATACCATTTGCAGTTGAGCAAGTGCACTTCACTTCTCAATCCATTTCCCCTTCAGAAAAATAACAGTGATAATATCTGTCCTCTATTTTTCTTGGAGGTTGTAAGAATAAATGAAACATGGATGGAAGCAGTTTGGGCATAAATACATAAATCTGAAAAATTATGATTCTTCATGAATTCCTTAGACATACTAGTGTTTGTGTTTTTAGAAAATACCTCCATAAACAGACACATAATACAGCCCATCACCATCAAGTTTAAAGAAACATACACACAAACCCTTATGTTACCTGATACACTTTTTAAAAATAGTTTGCACTGTGTGGAATTTACCAACACGTTAACATACTTATATCTGGCTGTCTATGCATGCATCCATTCGTCCATTAATATATTTAAGAGATATTTGTCGATATTTGCTACTTTGTGCCAGGTACGTGTTTTGCTAGGAGAAAACTATAATCAAGACAGGACTGATTCTTGGCTCATGAACTTATGTCTAGTAAGGAAGATGAGGGTTAAAGTTTAAAGTACTGTGATGGGTGATTGTCAGAGTGTAATCGAATGCCTAGCGGGAGTACAGAACCTTAGATGTGGAGTATGGGGAAGGTGGAAAGACTTCCCATGAAAGTGATGTTCATGCTGAGGCTTAAAGAATGAGTAATTGTAGCCTAGCAAAAAGGAGCAGGGAAGAATATTCCAATCAGAGGGGACAGTATCACTGCAAAGCTCTGTACTATTTTAGAGCGTGTATCCACATTTAGAAATCAGCCCATTTATAGGTAGCTGTGCCTCTGCCTAAATTTGAAGGAACTTTATGGCTTTTCAAACCTTGGGGGTTATTGGCTCTGTTAGTGGATACACTATATGAATGAAACCCTGCCCTAGCATGAACTGGTTTTGCTCTTTGATTGTTTTTCTAACTCCTAAAAATTATCAGTCTCCGATGTTTTACTAGGTCTTTCTTATGGTTCTGAGTGTTGTTTATTTGGGATATCACAGTTGCAGATAATTGCACATTTACATTTAACATGAATTTAAATGCTTTTAATGAGCTTCTGCATTTTGTCTGGGTTAATTAGTCTATTAGTAGAGAGTTATGTCCATCAACACACAGTCTGTTTTATCTATATAAACCCCAGCAAGCATGTGTAATTTACTGATATTGATATAGGCTCAGAAACCACTAGTCTATGTGATTTAGATAGTGACCATTTATTTATAAGCCATTTTTAAGACCATGTAAATAACCTTCTAAAATTAGTTGAAATCATTTCCCTCCCAAACTTTCCAGAATTTTTTTCCTCACTGAACTCTGGCTATTAAAGAGCTTTCAATTGTATATGTCTGAACTATTTCTTGTTGACTTTTAAGAACTTTTCTATACCATTTGCAAAGCATCAGGCTGCTGCCTTGTATTTTCCTCAGACTGAAAACAGTGTACCCTCCAAATTAATGTCTGGACCTAATCCAAGCACCTGAAAGTAGAGAACACTTTGTGTAGTTAGCAAAGGGCATGGTGACTCTTCTCATTGGCGTGAATATGGAGCTAATGTCTCCAGATGCTGTCACTTTTGAGGTACAACAAATGAATGATTTAAAATGTGATTCTCGTATGCACTTGACAATATATATAGTGAAAGCTTATTATATGTAATTGCATATGTTTAGCTCTTTTTGGGACTTTATTACAAAGGGCACCTAATCCCAACTCTCTCTTGATTTGGACTGCATAAGCTGAAGACTGACAAAACAGGGTTTAGAATTGACGTAATGTCTACCATATGGCTAACTTTAATTCTCAAAAGTGAGCATCAATAGTTGTAAAGGAAATGTACTTTTCTATTCTTTCATAAAAGTGTTATATTATGGAAAACTTCAAATATAGAGGGAAAACATGGTATACAATTATACCCACCATACAGATTTACCAAACATTAATATTATCCATATTTGTTAACAATCCTTTAAGAATACAAATATGGTTGATCAGTTGAAGTTTACTTTGTGCCCCTCGCTGTTCACATTTTCCTCCCTATCTTCCCAGATGAACTACCATCCTGAAGTTGGTGTGGGTCTTTCCCATCCATGGGTTTGTCTACATGTATGCATTCTAGAAACATATTTGTCATAGGATTAGTGTTTACAAAATTTATATAATACTGTACATATCACTAAGCAAGTTGCTTTTTTCTCTAAATATTCATATTTCTGAGATTTATCTATGTTTATATACATACCTATTCATTTTAACAAGTCTACAGTATTCCATTTTATGAATGACTGTTTCTCAACATATTTATCCATTTCCTTGTTAATGGACTTTTTTAGGTTTTCTTTTTCTCATTTTTTACTATTACAGAAAGTACTCCAATATACATCATTGTACATGTCTCCCATGTATGTGATTTTTTGTTTCATCTTGATGTGGCATCGCTGGGTTGCAGAATGTGTGCATCTTTGACTTTACTAGATACTGCCAAGCTGTTCTTCAAAGTCATCATACCACTGTCTTACAGCTCTGGCTGCAATAACAAAGTACCATAGACTGGATGGCTTATAAACAACAAGAATTTATTTCTCACAGTTCCAGAGACTGAAAGTCCAAGATCAGAGTGCCACATGGTCATGTTCTGGTGAGGGCCTTCTTCCGGGTTTCAGACTGCCAACTTATATATCCTCACATGGCAGAAAAGAGGGTTAGATAACTCTCTGGGGCCTCTTTTATAAGGAAATTAATCCCATTCATGAGACTTCCACCTTCATGACTTTATTACCTCTCAAAGGCTCCACCTCCTAATACTAACACATTGGAGGTAAGGATTTCAACATACAAATTTTGGGGAGACACAAATATTCATTCCCTAATGACTACTTTATACTTCCACAAATAGTGTAAGAGGGTTCCTGTTTTTTCACATCTTTCAGCACTCAGTATTATCAGATTTAAAACATTTCGCCAGTTTTGTGGGTATGAAATGATATCTCACTGTGTTTTGATGAGCATTCATTCTCTCACTTACTAGTGAACTTTAATATCCTTCCATGTGTTTGTTGGCCATGTAGATTTCCTCTTCTATGAATTGCCTATTTGTATCATTTGCCCATTATTCTATTCGGTTGTTAGTTTTTTCCTTATTGATTTGAAGAAGATTATCTACTCTACATATTAATTCCTTATATTTTGTAAATATCTTCCAGTCTGTGACTTGTCTTTTGAACTTTGCTTACGCTGCCTCTGTTGAACAGAATTTCAAAATTTAATTGAATAAAATTTATCAAGGTCTTATTCTTTAAATATTAAACTTTGTGGAAGAGAGTATCATTCCTATACAACCTGGAATCCTTCTCATTAAATTAAAATGAAGCCACTTGAAGACACCAGATTATATTGATATGACTTCATATAAGATAAACTGGAGAGGTTACCTAGAAAGCACAGATGGTGCCATCACTAAACGTGTAACTTCAACAGACCATTAAATAAACTAAAGTTATGCAAGATGAAAAGGAGTGTGCATACTGTACAGTAAATAACAATACTTATTGTTTTTATTATATTATTATTGTACACTTAAAGATTTGTTAAGAGGGTAGATCTCATGCTACATGTTTTTTTTGCTATAATAAAAGATGAAAGTAAATAATTCAGCACATGTCCTTTCAGCCTTAAAAAAGTAATTTCATAGGAAATCTAAGTGTTAGTTCCTTTATTTATCAATAACTGTATTCTTTCAACAAGTCATTTCACCACTCTACTAGTTTTTTCACATATAAAGTGAGGAAATTTTGTTACGTGGTCTCTAAGGCCCATTCTAGCTCAAAAAGTTCTATTGTATGTGGAAGTAAATAGTTTATGTGTATACTAATGATTTCTAATGACCATTAAGAATTTTCCCAATTTCAGATCATGCAGATTTTCAAGAATTCCACTAGTATTTCTTAGAGGCCTTGTAGTACACATCTATGCTCCCTTTTGAACCTTGTGGGGGGAGGTCATCAGTAGTGCTGAAACAACTCCATAGATGCTCTTAGAAGATCTAAGCTATGAGAAGAGAAAAGAATTGAGAAAAAAGACAAATTGTAGAAGATCAGAAAAGGAAGAGGGAGGGAAGATAATGAGGTATGTTTGGAGGGGAAGCCTCAGGACTATTCTGTAACACCAAAGCTGTTGGTGTCCTGTGTTCTGAAAGTCAGAAAAATGCCTTTGCTTTGATAAAGAACAGAAGGTATACTTTGTGGCGGTGAACTGGACAAATATGTGGTTCTTGGTCAAATGCATCTGTGAGCAGTATGTGACTTAAAAAGCACCACCGTTGGCATTTAAAGATGACCTTATCATGGTTATTGAACTCTGTTGGCAAATGACTGCCTTTTGCACTCTGCTTCCATATAAAAACTCCCCCTGATTTGCAGTCAAGGCCACTACTAGAAGTCTTTTTAAAAATGTGACTGTGCTTTTAATACTGTATGCCCAAATCCTGGCTCAGAAACCACTATCCTATCCCTGTGGTCTACTGCCACACCCCAGCACTGTCTCAGGTGTGTTTCAGGTGAGCATCCTTAAACCATTCCTCTACTTTCCATTGTCCAATTTCTTTTTTCCAGATTATGTTTCACTTTGCATTTTTCTTGCTCTTTTATCTATCTTCCAGTAGCCCAGTTTCATTAGAGAATCATAGTGTGGATGACATTCTTCTGTAGGACTGCTAGTTGATACCAAGGAAACTATGCAAGAAGTCAGATAGCATCCAAGTCTCATAGCAAAATAAAGGGATACTAATGGCTGCTTTGATCCTCAGCACCCTTTTACATTATACTCTAGCCTCGTAGGACCACTAACTTCTCCTTCAGTTTACTTTTGCAATCTCTGCACTCTGTGTCTGCTCCAGAAATCCCTTTGCCTGAAATACTCTGCTCTCTTTTTCCTTCCCCTCATCTGCTTTATGTATTCTTTAAGTAGCAGCTCAAATGTGACTTATTGAAGGGGTCATTGAAGAATTAGTCACTCCATTTTTGAGCACTTTGTTCATATTCATCACATTGTTTTATGGCTATTTGTTTACATCTGTTCTGCAGGTCCCCCAAACATACACACCCTACACATATTCTGTAAACTTGTAGGTGGAGACTTACTCCTTTTATAATGGTAACCGTGATCTTTGTAAATCTTTCTATCCATAATTTTAATACATAAAGAGTGAGAAGAGGAGGATACATATAAGGAGAGACTTTGGGAACAAAAACAAACTTCATATTAGCCCAGTCCAAGTGCTATAAAGCTTAGACCATAAGAAGAGAATAAAAAAACAGCATTCTTGGACATATGCCTTGGCCTTGTTTAAAAGACCATGAAAGAGTGAATTTTCATTGCCACTCCAGTGGAACTCAGTACTATAGCAACGACACCAGCCTTGGCAAATGTGGAACTAGCATCATTACTTTAGGTAGTGTACTGTAAACTTTCTTCATGACAGTGTTATAGATGCTATCTGAAGTGGGTATTCCAGCATCAACACTTGTTAAAATTGTGGTGACTGGTTCATTGTGTTTTCAACAGTTACACATAAATCAACTCCTCCTCTGTAATGGAATAGCTAGTGCAGCTACCAGCAAAGATGAAACAAATTGTAATTTCCTGATATCTTTAGGTAACGAAAGCAGTATGCCTCTGTTAATAAACTGAATAAAACTCTCATGAATATTGTCACTTGCTCCTTTTGTCACCTTTATCACCATTTCTTGTTGGTCAAAACAACATTGCAGGAACTCACTTACAGGCCAGAGGCTTTTGAAGAAAATATTGACCAACCTCAGCTAATTAAAAACAACTGAAAACCTACTGATCTTTATATCACACACCAAGGCAATTAGGAGCCTACCATAAACATGCATTCTATGGTATACTAAGAGAGATATAAAATTTCTAGTTTAGTCTCTAGTTCTGTGAAGTGAGTGACAATATACAAAACGAAGATCTATACATTCCACAGGTCAATAATGTGATAGAAACTGCAAGTGCTTGGAGAATACAAATTAAGGAGAGGTGCTTATGTTATGGCGTTATTCCCAGAAGGCTTTTTTTTTTTTTTTTTTGGTCTTGTTAGGCTATTTTCTATCCCACCCAAATCATATTTGTAAAAGTTTGAGGACTACCCTTCTTGCTACAACAAGTAGCAGATACCTGAGAGCTTTGCAGTTGTTACAAATTTTGAAATCTCTTTCCAAAGTTGTATATGCCTTTCTTTATACCAAATTGGTGGTGCTTTTATATGTATTTTTGTTTGTTTATTTCTTCCAACTTCATGACTAAATATTGGAACCTGCTCTCCTATTAATTCAACAGACCACAAACATTTCCTAACCCATTTACATATATAACTCACCTACCCATCTTCTATCTCACTTATCTTCACACCTCAAGATTAAGATGGGCTATGTAAACATGTCTTAGCTTTTTCTGTCCTGACTCAAAAAAAAAAAAAAAAACCAAATGAAGAAGGCAAAAGACAGCAAATATTTCCTAGAAAATGAGTAGGTCAAAGCTTTTGCTAACAGACCTAATCTAATCTACTTCCTGTATTTGGACAAAGCACTTTATCACTATTTGACCTACAATATATTTTACTAATTTATTTTATTTTCTGTATCCACTACTAGAATGTGAGCTTCATGAGGACAGGGTTTTTATCTGTCTTGTTCACTGTTGTATTTCCAGAGTCGTGCATGTAGTAATTGCTCAATAAACATCTGTTAATTAAATGAAAGGAAATTTTATCCAAGTCTCACTGAGGCCAGTGTTAACTCAGATACCTAGGGTAACTATAAGTAAGGAAGAGTGAGTAAAAGGTAATTCATTTTTACTGAATGTTTGTTCTTTATCAGATCCCTGGTTGACTATGCTTTACTTGGATTATCTTGAAAGTTCTGTAAAGTAGATAATATCCTCATCTACAGGTAAAGAAATTAATGTTCAAGGAGTTAATTGCCTCACCCAAAGTTACACAGTCTGTAAGTGACAGGGCAGGATTGTTAGGTTAGAGAATTTGACCCCAGAGCCTTTGTTCTTCTACCACACTACTCTGATCTTCTGGAAAGCTAGGGAAACATTTAACTGTAATACAATCTGCTGCCACCTAAGATGTACTCTAAGGGAAGCATATGTTCCCAAGTAGAGCTATACAATGATCATTTTGGTTAGAAAACGACTTTAGGTGCTAGGGAATCTCTTTAGATGGCACATATAGAGAGGATATGAGTCCCAACTGCTCCCATGAGGAGTTATGTCAGTAAGGAGGTTGGAGTCTAATCCTGCATTTCCCATTAATAAGCTATGATTTACACTTTCAACCACCCCCAGAGTTCTCAGCAAAATGGCAGGCAGGGAGGGTGCTGGACCAGGTGACTGCCAAGGTCCCTGCAAACTCTAAGACTTCTTTTCTCTGACTGAATGAATGGAAGCTGTAGCAATTAAGAGGCATTATTTCCTTTCATATTGGGAGCTCAAATGCATTTCCAAATTTTACTTTTCCCACTCAACCTTGTTGAAAGGCCCCTCCTCCACAAAATAATAATGATAGTCCTACAAAACTTTCACCAATTCTATTCCAAACTTCACAGTGGCCGGACACTGAGTATTTTATTCTTTCAGCTCACAGGCCTTATGATACTAAAATACGTGACTATGTTAATCTTCACAATGGCTTTTGACTTCCTATTCGAAAGTAAATGACCTTATCAACTACTCTGGAATGTAGCTATGGGACTGTTTGCAAATGAATAAATGTAGTTGGGTAGTTAGGGGAGATAATGTGATATATTCATTCAGTCAGTCAGTTAACATTATTAATTGGGTACCCATATACCAGGCACTGTGTTAGGTGCTAGAATCCTAAATTTGCAGTCTTGAGACTAGTTTAACTCTTTATAAGCTATTTTGAGTAAATTAATCTCCTTAAACCCCAGTTTTCTCAATTTGTAGAAAAGAAGTAATAATACTTGCTCTACCTAGTGCAACCCCTAGAGTTATAAAAATTAAATATAAAATGATATGAAATACCTTTGTAAACTATAAAGCACTATTTAGTGTTGGAAGTTTTTCTCTTGGACTCCATGTGTAGGATTTTAATTAATGAGACTCTTTCAGTTCTTAAACCCTATTAAGATATTTCAGAATAAAAATCATGAACATGAGCTCTAGTTCAATGATTTGTCCAAAGTCTCTTAGTGAGTCGTTGCTAATTCTAGAAGCAGAACTCAAGCTCTACTAATGTAAAAGTTACATTGTAGTACCTCTTGCTGAACTGGAAAGTCTCTTTAAAAAATCCTTATGATGGATTGTTAATATTTTAGCATTCTATACAGCACTCATTGCTCTTCGTTGCCACAGGAATTTATAGAAATATTTATTCAATTTTGTATTTCTTATTCATTTGTTTTTAATTACTTTTGTTTAATTTGTACATGGTGTTAATTTTTTTAACCTGTTAAATTGAAGATGCTTTTTTGGTAAGTTAGAGATAGTAATTCCCTATTCATTCACAGAATAGCAGTATTAACAGTGGTGGTGTTCTGTAACAGTAGAAAGGTTTGAATGAAGTAAGAAAGTGTGCTATAGGCTGCTAGCATGATGGGTTGTAAATTCTCCCTCTTTCCTGAGCAAAGGTAAATATCAGCCAAACTTCGTATACTAGAGCAAGAGCTTTGCTGGTTCTATCTGCTGTAATCCATAGCATCCTTTATTTAAATGATGATGCACTCTAAGACTGCACCTTGCCCAGTCTGGTAGAGGGAATTACACAAACAGATGCCAATGTCTGTGTGAACTCTACCAGTTAAGCATATCACTGCAGTTGATGTACTGCAAATTATGGATCACTTGTTTCTGATAAAATTGCTTATTTCTTTACACTAAAGCTTTGGGAATAAACATGTCCAATGTGGTTTTCCTCTGTTTCTCTTCAACTGCAGACAGGAACAATAATTGTCATCACAGAGTAGAACTCTGCTTTGGGTTTTGACGTTGACATTGCTCCCTTAGTGAAGGAGACAGTAACTCCATTCACTATGTCTACCTCAGTTTCATTTGTCGAAGGAAGTGAGAACAAGGAATGGTAGAAAGGGAATGAGTTGTTACTAAGGATTGGTGTCCAGAGGACTCTTATAAAATATGTCACCAGGCATGTATTGAGTGTTTGTGGAGCACACAGTGTGGTACTGCAGTGTGTGTGTGTGTGTGTGTGTGTGTGTGTGCATGCCTCTGCAGGGGATGAGGGCATAGTGAGCAGACAAGATGCCATCTGCTTAGGAGAGAGAACCTGTACTTATTCTATAACATGACTTGGAAACAGTTATAAAACAAAAGAGTAATGCAGGTAGAGCATGGAATGGACAGCCACAGTAGGAAGAAGGTGCCAGTAGTGTTGGCATGGTCACAAGCAATATTTAGTTACTGATGCCATCTCAGGCATCTTCCCCAAGAAGCTACCTTTCTATAATTTAAGGAATTCTGGACTATTTTTCCTTGTCCTCCCACCACATTCAGCTTAAATTTTTTCAAGAAGTGGTAACTGTTTTCCCTTTATTGATGACAGTATTTGTAGAAAGAACATTTTTGAAAGTATGGAGAAGCAGTTTTGGAATCCAAAGCTTCCTTGAAACCATCATTGCAGTGGAACAGGCAGCTTTACCAGGAAGTGTGAGATCCCTGGGAATTGAGATAGTAATGGTTTATGTAGCAGGGAAGATATCAGGTTTGAGAACATGGAGTTGTGCAATGACTCTAGATCTGAGTAGAGTAGCTGTAACAGGAAGCCTGTCACAGATTCATATGAATTCTAAAGGTGAAATCAACTACTTAGTGTCAGGGGATAGTTAGTATTTTTGTGCAGAGGCCCCACTGCATTAAGGAATGTGAAGTTAGAGAAGGGAAAAAAAAACTATAAACAAAATCAAACAGAAGCATTGTAGGTAAATGCAAAGGAACAGATCCCCTACAGCTATAAGTCTGATAAACACATTGAAATGGAAATCTGATTATTAATTCGTAAAAGGCAATTAGCCAATATACCAATATGTTAAGGTTCCTGGACTGTTTGTTTATTCCTAATGAATCAACTCCCCCTTGCTGAAGGGTACAAAAAGTACTACTCCAGTTGTTAACCATCACCTATGGTGTTCAGGGCTCCTACAAAGGTTAACAGCATGTTTGGGTGCCATAGACAAGAGAAATAATAGAAGGGGTGTCAAGAGAGGCTATTTGCCGTGGTCCCAGTACCAAAGTTTGTCCATCACTCCCCACCTCCCACTTCCTTCCAACAAGGACTTAGAGATAAATTGCAATTCTGTGTTTAAGGTGCTAAAGAAAGGTATAGAATGATGGATTTAAGTAAGAAATATTTGAGGTTTAAGTCAAATCTTGATTATTCAGGAGCTCATTATCTGGTTTGTGGTTTATCCATACCCTCATTATTATTTTTTAATTGAAGTATAGTTGATTTGCAATGTTGTATTAGTTTCAGGTGTATAGCGAAGTGATTCGGTTATACACACACACACACACACACACATTCTTTTTCAGATTCTTTTCCATTATAGGTTATTACAAGATACTGAATATGGTTCACTCTGCTATACAGTAGATTCTTGTTGTTTATCTGTTTTATGTATAGTAGTGTGTATCTGTTAATCCTAAAATCCTAATTTATCCCCCCCCCTTTCCCCTTTGTTAACCATAAGTTCGTTTCTATATCTATGAGTCTATTTCTGTTTGGTAAATAAGTTCATTTGTATAATTTTTTTAGATTCCACATATAAGTGATATCATATGATATTTGTCTTTCTCTGTCTGACTTATGTCACTCAGTATGATAATCTCTAGGTCCATCCATGTTGCTGCAAATGGCATTATTTCATTCATTTTTATGGCTGAGTAGTATTCCATTGTGTATATATGTATATGGTATATATGTGTGTATGTATGTATGTGTATATGTGTGTGTATATATATGTATACACTTCTGTATCCAGTCATCTGTTGGTGGACATTTAGATTGCTTCCATGTCTTAGCTACTGTAAATTGTGCTGCTCTGAACATTGGGGTGCATGTATCTGTTCAAATTAGAGTTTTTGTCTTTTCTGGGTATATGCCCAGGAGTGGAATTGCTAGATCATATCATACCCTTGGTATCCTTTATTTTCCATTCTGCTGTTTAGTTCCTTTACCAGAGGCTAGGCAGGGAAGGAATAGGAGAATGGCATTTTTATCAGCCAATTTTGCTACCTATTACTGCTCTGCTGAAAAGTTTGATGGGAAAGGAGGCAGAAACCATGGGCCAAAATGAGAGGCTTGAGGTCTATATGAATTTCATTTTTCTCTATCTCCTGCGAAAAGGTGATCTAATTGTATAGCTTTGCGGGAGTGAAAGGAAACAACTTTCTGAAAAGACAGGAAAATCAGCCCCTTAAAGGGCTGAAAGTTCTTTTATTGCTGTATTAAGCTATAAAATATAATATACCAAGCAAAACGTCCATCAGTCTCTGGGGAGGTTTAGATTAAACAATTTAATGTGACGTTTGCAATAATATGTTACGATTTTTTTGGTGGTGGCGGTCAGCATTTTTCACTTTTCTGAATCACCTCTAACAAATTTGCTATTCATTAACACTATCATACATGTTTGACTTCTCTCACAGTTATCCCTTCACCTATCTGTAATCCCTTTTCCTAGGATGGCTGGGGTGTGTTCCATTTAATTTCCCTTCCATTTTCATTTCCTTACTCCCAAACTAATTATTTGGGGTTGGTAAACAAGCCACATATGTCATTTTCTGGCTTATTTATGAAGTACAGATCTAATTATATTATAAGACATGTTTTTGAAATGTAAACGTTTTTCATCATGGGTAAATTGGCTTGGATCACAAAGGGCTATCCTTTGTGGTAGTCCGAGAAGTAATAAAGGTGACATTTATTTTGATAAAATGTATGTGTGTGATATAGCTTGTGGTTTCCTTACGGTGAGGGAGAAAGAAGTCAGAGACTTAGAAAAACCAGGTAATAAAATCCTAGGCAATTTTCAAGAAGAAGAAGATTAGAAAGATTAAGAAATAAAGTGTTTCTTAATAAAACATTTTAAAAACAAAGTTTTGGACAAATCTATTTTGTAGAATTAAATAATAAATGAAAATAAAAATTGGAAGACCTTCAGTTTTTTTAATGTAAATTATTGACTTTTCAAAATATTATATATGCTCCAACAAAAAATATTTGTGTTAAATATATGTGAAGCCAATATTCTTATATTTTAGAGGAAGCCTAGAAACAACAAAAATGCCTCATGAGTGATATCAGCCATGTCTTCATTGTTTGTGAGTGAAAGATGTATCTTGTCATAACTAGCTCCATCCTTGAAGAAATAAAAAGAATTCTGATAGAGAGAAAATATTTGTGCCATTGTTTTTGTTTGTTTAAATCCTACCTTTTGGGGCTTAATTAACGTTCAATTTGGAAGGATTGCAATTAAGGCTCAGCCTGCTTGAAAGAAGTTTCCTTTTCAGAATTGCCTGCTTACCATGCTGGTTTCCCCAATTCTTGTTCCTAAGAAATCATTTCTATATAATTAACTAGGAAATGGTACAAACTGAGATAATTGACTAGTTTTTCGTGATTCCTAGGAATTCTTAAAAAATACAACTCTCCTGATGACTCAGAGCCCTGGAGTGAGGAGACCCAACTCAGCTACGGGCTTGCTGTGGAACTTTAAACAAGTCACTTAGCCTCTCTGAGCTTTAGAATTATATATGTTAACTGTATAATCATGCCTTCACTGGTCATCTCACAAGTTGGCTGTGAAGTGGATGTGAAGGAGAGTTGAAAAGTTAATAGCAGTCTCTGAATATAAGTTATTATTGTTAAAATAAGTAAATCAAGCATCTAGTGATAGAAGGAAGGGAATATTCCTGCTTTTGCAGCTTTTTCAAATTTATCTACATCTTGTCTATAAGCTCCTACTTCTCACTGAATCAGATGATACTGTACATTTGGTGATACAGTTCACCACTATGCTGAAGGGCAGAAGCAACCATTTTTTTTAAAATGTAGCTTGCTAGAAAATATCTGGGAAGCAGCAACAGATATATTGCCATTTTAAGCTGAATCATTTTGTTGACCACAAGGCAGAACGGCAGCAAGCTCGGATGGGAGAACTGTAGTCATTATCCAAAGGTCAGACTTGATAAGCAGACTCTGCTATTTCTTTGCCTAACTCCCATATGTCTGGAAGGGCATGTGGGCGGCAGAGGAACCAGAAATCTCACTGTCAAAAAAGTGTTTAAGTGATTTTCTGCAAATAGAACTGGCTATATTCTCTGCAGAATGACAGGATTCCTGTCTTCAAGGTATTATAAGTCTAAGGAAATAAGGCAGCAGCAGGAACTTCAGGTAGAGTCCACATCTGTCATCTTGCTTGGCTCAAAGTAGGAGTTCCATAAATGTCATTTGGATGATTGGATAAATGAATGGGTGGACAGATGAATAAAGAATGAATAATGAACTTTGAAAGGTGATTTCTTGGAGTTACTGTTTGGAAAAGCAAAGGTGACAACTGGAAAACCTTTAGCACTGTAACAGAGCCAAGCATCTACTTCCACTAGAAATTTAAATATTTGTAATCTAGACCAAACGTAAGGGATGCATTTATTATTTTTATTAATTTGTATGTAAAATGAAAACCTAACTTAAAATTAAGAATTCTAGCTCTTACACATGAAGTTGCACTCCAATGAATTATTATATTATGAAGATAAGTTATGTCAAATAATGTATCATAATTATTTTTAGTCAGTTTGATTTATTTGCCACCAAAACATCTTGGAGGTAACTTTTACAATTTTTCTTTCATCAATGGTGAACCACACAACAGTAAAAACATTAATCCCAACACAGACCAGACAGGTGAGGCAACATGGTACAGGGGAAAGATCTGTAGCCAGAGGGTCTGGATTTCAGTTTCCCCACACATGTCATAACTTTGGGTAAATCGCTGAAGTTCCCCTGAGCTGCAGTTTTCCCATCTAAAATCCCTCCCTCTTGCAACACTGTAAACTGATTATAGTTCAATTTAAAAAAGATTAAAAATGAAGGAACCAGAATAACATTAACTATATAAATTTTTGAGGAAAGCAGATGATGATTTCTTTAAAACAAAGTGATGCATAAATGTCTTCAGAAAAAAAAAATTTTTAAAAATTAAGATCCCCACCTCTATTATAAGGATGGGGTGTAACCACTTGGTAAAACGTAAAATTTTATGATAATGTTTCTTGTTAGGAAAGGAGTTAGAAATAATGCCCTAGTGCTCCAAGACTTTGGTTTCTAGCATACTGGTGTACAGGATGGAGTGCAGTTCCTGAATGTTGGCCATCACCCTGAGAACATTCAACTTAACGACAGTTGCATGAAAGATTCCCTAAAGTTACCATTAAACAAAACATATTTAGCATGGCAGTTGAACAGATTGTAAGGTACAAGTTTAGACTCCATTTAGGTGGTACTATTCTTTTGAAGACTTCTCTAGACTTGTCTTATATTTGCCAATCCACATGGCATGTACCGTGCATTGCTGTGGTTTGCAATGACCAGAATGGAATTGTTTCACTGATAGGCCCTCATAGAATTCAGCAAGCACCAAAGTTGTTAGAAGCTTTGCTTCAATATAATTGTCACTCCCACTAAACTGCAAAATGACCATTTCAATTTGGAGGATTATTAACCTAGTAAACATAAGTCAATGCACTATCTAAAATGTAACTGTGTTTAAGAGCAGTAGGCAAGCGACAGCATTCTCTGTGTGTTGGATGAGGTTGTAAATGTGTTACCAAATGCTCAAATCAGGCTGTTACTGAAGCACAATTCTATCTATCTCCAAGAGGGAAGACAACTATTAAGAATGAGCTTAGAAAAAAGACATTTTATAGATGTATTAAAATAAAAAAACATAAGCTGATTAGGCAAAGTTCCAAAGATTCATTAGTTTATTAAAGTAGATTGAAATGAATGTTTGAGAGATTTAAATAAATTAACCTTTAATGAGTACCCAGGGGCCAAGGAAAAAGAATGACAGAGGATTAGGAGTATTTTGTCTGATTGTTGCATAATGCAAACTGATTAGTTTTTTTCTGAATGCTCATTGCCATGTAACAATACTAATAAATAAAAAAAGATTAAATTTAAAATATCTCTATATTATAATTGTTGCTTGCTCTTGTGTGTATACATATATCATACTTGGATTTAATACCAATCCCTATAACTTTAGCAGTAGGATACAAGAATTTTTGTCAGTACATCATTACATTTTGAAATGTCTCATATGTGAACAAAGCTTTGGTCAATTAGAGTAATTTATTCCTAACATGTTAGACATACTTTTAGCATTTCAGCATTAGTTTCTTATCCTGAGTTTATAATACTTGTGCTCTAAATAGTATTGATAGTAAGTTACTTAGAAGATATATTGGTATTTAAACTTATTATTTTAAAAAAACAACTTTTCTGCACCTCCTTACAAGTTCTGATTTATAATTAGCAAAATTCTTAAGGAGATTTTTTTTTGCAGCAGTTAGAAGTTTTTTTTTCCAGGGTGCCTTAACTGTACTACTGTTAAATCGTTTACTGACTGCAAAGTAAGTTTTCAGTAGGTGGTACTAGGACAGCATTCTTCCAGTCCTCCCTCCTCTCTTGTTTTCTACCCCATTACTGAGTTTTATATCAGGCTTCTATTGTCTTCCATCTAGACCTAATCTTTCTTTCCATCTTTTCCATAAACCATCATAAACCAGGCAAGTTTATGTCTAACCTATTTATACCACACAGCCGGTACAGTTCCCTGCATATTGTAGGTGAGGAGTAAATGAACTTATTCTCTAAGTGTTATTTGGTTTTAACTTAAAAAAAACTTTAGGCAGTGTACACTCATTTGCTCCATTTAGAGCAGTGTTTTTCAGCCCTGGCTGCATGTTACAATCACCTGGTGACTTTTAAAAACAAGACACTTAGGTCCCACCCTGACCAAATTAAATCAGAATTTCCAGGGGTGGAGCCCAGGCATTGGTATTTTTTAAAGTTCTCCAGGTGATTTTAATACATAGCCACCGATGAGACATACTGCCTTAAAGTCACACTCTCTTCTGAAGACACTCCTAACAAATCTATGAGGTTCGTGACTGGGTTGAGGCAGGAAGTAACTGGTGAAAAACAAAAGAATATGGGAGCTTCTTTTGGTCACGTGTATTAAGGAAAACAGTTGCCTTTTAGAAGCCAAAGAGGATATTCTTAAATAGAATTGGTTTACTGCACTATGGCTTTATGCTCATTCTTGGCATCTGTCCAGAAGGCTAGGCTGCTTGACCAGGTATTCAGGGCCTCAGTTCATTGCTATTCCATTGCTTCTGTCCACCATCAACCTAGGCAAATGTCCAATTTCGAGGAAATTCTGAGCCTGTTAATTTACCAAGACTGTAAATTTACCAATCCAAATCTGTCTCTAAAGGATGTATTTCCTGAAACCTAATGGGAAGTGCTCAAAAAATAACAAAACAACAATGGAAGATGGGAATGGATTCAATTACGGAGGGAGTGAAAGTTGAAAAGGTCTTCTAAATCAGAGTAACACTTTGGCTTTTGAGACTATTCCAAGCTCTTAGTGACATCAGTTGGAATAAGAGGATGCTTAGGTCTTTTCTAGTCCTGGGATTCTTTTTAAAGGCAATTTTAGAAAGATACTATAGTTTCACACTCTGACTTCATCTGCTATAACAGCTTCCTCTTTTGTTTAATCAGAATAATTGTGTTGTATTCTTGTTGCCTCTGTGGTGCCTAGAACTCTTAGGTGTTAAATATCTGTGCAATGTTAAAGGCCTATCTCCCACAATGTAACATGACTCTAATTCCCATACAGTGCTTATTGCAGAAAAACTCTTTTTAAGTTGAAAATGTTCACAGAATTAAATTCGGCTACAGCATTCTTTTCAACTCAATCCATCACATCACAATCTCCTAGGAGCCCTGATTTCCTCTGTCAATTGTTTTCTCAAAGCATCTTCCTGAAATGAATTTACTTTAAAGTTAAAAATGATTAGAGTGCTTCTTCTCCAGGAGACAATTACAATGCTATATTTTTTGGCAGGGAGAAAAACAACATAGCATTACTTTTTCCAAGCTTTCTTTGAGTATTGTTAAAAGGAAAATTGTCAGCTTAATCCAACATACTATAATAACCAAAAGATAACTGCTATTAAAATGCAAGATTTTCTAATAAAACTATTTTGAGGAGTTGTTTGGGAGGGGGAAGAAAGAGGAAAGTGTGAAGGGAAAGAGAAGGAATCTATTAAGTATTCCTGACCTTCAAAGACACTTTTGTCAGTGAATGCTGCAGACGAAATAAACCAAGTCTGAGACCTATTATTAAAATATTTTCTCCCTCCTTATCCCAATATTATGTTATCCTGCCTCTTAGACTATCATGCTTTATTTTTTCTGGATGAATTGATATCTTTTGACAGGCTTTGTTGAGAATACATAGTAAAGGTCAAGTGTAAGCCATTTGATAGTGCTTCCTGGCAGCCTTTATGCCACAGCAAATAGAGATTGAAAGCAGTTTTCTTTCTCACTGTAGCTTTGTGGTTATGCTTCCAATTCATTGTTCTTCTTCTCATACTGAACTCCTACACCTTGCAGGATTTTCAGGACTCTGACTTAAGAACTTTTAAATGGATGATCTCAGACTCCTCTCTTCCCATCAACTTCCAGATCCAGCCAGACGCCAAAGGCAGATAATTCCACTTCAAGAATATCTCTGAAATCCATTATTTTGTTTCCATTCATTGCTACTGTCTGAGACCATGCTAATGTCATCTCTCCACTGTATCACTTTGGTATTCTAACTGGTCTCTCTGCCTCTGATGCTTTCTCACCTCCAATGTGTCCTTCAACAGGTATGAGCTTTCTAAGGCACAGATCAGATATTGACAATACCTTACTCAGAACACATGCAAACCCACAATCATTGAGAATGAGCCCTGAGGTCCTACAATAAGTGCTCTGATAAAAAATGTTCTGTATACTCCTATGGAGAGAGCCTTTGGGGATTAGGAAACATTTCACTGAGGTAACATTTGATCAGGGCTTTGAAGTTTGAGTAAAAGCTCTCCAGGTGGAGAAAAGGGAAAATTATATCTCAAGCAGAGGGAATAGTACAAACAGAAAACCAGAATAGAGAGCACGGAAATAAATCCATCCATATATTGTCAGTTGATCTTCAACAAGGGTGCCAAGAATGCCCAATGGGAAAAAGATAGTATGTTCAATAAATGGCGATGGGAAAATTGATATCCATATACAAAAGAATGAATTTGGACCGGTATCTTACACCACACACAAAAATCAACTCAAAATGGATTAAAGATTTAAAATATAAAACCTGAAACTGTAAAATTCCTAGAAGAAAATCTAGGGGAAAAGCTTCATTACATTGGTCTTGGCAGCGATTTAATGATATGACTCCAAAAGCACAGACAATAAAAGCAAAAATAGACAAGTGGTACCACATCAAACTAAAAGTGTTAGTATAGCAAAGGAAATAACCGAGTGAAAAGGCAACCTACTGAATGGGAGAAAACATAAGGGGTTAATTTCAAAAATATATAAATAACTTCTATAACTCAATGGAAAAAAACAATTTTAAAAATAGGCTAAAGACTTGAGTAGACGTTTCTCCAAAGAAGATATACAAATGGCCAACATGTATACAAAAAGGTGCTCAACATCACTAATCATTAGGGTAATGAAAATCAAAGCTATGATAAGATTATTTCATACCTGTGAGGACAGCTATTTAAAAAAATGTTGGCAAGGATGTGGAATAATTGGAACCCTTGTACACTGTTGCAGCTGCTGTGAAAAACATATGGAGGTTCCTTAAAAAATTAGAAACAAAAGTACCATATGATCAAGAATCCCAATTCTGTGTATTTATCCAAACAAATTCAAATCAATATCTTGAAAAGATATTAGCACCCCAGTGTTCACTGAAGCACTATTCACAATAGCCAAGCTATGGAAACCACGTAAATGCCCAACAAATGAATGGGTAAAGAAAACGTGGTATAGACATACCAATGGAATATTATTCAACTTTTAAAAAGAAGACAATCCTGCAATATGCAAGAACATGGATGAACCTTGACAACATTATGCTAAATGAAATAAGCTGGCCGCAAATGGATGAATATTACATCATTCTACTTATATGAGTTATCTAAAATAGTCAAATTCATAGAATAAGAGAGTACAATGGTAGTTACCAGTGGCTGAGGGGCAGGGAAATGGAAAATTGCTAATTAACAGGCACAAAGTTTGACTATGCAAAATGAATCAATTCTAGAGATCTGCTATACAACATTGTGCCTGTAGTTAGCAATACTGTATTGTACACTTAAAATTTAAGAAGGTAGAGCTCATGTTAAGTGTTATAACCACAATAAAATAAAGTTTAAAAAAAAGAAGTACAGAGACCTCAAAAGGCATAGCATGTTTAAAGAATTGAGAAGTTTGGTATGAATGAAGCAAAGGATACTTGGGGGAAGCAGCAATAGATGAAGCTGATATAATAATTTGGCCCAGGTTTTCTGTGTATTTATCAGCCTTCCTTTCTGGTGGTGAGCTTTTTGAGGAATGAAACTATGTCTTATCAATTTCTGAAATCCTAGGACCTAGCACACTGCCAGGCATACAGAATTGTTTAAATGAATTGGATGATTAAGGAGAGAGACTATCTGTCAATATTGTTCTGTTGATTCATTCATTCCCATACATATTGAATACCTCAATTAGACTCCTGACTGGAGCAAAATTAAGATCCTACTTATTCTTTTATATAGCAACAATAGTAAGACTTATTTCAAACACAAATCAGCTCTTTTTTGCAGGCTTTCCTTTACAGTCATGTTTTCTCAAGGAGCAGATTCTAGCTCTCTCCTCAGTAGCACGTTTGACTTCAGCCCAGGGGCCCCTCAAAAGGAGTTAATCACTTGTCAACACCCTACACTGATAGTCCTAAGGTGGAATTGTTATAGAGGAGGTGTGTATCTATAAAGATGCATTAGCATATTATAGGAATCTGTTTTCTCCTATGTGTTTAATTTCACAGCCAACAACAGGGTTATTTATCATACATTTTTGAAAAACTAATCCAAATGAGGATTGGATTGTTAAGAATACAGAATGTATAACTCTGGAACATTAATGATACAGTATAGCAAAATTAATGGGATGGGGAAGGAGAGAGGGTAAAGTTTTTGAACATGTAAATGAAGGTTTACTGCATTTATGTAGTTCTATATTTAGGGAATGCTAAATCATAAACTCTTAATTGGTTAATTAGAAATTGTAGCACAGTGATTGGATAAATAGTTAATGAAGGCTAAATGAATGAATAAAGGAAATATGGTGAAATTAGCATGTATATTTTGGGAAAAGCAAAGATACAAATGTTATTCATACAGTGCATCAGTCCTAAAGGTTACCAATATCCTTCTAGCCTTAATTAATGTAATTAATTCTCCAAAGACTAAAAGAATTTTAGCTCTCACTCTCCCCTTCAAAGCATCCTACACTGAAATGCAGATTTATCTGACTGCCACTTCAGTTTTCACTCACTTACAGCATGTGAAATTATTTTGCTGAACTTTGTTTACAACTTATTTACTGGCGTCTTAAGAATCTATTAGAGTAAATTGTTGTACTCTGTGTGTAGTAACTGTTCCTACGGAAAGAGCTGGCTCAGCCTAGGCTTCTGACCAGATCCAGCTGACTAGCTAGTTTTCAAAATCAGTGGAGTGGTTTCTGTAGGGAGATCTGTGCTTGCTTTTGATAATTACTTCAGCCTTATGAAATCGATCAGCCTGAAGGAAAGACCTCATTACACATCTGACAAGATAGAGTCCAATTTCTATAGCAGAACAACTCTCTGCCCTCAGGCTCTGAAATCTGCAATTATTTATTTTATTTAGACGGAGACATCTGTAATACAGTACCTCTGAGCACGTTCTCAGGCACGTATTAAACAGATAACCTAATGGTCAGTATGTTAGCAACCTGCTCTTTTCCTGTCACTCAAGTAGAAAATTGGTCAACAGGAATTGCAGCATGGCCTAGAGCCAGCTCAAAGCAGGCACTGATGAATCGCTGTCTTTCTAATCCCCCACCCCCAAAGATGTGGAGAGAAGGGTAGTTGTGAGAACTGTTCCCAGGGCTAAACTAGAAGGAAAATAAGACTCTCTTCTCAGTTTCTCTGAAGACTGCCAGACTTTATCCTAAGGAAAATGATAGATCGCCCG
The DNA here is from genome assembly GCF_048773025.1 of Camelus bactrianus. Classification (NCBI taxonomy): domain Eukaryota; kingdom Metazoa; phylum Chordata; class Mammalia; order Artiodactyla; family Camelidae; genus Camelus; species Camelus bactrianus. The sequence continues at coordinate 100,713,783 of NC_133575.1, read as the reverse complement.
TCTACCATCTGTCACTTTGAACTGTTCTATCAAATCAACATTTTTTTAAACTTTGTTTTCATTGAGGAATGTGATTTTGCTGTGTTTCTCAAGCCTTAAATTGAACAGGGGAAAACAGTCCTGAAGCATCCTTCTTCTTGAAGTTAGAAATATGTATTTTGCTTTCCTACTCACGGAACTCAAACACCTTAACAGATTTAGTTGAGACTTTTCTCAAATAATTCGCCTTTACCAGGCCTGCGAGATGTCAGCCTCATAGGAAAAACACAGAAAACATTCTGAACATAGGAAAATATGGATTTAGAGAGAAATGGTCCTTCTCCATTCCAGCTCCAGTGTCACCATTAGTGTTCTAATAACACAGCAACCAGCTGAAAGTGAGCACTGATTAAAGCTTTGGGAGGAGGCATTTCAGTTGTAAGGGGAAAACGTGGTTCTTTCATGTTAGAAAGTTCAAGGTGGTGACAAATATGGTCTCTCCTAAAAATAGTACAAGCAAAGAGCAATCATTTACTACTCCCAGCTTATTTACTAATGTTTTACCTTGATGGCTGTGTATTATCTGAAAAAGAGGGTTATAAAATGAATGCAAAGCTAACATCTTCTAAGACATAAACAGGATATAGTGTGGGGGCCTAAGGAGCCATACTATTCAAATTTTCATATTCCATTTTTGAGACAAATTCATATAAATCCCCGAGTGGGTTAGGAGAGAGGAGCTAACACTTATTTAGGGTCTGATATGTAGTAGACCCTAGACATACATTCTCTCATTTAATTTTCCTCACTTCCCTATGAGGGCAGTCATTATCATCCCCATTCTACAGCACAGAAACAGTGTCAAATAAATGAAGTGACTTGTTTTATACCCCTTGTAAGTGGCATACCTAATAAGTGGCAGATGGAGGTTTGAATCCAGGTCTGACTCTAGAGCAGCACTGTCCAGTCAGATTTTCTGTGATGTTGGAAATACTCTATACTATGCTGTCTGATGCAGTAGCCACTAGCCATATGTAGTTAATGAGCCCTTGAAATGGGACCAGTGCAACTAAGGAACTGAAGTTTTCATTTTATTTAATTTTAATTCATTTAAACTTAGATACAGAGGCTACATCTCTGTAACAGCTGTGTTTGATGATACGTCTCTAGGGTTTGCCTTTTCTTGACTATAGTTTATAAAGCAGGAATCTGTAACCTGGTGTTCATGGAAATATTAAGAGAAGATCCATACATGGGGTTTCTTTTATGGTGTTTTCTCATAGAAAGGTCTTAGTATGTATAAGAACTGTTTTGCCTCTTGGAAAAGGAGAATGAAGTAATGCAGACTCATGGTCAAGTGTACAGTGTGTGATAGTCTACCACCACTCCCCAAAGAGTCTTCAGGGATCCTAGGATAGAGGGGATACCAGGAATGCTAAAGGAACTCTAAAACTGTATTTCTTTCTCCCTTCATGACAGCCCCAGCAGCAGGTTGGTTGGCATCTGGGTTGGGAAACACAGCTATTGTACCCAAAGTTGCAGCTGAGTTCAGTTCTATACACATTTCTAGAGTGCTTCTAATATTTTACAAGGCACCGTGCCAGGCAGCTTGGAGGAAGAGAGATTTTTTAAATGATTAGGATGTAAAGTCTGTCCTCAAGGAGCTTACAACTTAGTGATGATGGGGTAAGGCAGAAGGGAAGGGAGGATAAGACAAATACTCAAAGAATTGTAACACAAGGCATGCTCTAAAAGGCACAGAAAAGGTAGAGATTAAGATCTGAGGAGGGCCAGAGTGGTGTTTCTTAGTAATATTGCTTATTAGGTGTGTGACCTTGGAAAAGTTACTTAAACTCTGTAAGTTTACCTTTCTTTGTAGTAAATGGGAATAATAACTAGAAAATAAAATGCTGGGATAATGAATGTTAAGGCAGGACACATTCTTAACAGTCAATGAATGGTAGTTCCCTTGGTGGCCCTGTTCCATTGCCAATACGTGTATGTATTAGGTTGGGTGCAGTTGGATAAGGGAAGGCATCATGAAGGAACTAGCATCTGAGATAAACCCTAAAGGAAGGATAGTATTTTGAAGTCATGAAATACAGAAAGGTGCAGAAACAGTATGAATCAAAGCTGTGGAAGTAGGAAAGTACTAGAATGAGTCAGTGAATGCTAGGTAGTCCTATTTTGCTAAAATGTCGGCCTTTTCTACTCAAAGTATGATTCCCCACACCAGCAGGAACAGTGTCATCTGGGAACTTGTTTAGAAAAGCATATCACAACCCAGACTTACTGAATCAAAATCTGCATTCTAACAAGATCCCCAGGGAACATGTGTGCACATTAAAGTTCAAGAAGTGTTGGGGTAGAGTACAAGCTGGGGCATAGTAGGAGACAAGGCTTGGAATAGTGGGGCCTTATTAGAAAGGACTTGAATGCCTGACCAGGTAGTGTGGGGGGTCATTAAAAGTTGCTGTAGGATCACTGCCAATGAAAATCTGCCTGTGACCAGTATTACACCTTGAAAAAGGCGATTTAAGCATAATTTTTGCTCTGAAAGTTCTTCCGCTCACTACCATTCAAGCAAGCCTCTTAGTAGAATAAGATTTTGGCCTTTTTCTTTCTCATCATTTCCTTGTTCCCTTAACTCGCCCATTAATCTTTTACAGTTACCCTTGCTTCAGCTAAACCAGTTATACAGAATATTGAACTCTCAAAATGGACAAAGTCGGTCTCATTTGTTTGACATCAGCTAAGACCTGGAACTGAGAAATGTTCATTTGTTTTGGCTGCTAACCCCTGTGGCTGGAGAGTGATATTACATTCCAACTCTTTTTAGACATTGTAAATATTCCCTCAGAAGTAGCAGGTGGAATTACAGGGTAGTGAGAGCTGAAAATGTGGAGTCAGAGGTTTTGAGGCCTAGACTGAGGAAGGAGGAGGGGCTCCCAGGGATGGATAAATCCTACAAAAGCACCTGCCATCGCATCAAGGGCCTGGCTATTATCCTAACCCCTTACTTCAAGAGTTTTGAGTTAAAAACTAATTTGGAGACCCACTCCCTCCATTTACCATGGAGTCCCATATCTAATTTTAAACTGAAGTCAATTGGAAAATAGGACTCAGGTTACAGAAATTTGTTTTATACACAAATTAGCTATAATGTTACTTTTGCCAAAAACTAATATTCTGATTTTTTTCAACATAAATGTCTGGAGATTGCTGCCTTAAATTAAATTTAGCAGATTTCTCAAGACCTAACATTTTCTTTTAAACTAATGGAACTAATCCAGAGTAGATTGTGTTTCTTTTTTGCTAAGGTTGTACTGCCTTAAATTAAGTCTGTGGGCCGCAGCTGCAGGTAAGAAGCTGCAGGGACCCACAGGGTCACATTTTGGTGCTGTAACCTGGGGCCATCGTTAAAAGTGTTAGATTGCATCATGAGGGTTAGTCCTAATTTGACCTGATAGTAGAAAGCTCTGTAACGTGAATTGTGACAGTAACTATTACAGCAGCTGGGCACAAAGAGATCATTGATCTTCTTTCATAAGAATCATGAAAATTCTTCAGTGCTTCCCTCAAAGCCCAGGAATCATTTGCATCTGTATGGCAGACATCATTGCATGTGAACTCCTTGACCTGCAGTTTGGAGGATTCACTGGGAACCACACTTCATTCTGAGAAGTTTAATCCCTTGGTTCCACTGGATAATAAATGTCATTCTCCAAGGACCCTACCCCCACCCTTCCCCAATATGCATGCTTTCTAAAGAGGCCTCATGTGTGTTATGAAGTCAGATAATCTGTATTTTTGACATGACATGAAATAACAGCTGGTCAGCTATCTAAACCATTCAGCCTGGTTTTAAACAAGATTGCATTACCACACGGACTTGTTTAATTGTGAACGTAAGATACAGAAATAGCAGAAATCTTTAACACTAATGTTTATTTTCTATTTTCCTATATCAATTCGTACTCCCCTTTATACAAACTGTATATTTTGTGGGGGTAGGTGATGAGGAGACAAGATGTGAGGGGAAATGAGTAAGATTCAAAGTTTGATTAAATTTATCCTCAGGAATAAAAGGGCAAGGACAATGAAAACTATATAAGACTTTAGAACATTTCTTTGTTCTGTTAATTATTGGTGACACCTCATTGTTTTTTCATGCAGTGATTATCAGTAGAGCCTTTAAAAAGTTAGACATTCCATGTGTTTATTTTAGGGACAATAAGCAAGTTAACAACTGAACAAAATGCATCCTACTTCACCGGCAGTTTTGGTGAGATGAAAGGAACCCTCAAAAGAGGGTAGGTGGTAGTTTTTAAAAAGGTAGAGAAAGCAAGCTGAATCCCTAAAAGCATAGGAAGGAATGGTCCCAAGGCTAAAAACTTCCCCAGATTTAGGCCTTTCAGGAATTCTATAGATAAGATTCTTGCTTTGCATGGAATAATGAACTGGATAGCCTCAAAACTTTCTTCCTAATCTAGTATCTTCCTAATATCTTCCTAATTTAATAGTTCCATCATGACTAGTAGAAAAATGGTAGAAATAGCTTCTATAAGAGATTTCAAGATAAATTCTGTAGTTTGGATGATAATTAAAATATCATAATTGCTAATATTTTCCATTCAAGTCATAATTGAGACTTCTGCAATAAGCATTCTTGAAATTGAAGTGCTGGTTGTCCTTTCAGAGTTTAGATGGTTTTAATGAGGCTATTTTACTTAAAATAGCATTCTTGGCTTGGATTATATATATATTGACACAGAAAAGATCCTACAAGTACCTACTGATTTACTGATTTATTGGTTTATTTAGTGCTGTCACAGAGGAGGAATGAAACAATACAATTAAAGTAGCTAGGAAGCTCTAGTGTTGTAGGATTTTGCTCTCTATATAGCTCTTATTCTTAAACTACAAATCTTTGGAGACTGCATTGGGTCCTGGATAATATAAAATGCAGATTTGTATCCAGTGAATCAGCTTACTGAATGGGATGTCACTCTCTCCTTGATATGATGTCTTTTTCTGTAAGAAACAAGGCCTGAGATGGTATGCTGAATTATCAGAATTTTCATATATCTGGATCACATACGAGATAGATACACAGAAATTGCTTGAAATCTCAAGCATATTCAGTTCCAGACAAAAATCTGTGGTACATCGGTATAAGGAAGAAAATACCTAAATCCCTAAAGTTACCATCTGGGACTAAGTAAATGGCAAGACGATTATAATCAAAAATCTATGACTTAATACCTTTAATTCATCAGATTTTTTTTCCCCTGGACTCCTTCAACTTTTAGAAAACAGTACAAACAGCAATTAAAAGATTCAATGAGGAAAGTAGGGTATATCCTTGGATAAGGGCAAATTTAGACCAATCTCACATTGTGCACCAAAAATTCTAGAAATGAAAAATAGAAATTACCAGTTAATATATATTGAGCATCTGGTATATGCCAGATGACATGCAGAATGTTCTACATACATGATCTTACTTAGCCCTTTTAATAGTCCCATGGGTTAGGTACTGCCTTAGCTTCCTTTTACAGATTATAGCACTGAAGCTCTGTAAGATCCTTAGTCATCTACTTAATAAGGCAGGAAAATGGACTAATATATTACTCTGTTACATTATCAAATGTAAGAGAAAAAATTTTCTGATTAACCATTATTAATCAGAACTTCCTAATCCCTGAGCATTCCTTTTGATCAAGATTTTACCACCCTGCAATATAGTATTCAAATAATGGAAATGGATTTGAAATCTAATTATTTTAAGTAATGTTGATATAATCAGCACCAGAATGTTTGTGTCATTAATTCTTGATTATCAGCTGTCAGTCTTTATTCTAACTACATGAGTTAATAGAATGAGTCACCTACCCCCACCCTATGGAGTATTCATTCATTCCTCAACACTCACTATGTGCCAGGCACATTGCTAGGCAGCAGGAATACAGTTGTGGAGGGGGGAGGGAGTGCAGTGGAGAATATCCTTCTTGGAAGAGCTGCTTACAAACTTCAAACCTACAGGAGAAAAGTTTGTTTTAATTATATATATATTCTTATCTTAGCAACAACCCTGTGCAATGTTATCATTTCCCTTTTACACAGTATGAAAGTAAGACTAAGAGAGATTACATGAATTGCCAGAAGCTACCCAGATAGTAAAGGACAGAGCCAGGTTTTGAACCCCAATCTGTCAGGCTCCCAAGCACATACTATTTCCACTGTACTAGTCTATCTTCCATGGAACTTATTTTGGTCAGTATGATACTGCAGAAAGAAATACCAAGAAAAGTTTTGAAATAGTACACTAATCACATTTGATTCTGGGACTGCTCAAGTGCAATAAAAATCTTCATTTGTAAATTATATAAAATCTAGTCTTTGAAAATAGTATGGGTCATGATCTGAATGTTTCTTGAGTGTAGCAATTGGTATTTGTTTCTTTAATTCTAGTCATGGTAGGGATTTAATAGGACATGGATATGATGCAGTAAATGGTTGACTTGCGATAAAGAAGCAACTTTTCATTCTTTCACTTAGTTACTCAGATGATGTAAAGGAAAAATGTTTTAAGTCCCAGAAAACATTTAATGGAGGTGTTCCAAGTGGAATCTGATTGCTGAAGAAATGATACTTTTTACGTAGGGTGAAAACATTAGCATAGGAATACTTTTTATTAAAAACAATAGTGTAAAGCCATATTATTAGAACCTTAGCATTCTTTTTACTGAAACTTGATTGACCTGTAGCTGACTGGATTCCAAGCTTTTACTGACATTTTACAATATTACCTCAAGAATTGTACAGCTGTGGGCCATAGAAAAATTGAGAATTGAAGAGTGAGCCATAGCAGACCAACCTGATTACCCTTTTGATAGGATTAGAGGACTAGTGGATAAAAAGCTTAGGAGAGATCACCTAACTTTGGTCTTTAACAAAGCTTTTGATTCCACATTTCATGAAGTTTTCATGGAAACACTTGAAATTCCAGGCGCTGCTGCCAGAGGAGTAAGAAAGTATCTCTGCTCACCCCAGGCTGAAACATGTAAGACTTGGGAATAGAAAAATGCCTTTTGCCATTTTTATATGGTGTGGCACAACTAGTAAAGAGACTAGTAATAAAGTGACCATACTCTGAGATCACCTGAAGAGGATGGGATTAACACAACTCAAACTTAGGTCATAACTCCACATTACTCCAACTACTAAATAACCCCCTTGTGCGTTCCGTATCTTTGTTTCCTTCTCTAGTTTGCTATGAAGTTATGGTTTTCTCTTTTGGAAACCTCTATATTATCTTTGGAAGTGACTTTGACACCAGGACAGTCTAATGATTACATCTGCATCAATTCAACAACCCTTGTGATGAAAGAATGGGAAAAAATGTCAAGAGATAATCTAAGAAATACGTGGTCAAACTTTTTCAAAGGAAGAGTGGGTCCAACTATGGTCACATTTAAAGAGGGTCCTAATTCTTTAAGGGAGGAGGTAGAAGATAATTGACAGCTTATGGCCAAAAATGTTAATTTCCCAGAAACTGGAGGGATCTTACAAATGACAGAGCCACAGTTTATTAAGAGCCTACATTTTAATTCTGTACTTGTCAAAAAGATCTGTAAAAACTGCAGAGGGCAAATGGCTTTAAGAAATTAACCTGTTACTCCTAGGCTCTTAAGATACAGAGTTTTCCTCTAGTGGCTCATAATGAAATCTGGAGACATCCCAGTCCTTAATGGAGTCTGGATTTTGGCTTTCTTTTTCTTCTTTAGGGTTGAACCAGCTGCCCTTTGACCCTGCCAACAACAACGAGCCCCTGCAGTTTGGTAGTGCCAGTGGCCCTCTGGTCACAGAAGGCCTCCTTGAGAATGGAGGGGAGTCAAGCAAGAAAAGAAAGAGAACAAATGCTCCTTCAGGTAAGCTAGGCGATAACCCATTCTCTTAGGCCAGTGCCATTGAGTCAACATTGTCCGAGACTCTACTATGTAGTGGGTACTGTGCTAGGATTTGTAGGAACTACAGAAATGAGAAAGAGTCCACTGCTGTCGGTGAACTCATGGTGGGATAGAGGGTGGAAAGAGCAAACACTTGAATAATTCTAATAAGATAGAGTATCATCAGTGCTGTAGTAAGTGTGTAAAAGGAAAAACAAAAACAATGGGAGCACAAACAAGGGAAGAGTTTAATTCAGCCTTGGGCATTGTGGAACACTTTATAGCAGAAGTGGTGTTTGTAGCTGGCTCTTGAATCGGTAGGTTTAAGACAAGAAGAGGTGAGTAAAGAACATTGATTTAGGCAGAAGGAATTACATGAATGAATTATGTCACTATACATTTTTCTTTGTATGTACAAGTGCTGGGTACCCTTACTTTTACTTCTAATGTGGATAACTGCATATATTTGCCTCTCCCCACCCCATCACCGTTTCTCCTAGTACACACTATGCTCGCATGTGTTCTATGCCCTCATAGCTCTCTTAGAACAGCTGAGTAACAGATTTTCCTAAATCCTGTATAACAACCAACTGAATTTTTGGCATCCCCTGCAATTCCCCCCATCATTCTTGCTCCATTGGCCTATGTTAAATTTCTCTAAATAAGTGGGGAAACAATGGGAGAAGCAGATCTTAACTGGTCATTTAATATTTTAAAATTTCATCTCTTTGTTACTTGGCTATTTATTTGAGAATAGTGTCCATAGTGTATTGAGACTGATCTGAGATTTTAGGATGAGACTAATAGACATGTTCATGGTGTTTTTGGTCTTGTTTTCTTCTGTTTTTTACCATTTCCCATTCAGCTTATAACATGGAACATGTTTGCAAACACGCAATATTATAACCTGACTCAGATCATAGGTCTTTCTGCTTATAAATGAAGATATATGTTAAATACAAGTTTGGAGAACAAAATTACAGTAAAGCATTAGCTATCTGGAGCCCTGAAGAAAACTGTGATTTTTAGAGAGCTGTATTTTCTGGGGCATTGGAAAGGCATAGTATACAGCCAAGTAACTTGCCTGAGTTGTAATCCCAGCTCTCTGTCTGTGGCCTGGGTTGGCAGGTTCCTTAACCTCTCTCACTTTCACTTTCTTCAACTGTAAAGTTAGAAATGATACTAAAACCTCTTAGGATTGTTAGTAGAGTTAAATGAAATTATATAGGTAAAGTGCTTAGCATGATAACCTACACATACTTCATCATTTAATAAATCGCTTAATAAATGTTGCTATTATTTTGCTATCGTTATCATTATATAATATTATGAACTCCATCGTTTTAAGCATCAGTGCATTTTGCATTTTTAGGTTTGGTTAACCTAAAAACCGTAATGGTTTTATGGATACAAATCATGCTTGTGTGTGTGCATGTGCATGTGTATAAACTTATTTGTCTTTTTGAGGCATATATTCAACAAATCTAAACTTTGCTTGATCATTTAAAGGCATAATTCCAGTCATTAGTCATTGTACTGTGCTATAGTACTCTATTATACTTTTATGGGTTTACTAAGGAATATAGGCCTTTTAACTCTAAATTGTCCTAGACTGTGGTGGCTATTTAGTTATTAGAGCCACATTTTGTACATGTCCTGTTTCCTTTCTGCAGTATGTAGTCATTTCTAGTTTCTCTCAGTGTCCCTTCATGTAACAGCCCTTTTTCTCCTTCTAATCAGTTATGAACTTCAAACAAACAAACAAAAACAGCCAGCTCTCCAAGTTGATGTGTCAAATTAGTATGTTAAGTGAGACTTAAATCAAGCTGTAAGAGAACCTGCTATGGAGAGAGATGCAGGATTTAGGGCATCAACTTTAAGACATCTATTTTGGCTGCTCTGATGCCTTTTTTGATTACTTATTAGTTTTTCTGCTGTGTTCGTAGTAAGTGATGTGCTGGTCTATAGTAATACCTCCTGAACTTCAGTTAACTCATGAGGGTGGGAAAAAGGAGTATGCATTAATCTGAATTGTGAACCACCTTTAAAGAATCGCAGTTTTATTTCTAATGAGTATATTCAGTGAGAGCAAAGTAACTGTTGCAGATATAGGATTCTAGCAGTAGGTTATGTTAATCTATAATTATTAGAATCAATTTGCATTCAAATAATGAATATGCCTAAGTTCTTAAAAAACAGTATGTTCTTAAAAATAGGTGAGCTAGGCCCCTAGCAGACTAAATTAGCTCCCTTGTAATCTTTTTCATACTATTTGCTTAGTGAACCCTTTCTTTAAAAGTAGTATGAAAGTAACTCCAGCCCAGGCTAAATTATCACAAATTCCAAATTACTGTAGTCCAAATTAATAAGGTTTTACTATACAGGGAGTCTCATAATTGTTCAGCTGGCAATCTTATGGTATTATAAATGGGCAGATTGCTTTATAATGATATTTTCTTCCTATGCAGTGCTAGACGAAAGGAAGAGAGAAGATATTTTTTGAGTAGGAACTTCCTTCTTCCTTTATCACCATTCCCTGCATCTTGGCAAGGAGGAAAGCTACAGTTGGAGGTCCTTACAGGAGCTACCAGCCATTTCAGTTCTAAGCTGAGATACACATCCATCCATTACATCACTCAATCCTGTGACCCCTTTCAATCAAAACCATCTCTTTCCGTCTCCTGTCACTACAGATGAAGGCAGGGTCTGTGCCTGCAGCTCTAGTTCCTCACTACACATTCTATTCTTCTTCCTTTCCCACCCCTCCCACCTCACTTTTTTCTACAAACTGCCTCTCTCCTCTTATACTAGAATTGATCTCTTAAAGGTCACCAGTGACCTCCAAATTGTCACAGTCAGTAGCCTTTTGACAGGTCTCAGCTACCTTGATCTGTTTGCTTCATTTGATGCTGTTAACAGCCTCCTCTTGCTTGAATTCTTTCTACTTATGCTTTCCTTGGCAATATAGTTTGCAGAGTCCTCTTCCTCTTCTGTCCCCTTCAAGCATTCTTTCTCCTTTTCTTCCTACCTCCACCCTGAGTCTACTATTATCCACATGTATAGGTGAAGAAATAAAGGATAAATGAACTTGCCCAAGAGTGAACATTTAGCAAGTGGTTTAAACAGGCTTCCAACTCCAAAGCCTTTCTCTAACGACTATCCCAGAATTACTATATCTGTAGATATTAGGAATCTGGACCCATTACTAAAGTGCATATTAAACATTGGTGGCACACTAGGGAAAAATGTGTTTGTGTGAGAATAAGGTGAGCAAAGCTTGGATTTGATCATCTCTAGGATCCCTTCAAACTCTGAGATCCCATGGTTCCTTCTTTTCAGATTTCTTTTCTGCTACTCCTCAAAACAAGTCTTCTATTTCAGCCAATGTAGTCTGCTACCTTTCTCCAAACAGGCACTAGGCCTGCCTACTTTGGGACCTTGCTCACGCCATTTCCTTTGCCTAGCCTGCTCACCCTCTTCTACCTGTCAAAATCATGTCCAACTGACAGCACCTAGTACAAATCCTGCCTTCTCCAGGAAGCCTTCTGGATCACCCCAGTTAGAATTGTTCACTTGTACCCCTGAAACCCCTTGGTCATTATATTCATATGAATCACTCGACACTGATCATAGACCACCTTGAACTATTGGTTATCTGTTCATACAAATATGTCTTAGCCTTTCAACTCAGTCATCATCCCCTGACTGGAAGGGCCCCTGATTCTTATGTCTTTTGGTAGAGACACGGTGTCTTGAACACCATAGATGTTTAAGAAACGTTTGTTGATTGATCACATATCTGGCTGAAGAATTGCTTTCCCTTTGCCTAGATATACTCTATGATTTTCTTGTCACTCTCAGGGTGGAGCTGTGCACAAAACTGGGCACTCGGTATCTCATGTTGATCAACTGACTGCCTCGCTTGCCCCTAAAGGTCAAACTCTAGACATTCGTGAGACTGTATCCTTTAGAGCAGCCACACATCGAACCCAGGGGCTTGTGAAAAGAATACCTGTCCCTAATGGAATCTTTGTCTCTTTACTAGGTGAAATTTCATGAGCACCCAAGAGAAACTGATAGGTGGAGTTGGGTGTCCTGTTCCAACTCCTCCTCTGTGAAGTATATCAGTAACCTGGATTAGATATTACTGCAGTATTTGGCCACAGATTCTTTCTATGTGGATCTGGCTGCTTTGCAGCTTTTATCGTAAGGTGAGCTCAGAATTCTTCAGTGTGTTTGCTCTTAAATTTCACCTTTTCCCCATGGAAATGTTCCTTTGGTGATTCTGCAGCTGCATAAATTGTCTAAGATTATGGAGAGTCCCCTTTTTCAGCTTATGCTCCATGACCAAAGAGTAGAAGATTGTTAAACCCTTGTCAAATCACAGCAGCACGTTCCTGTCCAGAAAATGCCAGCTGTCTCCTGGTTTGAGATCCACCTGTTGTAGAAGTAGAGATACCAACCCTCTTTTTAAATACTTCCACTAAAGTGGAAGAATCCTTGAGTCAACAAGGCCAACAGGATGATGACTAAAATCCAATGCACTGTTTTAAGCAACACTGGCATTCTAAGAAGGTGCCAGCTCACTGGAAGAGTGGGCAACTAATCTGGGTATAGTTATGATACCAGAGTGATCATCCAGATGTGGACATAGTCCTATTTCTATTGTCTTCTCTCATAGTTCTGTATTGAAAGTTATATTTGCACTTAATTATACGATGCCCAGTATGGAAAGAGGGATCTTCAACCATTGCCATTTGCAGTAATGATTGAACCCCAAGAGTTCAAGTTCTTCAGGAATACTCTTCAATTCAATAATAATTTGCATCAGTATGGTGATTCTTTCTCTTAATATATTTTCGTATTCATTTCATTTTATAGATGAGGTGCTAATAACCAGAAAGAAGAAATAACTTTGACTAAGATGGAATAGTATCACCAGGAATGTTAAGATATGATTAAGACCTCCAGATTTTAGAATTGGAGGTAATCTCGCCTAACTCCATCATTTTCACAAATGAAAAAACTGAAAGCCAGAAAAGGGATTTTTCTAAAGTCACATGATTAACCAGTAGCAGAACCAGAACTGATTATTACCAGTATCTAAACTTGATCATAAACCCCTAACTCAGTTCTCAAGGTTTCCTCTAGAATTTCTGCAAGTCAGAATGAGACTTGACAATATGTAAGACAGTGAACAGTTCCAGCACTGCCAAGACTAGATAAACAAGAGGAAGTAGGCCTGCAGAGCAGCAAGGAGAGGTTCAGTCAGACATAAGGAAGAACTATATTAGAATGATTTATCAGGGGAAGTTGTTTAAGCCCTCTTGGAAAAGAAATATAAAAATGAGATGAACAGTCATCTCCCTCAGAGTGCTTTTGTTTCCATTCTTACCTAGAAGAGGGCCAATGAACCAGGAAACTTTTACAATACTGACGGCCCTTTGATTTACCTCACACTCACAGGTCTGAGACTTTTATTTCACGTGTACTTTGAAGTTCACAAATGAAAGCATTGATTGTTTTTAAAGTGAGAAAATGCCACCATTTTATATCTTGATGTGTGGTATTTCTATCGTGTCCGCTGAATTATTATATTGCCAAAGACAAAAAGAGCCTATTGTTCCTTCAGATGGAATTAAAATAAGAAAAAAGAGTAGACTAATAGCCCTACTCAGTTTATTTAGTCCTTTGGACATTTTTATCTAATTATCAGTTTCAAAAATAAAACTATATCTTGATAACTAAAGGATCAAAAACATAAGCTGAATTTCTTTCTCAATTCTGATAGAAACTCTGTGAAATTTTTCACCTTCAAGGACTCTCAGGCGGATGGGAGATTGAGGGTGACACAGAAGAAGCAAGATAGAAAAATGCAAATACATCTCTCTTAAGTTGCCCCAACCATTGGAATAGCTTTGGAACGATTCTGTGACTTCATTGTACCTCAGTCTTTAAGAGTTCTTCTCTCAAAGACGTAAAGTGTGAGTCAGCCTTATGTGTTGGTAATATAGAGGCTAGTGGTAGATATTGAATCATAGTTTTAGAGTTAGAGGCAATCTCATTTAACTCCATCATTTTCACAAATGAAGAAACTGAAAGCCAGAGAAAGCACTTTTCTAAAGTCACACGATTAACTAGTAGCAGAACCAGAACTGATTGTTACCTATTATCTATATAATCATTTCAAGGTGGCTAGGCCTGTGGCATGTGATTGATTCATTTGTATTGCAGAAGGTGTATCTATAACCTAGAGGAGCTGGCTTCCCCCATGCTAATTGTATTACATGATTTGTAGCCAGCTAACACAGTGGTATATGAGGTATCATATCTGTTCTGCCTGCTGCACAGGGGAGGGCCCTTTGATCTCAAACTAGAAAAGGAGTTTGAGTCTGGGAAATACCTATGAGGGAATTGCTTCTGTATGGCTGAACTCCAGCAGTTCAGCAAATCACAGAAGAAAGTCTTTGTGACACTTGCTTACTTGGCAGGAGACAGTTCCTGTCCTCCATCTCAGCCCACCCTAAGGTTACTCCATCCAAATAGGAAAAAAATTTTATAATCATGTTTTATCTGTTACTTAAACTTTGTTGCATAATTTTGTCTAGAGGATCTCTTTCAATTTCTCAATTTTTAGGTAAAGACTTTTCTGAAAAAAAATCAGTTTTTGGTTGGTAAAACTCAATTTTACAGTAAAAGAATTCTTAGATTTGGGGATTTTTTTTTCTCTCCTGTTGGTTTAATAAAGTTATTAAAGCAACTGTCATTCTTGACTTTGAAGCCTGTAAGGGCCTCCCTGACCTTAATAAGAGAAAGAAGCATATTTAGACATGTAGTGAAGAGAAATGCTGATGATGCCGATTTTAGTACTGGATTTGCCACTTGTCATTAGTATTTTGACCCTGGGCAAATCACAGAAGCCTTTTTTGAAGCTTCAATTTCCACATCTGTTAAATGGGGAGAGCATTTTGAAAGCTGTCAACAGTTACTCTTACAGTTACTTCTGCTGTTTGTTAAGGTTTGAGAGTGTGAGTGCTTTTCTCCTAACAATTCTGAGTCAAACTGAGAACAAACACAAAAGGCCATGTGAGGAACAAAATGTGGTATCAGGTTTATTATAAGTAAAACTGGATTGAAGAACATGGCTTGAGCTTAAGGCCTAATGAAGCTTCCTACCATCTCCAGCTCCAAATCTATACCTTGATACCCACAGATGGGAATGTCTGAGTCTACAGAACAGACCACTTACCTGCCAGTGTCATTCAGAGTGATGGCCTGTGTCCCAGTTCAGCGGATGCTAGAAATTGAGAGCCAGGTGAGCCTGTGGGCCTGCCACTGGATAACAGTGTCTGTGCCCTAACTAAGCTCTGCTCACTTTATAAGAGAGAAAGGGTTATGTCAACCTGAGGACATTCAGACCTGAAAGCCAGAATGCAGAATTTAAGCCATGAATGAGCACTTATTTTTATTCTAATCTTACTAATCAGATAAGTCAACACTCCTCCTATGCCAAGGAGAAAGCAAGGGTGGAGAGAAAGCCCAGAGAAGTTTCTATAGTACTGTCTGCCCTCTCACACAAGTAGAATGGATTTTCCCTCCTCCCCGTGGAATTAGAGGACAAGTATGAAAATAAACTCCACCATCCCAACCTTGCTATTTATTTGCAGATTAATATGACTTTGGATTTTTCAAAGTCCTATCCTTAGAATTTTTTTTTTAACCAGGGGAAACTAGCAATGACGGTCTATTGCATGGTATAAATAAATAGGGTTATTCTAGCACCATGTGCTCAGTTTAGATTTTTACTTCTCCATGTATAAAATCAAGACAAATTCCAGGTGGAGCTCAACTTCAAATCATCTGATTTTGCTTCAAAGTAGTATCTTACAGTGAAGAGATTTCCTTTTCATGAACTTCAAGCACAGATATTTCTGCTGCCATTTCGGCATTGTTATTCCACCTGGGATTGCAAACTCTGCAGGTCTTCCTTTCTCTTCCATGACACCAAAGTATAATAATTGAAATATTTTATTACCATTACTACTAATAGCTAAGACTATGGAACACCTACTGTGTGCCAGATACTGTTCAAAGTATTTCAAATGTGTTGACTTACTTGACTTTCACAGCCACTCTATGATTATTTTTATTTTACTGATAAGGAAACTTAAATACAGAGAAGTTGAGTAATTTGTCCAAATAATAAGTAGAGAAGTTGAGATCCAAACTAAGGCAGGATACCTCTAAAATTATTGTCAAAAATCAACTGAATCAGAATGGAAATTGAGGAAGGGCCAGGGATCAATGTTATTTAAAAGCACCGCAAATGATTCCAATATGCAGCCAGGCTTAAGAACCAGTTCAGCTACCCATATTGCATCAGAGAAATTAGGTGTACCTAGGCCACTGTGGTTCAGAATGTTGGACGTTTGTAGGGCAGTCATCCCCCCCACTTTTCCATGTGATATATTCCAAGACCCCCTGGTAGATGCCTGAAACTGCAGATAATAGTGATCCCTATATATACTGTGTTTTTTCTACGCACGCATACCTATGATAGAGTTTAATTTATAAATTAAGCACAGTAAGAATATCTGAATTTCCAGGATCACCATTCTTGCACTTTGGGGCCATTATTAAGTAAAGTAAGGGTTAGTTGAACACAAGCACTGCTGATACCATGACAGTTGACCTGATAACCTAGGCAGCTACTAAGTGACTAACAGGTGGGATATGCTGGACAAAGGGACAATTCATGTCCCAGGTGGGATAGAGCAAGACAGCATGAGATTTCACATGCTACTCAGAACAGCATGCAATTCAAAACATATGAATTGTTTATTTCTGGAATTTTCCAGTTAATATTTTTGGACCGCGGTTGACCTCAGGTAACTGAAACTGCAGAAAGCAAAACTACGGATACTGTATTCTATAATAAAATATGTCTAGAGTCTTCTGTCAAGAACTGAAGTTACAGTGAAACAGTAGACCAGAAGGTGACAAATAAAGCAGTTGTGTGTATGTTGACTGCTCTAGGTATTTCAACAAAGAATTGGCCACCTAATTTGAAATTTTCTTTCTCCGCTCTATTTCCTGCTACCCATTTACATCTGTTGAAATAAAAATCCACGATGATGAAATTCCCTTCTGTAATAGGCTAGGGGACAGTCTTGATTTTCTTTTTCCAATCTCCATTTCCTTGATAATGTGAGCTATTCAATTTAAGCCATGCAGGTTGCAGTATTTCACACTGAGCAATTGCTTGTGTAATAGAATTAACTTTAAAATATTTTGCTTATTCGACATTTGAATTTTAAGCAAAGCAACTTTCACGTGCAAGCTATTTTATGGAATGTGGTGAGTGAGGGTTGATGAGAGCGGCACAGAAAGCCGTTAGAGATATGTCCAACTACTCCAGTGGTATGTGCTATTTTGCAGGGGAGGCAGGTTTCAGCAAGTGGCATTCCCCAGCTACAGTCCCTTTCTTCTGTGTATTTGATTCAATAACAACAATACAGGAGCAGCAGCTTTTATTAAATATTGATTGTATGCCAACCACAGTGTTTTACATAAAAACTCAACCAAACTTCATAACAAATCTATAACATAGATATCATTTTCTCCTTTATTTATAGATAAGAAAACTGAGGCTTAGAAAACTTATGAAACTTTCCCAGGCTGCAGCTAATATATAGTAGAACAGGATGTAAAAAGAGGGAGGCAGGATACCATAGTTGTCAAGAGGACATACTCAGAATCCTGGCTCTGACCTAAGGCAAGTTATTGTAGCTCTTTGAGCCTCAGTTTGCTCACATATAAAATAGGAATAAGCGTACTGAGTGTACAGGTTGTTTTGGGATTAAGTGAGAAAATGAATAAACAGTGCTTAATACATGGTGTTCTTTTGTTCAGTGAATATTTATTTAGTCTTAAGTTTGAAACATTGTAGTGGGTGTTAAGAGTACAGCTATAAATAAGGCAAACTTCGACTCTGGCCTTGTGATGCTCACAGTCTAATAAGGAAGACAGTCATTAAGCAAATAATTGCACAAATAATTATTTGCAATTATGCTGAGTGCTATCAAAGAGTGGCTGCTTATAGTGAATACTCTGTAAATAAGAGCAAATATTTACTAAGTGGCTATTACGTGCTGGGCACTAAGCCAGGAAGAAATGGAGTGCATAATGGAATGAAGAGTAAAGGCATTTTCATGGAATTTTACTTCAGGTCAGGATGAGGTTAATGAAGACAACTTTGTTCCTCTGGTCAATCAAGGAAGCTTTGTAGGGAAAGAGGTGACATTTCAGAAGATTACTGATTGAATTCCCTGGGAAGAAGAGAGATCAAGTTAAGAATGTGCCTTTCCTCAAAATTAGTTCCTGGGGATCATGCAAGTCATTTAATGTAAGGGGCATCTCCAGCATGAGTGGCCTTTGTATCTGGCAAGACAGAAATATTACAAGACTTGTGTAACAAGCCACAGGAACCAGGCTTTCCCTCTAAAATGAATGCCAAGTGCTGAAGGAAATTCAGCACTTGGCATAAAGTCTGAGCAGGCAACGAGTCATAACTACGTACTGTTTTCACATGCTGATTTAAATATCATCCCATACAAATATAGTGGTTCTACTGGCAAGCTGTTTTCTGGCTTTTTTTATTCCTCTCCATAATTACCCTGATCTAGGATGAACAGCATGAGAAACATTGACTAATGCATCCTAAATTATCTCAGCAGGGTAACCACAAGATTTTAGGTTTTTTCAATTCTGTGCCAGGTTTCTATTAAACAGTTCTTATCAATGTTAGGTATGTACAGAGAGGTCTCCAGATCTTCTAGGCCAGGCTTTCAATCAATTAAGACTATTGTCCTTTGCTGTGAGGTACCACTCTCTCTGTCATAGCCTGCAAAGAGGAAGGTGTCTTTCACTTTTTGCTCTCCTGTCAAATAGCCAGTCAGTTGGAGAGCTTTGTGTTGAAGCTCTGACTGCCCAGGACTGTTCTCTGTCTTGATTGGAGTGAGTCAAGTAAAAGTAGCTAAGGAATTTGATTCTCTGCCTTTACTCTGGGCTCCTAGCAGATGATGTTAAGTGTGACTTAGAAATTGACACATCAGTAGCTAAAAGTCTGTTCTATTTCATGGAACATGTAATAATGGATGAAGTTCCCAGTACTACTCTCATTTCACAGATGAGGTAATGGAGATTCAGAGCCTCAATAGCTTGCCCAGGTGGAGACAGCCAGTAAGCTATTCAGACCCAGGTTTTCAGATGATGGGTCCTGTGAACTTTGCACAATGCCCCGCTGATTTCTAAGGTTTCTGAAGAAGGCAGTGATGTGATCTGAGCTGTACTTTCAAAAGATACTCTAACCAAAGTGTTTTATTATGTGTTGTAAAGGGGCAGGACTGGAGAGACAAGTTTGAAGACTTTTGAAGTATCCCAGGGAAGTGAAATATGGGCCTGAATCAGTGTTATGGGAGTAGGGATGGAGACGAGGGGTTAGATAAAAGAAAGTTAATGGAGATAAGTCATCTTGAACTGTTACAGCTTAAAGAGCCATAGAGCCTAGAAATGAAAAAGATATGAAAATCATTGGACCCGGTTCTCTATCTTTCAACAGAATATAATTATCCCCACATTTACAGATGAGTCAACAATGATTTAGCCTAAATGACTTGCCTGAAGTCCCAAACTAATTTGGGCAGAAAGGAGCTGGAGCTCAGAACTCCTTCCTAAGAGAGTACTCTTTCCACTAAAGCATTGAGTCTCCCAAATCTTGTTTTCAGTTTGTTAGTTTTTTAAAAAACATATTTCATTGAAGTGCATAAAAGTGCAAAATCCTACGTGTATACCAATAAACTTTCACAAACAGCACACTTATATAACCAGCACCTCAGACAAGGCACAAATCATTTCTGGCACCCCAGAAGACCCTGGTGCCCTTTTGTAATCACTTCCCCACCGAGGATAATTTCTGCCCTGACTTTCTCTCATTTTAATAACTGCCTGGTGGACCATGTTAGAGATTAGGAAAATAACTACTGGGATTCTCTTGTTGATAGATATTTAGATTATTCCTATCTTTTGGCTGCCACAAAAATGCTGCACAGAACATCCATGAGCATGCTTCTCTGTACCTGTGAGCAAGTATTACTCTAGAATAGAATCTAAGCAGTAGGGTTGCAGAGTTGAAGTGTTAAGGGCTTTGTACATTATGATGGCTAATACTATGATGACTTCTACAAAGGCCTCACCAAATCAACACGTGTGGTGTTGAGAGTCATTCCCTGTCTTCTTGCCAACATGTGGTATCTTCAATCCTATGGCTTTTTACCTTTTAGACAAGCGATGGATTATAGTTCCTTATTGCTTTAATTTGCATTTCTCT
This sequence comes from Camelus bactrianus, assembly GCF_048773025.1. Lineage (NCBI taxonomy): Eukaryota > Metazoa > Chordata > Mammalia > Artiodactyla > Camelidae > Camelus > Camelus bactrianus. Next base: position 100,693,464 of record NC_133575.1, on the reverse strand, counting down.
AATAAATAGTGAGTTTGAGCATCTTTTTCAAATGTTTACTAATCTTTTGTGTTTCTTTTATATATCATTTGTGATATCCTTTGCCCATTTTTCTAGGGTTATTTGTCTTTCAGTTTTGGACTTGTAAGGGTTCTCATGGAAATTAATCTTTTTTCCTGTTAAGTGTATTGCAAATGTTCTTCCATGTATTTTGACATTGTTTATGCTGTGTTCTTTCACATCAGATCTATTTTATAAAATTATGTTCCTCTTGTAGATTCTCTTGTCATTCCTGCAAGTATGGGAAACCACACGTTCTGGATTTTTCAAAGCAGCCCCAGTGTTACATGTTCTTTCCCATTGTCCTCAAAAGTACAAGTATATATGTTAAATCATGCTTTCCCAACTATAGAGTTAGAAAATTTATCCTGCCTAATAGTGGTTGGCAGGTCTTGATCTGTTTTCCAGACAGGATCCAGGTGCCCTTTGAGGGAAAAAATAGGGTAGCAGGACACACCTGTCTTATATCTGTGGAATCTGGTATTTGCAAAAAGGAATGTGAATATGATGTAAACACTGGTCGTTCTCAACATCATGTCCCCAGCTGTCTTCTGCTATGACACTCAGACAGCTTAGGCACTTTGGAATGTTTGGTTGCCACTTGAAAGTGTTTGGTTACACAGAAGGAGGTCTGGAAAAGTTCTGTCTGGTGTCTATAAAGGAAAATGGAACTTCTTCTTTTGGCACATGAAAAAAAATCTCTTAAATTAGTATCGATATTTTTTAGGACTATAAAAATAAATTGTATCTAAGAAATAAAGTTTTGATAATCAAATTTTTAATGTCCAGATAGTATTTAGCCTATTTATATAACCAGTTTAAAAGCATTCTCAGCAGTAGACAATTACAAACAAATAATATGCTAATATATTATATTTATTCAGCAAACATTTATTGGATGCCTACTATGTGTCAGGTGATATTGGATGGAAGGGTAGATGAATATGCTAATTTCTTTCAGAAACTGAAAAATGAGTAAGGTGAAAGATGAATAAGGCTCTCATTCACAAGGTGCCTAAATCTGGTAAATAGAAAGCATTCCTTTCCATTGATGAAAAACACATCCCTAGGAATTCTAAAGGGACCATACTGGTTAGTTTTTAGTTAGAATTACTGAGTTTGCATAAAAACAATAAAACTGAATTCACCCTCATTTAATCAGTACTAGTGGCTGTTTCCTATATTTTTCTCTCAGGAGCCCCATTATTATACTCTGCAGGAAAAGCTGGTATGAGCATTTAAATAAGCAAAAAATATGCCTTGTCTTTTGCCAAAATTTTCTTTGTCCAAGTGTCATTGACACCTTTAGATATAAAATGGTAAAAATGATCTTGGTTTGGATTGATGGGTATTTTGGTGGTAGAAATAAGAGAAAATGATGAGATGGGGGCTTTAAGCCTGCTTAAGCCTTAAGTGTCCTAAGGAATGAAACATTTTTCACTGAGAAATGTTCTGGGGTGATAATTGGTTTCCTGTTGCACACTGAACATGGCTTGAGAAGAAAATGCTTCCCCTAGATTATGAAATAGGCAGTGTTAGTATTGTATTTTTTAAATTAATTCAGTAAACACTTGCTCTGATAATTAGACCTCATAGAGCTTCTTGCTGAGGGTACATTTTCATTTGTGTGTGCAATTTAAAAGTTTCTTAAGAGTATAGGTCAGCTTAAAAAAATGACTATGGATATCAGACTGATCATTTTTTTGCCCTCTCTATCCTACCCTCTTACCTCCATCCAAACTTTATTTGAGGTTTAGACCCACTGGGAACATTCTAAAGCACCATAACTTCAAGAATAGCTCTGCAATTTTGAATTCCATCTCTCTGCACCCTGCCCTACCCACAACACACACACTATTTCTCACAACTGTTCTTTGAAAGGATCAGGGTGCCTTTGCTTCCAGGAGAGCTCACGAGTTATTTTTGCAAGTTAGCAGCAGCTCAGTAATTCTATCTCCTTCCATATGGAACAGGTGCTCAAGTCTTTCAGATTTCTTTGGCCACTCTTGGTTAGTCTTCTTCCAAGACAAGAATTTGTAGCCCTGAGCACTACAGAAGAGCCAAACAACCTCTATAAGGGGGTGTCCACTGTTACACTAAAAGCTTAGTTGGGAAAAAGAAAAGAATCAGAATATGCAGCAAGGTACTGGGAAGAGGAGTAGGAGATGTGAAAGAGGGGACACTTAGAGATCATCTAGACCTTGTCTTTCCTTTGCAACACTACCCCTAACCCTACCTCAAACCACTAAGTAGCTAGTACAGAGCTAAATATATAGTTTACTGTCTGTGGTATTTACTGAGTTTCACAACATCTTTATAAGGTAGTAGAGCCAGTATTGATCACTGCTTAAAACAGTGGACTCTGGGGTCCCGGGCTTGGAGCTTCCATAAACTAGTCTGTGATCTTGAACAAGTAACTAACCTCTCTAAGCTATAGTTTACTAAATCTGTAAAATCGAAAAAATAGCGCCTACCTAATAGGATGATTTTTGTGGATTACATGAAATAATCGATGTCAGATTGCTTACTGTGAAGACTGCATGAAATAATGAATTAAAATTGTTTACAAATAGAGAGCTCAGAAATAAACCCATGTATGTATGGAGTTATGATATGTAAAAGAAGTAGCATGACAAATCAGTGGGAAATGTAGAGATTGTTTAGCTAATGAAACTGGAAAATAGTTATCCATATGAAAAAGATGAAAATCAGTCTTATAACACATACAGCATCAATTAAGAGTATAAATTTCAAGAACAAAAATTTTAAACTCTTAGTAGAAAATGTCAGTGACTATCTTCCTAACTTTGGAATAGAGAAAGCTGTCTTAAGGCTCAAAAACAAAAGCACGAGAAAAGACAAGTTACAAACTGGGAGAAAATATTCACAAAACACAACTGACAGAGAAATAATAACAACAATACATAAAGGAGTTGTAAAAAATTATTAAGAAAGCACAAGTAATCCTGTAGAAAAATGGACAAAATACATGAACAGAAATTTCAGCAAACACATATGGCCAATTAAATAATGAAGAGATTCAATATCATTATTAACTAAGAAAATGAAAATCAGCTCATAATAAGATACCATTTTATATCCAATTGTTTGGCAAAAAAGTAAAAAGTGATAATACTAAGCAATCTTTCTCAATTGGGGTTCCTGGAGAGAACAAAGTGCTAATGCCCTAAGGTATCCATTACATGTAAAGAATTAACTTCTTTCCTGTGCATCTAGAATGGTACCATTTATGTACTATCCTTGAGAGAATTGAGGGGATAGTCACTCAAATTGTTTTCTGTTGTTCTGTGGTTCAGCTGAGGAACTCCGTCTGAGAAAGGCAAGTATTGGAAATGTAGAGTCACATGATTTCTCATATACTACCTAGCACAAATATATGCAAATTGCTGCAAGCACTTAAGGTTGCATTTTGACATTATCTCCCAAAGTTAACTTCTATATACTCTATGAACCAAAAATTCTACTCCTAGGTACATACCTAAAAGAACCTTATTCATGTCTAACAAGAGACACATGCAAGTATTTTTATAACAGCGTAGTTCACAATACAAAAATCTAGAAACAAACTAAATTTTATCAATGTTAATGGATTAATTAACTGTAGTCTATTTATACAGTGAAATACTATGCAGTATTCAGTATAAATGAACTACAGCCACACACAAAGGATATGGATTAATCTTAACAATATAATATTAAATGAAAAAGTCAGCCCTAAAAGATTATATAGAGCATGCTATCTTTTATAAAATAAAAAATTTAAGTTTCATATTACATATAGGTGTAATAAAATTAATTTTAAAAAGCAAAGAGATAATGAACATAGTATTCAAGATGATGGTTATCTTGGCTGAGAAGGTGGGGGGCGGGGGGCATGTAGGATAGGAGTGGAGGAATCCTTATAGTTAGATGGAGATTATTGTCAAGGTCTTAGTTTTTATTTGGGGTTGTGAGTTTACAGGTACTTATTACATTATTAAAAGTCACTAGCTAAATAACTGGGGACCAGTGCTGGAAGGGTGTCATGAACCAAGTATCATGATTAATCCAATTGTATGCACCTGAGAGCCTAAAATAAAAACATGTATAATAAAGTACTTAGCCCAGTGCTTTTGATACAAAATAAGACTGGGTAAATGGCAGTTTTCATTGCTACCATTTCTTCTTTCTCCAACCCCTCCTTGTTTTACCTCCTGTCAAGCAATCATAATTTTCATGTTGTGCCTGAGATTTAATGATTAGAAATATTATTTTACATGAGGTCACTCCAAATGACTGAGAGAACTAGGCTCAAAGTTTAATAGTTCCTGAGTTTTCAACCTTTTATAAATCCATTAGACCTCTTTCATTGAATTGTGCTTTTTTTCCAATTATCAAAGTACTCTGCACATGTACTTTTAGGATGTTACCAGTACTAAAAAGCTTTAACCTCTGCATATTATGACTTTGGTACTCAAAATCATAATAGTAATTTAATATAATAGCAGCAGATGGTACCGAATTAGGGCACTCTGCTAGAAGATTATAGTATGTGATGAATGGGTAGTTAGAGAGAAAAAAAATGTGCTATTAGCCTGGATCTGTATGCTATAAGCTATGATTATTTATTTATTCGACTTTACATAATACCTTCTTTTCATTCCCTGCCACAAACATTCCTCTATTCCCACTATCAAAAGAGCTGAACTATAACTTCTTAGGAGGACAAGTTTTTAATGTCACAGTGGGAGTAAAAATGACTGGGAGGTGGTTGTCTGATTTCAGTGTGGATTTAAGTTGGAGGCTTCAGTGCAGGAAAAGGAAAAGGAAAGGACTAGCAGAAGATGAAATTGTACGAAAGAAAATGGCAAGGGTTAGAAAGACAGGGTAATGTAGGGAGGAAAGTATAGGAATGAGAAGCCAGAAGACCTAGAGTTTAGTCTAAGCTTTTTCCTTCATGTTATTGTTTGACCTTAGGCAAGTTACCTATCTTCTTTAAGTCTTCATTTTCTGGGACAAAATGAAAACATTAGACTATATATGTTCCTTCAAGCATGAGCATCTTAAAATTTAAGACAAATAAGGAGACTTCTGCTTCCAGGAAGATGGAGTAGACATAGTTTTCTCTATTCCTCCCACTAAGTACTACTAAAAACTCTGGATATTATATATTAAAATTAATAAAAAGACTGAAAGGTACAGAGGAGAAGGCAGAATGTCTAGGGACCTTGGAACCTGAAGAATGATGTGGTGTTGAGTTCAGTGGATTTTCTTTTTTCCTCATATGTCTCACACTAGGAGCTGAAGAAGCTGGCAACCTAGGAACACCAATGGGTACAGACCCCAGAAAGCCCAAACAAAACCTGCTCTTTCTCACCAAAGGACCAGAAAAGAGCAGCTTAGTAAGATGGAAATCTTATAGACAATAGCTAAATGCTCTATTCCAGCCAAACAGCACAGAGAAAACTGCAGCCCTATTCCCACTCACTCCCAGCCAAGAGGAGACCCTAGATTTCCATCTGCCACAAGGCTCTATGAGGCACTCCAGAGCCTTTGTCAGAGACCCCTGCGAGGGTAGTGTCAGAGAAGACAAGAAACCTATCTGTAAATTTAATTGCCGCTAGCCAGAAATGAACCACTCCTCCCTCTCCCCACTTTATCAAGGGAGATCATCTGGGGAGCTTGGGCTTCTACTCCTCTCTGACATTTGGAAGTCATAAGGCTCCCCCTCCCCACTATTGTGGTGTCAGAATAGGTAATAGAGATTCATGACTGTCATTATCACCCAGGGGTAACAAGGCCACCACCAGCAGGTGTCAGTGGAGACTACATGGGGAGCTGGAACTCAGACCCCTGCCCATCAGTAATGAGAAGACCACGTTCCATGTCAAAGGAGGCTAAGTGGGGGACCTAGACTTCTACCTCCACCTGGCAGTAATGAGGCAACACCTCCTTACCCCTGCTAGAATGATGTTAAATAATGCCGACTGAAACAGAAAGTTTAAATAAGATCCAAAGCCTCATAATATACAAAATATAAAAAATAATTACAAAATATAAAATATAATTACAAATATATTGTAATATACAATATACAAAATCTACAGGTTTCAACTGAAAATCACTCATCATACCAAGAACCATGAAGATTTCAAACTGAATGAAAACAACTGTCAATAGATGCAAACACTGAGATGACAGAGACGTTGGAATTACCTGATAAAGATTTCAAAGCAGCCATGATGAAAATATTTCAATGACAAATTATGAACATGCTTATCAGATAGATGGTTTGCAAATATTTGCTCACATTCTGTAGGTTGCCTTTTCACTTTTCTAATTATTTGTTTTGCTGTGCAGAAGTTTTCTAGTTTGATGTAATCTCATTTATATTTGTCTTTGTTACTTGCACTTTTGGTGTCATATTCAAAAATTTGTTACCAAGATCAGTGTGAAGTTCTTTCTCTGTATTTTCTTCTAGTACTTTTATAATTTCAGGTCATACATTTTAGCCTTTAATCCATTTTAAGTTAATTTTGTGAGAGGTATAAGATAAGGATCCAATTTCATTCTTTTGCAAGTGAAAGTCCAGTTTTCCCAACACCACTTATTGAAGAGACTATTCTTTCCCCATTGAATATTGTTGACTCCTTTGTCAAATATTAGTTGACCATAGATGCAGGATTATTTTTCTGAGCTCTTGATTCTGTTCCATTGGTCTATGTATCTGTTTTTATGCCAGTATCACACTGGTTTGTTTACTATAGGTTTGTAATATAGCTTGAGGAGGCTAAGGAGGCTAGTTGCAGATGAGCCTGATGTTGAAGGCTAGTGTCAGGATTTAGGGCTGAATCCTGACCCACAGCAGCTATGGGGGGCCTTGTGTCAGTCATGGAGGGTCTAAGGTGGTGTCTTGCTCTGGTGCAGCTGCATTGGCCTGGGCTGGCAGTTGGTACAGTTCCCAGCCTTTGGCAGGGAGGGAGGAAGAGACTCAGGCAGCTGGCAGAAGTGAATGTGAATACCTATGAGATGAAAAATGGTGAAATCTGCAGGAATCCACAGCAGCTGTGCTGGCCATTGGTTTCTTCAGTGACAAAAGTTGTTGGGTCATCTGCAGAGCAGGTCACTGGGAACCACAGCCACTCCTGTTGTGTGGCTAATATTGGCAGTCCCTGTTTTTCTTCCTTATTCCTAGTGATCTCTGTTCATCTCAGTTTTGCCAGTCTTCTGGGTGGGGTGAAACTAAAGTGAGTCCTTCCTGTAGTGACCCAAAAGGCTACAGAACCTAGTGGCTCATCCCACTCTTCCTTTCCCAGCATCAGGAACTCTTTCTAGCTAGAGCACTCCCTCTTGGCACTAAGCAATGCTGGCTTAGGAGATGGGGTGATGCAGGCAAAATGAAGCTGTTCTTCCCTCACTTTTTGTACAATTATTCTCAGGGGTTTTTTTCTTTTGTTTTCTTTTACTGTGTTACTGAACTTTCTTAAGTGGAGTTTAGAGCTCTCCCAGAACTGTTTTTGATCATGGATAGCTGTATAATTGTTGATCTTTGTTGGGGACAGAGGCTGGGATCTCCTATACTGCCATCTTGATGTACCCAATACATTTGACATCTTATATGAAATGGACCACTTCCTCAAAAAACACAAACCACCAAAAGTCAATATAAAATAAGTAATTTGAACAGCTTTATAGCTATTAAGGAAATTGAATTCATGATTTAAAATCTCCCTAAATCAAATTTCTGTAGCCAAATGGTTTCCCTAAAGAATTCTATCAAGCTTCTAAAGAATTAGCACCAATTCTTCACAATCTCTTCCAAGAAATAGAATAGGAGAGAACAATTTTCAACTGATTTTATGAAACTAATATTTCCCTGCTATCAACATGAGACAATGACAGTACAGAACAGAAAACTATATTAATGGTATCCCTCATGAATATAGATGTAAAATCCTTAACAAAATATGAGCAAACAAAATTCAACAATATATAAAAGGAATTATACATCATGGCCAAGGGCTGCAGGGGTGGTTTAACATTTGAAAATTAAGCACTGTAATCTATTATATTAACAAGCTAAAGATGAAAAATCACAAAATCATATCAATTAATTCAGACAAAGAATTTAAAAAATTAAACACCATTCATGATAAAAACTCTAAAGAAAAAAAAATAGGAATAGACGGTAATTTCCTCAACTTGACGAAGAATATCTACCAAGAACCTGTGGCTAACATTGTACTTCTGATGAAAGAGTGAATTGCTTTCTCTCTAAGACTAGTAAAGAGACAAGGATGTTCACTCTTACCACTTTCACTCAACATAACATTAGTAGTTTTAACCAATGAAATAAATCAGAAAAAGGAAGTAAAAAGCATACAGATCAGAATGATAGCAAATGATATGATCATGTACATAGAAAATCCCAAAGAATCTAACAACGACAACAAAAAGATCCTAGAACTAATATGTGAATTCAGCAAGGTTGCAGGATACAAGATAAGCATACAAAAATCTATTGTATTTCTATGTATTAGCAATGAGTACTTGGACACTGAAATTTAAAATACACCCATTTAAAATTATCCAAATAAAATGAAATACTTAAGTATAAATTAACCAAAACATGTGCAGGCTCTGTATGCTGAAATTTACAAAACACTAATGAAAGAAATAAAATAAAACCCAAATAAATGGAGAAACACACTATGTTCATGTAACAGGAGGCACAACATAGTAAAGATGTCAGTACTATCCAAATTGATCTTTAGGTTCCATGCAATTCCTATCAAAATTCCAGGAAGGTATTTTTGGAGACATAGACAACTTTATCCTAACATTTGTATGGAAAGGCACAGGATCAAGAAGAACTAAGTTAAGCTTGAAAAAAGAATATATTCGGAGGAATCAATCTACTCAATGTTGTCTTGCTATATACCTATAGTAATCAAGACTGTGTGGTACTATTTAAGTGATAGATACATAAATCTTTGGGACAAAATAGAAAACAGAGAAATAGACCTACACAAATTCACCCAACTGATTTTTCAAGGATGCAAAAATAATTAAATGGAAGGAGGATAATCTTTTCAACCAGTGGTGCTGGAGCAATTAGACATCTATAGGGGAAAAAAAACCTAGATCTAAACTTCACTCCTTATACAAAAAGTAACTCAAAATGGATGATAGACTTAATTTTAAAATGTAAAATTATAAAACTTTTACAGAAAAAAAAATAGGAGAAAATCTTTGGAACCTGAGGTTAGGCAAAGAGTTTACTTGGACAACACCAAAAGCACATTCCATAAAAGGATAAATTGACAACTTATACTTCATTAAAATTACACTTTTATTCTGTGAAAGACTCTATTGATAGAATGAAAACACAAGCTACAGACTAGGAGAAAACATTTGCAAACCATATATCCAACAAAGCATTAGTAACTAGGATGTATAAAGAACTCCCAAATTCAACAGTAAGAAATGAAATAATCCAACTGTAAAATGAGCAAAAAATATGAATAGATATTTCATTGACAAGTGTATACAGATGGCAAATAAGTACTTGAAAAGATGCTCAATATCATTAGTCACTAAAGAAATGCAAATTAAAATCACAATGAGCTATCACTTATCAGAATGGCTAAAATTAAAAATAATGACATCGCCAAATTCTGGCCAAGTAGGAGAGAAACTGAATCACTAATATCTTGTTGGTAGGAGTGTAAAATGGTATACCCACTGTGGGAAAGTGTGGTTGTTTCTTTAAAAAACTAAACATGCAACTACCACATGACCAAGCAATTGCACTCTTGGGCATTGACCCCGGAGATACAAAAACCTATACATGAATGTTTATAGCAGCTTTATTTATAGTAACCAAAAACTACAAACAACCCATATGTCCCGCAGTGGGAGAATGGTTAAACGGATTGTGGTATATCCATATCATGGAATACTAATTAGCAATAGAGAGAATCAAAGGGTAAATACATCCAACGACATGGATGAGTCTCCAAAGAATTATGCTGACTGAAAAAAAGCCAATTCTGAAAGGTTACATAATACATGATTCCACTTATATAACATTCTTGAAACTACAAAATTATAGAAATAGAGAACAGATTGGTGGTTGCCAAGTGTTAAAAGGGGAGGTGGTGAGAGAGTGAAGTGGGTATGACTATAAAAGCACAACATGAGGGAACCCTGTGATGGAAATGTTTTTATCTTGACCATATCAATGTCAATATCCTGGTTGTTATATTATACTATAGTTTTACAGGATGCCACCATTGGGAGGAAATGGGTAAAGGATACATAGGATCTCTTGTACCTACAGCTGAATCTGTAATTATCTCTAATTAAAAGTTTAATTAAAAAGAAAAAATAAGGCCAATGAATGACCACCCAAAGGTCAGGATACTTAAATACAGCTGAATCCCCATTCTGAAAAGTGGTGGTAAAAAAAAAAAAAAAAAGAAAGAAAGAAACAGAACTGTTTTTGCACTGGTGATCTCTTCTCTCTTTCCTCTCTGGCCATCTTAAAGCATGGACAAATAATTCAGCCACAACAGGTTATTTTTTGCTGCCTGTCAAGCCTTGTTGCAGAGAAGGTGAAGGTGTAGGAACTAAACAGGATGCTTCCTGTTGGTATACTGTGTAAATTATATGAATCTGCCCCACAAGGTCAATATTCCTTAATACATGACCTTGTTCTTTCACCTGTACAGCTTGGACAAAATGCATTTTACATGACTACAGGGGTGAGTGGCAAGAGTTTATAAGGGAGCAAATGTGTATGAATAAGCACAGGTATGCTAATGCTGGCAAGATTAGGGAGTAGAGACAAGGTAGGTGTTAAGGATAGATGAGTGTTACCACGTACCTACAGGGAATTTGACATTTTCATTCCAAGACAAATCTTGAAGATGAAGAAAGTAGAAGAATAGGTAATTAAGATCTGAGAATTCTTGTAGAATGTATGGAAATTTTATGCTTTAGTCATAGGAAATATTCTGAAAAATTATGTAGCATTGTGCCTCCAAAGGTGAAAATTCATTTACCACAGTGCAGGGTACATTATACCAAGATACTTGGAAGTAATGGCTTTTGCCTGAATTAATATGCTTTGTGCTCCCATAGTTTTCATCTTTTTCAGAGGGTAACCATTGCCAATTGCTTTGCCTAGCTAATAAGTTAGAATAAGTTCCCCAGGCTGTTCTCTCAGGTCCAAAGTCAATTTGCTGATTGATATTCTTCCTTTTCCCCCGTAGGCCCTCACCCCCAGCTTATCCATCCAGAAATGGAAACAGTAGGCCAAATTATATTTATTGAACACAGTTTTAAGAATGAGATCCACTCAGTCTGGAGAAGGCATTAATGAGCTTGCTAACAGTCAAGTTGCAAACCCAAAATACCAGAAATGTAAAACACAAGTATACACTAACACAGTTCTTCAGAAGCTGTGCAGGAGAAGGAGCTAAAAGAGGAAATCAAGGCTGAATAATGTCCCTCAGTGTGGGAGAGGATTTAGCCACAAATTACATCCAAAGTAAAGTACACTATCCATAGACAGTATTCTGAGGCAAAGTACAATATTCATGGACAGCATTCCCAAGAAAGACACCACATCCATGAATACCATTCCCAGGTCAAGTACAACATCCACAGACAGCAATTTGAAGCAAAGTACACATCTCTATTGAAAAGTGGGCTCGAGCTAGTATGGGATCCAAGTCCTCATCTCTTTGTGGAAATGTCTGATATGGGCAGTATTGGAGAAAGAATGGCAATGAAAGTTGTTCCTCAGTTTATGTTTTTGATTGTGATCCTGTGAGAGGTAAATAAGTCAAAGAGAAAGCAGATGTTTGCAGCTACTAGATTGGATTGGGAAATGTTTGAAAGTTGAACGTTTTTCCTCATGGTTTTTTCCTTTCCGTTGTAACCCTCTGATGTGACAAACTTTTGAGAATAAAAATTGTATCATGGAGCCTGATACTAAAATATGACCCCATGTACTTAGTACTCAGAAACACATGGAATTCTAGAAACATAGAACCATAAATGATCTTAGAGGTACAGTTCATTTTTTAGATAAGGAAGCTACTTAGGGAGCAGATTTGCTATTTTGATGTTTATATAATAATAACAGTGACAATAAGTGCAATAATAACAACAGTAGAAGTAATAATAACATTTTGAGCTCCTACTATGCCAGGCACTGTTCTAAGGGCTTGACATGGATTATTAATGTATTCCTCATAACAACCCTCTGAGGTCATTTATTATCATAAGCCTTATTTTATAGACAAAGAAACTGAGCCACAGAGAAGTTTAATGCCTCTAAAGACTTGGAGCATAAGATTACCAAACTAGATTGTCAGGCCAAAATCAAGTGATTGTTCTGATGTAATGAAGTCTGCAGAATTCTGGATTACTCTATGTTTCAGTGAAAATACAATTTCCAGGACAGTTTGTTCAGGGTCTATATTTTATGTGGTCTGTTCCTTAACTCCTATTCCTATTAGAATAGAGTTTCTCAACCTTCTTGACTTCTGGAAGCTTATATAAAATGTAAGTTCAGTGAAAGGTTTGCAAGGCATGCTTTGAGCACATGTATTTTTCAATAATGAACAAATAGGTAACAATGCTTGAAAGATATAACAGTGTATACCTGTGCTTTAATGGTACCCAGTTGACATATTAGACTTATATTTCAGAAAGTCAGTATAATCCATGCATTTTTGGCAAGCCATGGACTGTAAGTCCTTTCTTTGAGATGCATGTATCCAACTGGCAGAGGTTGGGAAGAGATTTACAGTTTAGCTTTTATCAAACACTAGTGCCATTAACATCAATCTCCATAGCAGTTTCAAAGGGAAAGCAGAGATGAAGAGATAGATGGTCAGGGAGAAATAGACAGACAGGCATAAAAATAGGAATGGACAGAGTTGGACAGAGGCAGAATGGGCAGACAAGGAAGGACAGACAAAGAAAAAGAGACAGAGACAGACAGGTGGGAAAAAAAGAGAGGCAGAGGGAAACACGGATTGATAAAGGGATAGAGATGAACAGACAAATATAGAGAGATAGAAGCACATCAAGAGAGATGCACAGATAGACACAGAGAAGCAGACAGGTGGAGAGGCAGAGAAACTGAAAGACAAGATAGGGAGACAGAAAAAGAAAGGAAAGAGGGACAGAAATAGCAGTGAGGAACAGGGAGAGAGAGATGGACATAGACTGAAACAGATGGAAAACAGAATGAGGAAGAGAGTCAAAAAAAGAGAAGGTGGTACAGAGAAAAAGAGAGACTCAAAAATAGAGAAAGCTAAAGAACTAGAGGAAGACTGAAGAAGAGACCGAAACTGAGGGAGAAAAAGAGTCAAGAAGAAAAGAGAACATGAAATGGACACATAGAGAGAAAGGAAAAGAGTCACACTCATTAAAGACAGACAGGCACAGTAGTGGGGAGGAGGAGTTGCAGAGAGAAAGGAAATAGAGTGAGATACAGGAAGACAGAGGGAGAAGCAGGGAGAATATACAGAGTGAGTGAGAGAAAAGGAGCAAGGAATAGAGAGAGGAGAGGGAGGTGCACACAGAGCCAGAAACAGACCAACATAGAAAAAAACACTACAAGAGACAGAAAAAAAAGCAGACAGACAGGTAGTGAGAGAGAGAGAAAAACAAATAGAGGGACAGTGAAATAGTCAGTCAGATATAGTTGGCCAGACAGAGTTATGTTGGAAAAGCAAGGGAGAGAGACACTGAGAAAAAGATGGGGAGTTAGATGGAGAGACAGACTCAGAGGCTGACAGGCAGAGCAATAGAAAGATGGAGAGAAACAGGCAAGGAGAGAGAAATAGAAAGAGACCAAAAGAAACTGTTTCAGACAGAGAAGCAGATACAGAAAGAGAAGAAGAGTCAGGAGCGAAGAAAGAACATGACAGAGACAGAGAGAGACTGATTAAGACACATACTGAGATACACACTTAGGGGGACAGAGACAGAGGGAAAGACCAGCATAGAAAGAGAAATGTAGAGGGAGACAGATGCACCAAAAGAGACAGGGAAAAGAGAGATCAGCCAACTGACAGAGAGACAAATTGACTGAGAGATGATCAGAAAGACACCGAGCCAGACAAAAAGTGGAGAGAGAGAGATAAAGAAAGCCAATTAAATGGACAGACAGAGAGACAGTCAGACTGAGAGATGGCTGTGGGGAGAGGAAAATAGTGAGAAAGAGGGAGCCAGTGACAGATATGGAGACTGACAGGAAGACAGCAATAGAAAGAGAAAGTGAAAAAGAAAGAGAAGAGGGAGAAAGGGAGAGGAAGCAGAGAGGGAGGGGCAGGGAGAGGGAGCAAGAATAAACAGAGACATGATAGAGACAGACTGATACCAAAAGACCACCAGAAGAGTAGTCAGAAACAAGCAACTCTACGGAAAAACTCAATCTGACAGGAGGAGACTGAGAGAAATAAAAAGAGAGGAAAAGAGATGAATGTTAACTAGATTTATTGTGGTGCTCATTTCACAATATACACAAACATTGAATCATGTTGTAAACTTGAAACAAATTTAATGTTATAATGTCAATTATTTCTCAATTGTAAAAGTATGAAAATCAAAAGAGAGAGAGAAAAAGAAATAGAGAAACAGACAGAGGAAATATTTGCAAAATTTGCAAATCAAATATCTGGCAAGGGTGTAGTATGCAAAACATATAAAGAATTCTTACAACTCAACAAAAAGACAACTTAGTCAAAAATAGGTTAAGGACTTGAATAGACATTTTGCCAAAGAAGATATACAAGTGGCCACAAAGCACATTTTAAAAAAAGCTCAACATCGTTAGTAATTAGGGAAATGCAAATCCAAACCACAAGATACCACTTCTCATCCACCAGGGTGGCTAGAATCTAAAAAGCAGAAAACATCAACTGTTTTTTTTTTTAGGATTTTCTATTTCTCTTTTTTTATATTTTTATTGAAGTATAGTCAGTTTACAGTGTTGTATCAATTTCTGGTGTACAGCACAATACTTCAGTCATATAGGAACATACACATATTCATTTTCATATTCTTTTTAACCATAAGTTACTACAAGATATTGAATATAGTTCCCTGTACTATACAGTATAAACTTGTTGTTTATCTATTTTGTATATAGTAGTTAGTATCTGCAAATCTCCAACTCCCAATTTACCCCTTCCCACACCCTTCCCCTCTGGTAACCATAAGTTTGTTTTCTATGTGTGTCTGTTTCTGTTTTGTAAATGAGTTCGTTTGTCTTTTTTTTTTTTAGATTCCACATATAACTGATACCATATGGTATTTTTCTTTCTCTTTCTGGCCTACTTCACTTAGAATGACATTTTCCAGGTCCATCCATGTTGCTGCAAATGGCATTATTTTATTGTGTTTTATGGCTGTGTAGTATTCCATTATAAAATATACCACAGCTTTTTTATCCAGTCATCTGTCAATAGACATTTAGGTTGTTTCCAAGTCTTAGCTATTATAAATAGTGCTGCTATGAACATTGGGGGTGCATGTATCTTTTTGAATTAAGTTTCCCTTTGGATATATGCCCAGGAGTGGGATTGCTGGATCATATGGTAAGTCTATTTTTAGTCTTTTGAGGACTCTTCATACTGTTTTCCATGATGGCAGCACCAAGCTACATTCCTACCAACAGTGTAGGAGGGTTCCCTTTTCTCCACAGCCTCTCCAGCATTTATTGTTTGTGGACTTTTGAATGATGGCTGTTCTGACTGATGTGAGGTGACATCTCATTTCAACTGTTTATGAGGATTGTGAAATTGGGACCCTCCTAAATTGCTAGCAAGGATGTAAAATGGTTCAGCTGCTGTGGAAAAGTTTGGTGGTTCCTCAAAAATTTAAACATAGAATTATTATATGACCTAGTAATTTTACTCCTAAGTAATACCCAAAAGAATTGAAAATAGGTACTCAAATAAATGCATGTACATGCATGTTCATAACAGTAATATTCACAGTAATCAACAGGTAGAAACAGCCTAATCGACAGGTAGAAACAGCCTACATGTCTATCAGTACTATAAACAAATTGTGATATATCTCTACAATGGAATATTATTCAGCCATGACAAGAAATGAAATAGAACTTAACAGTGTCCGGTTCTGCATCTAAGGAGGTTGAAATTTAACACTCATTCCTAACAAGTTGGCTGTTTATAGCAGTTTCATTCATAATTGCCAAAATTTGGAAGCAACCACAATGTCCTCTATTAGGTGAATGGATAAATAAACTGTAGTCATCCAGATAATGGAATATTATTCAGCACCCCAAAAAATGAGCTATCAAGCCATGAAAAGACATAGAGGAAACTTGCATGCATATTACTAAGTGGAAGAAGTCAATCTGGAGAGGCCGCATACTGTATGATTCCAACTCTATGATATTCTGGAGAAAGACAAAACTATAGGTATAGTAAAAAGATCAGTGGTTGCCAGAGGTTGCAGGAGGGAGAGATGAATAGGCAGAGCACAGAGGATTTTTAGGGCAGTGAAAATATTCTGTATGGTATCATAATGATGGATTCATGTCATTGTACATTTGTCCCAACCTGTAAAATGTACAACACCAAGAGTGACCCTAATATAAACTGTAGACTTCAGATGATTATGATGTGTCCACGTTGGTTCATCAATTGTAGCAAACTATACCACTCTGGTTATACAATTCTGATGGGGGACGTTGTTAATGAGGGAGGGTATACGTATATGGGGGCAGGGAGTATCTGGAAAGTCTTTGTATCTTCCTATCAGTTTTACTGTGAACCTTAAACTTATCTAAAAAAAATAGTCTCAATAAAATTAAAGGGAAAAAAGTAGTGAAATACCGATACATGCTACAATGTAGATGAACCTTGAAAACATGCTAAGTGGAAGAAGCCAGACTCACGATTTCACAGGTTATATGATTCCATTTATATGTAATGTCCAGAATAGGCAGATCTATAGAAACAGAAAGCAAATTGGTGGTTGCCAGGGGCTGGGGAAGGGGAAATGGGGAGCAACTGCTTAATGAGTACGGGCTCTCCTTTTGGGGTGATATGAATATTTGGGGGCTAGATAGAGGTGGTGGTTGTACAACATTATGACTGTATTAAATACTACTGAACTGTTCACTTTAAAATGGTTAATTTTTATGGTATGTGAATCTCACCTCAATAAAAAGAGAGAGGAGACAGAGACAGAGAAAAAAAAGCGAGACCAAGAAAGAGAGAGACAGAGAAAGAAAGACAGACAGAGACAATAGACAAAGTGACAGAAAGAGAGACGGAAGATAGCCTGAGAAACAGAGAGCCAGACGGATAGACAAACTATTAGAGGGAAAGGTAAACACAGACAGACAGTCAGATAACAGATAGGTACACAGACAAGCAGGCAGGCAGGCAGACAGAAGGAGAAAGACATGGAGTGAGATAGCGACAAAAACAGAGGCACAAATAGAGTCTAAAGACATGGAGATAAACAGAACAGGTATATGCAGAGAGGAGAAAACAGAGAGAGGGACTAATGTGGGGAGATACACAGCATAGGACACAGACAGAGGGAAACAGACACAGAGAGAAGGAGAGAGAAAAAGAAAACTAACAGGGACAGAGACAGAGACAGGCCATTGGGAAGAAAGAGAGAGAGCAACAGACAAGCAGAGACAGAGAAGAGACTGGCAGAGGCAGACAGGCAGGCAGACAGGCAGACAGACAAAGGAATACTGACAAAAGACAAGAAATGGAAGAGCTGAGAAGCAGCAAGACAGAGAGACCTATGGAGAGAGAAACAGAAACAAAAAGAGGCAGAGACAGTCAGATACAGACAGAGGAAGAGAGAAATAGTCAGCTAGACAAAGAGACAGAAGTTCAAACTGATATAAATACATGCAGACAATCAAAGAAACAAGCAGACAGAAACAGGGTAATGAAGAGACAGGCTGACAGATCGGACAGATAGCCAGAGCACCGAGAGACAGACAGACAGGTATAGAAAGAAATTGACAAAGAGAAACAAAAAGAGACATAATACAGATACAGAATGACTAAGAATTGGCAGAGACAGAGAACAGAGACAAGCAAATGAACAGAAAGAAAGAAGCACAGAGTGGCGGAGAGACTGACAAAGGGACAGGAAGGCAGCCATATAGCACCAAAGAGACCAAAAGACAGACAGACAGACTGAGAACCAGACATGGGCAATTAGACAGAGACAGATATTCAGAGAGAAAGAAAGAAAATAGAAAGAGATGGTCAGAGGTCATTGGTAAGAGACAAAGACAGAATAGAAGGCAGGCAGGCAAAACCAGTGTCAACTGAAATAAATGCACAATCTAAAACTTGAGAGTTATGTTTTATTCGGCAGACATTTCTGAGGACTCAAACCCCTTCAAGCCCAGGATGACAGCCTCTCAGATTGCTCTGAGGGACTGTTACAAAGAGGTAGGAGAGGATCCAGGATATATAGGAGTTTCACAACAAAGACCAGGTAATCAGAACATTAAAAGATTACTGTTACCTAAAGAAAATCAGACATCTCAAGTTAAAGAATTTAGTGCTTTTCTATGTGTGGGAGGGAGCTAATGTCTGGGCTCATTCAAATCATTCCTTTGACGAGCACCTAGCTATCTAGGGCCCTTTCTTATTCTGAGAATATACCCTTAGTTGGGGGTGGCTGCACAGGCCAGGCTGCCTGATGGTCAGCATCCTGAGTTGGAGGTAGCAGCTGATGACTTGATGGCCACAGCATTGTTTGTTTACTGATATGGCTTGCAATATTTTTTGTTCACACCAGAAACAGACCAATAGAGAGACAAAGTGAGATGCAGGCAGGCAGAAGGAGGGAGGGATGGAGAGAGAACAAGAGAAGAGAGAGAGATTGAGAGAGAAAGAAAGCAGAATGGAGACCGACAGTCAGAGCAACAGGTAAAGACATATTAACAGACAGACAGAACCTGAGAGAGAGAAACATACAGAGCCATGAAGCAAGAAGGTAGGCAGACAGAGAGAGTGACCAGACAGAAAAGGACAGACAGGAAGAGAGAAAGAGGCACGGACAGGCGGGGAGACTAACAGAGAAACAGGGAGACAGAGAAACAGAACAACAAACAGAAAAACAGCCATCTGACAGAGACAGACAAAAATACAGGCAGAGAAACAAATTGCAAAATTAACAGAGAAGCACCCCTCATGCCTCACCCCAACCCCCCCCACCACCATCACCACCACAAATGCCCTTCATTGTTTAGCCTTAGATGGGGGACAACAAGGAGGAATTTTCACAAGGTGCCTTGAACATGGTAGATATTGGGAGAAGATTCAAATCATGCTGGGAATGGGATGGAGTCTGAACTCCTTTGCCTGTTGAAAACACCCCAGGGTCCATGGGCTATTAGGTAGGAGAACACTTGTCCCATGCCAATATTGTGAGCATCTCTTTGTCAATACTGTAGGGTTTGGGTTGTTGTTATTTTGTTTTTAAGCAAACACACAAAATCTCTCAGAAGTCCGTTGTTTGCAGATTTCCCATCATGCTTCCTTCCTCCCTGGAGGAAAATGCTTTTCTTTGATAAAGCAAACTTACCGCTTTTCTCTTTTACACTTTTCTATCGAGTGTCTTGTTTTCATAGTTTAGAATTCATATAGCTCTCAGGCAAGTTTTTCTAAGATGTTTCTATTTAATATTCAGCTGTAGCTCCAAGGAGTTTAATATTATTTTTGTTTTTTTTAAATGAAAAATCTAGGGGAAACTTCTCTTCTTCCTGTAAGCATTTCACCTTAAGTGTCTTCAAGGGACTTCTGGCTTTTTCTTAATTATGACTGGCATCTGATATTGCTGCCCCCACCTGTATAAACAATGTGCAGATAAGTAAGATGGGTTCCGTAGGTGGCCTTTTTATTGCTCCAGAATCTCAGGTGATTTTAGTCAGCCAAGCTCCTGCCCAGAAGGAGAAAGCTGTGGAACATGAGCTAGATGCTAAAGACCAGCTCAGCCTTCCTCCTAGAACCATTTGTCATTTGGCCTGAAGTAACTAGAGAGTGAGAGGGTGCCTGCATGGTTTGTGTTGTGCTAAGGTGGGGTGCACGGAGCAGAAGTGGACTGGTCTCCTGGAAAGTTCCCCAGCCTGTTTTGTGGAGGCCACTCACCCTATCGAGAGATGAACAGGAAAGTCAGTCCTCCAGGGCATCAAACACCTGATGTTTGCAGGAGAAAAAGTTACACAGCATATGACTTAAGATCCTAGTTGGAATGCTGTCTACTGGAACTGTATCCACACTTACCTGGAAAAAGATAGTGATTTTCCTCTCACTCTTTATGTAATTACTGGATTTTTAGGATTAAGAAGGTTCTAGGATCATGCAGTCCATGAATCCCATTCATAAGTGAGGAAACGAGGAAAGAGTGGCAATAATGTAGCCCAGGGAATAGGGAGTTTAGTGTGGAAGACAGGTAGTGATACAAAGAGGTTAGGCATCAGGCTAACCTGGGCTCTGTGTATCCTGTTATGTTCAGCAAATGTTTGTGCTTCATGTAAAATGGTGAAGAGTGTAGGATTTATAGGATGGTCATTAAGAAATAAATGAGATAATATAAGTAAAGAGTAGTGTGTTTACCACAGTTTCTGGTACATAATAGATGTTTAATATGTTATCTCCTATTATTAGCTCAGAAAGAAGTGACTCAGTAGTATTATGGCCTCTTGGTTCCTCGTTCAGTTCTCTTTGGAAACTGGGATAGACAGCATACCCACCAGATGTGTAGTGATGTACATAATATGCACTCTGCCTTTGCAGCACCAACCTTCTGTGCCCTTTGTGGTGGTTATTCTGAATTTTCACAACTTTGGGGGAAACAAGAGCCTAATGAGCATTTTCCTGTAACTACATCATTCCACATTTGTTTCTAATCTTTGGTTATTGTCTGCAGGCCTTCTTAAATAGAGGCTACAGCCTGAGCTAGAATCTGAATTGTCCACAGGACTCCGCATGTTGAATAAATACATCTGTCCAAAGACATTGAAGATTCTAAACTCAATCAGAGCCACTTTCTCAAATTAGGGACTTGGTAGATCTGAGTAATACTCCAAGTCTGGTACACATTGCTGCAAATCTCTGTTATCAGAAGACACATAGGATGGGGAATGGTTTGTCTGCTGGTTGAGCCTAATTGCAGTGTGCAAAGAGCTTGCTCAGCACAGAAGCTCTTTGAAAAGCCCTGCTCCAGGGGCACTAGGCCCACAGCTTAGAGCTGCTTTGTGTCTCAAAACAGGTCATCTCTACACAGAGTCTGGAGTCACCTGAGGGGTGAAACTCCAAAGTAAATTCAGAGAGATAGAAATCGATATTCTGCTGAAACCGGGGGGCACTTGGACTCCTTTTATCTGCATAGACTATTACAAAGTTGAACAGAGGAATTAAATTCTGCAAATGAATTGAAACTCTTAGTATTGAAAGGGTCTTAAGCTGGGAATAGATTCCAAAGTCTTTTATAGTTCTGTCTTTCATTTGAAAGGCTATTGCCTATATAAATAGGTTTAGGGGAATTCAAGTTCTCTGCTAAGTGCTAATTGCTGTTTTAGGTGTATTGGGAAAAAACCCAGAAACATGGTAGACTTGTCTCTTGTCTGCTAGGAGATTATACATTCTAATACCACATGTAACTTATAAGAGCTTCATTTAGAATAATTAAGTTGTGATTCACAGATATTTTTCATAACCTCACTTCCCTGCCACCCTGGCCAAGGAAAATGTCTCAAATCACCCTTTCGCTAAAACTTAAGAGCTTGGGTTTGATGGTGCTAGGTGCCACCGTCAAACAACTTTATCGACTCCTTGGCACCAGTCTCCTTCTACATATTTCAGTTAATATTTGAATGAGACATAAGCATGAATAGTACTCCTTTTACATTTTCACTGTCACTAGCCTATGTTTCACTCGAATAGGTTTTTAACTGACCTCCTAGCCTCCAGATGTTTACTCATCTCTGGCTTGCACACAGCTGTTCCATTGTGTTGGAGAGCAAAGACCCTCATAGGAGCCCTTATTCTGTCTGTTCCCGTGCCTGTCCCTCGTGGACACAACCACCCAGCTTAGTTTGGGGCTGGGGATAAGGGACAAAATGTAATCATCTTCCCCACTCTCCCTTGAATAGACCATAGTCTCACTTTTGAATTCCTCATCAGCTGGTTGGATGTAGGATTTCTTCATGCTTGGAGACTAGTTTAATTGTTCTTTCCCTTGTGGTTAGGCAGTTTTGGCAATGGGAGATCCTTGTTAGAGGGAAATGGGGATCCCAGGTCCATATCAAGTTGGAGATGATGGTAGGGATATTTAAAGTCAGTGCTAATTAAGGCAGAAAGAAATCTGGCCTCTAGTAGACACCAAGAACTGGTTTGCAGCTGCTACAGTACTATCCTCAGCACCTAAAACAAGGACGGCATCTTAACTAAAACATAAGAGAAGGCAAGAAACAAGGTCCCAATATAAAGAAAGATGAAGCTGTGAATTTATGAGGATTCTTGTGTTGGCAGTGACGTAGTTACACTTTAGTCCACTAGGGAAATAAAGCTATGTCAGGCTACGGATGAGCCTCAAGTTCATGATTCTGTATTTGTTCCTGGAGTGTTCTGTCTGGATGGGAAAAATGGTGAGTACAAACAGTGTCTGCTGCAAGCCCATCGACTCTCACTAACGGGAAGCTTAAGAGGAACGTGTAAGCTGGGAAATGCACTGGCCTTTCACCAATTGCTTGAATTGTCACAGTAGCAATTTCTCTTCACACCACTGATGCCTTCTCAGAAGTGAGAACTTGTGGTCTGTTTGATTCAGGGTTATAATTCATCACAGGCTGTGGAGAACAAATGACAGGTTCTGAAAAAGGGCTTAAAGCTGGAGCTGGCCAACCAAATCTTCTTTCCTGGCAGTCTTTAGTACTTCATTGCCATCTTTTGCCTCCACTCTTTAAATCCTTACTTAAGAACCAGTTCAACTCAGGACTTTTCTCTAAACTTAATTCATTTATACTAATGCAGGAGGGATGGTGAGCATGAAGCTCCATCAAAAGATGACTACTTTTACAGCAGTAGATCTTAGACTTATCAGGAAATTCACTGCATTGCTTTAGAATCTTCATTAATGGCACCCTTTACCTGGGAGCTTCCCCATGGAAGGAACTCGGTCCTTCTCCTTCCTCTGGATCTCCATACAGTAGCCATTGCAAGGTTCTGCATATAGTGAATAAGCAAATAAGTGATATCACATGGACTGCTTGAGCTCCCAGCTTTCTCGTTTCTTAGCAATTTAGAATCTAGGTTGCAAGCAATAGAGGAGCACCTTTTACTGTGCCTTCTTCCTCCAATAGTTCAAGCACGTTCTTCTGATCTTAAAATCAAGCCTACAGAACAGGCCAGGAGTCCCCAAATTTCCCCCCACCTGTGCAGAGACCAAGCTTACTGTTATAATACAAATTTTTTTCAAGGCAGGGATCGTGTGAATCTGGATGTTGTATGTTATGGTTGTTTACTAGTGATAGCCATTAACATTTGTGCTATACTTTACATTTTGGGTTAACAGAGAAAAGAAAAGGTAAAGAAGGTATTGATTTAGTATAGGAGACAATATGAAGTCAAAAATACCTGGGTTCAAATCCTGGCACTGCTATGTCCTAACTGTGTGATCTTGGATTAATTGCTTCTCTTTGAGACTCTGTTTGCTCAACTTTAAAATAGAAATAATATCTTTATACCAACCTTGTCATGTTATTGCAAGGATTAAATAAGGTAATACACTGAACTCCTCTAGCATAGTGATGGACACAAAGTCGAATTAGGGGCCTAAAAATTATTATTATGTCTATGCTCCACAAAGACAGAGCAAGAAAATCATCCTCTGATGCAGTAATTGAGATGAAATCTTTTTGAAATTTACATTTTCTAAATTTTCCTCAGTGTCTGTTTTTGAAAATGTGATGTATGTTTCAATTCCTGCCCATGACAAATGCAGCATATTCTACTTTCTCACTTTATTGCATGGGCTTAAATATTAGATTGAGTATTGTTAGGATTCCAAATTATTTGAAGCCTCCACATGTCCTGATGGTATCCCTATCTTTCTCCACAAACCCTGGTGTGTGTATGATTTGAAAAAATAAGTGTATGTGTGTGTGTGCATATAGACACACAGACACATAGCAGCAATCTTATGAAGAACTCAAAATTCTATATTTGGACCATCAGATTACAGTATTTAATGTTATAAAGTTAAAGACAGATAAAATAGAAAATTTACTGAGTCTTAGATTAGACAAGACCTCACACAGTCATCTGATTCAGCTCCTACCCCCTACCCTTCCACCTCAATACAAAATTATATATGACACATTTCTGACATGCATTCATCTAGCTTGTGTCTAAATAGTCTAATTGATTTTAAGATCACATCTTTACAATGTAAACAGTCCCCTCTCTATGGACCTCATGGGTTCTTGTGGGGGATCCCATGAGAAAGTATGTCAGCAGCAGACTACAGTGTGGGTACCTAAATGCTACCTATTATCACTCCACCATTCACTCTAATTATTCGGAATTTATTTCTTATATTGAACTGTAAGCTGACTCCTGGGTCCTAGCTTTGTACTATAAAACATATCAGATCAAATGTAATATTTTTTCCACATGATGGTGTTTTAAATATTTGAATACAGCTCCAATGCTCTCAAGTTTTTACCTCAAGTTTTACCTCATAAGAGATGGTTTCCAAACACTTCACCCCAGTCACTTCTCTCTGGTGATGTCTCAATGTTGCTTTTATTACCTGCCCATCACAACAGAACACAGTGGCCAGAGCAGAAAGCAGTGTGTCTGTTACTTCTCAGACTCTAGAATTCACTTAATTAGGTTTCTATTAATACAGCCTGAGTTATATCTGCTTTTCTGGAAGCTATTTCCTATTGTTATCTCATATTCAAGTTGCAGACTATTCCTCTAGATCTTTGTAACATAAGTTACAGTAAAGTCATATTTCCTCCGTTCTGTTCTTCTGTGGCCACCCTCCATTTTTTCCCATATTACATTCCATTATCATAACTTTGGGTTCATCATTCCAGCCACTTTCCTTTCATAAGTAAAGACAGATAGAATAACAGAGCCAGGAAGAAGTGATATTCACTGTCTTCTGGCTCAGAATAGTCTCAGCAATTTATTAGTCCAAGTGCTGGTTTTCACCATCACCTTAGCACCACTCTAATCCTTCATGAAAGCCATAGTGAATCATGTGGTCTGTTTCTTTCTTGTTTCCCAGAGCTTTCAGCCTCTACTGAGTTCTGTCCTATCTTCAGAAGAAATCATATTCTACTCCAGTTTGTCAAGACAATGTATGGTAGTGGCTGGCAGTATAGTGTATGAAAAAGAGCATGAGCTTTAATAGCAGACAGATTAGGGTTTAAATCCTAGCAATGCCATATACTAGCTGTGTAGCTTTGGACAAGCTACTTAAAACATCTCTAAGCCTTGGTTTTCTGTGGCTTTAAGATTTTAACAGTTAGCTTATGTACAGTAGTGCCTAGAAGATACTCAGTAAATGGTGGTGACTATTTTTGAAGCTCAGTTTTGTCATCAAGTAAGTTAAGTATACTCTCCAGCTTTGTCTTATCAAGGTTGTAACAAGCAAGTCAGTTATACCTTCATTCAAAAATCATAGATTAAAATATTGCACAGGCCACAGGAAAGTAGAGAGCCCTATAGCAACTATTAAAGACCTCCTTCCAAATTGTGGTCAGTCCATTCATCACTACTCTTTGAGCACAACTCTTCAACCAGCTAGGAGTACAGCTATAACTAAGTTATCATCTGATCCATATTTATCCATCTTTTTTATAAAGCAATTGTGAAAGATTTGCTGTAAAGTCGTCATTCTAGTATATTTTTCAAAGAAAAAAACTTTACTTATCCAGACATGTTCTTACACTAGATTCTGTCACCACTTACTTTCCTAAGTGCTTGTAAATCATCTGCTTAATAAGCCATTCTTTAACAATGATAGCCAACAAGCTCAGCAAATTGTCGTTTAAAAAAAAATCTGTTTCCCCTCCCTCTGAGAAAGAAAGGGGAGGAAACATAAAGAGAGATGGTACATGTGGTCATAAGGGTGGCTTCCCAAGTTTTCTTTACTTCAAAAGCAGCACTGCAGTCCACCGCAAACCAAGGAAAATTGTATATGAGAACTATTTGAAAACACTTAAATTGGCATAGGTTTCTGGGGATTGGTTAGAGCTACCTGGAGTTAAAAGAATAATTTTCTTTATCAGAAACAGAACTAGTTTGACTCTCCTGAGTTCCTCATATTTAAATACTACATTGTTCTCTGTCTCTCCCTCTCTATCCTCCTTTAATTAGTGTATCCATCTGTTTTCCTGGTACTAAGGGGAGGCTCATTGGTTGGTAATTACAGCAATGTCCCTAGGCTCCTATTTTGAAAATGTGCTCCACATTCATGACCTTCCAGACTCAGGTGACAGTTGCTCTTTTCTGGGATTCTGTTGCTTATCATTGTTGGCACCTGTTATTTCCTCCTGCTTCACTCAAGCCAGGAATTTACTTCTCTAGAGTTTCTCAGACTACTCCTCAGTGAACCTGACTCTTTGCTTAGATGTCCCTGACCCCTTATTAGAAAGTGATTATAACCCAGGTCATCCAGGACAAAATGCAAATCCAAAATCCCCATCCATCAGAAAGTATATGAGGGAAGGCAAAGGTGCCCCACATACCATATCTTTAAGAAATGCTTTTTAGAGAAAGTGAGAAGAGCCCAGTGTCAAATGGATGAGTGAAGGGAGGTAAGGATGAGCAGTTTGCAAGCTTGCAACTCTTTTGCCGGCAGTTGGCTAAGTGCCCTTATACTGATTCCTCTGGCTCCTCCTTCTTAGTCAGAGGGTATATGTTTACCTCAGAGGGCAGTCTCCTCAAACCAACCATGAAGTTCCTGCAGGATCTGATCTTAACTTTCCAATTCAATACCACCTTCCACTATAGCCCCACTACCATGGTCATCATGGTTTTTAAATCAAAACTTGAATAAACAATTAAAATAAGTGGCTGGACCAAAAACACTTTTTGCTTTTTAATTTATCCATATGAAAAGACTAAACAAAGGTATAAAAATGAAGTCTTGTTCAGTGAGACTCACCATTATTATAGTTCCCATTTAACAGCACTTACTATGTGCCAACACTCTCCTGAGTGCTTGATGCACTGTGTTATATCATGGGCTCTGCATTACAGCCCCATTTCACAGAGGAGGAAACTAAGCTCCAAGAAGTTAATCAATTAACCCAGGATAATACAGCAAGTAAGTGGTAATCCTGGGACTCAAACCCAAGTCTGACTCCAGAACCAAAGCTCTTAACTATCATTGTGTCTTACCTTCAATGCCGGGTTATTCATGAGTAGATAGAATGCTGTGAAAGGCAGACAACCCTCTTCCTGAACACTTAGGATGAACTGTATCTTTACCAGACACTCCCCCACTGCTCTCCACCGAGATCAATATCCTCACGGATGTCCAGTCTCATGTATGCTTGACCCTTTGGTTTGGCTCATGCTGTTCTCTTCCCACACCTTTCTCTTGCCCTTTTACCTCTTCCTCCTCTCTTCCAATGAAATTGCACCCATCCTTTAAATGCCTAATTAAATTCCACGTTTTTCCATGAAGACTTCCCTCACTGACTTCCCTCCCCGTGCCCCTACAGTACTTGTTGCAACTCCAACATTTAGCACTTTATTATACACTGTTAGTGTTTATGACTCTTTGAGGTCAGGAATCATGTTTCGTATTTTTGACTGTCCCCATATCACCTTACACAGGGTCAGTTTTATAGATGTTCAACAAATATTTGCTTTGTCTCTAGTAGATGTATGATCAATTAAATTCATTGGGTAACGTGTATTTTCTCAGAGTTCTCCTAACCACTCTTCCCATTATAAGAAATTAAACCTATGCCAGAAGTCTTTAAATGAATGTAAAATTACTTTGCAACATCTAGACACAGTGCTGAAGTCTCTTATCTTTAACTTGCACTCCTAACAACACCTAAT
This sequence comes from Camelus bactrianus, assembly GCF_048773025.1. Classification (NCBI taxonomy): domain Eukaryota; kingdom Metazoa; phylum Chordata; class Mammalia; order Artiodactyla; family Camelidae; genus Camelus; species Camelus bactrianus. Next base: position 100,665,289 of record NC_133575.1, on the reverse strand, counting down.
AGTTAGTATAACAGGACAGTTGAAAAAGTGTATTGGTGAATTAACTGAAGCAGTCAAGATGTGGGTTCTACTGTCAGCTCAGACACTTACCACAAGACCTGGGACAAGTCCTTAAATTCTCTGAGCCCAAGTTTCTTTATCTCATAAATGGGGATAATAATACCTATTTTCTCCACCTTATTGGTTCGTTAATAAAATGTAAATGAGAAAATCCATTTATTGTCATGTGTTGTAAAATGTTAAGTACTAACTATGCAAAACTGGGCTGTTAGAATATTATAATTTCTAAGCATTTTTAATTATCTGGGAAAGAGAGCCACAGTTATCAACTATTTAGAAGTAATTCCATCACTTCCTGTAGAAAGGACTCCAGCTTAGTCCTCAAAGCAAGTGTTAGACTTGGCACAGGGTTTCTGTGAGTTGGCCAGGATTCCTTCAGTGATAGAATCGTATGTTCCTGATCTAAAAATTGACCAGTATGGGCACAAAGAGGAAACCACTTTGTTTTCACTAGGTAATAGGGCAGCTTTCTCTGGCTGCACTATTGGGGCCTTTTGTAATAGGACTTGCTTGCTGTGCTGCCCATGGGGCAAGTTAATGAACCACCAGAGAGCTGCTCTGAATTAAAAAGGTCATACCTGACATGAGCCATTTCAGCATAAACATCCTGTTCTTTTCCTCTCTTCAAGGGGGAGATTTTATTTAAGACCATCTGTGATTTACTGAAAACTTAAACTGTGCGGATGGCAGAATGGCCCTTGCAAATAAATGTCAGGAGAGAAAACCCACCAGGAATTACAGGATCATAAAATGTGAGGGGTGAAAGACCCTTTTGGGATTATGGAGTCCAATCTCCTCATCTCACAGGTGAGGAAACTGACATCCAGAGATAGGAAGTGACTTATTCAAGATCACACAGTAAACTTAGTGACAGAGCTGACACTAGAAGCCAAGTTTCCCCAAGTCTTCACACCTCTTACTGCACTTTCCTCTACATCCGTTCATTTAAGTTTAACTTTTGCAACTTCTTAAGTAGTGATAGCAATTTTAGTGTCATTCTCTCAGTTGGAAAGGCTGCCTCTAATCTGCTAGCCAGGAACAGCTGGAATGTCTTGTCCCCATTTATTTAGAATTGGGCACTTAGCAGTTTTAGGGAAGTCAGTTTGCATACCTTAAAATTTCTGCTATCTCCACAGAGAACTCAAGCAACCATTTCACACCTACATACTACACAGTATTTCTAAGTTGCTTCAATCTTCAGGAAAATGTATAGGCACCAGCTTCATGAGCAGCTGGGTGGCATGGTGGGATAACATCAGAGCAGAAACTGAAAGAGTAAATTTAATTTGAAGATAACTGGCAGGGACCTTGAACAAGTTACTTAAGCTGCCTCTGTCAAATGGAAACCACAGTACAAGCAGCACGTCTGTGTTTACTCTCTGGTCCTCCTTTTTGCCCTTGGGTCACACCTCAACCAGCACCTTGACTCCAACCCCTCACTCCCTTTTGAACCTTCGAAACGCTATGCATCAAATTTGAAAAGGTCTTAAAGGCCTTTTCCTGCTTCCTCTTCCTTTTACCCACTTTAGCGAACTCTCCACTCTTCTGAATGGTCTGTTGTTGAGGGCCACTCCTTGAGTGACCTGGGCTGCCTGCGTGTCCTGAGAATCTATCATTAATATTCGGTGCTATATGTCAGATTTTCCCAGATGAGGAATTCAGGACATCTAGCTCTGCTGTAACCCCAAATCCTGAGTATCTGGCTCTGGCTCCCTGGATCCTATACTTAATACAGTCTATTCTTAGGTGACTTCCTCAGAGTGATCAGACCATTAAAAGTGATTGAATAATACTTTAGATAGCAAGAATAGGTGATCTGGAAACTATGCAATTTGGAGGCATTTCAGGGGTGTGTGTGTATGTGTTTGTGTGTGTGTGTTTGTAAGCAATAATTTAACCCTCCTTACTTTGAAGAGAAAAGAAGGGGTAGGGAATATTCTTTACAGATTGGTTATGTCAAGTAAAGTGCTTTAAGAAACCACAACACGTGAACTAAGTCCACATAGTTAACCTTGTTACACTGCTCTTCTGGGAATCAGGGGTGCTGTCTGGGAGTAGGAGTGCCTGCCCAACTTCAGCTAAAACTTCCTTTTTTCCCCCATGTGTATTTTGCCTCAGCTATGTAAGTCTTTTAAACTCCTAAATTAGGCTGTTGTTGAACGTTTTAAGACTCCTTAAAAGCTTTCCTGTTGACAGACTCTCATAATCCATCTCCTCAGAAAACTGCTTTATGGACTGTGCTAACACTGGTGAGCTATAGGGAGCACTGATTCTTTTGTGCTTTCTGGTTCTAGTTAAAGTCACACAGTTGGTGGTTGTGAATTCTTCAACCCTTTTGAGTCACATAGGGAACATCTGTAACCATGTCTTTATGTATGGCAGATCTAGGGTTCACTTTGGTGGGCAGGCTGTCCCTATATAATGCATGTTCCAAGTATGAAGTAAGAAAATTCTCAAACCAAGTAGCAAAATATAGGACGTTCCAGTGATGTCTCCAAGCCACTTTGGTCCCAACTTTGGAGAGCAGCAACTAGTAATATAACCTGCATTGACCCAGAAGAACAAAGGAAGCAAGATTAATTCTGAAGGCATATGGGACTTGAGCCTCCTCTGTTTAATAAACTCTAGCCTGTAGGTGAAATCTGGCCCATGGTCTGTTTCTATAAATAAAGTTTTACTGAAACATAGCAGTGCCAATCATTTACATATTGTCTCAGGTTGCTTTAGCACTGCAAGTGCAGAGTTATGACAGAGGCTACATGGCACACAAAGCCTAAATTATTTACAGTCTGGCCCTCCCTTTACAGAAAAGTTTTAATCTAGAGCCAACCTCTGCTCTAGATTAAAAACTGGGGCTTGAATGGAAACATAAAGATTGCTTGGATTGCAATTCCAAGTGAAAGTAATGTGTAAGTTGTATAGCTACAATCCCATAGTACTTTTTAAACAAAATAATTTTGCTGTGTATGCTTTTTAAAATTTCAGGCAGCAAAGAAAGAGGTAAAGAATGATGTGAAAATCACTCACTATCATAACACCCAGAGAAAACACTTATTAACATTTTGGTGTATACCTTTTCTGACTTTTTGACCAGAGTGTCAATTTTTTTTAATAGAAGCAATTGAATCATATTGTACATACTGTTTTTCAGCCTGATTTTATTCACTTATTAATGTACCTTGGCATCTTTCTATGTCAGTAAGCATAGATCTACATCAGTATTCCTACTGGCTACAGAGAATTCCATTTATAAATATATCATTTAATTTATTTATCCAGTCCTCTATTATTGGACAGTTGGGTCGTCCCTAATTTATTTTCTTCTTATAGCAGTGCTGTAAAAGACATTCATCATATGTACATCTTTTCACACTTGTATTTTTTATATTCTTTTCTAATTTTTTTAGAAATCATCAGTTACTTTCATGATACCAGAAAAATCCTACAGCCCTCTCTTCTAGGGTGAATGGATGTTTTCATAAATGGCAAGAGATTTCGATTATATTAATGTAGACACAGAGTCAGAGGGACTAGGAGGTCACCTTCCCTCATGGGTAGGTTGAATTAGTGTACCCACCTGAGATCATTAAATAACAGCTTTGCCACTTAAAGCATGTGCATCTCAATAGGTTTTTGTGAAAGCTTCTAGTCACATTAAATATTAATGACTGGCGGCAAAGCATTGCTTCAGGAGAACATAATGGCCCAAAAGAAACTGGAAGGCTCTATTTAAAAAATAGACCAAAAAAAGCCCCACAGCACTTCTAGCAGGATCAAATTTCTGATGGGTAATAGAGCTGGCAGTCAGAAAAGAAGGTGAGAAAGACAGGAAGGTACTATGCCCTGTGGAAATGGGCTGAATACAAAATGTACTGTAAGGCTCAAGAAGCTCCTCTCTGCCCCTGGAGCATGATTAGGGAAGATGGGAAGTGGGCAGAGGTGGTGCTATCCCTGGACTACTCCTGTGAGACACCTTAAAATGCCTTCATTCAGACTCATTGGAAATTCACCTGACCCCAGCGAACTCTGCTGATTGTAGATAGACCACCTGCGCTGGTCCATTGTTTACCAAATCCATTTTTTCAGTGGATTTGGTAAACAGAAAACCAAATCCAATAGTTTAATGACATCATGGAAAAGACAAGAGCAGCAGGAAAGACTGTTACGTCTGAAAATACTCAGCCAGTGGTAGTGGAACACATTTTACAAATGTGTTCTCCCTGTAGTGATCCATTGTCCAGATGGAAGAGCAGACTGGTCTTTAATATTCTGCACAGTCATTCGTGTGTGAACAGTTAGCCTTTGAAAATGAGATGTCAACACTCAGTTGGTCTTTACCCAACACTTTTCTTCCAAGTTGCCTGAACTACTGCGTGGAATCTGTGATACGTAAAGTGATTCCCAATTACCTAGACACAGGGAAGCAGAGAATTTTCTGCTTTCTTCCTTGCCAAGTCTGTGATCCTCAGTCTTTTCTCCCTTCCCACTCTCAGTCCTCTCTTTTCCTTCTCCATGCTGTCTTCAGGAAGAGGGCTGTCCTATGGCTGCTCTCCCTTGTCTCTCTTCTGCAGAGGTCAAGAAAAAGGGTACTATTTCCTCTGAGATCCTCTCTGCATAAATTATCTCAAAGGAGGCTCTTTCTGTAGCAGCCTGGGTACCAGCAACAGAGCTGCTTGGGGGATGTTCAGGAACTTTACTGACTCTAACCCAAAGCTTTCTAACCACCATTAATTGTGTCATATACCTCCTAGTTTCCAGACTTGTGAGAGCAATAACTAATATCCCACTGAGAGGAGCAAATGCTATCTCTGCATGAAAAACCTGCCTTGCTCTCCTCCACTGAGGAGGATGTCTGCAGTACATTGGATAAGCCTGCCAAGCTAGAAACTCTTCTATAATCTTGGACCCATATCTGAACTGTATACAATAGGGTCTGTCTCTACTCTGCTTCTTCCATGTATCCACATCATTTTTCTCATCCTTTTAAAAAAAAATAAAAATGTTTTATTTTGCAATAATTGAAGATTCACACACTGTTTGTAAGAAATAATACAGAGGTCCTATATACCCTTCATACAGTAACATCTTGCAAAACTGTACTGCAATCACACAACCAGAATATTGACTTTGTACAGTCAAAATGCAAAACAGTTCCATCACGACACGGGTCCTTCATGTTGCTTTACCTCCCTCCAGCCTTACACCAGCCACTAATATGTTATCCATTTCTATAATTTTGGCATCTCAAGAGTGTCATATAAATGGAATTATACAGTATGTAACCCATCTGGTTTGGACTTTTTCACTCAGCGTAATTCCTTCGAATGGTGTGTATCAGTAGTTGATTGTGTAGTATTCCGTTGTATGGATGTGCCACAGTTTAACATTCACCTGAGAACATACTGGTTTTTCTTCCAGTTTTTTTGCTATTATGAAAAAAAAACTACTAAACACATTCATGTACATGATCTTGTGTGAACCTAAGTACATTGGTGGGTCATTTAGTAGTTGTGTATTTAATTTTTTAAAGAAAAAGACAAACTTTTCCAGAATGACTGTACCATTTAATGTTTCTACCATCAAGGTATGAGTGATTCAGTCTCCACATCCTCATCAGTATTTGATGTAGTCAATATTTTATTCTTTTAGCCACTCTGAAAGATGTATAATAGTCCCTCATTGTGATTTTATTTTGAATTTTCCTAATGGTTAATGATGTTGAATATCTCTTCTTGTGCATATTTGCTATTTATATGTCATCTTTGCTGAAATGTCTCTTCACATCTTTTGCTCAATTTCTAATTGAATCATTTTATTTTGCTTTTTTTTTGTTGACTTTTAAGTGTTCTTTATATACTCTAGATACTAGTCTTTTGTTGAATTTATGGTTTGCAGATATTTTCTACCATTCCTCAGCATGTCTTTTATCCTCTCAACAGGGTCTTTCACAGATCAAAATTTTAATTTTGAAGAAATCTAGTTTATCAATTTTTTGCCTTTATGAGTCCTGCTTTTGGTATCAAGGTTAAGAGCTCTTTGCCTATCACTAGACTCCAAAGATTTTCCCCTGTTTTTCTTCTAAAGTTTTATATTTAATGTTTAAGTCTATGTTTCATCTTGAGTTAATTTTTGTATGAGGTATATGATTTAGGTCAAGTTCCTTCCTTCCTTCCTTCCTTCCTTCTTTCTTGCTTGCTCTCTTCCTCTGTCTCTTTCTTTCTTTTCTTTCCTTCTGCCTACAGATGTCCAATTATATTGAATTGGTTTTGCACTTTTTTCAAAAATAAATTGTGAGGGGGGATGGTATAGCTCAGTGGTAGAGCACGTGCCTAGCATGCATGAGGTTCTGGGTTTAATCCCAAGTACCTCCATTAAAAATAAATAAACCTAGGTACCTCCCTCCCCCCCAAAATTTTTAATTAAAATAAACTGTGAATATTTGTGCAGTTCATATCTTTTTTTACCCCTGACAACATCACCTTCATCAAAATATCCAAAAGTGACAAAAGAGAGCAAGGCTGCCAAGGTTGTTATGACAATGTGCTTTTTAGTAAATAATACTATAGAAATATTAGTAGCCAACATGTATGCAGTGTTTGCTGTGTACCAAAAACTTTACATAACTTATTTTATTTGTTCTGCACAACATCTATAATGCACATACTATTATCACCATTTTGCAGATGAGAAAACTGACTCAGAGAAGTTAAGTACCTTGCTCATGGTTAGTAATGAATGAATTTGAGAGTCAAACTCAGGTCTTGATCCTAGGGCCCATCTTAACCACTAGGCTACTCCTTCTCTCAACACCAGCTCTTCATGTGCCAGACTATCCAACCACCCTAGGTAAGAACCAATACTCTATAATCATGAGAGCAACAAAGTACTTATTCCTGTTTAGAAAGTGAAGGTAAGTCTTCACTGGTTTACAACAACCCCTGGTTTATATCAATGGCCTTCTCAGTCTTTAGGAGGAAATCCTAACTGGGATAACAAACTCCTACCTATCACCAATTCCACCTGTCCTTACCAGCAACTACAGTATAAACCATCAAACTGCTCTGAGGCAATGCTCGTTTCCCCCCTTCCATTCTTGGCTGTGTGATCCCTCTGTGTGGATATGTGTGCATATATGTGGGGGACGGAGGTAAAGAGGGAAGTCTAGTGAAGGTTTGCAGGGACTTAGGTCAGGGCCAAGATTACAAAGAGCAAACAGAGGAAGGGAAGAAGAAGAGACTATAGTTGGACTGTTTTTCTGAGACTTCAATTTGTTAATTTTCTATTAGGAGAATCATACTATGCAAAATGATTCAAACTTCTCTCTTTCACCCATGTTGATCGGGATCTTCACCCAAAAATGAACATACTGGTGCCCTGGATGATCCAGAAGACCACCTGGAAGCCTCCCAGAGACCACTCAGGCTAAACAGTCTTTATTGAAAACTGCCATGGCTCCAAATGCAGTTGTTATTGCTCTGAGGCCTCAACCACATGGGAAGTGTATATGGAAAACTTTCCTAGCAATGGAGCAGGCTAGCTGATTAGCTATGATGCTTTTAGTGTCTCTGAATTTGATCTGGGACAATGCTTCCTAAATTCTCCAAAGCTGACCTTGTATCATGTACAGGAAGCATTTTCATTGATTATCAGACCTTGAGATTTACATTTCCTTATTTTCTCCAACAAAAGTGCTTGCCTTCCATTTTTCATTCACTAAGCTTTGGGGAAGCAATATTGTAGTTTGAGGTGGTTGGAGGGGTGGGGAAGCATGAAGGCATACAGAGAACAAAAGTAGAAAGGTGGTCGTTAATTAACAACACATGTTTTGGAAAATGTTTTATTCAAATTCAGAAAGAACTCAGCTGCACAAATCCATGAATAATATAAAAATTATGATGGTGTTCTGTCACTGGTGAAAACCATTCCTCCTTGTGGCACTTGGAAAATATCCTGACACAACACTCCAAGCACCTAACTTTTTTTTTTGAGTAAAGGTAGATTTATTTACAAAGATACGTACTGCATAGAGTGTAGGCTGTTTCAAAAGGCAACAGAAAGGCCATGATGTGTGGGGGTTGGGTGCTCAGGTTAAAGTAAAAGTAAGTACACACTCCATAGACAGAATGCGGGCCATCTCCAAAGAGGAGGGAGCAAGAGAGGTGTGGTGTTGCCAGTTTTTTTGGGCTTGGTAGCTTCACACACCTACCAGTGGGAGGACTATTCCAACTAGCCTGGGGAAGGGGCTGGGATTCCCAAGAATTTGGCCACTGCCCACTCTTTGACCTTTTGTGGTTAGCCTTGGGACTGTCATGGTGCCTGTGGGCATGTTATTTATCGTGATAATATGTTACAAAGAGCATATAATGAAGCTCAAGTTCTACTAGAAGTCAAACCTCCCACCATCTTAATCCTCAAGGCCTACTGGGAGTTGAATCTTCCACCATTTTGGTGTTAATTGATGTCATTCCTTGAATGGCTGTGCCCTGCACCCTTCCCTCCTGTTTCGTTCCCTCCTTAGAGATGTTACTCCCATAATCTTACGGGGGTGCAGAGGGGCGATGGTCCATCTTCTGAAACTACTTCCGAGCTGAGTAGGGGCATTGACCCCTGCCTATCAGGAAGTAAAAATCTCTGAATGCCTAATCTAGGGGCCCCAGGGGCAGGACAGCCTTTTGGTTTTGTGTCAGAGGGAGATGTGGGCTGGAATCCTTGCATAGCCATCATCTGATGCAAACACCTAACTTCTATCCTAAGGTTTCAGAAGTTTATGTCTGAAAGTTTCTATAAATATGTCCATGCAAAAGCTTTGTGGGGGGGAATATTTTATCTCTGTTAGTGGAGGGAAGGCAGTCTTGAGCTTTGAATCTTGAGCTGTGGTCCATCATAAAGGTTTTGAGTTTAATATTCATTGTTTTCTTAAAGAGAGTGTCAATCTGAGGCTGTCATTACAAATACCTACTTCCCTCTTGGAGCACTTGAGCTATAGAACTTCAAGTAGAGTTCAGACCAAGGAATGATCATAAGCCCTTTGAGTCTCATTGCCCAAGCAGTCCTCAGGTTTCCAGTTGCTTTTTCTATCTAGCAGATTCTTTCCTCCTCATTGAAAGAATTCCAGCAGCTGAGAGGCCAGGTCAATTTAATTCATTTTCTTATACTAGAAAGGAAGACAGAGAAGTCATCTTCTTCATCCTGAAAAAAATAAGATATTCTTTTCTCTTTAGAACTTGTCTCTGGGAGGAAAGGCCATTCTCACTACCTGCACTTCCTTCCTAGAAGCACCCCTTTGCCCAAGGAATCACCTTACTTTGAGATCCGGGAAGAGGGGATTAACTGTATCGGTCTGGGAAAAATCAAGGAGAAACCACACAGTAATTTAAACAGGAGAAGTTTACTGTAAGTATTAACAATAACAGGGGATTGGCCAATAAGAAGAAAAGATAACTGCAAAGAATGTAGGAATAGCAGATACAAGGAGCAGACACCACACCCTAAGAGTGAGTTAGAAAACCCAAGGGAGAACCCTTCCCCCAGGGATGAGATCTCGACCTTGTAGGATAGGGCACAGTTGTGTCTCACTGGGTAGCAGAGAAATTGCTGTGGTTCTGTACTGGCAGAACTTGATGAATCCTGCCTCCTGGAAATTTCTAGAAATCTGTGCTGTGGAACTTTTGAAAATCTGCCCCTACAGGGCCAAGGAGAGCTGTTCAAAGGGAGGTTATCTCAGCACAGGCACTCCATTACAAAACTGCCTGAAGGAAAGTTACTGGGAGAAGCTGCTGGGTGCTGCTGATTACCATGTACTACAGGAACTGCATGCTGGAAAAGTTGTAGGCACTGCAGGAACCGAGTGCTGGGAAAGCTGTGTGTGCTGCTGGAGATAGTCACTGGGGAAGCTGGGTAGCTACACTGGAGGAGCCTGCCAAGTGAGCATACTAGCACACTGGAACCAGAGAGAAAAGCTCCTTCCTTCTGAAACGTCTCTCTCGTGCCCTCTTACTGACAAAATTTAACGCTGTACCGGCTGGTAAAGGTAAAATATTTAAAAGGCCCAGAGCTCTTTTCACAGAGCAAGCAACAAGGGTGAATTTGAAGCTAAGAGGCAATAAACTGATAACGGGCACACCAACCTAGCTCAGGTAATAGTAACTCTCTAATGGTGTTAGCTCCTAGCCCCAACTCATGTTCTGAGTGGTCTCTCTTCCTCTTATAATTTGGGATGAGGAGATGGAAATCAGTTACGCTTTATCTCCTTATGCTTTTTATGGCTTCTCCGCACATGTTGTGTAACATCAGCCCCAGGGTAAAATCATAGCTCTAGCTCTAGCTCTACTATTCAACCTCTCCTTCTCTGATTACCAAGTTCAAGTTACCTTCAGCTCTTAGTTCTCCACTTAACTTCACTGTACTAGTTGGGATGGGGACAAGTATCTACCAAATGTCTAATATATATCAGATTGCACTAGAGGTGGCAGAGTTCAGTGGTTAAAAGCATTGGCTTAAGCATTGGCTTTGGAGTCAAGCTTGGATTAGAATCCTCACTCTGCCACTTACTGCCTGTGTGATCTTGGGCAAGTTGCTTAACTTCTTTGAACCACCATTTCTTCAACTGTAAATGGAGATCATCATACCTGCAGCTCCAGAGTGTGGTAAGGATTAGGCATAAGTAATATAATGCTTGACGCTTAGGATCAAAAGAAGGAAAACTGGATTCCAATCTTGGCCCATCTTTTACTAGTTGTGAAGTCTTTGAGCAAGTTACTTAAAATTCCAAGATTCAGTTTGCTTCTCCATAAAATGAGAATCATAGTAATGCATGCCTCATAGAGTTTTTGTAAGGCTATAATGCATATAAAACGCTTAGTGCAATAAGTTACACAGGAAGGTGTTCAATAAGTGGTAGCTCTACACAGAGGTGTACCTGTCAGGCATTGTGCTATATACTTTATATCTGTTCATTTGTTTACTGTCTTATTTCCTTTGTCTTCCCCACACTCACCCTAGCCTCCCTATTCCAGTGCTTCTGCCTCCAGAAGGAACACAAACAATATTCTTGACCAGCTGACTGCTGCTGCTCTTGTAAGCAAACCTAGACATCAGCCAGACACTCCTCTCAGAACCAGAGGCCCTCTTGAGAGGGAGACAGAAGGGCTTACTTATTCATTCTGGCTTATGACTAAAGGTCTCCATCCCTTGGCAAAGAACTAATTTCCTTAGTAGTTACACAATTGCTTCTTTGAAGTTGGTTACACACCAAGGGAAGAAAGAGCCAGCTCACAGACCTCTTAATCATCCTAAAATCGAAGTCTCATTCTACTTCCAGTCATTAGAGAGAGACTCGGAAGGAAAAGGAAATGAGACTAAATCGTATTGAAAAGAGCACGTTTTTCTAATGTCAACGCAATATGCCCCTGGCAGAGTGCAGACCAGAGGACACATACAAAACTCCTTTATTGAAAAAAACTTAAGGTGCTTCACAAGCAGCCATTTATACTCATGTATGAATATTTGGTTTGTCTATTGCATAAGTGAAATCCCTGGTTAAGGCATTTTAACCTTTGTGTTGGAAGCTTATGCAACTTAGCAGGAAGCAGGAGTAAATGTAAAAATTGGAGAAGTCTGTAACTTTCTAATCAGTCTCTCCCACTGGGCATGCTTGTCAGAGCTGTTCCATGCTATGGACCCTAAGCCATTATTTTCAATCTATATTCCATAGGTGTAGATCCTATCCAAGGAGTCACTGATTCACAAGGAAATCCCACACATAAGGGAAAGGACTTCACTTTATTGAAGATCTCTTTATATTACAGTTGATGAGGAGTGAAGGGAACACTTCTGGGATATTTCCTTGGAACTCACAAATAAATACTTGCAGCAAGTCCTCTGCCTCCAAGCTATGATGCAACATGCCATTTGAAACTTCATTAGTGTGTACTCCAAGTTCCTTTGTATGTCCAGCTTGCAATCTAAGAGAGGTCCCAGAAAGTAAGGTATACATGATACTCCTGAACTTTTCTTTTAAATGTATACCTGTGAGAATTCCTACTTAGTTGATTTTATTATTGTTGTTTGTATTATTTTATTTATTCCTGCTTATTTGATTTTATTACTAAGCGAGAATCTCAGGCTTGATACCCCAGCACTAGGGTATGCGGAATACCTCATGACCAGTATTGCTGCTTAGACATTCTCTCCAGGCAGAAATTATGATACTGACTCATCCTTTTACCCAGCTTATACCTGAGGAAATTTTCAACTGGCATCTACTCACAATAGCTAGTATAGCTGTAGCCATCACCTCTAGGGAAATAAGAATTAGTCACTTTGCCAATTTCCTACGTGTCCTATCCAACTTTCTGAGCAATTTCATTAGCATTACTACAAAGTAAAATTAACACTAAATGGCAAAGGCAAGCTTTCCCAAACTGTGACCTTGGAACCCAGCCAGTTCCTCAACAGAGAAGCAATTGCTACTCATGGCAACACAGTTGAGTGGACATGTGCAGGTGGGGATAGATGACAATGAGGTACCTAAGGAGCTACTGCATATGTTGAGGTGGAGTAGATCTGCTATCCAGAGACCTGGATATTGAACTGGGATAACAAAGAATTTTAAAGGGCACAAAAACATGGCACTTTTGTTTCTATTATTCCTAATGGTTTGAACAGAGAACTCTCTGTTGTCCAGCCTCTGCCATTTAAAAAAAATTACTTTCTCTATTCAAGCAAGAGATAGTAAGGACAGCTAGCTACTCAGTCTCCTACTACATGTCTCTGCTTCCCAGCTAACCCTACCTGCTCACCTTCCATTGCATGGTGTGGAAAAACTATAGGTGTTGGGATCTGTTTTTCTTTTTAGGCTCAAAACACTATTCAGGGACATTTTTAAATAATAATTTCTTTAAAGGAAGAAAAGAATGTTTAACCGATAAAAGTGATTAGATCATCCTCTGGGAAAACAGAATAAGAGGAAAAGATTGATATTTCTGTAGAAAAGGGTTTTTTTTTTTGTATTTGAGTTTAATATAAGGAATAACTTTGATCACAATGGTTTTCTTGAACATTAAGACAGATTAAGGATTATCTGCTTATTATGCTGTGTATCCAGGTAAAGAGAGGTCCCCAACCTCCAGGCTGATATTCAGCCAGTGTATATTGGATGGTCATATTAGTTTTAAAATATTGAAAAACTTCCATTCCAGTTGGAAGTAGGTACTGTCAGATGCCCCCTAAGTGATCACCAGCCACTCCTGCAAATAAATAAATCACTGTCCAGACCACCCCACTAAGTGACTGCCTGTCAGCCAGGCCACCCTGATCCTCCTGGTATCCTCCAGGCTTCCCCACAGTCTAACAATAATGGATTGACCTCTGGCACAAGAGGATTTCCTGGGCCCTACTCCAGTGGTAAGGTTCTGTTTGGTTGCTCATGCCATACTGGTATTTGAATATTTTGAACATCATTCCTGGTTCCCCTAATCTTATTCTCATGACTTGAGATCATTTTTTTAGACAAAACCAACCAGCTAACCAGAGAACCCCTAGTAGAGTTTAATGCTCTTATGTAGACTAAGTTCAGTTAGTGAAAGAAGAAATTAAAATGGAGAATATCAGCAAGATTAACTTGGGGAAAATTTGTATAAAAATTGGAGAAAGTATTTTTAGTTAAAAAAAAAACCAACAAATAGTGTGAGCCACAATTATTGTCAGGCATTACAGTGCATTCAGCAGATTGAAGGAGTTAAAAATCAGCTGTTTGCTCACTCACTATGCCATGTTCATTCACTATGCCATATCCTGGAGCATAGTTAACAGCATATAAGGTACCATCCCTGCCCTCAAAGCTCTTACAACCCAGCAACAGAGAAATTGCAGGTATCCAGTTAATTATTCATACAGGGTAAAATGCTGATAGCCTTTTAGAGAATCACATTAGTGCTAAGTATCTCTCAGAAAGGTACAACGTCAGCATACTTTCTGTGGAACGAAAGAACCTCCAGACTAGAAAATAAGAGGGTGTTGACTTAGATGAAACCAAACTATCTCTGTGATGTTAGATTAATACTGATTCTGCAGTGATGAGTAATATTTAATGCTACAAACCCTGACTTATAAAGAAAAACTTATTGAAATCCGTAGAATGATGCAAAACAGACCATTGAAGGATTCCTTCTGTTACTATGATGGAAACAAATTGGATAAGTTGGATTCTCTTATCTTCCTCTATGAAATTATATTTGCTAATAGAATGCAAATATCATTGGTAAAGAAAGAAGAGGAGAGATGAATCATTGTAATGAATGTTCAAATAAAGAGCATCAGACTAAGAAAGTTACATTATTATATTGCCTAAATAAAACCAACCAGGATATCCCACTGCAAACAGTCAGGCCTTTGTATATAACACGCTTGTTTCAAGTGCAGTGACTGGAACACTTATTCCCCCTGGTTAATGCTGGAGTTGGTACTATTGTTGCAGAAGCTTTCTGGAAACCCAGCAGAATGGTCCTATGTGAGGTTCTCTTAGCCATCTTGTGAGGGATGTATCCTTCTTAATTCATTGGCATCCACTTTCATTTCTGATTAGTCTTCTGCTCCAAACTTCCTACCACCAGCTGGAATGGGAAAGGAGTTGCAGGATGGCATTTCTTGTACCATCCCCAACCCACTCACCTTCCAGCCTCACCCTGGGATCTCTGGCACTTGCCAAATGGCTTCCCTATATGAGAATCTCATAGGGATTGAAGTTGTATCAGTGTATCCTTTGCCACATGGTTTGACCAATTCACTGGTATCCTGAAATGCATCAACCTCAGTTCTCCCCTCTGATGAGCTTAAGTGGAATTTAATAAGCCCTGCTAAATTGTCTTGTGACTCTGTCATATGAATAAAAGCTATGGACTCTAGGTTAGATTGTAAGCATCAAATTAATTTTACTGCAAAGGTCAGGCTGCTTTCCTGGTGCTCTGTTGTGCTTGAAGGTTAGTCACTGCATGCTTGACCAAAACCTTCCTGTCTGGGCTGTATTCAGAACAGATTTCAAGATATAGCCAGATTGAAAACCAGACATTAGGAGATAAAAGACTGTGTACTCTGACCCTCTGGGAAAAGCAAACAGCTGCAGTGATTTTATGTGTATATACAATATATCATCATCTCCAAGAGATGATAGGCATTAAGCTCGGCACCTCTTGCTCCCAAAGCAAATGTCTGCTCATCTTTTCCACCTAGCTGCTCATGTCAGAGGAAAGAAATATTTCTTCCCAAATGACTTCTAAGCTTGCTTGCCTGGGAAGTGCTGCCCCTGGGAAAGCAGGACCTACCAGTGGAGTCTGGCTCAAAAAAACAAAAAAGACATAATCATATTCAGAGAATGACAGACACCTCCATTCTGGTTTCCTTTAACTTTCGTCTGTCTTCCTAATTTACCATGGGTTCTCTTTCCAGCTCACCTCTTTTGACCAACTCTGTTGTGAGTTCATGCACTTCTGATGTATGTGTCTAATATACTCATCAGTTCAAGTTCGACAAGTAACATTCATGTAATAACTTGCCATTTATATTCCTAGAAAAATCCAAAGATGGGCTCTGAGGCTATAAAGTCGCATCCAGGCTATTTTCAGAGCTCCAATACCTTGAAGCTATAGGGCCTGGGGTCACAAACTTCTTATAGCATGACAGTTCCTTTGGGCATAATTGGGATCTCTTTCAAGTTTCCTAAAAAGAGAGATAGCAGTGGTCAATTTTCTATTCCAGAGAATAGGTCCTGTAGAGGGAGATACTGTCAGGTTGCAATTCTGAATTGAATTTTCCTCATTGAGAAATTGACCTAGGGAAGCTCTGTAGCCTGTCATTCCTTACAACATTCAGCTTTCACCTGTGACAGTCACGTTGCTGACCCACTGTGTGCAGGACAACATGTGTGTTCAGTGGTTGGGTTTTTGGAGTAATCCTCATCCCCCGACCAAGTTTCCTAGAGCCAGTTGTGTTTGCAAGACAAGGCAAGGTGATATGTATAGCCTGAGGCTATAGAGCAGAAGGAAGTAGAAAGTGAAGTGGCTCAGGAAGGCATCATCTGGAATACCGATGTACACCAGCTAAGTCACTAAAACAGATCCAAAATGCTTTTTTCTTTTCAGGAAAAGTTTAATGCCTCTTTGCAGATACCCTATGAGGGAGCTAACATTCCGTCTAGACAGGCACACAAGTCAAACACCTTAATTTCTGAAACAGAATGACAGCTTGGCCAGTTTGTATGCCTAATAGCTAAGACATGTGGACCTCTCTTCAGCCCACCATGTGCTCACCAGAGCCCTCCATATTAAATTATCTGTCCTATAGCTCTTCACTATATGTTGAGACATGCCAACCAGATGTGCTTGCCCAAAAATTTCTGTCCCCAGGAAAGCAAGCCCTATCATCAGGGGAGTTTATTTTTTAAAAATCACATGATCCTATTCAAATAATGGCAGACACCTCTGTCCTGGTTCCCTGTGTGTAATCTCATCTGCCCTTCTAATGTACCTCATGCTCTCTCCTGTTCATCTCCTTTGTCCACCCCTTTTGTGAGACTACGTTCACCACTGATAGAAGTGTCTAACATGCTTGTCAGCTTAAGTTCACCTGGTAACATTCATGTCAGAATTTACCAACATCCCACCTTTCAGGTTTCCTCATTTGTTCCCTCTAACCAGTAGGACAAACAGGATTGTCACTTTATACTTAGGTCTTTTTTTTGGTCTTTATTTTGTGTGTGAATTTGCCCACCTCTATCCTCCAAGTAAATTATAAGCTCTCTGAGGGAAGTTAACTGTCTTTTGCTTCTCACGTCCCTCCCAGACTAACAAAAAGTGTAACAGGGGCTCAATAAATGCCATTCTCTCATTCATGAAACTAGAAAATACTATTCAAGTGGATTATACTTGTTTCTGAATTCCAGTGTACTCTCTTTTTCTTCTCAGAAGTGAAATTTAACTCTGAGGTTGTATGTACTCTGCCAAAAGTAAAAATACACTCCACTCTGTGGTTCTGTGCTTTGAGCTACAATCAGATATTCCACTTGTAGCAGCTGAAGGAGTCTACACTTTTCACTGTAGCTAAGAGAATGCCTGAAAACTCGGATCCACTGCCTTCACTAGGTGCTGCCATCATCAGCAGAGCAGCCCAAAGCCCTTTGCCTCCATACTTTGGCTCCTTTTACAACACAAATTCTGTTGTGGAATTGGTCATACTGCCTCTGCTAATTTTCACTTAACCTCTCCATGCCTCCCTGCTTTCTTCAAAAAAGCCCATCAATATCGACCTGCCTTCCAGGGATGTTTTGAGGACATAAGGCTGATAAGAAAACATTCTCTATGAGAGAATATTGATGACAGTTGTTTTGTAGCCAAAGAAAGAGAGGGCACTCAGCAGTAATTGGGGGCCATGTTTGGCCACCCAACCACCCATTATCGTTAGTACTCAGATTGATTCTAATGCATCATAATAATGCAGTTTGTAACCCACATGTAGGGGGTAATTTATTGTCAGGTGGTGATTGTTAGTAATAACAAGCTGTTTGAACATTTTCAGAACATAGTTGTACACATCTTGTTTTTTTCTTCCTTCCTTTGCCTGCAAGTCTAATTTTATACCCTTTTGCCTATCTTATTTTCTCCTTTTACACTGCATATTATAGCATTGTTTTTATTCTTTAAATAAGCTTAGTGTCTCAATGAACAGCTAGAGCACAGGAGACTGATTTGGGAAAGCAGTTTAAGTAGCCAAGTCCAATTTAAGAATGGTGGTGGATTTTATCACTCAGCTTTATTAATGGGCCTCATTCCCGCTGTATCGCATTTCTTTCCCTAATGCATTTGTATAAAAGCCCTTGCCTCTCCCATTAACCCCTTTGGCTGGTGTTAACTCATTCCTAGGCATTTGTTGCCATAGCTGCCGCCACCCCTCAGCTGGAGTCCTCGTGCTAGACCCTGCAGAGGCCATACGGGCTGGCCTGCTTGTTCCAGGCGTCAGCTGTTAGGCGGAGGGCAAGAGCCTTGCAACCTCAGAGGTCAAACAGCCTGTCCCATGCGCTTAAGCCCTGTCATTTTTTTTTTTTTTTTTATCCTTAGCAGCAGATGGGCATGTGGCTGTCCAGCCTCAAGGCTGGGAAACGTGTGGGACTATTACCAGCACCCTTCCTCCCTCACCCTATCCTGGGTATCCACGCAGGTAGCCTCACTCCACATTCAAAAAAATGATCGATATTTCCCTTCGGTTGTTTGAATGTCTTCCTTCAGCACCTACGGCAGCTGTGGGGAATCGTGCACAACTTGTGTCTGTTCGCTGAAATAATTGCTGGCGGTTTGATGGAGCATCTCTTGTGTGTATTTTTGCCCGTTTACAGATTTGATTATATCGTTTGCAGAATGGAAACATGCCTTTCCACTGTTTACTCTCATTCTTGTAGATCTTCAAGGAGAGACCGTTTTAAAACCAAAATGGAAATGATATGCAAATGGTTATGTTAATATCACACAGGCGAAAGTCAGGACCTTCAGAAGGTTCCTCAGGCGCAGACTGATTGGGTGATGAGCACATCTTGCACACATTGCTATTTGAGTCACTGGCATCACCGTCCTATGAGAAATTACTAAGAAGAGAAAATGTTAGATGCCTGTAACATGTGACTCCTTTCTGCCCTAGGCTTCAGCACTGACATAGGCCAGAGCAAACACAACTCCCACACGTGCAGATTGGGCAGGTCCAGTGGGATTTGAGGAAGCTGTTCAAAGGTGGAACATTTCCATGTAGACCAGTAATACAGAGTTGGAAAAGAAATTTTAATTTTGTCTGTGCTCTTCCAGCTTTGCCAGACAGCTGGCAAGGATAAACCTGTGGATTAGCTCCAGACTTGGAAAATTCATAACCCTCTAGTCCTTTACCTTGACTTTAACAAAAGTGATCTTACAGCATCAATAAAAGCAGCAGAGCTGCAACAGCATTAACAGCTAAAATTTACAGAGCTTCCAAAATACTTTTACAATTAAGCTCTCTTATTGAACCATCTCCCCAGCCCTGTAAGATCAATATTATTGTTGTCTGTGTTTTTGAGATGAGGGAGCCAAGGCTCAGAGATATTAAGTGGCTAGCCCAAAGTCACACAGCCAGTAAGTAGCATAGTCTTCTGACTCAGGAACCCTAGCCCATTGCCACCTCCGTGTCCTCAAATCTCCAAGTAAACAAATTAAGACCCATGCAGGGATTCACTTGAAAAACAAAAGGAAATTAGCCTTGTTAAAAAAGAATTCCCGACTTTTCCTACGGGTTCACTACTACATAGCACCTTTGAAACTCATGTTTATTCATAGATCACCAACTACCCAGCAAGCTGGAGAAGGGTGGGGGAAGAGAAGGGGAGGGAAGGAACATGAGGGAGAACAGCACAGATTAAAGCTCCTGGCAACTGAAGGGTTCTCCAGAAATTCAGATTAAACATTTCGGAAGAGACAGCATCATTATATGTAGTAGTACTATAAAGATAAGCAAGGAATAATTAACGCAAAATCAGAATAGTGGTTATCTCCAAGGGGAGATAGAAGGAATTAGGGGAGGAACACATGGTGGCCTTTAAAGGTAATAGTTATACTCTCTTTCTTAAACTGCATGTTAGATACACAATATTCATTGCAGCATTGTTTTTTATACTTCACACTTGTCTCTTAAATTTCCCTTTGTAGCTATTCAATATTTAATTTAAAAAGTTAGAAAAAGACAGTGTGAATCAGTGGAAAAATAGGATTTGATATACAGAAACTAGCTTTGGATTTTTAAGGAACATTGCTCTTGAGAGCTAGGTGCACTTTGATAAAAACCTTAGCCAGCTTGCTCTGACAGTGGCTTCCACTGACATATCAGTTAGTTTCTCAAGAAGTTGTGATTCGTAAGGAGGACAGGCTTTCCCAAATTTTTTCTGGGGTCGTTGAGTGTTCCAGCTGCCTTGCTCCTCTCCTCCCCTCTCCTGCTTTTTGACAGTGAACTTCTAGCTTCTGGAAGAACAAAGGACAGTGAAACAGTGACATAGTCATTTGGGAATTTGAAGTTAAGTGCTTGAACTGTAACTATGGATTTATGGGTTGTTACCGAAAGACTTATCTTGTGGCTTTTCTTGGTGTTGGACCTGACAGAGAATGCAGTGAACGGGTGGGCCTGTATATTTATTTTCAGCACTGGTTGGTTTCTCTCTGGCCAATCTAGGCATGCTGTAAGCACAGGCTGACAGGAATTATGGCTTTTCTTCCACGTGGAAATAAGTGGATAAGCAAATACTCCCAGCCTGATTTTCTTTCCAATTCATTATTAACAGAGAATTCACCCTTTGTAATCATTTTCAGATCAAATTTATTCTACCAATCCCTGTAAGGTTTTTTCTGGAGATCATCACCAACCTGGACTTCTTTTATTTTTTAACAGCTTATATCTCCTCCATATTAATGCCAATTAAGGAAAAAAAACACAAATAGATTAAAGGTGATGTCACTAGTGGCCTGGAGATTCACTCAGGAAGAAAATTTAAGTTACAGCAGAAATGGATAAAAGGAAAGAAAGTCAATAGCTCACATGTGTTTGCTATTTGAACTACTACTGCTATATTAAAATATTCAGAACTATTGAATTAAATGGGGCAAAATACGTCATATATAAGATAGATTCCAGGAAAGGCGCTATTATTAATACTGTTCCAAAATTACAAACTGCCAAGCAAATCACTTGCATATGGATTGTTCCTGGAGTAGGCTGATACAGTGGGTGTCCTCTGCCCAGCTGTCAAAGGTCACAGCCATGGCCATAACCTCCCTTTGTCTTATTGGAAAGCTTGCCATGAAAAGCAACCTCTTCTCTTCCCTTCCCTAATTGCTTCCCATCCTGGTCATGGAGAATTGAGATGTGATACTAAGTTATTCTGGTTTCCCTTCACCACAGATGGGGTGATCATGAGAGAGCCTGGATGCAAATGCCATCCATGCTTTTGGAGAAAAAAGAATGGTTTTTGGCAGCAGGTCTGATGGGCCTTGGGTATGTATATACAGTGGGGGAGGAGGGTAACACTGGAAAATATTTTTGAGAATTTTATTAGCAGTACCACTCTTAGAAAATGCATCAATCAGATGAGAGGTATATAAATTAGTCCTGCTGTTCTTTCTGACAGTGTTTTTGGCAAAGAATTGTTTAAAGAGAAGCCATTTTGTTCTTTTTTGTTTAAATACATTCCCTACTTTTTATTATTAATGGTTGGTTCCCATACTGGTACTTACTTGTACTTTTCACCTGAAGGAATCATAATACTCCCTTCTCTCCCCACCCACAATGGCCCCTATTTTCCATAAGGTATCAGAAGTAATGCTTACTATGGCTAATATATTAATAATAATAATAATTACTAGTATTCTACTACTTCTTATTAAGCTAGGCACTGCAGTGGGCCTTTTTTCCCCACATATTTTCTCTTTAAATCCTTACCACAGCCCTATGAGAGAGGTACTACTCTTATCATCATTTTTCAGGTGTGAAAAGTGAAGAATAGAGACATTAAGTCACTTCCTTAGCATCACACAGCTAATAAGTGGCAGGCCAAAATTAGAACTCAGATCTAATCCAAAGCCCATGATCTTAACTACTGTTATAAGCCTATTTTTCTTTCATTCAGGGTCACACAGAATTAAGGGTTGAGAGTTTATTATGTTTGGTCTGGCAAAAGGCATAATGGGGGTTGATAGGAGTATGTTGTAGTTTTCAAAAAGCTCAGTCATTTTGAAACATGAAGGGTGGTAGAGACAGTGGGAAGTTCTGAATAGTAAAGGTTATTGTTTTCTGATTATTTGTCAACTTGAGGTGGAGTTTGAAAACCCAAATTAGGCTGCCTGTAGAGGTAAGGAAACTAGAAAGAGGCTAGGGCTGCTGGCGTAAAGCAGAGCCATTAGTCACTGCCTCCTGCGGCTGTATGTGTATATATAGCATTGCCCTTAATATTTGAGGATGACTCTGCTGAGACAGCTAGTTCTCAAGCCAAAGTTCCCATTATCAGTAGGATTTAACACTTGACTTGTTTATAGTGGTCATGGCCAGTGTCCCACCCTCCTGACTTAGACCATGGCCTTGTAGTTAGTGACTTGAAAGACAAGTCAGCAACATAGTCTAATACCTATCCTCTCAAGAGTCCAGTGAACTGGAGAACACAAAATGACTCCAGTTTTTTAACATTCTACTTTTAGGAGCAAGGAATAATAAGTAAACTGATATGGAAAGTATTCTCCACTCATGCCCATCTCCTCCAAACAGGAACAATTTCTATTTTAGGTTTTAGACTTAACACAAATACAGCCTCATCTTCTCCACTTTTAAGATATCCACAGTACCGAAACTGACTTATCTTTCAAAACTCACTTTAAAGTCGCCTCCAGCTTAGCATCACTTCCTCTATGCTCCCCTCCCTCCTCCACCACCACCTCTCATCAGAGTGGAGTAGCTGCCTCTCACTTCATATCTCTGTTTAGCCATTATCAAACTATACGATAATTTTGTTTTCATGTCTGTCTCTCCCACTAGTCTATGAGCCCCTCAAAGGGCAGGGAAACATGGGTTTTTTCACCTTGGTACCATGAAATGCTGCATGGATGTAACATGTTTGTTAAATTAATATTCAGAATGTATCCTGAAGCCCTGCCATAATCTCACTCAAAGATTCACGTACATCGAGCATATATTGACCACCTGTGTTGTTTTCACCACAACCCTGTTAAAGGGGTGGTATCATTCTTATTTATAGATGAGGAAACTGACGCTCTGTGTTTCTCAAATTTGTAGTGGGTGTAAGAGTTATCTAGGGTGTTTGTTCAGCAGTCAGATTTCCTAGCACCTCCCAGATGAAAACATCAGCAGTGGACTCTGGAACTTGACTATTTAGCAAGCACTCCAGGTGATTCTGATGCACATGGTTGGACTGCACTTGGACAAACACGGGTGTAATTGCTACACCAGGAGTAAATAGTTGAGCCAGAGTTCAAACTCAGCCCTCCTAATTCCAGATCTAGCCCATGCTATATTTATCTTTGTTGTACTCTATCTCCTGTGGCAAGGAAGTGGATTGAAACATGTTGGAAAGATTTTCAGCAACAAAGGCTAAAGCAAAACGGCTTGTGGATTAACCCCAGGGCTGTTTATTTTTTCCCTCCAAGAGATCTTGCCAGACTTCCAACAGCATAACAGCAGGGTTGCCAAATCATCTCTTATGCAACTTACCTCAGAAAAGCATTGACCACAGAGTTTTGGGAACTTTCAGAGTTTATGCTTCTATTTTTTTCTTTCTCCATTCCTCCTCCATCACCAGCAATGCCATTAACTTAAAGAGGATGCTCAGGACCTGAAATACAGTTAGTCAGTTTGTTAAACATTAAGATTTCTAGTTGAAACCAGTAGCTACAACATTTGGGAGCCTGTCAGTAATATTAATGTGTGTGTTTCAAAACCAGGAAAAAAAAATGTGTGGCTCAACAGGCAATTAGTGGAGATGTTAAAGGAGCTGAGGTATGGTAGCATTTTTGTGGCCCATTTATGCTTTTGATGTTCTCGCTCTGTTAGGTGAGGAAATATAGAATGAATGTGATGATGCAATCCTAAAGACTAGAGGGCCACAGTCCACCATTCAACCTAGACCAAGGTAATGTGAGTTCACTGGTATCTCAGAAGCTCAAGAAGTTAGGGGTGGAGAATTATGGACCTAAGTGCAGAAAAGCCAAAGAGAGCCTCTCTAGTACAGCTAGCCACTTCTCTTACCGACAGAGGAAGTTCTCCAAGATTCCTGTGGTGGAGCCTACTGGGATTCCTGGGCCCTTGCGTCTGACTTCAACCTATTTTCCTGGCTCACATTCAGCTAATAACCTTGAAGTGACAAGGACTATCTCTGAGATTCCTCAACTCATGCCAGCCCATCCTGAAATAACAAAGAAAACCCCTGGCTCCAGCTTAAAGAAGTGGAAGAAGAGACCCCAGTAGGGCAGCTGAATGGTTTCTTTCTTAAACAGAAAAAAAAGGAAGGGAGAGATAAAGGAAGTGAGGTTAAATCATGATTGAATACTTGCTCTGTGTTAGATATCGGGTTCAGCATTCTTTATACTGCAGTCTTAGGATAGAGTTCAGTGCCTAAAAGTATGGCCTGTGGAGCCATAGTACCTAAATCTGAATTTCACTCCAGCATTAATGCCATCTGTGACCTTGGGCTACTTCCTAACTTCTTTGTGTTTCCTTTTCCTTATCTGTAAAATGGGTCTAATGATAAATATTACCTGTCTCAGGATTGTTATGTGGATTAGATTACATAATACATATAAAGCCTTAAAACAGTATTTGGCACATAATAAGCATTTAACCATTATTAAGAATCAAAATTATTATCATTAACTTAGTACCTGAAAGATAGGTATCATTATCTCTAACTGCAGGTGAATAAACAGGCTAGAGTTTGTGGAACTTGCCTAAAGTCACACAGCTAGTAAGTAATAGAGCCAAGACTTGATTTTGTACCTGGCCCCAAGCTGTACTCCTTCCACTATACCCTGTTCCCTTCATAAACATAGAGTGTATACTGTGAATTCCTTGGAGAGGTCTATGCCAAAGGTCTTTGACCTTTTTCTTCCTCACTACACCCCCACCCCACTGGAACTGTCATCTGGATGGCTGACTTGACACCCTAGCTTCTTATATATCCAGTTTAAAACCTTGAACATCATTATAACTGTTCCAGTATGGAGGTGGCTGTCTCCAGGACCATTCAGCTTGTAGACTAGAACAATGAATCTTCCAGCATGAGGGTCAGTTTGTGAAAGCACCCTCTACCCTGAGGTCCTCATCTGCATACCTTGAGGATCAAGCTACTCTCTCCCACCCCTACCACACCACAGTCACAGCTCTTGTGAGAATAATTACCAACTGTATAAGCTAGCATAAAAACCCTTCCCTTTCCCTTTTATGTTTCCTTTTCCCTCCCCTTCCCTTCCCCCTTCTTCCCCAAGGAAGAATATATTGTGACATCCAGATCCCCTTGAGTGGCTCTCTGACCCATCCTTGGTAACACTCATAAGGAGATAAAGCCCTTGCTTGTCTAAATAGCGTCATCTCTCTCATGCCTCCTGGGAACCTTGTCTTAGAAAAGCCCCCTCAGTTCTCTTACCCTGCACGGCCACAATGCAAGCTGTGGCGTCACTGCTGGTGACATCTGTGATCGGAGAGAGAGTAGGGTGTGCCTGAGGCTTCAGTGCATTGTTTACAAACAATGATGGATTGTTAAGTTTCAAAGAAAAGGAGCAGGGATTCAAAATAACACCTACAACACACAGTATTGCTCCATGAGCAATAAATACCAAACCTGGGTAAACCCTTGAGCCCCAGACTTAATGTAGACCCAAAATATGGTTTATCCTGCTGTTTCCTTTCCCTTAGCCAGAGAACAAAAAGTATCATGCTATTGAGTTTTAGGACACCCAACCCTGCCCTTGTGCCATAATCTTCCTTAACATACAATTCTTATGTGCCTACTGTATGCAAGGTCTAGTGTGTTATGCTAGAGATGGGGTTGTCTTCTGTATTCCATGCAAGGATTTTCTAGACGGCCTCTCTTTTCCTTTGGCATGATAATCCTAATGCTATTTCCAAGACTACTCTCTAAACAGAATCCCATCAGCCTTCCATGGCACCTGGACTCCTCACCATAAGGATCATTTCTTTGATGTGAAGCATAAAATTAACCATTCTAAAAATGCTAATATATTCATGGCTGAGAATGGGAGGAGTGTGATCAGATTAGTCCTAGCACAGTGGCAGAAGGGAGTAGGGCATAAATTTCAGAAGTTGGGATTGGCACGTGTGGTGGACAAGAAAGCATTGTGATGGAACCATGAGTATAAGGCACTCTCCAGTAAGAACATATGAAAATTGCTGCAATAGAGCTGGGTTTTTTAACCTTGGCAGTATGGACATTTGGGGCCAGATCATTGTTTGGGGGTGGGGGATTGTCCCACACATTGTAGGATGTTTAGCATTATCCCTGACCTCTACCCACCAGAAGTCAGTAGCACCTCCCCACTCCCAGTTGTGACAACTGAAGATGTCTCCAAATATTACCAAATGTGCCTTGGGAAGGGTAAACTTAGCCTCCATTAAGAACTACAATAGAGGACGTGGGGAGCACCCATCTGTAATGATGAGCGCTCTAGCCCTCCCAGCTCAAATATTCTATAACTTTCTGACTCCCCTAGTTTTTTTATAGGATAGTGGTTAAGAGCATGAACTGCGGAGCAAGACTGCCTGGGTTTGAATCCCAGCTCCATTGTAAGCTAATATATGACCATGGACAGATTGCTTAACCTCTGTTTCTTGTTACCTCATCAGTAAAATGGGGATAATGAGAGGTCCTACTTCGTAGGGTTGTGAGTTTTAAATTAATGTAAATAATGTGCCTAGGACAGTACCTGGCATGTAATAAGAATTAAAGAAATGTTAACTATTATTAGACTTGTTATATAATTACTATCATTAACAGTGTTATTCACCATTTGTCTAAGTCCTGGTATGTTCCAGAGGTCTGATGTGTCACCCAGCTTTGGATCGCTATCTTCCTTCTGCAGAAATGACTAGAGAGCTAAGTTCATGGTTCAGGACCACACAATGCAAAGTGGTTTTAGATGGATGTGGGTCTATGAAATAGGCGTTGCAGGTAAGCCCCACTTTGTAAATTCTGAGTTCTTACAGAGTTCACTTATTTAAAAGCACACTTATTGGCACATACTTTGAGGTAGTCACTGTAGAATATACAAAAGTAAATGAGGTTTACCCCTACCCCCAAGGTACTAACAAATATGACTGCTACATGCACATTTATTTTAGTAAATTTAATTGCCTTAAATTCTCAAAGAAATTTCAGTCGGTTCCTTCTTACCCATAAAGAATTTCTCTGTGATGAAAAATTATCTCCCCATCTCCAGACTTACCTTTCTTAAAGTTTGTATTTCTATAATTTTGATTCTCTCATATCATAGCATGGTAGGATTATAATACCCCAAATTACCACCATTTTATCTTCTTCTCTCTCCATTTAAAATATTCATAAGAACCCCACCAAAATATATTTTATCTTAATACAACAACAGAATAGTACCCTATTCTGAATAGCTTGGCATCTGCTTCTGGGAAGAACAATGTCTGTGCAGGACTCCCTTCTACATACTCATAGATCTCCTTATTAATTTGTTTAAAAGTGTTTGCTGAACATCTACTCTATGTCAGAAATGGTGTCTAGGCACTAGGAATTACAAGGAGGAATAAGGGATTACAGAGTCTACGAGGAGAAAGAGCCATAGAAAGAGGTGATAAAAATATAATGTTGTAAGAGCTGTGATAGTAATGTTTTCAGTGAGCTAGGGGAACACAGGAAATAAAGGGGCTCTTTGGAGGGAGTTTAGTGTGATGGATGAGACTGTGGGCATTGGCATCAGAGCTGCCTGGGTCTGTATCCCTGTTCTACCACTTATTAGCTGAGTGATATTGAGCTGATTACTTAAATTCTCTCTGCCTCAGTTTCATTATCTGTAAAATGTAGTGTAATAATTCATATTTATGCTGTATCTCTCAGTAGACTTTGAGCTCTTCAAGGGCTGGGACTACTTCATCACCATCATCATCATCATCATCATCCTAACTATTACCATGTCATTATTACCACTTACTAAGTGCTCAATATGACCCAGAAACCATGTTAAATTCTTTACCCACATTGTCTAATTTAATCTTTAACAAATCTATAAAGTAGCTACTATCAAGTAAGACCAAGGATGAGGCCTGTTTGACTCACCAGAATGTCTTCAGCATCTAGAGTGATGCTTAACACATAGAAAATGTTCAATGAACATACAGTAAATATGAAAGGAAGGCTGGAAGGCAGACTGGCAAAAAGTAAAGAGAGAAAGAGAATGAGAATGAGCACGTTACAGTCACTAAGTAGTAGAGCTAAACTCTGGTCCAAAGCCATCTGATTACCAAACCCATGCTCTTAATCACTAGACAAGGTTATTTTCTACTCTTAGGAGACTTTCAATAGATGTTTGTTGATAAAATCCTTTCCTCAACTTTGTACAATGCTGTGTAACATCTAGCAAGCATACAAAACAATGGATATAAAACAGAGAACAAAACAGAGAATTAGAAGATAATAAATCATCAGAGAAGAAGAGCTTATGTCTTAACAAAATATATTTGGCAAGATGGCACCAACGTAATGAACTTACTTCAAAGGAAATAAAGGAAACATTTGAAATAGTTAACTCCACTATAGGATGGGGTGTATCACAGAATGTGTGTGTGTGTGTGTTGTCCTCAAGATCAGATCACTGAGAGTAATTGATGACTTAATCAGTGAAGCATAAACAATGCAAAGATAAACAAACAGATGGCAGTAGTGATTTGATAGTTATGGGGTGGTGCCAGGTTAAAGTGGATGTTCACTTCTCAATCTTTTATTCTTTTGGTGCTAATGATCACTTGTTCCTAGTGCCATATCTTCAATCAGCTTACCCAGAGGGTACTCATTTACTACCACTCTACAACTTGTGTTCTCTTGAGGAGTTGCCACACAAGCAGAACAAGAAAACCAGCATAGCAGGACACTTGGTGTCCTACAGACTTGGGTGAGGTATTTTGAAGAGCATTTGACAACCACAGGCACTTGCCTTCTGAATATTCTTTCCTGCTGCCAGTGAGCGTAGGACTCATGGGAAAATGAGCAATCTCTTCCTTTAGTGACGTGGGACTACTTTTATAAAACACTTAAAGAAATTGCTGGATGTCCATTTTTAGTCTGGAAACTGAATCCAAGACTTAACTTTTCCACGTTAAGTGATGATTCGTAACAGATGTTTAGCACAGCATGTTTTGTTAGTGCAGACTTTAAATCCAGATTGCTGCCAGAGATGATCATCTGGGATTTCTCTTTGAAAGTAAAAATTTACAAGCTTACTTATATGTATGACTGTGTCTATATGGGAAAAAGATTATAACTAATAAGATCAAACTGAATTATTAGTTGGGTCCATCTATCCCTGGTTGTAACACTAAGTAAATCCCTACATGTAAATCAAGTTGTCCTGGAGAGAGAATAAGTTTAGAAATTATGTCATCCCTTTTAAGACAATTTATCATTCTGAAAAGATATACAAATAATCACTCTGTGTCATTGCATGGATTGATTATTGTGCCCCAAATCAGTGTAAGTTGATTTCCTTCATTCACTCCAATATTTTTTGAATACCTACTTCATACCAGACACTAAACTAAGAAATGGGGGGACAAAGATGCCCCAAACCCAGTCCCTGACCTAAAGGAGCATGCAGGCTAGCAGAAGAGAGACATGTATCCAGTAGCTATAATTCAAGGCAGTCAATGGTAAATGTTCAGTTGTTCTTCCTTCCTGGAATGCTCTTCAACCCTACTCCTCCATTCACTAACTAGAGGAAAATCCTACCCCTCCTTAAGGACTCATTTCAAATAATTCTTTGCCACTGAAGACTTCCCTGGCTATTCTTCATCTCCTCCAACCCCCAACCCCAAACACATATCTGCAAACCCATTCCAGCATATTTCATTACCCCTTCTGTATCCTGTAGCACTTGACTTTTAGTTTTTGATACAATACTTACTACAGTGATTTGTGTTTGATTGTTTATGTGTCATGCCTCTCATTGTATATGGAGTTCTTCCAGAGCAGTAAATGAGTTTTGTTCATCTCTGTATTCCTAGTCCCTAGCACAGAACCTAGTACATAGTAAGATACAATAAAATGTTTGGGGAGAAGTGAGAGAATAAGCAAACATGGGAAAATCAAATTCTAGATAAAATACTATGAGAACACATAGAAAGGAGTAATTCATTCCAGTGAGGTGGCTTCAGAGACAAGGTGGCATTTGAGACCACCTTTGAAAAATGTGTAGGATTTGACAGGTGGAGATGAGTGTTGAGGAAGGGGAGGGAGGTGAGAAGGACATTTAAAGCAGAACTCCTTAAGGATTTAAGAATCAAGTTCATTATAGCAAAATAATGCTGTTAAATTACACATGTTCCCTATCTATTCATGTAAACAAGCCTAGCAGGAACTGTAGTTGCTAACATTTTAACAGGCACTATGAATTAATATGTAGTTTGAAAATAGTGATACTATGCTGTCCTTTAAAAAAAAACTAATAATTTAGATAATTCTCTACTCACACCCACCAAATTAGTCCAGAGTGTGGCTCGTTGGTACATTGTAAATTCTTTGATCTCAGAACTCTTTATTGAGAATAATTCCTGATTTTCTCCTATTTCCCAGGCCTGCAGAGCCAATGAGTAGCCACACTGTTACAAAAATTATTTTTGACATGGGGGCCCAATTCTTCTTAAAAACTACCTGTTTCCACTGGAAGTCACTCTCTAGCCAGCAGAAAAAAAATCAGAGTGCAAACTCAGTAATGTCTAAAGGTCCCTTCCAGCTACAACATTCTCTAAAAGTTTGTCTCCCCTAGTTGGGGCTGGAAGTCAGGATGAACCTAATGATCACTATATAAACTCTTGACCAATGGATATTTACTGCCCTGTGTTTGTTTTCTTGATAATATTTACAAAGAGGCTATTTCTAGACTTCTTATATGCCTACAAGGAAAGCACTGAAAACTGGGTGTAAGGACTAGAGCTCCTACGGATGGAGAAATCACCAGTTTGGAAATGTGACTTCTGATTGCAGTAAGAAATGCTTAGGGCCACCAATCACTCTGTTGAGGGGATGGTTTATGGAGAGGAAGCATAGGCAGTATAGGGGAATAATAAAAACTAGTATTTAAGAAATAATTTTTTGGACATTTATATTTGCTTATAATGACCAGTCAGTGACCACAAAATAGCTCTTGTATAAATAACCCAGCCAAGGATCATCCCTCATACTGCCAGGTTGGAAGGATGTGATGGACGGACATTAGCAAGCTACTATTAGAATAGAGTTGCCTTCGGGGTGTAACTGGTAGGAGTGCATACTGGGAGGTAGTAGGAAAGCAATGGAAAGTTGGTTGTTTTTTTTTTTTTGTATGGATATTGGTAATCAGAGAAAAACTTCCCAAAATAAAAGATGTTTTGTGCTCAGATGATTTACGGCTATATCTCTCCCAACTGTGCAATATATATATATATATATATATATATATATATATATATATATATATATATATCCCACTTCCAAGTCTTTGCTTATGTCATCCCTGCTCTGGAATGCCTTACCCCCTCTTCTTCACCTATCTAATAACCACCCATAACTCAAGATATTCTATAGAAATCTGGACCATTCTTTCAAATCCTATCTTCTCCACAAAGCCTTTCCCACCTACTCAAACCACAGTAGCTCTTCATTCCTTAAACTTCCGTAACATTTCTAGTCTATAACATTTGACTCTTTAATTGTTTCCTAACTGTTTAATTAGGAGATACTAAATCATGGTGGCTAGAAGTACACATCTTGTGTGACCTTGGACTATATATATAACCCTTCAAATCCCCTCATCTGTTAAATGGAGATATAAAGATCCCCCATCTCATAGGGTTGTTGTGTAAGTTAAATGAAAATAATGCATGCCAAGAGCTTTACCTAGCATATGGCAAATATTCAATAAATAGGGGTAGTAATGGATGGAGGTGGTTAGAGTAATGATAATAGTAATAATCATCACCAGCATCATTGGTCTCTTCAATTAGATTGTATAACCTTTGAAGGCAGGGGCTATGTCTCCTATCTGCTTGTACTCTGGTATCCTCCTAACCCTCAGAATACTCAGTTGGCCAAATTGATTTGTGTTTATTATGTGTCCAGCTCAGTAGTACTGCCTCAAAGATACGAAGTTACATCAGGAATATAATTGTTCCTTTTCATTGCTACTGTGGAAACCCATGGATGTTTTTTCTTGGTTTGCATGTATGAGTAGATGTATGGAAGCTGCTAAAGTAATTATATGCAACTAGACTATGAGAAGAATGGGTAACCTCTTAATCATCCCAAGCTCCTGTGGTATGTACACTTGAAAAAAGAAAACTTGGAAAACTACAAAATTCTGATGAAGAAAGTCAAAGAAGAACTAAAATAAATGGAGAGATGTTTCATGTTAATGGATAGGAAGACACGGTATTGTCAGGATGTCAGTTCTTCCCAACCTGATTCAATGCAATTTCAATCAAAACCTAAGCAAGTTATTTTCTGGATATCTAAAAAACTGACTCTAAAGTTTATGTGGAGAAGCAAAAGACCCAAAATAGCCAACATAATATTGGAAGGAGAAAAATAAAGTTGGAAGACTGACACTACCCAACTTCAAGACTTACTGTAAACCTACAGTAATCAAGACAGGGTGGTATTGATGAAAAAATAGACAAATAGTTCAATGGAACAGAATAGAGAGCCCAGAGGTAGATCCTCATAAATAAAGTCAACTGATTTTTGACAAAGGAGCAAATGCAATACAATGGAGCAAAGATAGTCTCTTCAACAAATGTGCCAGGACAACTGGACAACCATATGCAAAAAAAAAAAATGAATCTAGACACAGATCTTATATCTATCACAAAAACTAACTCAAAATGGATCATAGGCCTAAATGTGAAATGCAAAACTATAAAACTCCTAGAAAACAACATAAGAGAAAACCCGGATGACTTTGAATATGGCAATGATTTTTTTAAATATAACACCAAAGTCATGATCCATGAAAGAAATTATTGATAAGCTGGGCTTCATTAAAATTTAAAACTTGCGAGAGACAATGTCAAGAGAATGAGAAGACAAGCCACAATCTTGAAGAAAATATTTACAAAATACACATATGATAAAGGACTGTTATCTAAAATATACAAAGAACTCTTAAAACTCAACAATAAGAAAACAAACAACCTGATTTTAAAAATGGGCCAATGACTAGTAGACACCTCACCAAAGAAGATATATGGATGGTAAATAAGCATTTGAAAAGATATTCCACATCATATGTCATCAGGGCAATGCAAATTAAAACAATGAAATACCACTACACACCTATTAGAATGGCAAAATCCAGAACACTGACAACACTAAATACTGATAAGGATGTGAATCAATAGGAACTGTCATTTATTGGTGGTAGGAATGCAAAATGGTACAGCCACTTTGGAAGACAGGTTGGAGGTTTCTTACAAAACTAAATACGCTCTAACCATAAAATCCAGTGATTGTGTTGCTTGGTATTTACACAAAGGAGTTGAAAACTTATGTTGACACAAAAATGTACACACAATTGTTTATAGCAGTTTTATTCATAATTGCCAGAATTTGGAAGTAATCACCATGTCCTTCAGTGAAAAGATAATAAACTGTGGTATATCCAGACAATGGAATATTATTCAGGGGAAAAATGAAATGAGCTCTGGAGCCACAAAAAGACATGGAGGAAACTTAAATGCATATTCCTAAGTGAAGGGAGCCAATCTGAAAAGGCTACATACTGTGCGATTCTAACTATATGACATTCTAGAAAAGGCAAAACTATGAAGAGAGTAAAAAGATCAGTGGTAGCTGCAGTTAGGGGAGGTGGGGAAGTAGGAATAAGCAGAGAACAAAGGATTTTTAGGGCATTGGAAATACTCTTTATGATAGTATAGTGATGGATATATGTTATTATGCATTTTTCAAAACCTGTAGAATGTAAAACACCAGAGTGAAACCTAATGTAAACTGTGGCTTTTGGATGATTAGGATGTGTCAATGTAGGTTCATCAGTTGCAACAAATGTAGCACTCTGGTGGGGGATTTTGATAATAGGAGAGGCTATGCATGTGTAGGGGTAGGAGGTATGTGTGAACTCTCTGTACTTTCCCCTCAATTTTGTTGTAAACCTAAAACTGCTCTAAAAAATTAAAATCTTCATGACTTTAGAAACAAAAATGAAGGAAGGAAAGAAGGAAGAAGGGAAGGAAGGGAAGAGTGAGGGGAGAGGGATAGAGGAGGAGAGAAAGAGAGAAAGAAACACTAAAATGCCATCTGGTAAATTGCTTTCAAATTCTATGACTTCCTGACAGTTCAAGCTGTACTGTTTCAACCCTTGTAAAGGGCTGGAGTTAAGACCTTATCCATCACTTGTCCATCAGTCCATTTCTGTAAAGAGTTTGCCAGAGTTTACATTGGTAAGTAAACTAGATACTGAAACCTAAATGCAACAAATTATTTTGCTTGTCATTTCTTTTTAGCTGATAATAGTAGAACTCTGAATGTGGATTCCACTGCAATGACGCTACCTATGTCTGATCCAACTGCATGGGCCACGGCAATGAATAATCTTGGAATGGCACCGCTGGGAATTGCTGGACAACCAATTTTACCTGGTATGCTATTTTTAATCACCTCACAAGTGTTTCTTTTTATTGACCATGTGGACATAAATATAACAGTATGACACAACTTATTTTGAAGTTGACATTTACCAGATTCTGCCTAGAGTGTTCATTTTTGTAATCTGAGCTTTACAGGCTGGGTGGCCAGTAGTTACTAGTATACTGCCTATTGCACTATGGGCAAGCTAGGGGTATATCTGATGCAGGATATGGTCACTGAACATTTAAATAGCTCATTGAAATAAAAATACAACAGGATTTGGCAAGTAATTACAAAGTTTGTCTAATTTTAGAGATTTCTTAGAGGAGGCAAATAAACACAGAGCTAGGAACTGACTTAGATAGCCCAAAAATCTTAGGTTCATAAAGGGAAGGATAGCAGATAGTGGGGAACATCCCAAAGACTATTGTTGATGTTGAATAACTGTTCATATTTTTTAAACAAAGTAACCTGTAAGAGAATGGGCATGGTGTACTAACTCCATTTCCACTAAGGATAAAACCAGAAGGAAAATGCCATATCATCTGAAGGGCTTAGTTTAGACACAAAAAAGCTTCCTGGACTGTCAGAGCCATTAACCATTAAATGGGTTTATGGAGACATTAGGGAATTGACGTATCAGGAAGCCTAGGGTGCTTTTTAAAACATCCTAAACATTAATCTCCCCAGATTCACTTACTGTGATCCACCTTAAAAGCATGACAGGACCAGGCCAACCTACGACCTCGCTACTTAAAGTGTGGTCTGCATAACCTGGGAGCTGTTAAGAATCCCAGAGTCTCAGGCCACAGCCCAGACCTACTGAATCAGAAGCTGCATTTTAACATGATCCCCAGGTGATTCATAAGCAAGTTAAGGTTGAGAAACACATTAAAGTTGAGAATGACGCCACTTTGTTGTGCCATTTGTTTATATAGTTAGTTACCCCCAAAAACCCCCAAGATAATTTCACAGTTCCAGCCCAGATTTTGAATCCTTGTAGGTTATAATTTGGGTGAAGTAGACTAGGTAACAACAATACTTAATAATCTTAATAATAAATTAAGAAATGTTATTACATTGAAGCTAGGGAACAAGCATAAAAAAGCCAAACAAAGAAAAAATATGTAAATGAGAAATGGGTGGAGGAAAAAAGAGCTTAGATGTTCTATACGTGGCAGAGGCAAAGAACTGTCCCACCAAACTAGAATTCATACCATAGACTATAGTCAACTAGCTACATCCTACTTCAATAGACCGACTATGATTGAAATGAACAACCAAGAATTCTCTGAAGGCTAGAATGATTGGACCTTGTATCTCCTTAGGTTTGAAATGACTAGTGGTGCCAATCTGGGACCAGCAGGTGTTATGACAGGAGCCAGTATTGCATAGTGGCTAAGAATTCAGACTCTGGAGTCAGTCTGCCTGACTTTCAAGCCTGTTTCTTTTACTACTTCACCTTGGGTAGTTACATATCTTCTTTGAGACTCAATTTCCTCATTCATAAAATCAGACTACTAGTACCTAACCCTTAGGGTTATTGTAAGAATTAAATTGTGCTTAGCACAATGCCTGGCACATAGTGCATGCTCAAAAATGTTGGCTGTTAAAATACTTTAAAAATAATTATTATTTCTCATAAATATTTCCAAAGCAGTTTATATTTAGTTTTTCTTCATTATTTCATTATAATAGAATTTAAACTAAAATCTTATGTATTATTTTATAGTTCCATATGGGGTGGTCCTTAATCACAATCTCTTATAGTCAAAAGTGACTAGATTATCTGATTTGGCTTAAATATTACCAGTTTATGGAAGTCTGAACTGTGTGTCCCAGGAAAAATCTTGAGGCCAAATCTGCTCTAATACCAAGGGAACTAAATATTAGCTTACATCAGATTATTTGTAAATTACCACATCTAAATATAAATCTATGCTCACAAAGTAATCTTCAGTGCTTAGTCACCCATCTATAATACGGAGCAAAAAAGGCCTAGTATTGAGAGTAAAAAATTCATCCAAGTTATCATTACAGCTCTAAAGCTTGTGTTGAGGTCAATATTAGGTCTAGAAAATTGAGGTAGGTTCTCTTAACAGTAGCTGAGGGGGCTATTTCTGCAGAGACAGTACCTTTCTTAGTATTTAATAACACAGGCCTCAAAGACAAGCTGCTTGGGTTGAATCCTGGCCCTGCCACTTGCTAGCTATGTGACCTTGAGCAAGTTACTTGACCTATTTGTACCTTAGTTTTCTCATCTGTAAAATGGGGTAGTTATAGTATGTACCTCATAAGATTGCTATGAAGGTTAAATAATATACTTAGCACAATGCTTGGTATATAATAAGCACTCAATAAAGGTTAACTGGCATCATTATTATTGCTGTTAGTCATACTACATGTTCTTTAAGATGAAGGAAATACTAACATACTTCTTTCAAATAGCTGCTAAGCTCCCACTTAAATTGAAAGTACTTGGGTGCTGTGCAGCCACTGTCAGCTCTAATGAGTGTTCATCACATTAGAACACTCAAGAGTGATTTTAATTTCTGCTTCTAATCCCTTTTCCTCCCTCTTGTTTTCTTAAGGACTATGAAGAAATGGCTTCTCAGGGTCCCCTTCAACCTTGTGATTCAGTGATCATTGAGTTATGCTCCAGGGAAAGTTACTTGACTTTTTGGAAACCTGGTCTTAGAAGTACCGATATTTAGTTTAGCAGTGCCCTTGTTGTCTTAAAAGTATATGAGGCAGTAGCACTAGGCTGAGACATACTTTGTAAAGCTATGTGTAAAACTACTTCAGTTATATGTGAACTGATTTTTCTCCTCTCCGTATTATTTTGGGAAGGCAGTTTCATCATCAAAATTAGAACATGGGTTCTGAATATAGACTGCCTAAGTTCAAATAAATCCCTGCCCTGCCATTAAGTAGCTGTGTAACCTTTAGCAGGTAACTTAACCTCTCTATGCCTCAATTTCTTCATTTGTAAAAACAGAGATAATAATAGCACCTATGGCATAGGGTTGTTATAAGGATTAATGAGTTAATACATGTAAAGTCTTAGAATGATGTCTGACTCACAGTGAGTCAATGAACTCAGCTATGATTAAAACTATTATTTCAAGTTCACATCTGATATATGGCTCATAAAAAGTTAAATTATGGCTTATTTCTATTCTTAACAACAGTGAAGTATAATGAATGCAGGGGTGAATTTTTCCCCGGAGAAGTACTGGACAATGGCAGGTGAAGAGAATAGTATGTGTCTGACAGTACTAATGACCGCTCCCTGTGAATCTGGTGGGGAGTCCACAGAAATAGAAAGTTGACACCACACTCCAATGCTGCCTACCCTTCTTCTTGCTAAAGTCTGGGGAACAGGGTGCCACTCTTTTATGTAATGTTTTAAATGAATGGGATAAAACATCCCCCTAGTCCTCTTCCTACTGCCCCAAATTCCTTAAAATGGAAAAGGCCGCAAATGAGCCACATAGAACTGTTCCCTGAGGTCACCCATTGATGGCTTAGTAATTCAGCTACTTTTCTGCCCCTTAGGAGGTTTCCTACTGAGCCAGCAGACTTTTCTTTGTCCGGTCTCATCTGGCCTATCTGTGACAACAGAAAAGGCTTTTGGCGTTGATGAAAAACAAATAATACATACGGTTTCTTGACTTCCCCCAGAGAGCTCAAATCCATACTGTCATGGATACTGAGTCTCTTGGACACATAGTTGTCATCAGGGCAATGTCTGACTTATTATATTCATCAAGTGAGGAGCAGAGACAGGCCATCTCTGGGGTTTGGTGTGGAGCTCCCTTTTATCTATCATAGTATTTTTTTGTACAACTGCTGTTCAATAAAGTTAATCCACAATGATGGCAGATTAGGGGGTCCCCTCTGGCTGGCAGCTGTCTTTCCTGCAAGAGTATTTGCTTTTCCAAGCCGATCAAATAAGACTAATGTTAGTTTTCACATGAAGGGAGGCACCAAAAAAGAGTCAGGCTGCCTTTTTAAGGAGAGTTGTTCTGCCTGTCATCCCAGATGAATCCAAGAATGGACTGAATAAGGGATACTTGCTGAATACTGCATGCTGCTCCCTTTATTTTCCCCTCAATTAAAATATCATTAGCATACAGATGTGGAGCCTGTGAAGTCCCAAAGAAGGAGAAATGTTCTTCATTATAGTGTCTCCACTGTATTGTCTATGCCTCCTCCATAATGAGAGATGTTAGAAAATACAGACTCATGGACCTTATTCCCAGAAAAAGACCCTGCCCATCTATGAGTATTGTCATTCTTAAGGAAGCAGTTCTCACTGGACCCAGCAGGCCAGCTCTGATGAGAACAGAAAGAAAGATTGAAGATGTGTGACCATGACAGGCCACTGTTTTGCAAGCTCCTCAAGGAGGCCCAGGCTTGGGTTTCTATTATTTTAACATCTTCCACAAATAGAATATGCCTTCAGTGGCAGACAAAGTTGAGATTCTGAGAGGGAAGAGCACTGTTCATCATCATGGTAAAGATTTCACCAAGAGCCAATAATATACAAAATACTATAGCAAACAGAACTAATGTCTTTCCAAAACAAGCTTGAATACTACCAAGTGATGGCATTTTCAAGACTCCCCATGGAAACTATTCTGAAGACTGTGGTAGAGTGAGATGGTTCATTTATTCATACAAGAGACATTTACTGAGGCCTGCTGTACTCAAGGTACTGTCAGAAGCCCTGGGGATAAATCATTCAAAAAAAAAAAAGACAAAGATTCCTGCCCTCATAGTGACTCCAGTACTTTTATAATCCTCATATTCATATTTTCTCCCTGATAAAACCTGTTCTCATTTATGAGGTGCCTCTTGACCCTCAACAGCTCAAGGACTTCCAAAACATTTTTTTCATTTGTGCTTTTATTCACCCATCCATCCATTAAAAATATATTGAGCTAGGTCGAGGGGGTCACAGATGGGCATGGCTCAATCCTTGCCTTCAAGTTCAGAGTCCAGTAGTAGAGGCAGCAAAGTCCATACCACTACACTACAATGTAGCAAGTTTCATAGTTGATACATGTAGAAAAGTATTGTTTTAGCCAGGATGTGATGGCTGGTGTTAGGTAGGTAGTGGTGATCAGGGAAGGCTCACAGAAGTGGCAACATTTGAACTCAGTGTCCAGAGATATATAGGAAGGCATCAGGTGAAAAAAAGGGAACTAAGAACAGTCCAGGCAAAGGAAATGGTACACCAATGACCCCCAAACTGGAAGGTATACAAGACTATACAGTATGGGAACATGGTTAAATATTGAGGTGGACTCTATTACCCTATTCCACAAAGTTTTTGAGGCAGCTTATAAAAAAGATTACAGTAAAAGAGGAAAGTTACAAGTGAAATAAACCATCATCAAAATATAAATGAGAATAGAAGGTGAAGACCAGGTAGGGCAGTTAATTAGAATTCAGATGTATAGTTCATAGGATCCCACCCAGTTTCTAAAGCTGAACTGCACCTGTGACCAGGTAGCCAAAACAAAAAAGGAAACCTGATCAGTTATATAATTTGCATTTTCCCCAAAGAGAAAATATACCAATCCTCAAGAAAAGTCAAAAATTTCATGGCCCTTAACACTTGTGTGTGTATGTGTTTGACACTTTAGTTGTGAAAGAATTTTTTCACAGGGATCTTCATATATAGGGGTGTACACTAAGTGTAGCCCAGGACCAGTTGATACTGCTTTTCCTAGTCTACTGCAAAATGTAAAAACTAAGAATATAGTGAATTTTTCATGAAGCTAAATTTGCTCAATTGAATGGACTGCTCTTCATGCAGAGATTATAGATTTTCTATATTTTTGGTTTTAAAATGTTCTGTCTTTTATGAATTATGTGTATGTTACCTGGACAACTTTTGTTATTTTTTTCCCATGTCTTTTCTCAGCAAATTAAGAGGTTGGCGATCTTAAATATATATATATATATAATTTTATTTTATTCATCTCTAAAGTCCAGAAATCTAGGAGCCAAAAATGTAGTGTGAAATGTCCTCACTAATACCCTTTCAGAGGTGTTCACAGCATCCCTAGATGAGAGTCAAGGGCATGACCCTGAATCTGTCAAATGTTCTAAAGAGGCAAAAACACAAAGGGAGGACTATGGGGAAGGTGGCCTAGAAAAATAGATATTTGCAAAAACTTATACTAAAGAAACAAAGCTTCACTGGTTGAAATTTGGGATCAGGGTTGAGATTTATAGGGAAAGTCTTTATGAACTGAAATTATGCCACATAACCCACCCAAGCCCAGCTTGCTGCCTCGTTTGTACATGAACCAGGCTCTGCCTCAACTTTCCAACTGGCCTGAAATAAGGGTGTTGATGATCTTCTGGAGAAGCAGAACAGATATTGTTAGGTTTTGAGAGTCATCATGCAAAAACTTAAAAACTTATATTCTGTTTCCAAGAGGGCTTGTTGTAAGTTCAAGATCATCTGTGTTCCCTCTTCAAGTTGGCTACCTGAAGTCTTTTCAAGGATCTGCATAGAGAGGAAATAGTCAGGACTGTAGTGAGTTAAAATTTCTCAATGCCCAAGCATAATTCTTAATTTTCCAATGAATTTTGTAGGAACTCTAAAGAAATAACAATAATATACCTGAACTTGAATCATAATTTTCTATAAAAAGCTTAATTATGCATATATAATTAGATCCTATTTGGAACACTTATTTTGGACTAATCTATAGTTGCATTTCAGTGATTTTGCTGTGAGTACAAACTACCTCCTGGTGCTCAAAGGGTCTCTGGAATACCTAAAAAATAGGAAATGCCTTTAATGGACTTGGGGGCGACTTGGATGAGGAGAAGTCACTAAGTGTAGGCAGAGCCTTTCTGAGGGTATGAAGGGGCCTCCAAACAGCCGCAACCAGGGTCTGGTTCTGAAAAGGCAAGCAGGATAGTAAACATGTAACTCCTAAATAGGCCTACCTCCAGTTCACACATTGCCACAATTCCAACTTC
Source organism: Camelus bactrianus (assembly GCF_048773025.1). Classification (NCBI taxonomy): domain Eukaryota; kingdom Metazoa; phylum Chordata; class Mammalia; order Artiodactyla; family Camelidae; genus Camelus; species Camelus bactrianus. Next base: position 100,623,789 of record NC_133575.1, on the reverse strand, counting down.
TCCTGTGGGTTAAAGTTGAGACATTAGATTTAAAACAGAGGCCTCTAAATTATCTAACTCTGTGACAATATATACATTGAATATCTCAACTGGCAATTCTAGGTGTAGAGATAAGCAAACCTAAGGTAGCCTCTTGGGTAGAAACATTTGAAGGCCACTACAGGTTAAGTAGGTAGATACAGAGCTTAATCTGACAAGAAGCATCTTTTTTTTTTCCTGTGGACCCATGGAATTTGTGAGAAACAGAGGAAACTAATGATTGAGAGTATAGCTAGTAAAAGCCACCTACTGTTTGGCCTTACTGTATTATCTTTATAAGCTTCAATTTCATCATCTGTAAAATAGGGAATAATAATATTGTCCATTCCTTAGGATTGTTGTGAAGTTTAAATGAGATGATGTGTATAAAACTTGGAAATTCATATACACTCAGTTAACGGACAGTAGTATTATGGACACCATCCTCCTTCTCTGCTGCAAAAGTAGAGGTACAGAAAGAAGCCATTGTGATCTGGCCTGTCAGAAAATATGAAGGAGTGAACCATAAAATTGGCACATGTGGTGTCTTTGTCATGGATCAAAGATGGGCAACCTCTAAAGTTTCTAGTGTTTTGTAGGTATCTGTAGTCCTAGTACATCTGGTAGAATGTCCATCATCTGGCATTGTCCCAACTGGCCCTCCCTCACAGCAATAGTACAGCGACAACAATTGCTGAAGGCAGTGGCTCTGGGGCCCTGCTGGGTCCCAAAGCACCATTTCAATAATCAGAAAAATAATGTCAATCTAGGTGGGTGCTTGGTGTACTTTCTATTTTCATTATTTGAAAACAGCTAACTCTACTAACCAGTCACACCCCACTCCTCAGGCATGCTGCATATTCTGCTTACCTATTGCTGCATGACCAACACGTTATAATTTAGTGACTTAAAACACAATCACTTTATTACATTGTAAGATTTTTCTGGATGAAGAATTTGAGGCAGGACTTAAATGGGCAATCCTGTTGCATATGGTATCAACTGGGATGCCTCAGCTGTGGTGGGCTAGTCTGGAGGTTCCAAGACAACTTCATTCATATGCATTGCACCTTGGCAGGGACAGATAAAACACTGGGCTCAGCTGGACTCCTCCCTTCCCATTTACACTAAGGCCCTCTGCACGTCATCTCTCTAGAATGGTAGTCAGACATGTTACATTGTGACTGAAGCTCTCATAGCAAGTGTTTCCAGAGACAAATGGAAATTTTATCTCTCTTAAGGCTTGGGCAAGAAAATGGATACAACATCCCTTCTTTCCATATTTTATTGGTCAAAGTAGTTCTAGAGCCCATTCAGATCCTTAAGGGGGTGGGGCATAGACTTCACCACAGATAGGAGGGGAATCAAAGAATTTATATCCACCTTTAATCCACCACACTTGGAAAATAGAATTATGTAAAAGTATTTTGTTGTTCATCTGCCATGCTTTTCAGCATACTTGCTTCACCTTATACCTGTAATTAAATTAACTGATTAAAACAATTGTCATACTACATTGAGAGGCAGTGCTATAGTTAAGAACATTAGAGTTATACCAACCTGGATTTGAATCCTAGGTCTTGTCTCTTACTGGCTGTGTAACCTTGGGCAAGTAACTAAACCTTTCTGAGCCCCAGTTTCTTTATTTATAAAATGAAGGATAATAACAGTACCTAGACCACAGGTCTTTTGGAATGAGATTATATAAAATGTTTAGCATAGCTCCTAGCACATTGTAAGCACCCAATAAACAAAGTGATAATTGATAATAAAGCATTGTAGTTATTTAACAGCATGGCTGTTTCCAAACTAAACTATGAGGTTAATGATTCTGTGTTACTCATTCCCTCAACCCACACCTGCAGAGGGCCTGGCATCAAAATATTGAAGGACGTATAAATGGATAGACATAAGGATGACTGGGTGGCAGCACAGACATGACATTTGCCTCAGTTGTAGCTTCATGGCTCAGATGTGCACAGAGAATGAAGGATGATAATATTGCTACATAACTACCCTAGGCTGAGTTAAGTGCAAGTTGCTAGGCAGCAGGAAAGCTTAAGGCTATACTGAAACATTACTTGAAATCATGTTAATAGAGCTGCAACTTGGAGGAGCAAGCTGGCCCAACTAACACACAGCATTTGCAGCATTTCCAGTAAGCTGGGACTTTGGAAAGTACATAAATCAGAAGAGGGACTAAAAACCAACATCTTATGACACTTCCGCCAATGGCCATGCCAAGAGTCAAGAAGGGGGCAGGGGAAGGGTGTTAGAAGAAGAGACAGTAAAAGCAAAACAGAACAGCGTATTTATTGTGGAAGGACTTTGGGCGAATACCTTGGCCTTTTCCACAACCCTTTTATAAAATGATTTCAAATCTCATTCAGAAGTTTGAATTCCCAACATAAGACATAATATTATGCACTTTTTGGCTGTACTCCTCAAGCCAGAACAGGGTCTGGAAAAGGGAGAGAATTTATCGGGTCTACTCCCAGTATATTTTAAATTGTTGAATTTCTTTGATTTTTTTTTCCAGATTCTGAAAATACTGTCTGAGAGCTATGATTTCAAATGGTTATTTTCTTGGTTGGTATTGGAAATTCAGGTCTACTTTGGTGCTTAATGGTTGCAGATAAACAAAAGAAATAATAAATGTGATAGGAGCCCTTGAAATATCATGTACAATGTACAACCTGCCCTCTAGCAAGCCCTTCTGGGCAGTGTACCTATGAACTATTGGCATATTGAACATTAGGAAGAAAGGGAGTTTATCTATGCTGGCTTTAGCCATATGTCATGAATATACTTGCTTTTAAGTGAATTTCATAAAATATTAATGTAATCACACCAAACAGCAGAGTGGTAAGTACATCAGTCAGGAGATAAATTTATCTTGTGTATTTGTTTTTTGTTTGTCTCCATTTATTAGTAGACAGTACATGGAGACCGGCGTTTCTTCCTCAGTCGAAGTGGCAGAACTTGTTTAATGAACTGATATTTCTGTAATCTGTGGTAACGTAGAGCTGTGAGTGACAGAACTATATGAATAACAATGAGGAGGCAGGCAGAACAATAAAAGGAAGACAAACATTTCAGTAGGAGGGGGAAAATAGATGGGATTGTTTAGTTGGCACACAATCTAATCTGATCTTTCCCTACTGAAAATTAACAGTTTGTAAATGGGGGAGATAATGCTAACAACTTTTCCGAAGTCTTATATACAAGGAATCAAATTTTCCAAAGACACAAATAGCATTCTTAACCACAGTTCCTGTTCTACAGCATAGGAGCACAGAATGTCAGAGGCTTTAAGTTCTGCAAGATGGAAAAAAAGACCTAGGCCCCCTGCCCCCACCTGCATAGAGCCTCACATACAGGAGGCTATCACAAGTGTTTGTGGGATGTGGAAGTGAATGCCTGCATCAGTGAATTTATTGGTGTGTGTATGCATGTTTTGAGTGGAAGGAGGGAAACTATCAGGACCACCACCTATCATACCAGAGGTTTTCGTATCAGTTCTAGCCTTTCATTTTTTGAGCTAAATGTCATTATTTATTCCTACTTTTACCAAAAAGGAGATGGAGGCACACAGATATTAAGAAACGTCCCTCAAGGTCATATAACTAGCATATGGGGAACAGTAGAGAGATAAGAGTCACAGGGAGGAAGGGAGGGAATGTGTGTGTATGTGTGCACACAGGTATGCATGTGTATTTGCATGTTGGGTGAGATAACATATGGGGGCTAAAAGTAAATTTGTTTTCAGAAAAATAAAATTTCTTCTTAGAAGAAAATATTTCCTTCCCAAATATATTCAAGGTCTTGGAGTCTCAGCATGACAGGCATGTGGGAGGATGGGGAATGCCCTAGCTCTCTTGGGCTGGCTTGCAATGGGGGATGCCCAGGTACCACCCACCCACCTATCTGCCCAGTTACAAGACTCCTTCCTCCTGGGCCCATTATACCCAAAGTTCTGCCTCTGTATGAATTGCAGACTTTTCTCACTGTTTAGATACTCCTCTTTCCACATCTTAGAGAGCTACTCAGGGGATTCAGAGCCACCTGGAGGACATGCTTAAAGGCACTGCCCTCAGGCCTAAGTGGTGAGCAAGGTAAAGTTGGGGGTAGTAGGACCTGCTACTGCTATCACAACTACCCCAACATTATCAGAAGTTCTTATACAATACTTTGCAGTACACCATGCATTCTATAACAGACGGCAGGGGTGAGAGATGGGGAAATGAAATAGAATGCACTTCTTTTTTTTTTTCAAATAACTTGCATTTTGATATAGAGACAAAATGTAAACAGTGTACTGCCCTTAGACCCAAGCAAGTGGGGCACCTGCAATGGGCCCTCACTTTAGGGGTCCCATGCTTTGGAATGACTGTCTCAATATTTTCTAAGTCCCCCTCCAGTGCTGAGGACTGGCCAGGTAGATAGCGCCATCAGGGCAAGTGCCCCAAATCCAGAGGAGGTTCTTTGTGGGTCTTGATGGCAAGAAGCATCTTTCTCAAAACTTTCTACATTCCCCTCCAGTGTCTCGACTGACCAAGGCTTGCAGTGTCAGCTATGTAAAGAGCCCCAATCTCAAATTGAACCTATATGGACCCCAGACCCCCTCTCTCCCCTTTGAGGCACTCTTCAATCCTCTACCCCACATGTGGAGTCAACTAGATGCCCCAAGAAGCTTCTGAACTCATGCTTATTGAGTTCTCCCAGAGTCTTGGTTCCAGGAGAATATTCTGGCAAGCAAATCATTCCAGCTGGCTGGTATGGTATTTGTTTCATGGTATCACATGAGGTTGGGCTACCAGAATAGTGTTGATGGTGATTTTAAGATGAATCAAGATGTGTATTTAGACAAGCCCCACAAAAATATTTGTTTGGATCCCCCACATATCCTAGAAGCATCGTTGAATGAAACAAAAGATGATGCAAAATAAAATTCAGTGGCAACAATCGTAGAACAGTTTTCAGACACAGAGTTAAGAATGAACCAGAATTATCTGGAAAGTGTTCTTCAGGGAGGGTGGGACTTGAAGCCAGGCCTCGAAGCATGGGGAGAATTTGGGGAGGCTCAAAGGATTGCAGGCAGGCATGGAGAACAACATGAGAATAGTTATTTGTTGAGCATTTTTGTGCTATGCATTATGCTAGGCACATTTCATTCATCATTTTGTTTACTCCTAACAGCTTCGTATAAAAATAGGTAGTTAATCCTGTTTTGCAAATGAGGAAATGGAGGTTCAAAAGGTTCATCCTTCTAAGCAAATGGTAGAACTGGGACCCAGGTCTGCCTGATCTCCAAAGCTGTGTGCTCTTAACACCATGCTTTACTGCACAAAGACAGGAAGTGTTACAAGGGACAGCAAGAAGCTTTGTTTGAATGGAGCAGAGGGTGCGTGTTGGAAACCTGTAGAGGGCAAGATCAGTAGACAATTACAAAAAGCCTTGGATGTCAAAATGAGATGTAGAGACAAATAGGCACTGGTCAAATGAAAACGAACAGCCCCAGCCCAATAGAAAAATGCATAATTATGATATTTAAGACCTGGTAATGCTAATAACATGTTTTGTTAAATATTTTGCCTCTGTCTTAGGAAGACCTTTGGTTTGAAGCTTATAAGGTAACATTCTGCCTCTGCTTGACCTTGCCTGGTGTAATTTATTGCTCTCTCTTTCCTCTCCTTTTTTAGACTTTGATCCTGCTCTTGGAATGATGACTGGAATTCCACCAATAACTCCGATGATGCCTGGCTTGGGAATAGTACCTCCTCCAATTCCACCAGATATGCCAGTAGTAAAAGAGATCATACACTGTAAAAGCTGCACACTCTTCCCTCCAAATCCAAGTAATATTCTGCTTTTTCTCCACACATGTCCCAATCTTTTGGTATCTAGGAACACTTTCTTCTTTTCCAAAAGAATACCCAAGGGCTTCATAGATCTATGTACAGAAACCTCACCTAGAAAACAGGAAAATTTTCTCTTACTGAGCAGGTCTGAATTTTATGCACAGAACAGTAGACTTCTGTGTGTTGGTTGTAGTACAAATGATAAAACATTTCTAATGTCGTCTGGTAAGGAATTCAAGTGCATTAGTATAGAAGGAGGCACCTGACACAAACTGCTCAACATTGTCATTTGCAGTCTCTCCTTTTTACAACTGGCCTAGATGCTATGGTGGCAGAAATAGAGTGTGTTCTGAGCCTACCTGAGGCACATGAGAATATACATTTGATGCTAAAAATCCTTCACTGCTACCAGCTATTCACACACCACTCAAACTACTGCTGTTTGTTGAAGGGTTGTGATAGACAGTGAGATGAGTTTCAACTTACTGTGAGGGCAAAGAGTAATACTAAGACTGAGTCAAACTCCTTTCAGCCATCGAGTCAATGCAGTTCATGTGGAAATGATATAGGGATCTATCTTTGTAAGTAATGAATAGGTTTTTCCTTAGACTCTTAAAAACATCTGCAAATCTACAGTGGTCACTTGTCAGTTAAAATGCAGCAGCAGTAATGATTGACTCAAACTTTTTTCAAGATCTATATGGGGTTTTATTTACTTTAAATGATCAGTAGCTATTTCTGCACATGACCCAAACCTCATTAAAGCTTTTCCCACAGTTCTAGTGGTGCTGGATGGCCTATTTAAGGAATCCGCCACTACAGGGCTGAGGGATTAAAGCTGTTTGTTAAGTGACACACTCAGTGGTTCAGGCCATAGAGCAAATGAACTTGCTTGATCATGATAAACATGAACCTTTGACATGGGACTTCAGACAACTATTTCATCTCCCACCTTACATAGGAATCAGTTAATCATGGAATCAAGCCCTGGCAGGGACACATATTCTATTTGGCATGGTCTGCTCATAACCAAGAGGATTTTAAAATCAATCAGGGTTGGTTGGACAAGTCATCTTGTCCCCTTTTTCTAATGAAAAATATTCTCAGTGCCTTCTGAAGATCTTTGAGTTTGGTTGTTGGTAGCATACTTCCTTCCAGACCAATAAGAAATCTAGAAGGCTATCGTGTCAGGGGACCAGATTGAGAGAAGAGCTAGCATGTAACAGGAGAATTGGGAAATGAAGAATAAGATGGCTCTGTTAGGCCTTACCTGCCAACTCAAGTGGCCATTCCTGGATTTGTGTTTAGTGCTTAGGTGAGTGAGCAACACTGTTGTACCGTTGTCTCTTACTCTTAGTGCCACTGTCCCTACAAATGGGTGATGGACTTTTTCCCCTTTCTTCTTATAGAAAGTTGTGCATACTTGATACTATCTTTTTTCACTTCAAAAATCCATGAATTTAGGCATTGCCAGGGTTAACACCTCCTGCTTATATAAAGGTAGAATCCTGCTGATTTAATCATTCATTTATCACATAATCAGCCTGCACTAGGCTTTCATTGTCTCAATCAGGTCTAATCAAACAAGATGGTTCATAACCTGTAATGTCTAGGCTGAGTGCAAGAGATGACTTTACAGGATGTTGTCTCTGAATTTACCAAAAATAGCACTCACACTTTTGTGTGTAACACATAGACCATGTTGTTGAGCAGTCTTTAAATGAATATAGACATATATGGCTTAAAGAGGCTCTAACTTTTGATAGTCTTTAGTAAAACAAGCAGAAACACACCTTTTAAATACATTAATCTTTCTCCACCTACAGCCATGCCTTCATAATTCTGAGTTGGAAGGTCCACATAGGGAGAGGGAAGCATTTTACTTTCATGGCTCAATCTTTTAGTTCTTCATTTTTGTATTAAAGAATGCTGACAGGGCAATTAGTGCCTGTAATGTGGTGGCTTCTGGGAAGAAATCTGGCTTTGGAATTGAATTCAAAATATAACACTCCTGACAGCATAAACTGGTATTCTATTTCCTTTTCAGAACTTGAATTTTGTTGAAAGAGGGCTCAGGTTAATTGGGCAGGGAAACACTAATAGAGAAGCCTCCCTTAGTTCTCTGCTGAGAGCATGCAAAAGTGCCATTTTTTGTTAACAGCCCCAAGACTCTGTGAAGGTGAGATGGAAAGAGCAGGTGTGATTGGAAGAGTAGGGATTTCGTTTGATTGACTTACCTTCTCCAGAGCCCACCAACCCTGTCTTAAAAGGCCTTGACTATAAACCCTAGTACTTAATCCTGTCTGTCTCTGGTATATTCTTTTCCACTCAGCAGCTTCTCAGCAATAAGGTCCTGCGATTTAGGGACTCTCACAGTCTCTTTATGCACCCATCTGATCTGCTTCTGTCTTGTTGCTTCATTAGAAAGTATCTTTACCATTAATTCCTTCCCCTCTCTCCCACCTACATTTCATCCAGGTGCTGGTCTCACATACAGAACTCTAAAAGTCCTGGGGCTCCCATTGCCCACAGATTCAGAGTCCAAATCCTGGACTTTGAAAGCCTTTCACTGGTCTGCTTTGTCAGCTTAAAGAAAGACACACAACGTAAGAATTGTGAGTTTTAGTTTTATTCAGGGTCTTGCTGAGGACTAGAGCATGAGAGATAGCTACTCAGTTTGCTCTGAGTAAAACTACACCAAACAGGTAGGGGGAGGCCAGTTCATCTGTGATTTTTGGCTAGGAAATATGTGCAGTTGAGCATACATCTTAGTAAATGATTACTGCTAATCACAAAGACCAGATCTCTCAAGTTAATGATTTTAGTGCTTTCTTATGTATGGGAAGCTGCAAGAATCTGGGGCCATTAAAATTCTTCCTGAGATACACATCTAACTGTCCATGGGGCCTGCTTGTCCAAAGCACATAAGGCCTCATTCTTCTTTTCATCCTTAATTCCTCTCAGGGTGCACTGTTGGTCAGCGACTGCAGGCCAATGACTTAATCCTTGTAGAACTGGGTGGTGAGCAATGCTGTGTCTTAGTGATCCTAATTTTTCTACCTCTACAGCGTTATGTGACCATCTTCAATCTATCATTTCTACTTGCCATTTACCCACCATTTAGTCAAGTTCAGTTGCTTCCTAATCTTACTCTCCTCTCCAACCCAACTCCAAGCCTACTTTCTCCCAAACACTTCCATGTGGAAGGTACTGAAATTAGAACAGTAGTTACTTGTTCTAATGCATTTCCACTAAAATATTAGGTGCTAAATCCAAGAGATAGTTTTTAGTCTTTAATTAGCTTATCTGCTATGTTTAGAACTAATGACTCCTTCACCCTTCTTGAAACATTAGGTCATTTGAAGGTATTAGAATGACCACCAGAGAGATTACATACATCAAGGAGGAGGATGACCAAGCAAAGAGCACCCTAAGGAATTCTAACATCTCAAAATTTAAAAGAGAAAGAGAAGTTTGCATTCTGTACACCTCTTAGCAGCAAAAGTCCTCAAAAGACTTAATCTTTACTAGCTGTTTCCAGTTCTCCTCATCTCTTAAATCTTCTTCATTTGTGCTTTCGCCCCACCCCTGAATGTCCCTTGTTTAAGATCACTAATGGCCTTACAATACTAAATCCAGTGGTCAGTTCTCAGTTATCTTCCTTATTGATCTAGTAGCCATATATGACACAGTTGATTACGCCTTACTCATTGATATACTTTCTTCACTTGGCTTCCAGGACACCACAATATTGGGGTTTTTTTCCCCTCCACACTGGTTGTTCCTTCTCTGCCTCCTTTGCTGATAACTTTCTGTTCTCCCTGACTTCTTATGATTGGAGAGCCCCATGGCTCAGTCCTTGGACCTCTTCTGTGTCTGTCTTCATACCTTTGATGATTTCATACAATCTCATGGCTAAAAAAAAGCTATCTGTATGCCAGTGATACCCTAAATTATGTTTTTAGCTCAGAGCTTCTCTCTGAACCCCAAACTCATATCCAACTGCCTATTTAATATCTCTACTTAGATGTCAAATAGATCTCAAATTTAATAGGTCCAAAACAAAACTCCTACTATTAGCCCCCAAACTTACACTAGTATCCATCTCCATCTCAGATAATGATAGCTGCATCCTTTCCATTGCTCAGTCACAACTTAAAGGTAATCTTTAACTACTCTATTTCCCTCAAACACCATATTTAATCTACTAGAAAACTCTTATCAGGTCTACCTTAAAATATACATCTAGAATTTTAATATTCTCATGATAATTACTGCTATGACCCAGTTTATATCCACCATAATATATTTTCTGCAATTGCAATGTTGCAGATATTGCAATAACCTTTGAATTGTTCTTCTTCTTTCACCCTTGCGCCTACAGTCTATTCTCAAGAAAGCAGGCAGAGAGATCCTTTTAAAAACCTAAGTCAGATCATGTCCCTTCTCTACTCAAAACCCTTTAATGGACCCTATGTTACTCACAATAAAGGCCAAAGTCTGTTTAATGGCACAGAAGGACCTTCATGATCTGCTCTGACTCTCTCACATTGTCTCTTTGACTTTGACTCCTACAATATGGTATAATAATTAAGAGTCCCAAAGTGACATAGGCCTGGTTTCATATCCCATATCTCCATCACTAAATAGCTATGAGATCCAGGTAAGTAACTTAACCTTTCTGATCTAGACTAGGCAAAATCAGTTCTGGTCTAAAAATTCAATGGATCAAACTAGACAGGAGCTGACTGTGCACCAGTGAACTAAAGATAAATGGTAAGTGAGTACCCCATTGTCCTAGAAGCAACATCCTCTGATTCCTAGAAGTCAGAGACATGACGAAAGAAAGCTCTCTGGAACACAGTTACTTTTTATCACAGGGTGGCTATCACAGATTTATTGCATTCCCAATTAACAGTTCTCAGTTGGTAATATAAGAAGAGGGCAGGACCCTCTCTCCAGAGAAGCCAGTTCTGTCAAGATTTTTCACTTGAGCTGATAGACCTTCTGTATGGAGAGGTTGCATTTTTCATCTACTGTGAAATAACAGTGAACGTGGAATAAATGATGAAATGTCATCTGCTCTCTGTGTGCAGGCACATGGGAAGGCACCCAGGAGCCAAAATTTAAAAAGAGCATTTTTTTCATTTTACTATCTCAAAACAGGCTGAACTCATTTTGACCCCTAAGGCTGGGTTCTATAAAGAAAATTAGAGAAAGTGGATAAATTTAGAATCAATAAAGATTTGCTGGCCTTCTGATTACTTCCAATGAGTTGGGATTACATTAAAATATATCCAACCCCTGCTGATTGTCTAGGGGACCTTCAATCTTGGGCTGTCTAATAAAATCAACTCAAAGATCTTGTAGTACGTAAATTCTGGCAAACCAGTTGAATGATCTGTGATGCTCCTTTGAAAAGCAACATGCAAGTTGTTTATAGGGCCTCTATGCTGCTCCATGCCTCACTTCTCAAAGATCAGCAGTGACTTTGATCTTAATGCTGATTGCCCCAACACAGCTCCCCAGAGTGGGTGCTTAGTTGTAATTAGAATTGCTAGAAGCTCCTCCTTTTCCATTACCAGAGATTAGAGTTCTTTATATTTCCAGTTATCTTGAATTTTTTTACATGGAAGTTTCTTTTTCTCCATCCTGAGTGGTGATTGGGGTGTTACAGGAGCTTAGCACATTACCTGATTAGTAGGTGGACTTTGAATTTTCTCCCCTACAGAGTTACCATTGCTGTGCCCAGATCACTGTATTTCAGTGGGATTAGAAAATCAAGCCCAAACCAAAAAGTGCTTTGAGCTGTTAATTAAAGAACAAGTACTATCCATTAAGGAAGATAGATAATACAGCCCATTGCCTTGCTGGTGGCATACACCTAAATCTCAGCAAATGCTATCAAAGAGGCTTTCTACATTTACCCAAGGAAAATAAATAAATCCCCAGCATTCTTGACACTACTCTTAGTGGCTCTTATGCTTCTTTAATTAGCAGACAGTCACCACAGAATAATCACAGCATCTAAATAGGGTAATGATTTCATCACAGAATTTTTAAATCCCACAAATTGAGTCAAGGGAAAGAGCCTTTGTATTGTCAGTGTTATATGTAACTGCGCTAGTAACCAGACATTCCTTAGAGTTTCTCAATGGACCTAAAGGTAGACCTAACTAAGCTAACTCAAATAATATAAAAAGGTGAATATTTGCTTCACAAAAAGATTCTTTACCACTGGAATTGTTTAAACAGTAAACTTCAGAATGATTCTAAGACAGAATTTTATTCTAAATTCTTAGATTTGAAAACATGGCTCTAGCTAAATGGATGTTCTTGAAAATTCTTTACCTATATAGTCAATGACTAGGTTATGTTCCATGGTCAAAATTATATGTGTCTTCACAGCTGTAGATTCTGAAACCAAGCAGGACCCTGCAGAGCCCTACCAGGGTACAAAAGCCCCTCCATGTCCCCTGTTTCGTTTTGTAGAAAAAGGCTTTGGTCTCCTAGTCCTTCCCTAAGTTCCAAAGAGCAGGCACAAGCAGCTACTAATTGGAAAAGTGATAGAATACAGAAAAAAAGGAAAATCAGAAAGTCTTGCACCCTGCAGCCCTCACCACAAATGTTGCCTTAAAAAACCCTTCTGTGAAAGCCAGGTCTTTTGAGCATAAGCTGCCCATTCTACTTGCTTGGCACTTGCAATAAATGCTGTACTTTCCTTTAGCACAACCTAGTGTCAGTAGATTGGCTTTCCTGCTGGGAGTGGAGGGGTGGGCAAGCAGAACCAAGTTCGGTTCAGTAACAGTATCTCTACTAATAAGAGTGAGTCCTTCCCAAATCCAGCCTTATCTAAAGATCTAGATAAAACAAGGAGCTGAGAGTTTGGAAGTCCAGGTCTTAGGTGCTACCCAACTTCAGACTTGTGGTAGGGCTTTAGAAAGCCTCAGATTGGTAATTAGGAAACCTGGGATCTATAATAGTAAATAATAATAATGCTATAATAACTACAATTTATTAGGAACCTATCTAGTGTAGGCACTGTATCACATACAATATAGGCAGTAGATTATCAATTATCCTACAACAACTCTTGTAAGTTAGAGGACAGTATCCCTATTTTAAGATGAAAAAATGAGGTTCTCAGAGGTTATGTAATTTTCCCAAGGTCATACAAACAGTGAGTAATTAAAGTTTAAATTCAGGTTTAACTGCTCCAAGTTCATGTTCCTTCTCTTTTCATCTAATTTGGTGACCTTGAATAAGTCACTCAACTTCACTCAGGTAAGGTTTTTCTTCTGTAATATTAGAAATTTAGGCCAAGTCAGTGGTTTTTAACCCTACCTACACATTAGAGTTGCCTGAGGAGCTTTAAAAAATGTGCATGTGCAGTCTGTCCAGACTAATTAAATCAGACTCATTTGAGTGGTACCCAGGCATTGTTTGTTTGACTCCCAAGTTGATTCTAATGTGCTGCCAGAGTTGAGAGTCACTGAAAGTATGATGTTTAGAATCCTTTCCAGATCTTAAAAACTCAGAGCATAAGTCTCAAGAGATTCTGGACTTCATTTTTCCCTTTTTGGCTAAAATTATAACCTCTCCAGTGTCCATGACTAAGATATTTCAGATTCCTGCTCACTAGGTTATCTTCTTTTTCCCTTTAAACTTCTCCTGTGGAACAAAAAACCCAATACAGTGAGTTCTTGAAATTATAGACATTAAAAATATTAACAGAAATTTTATAAGTTCTCTGAATACCTCTTTTATTGCCTAAATAGAGGGAAAGAAGGTATCATGAGAACTTGATTATTCTGACCCACGCTCATTAAATAGATAGCAGTAGCAAAGTGAGGAAGCTTGAGATGCTGATAGCCAAGGAAGCTCGCAAATCATCTGTGTGCCAACTTGGATAAGAGTCAGGTGGGGGCCTTGGCCTAATCTACAATTGAGACTCATTTATTTTTGCATGTGAGCTGTAATCACTGGTTGGTGAGCTCTCCAAATCTTGAGCTGGGAGAATTATTGTTAAGAGCTGAATGGAAAGAATGGATTACACAAAATAAATCCTTGGAGATCCAAAACCAACACTAGAAAAACCCTTGACCATCATGCTTTGTTTTGTTGGGCTATGAACTGTAGGATTTTGCTTGGAAAATGCTTTGATGCATATAAATAGCAACAAAGAGCTGGCAGATACGAAAGGCTTTATGTATAAGATAAGTGATAGAAAGCATATTTTTTAAGCAAAAAGAGAATCATCTCATTAAGTAGTTTTTTAAATAACTCTGTACAGCAAAATTTATCTCACTTTAATGATTTCCCAGACAAGCTTACTTTCTCTGCTGTCTTTCATACTTCCTTCTAAATGACACTTGATCGGCTTCTGGACCTCACCTCTCCAGCAAAGAATTTGAAGAGGAGCTCACTGGTATCAAAAAACAAAAAACCTAAAAGAGGTGGTCTGTACTCTGGCTTCTTTTGTCAACCAAATCATTCTGATAGCTATAAACATTTTTATAAATGTTCATCCCATCACTGTCAAATTATCCTGAAGCCATTCTCTCAGTAAACAAGAACAGAGAGAATACAGTAACTACAAACTGAATTAAACAAATCATTCTCTCAAGGACCCTGGTTCTGAGAATTCTCAAGAATAAGAGTTTAAACCAAGTGGAATTTCCCTTCACTGTCATCTTAATAAAAATGACCAAAAACTGGGTATAGCTGGGTTGTCACAACAAAATTAAAGAACTTTTGATGGGACAGATGGGTCTGAGTCTTTATCCTGTATATATACATCACGGTCACCAAACCATTGAATAAAATAATTCTCAGGTTCATGAAACCAACTTGCTGTGGAGCAGAGGTGAGCCCCTTGGAGGCCACATGCTTCTGGCACTCTTAAGCAAAAGTGTGACAGGGACAGTAGGGCTATCTCTGGGACATGTCAAGTTTTTAACAGGTACATCCCACACAAACATTTTAATTTCAAATGCTTTTGCACTTACACTTAGATCTTCCACCTCCTGCAACTCGCGAACGACCACCAGGATGCAAAACGGTATTTGTGGGCGGCTTGCCTGAAAATGGGACAGAGCAGATCATCGTGGAAGTGTTCGAGCAGTGTGGAGAGATCATTGCTATTCGGAAGAGCAAAAAAAACTTTTGTCACATTCGCTTTGCTGAGGAGTACATGGTGGACAAAGCCCTTTATCTTTCTGGTAGGTGTTCAGTCATAAGGACTGTACCCATCAGGCAGAACACAGACATCAGGGATCAGTGTATCTGCATCTGTGACAGCTAAAGTTGGGGCTTAACAGTAACCCCTCTTACCTTCATAGATGGAAAATGCATGTTACTACCCAAGGTATTCCTTTAAAGTTCTCAAGTAGTTTCTTTTTTAATGAAATATAGTCAGTTTACAATGTTGTGCCAGTTTCTGGTATACATCATAATGTTTCAGTCATACATATACATACATATATTAGTTTTCCAATTGCCTATGGGAGAACTCCAAAATTCTTTACTTGTAGCATCTAAAGGCCTTGATTATCCATTTTACCTCTTAGCATTATCTCCCAATCCTTCCTTCACATACCAAGTCCTAAACACACAACTAATTCTAGTTCCCAGAATGTACCCATGGTGTTATAGGCCTTTTCCTCTGACTAGAATTACCTTTTCCATACCCACATTTTCATACCCTAAAGCTCCAGCTCAGTCATAACCTCTTCTAGAAAGCTTTCTCTGACTTCTCTCCCTATTCTGCCCCAGGCTGGTTTGAACACCCCTTCCTCAGTGCTTCCGCCTTACCTCCTAACATGACACCTATAACATCACATGAGAACTGTGTCTTTCCACACCTGTCTCCTAGACAGAGTATGAACTCCTTAGGGGAAGGACTGTGTCTTATTTAACTTTCAATCCCCAGCATCTAGCATGTAACCTGGCACAAAAGTAGGTGCTTAAAAATAACTATGGAAGTCAGTTAGTTATCAAATATCTATTGACTGCTAATCAGAATGCTTGGTTGCTAAGGATACAGCAGACTGAGGCAGACAAACTTCCTGCCATCAGGCATATTACATTCTGGACATGGCAAAATATGATATGTATGTAAACAAATAAATTAATATCAGCTAATCAAATGCTATGAAGAAGATAAAAAGAGCTAACGTACCTGGGGTGGCTAGGAAAGCAAGTCTTCTCTGACATTTGAATTGAGATCTGAACAATACGAATCGGATTGCCACTTGAACATCTGGGGGGAATGCATTCCAACATAAGGAAAAGCAAGTCCAAGACCCTAAGATGTAAATGGACTTGGTATATCTAAGCAGAAGAGAAAAGGTAAGTATGACTGGAGCATAGGAAATGGGAGAGAGGCAGTGAAGGGAAAGAAAGTCTGAGAGGTAAACAATACCAAATTATGTTGGGTCTTGTAATTTATACAGGCATACCTCACTTTGCTTTATTGTGCTTTGCAGATACTGCATTTTCATTTTTACTAATTGAAGGTTTGTGGCCACCCTACATCAAGCTCATCTATTGATGCCATTTTCCCAATAGCATTTGCTCACTTCATGTCTCTGTGTCACATTTTGGTAATTCTCACAATATTGCAAACTTTTTCATTATTACTATATTTGTTATGATAAGCTGTAATCTTTGATGTTAGTATTGTTGTTTTGGGGCATCACAAACTGCGCCCATATAAGATGGCAAAACTAACTGATAAATGTGTGTATTCTGACTGCTCCACTGACTGGTCGTCCCCCCATCTCTCTCCCTCTCCTTGGGCCTCCCTATTCCCTGAGACACAATAATATTGAAATTAGGCCAATTATTAACACTACAATGGCCTCTACGTGTTCAAGCAAAAGGAAGACTCCCATGTCTCTCACTTTAAATCAAAAGCTAGAAATGATTAAGATTAGTAAGGAAGGCATGTCAAAAGCTGAGATAGGCCAAAAGCTAGACTTCTTACACCAAACAGTTAGCCAAGTTGTGAATGCAAAGGAAAAGTTCTTAAAGGAATTTGAAAGTGTTACTTCAGTAAACACACAAATGATCAGAAAGTAAAACAGCCTTATTGCTGATAAGGCGTAAGTTTTAGTTTTCTGGATAGGCCACAATATCGCCTTAAGCCAAAGCCTAATTCAGAGAAAGACCCCAACTCTCTTCAGTTCTGTGAAGGCTGAGAGCAGTGAGGAAGCTGCAGAAGAAAAGTCTGAAGCTAGCAGAGATTGGTTCGTGAGGTTTAAGGAAAAAAGCCATCTCCATAACATAAGAGTAGCAAGTCTGATGTAGAAGCTTCAGCAAGTTATCCAGAAGATATAGCTAAAAATCATTAATGAAGATGGCTACACTACACAACAGATTTTCATTGTAGATGAAACAGCCTTCTATTGAAAGAAGATGCCATCTAGGACTTTTATAGCTAGATTGGAGAAGTCAGTGCCTGGCCTCAAAGCTTCAAAGGACAGGCAGCCTCTTTTGTTAGGAGCTAACGCAGCTGGTGACTTTCAGTTGAAAGCAATGCTCATTTACCATTCCAAAAATCCTAGGGCCCTTAAGAATTATGCTAAATCTACTCTGCCTGTGCTCTATAAATGGAACAACAAAGCCTAGATGACACAACATCTGTTTACAACATGGTTTACTGAATATTTAAGCCCACTTCTGAGGCCTACTACTCAGAAAAAAAGATTCTTTTCAAAATATCATTGCTCATTGACAGTACACCTGGTCACTCAAGAGCTCTGATAGAGATGGACAATGAGATTAATGTTATTTTCGTACCTGCTAGCACAACATTCTTTCTGCAGCCCATGGGTCAAGGAGCCATTTCAACTTTCAAGTCTTATTATTTAAGAAATACAGTTCATAAAGTTGTAACTGCCATAGATAGTGATTCTTCTGATGGATCTGGGGAACGTCAATTGAAAACCTGGAAAGGATTTACCATTTTAGATGCCATTAAGAACATTAGTGGTTCATGGGAAGAGTTCAAAATATCAACATTAATAGGAGTTTGGAAGAAGTTTATTTTAACCCTCATGGATGACTTTGAAGACTTTGGTGGAAGAAGTAACTGCAGATGTGGTGGAAATAACAACAGAACTAGAATGAGAAGTGGAGCCTGAAGATGTGACTGAATTGATGCAATCTCATTATAAAGCTCTAACGGTTGAGAAGTTGCTTCTTACAGATGAGCAGAGAATATGGTTTCTTGAGATGGAAGCTACTCCTGGTAAAGATACTATGAAGATTGTTGAAATGACAACAAAGGATTTAGAATATTATATAAATTTAGTTGTTATGGCAACAGCAGAGTTTAAGAGGATTCACTCCAATTTTGAAAGAAGTTCTATAAGTAAAACGTTATCAAATCATGTTGCATGCTACAGAGAAATCATTCATCAAAGGATGAATCAATTGATACAGCAAACTTTATTGTTGTCTTCAAATTTTAAGAAATTGCCACAGCCACCCCAACCTTCAGCAACCACCACCCTGATCAGTCAGCAGCCATCAACATTAAGGCTAGACCCTCCACCAGCAAAAAGATTATAAGTCACTGAAGGCTCAGATGGTGGTTAGCATTTTTTAGCAAGAAAGTATTTTTAACTAAGGTGGTTAATTTTTTAGACACAATGCTATTGCACACTTCATAGACTACAGTACACTGTAAACATAACTTTATATGCACTGGGAAACCAAAAAAAAAAAAACCGGTGTGATTTGCTTTATTGCAATATTCACTTTATTTTGGTGGTGTGGAACTGAACCCACAATGTCTCTGAGATATGCCTTTAGTGATGAGTTTATTATTATGGATATAATGGGAAGTCATTGGAGGATTTTAAGAAGTAAAGTGACATGATCTGATATACATTTTAGAAATATCATTTCTGGGTAAAGATGTACTGAAGGGTATGGGCAAGTATGGTCACTGGTGTTTAGTTAGCTAATCATAGCATTGGTCTAACCTAGAGTGATGGTGGCTTATATACTATGGTAGTTGGAGTGGAGACAGTAAAAATTACTCTGCATAAAGTTTCTTGTTTATGGTAAAAGTTCAAATTTTGGGAGACCGAGGCAAGGAATTATAATTGGAATGATTTCTGTTAAATATTATGAAGTAAAGCCCTTTGCTTTTTAGGGTGGTTTCAAGATAAAGTTTCATGGCTGATCCTTTGCTTATTTTGAATTGTTATTGTTCTTTATGGAGCAGTGGATAAATAAGCCTGAAGGCATAAGACAGAGTAATTGGAAAGACATAGAACAGTTAGCTATTTCCTTTCCTAAGGGCTACTAGTTTGGAAGAATTGGGTCCAAGTGCTAGACATTTTATGGTGACAGAATCTTCATTCATGTAACAGATGCTTGTTGGACATCTCCTTTGTATAAACTATTGTGCTAAATGTTGTACAGAGTAGAAAATGAGTAAAACCTAGTTCTGCCCCTTAATGAACTTAGGGTTAGTATGCAGTCATCATTTATTAAAGAAACACTGAGTACCAGGCATTGTTCAAGACACTGATAAGACACACTCAGTGCTAGTAATAATGGCATTGAAAGTTACATGTGCTGTACAAGAAGTATGAGTAAAGTGTTATGAAAGTTCAGAGGATACAGAGGGAGGAGGAGTGAAACAGAGAGAGACTGAAAATTTCTGGCTCCTGACTAGGGGTATCAAAAAAGGTAGCATTTGGAGCAAGTCTTTGGCAAAGAGAAAGCATTTGAATGTGGACAATGGGGCATATATACAATATGAGCAAAGATACACGGGTGGTAAGTTTTGAAGAACATTCAAGGAAACAATGAGTAATGGTTTGTGTACTGAGTAGACATGAAAGAAGGAGGGAAGACATAGGTTGTCAGCACAGTTTGAAAGGCTTAACAGTTGAGTCTTTACTCCTCAGATAATAGGGAATTGTTGAAGAAATTTTTGAACAAGGAAAATGACTGTTTCTGAAAGATTAATCTGACAGCCCTGTATAAAAATGGATAAGAGGAGAGGAGGTCAGTTAGACACCTGTTGCAATAGGCCAAAGAAAAGGTAATGAGTGTTTGAAAAAGTAGGCTGTACATGGGAAAGGGGAGGAGAAGGCAGATGAAGAATACTCTTTTTACATTTGGTAAGTGCTGTAAAATATAACTACTGAAGGTTTAATAACCCTTAGCAATGATAACAGAGAATTCCACAATAGACTATTTTAATACGAACTTAAAGGTCTTGAAAAGCCCTATAAAAGACGACATGCTGCTTAGAAGGCATCCATCTAAACGTCATTGAAATCAGCTCTCTGGTAACAGCCTCCTCCTGGAAACATTCTCATAGCTGCCAAAGGAAAGGAGATTGCAGTCAGTGATGTGAAAACAACTAATTTTTCCCTTTAAATTTGAACCTGCTCCCTGGAAGTTTACAGGTGCTAGAAATATCCTGAATTGGATGGCTGTTCTCCCATATTGTAAAAGAAAGAGGTTAAAACAAACAAAAACCCCTTAGAAAAGGAGATAGGAATGTGGAAATAATCATTTTTTTTCTACTGAAGCTTGACCATCTTTGGGAGCTGGCATTATGCACAGTGCACCACCTCGTAGCTTCATAGTATCTTGTGTGTGTTTATGCAAAGGTTCCATATTGTCCTCTCATTTGATTCTCTCCTCAATCCTGAGAGAGTAGTCAAGGTAATCATTAATAGCTCCATTCTTCTGATGGCTCAGATGATCAAATTAGATGAGTGGGTGTGGAAGTGCATTGTAAACTGTAAGCCCTAGCAAAGGTTACTTATGAAATGTATTCTTCCTCTTTCTCTATCTTCTTGTTTGCATTGTTTCCAAGAAATATGATGTTATCCTTATCTTTTTGGTTTCTCTGTACATAAAGTGTGTCTTTTGTCTATGGCAGCTTTTAAGATAGTCTCTTTATTGCTGGTGTTGAGAAATTTATGATGTGCCTTGGTGTAATTTTCTTCATGTTTCCTGTACGTGGGATTCATTGAAATTCTTAGGTCTCTGAGTTTTCCTCAAATTTGGAAATTTTTCCTCCCTTATTTCTTCAAATATTTTTTTCTGTTCCCTGCCCTGTCTGCAATCAGGGCTCCAATTAGGCATATATATGGTCCCTTGAAGTTATCCCACAGCTCACTGGTACTCTGTTCATTTTTTTTCAGTTTTTTTTCTTTCTGTATTTTAATTTGAATTGTTTTGATTGTTATGCCTTCAAGTTCATTAATCTTTTCTTCTGCAATGTCTAATTTGTGGTTGGCCCTGTCCAGTGATTTTTTTCAACTCAGACATTGTAGTTTAAATCTCTAAAAGATTGACTTTCATTCTTTTTTTTAATGTTTTTTGTGTTTCTACTTAATATATTCAGTCTTTTCTCTAGCTTCTTAAGCATATGAAACCCAATTATAATAGTTGTTTTTATGTCCTTATGTATTAATTAGATTATGTGTCTCACTTCTAGGTCTGTTTTGTTGATTGATTTTTATCTTTATTATGATTTCCATGTATCTTTGCATATTGGGTAATTTTTTATTGGATACCAGACATTGTGAATGTGACAAATATTTTTCATTCCTACAAGTATTCTTGAGCTTTGCTCTAGGATATAGTTAAGTAACTTGAAAAAATTTTTATCTTTTTAGGTCTTGTTTTTTATAAGTTTTGTTCAGCAGAACCACAGCGGGGCCAATTTAATCCAACTAGGGCTAATTTTCCATCACTAAGGCAAAACTCTTCTGATTACTCTATCCAATACTCTGTGAATTATTAGATTTTCTCCTCTGGCTAATGTGAAAAGGAACTATTTTCAGTCCTATGTGAACTCCAGGGATTGTTACCTCTAATGCTCAGGTAGTTTCCATACACACACATAGACATCAGCTTCATAATAGAGGATGGCCCTCTGCAGATCTCTGAAGTTCTTTCCCTGTGTAGCTTTCTTCTTTCCAGTACTGTGCCATACAAACTCTGTATTCCGCAGTCTCCCTGGATTCCCAGTTCAATCTCCTCAACTCAGGGGGATCACCAGGCTTTGCCTGAGTTCCCCTCCCTGTGCTAAGGCCTGGAAACTCCAAGCAATAAGATGGGGAAATCATAGGGGTCACTTCATTTGTTTTTTGTCTCTTAGTAATTTTTATCTTCATTGCCTAATATCTAATGTCTTTAAAATGTGTGTGGAAGCAGCTAGCTCAGCTTTTAAAACTTAAAAAGTTAATTAAAAACTTAATTTTTTTTGGTTGTTGTTGAAAAATTTAACTTGGGTACTATAGCTGGCACAAAAGGTGGGCTTGAATCCTGGATTTTTAAATCCTAGTCCTATACCACTATACTACAAGCACACTACCTCTGTTTTTAAGGATCTCAAATTATGTCACCTGGATCACATACCACTCCGCATCATATCTGTTTCTGCCCCCCCAAAAATGGTTCAGAGTCACCAGATACATTTAGGAAGCAATTTGGGGGTTGAAATGTCTAGCTGATACATTTACATTTTATCAAAATTCTAAGTGGTGATTTGAATGACACTCCTGAAGTTATCCAAAGACACCACAGTTTGAGGCCAACTTTTCTATTCTTCCCAGCCTATGGCACCATATAAAGCTTATTCTTGATACCGTTATCCATAGAGCCTCCCTGTGCCAGAGGTAAGGCGGCAGATGGAGGTATGGAACTCCAACAAAGAAGACTGACCCAAACCATAGAATAATACACTATTATCCAAGATGAGACTCTAATCCAAGTGTTTTGATGGTTCACCTTGTCAGTAGTGGGGAGAGAATTTGGGGTTATGTGGTCATTTGAAACTACTGCAACCACATCTGAAGCATGGAACTTGGAAAGGTAGGTACCACTACTCACTCACTGGGCTGCTCTTTTACTCTTCTCTCTCCCTCTTACGCACTTAGGTTACCGAATTCGCCTGGGCTCTAGCACTGACAAAAAGGACACAGGCCGGCTCCACGTTGATTTTGCACAGGCTCGAGATGACCTGTACGAGTGGGAATGCAAACAGCGTATGCTAGCAAGAGAGGAGCGCCACCGTAGAAGGATGGAAGAAGAAAGGTTGCGCCCACCATCCCCACCCCCAGTGGTCCACTATTCAGATCATGAATGCAGCGTTGTTGCTGAAAAACTAAAAGGTATACAAAACATTCGAGCTTTGTGATTAGAAGAACTCCTTTTTGGGGGGGAAATTTAATAAATATATTTGTATTGTTGGCAGTTATCCTTGAATTTCCCACTGGTAGATTCTTAGCAGTTCTTGTGTTGAAGCCTTGCAGATAGAGGTGTACCTAGTAATTTAAGAAACAAAAAATTTGTCCCTCCTACCTATGTCTCTGATCCTTCACTGTCTCAATTGATGACACTTTTTCTCACCATACATCATATAACTAGGAAGAAACAAGTTTTTCCCACTTTAACACATCAGATCAGCTGTGATCTATAACTTGGGACTTGTAAGCGCCACCCCACCACCACCAACTTTTGTTGTGGATAGCAAGTTAGTTCTGAATGCTAAATCAGAATAAATCAGAATGATAAAACTTGATGTGACCCTGCAAAACTATGATAAAATCCCATTTTATAGATGAGAAAGTGGAGGGCCAGAGTAGTTGCAGTGTACATTCTTCGTAGATTACTCAAAGACTTAGCTACCACCAACTAAAAGAGGACTAGTTTAATCACAAAATGGCCAACTTATTTCACATAGTACCAACAGAGACTTTCAGACATTGCTAAATCAGACTTCTTTCCCTTTAAGTTTTAATTCCTGTTCCCCTTGCTTGACTCTCAGAACCATTTTACTAATTTAACCTTAATTGCCCCGCCTGGTCTCCTGTGTTAGTAGCTCAAATCCAGTTTTTTTCATTCTCTGAGTATGGTTGATTTTATTGAAAGAATGCTGGTGTCCCATTGATCTTATTGATGACACCAACCCAGTTCTAAAGGTATGAATTCTCCCTGCTTCTTGTGCTCTAGACTCAGCAAGATGCTGCTAATTCCACTTCGCAAATAGTTCTCATTCGCCAAACTTGTTTACACCATATAGCCTAAGGGATTCACACATTTAAGAAATTCTTTGTTTGGACTGATTTTGTTTTCATGTAAGAGAAAAGCAGAAAACACAGAGTCCAAAATAGAGACACAGAAATAATGGTAGATTTTGCAAAGCTGGAAAGGCTGAAAGCATTGGTAAGATGCCAGGTCCAAGACTTACTTGTTCACATGACACCAAACAAGTTGGTTTGATTTTTTTTAATAAATTTTCTGATTGTGTGGACCTTAAGCAAAAAGTGAGCATCAATAAATGAACCAGACGTGAATAACAATTTTTAAGTGAGTATCAATGTAAAGACTGTATGAAAATAGTAAAGTGAAAATCTGCTATAATGGTGAGGCTGACCTCTCATTATATGTCCGCACTAAAAAAAGGCAAGAGGCAAGTTCAAATTACAGTGAGAGATGTTTCCACTGGACATAAAGGTTTCTGACTAGAGAGGGATGTGGAGCCCTACAATGGGCCTTCGATGGGATGCTAATGGACTCTCCCTCTCAGGAGTCTTTAACAGCAGATATATAAGTGGCTATCTCAGAAAGCTGAACCAGAAGTTTTGGAACAGTTGTGCTACGATTTCAGCATCAGAGAATAACTCCTAACTAGCTGTAGAAATCTACAAGGAAGTCTCCTCAGGCAAGAGAAACAGGATGTGGAGAAATGTAGAAATAGAATGAATTACATCAAAATAGATTGTGACTGGGACTGTGTGGAAAGCCTGGGGCTGTGTATTGAATGCAGGAGTGATGTTACAAAAGGTCAAAAATGTAAATGTTTATACCTAAAGAATTGACATTTAACTTTTTCTTAAGGCTCCTTCCAACATTGTAATTCCATGGATCCAGGATAAAGTTACTGTCAAATTCAAGCTAAACTCAAGACTCAAGGTTACTTTTCCTCATTAAAAATAAGATTGTAGAATTCTGAAGTTCTTTCATCACTAATTCATACATTACACAATGCACACATGTACAATCAGAGGTTAAGAAATCTGCAATATGGGAAAACTGTATCAGTAAAGAAAAATTTGTTTAAAAAAAGAAGAAACAATCTTTTTCTGCAAATTTTCTTAGACTACAACCAACCTGACTACTTTTTGAGTCTTTCATTTTTTCAGTCTACCTGCCTACCTGCTTCCTGTGTGCACACACGTGTGCATGCATGGTTCCTCACCCTCAGCAATTCATTTTACAACCATTGCCAAAAAGCTAGGGCGACCTCCTTGCCAGCATGTTAGGAAAAGAGTTCAAGATTTGGTTACTTTTGATGATTCTAAAACTAAATTCTCTTTTTTTTAAGATGATTCCAAATTCTCAGAAGCTGTACAGACCTTGCTCACCTGGATTGAACGAGGAGAGGTGAACCGTCGCAGCGCCAACAACTTCTACTCCATGATCCAGTCAGCCAACAGCCACGTCCGCCGCCTGGTGAATGAGAAAGCTACTCACGAGAAAGACATGGAAGAAGCAAAGGAGAAGTTCAAGCAGGCTCTTTCTGGAATTCTCATTCAATGTGAGTGGAAGTCACAGTTCTGCTGGAAGGGTGAGAGGGCACTTCACTTAGTCACCACTGTCTCTACACAAGAGCCAGGCCTCCAGACCCATCCTGTGTCAAGGAGCAATGCCCTCTTCATCACTGCCTTGTGCTCTAATATTGCCAAATGCCCAAGTTCCATTTTCATGTCTCATGTGGGCACCTCCTATGTTCATTTTCTCTGGTATATCTACTTCAGCTCCTTACCAACACTGCAACTTAGACCACTATCCTGCGCTTTTACTTTTGCTTGTTCTCAAAGTCAGTTATGAGCAGCCCCCAGCCTCAGTGGAAAATTCAAGATACACTGCTGTAGTTAGAATGTACAACAGGGCCGGGGTTGGGGGAGAGTATAGCTCAGTGGTAGAATGCGTGCTTAGCAAACACAAGGTCCTGCATTCAATCCCCAGTACCTCCATTAAAAATATAAATAAAATAAATAAATAAACCTAATTACCTCCTCTAAAACTTTTCTTAAGTATGTAGCATCAGGATGTCTAAGCTTCTTTGCTTCAGATTTGAATCATTATTATTGCATAATATGCTTTTTAGGTACTCCATTTTAGTGAGAAATGTGATTCTATTTCCCAAGGTAATTGAGTAAAAGCTAAAGTTGCTACTTCTACTTTTTGTTTTTGGTTTTCTTTCTTCCACATTTCCTTTTCTGGATGTCCATAGACACTGGTATGGAATGGGAAGCCACTGAAGTGGCCATTTTCGAAGAGTAGTACCACTCCAAACCTATCCAAGGTCTCTTAAATGAGACAGATTAGAAAAATGCTCAAATAATGGTTTTAGTTCACCACATTGTAAAACTATGTCCTCTTATCTTTTGAGAAAGAAACTGTATTCACATTAAGAATAAGGGTACAGTTTTATGATTTTGCTTTTAAACAATTATGGCCCACTCTTCCCATACTTGACTTCCCATACTTGACTTCCCATACTTGACTAATACGTAATTGGGATTAAGGAGGAGTTATTTCATTTTTCCATTTTTATTTTGAAAGTTTCTATGGGCATAGAATCCAGGAGGAGAAAGCATATGTTTTTAGGACTTCAGAATAAATAGAAAAAGAGAGCAGCAAAAATCCTGGGAATATAAATCCTTAAATCATAAGTAGACAGGGGACAAATGGGGCTGTAAATAAAGAAATAACACTTCGGAATTTTCTTACCATGAACACCCAGAAATACACTTGTATTTCTCCAGTCACCGAGCCTATCTAGGTAGACTTAAAATAGATCTCATCCATCTTAGGTTTTGATTTGATGCTTTCTGGTTAAACATACCTCAGAATAGTAAAAGGACAATTCTGTTGACGTGAAGCATCCTGGCTCATTCTGTAGGGCTAGTCTATGAAAGACACCAGTGGTCAAAAGGAGCTGGTATAGTTCGCCACTTGCTGTCATGCTGTACAGGGTCAGTAGTACTAACTCATATTCACCATGACACCTGCCTCTCCTGCCTGAATGAATACAGAGTGCCTGTATTAAAACTTTGGTCACCATTTCACCCCAAACCTTCCGGACTTCCCTTTTCTTTCTGTATATTGATATCTCTGCCTTTGAGTCCCGTTTAAAATCATGGTACCCCAACACAGCCTTTTCTGAGCACAGCCATAGTCTAATAGTGTCATAGAAGGAGACACAACAAGCCTGACACTTCTCTTATTTCTTTTCTCCTCTTTTTTTTGCCATCCCTGGATGAATCTCTGGCTGATTCAATTGCTGTTCTGACGCTGCAGTTGAGCAGATAGTAGCTGTGTACCATTCCGCCTCCAAACAAAAGGCATGGGACCACTTCACAAAAGCCCAGCGTAAAAACATCAGCGTTTGGTGCAAACAAGCTGAGGTTGGTAACTTTTTACCCTGGTAGCCCCTCAGGGGGACAGTTTCTTTCTTTAACAAATTATTGATTTGGAGTTTACCTAGAATTAAATAGTGCCAATTTCCCCATGGCCACAACAAGGCCCTAATGAAACACTAAGACATGTTCTATAACCTGGCACTGTGTCCAGACCACCTGCTGCCAAAAGGGTAACAAATGTGCACGTGTTGTCTTGAACACATTCTGCTGGATGGAAATCTTAGTAGTGAAAATGTAGCTGCGATAATTACGAGTTTACTTCTCTAAACTAGCTTCTTGGGAACAACAATAATTACTGACCTGTGTGTTTAGTCTTAGTAATATTAGGGCTGTCTTACATTTATTAGAGCATCTTGACAGTTGAGGCTCAAAGCTGCCTGGTGTTACATTGGAGCATTGAAATTTCTGAGCTTCTTTTATCAAACCTGCTCAAGCCATCTTTTAGGTGGTGGCTTTAAAGGTAACAGAGGACTCTGATTTCAAAATAAGATTGACACACACCTTTCTGCTTGTGCTCAAATGACATTTTTAGCATAACATTCGAATATATCTGATGCAATTAGGTTGGGATTCAGAATCCAAGATTAAAAACCAAAATAGGAGGTTTGTTTACAGTGCTCTGCCTTTGGAATGGTGTAACAGATGCCTCAAGTTCTTCTGTTCCTTTGGGTAGTTTCCTTA
The DNA here is from genome assembly GCF_048773025.1 of Camelus bactrianus. NCBI lineage: Eukaryota > Metazoa > Chordata > Mammalia > Artiodactyla > Camelidae > Camelus > Camelus bactrianus. The sequence continues at coordinate 100,595,750 of NC_133575.1, read as the reverse complement.
CCCAGCCAGCCCTGACACTTTCTTTTTTATTTAACATTTTTTATTGAATTATAATCATTTTACAATATTGTGTCAAATTCCAGTGTTCAGCACAATTTTTCAGTTATACATGGACATATACACATTCATTGTCACATGTTTTTCTCTGTGAGCTACCATAAGATTTTGTGTATATTTCCCTGTGCTATACAGTATAATCTTGTTTATCTATTCTACAATTTTGAAATCCCAGTCTATCCCTTCCCACCCTCCGCCCCCCTGGCAACCACAAGTCTATATTCTATGTCTATGAGTCTATTTCTGTCCTGTATTTATGCTTTGTTTTTTTGTTTGTTTGTCTGTTTTTGTTTTTGTTTTTTAGATTCCACATATGAGCAATCTCATATGGTATTTTTCTTTCTCTTTCTGGCTTACTTCACTTAGAATGACATTCTCCAGGAGCATCCATGTTGCTGCAAATGGTGTTATGTTATCAGTTTTTATGGCTGAGTAGTATTCCATTGTATAAATATACCACCACTTCTTTATCCAGTCATCTGTTGATGGACATTTAGGCTGTTTCCATGTCTTGGCTATTGTAAATAGTGCTGCTATGAACATTGGGGTGCATGTGTCTTTTTGAAGTAGGGGTCCTTCTGGATATATGCCCAGGAGTGGGATTCCTGGGTCATATGGTAAGTCTATTCCTAGTCTTTTGAGGAATCTCCACACTGCTTTCCACAGTGGCTGCACCAAACTGCATTCCCACCTGCAGTGTAGGAGGGTTCCCCTTTCTCCACAGCCTCTCCAGCATTTGTCATTTGTGGATTTTTGAATGATGGCCATTCTGACTGGTGAGAGGTGATACCTCATTGTAGTTTTGATTTGCATTTCTCTGATAATTAGTGATATTGAGCCTTTTTTCATGTGCCTATTGATCATTTGTATTTCTTCCTTGGAGAATTGCTTGTTTAGGTCTTCTGCCCATTTTTGGATTGGGTTGTTTGGTTGTTTCTTATTAAGTCGTATGAGCTGCTTTTATATTCTGGAGATCAAGCCTTTGTCGGCTTCATTTGCAAAAATTTTCTCCCATTCCGTAGGTTGTCTTTTTGTTTTACTTATGGTTTCCTTTGCTGTGCAGAAGCTTGTAAGTTTCATTAGGTCCCATTTGTTTATTCTTGCTTTTATTTCTTCTAGGAGAAACTTTTTGAGATGTATGTCAGATAAGGTTTTGCCTATGTTTTCCTCTAGGAGGTTTATTGTATCTTGTCTTATGTTTAAGTCTTTGATCCATTTTGAGTTGATTTTTGTATATGGTGTAAGGGAGTGTTCTAGCTTCATTGTTTTACATGCTGCTGTCCAGTTTTCCCAACACCATTTGCGGAAGAGACTGTCTTTATTCCATTGTATATTCTTGCCTCCTTTGTCGAAGATGAGTTGACCAAAAGTTTGTGAGTTCATTTCTGGGCTCTCTATTCTGTTCCACTGGTCTATATGTCTGTTTTTGTACCAATACCATGCTGTCTTGTTGACTGTAGCTCTATAGTATTGTCTGACACTTTCAATCTGTATATGCAGCAAATTTTTCAACTTCGTTTCTGAGTCCACTTTGCCAGTCTGGTAGCAATCTTGTTATATTTATCAACCCAGGTTGTCGTATTCCTCAACATTTAAATAGCATTTGTAAGGTATTTACATATTACAAAACATTTTCACATAGGTTATTTCACCTACATGAGCCTCCCAACAGCTGTAGTGTAGTGGAAAGAACCCTGGACTTGGAGTCAACATAAATCCAAATCTCAGCTCTGACAAGTGTGTAGCTGCATGACTTTGAGCAAGTTAGTCAGCCTTTCTAATCTCTATTTCTTCACCTGGATTAAATGAGATGAGAGATATGTAGACCGTTTGAAAATGTAAATGCTATATAAATGATAAATAGTATTACTTCAGTTTATCATTAACAACTCCATAAGGAATAATAAGTAGGTATAATGTCCGTGTTACACATGTAACGAAACTGAGACACAGAAATATTAAGTGATGTACACAAAATTACACAGCTAGTAAGTGGTCAGTTCAGGACTGGAAACTCTTCTCACTCTGAGCTCTGGTACAAACTGCTTTTGTAAATGAGTGAGTCATTTAATCTTTGTGAACGTCAGTTCCGTAACCTGTAAAATGAAGATAATAATCTATTCCTTCTGTCCTTCATGAGAACACATGACATAGATAGTGTGGTAACAATTTGAAAACCATAAAAAGCATTTAGAGGAAAATAAGCCAGCCCCTGTTCACATAAACTGATAAGTCTCTGAGCCATCAGTTCTGGCTCAGCAAAGGGATCTGGGAGTTAACTGGGGAGAAATCCCTGAAGATATCAGCCCAATGGATGGGTAGAGTCATAAAAAGGCAGTAATGTTTTTAATTGCTAAAAAAAAAAGAAAGAAAGAATTAGGATCCAAAAAGGGAGGTATTATCTTACTGTAGCACAAAATGATTCACAAATGCTAGGGCTACCTCACGTTGTTGAGCCCAATAAACAAAAGTCAACATTTCAATTCAGACGTTTACTGAGCACATTCTCTGTCTCAGGTATTATGACAGGCAATGCAGGATGAGATGGTCTTTGCCCTTAGGGAGCAAGGGGAGGAGTGGAGTTTAGCACCCTAAATTTAAAATTTCCGAAATCTTTAGTTTAGCTTGAATAATTCAGAATAAAAGTTAAGAGAAAAACGCTCAGTATGACTTCCAATTGCAAAAAAGCAGTATTAGTCTCTACCTTTCCTCCAATACATGTACACATGTATCCCTTTTAGGGAGTGGGAGAGGCTGTCTGAACTGTCCCAACCCCACCTCCCATTATAGAAAGCCCTGCCAGTACAAAATTGCCTTTTTCATAGGAGGAGGGGAGCCTCTGATTGGAACACTGACTTGTCTAGGCCACAAGCATTTCGGAAATGACTTTGCAAGAGAATATTCTCCATTAATATTATTCATCAAGGCTCTCTGTAGTTATATCAAGCCTACCTATCTGGTGGGTATTTACTTGAGTTTCATTACCTCCTCAGTAAAGATAGCTATGCCAGTGAGCTGGACAAGTCTCTGGGCCTGTGGAGACATGAGTGCTATACACCCTATCGCCCAATATTGTAGCAGAGCTTCCTGGGCAGAATGATGAGGCTAAAGCACAAGACCAGCATGACTTGCTACGTGTCTTGTGATGTGCCTTGTAGACTTTGTAGAAACTTAGAAAAATGCTTCCTGCCTGTTGGATTGGACTAAGTGAAGTTCTACCCTGAATACCTCAATCTTTATAAGTAAAGCTACTAAGAATGGAAAATAGCTCATAACCTTCCTCTGATATTGTATTTCCTAAACCTAAATGATTTCTTCTACTTTATATTGGTTCCTCTTTAAAGCATGGCTTTTTCAAAAACACATTTTTTTTTACATCATCATACTTTTGCTTGATGACAGGCAACTCTGAGGACTAAAAGGAGGTATCCTGTAGAAAGTGACAAAACTTTCCTCTTAAACTGAGACTGCCTCTTAGCACCCCACTGAGAATCAGACATCTCAGTGACCTAATTCACACAACTGGCTTTTCCTTGATCTAGGCATCAGAGCTACAACTCTTAAGTTAGGGGTTTCATCAAGGTAGAAGTGTTTGATATTGAACTTTTTCTACCAGTTGCCTCAGGGTATAAGCCAGCTGGTGACATCCTCATGTCACAAAGAACCTGTTCCTTGTCTCGCTGTCATCCTCCTACGACCATTCAACACCATCTTATTCTGGTGAGAGAGAAGTTATGGAGTAAGAAGAAAAAGTCTCCACCTTTCAGGGAGCTTAGGCACTCACAGTGGTAGTATATGCCAGGCAGACCAATTTGCTAATGAGTCTTTTTTATTGGTTTACTTTCCTGATCTATACGTGTGTGAGGCTCCTGCTGATACAACTGGAAAGGGTAATAAAATAAGAGAAGGCTGAAGTCCCTCCCTTTACTAAAAGTTTGCATCTATATTGACTTTACTGACAGTTCTGTGTGCTGTGGGAACTCTTTTTCTACAGACTTATTTAAAACTTGTGTGTTTCTCTTACTAAGACCTTGGCCTAGATTACAAGTTACACCTTGGATGATATGTAGAAACTAGAGCCATAGCAGTAGGCACTAGAAGATTCTCCCTCACATTCTCCCTAACGTGAGATTTTATACCATTAAGCTAGAGGAAAGGGACATGGTTATATACCAACATTTTCATAAAATGAAATACTGTGATTGCTAAAATAACTTTCTCTCTAGATTTCCAGGCCTATCATTCCAAACTCTGAAGAACTGTTCGCAGATAGATGTTTGCATCATCTGCATACCCTTGTTTTAGGACCCATTTGCACTAACCCTAGCTGTTGGCTTTCAGCCATCAAAACACATACTAACACAATTTGGATCAACCTAATTTGTATTTCCATTATGTGGCATACAGTAGACGTTGATTAAGAGCCTGTGTTTGTGCTTTGCTTCATTAGCTTGAATGGTATCTCAGAATCAAATTTCTATGTTAGTGTAGAAGCTATCTCCCTACCCTCTGCTCCTTTCCGTTCCTTGATCTGACCCCTTCCTCACCAAGTATCCTGTTAATATTTAAAGTCTGGATAAGTACAATTTTATTACACAATTCATAAAAAACTTTGCTTTTCTTATAATCATGTTCCTATCATAAAACATGAGTAAGATAAATTTAAGTCCACATAAATTTTTGGAAACTATATAGTTAGATAATTAATGTGCCATGATTTATGATTTGCTTACTTTATGATAAATCAAAAATGTCAGCTGGTACAAAGATGATTCTTTTCATGCATTTTCCTCTGTCTAAGGTTTCAGTTTTACTCTGTGTTGAAAATGCTTTGTCCTCCATTATGGAGCAGTATGTGAAGTTCTAAGCTTCAGAAAAAGTTACCGCTAGAACAGACTGAAAGCCAGTATTATTCGTTTTCAGGAATTACTAACCGGTCACTGTTCAAATGAAAAATATAACAGGTCTACTGTGGGTGACAGAGTGGTATGGAAACTTTAGGAGGGCTAGCTTACCTTTTTCAATGTACTTTATCAGTGATGTGAGCCAGTTAATTTCAGGTAGAGATTTACAAATGAACATGTCTGGAAAACATTTTTGCATGCCATTGCCACTATTTTGGTTCCAGCACTGGATCCAACTGTCAGGATGGGAAAAGGGGCAAATCTGGGAGGCAGCTATTTCTCTTGCTGCCTGCACTTCGGTGGCTCAGAGTCCTTTTGCTGCCTGCTCCTCTGTACAAGCTAGATAGAGTGCCTTCCTTAGGTAAATGTTACCTTTTAGCCCTTCACTCTGAGGGTATTTGTTAGGGTTTGATTCCCAAAGCAGAGCTTTTATGATCCACCAGAGAATATAGAAAATAGGCATCTTAGATATTAAGTGCTTTAATGGCAAGGTTTTCAAAGCATTAAAATCTCACTTGCTTTACTTAAGAGTAGTGTCATTTACTGAATGCTCTTCCTAAGTTTATTGTAATATGGTACCCCTATAATGTCTGTTGTTCTCTTGGCCTTCTCTCCCATTTGTGTGACTTAGTATTGGTATTTATAGAAAAGTAATGATATGGGCCTTAGTTTCTTTGTAGCTAAGAAGGATTATCTAGTGATTGTCTAGTGATATGGGCCTTAGTTTCTTTGTAGCTAAGAAGGATTGTCTAGTGATAAGAGAGCTCAAAGCTCTGCCACTTTGCTTGTATGACTGAATAACTTAGAGCAAGCTTCTCTAGTTTTTCTTACCCTCATTTCATTATCAGCTAAAGGAACTGGTAACTCTTGTTCCTCAAGTATTTTGAGGCATTGAGGTAAAATTTGCCCATGGGTCTGTTATTTTTCTAGGGATTTTTTGAAGACGTGAAAGACCTCTAGATAAGCTGTATCACTTAGTTATTGAACATTTTATACTTCTAACAAGAGATTACGCTTTCTTGCAGAGCTGGAAGCAGAAAAATGCTTTGTGGATGCTAAGCAGCTACAGGACATGTCTTAGCTATCATTTAGATCTTCCTGCCCTGGGACATTTCCCTAGAAGGAACACAGTTTACTCTTCTAAGAAACATAATAACTTTCCCAGAGTTAGACGACATTGTGAATTGAGAGTTGGTCTCGGCTTATACCTTCTGACAGTCTATATTTTTGTTATGCAACTAGGAGAGCTCTGACTTTTCCTGATGAAGTAAGTTGTACAATAGTTGAACTTGCCAGTGTCAAATCTCATTATGATCACCTTTCCAGTAACAGCTCTTTGATAACTGAAATCCAGACTCCTGAGATAGAATGAATTCTTAGAAATGACCAATTCCTTTATTGTTCTCTGTGCAGTGAGTTTGAATAAGACATAGCAAATCTCTCTCTTGACACAGCCCTTTAAAGTTCATTTTTCTCAAGCAAGTCATTATTTTCTTCTATTTTAAGTAATGTCCCTGCAGCACATGAGGGATGCTATGTTAGTATTTCTATTTTCTAGTTCTTCTATTTTTCCATTACTTCTCAACTATCAGTGATAACACTGAATACCTTACTTTTTAAAATAGGGACTTTTATTTATATTCATTTAACTTGATATAGAAATTATTATTTTTCCTGATAAAAGGAATTAAAAAAAAGGAGAGGATTAGCTGAGATAGTGATTACCTGTAGCATTAATTATTAAGAAATCCATTTGAAATATTTATAATCTCCCTAAATGGGGGCAATTTTCTCCAGACAGCATTGGACGTTTCCTGTATGATGACCCAATTGGGGCTAACCAAGGCAAAGAATTCTCAGCTCAGTTCTGAGGAGCCTCTGACAGGCATCAAGTGACCTCTAAATGACTCCAAGCTTCTCCAAAACGGACAGTTCTCATGCTTGGTTTTTTTTTGAAGAAGTGACTTTTCCTGTGTGATCTCAATCATTTCCAGTGTTCTTTATGCCTTCCTGCAGATCTGTGTTTACATCTGGTAGCACATCCCTTCAACCTAAAGAACTTTCTTCAGCTTTGCTTATAGTGCAAGTCTTGGGGTGACAAACACTTGCATTTACATTTGTCTCAAAATATATTTATCTCATCTTCATTCTTGAAAGAATTTTTCTCTGCATACAGAACTCTGAATAAACAGATTTTTTTGTTTCTTCTTGTGCTTTAAAGATATTGCTCCCCTGACTTCTGGCCTTTATTTTTTCTGAAAGAAATCAAAGTATTCAAATTGTTGTTCCCATGTATATAATGTGTTTTTTTTTTTCTGGCTTCTTTTAAGAGTATCTCTTTTTATCCCCCAGTTTTATTGAGCTATAATTGGCATACAGCACTGTATAACTTTAAGGCATACAGCATAGTGACTTGACTTAAATATATTGTGAAATGATTATCGCAATAAATTTAGTTTACTAAAGACTTAAAGAGTTTCTCTTAATGTTTTGTTTTCAGCAGTTTGACTCCGTGTTCCTAGACAAAATGTTTCTTTACATATACCTTGCTTGGGGTTCACTGAGTTCTTTGAATATACAGATTAATATATTTCATCAAGTTTGAGAAATCTTCAACTATTTTTCCTTCAAATATTTTGAATCATTTAATCTTTCCTCTCTTTCTGTGATCCAGTTAGTTTCTCTCTATTCTTTTTTATTTATTTATTTATTTTTAGTTTTTTAGTTTCTCTCTATTCTTCAATTGGGTAAATTTGTTTTGTTCTCTTTTTATCACTCTCTTTATTTTGTCATCTCTATTCTACTGTTAAGCTCATCCAATTACTTTTATTTCAGATACCATATTTTTCAGTTTTAGAATTTCCATTTTGTTCTTGAAGGTTTCTATTTCTCTACTAAGATTCCCTATTTTTTCATTTGTTATTAACATATTTCCATTACATCACTGAGATAGTAATAATAGCTGCTTTAACTCCTTATTCTGCTAATTGCCATTTCTGGTTCATTTCAAGCCTGGTTTCTGTTGATTGTCTTTTCTCTTGAAAATGGGTCATCTCATCCTAGTTCTTGGAGGTATGTTAATTAATTGGGGGCTTTGCCTGCATATTGTGAATATTTTGCTTTTAAGTCTCTGGATTCTGTTATGTTCTTTCAAAGAATGTTAATTTTGTTTTAATGGTCAATTTACTTCATTGAGTTTAAGCTGGAAATTGTTTCTCTTAGACGGCAGCTCAAATCTTAGTTTAGTTTTTCAGCCTTAGCTGTGTTGTTTGGAATCTGCCCTGTGCTTTCATGGTTCAGGAGTCATGCAGAAATTTGAAAGGGTCTTACATACAGAATTTGGATCCCTCTCTCTTTGGCTATCTACTTTCTAGGATCTCCTCCTCACTTTCCAGTGCCCTGAACTCTCTTCTTTATTTCTTTAGTATATAAAGACTGCTGTGGGTTTTCTCTTAAAAATTTAGCCACTCTGTGAGGTGCAAACTGTGGTCTGTTCTCAGACTAAAAGGCCCTTTAAAACTGAAACCCTCCTTCCAAGTGTCAGCTCCTCTTCAGAATATTCCTGCTTTTGTTCAGTCTCCAATGCCATCAAGTAGTTAGGGGTTTAGCTAAGTTTCATTTTTGTTCAGAGAATATAGTTATTATCTATGGAAGGGTTGATATGGTAAGAGTTCAGTCCTGACACCTCATTGTTAGTGTAACTCCTAAACCTGCAAAAGTTTGATTAAGAGTTCTGTTGAGTAAGACTGTAAGGGAAGAGGAAAGAGGATGGATAGCAGCAAAATCAGAAGATTTGACATGGGAAGGCAAACATGACAGAACCTTAAGGAAAGTCCAAAAATCCACATGAGTAAGAGGTGCGAGGTCTTTCATGGCCAATGGTACTTTCTAAAATGAGATACTTTCTAAAATGGGAGAGATACAAGAACCATTGACTGCCAGATCTCTGGATATGGAAAGAAAGCCTTATGCAGGACAGAGTACATAAAGTCTGCTTTGTCTATTGAGACTCCCCTCAGCCTCAACATGCCCCTTTGCCTTAAGAATACTGAAGTTTTGTTACACGTTTAAAAGAAAACCTTCTTTACCTTATCCTTAATTCTGTTTATTTCCTCAAATTTTCAAGGCTTTCCACTTAAAAAGCATACCTTTTAACCTTAGGAAATTCGCAACATACATAATGATGAATTAATGGGAATCAGGCGAGAAGAAGAAATGGAGATGTCTGATGATGAAATAGAAGAAACAACAGAAACAAAAGAAACTGAGGAATCAGGTAAAGATAATTCTGCTTTACTTTATTTAAATAACATCCACTTGCAGAGATGACATTTTAAAACTGTTAACAATAGGTAAGTTATGGGCACAGACCTATCAGACTGGAACAAGCTAGAAGCAATTGATGAGGCCATATAAGTACACATTGGCTGAATTTCAACCCTGTGGCTACAGGATTTACTGTAGTCTTAATTTAGCCCCCTCTTCCATCATAGCACCTAACTGTAAGTGGACTTCTTTTTCTGAGGTGTGCTGGACATTTAGGCACCATTGTTCTATATTTGGGTTGGATTTATTAGTAACATGCTCCACAGTAGAAACTATGAGAGAGCTATGCATAAATAGGTAACTAGCCAAACTTTTAGGAAAAATAGTTAGATCCCTATATCACTCATACCTTACCTCAAAATTAATATGAGATGGATTTAAGATTCAAATGTAAAAAACAACCATATACATAGCAAAAGAAATTCTGGAAAATATAAGAGTTGGTTATGTAATTTGAGATGAAAATCTCCAAAGAGAGAAATCATAAATGATATTTTTGATAAATGTATCAGCATAAAAATTAAATATTTCTCTTTAAAAATCACAAAGTTAAAAGATAATCTATAAACTAAGGGGAAATATCTACAATATATTAATCTACCCATCTGCTGCCTTCCATTGTGGTTACTTGGAGGTTTATTACGAATCAAACAAGAGTCTGCAAACAGTTGTCTGGGTAAAGGCTTTTGCTCATACCTAGTGTAGTCACAACCTCACTGTGTCTCACCCTGTAGCCATAGCCTGGGTCCCCAGAGGAATTCATATGGCAAATCTGTTGAACAGTATAACCCACCACCCTTCAATTTCATAACAAAACATCTGAGGAGGGGATTACCACGGAGGGGATTAAAATATCAGCCAGAGGACATTGTTTCCAGGAAAACCATTCTAGACAATCTTAGGAGTCTGTAAGATATGGTGGACAAAACACTGGACCTAAAGTTAGAACACCTAAGTTCTAGTCCCAGCTCTGCCTTTCTTGACATAGGAAGGACGTCTTCCCCAGTGAGCCTCAGCTTCCACACTTATGAGAAATACCTTATAAACACCATCAAAAAAGATTTTGTGATGGTTAAGTGAATTCATTCTTCATTTAATAATTATTGTATTTCAAGCACTCTGCTAGACATTGGAGATATAGTAGTATACTGTCCCCACTCTATGTCTGTGTGAGAGAGAGAGACAGAGACAGAGACAGAAAACAGATTGATTATAATGCAAATCAGAATTTATTGGTTCTAATAGTTTCATATTGAAGTCAACAGTTCTAGCCACTTGAGTGATTCCAGAATCTTCACTCCAAGAACAAAAACTCTTAAGAAAACCACCAAGTCAGACTTTGTAAAAGTACTTGTTAACTGTTACATCTGAATGTCCTCTTTTTGCTATATGTTAGGTCCCTAAACATATAAACCTCCATATATATTGAATAAACCCTTGGTAATCAGTGAATAGTTAACATGTTCAGAACAGTGAACTAATTACTGAAAACACTTACTATAAACTTATAGCTAAAATAAACAAAAAAGTTTAACAATAATTGAGCTATTCAAATTATTTATGTTTAGCCAGGATATTTTTTAGCTGATTAATGTTTGACTTGTAGGTTTGTTTCCACTTCAGGTTCTGCAGTATTGTGTAGTGTTAATCCAGTGTTACCCTGAAATGTGTGTAAGTGTACGTTTGAGCATCCACTTGATAAATTGCTGAGTTTGAGGAGTTATTGGGAAATGGGTGGAATGTATGGGAGATTCAGATTGAATGCACTTACTAGGGTTATATAATTGCATTTTGCTTCTGTATCTCTTTTGAGTTAAAAGCTGTATTGGCTACTGCACAGAATCTTATTCGTTTAGAGACTGGAAACTCCCTGACAGATCATCTTATAGCTATTTTCTTTCCTGTTCCACATGCCAGGATGCTGCTTTGTCAAATAAAGCTATCTACAATAGACTTAATGGAGCTTACCAAATAGCTTTTCTCCCAGAAGGTTTCAATTCATTTTAATTCAAGGACTTTTGTGCATTTTTCTTCCCCTCGATCGTATCTAATTTTGTTATCTTGCGTCTGTAGTACTCAAGTGCAGAAATCCTGCTCAGTGTGAGCCAGTGAGCCGGTCTTCAGTTTTCATCTAAATCAGCTACATGTTTTAGTTATGCTTGGTTCCAATTAAAAGCTTAAGCAACTAGATCTCAAAGGTTTCTCTCTCTCTCTCTGTCTCTCTCTCTCTCTGTCTCTCTCTCTCTCTCTGTCTTTCTCTCTCTCTTTCTCTCTCTCTCTCTCTTTCTCTCTCTCAATACTACCAAACTTGAATTCTAAGTGCCTATGCCATGTTTCTGTTTAAATTTACTTCCCAGAGAAAGTAAGAGTCAAAGCTAGCCTAGCAGTCTGTTACCTTTCTTTGGAGTGCTACTTGCTAGCCCATATTTGTGATTCAGTACTGGAAATATTCTTGCCATGGAAGAAAGGACTGCTGTGCTCAAAGTAATGCGTTGAAGAGGGAGAATCACATCAAAGCAAATCATGATAGTATGAAACTATTTCATTCTATTGTTAGCCATGATGGAAAGTACATGTACCCAGTAAACATAAGAACTGTTCCCTTTCAGCATCTATCTTCTGCCTTCTTCACTTAAACTGGTAGTTTTCAGATTTGATATAATACATAAGAATCATCAGGTTACCTTTAAAAATTCAGATTTCTGGGCTGCAGAGTCTAATTCAATAGGTCTGTAATAGGGTTTGGGAATCTGAATTTCATCAGACATCCTAAATGATTTATATGCTGGTGGTCCAGGGAGCACATTTGGAAAATATTGACAGACTAGTTCCCCTTCATTGTTCTAGCCCAAAGTTTTCTCTTCCATTGGTATCCAGTCTCCTTCCTTTTCTCCTCTTACCTCCAATTATTCCCACTTTAGGAGTTTGAGCAATTAATTAAGAAGCACTATGTCCTATAAGCTGATAGAAATAGAGATGTAATATATGTAAATATACATAAAATATAAAAAATACCATATGGTGCTAACCTGGAAGGTACTGATTAGAATGCAGCAAGGGTAAGAGATATTAGCATGGGCCAGAGTAGTTGCAATCAGTGAAAATTGATCAGGGCCTTGAAAGATGAACAGGTTTGGATAAGAGGTGAGAAAGTAGAAAGCATCTTGATGCAGAGAGGGATGAGGAAAAGGAGCGGGGCTCAAAGATGGCTATAAGGATGATGGATAAAAGATAAAAAGATGGATAAAAATAAATAGACAAAATAAGGATAAGTATAAAAGACTGAGAGGGCAAGATGGTTCTAAACCACGAGGGACTATAAATGCCAAGCTTAGACTTAGCATAGTAGGCAATGTGATACTATAAGCATGTCTTTCAACCATGGCAATTGTATGATAAAAGCAACATGAATTATATATTTTAAGAGATATTTTTTGGATTAAGAGAAACAAGCCAGAGACTTTTATAGGAATTCAGATATAAAATGATGAAGGTTGGCGGTAGTGAAGGCAACAGGAACTAAGGGAAAATGGTAGAAGAAAAAGAGGCAACAGAGAGTCTGAGATTAAAGATGCTAGGAGTCATTTGGGAGGAATAAAGTCTTTGGTGCCAGATTGGATATAGATGATGAAGAAAGGAAAGAACTCAGAATGAGTCTAGGATTTCTAATCTGGAAGAATGGAGGGTTGGTGATTGTATTAGTTTGCTAGGTCTGCTATAATAAGTACCACAAACTGAGTGGCTTAAACAACAGAAATTTATTGTCTTACAGTTCTGGAAGCTAGAAGTCTGAGGTCAAGGCTCCTGCAGGGTTGGCTCCTTCTGATGGCTGTGAGAGAGAATCTGTTCCATGCCCCTCTCCTAGCTTCTGGTGGTTTGCTGGCCATCTTTGACATTCCTTGGCTTGTAAATGCATCACCCCAATCTCTGCCTTCATGTTCACATAACATTCTGCCTGTGTGTGTGTGTCTGTCTCTGTGTTCAAATTTCCCTTTCCCATAAGGACAACGGTCATTTAAGTCTATAAGCTCATCCTAATGACATCATTTTAACTTGATTGCTTCTGTAAAGATCCTGTTTTCAAATAAGGTCACATTCTGGGGTCTGCAACATATTTTTTAAGGAGGACAAATTCAACCCACAACAGTAGAACTGACAGCTGGAACTGATTTGCAGAATATAATGAAATCAGCTTCAGACAGTATGTAGTTAGGAAACAGATATAAAGGATTTGTATACAAATCAGGGTTGAAGAATGTAGAAGGCATAGAAGATAGTAGTACAGAGGTGTTGACTGAGGCCTGGAGAATATGAATAAGTTAATGTGAAAGATAAGTAAGAAAGAACAAAGGGCTGAATACAGAACTTTGAGGACTACCTACAGAAAGGGAGAAGGAAAGGAAGAAGAGTTTTCAGAGTAGTTAGAAAAAGAGCAGTCTGGGAGGCTGGAAGGAAACTAGAAAAGCATTGGATTATAAAACCCCCCAAGAAGAATTTATTGAAATAGGGAATAAATGGAATTATCAGATATTATAAAGAAGAAAGGAGAACAGTGTTTGTCGAGCAGGAGCTATTTTAGTAGAGTGATAAATGTAGGGGCCAGAACATGTGACATTAGTGAGAGAATGTGGACAAAGACTACAGGTCAAGAAGTTGGGTACTGAGAAAAAGCAAATACAGACATTGTAAATGGTGACTAGAACTGAAAACAAAGTTAAAGGTAAGTTGTTGTTTGCTGTTCAGTAGAAGGGAAGGAGGCCATGGAGAGTGTGAGGCTGATGATGCTTGTGAATGAAAAAGTACTTGTGGGCAATTATGGAAGTGAAATCCTAGAGAAGAGGAATGGGAAGTGATCCTAATTCAGATGGAGTTTGCTTTAGAGAGGAGAGAACCATCTTCCTCTGAGATAAGAGAGGTGAAGCTAAAAGTATATATACAGCCCATGCTTCTCTGTATAGCAAGAGGTTGGTCATCCATTGATGAGCGAAATGATTTGGAACTGAGACCATGAGGGGAGAGGAGCAGATCAGTAATAAATGCTCTGGGCAGTATGGAAGGAAGAAATCAATGAGAGGTAAGAGATCCAGCAGCAAGGGCAAACGTGAGTCTGTTTTGACTAGGACTGCCCAACTCTGCAACTTCCTCTAAGAGTCCTCTGCAGCCCAGGATAACTAGCAGAGAAATTTGATTCAAGTGACCATGAGTTAGGGATTGGCATGATAAACTTGGCCAAAGATTTTGAAGAGAGTGAAGGAGTAAAGGGTACTGAGGAGTTTGCAGTGTAATCTGTCTAGCCAGAAAGCAGTTAATGGGCTAGGTGAAGTTGGCCACTCCAAGAGATTAAGATCCTGGCAAGGAAAGAGAGCAAAGTATCAGGGTGATGAGGGGCAGTAACACGACTGACAAATGAGATACTGTTTGAGAGGAGACTTTAGAGATCTCAGAGGAAAAACAATGAAATCCCATTGCATCCATGCTGGCAGAAGACTAATTGGAATAATGACCTGCAGAGGCAAGGAAAGCAAGACATCACAAGGTCAGGGAACTCACTTGTGATTTTGCCTGAACTGACCTGTACCACCTCCAATATGTTCTGCTCACATCTCCCACTTTTTGTTCCCATTTTGTGTTCTTTTGGGCTTTTTCTCTTTGTGAATCACTCCAGCTCAAACTTTTTTATGAACCTTAAGAGGGATGTTGCACATCTTTCCTCCTATAATTTGGTAACATTTTTTAGCATCTTTCTTCAAAAATTTGATGAGTTTTTTTAGCATCTCTTGTAATGCGGCTTTGTAAGGATGGCTGATTCCCTGAATTTACTTCCATTAAATTTTTTTTGTTTCCTTTGTATCATTGGAGAAACCTAGGCATTAATATTTTTAACATTTTTTATTGAGTTGTAGTCATTTTACAATGTTGTGTCAATTTCCAGTGTAGAGCACATTTTTTCAGTTATACATGAACATACATATATTCACTGTCACATTTTTTTTCACTGTGAGCTACCACAAGATCTTATATATATTTCCCTTTGCTATACAGTATGATCTTGTTTATCTATTCTACATATGCCTCTCACTATCTACAAATTTCAAACTCTCAATCTGTCCCTTCCCACCCCCCGCCCCCTTGGGAACCACAAGTTTGTATTCTATGTCTATGAGTCTATTTCTGTTTTGTGTTTATGCTTTGTTTGTTTGTTTGTTTGTTTTAGATTCCACATATGAGCAATTTCATATGGTATTTTTCTTTCTCTTTCTGGCTTACTTCACTTAGAATGACATTCTCCAGGAGCATCCATGTTGCTGCAAATGGTGTTATGTTATCAGTTTTTATGGCTGAGTAGTATTCCATTGTATAAATATACCACCACTTCTTTATCCAGTCATCTGTTGATGGACATTTAGGCTGTTTCCATGTCTTGGCTGTTGTAAATAGTGCTGCTATGAACATTGGGGTGCATGTGTCTTTTTGAAGTAGGGGTCCTTCTGGATATATGCCCAGGAGTGGGATTCCTGGGTCATATGGTAAGTCTATTCCTAGTCTTTTGAGGAATCTCCACACTGCTTTCCACAGTGGCTGCACCAAACTGCATTCCCACCAGCAGTGTAGGAGGGTTCCCTTTTCTCCACAGCCTCTCCAGCATTTGTCATTTGTGGATTTTTGAATGATGGCCATTCTGACTGGTGTGAGGTAATACCTCATTGTAGTTTTGATTTGCATTTCTCTGATAATTAGTGATATTGAGCCTTTTTTCATGTGCCTAATGATCATTTGTATTTCTTCCTTGGAGAATTGCTTGTTTAGGTCTTCTGCCCATTTTTGGATTGGGTTATTTGGTTGTTTCTTATTAAATCATATGAGCTTCTTCTACATTCTGGAGATCAAGCCTTTGTCGGCTTCATTTGCAAAAATTTTCTCCCATTCCGTAGGTTGTCTTTTTGTTTTACTTATGGTTTCCTTTGCTGTGCAGAAGCTTGTAAGTTTCATTAGGTCCCATTTGTTTATTCTTGCTTTTATTTCTATTGCTTGAGACTGTTCTAGGACAACATTTTTGAGATGCATGTCAGATAATGTTTTGCCTATATTTTCCTCTAGGAGGTTTATTGTATCTTGTCTTATGTTTAAGTCTTTGATCCACTTTGAGTTTATTTGTGTGTGTGGTGTAAGGGAGTGTTCTAGCTTCATTGTTTTACATGCTGCTGTCCAGTTTTCCCAACACCATTTGTTGAAGAAACTGTCTTTATTCCATTGTATATTCTTGCCTCCTTTGTCGAAGATGAGTTGACCAAAAGTTTGTGAGTTCATTTCTGGGCTCTCTATTCTGTTCCATTGGTCTATATGTCTGTTTTTGTACCAATACCATGCTGTCTTGATGGCTGTAGCTCTATAGTATTGTCTGAAGTCTGGGAGAGTTATTCCTCCAGCCTCTTTCTTTCTCTTCAGTAATGCTTTGCTTTGGCAATTCTAGGTCTTTGATGGTTCCATATAAATTTTATTATGATTTGTTCTAGTTCTGTGAAATACGTCCTGGGTAATTTCATAGGGATTGCATTAAATCTGTAGATTGCCTTGGGCAGTGTGACCATTTTAACAATATTGATTCTTCCAATCCAAGAGCATGGGATATCTTTCCATTTTTTAATGTCTCCTTTAGTTTCCTTCCTCAGTGGTTTATAGTTTTCATTGTATAACTCTTTTACCTCCTTGGTTAGATTTATTCCTTGGTATTTTATTACTTTGGGTGCTATTTTAACAGGGATTGTTTCTTCACTTTCTTTTTCTGTTGATTCATCATTAGTGTAAAGAAATGCAACTGATTTTTGAACGTTAATCTTGTAACCTGCTACCTTGCTGAATTCTTCGATCAGCTCTAGTAGTTTTTGTGTGAACAGATTTTCTCTATTGAATTCCTGTTTTCTATTTGATTGATTTCTGATCTATTGTTATTTTATCTTTTCTTTTCCTTACTTTAGACTTAATTTGGTCTTCTTTTTCTCATTTCCTAAGGTGGAAGCTCAGATGATTGATTTTAGATCTTTCTTCTTTTCTAATATATGTTTTCAATGCTATAAATTTCCCTCTAAGAATGGCTTTCCCTGCATCTCAAAATTTTAAAGGTGTTTTGTGTTTATTTCCATTTAGTTCAAATATTTTACATTTTCTTTTGAGATTTTCTTCTTTGACTCGTGATTTTAGAGGTGTGTTGTTTAATCTCCAAGTATTTTGGAATTTTCCATCTACCTTTCTGTTATTGATTTCTAGTTTAATTTCATTGTGTTCTGATAGCATACATAGTATAATTTTTATCTTTTAATGTGTTAATTTGTTAAGGTGTGTTTTATGGTGCACAATATGATCTATCTTGGTGAATGTTGCATGTGAGCTTGAGAAGGATGTGTAATCTACTGTCATTAGATGAAATGGTCTATACATGTCAATTATATCCTAACATTTAATTGATGGTGCTGTTGAGTTCAACTATGTCATTACTGATATTCAGCCTACTGAATCTCTCCAATTTTGATAGAGGGGTTTAAAGTCTCTATAATGGTCAAATCAACTATTTTTCCTCACAGTTCTGTCAGATTTTGCTTTATTTTGACACTCTGTTGTTAGGCTCACACACATTAAGTTTATTATGTCTCCTTGGAGTACTGACCCCTTTATCATTGTCTAGTGCCCCTTCTTTAACCTTGATAACTTTCATTGATCTGAAATCAGCTGTGTCTGAAATATAGCTACTCTTACTCTTTTTTTATATACATATAAACTTTTTTTTATTGAGTTATAGTCATTTTACAATGTTGTGTCAAATTCCAGTGTAGAGCACAATTTTTCAGTTATACAAGAACATACATACATTCATTGTCACATTCTCTTTCGCTGTGAGCCACCAGAAGATCCTGTATATATTTCCCTGTGCTACACAGTACAATCTTGTTTATCTATTCTACATTTTGAAATCCCAGTCCCTTCCCACCCCTCATCTCCCTGGCAACCACAAATTTGTATTCTATGTCTATGAGTCTGTTTCTGTTTTGTATTTTTTGTTTCTGTTTTTGTTTTTGTTTTTTAGATTCCACATATGAGCGATCTCATATGGTATTTTTTCTTTCTCTTTCTGGCTTACTTCACTTAGAATGACATTCTCCAGTAACATCCATGTTGCTGCAAATGGCGTTATGTTGTCGGTTTTTATGGCTGAATACTCTTACTCTTTTTTGATTGGTGTTAGTATAGTGTATCTTTCTCCATCCCTTTACTTTTAATCCATATGTATTTTTATATTGAAAATATGTTTCTTATAGATACCATTTAGTTGTTTCTTGTTTTTAATCATTCTGACAATTTCTGAATTTTAATGGGTATATTTAGACCATTGATGTTCAAAATGATTATTGATGTAGTTGGATTAATATCTACCATATTTGTTACTGTTTTCTATTTATTGCTCTTGTTCTTTGTTCCCTTTTTGTCTTTTACTATTTTCCAGCCCTTTATGGTTTTAACTGAACATTTTGTATGATTACATTTTCTCTTTTTGCTTAGCATATTGGTTATACTTCTTTTTTACTTTTTTTTAGTGGTTGCCCCAGAGTATGCAATTTACATTTACAAATAATTCAAGTCCACTTTCAAATAACACTATACCACAGTGTGTATAATATAATCCCAATTTCTTCTTCCCATTCCTTGTATCATTGCTGTCATTAATTTCACTTTATACATAAGCACACACACATACACACACATACAAGCATACATAATTGAATGCATTCACTATTATTTTGAACAAACTGTTATCTCTGTTAGATCAATTAAGAATAAGAAAAATTAAAGTTTTTATTTTACCTTCACTTATTCCTTCTTTGATGCTCTTTATGCTCCTTTCTTTATATAGATGCAAGTTTCTGACATGTCATTTTCCTTCTCTCTTAGGAACTTCTTTTTTTAAAAATAATACCTCATCTACTCTACTGTTTCTTTTGTTAAAATTTATTTTACTTTATTTAGGGGGGGTAGTTAGGTTTACTTACATTTATTTCTGGAAGAGGTACTGGGGATTGAACCCAGGACCTTGTGTTTGGTAAGCATGCACTCTACCACTTGAGCTATACATTTCCCCCTTCTTAGGAACTTCTTTTAATATTTCTTGCAAGGCAGGTCTACTGGCAACAAATTCCCTCAACTTTTATTTGTCTGAGAAAGATTTTATTTATCCTTCACTTTTGAAGGATAGTTTCACAGGGTACAGAATTAGAAGTTGATGGATATTTTTCTCTCAACACTTTTAAGTATTCTATCCATTCTATTTTTACTTACATGATTTCTGAGGAGAAGTAGGATGTAATTCTTATCTTTGCTCCTCTATAGGTGGGGTGTTTTTTTCCCTTCTGGCTGATTTCAAGATTGTTTATTTCTCTTTGATTTTCTGAAGTTTGAGTATTATATACCTAAGCCTAGTTTTTTGGCATTTATCCTTCTTGAAGTTCTCTGAGCTTACTGGATCTGTGGTTTGGTGTCAAACACTAATTTGGACATATTCTCAGTCATTATTATTTCATGTATTGCTTCTGTTTCTTTCTCTCTTTCTTCTACCTCTGATACCCTCATTATGTATACATTACATCTTTTGTAATTATCTCACAATTCTTGCATATTCTGGGTTTGGGGGGGTTAATTTTTTTCTTTTTGCTTTTCAGTTTAGGAAGTTTGTCATATCCTCAACCTCAGAGATTCTTTCCCTAGCCATGCCCAATCTACTAATTAAGTCCATCAAGGGCATTTTTCATTTCTGTTAGTGTTTTTGATGTCTAGCATTTCTATTTGATTCTTAGAATTTTTCTCTGCATGTATTATCCATCTGCTCTTCCATGTTGTCTACTTTTTATGATAAAACCCTTAGCACATTAACAATAGTTGTTTTAAATTCCCAGTCTAATAATTCCAACATTTCTGCCATATCTGGCTCTACTTCTGATCTTTGTTCAGTCTCTTCAGACTGTGGGGGTTTGTTTGTTTGGTTGGTTGGTTGGTTTGGGTTTTTTTTTACTTTTTACTATGCCTTGTAATGTTTTTTGTTGTTGCAGTCTGGACATGAAGTACTGGGTGAAAGGAACTCTGGTAAATAGGACTATTGTGGTATGGTGGTAAGGTATGGAGGGAGGAGAATCACTTTATAGTCCTATGATTAGGTCTCAGTCTTTTAGTAAGCCTATATCTCTGGACTTTGAACTTCACAAGTATTTCTCAGGTTTTCTTCTCCACATTTAGGTGGGACAGAATGGCTAGAGGAGGCTGGATCTCGTTGGTTCCCTGGGTTGGTTAGACTCTCGTACTACCCCAGCAGGTTAGGCTCAGGTAAAATAACTTCTTCTTGGGGCAGACCTTTTAAAGAAGGACTTGATGCTTTGGCATATTTCAGATGGGTTTCTTTTTCCCCCTCCCCTGCTGGAAGCACATAGGAATTTTGCTCTGATATTCAGTCTGAGGACCTGGTGGAGCTCCTGGAGATAAAACTCATGAAAGTGTAGGGACCTCACTATGACTGCATCTCCCTGGAGTTTTTAACTATTTGATTTGTCCACACTGAGCCTCCAGCAAATTGTCAAGTACAGTTTAGGTTTTCCTACCTTGACACTGTTTCCTGTGGGGATTTGTGCTCATGGGTTTCTGGTCTGGTAAGTTATGATTCTCTATATTCACCTGTCTGTCTCCAAATTTAGGGGCAGGAGTTTGCCCTGTTACTTCACTTCTCTGTTGTATCTAAGAAGAGTTGTTGATTTTTTTTTAGTTTGTTCAGCTTTTTACTTGTTGTTAGGAGGGAGTGGTGACTTCTAAGCTCCTTACATGCTAGACCCGAAACTAGAAGTCTTGTGTCTTAATTTTTATATTTACCTTTCCTCTATAGGACCAGTCAAGGCTGCATGTTTTAAAAACAACCATCAGCAAAATTATTGTATAGACAGTCATTAGTTCACGACAATTAGCCCTCTATTTTATCATTACAGGCACTTATCATTTGCTGTATTTCAAATAAAAGTAACTGATGTTACCTAGAAATATTTTAGTGATATTAGAGTGAAAAGTTTGAAACATGATGAGGACTTCTGTGTGTTGGAATCCTGTGTTCATTTACAAAAATAAGTCTATATGCTTTTGTATACATCTCTTGCTATCATGGTGAACTCAGATCTAAAGTTTCTCATTGAGGAGGCATAGGTATAGCTCATTGGTAGAGTACATGCTTACTTAGTATGCTCAAGGTCCTGGGTTCAATCCCCAGTACCTCCATTAAAAACTTTTTTAAAATAGTTTCTCAAGGAGAAGCTTTTCATACATGTCTATTTAAAATATCAAGTTTTCATGGTACTAAAGTGAACCACAATGGAATCTGGATATATGGTTTTACTACTTTATATTGATTGTTTAGCCTTAGTATCACAGGCAGAAGCTCTGAAAGAAGAAAATGACAGCCTCCGTTGGCAGCTTGATGCCTACCGGAATGAGGTGGAACTGCTTAAGCAAGAACAAGGCAAAGCCCTCAGAGAAGATGACCCAAACAAGGAACAGCAGCTGAAACTCCTACAGCAAGCCCTGCAAGGAATGCAACAGGTAAAGAAATTTTGGTTTTCTGAGCTTTTTGGAAGGCAAATATCAGCTCCTCGCCTGTAAAAGGGCCCCCACAAGCAAACAGAATAGCAAACCTCTTATTCTTCTTCATAGTCTGTTCTCTTGGCATAGCTGAGGAAGGGTTTATGCATCATAGTTCATGAAATATTCTGGTTAATACAGAGATAGCAGTGGATCACCAATTTTCAAGGAATGAGTATTCAGTAAAAAATACTTAACAATAAAATTACACCGAGCATAACCTAATCTTTTCATTATGCTCTTTATGCTTCAGAAGGTACTTTAGGATTTGAACAGGGTCTCGGGGTCCTTATGAAGAGCCTCAATTACTTAGATATGAAAAAGTGCTGGTGAATAAGTATCTAGTTGATACAATGCTAAATAATACAGTTTCTTAGAAGAAATAGCAGGAATTCTACCCTTGATTTGGGTGGAAGGAGGGGTGTTATGGGTTTTTAAGTATCAATGCTTTGGGGCACATAATACCAATTTGCTTTTGTTTTGTTTTGTTTTCACAGTCATTTATGTGAATGAGTTTACCTGCACATTATTCCAAGTATACAAAGTAAAGTAAATAAGTGCATCCAACTGTAATTGCATTCAAACACAATATTGTGTAATAGATGCTCAAGACTTAGAAGTTTTATGTAACCATCACCACAGCGAATATACTATTTAACAAACATCAACATCTGTTCCCATTATAGTAAAGGAGTAGTACTTCTGAATAAGAGTACTATCCTCTTCTGTCTTGCCAGACTACCAGCCATTTTCCTCACAACTTAAATTGTGCAACAAATTTTTAATTGCATGCCTTGGAATTATCTAGGGCAAAGCTCATTGATGGTTAGAAATCACAAATTGTGAACAGGGAGTCTCTTCTGGCTCTAAGAGCCCCATATTCCTATTACTTCTGCTATCATTGTCTTCGTATGTGACAAGTAATATCACATAAATACTTCACCCTTCCTATTAGCAAAATGTGTGAAGTAATGCTTACCTTCCTTTTACTATCACCATGGAGTTTAATTAGAACATGTAAATTACATCAGAGATCTTTCCACCAAAAAAATATAAAACATCTCCTCAGCTAGACTTCAAAGAATTTTGACGATGTACATTGTACTGTGTCTTTTAGCCCTCCCAATGGTCTTTTGCAAGCCTCTGAAAAGCAAGACTTTGCAAACATTTTCTTGTTGTTTTCCCCTCTTACCTTAATTTTGAAACCATTCTACATAAGAACAGTTCTGCTACTTAAATTAAAATTAAAACTGATGAACTTTTTTTTTTCATTCCATCACTTCGGAAACCTTGGTGAGACAATTAGGTCTCTACCTCCTGAAAAATTAATTTCACTCATTTTGATTACTTTTTACTGGAAAATAGCCTTGTAAACAATGATTAAATTTATCCCATCTTATTCCCAAAAGATGTATAGTTAATATGTTGCTTAAGAGCATGGGCTGTGGGGTTGACTCAACTGGGGTTTAAATCCCAGCTCTGGCACTGACGATCTGAATAGCCTTAGGCAAACCTCTAAACCTCTCTAACCTTCAGGATTATGTATCATAGGGTTATTGTGAGGCTTAAATGAGATCATGCATATGAAACCCTTTGCGCAATACTTGGCACATGTTAGATGCTATATACATAGTATTTGTAGTAATCATTAATATTGAATGTAGTTCTTTGCTTACTGATAAGGGAACTAACATTTGTGAAATTTGGATTCTTTACTACTTTCCTCACAGAAATTGAACTTGGCTTGGAAAATGGCTATTTGCAAGAATGCTTTACAACATTAAGTTCAGTTCTATACCAAAATCAAGATATTGTCCACGTAGTATTAACTGCACCCTACCCTTACATCTGGCTGGAATAGGAAAGTTAAGTGATTAGATCAATTAGTTTCTCAGACTCTTTCTAAAATATGAACAAATCCAAAAGAAGTTCATAAGAGCCAGATAAAATAACTTCAAGTGAAAAGTATCTTGATTTTCCTCTTAGTATCTGCATGGAGAAATGATTGTGTGTGCTGGGAGAAAGTGAGGCAGGCCTGCCTAATATCTAACTTCAGCCAGGGTTTTTAAGTGAAATGTGGCTCCTTAAGACTTACTTGTCTTTGGTCTATCTTGTAGCATCTACTCAAAGTCCAAGAGGAATACAAAAGGAAAGAAGCTGAACTTGAAAAAATCAAAGATGACAAGTTACAGGTGGAAAAAATGTTGGAAAATCTTAAAGAAAAGGTACATGAGTCCTAAGTGACACTTTTCCCTTGCGCCCTTCTCCCTTTTCAGTGACAGTGAAAATGCCCTGAAATTCCTACCAATCAATAGGTATCAATGTGGAATGTTTGGTTGATTGGGGGTTAAAAGCCTCTCTCCAGGGTAATTCTTGCATCAAGGGCTATGCTTTTAGGTGTGAGTCCTTGGCATTTCTAAAAGTTCTAGAGAGTGTACTTTTCAATGAATAAAATGTCTATCCATCCCTAACATTCCTGTCTTCCTTTTTGGAGAAGATCAGAGTGCACACGTCAACCCTGCTTCATCTGTCAAGCAAATAGCAACATACAAAACCCATGTGACACAAAATACTTTTAATTAAGCATTTCATTAAACAAAGAAACAAGTACAAATAGAGCATTGACATTTCTTTGCAGACACTCCATCTAGTATAATAATGAGCTGCTGCAGGTGAAACAGCCAAAATCAAAAGAGAAGGAACCTAGGAAAGCTAACAAGGAGACGCAATATTCTAAAGCTAGATAACAGCAACAGGGAAGGCAAAATGGGACTGTGCCTACTGAGAGCCTGCAGCAAAAAGAACCATCAGTGAGGACCTCTGAGAAAGTCTACTAACTTCTAAATGGATTATTGTATCACAACCATGCATCGGGTGCCCAGTCTATTTCAGGCGAGTAAAGTCTACTGATAGCATCTCCCTGTCATACTTCTCTAATCTCCTTTATGCCTGAACATTCAACTGAAGTTATCCTCTGAAAAGAAAGGCCCATTGACCAGAACTTCCTGATTTTAATGCCTCAGAAAGAAGAGAAGATTAGGAGTTTAGACCAAGAGCCAGAAATCAATTCCACAGTTCTACAGTTCTACAAGAGCTCGTGCTCTTTATCTTCTGTGCTCAGCTCAGGAAGATGCAATGCACACAGGCTCTAGTGTGTTTGCTAGCTTAGTGACTTCCCCCAGAGTGCTGTTAAGAACTGGCAACCTTGGTGTAGTTGAAACAAATGATTGAAAGTGTTTTCTTCTGGAGGCCATTTGCAATATGCTTTTAATTCTTCCACTTCATAAAACCAACTCACTTTCCAGTTTTGTGGGTGCTATTAAAGAAACGAGCACAATCCCAGACAAATTCATTTATCAAGCATTTAATTGAAAAGTGCCAAAGCTGCTCTATTTAGCAGGACTCTCCTCATACTATCAGAGCTTCTAAAATGTCCCAGAGCTGCTACTTAGGTCTGTTTTCCTTCATGCATAAAATGGAGTGTGTAGCCAAAAGACTATAGATAGACATGGGGTTATACTAATAACATTATGCTTAGAGTCGCTCTTTAGGAATGACATCACAAATTGACTTGAGGACTTTTTTAGTGTAAGCATCTCTCTGCTTTGTAAAGTATTTCATTTAAAGAAGCAAGAGGTCAAATGGCATAGAAGAATCTTTCGATATTATACATAAGTGTAAGTGTTTCTAATTTGAAAACAGATATACCGTGAAATGACAGCTAAAGAAGACAGGAAGAGAGAGCTAACTGATTATCAGAAAAATGTGAGTCAGAATATGTTTTTTCCTGTTATTTTAAGTGAAACTTCCTTCAGAGAAAGTCATGACAGTTCATTATAAACGGATCTTCTCTGGGAAGCTGATTTGTGACCAAATATTTCAAACTGACACAATTAGGTTAGGAAGCAAAGTACCATCACATTAGACTGCAAAAATAATTTCAGGTTGAAAGAAAAGCAATAAGTTTGGTGAGGAGGGATCTTTCTTCTTTTTGTTTGGGTTTCTTGACAGTAAACCACAGCGTGAGTTATTGTCAGTGTTTTGAAATATAACAATATGACTTATGTCTGTCCTACTGCAGCGAGAACTAGCTCTTTGAATCTGCTAGTAAAATTCAAGAGGATAAGCATCCCTTCAATATACCTACTAATTTTTTAAATGCCAGCTCTAATAAAATTGAAGTCAGGTTTCAGTAAGGCTACATTTCTATCCAAGATGGCCAAAACTTCTCAGGATGTCTTTCATATCTTAAATCAACCCCAGTCTGTTAAAATTTCACACTTAAGAAATGGCTTACTGGATCATTTAATGTTTTAAGGGGGTTAGAAACAGATGTACAGCCTGTGGCTTAGAAGTGAGCCAGCTGCTTAAATCAAACTTGGCATGATGGTTACTGACTGGATTGGATTCTAAAGGCCAAAGATTGAGTAGGTCATCAGGAAAGGTTTCCTTTCTGACTACAGCCTGGAAGCCTGTAAATCCACAAAACAACATGTCTTGCAGAAAACACCATTAGTTTCATTCAGGAGCAGCATCCTGGATGCTTTGAAGGCATCTTTAAAGAAAAAGTAAGGAAACGTGTCCCTGTTGAGGGCTTGTGGAAGGAAAGACGAGACAAAGCATCTGAGTCAGCTGTGATCTGCTACCCCTCCAGGACATTTCCCAAGCACTCTGTTTTACAACAACAATGAGACTGAAGGAGTGATTTCTTTTATTCTTTCTTCTGAAGGTTCTTCCTTCACATTTAAAATACAGAAAAGATGTTCTCAGTACCCAAAGAGAGAAAGAAAGATCTATGAAAGAAAGGTCTGGAGGTATTTTTCAGATTCATTGATGGTTATGGATTTCACTTGAGTATCTCTTATGAAACATGCCTATTATGCTCAGAAAGAGAAAACTTTCAACAAGGAAAGGCACTGACTAATGATATTTTTGGTCATGGTCATTTCTAGCTGTAAAGCCATAAATATCCTAACTGATAATTTCCTTATCAGAGAGAAGACAGAGAGTTGATAGTCAATAAATAGAGGCTCTAATTTTTAGTTCAAGAGCCAGCAGTTGATTACCTGAGAGTGAATTAGCTACACTGTAGATTCTCCATTCAGATATGGGGCTTACCTTTAGCAGAGTGTGGATCTAAAATAAAAAAGAATGGTCCTTTCACATTGGGTGTCATGGTATGAAATCCTGGCTCTACCACTTCCCAGTGATGTGATCTTAGGCAAGTTACATAATTTATCTGAACCTCACTTCCCTCACCTGTAGAATGGAGATAAAACATACCAAACAGTGTTTGGCATCTCATAGACAATAAATGTTGGGTCTGGTTCCCCAAATTTCTTGTATAGAGTCAAGAATGATGAAAGCAGAAGAAAAAAATCTAGTGAAGGTGAATGTCTAAATTTTTGTGTGTTTGGAAGCCTTATAAAGAAGTTTTGGATTATTGATGATGCTTTTATAATTTAGGCTATTTTCCCTCCCATTCAGTAATCAAAATTGCACAGTATTGCTTTCAGGGTGCTGTTAAAAAGTTTTGTTGTGTAATTGAAACCAAATCTGTTACCAAAAAAATGCACTGACACAGGAGACATTATTCCCACAGGAGAACTGTGCCTCTAGAATGTGTGCCTCGAGCCAGGATAGTGACTACCCTCTTGAGAAGACCCTGAACAGCAGTCCCATCAAATCTGAACGTGAAGCATTGCTAGTGGGTAAGGAAGCTAACACATATTCAATATATAAAGTACAGTCACAGGGCAGGGGCAGGGGGGAGGATTTATGTAAGATGAATAAGCGCATACCAAGCATTTATAAAGTATGAGTGCAATGACCCAGAGTCCTGAAGACGACATGGTAAGAACAAGTACAGATTTTAATAAAAATGGTAAAAGCAGCTCCCAGCCCTCTTCAAGCTCCTTGTTGCCACTGTCACATCAAGTGTGTTGGTATGAGCACTAAGCTAAGGGGGGGTCCGCTGGAGAAACATGTTGTAGATTTTTAAAATCTCTGAGAAGTGAGGTGAGCTCTCAAGGGGACAATGCAGACATTGTTTGGCAGAGAGCTTCTCCAGGCAAGCCTCTGGAAGAAATATGTGTCTCTCTTAAGTCTTTTCAGGTTACTGGCAGATGAGTCGGGGGGCTGTCTATGGGCTGTTGGCCACTGGTGGGCTCTGATGAGATAAATGCCAAAATTACATAAAAATGTATTCACAAAGGCAAGATAGCATAAATGGTTAAGGAGTCAGACAGAACTGATTTTCTGTCTTCACCCCACCGTTTCCATCATGCGCTTCAGTTCCTCCATCTGCAAAATGGGCATCATAATATTACCTATCTCAAAGGACAGCTGCGAGTATTAAACACGATAATTCATCTAAATCACTTAGCACAGTGCCCAGCCCATAGTAAGCCCTCAATAAATGAGAACCATTTTGCACTGACAGCACTCTATTCACAAATGCTTGTTGACTTTATATTCTATTTAGAGAACAGTGGCAGATTGAGATCTTGAAATATTCAGTCATTTAAAAGGGGCTGATCTTGGGCCTCAGCAGATAATCCCAGCTGCCTTTCAGGAAGCTGAGCCACACAGTAGCCCCACCCCAATCTCAAAAGTTCTCCCCACTAATTGACTTCTGCATATTTTAAAGTTGTGTCTGCCTCCTTTGGTAATGGATATTGTACTCAGATTTAATACTTTGATATGTTAATAAAGATGCACAGAGGGATCTGCCATTGAGTCTTCAAGAAGAGTGACAACTTATTTCCGTTTCCCAACTCAAAGTTCTTTAACAAATTGGCATGGCAACAGGGAGACCTGTCAGAGAAGAGCCATGGGTAGGAAGAAGCCTCTGTAAAGGGATAGCTCTAGAAACAAAGATTCTTAAGATAAGTGTTTCATGTTTTGTTTTTTAAAGAAACTAGTCTCAAGCTGACAGAAAGGAAAATCTATTTTTTAAATTGGTTCTTTGGGTGTGAACTGACAAAAACTGCTATGTGTTTTGAAATCTACAGAGATATTTCTTGGTGTTTGACAGCCTTTCTTGGCCATAGCATCTAGAATTTCTTTGAACACGGACTGTCTTCTTCAGAATTTAAGTTTCTCAGCTTGAGTCAGTGTTTAGAAATTCAGTTTACCAAGTCATTTAAGAGTAAAATAGTGTCATAAGTAATAGTATCCATTTTTGAATAGATTTTGAACTCTACCATCAGTTCCTCCTTGATCCCCCAACACACCCCCATGTCATCCAATATTTGGAGGATCTTCACAAAGAACTGATTTGAACCTCAAACTACAATTTAAACTTGTGATAGTCTTTGTCAGTTGCTTTAAGGGATAGACAAATTGTAGTTTATTAACCAAATCAAATTTAGCACTTATTTCCTGGCAATTTTCAGCAAACACAATTCTAGGTCTTTTGATATACTTTACATCTTATGAAAGGAGGTGAATTCAAAAAAAATAAAGGAAAAATAGTAGACTTTTGAACAATTTGTATTCTACCTGTTGCCAGAAAAAGAAGTAGTATTAGAACAATTAACCTGATGTCCAGAATAATCAAGGCAGTATGTGTAGCTGCCAATCACCCCAGAGTTATGCTGAGTAGAAATCATACACATTCCTGGAGGCTAGAAACTATTATAAGAATTCTGATGCATGAAGAGATTCAGGGCTCTGAGGACAAACAAAATACTAGTCACCACTTGAGTGGATGAAATGTTTGGCTTTTCTTTACAGAGTTACTCACAGAATCAAAGCCAAATACAATCAGCAGATTCTCCTGTGAGAATCACAAGGTTAATCAGGCAAAGTACATGATTTGTACTTTCGCCACAACAGCAAGACATTATTAGAGTAAGGGGCTAAAAATCCAATTTAAAGACAGTACAGAGGAACTGCAAAAGCCCAGCACAATCTAAATTCATTGTAAAACTCTAAATTCATTGTAAAATGGAGAGCTCAAATGGTGTTTAGCCATCACGAATGATGGAAGTGACTCTTCAAATGCCACCTTTTCCACATGTAATACAGTGTAATGACAGGCAGTATGCACAGTGGTTAAGAGCAACTGTCTGGGTTCAAATACCTGCTCTGCCCTTTATCAGATGTATGACCTTGGGCAAGCACTTAAACTTTCTGTGCCTCAGTGTCTCCTCATCTGTGAAATGGGGATGGTAATACCTACCTCACAGCGTTGTTGAAAAGATTAAATGAGTAAAATATATGTAAACTTAGAATAGTGTCTAAGGCATAATATGGTGTACACGTGAGTTGGCTCATGCTATACACTACCTTGTGACATCTCAAAGAACACAATGTTCAGGGGTTACCTCCATGGTATTGTCTCTACAGGGATTATCTCCACATTCCTTCATGTCCACCCATTTGGAGCAAGCATTGAATACATCTGCTCCTACCTGCACCGTCTAGATAATAAGGTATGTGGGGGCCTGAGATGGGCATGCAAGGGGATGTAGGTTCTTTGTGAACAGGTGATCTCACTCTTCTCAAGCATAAAAAAGTCATTAGTAATCGTTATAAGGAAATTTCTCTCACCTAGCCTCCTATTGTGATTCAGTGTAGGGTTTCTCTCTTACAAGGAGGGTGACCATCTGTCCCTGTTTGGCTGGGACTGAGGGGTTTCCTGGGACTTGAGACTTCCAGTGCTAACACCGGGGAAGTTCTGGGCAAACCTGAATGAGTTGACCACCCTACTTCCAAAACATATCTTAGAAGACTGTTCCTTCTTTCTCTTAATTTACATATCAGATGCTAATTAACCAAAATTTTAACCAATATTTCTCACCAATCAAACTTTTGCCCTGGTCCTTTAGCCATTAGCAAATGTTCATTTTCAAAGTCTTGAAAGTCTTACTCCAACCACCTCCCTGACCATCACCATCACCACTGCCATTTTCCACAATGACACAATCAAGGCAGGGGCAAAAGAAGCTGGAACAATAAGTCTATAATACAGACTGAACATTTGCTCACAGTTGATCTCACTGGATGCTATCCTGTGAGGGGACTCAAAAGGCATTAGGGCAAGGGTAAATGCTAGTTCCATAGAAAGCCAGGGGTGCCTCATAGAAGCAGGAGGGGACTCTTGACCCCTCAGAATAAGTGAACTCATGATAGGGTTTTTCAGATGCAGCATCCAGTTAAACCTGCTCATGGATTGCACTCACTATTTCACAAGATCTGGGCCTTTTGAGAAGTGCCACTGGAATGCAGATTCCTGACAGTCAGATGTCCAAAATGTTAAGCCATTTAAACGTATGTCCTCTTAACAGAGGCACGGGCCGATTTGGGAATCCAGCTGTGGTGAGACATCCTCCTCATGGCATTTGTTTTCATTCTAGCTAGCACTGCCCGCAATGTTTATCTCCGGGAGGTGATGCTATTCTGCCATTAAGCAGCCGGCCCATTTGGCAGTGGAGGGAAGGATGGAATGTGAGCACCAGGACCAAGTGGTCAGTCGAAGTGGTTGGAAATTGAAGTATATGTCAGTAAAAATGATCTATGGTTTCTTTAATTGCAAAAATAATGAATTCATATTCTCTTTAAAATGTAAGCAATTTAGAACTGCAGTAAAGGGGAAGTGACAGTTCCCCACAATAACACCCCTCCAGGATGACCAATGTTAACAGTTTCACATATCTTATTTCAGACTGTTTTCTATACATCTGCTGTACCTATATTGTATGTATAGATCTAGACACATTGTATACTTATGTTTTTTTGAAATGGGGATTCAACTCTACAGGATACTCTGCAATCTGCTTCTTTCATTTAATGGATACAGTCTGCTGCCAACACTGGGGACAAAGCATGACCTCACACCTAGCCTAGTCCCAGTTCCTCCTGAGCAGCTTCCTGCCAAGGTAGTGCCAGGGGCTCCCAAAGAGAGACTGCAAAGGTACCAACAGAATTTGGGGGTGGTACCTCCCAACAGCTTTAGGAATATTCCGTGTGACAGTAACTTGGGGTTTCTTTAAGGATCCCCTAGTGCTCTTCAGCGAAGCCCTAGCACCCAGGTTCACAGTTAGGAAAATTGCTACTAACATAAAGGTGACCACCTAAAGCAAACCCCTAAGGGCCCACAGATTTGGTTTTGTTTTTATATTGATGTGTGTGTGTATGAGAGAGAGAGAGAGAGATGTGGGGAGAGGGAAACAATACACAGAAGTAGGACCACAGAGCGGTCCCGATTCCTGTCACTTTTCCTTTGTGAACTAAGACATGTGTGAAGAATTCTGCTCTGGCAGCCCTTTCCGCCTCCCTCTTCTCCCCAAAGGCTTTGCAGCTCCAGTGGGCCTGCACATAACATCACCAGCACTGATAAGTCATCATTTAGTCGGCTGCATACCCAGGCCTCTCAACACGACTGACACCAGCTCTTTCATTTAGAAAGTTCAGTGGTAATCAATCTCAGAAACATCATGCTAAGTGAAAGAAACTAGTCACAAAAGACTATATATTATACAATCACATATATATGAAATTTCCAGAAAATGAAAAATCACCATGAAAAACTCTGAGTCAGGGATTGGGAGTGAGGATTGACTACAAAGGGGCACAAAGGAACATTTGGGGGGTGATGGAATGTTCTAAAACTGAATTGTGGTGACAGTTGCATAGTTGTATAAATTTACTAAACCTCATTGAAGTATACATGTCGAATAGATGAATTTACTGTATGTAAATTATACCTAAATAAAGTCAGTATAATATACAGAAACAGAAAGCTCAGTGGACTCTGTCTAGTGGTCACAGCAGAGGAAGGCTGCCATCTGGAAGCCACTCAGCCAATATGGACATACGCACAAGGAGGAGAAGGTCAACCCCACGCAGGCATCAGCAATCCAAAGCAACACTGGGGGAAAAGCCAGATTAGGAAAGTGGGACTGGTTTTGAATAGTGATGTCTTCTCTGTCCCACAGATCTGCACCAGTGATGTGGAATGTCTCATGAGCCGACTCCAACATACCTTCAAGCAGGAAATGACTGGAGTAGGAGCCAGTCTGGAGAAGAGATGGAAATTCTGTGGCTTTGAGGGCTTGAAACTGACCTGAATCCCTTTGCCTAACAACCTGGGATCCTGAAAATAAATGTGTGTTGGACAAGCTTGGAAAGTGATATTGTGTTTTCAATGGTTTGCAAGTGGAAATTGCTTTAAATTTGTCAATTCATTCCTGGAATATCTTTTCAGTTAAAATAAGGATCCTAGAGCAGCACCTTGAGCTACAGGCACTATAAAGAAATTGACTCAAACCTCAAGTGCTGTAATTTCCCCCCTTTCTGTCAACTGGTTGTCTTTTTTTATTGGTAGTATTAAAAAGGCCTGAGGCTAAAGAGTATTTGGGGTGTTTTCAGTGTCTATACTACTGTTGTAGACTGTGGTATTTTTTTAAACTCTGATAACTGAAATGTTTTGATAATTTGTATGTGGTTTGTGTTTCAGAATTTCTTTTCCCTTAATGTTGCTATTGGTGAGAGGAATGAGAGGAGCACTAGGGACTCCATAACTGACATTGTCTTTCCAATCCCCAGTAGGCCAGTAAGTGACTAACACATCAGTGTCTTCTCGAAGGTGCTTGACCAGGTTCACCTTTTAAAAGACAAAGCATGGTTTGTGGCTTTTTGCAAAATTACTGTGAACCAAAAGTTGACAAATGTTTCGAAGTTATTTTCTCTAATGTATCAGATAAAAGGTTTATTTCAGAATGAAAAAAAAAACCTAGATGTATTCACAGCAAGCAAGTGTCCAGTATGACTGGCATGTGTATGTGGTATTCAGAATCATCTTGTAAATAGTCTGCTTTTAAAGGAGGGCATGTTTAGTTTTCTATGAATTAAAAACATGTGTGTGCATGTGCGTGCACGTGCACACACACACACATTAGCAGAAGGGATTTATTTTACTATGCTTTCCCCTCTGTCCTTCTTACAAAGTCTGGTGGTCCCTTTTCTTCTGCTATCAGTGTGTTGAATTGCAAACCATGTACTGCTGTAAATATTATGTTTACTTCATGCTGAATGTTTGCAAAGAGTTCTGATGAGTATTAATAGAAAATTCTTGGTTATGAATAAATAATAGGTCAGGGTTGTGAAGCTTCCTGCAAATAGGTCAGCTCTACGTGGAGTGCTGAGTGCCAGGGACAGCTCCAGCTCTGCAGTGCCCATCAGCAGATTACAATGGCAGAGTGTGCGTGGACCAGTCAGGAAGTCCAGCTTTATGGAAAAGAAAGGGAAAAGATGAAATCTGGGGCGAATATCCTGAAGCAGAGAGGATCTTTTCTTCTCTGGTGTTAGGTCTAATGACATAAGCCTGCCCTCCTTTGAATCTTGATTGAAAATAAGAGAATGTACTAAGTCAGCAAAGCTAATGGAGAAGATTTCAGGAAAATACTTTGTAAATCAGATGTCAGTAGTGTTCAAAGTTGTATTTTTAAAAGATAAATATTCCTTTTTTATACCTCAGTTTGGTGTCCTGTTTTGAATTGCTTGCTCTCTAAGTAATACTTTAGTAAATCATCTCAATTTCCTCCTTTGAGTTACCAGAATATTGGAAGAAGATGCTAAACCTTCTGCTTTGACAGCTAGAAATAGGATTCCACAGCAGCCCATTCATGCTGAAAGCTGGCTTCCCCCTTAAGCATCCAGCTGTGGCACCATCAGGAAGCAAGGGTTATTTTTACACTAGCTTCCTCACTGAAGCATCTCTGTCATCAATGCTACAGAAGGCTTTCATTCATCTGTCTCAGGGGTTATGGAATGCCTTGTTTTAATAATATCTATGAAATCAAGAGAAATTTGCCACTTATCAATTATTTTTTATTTAAGTTAAATAAAATTCATTTTAAAGCAACAACTGTCACACCCAAGCCCCTTGCTCTCCTTCATTTAATCTACTTGTACTACAGATGCCTCTTCCCAGTATTCCTACCAATTTAGTCCAGATGTACTCCTCCCAGCCTGCTTGAATATACTAGTTGTAATGGTAAATTTTGTTCTTTTTTTAACATTTTTTTATTGATTTATAATCATTTTACAATGTTGTGTCCAATTCCAGTGTAGAGCACAATTTTTCAGTTATACATGAACATATATATATATATTCATTGTCACATTTTTTTCTCTGTGAGCTACCATAAGATCTTGTGTATATTTCCCTGTGCTATACAGTATAATCTTGTTTATCTATTCTACAATTTTGAAATCCTGTCTATCCCTTCCCACCCTCCGCCCCCTTGGCAACCACAAGTTTGTATTCTATGTCTATGAGTCTGTTTCTGTTTTGTATTTATGCTTTGTTTTTTTGGTTTTGGTTTTGGTTTTGGTTTTGGTTTTGGTTTTGGTTTTTAGATTCCACATATGAGTGATCTCATATGGTATTTTTCTTTCTCTTTCTGGCTTACTTCACTTAGAATGACATTCTCCAGGAGCATCCATGTTGCTGCAAATGGCGTTATGTTGTCAGTTTTTATGGCTGAGTAGTATTCCATTGTGTAAATATACCACATCTTCTTTAACCAGTCATCTGTTGATGGACATTTAGGCTGTTTCCATGTCTTGGCTATTGTAAATAGTGCTGCTATGAACATTGGGGTGCAGGTGTCATCCTGAAGTACGGTTTCTTCTGGATATATGCCCAGGAGTGGGATTCATGGGTCATACGGTATGGTGAATTTTGTGTGTCAAGTTGGCTAGGCTCTTGTACCCCATTGCTTGGGCAAACACTAGTCTAGATGTTGCTGTGAAAGTATTTTTGAGATCTGATTAACATTTAAAGCAATAGACTTTGAGTAAAATATATTACCCTCCATAATGTGGGTGGGCCTCATCCAATCAGTTGTAAAAGACTGAAACCCTCCAAGGAGAAAAGAATTGTGCCTCCAGATTGCCTTTGGACTCAAAACTGCAGCATTAATGCCTGCCAGAATTTCCAGACTGCCGGCCAGCCCTACAAAATATCAAACTTGCCAGCCCCCACAATCACATCAGCCAGTTCCTTAAAATAAATTTCCCTCTATATATACACACACACGTATACACATACACATATATACATATATATGTATATATACATCCCATTGGCTCTGTTTCTTTGGAGAATCCTAACGCACTAGTCCAGAGTTGTTATAATGTATAAAAATAGTCTATATTGGCAGCACATACCATCTCTCACAATCCCTTTCATTCACCATAGAAATCTGTTAAGCCCCTGTTTTCCTTACAAACGCTCAGTGCTATTAATTGTTCTGTTCCTCCTAAATTTTGAAATTTTGCTGTCTTGTTAGTTTTAGGAGATACAGTAGTTAGATTTTTTTCAGATAATAATGAATAGAAGCATTCTTCTATTTTACAAATGGTTGTTTCATGTCCATTTCTAGTCCTGTGACATTGCCAGTTCTGCTTTTTTAATATTATCCAGTGGTTTGTTAAATGGGTTCAATGCAAATGGAAAAGTTAGTTTTCAAAGCCAATTAGACACGTATCTGTGCTCAAGTTACATAGTGTTTTGTATTTAATTGGACCCCCAAATGTATGCCTTTCTTATAATGCAGAATAAAGTGTATTACTTGAAAAGACAGCATAAATGTGCAAGACCTTAGGACTCACTGGGTAGAACTGGTGAGCCCTTGGGATTTTTAGCTGTCTTAGATAGTCTGTCAAAAAGACCTGCATTCTACTTTTCACTGCAACTGCTACCATCTCTTGAGCACCTATTGTGCTATCATGCTGCCTAAAGTCTCTTCCTGCCTGTGTGTCTTCAGGCCAATTATGTGGACACAATGGGAGCATCAGTGTTTTAGATTAAGGAGAAATAGTACCTACCCCAGCGAGTGGCGGTAGAGATTCAACGAGATAGTATCTGTAAATAGCTTAGCCAGTGCCTGGCCTAGAGTTCACGATCAAGGGTGATGATTATGATTATGGTTCAGTCAGAAGTAATTACGAGTCATGACCTTAAAAAAAATGTTTTTGCATTCACACCTAGAATTGTGGGGCTACATCATGTTGCTGGGCCTCAGGAAAGGAAATTCAGCTGTTTAAACATATTCTAAACATTTCCTCAGTCCCAGGCACTCTGCTAGGAGCTGTGCTATGCAAAAGGAGTATGGCTGGCCCTGGCCTTCAAGGAACATAAATTGGTATCAGGCCAATTTGGATTCAAATCTTGGGCTTTCTCACATTTTAGCTGTGTCTCTTGGACAAGTAATTCAAGCTTTCTGAGCCTCTTTTGTCCTCTTGCCGTATTTCAAGCTTCCTAACATTCGTGATGCCTTTCTTGATGTCTCTCCTACAGCACCTGGTACATGACTGTGTCATTTAGCAGGCATCCCCAGCAGAGTGTAAACTCTTGAGGGAAGAGGAGGTCATATTTTGTTACAGCTTTGAATTTCTAGGACCAAGACTTGTACATATCAGGTTCTCTGTAATAGTATGTGAATAAAGAATGTGAGGTTTATAATAATACTTACCAATTAGTTGGATATGAAGGTTAAATAAGATATTGGAGCAGCAGAAAGTTTTGAATTTTCAGTTGGACAGACCAAGTTTCAAATCTCATCTTTGCCTTTTAGGAACTTAAACAAGTTACTTTACATCTCAGAGTCTCAGCTGAAACAGGGAAATATCTGTATTTCACAGTTGTAAAACAACGAAGGAGTAAACTTCAGTGTGTTAAAGCCAAATCTGCCTGGGTTCAATTTATGCTCTATTATACATGGCGTTCAAGGCCACTTTCTAACAGTCGCTTAACCTCTCTGAGCCTTTGTTTTTTTCATCTATAAAGTGGGGCTCTAAGTATACTTCCCTCAAAAAGTCATTTATGACGCTTTGCTCAATATAAATTACCCAGTATTTACTATGCCCGGCAAAATGTGCTCAATAAGTAGATATAATTATTTAACTAATAATCATATTACAACATTTTAATGACACCAGAGCTACTTTTCCAGTATTAGAATCCCATAAGGACACAGGGTAACTTAAAAGAAGAATGAGACTTGCTGGTTCAGAGAAATTCAGGAGATTTTACTGAACACGATCCATCAGAGGTAATAATGCCTGGCTCAAGCCTGACATAGGGAAGAAACTTCCTTCTTCTATCTTCTGATATGGTATCCAGTATCCTTCCAATTTTACCCCTTCCATCACAGGCAGACCACATCCCATAAACAAAGCGGCCAGAGGGGCCTTATCTTCTCTTTCTTATCCCAAGATCCATAACATAATTCCATTCTTTGGGTTTGGCAGGAAGCTTTGAAGATCTCAGCTAGCCTAAATTTTCTCTCTGGATGGAAGGTCTCAAAATTCTACTGAAGCAATTACTTACAGCAACAGAAGGAAGGAAAAGGAATTGATTACACACAGATATGAACATTCAAGGCTATAGAATCTTATGGAGATGATCTCAGATCTTGGGTGGAAAGTGGGATGCAAGACATAAGAAGGCGTGTTTTACCTAACTGTGTTTACTCCAAGTCTGTTTGAATATTAGACTACCCTAAATTGCAAAGTCCTCTGGGGCAGCAGACCTCTACAACCTTAACTCATTAATATTCTTCAATAAACACCTCAAATTGTGCTTCAAAGTGTTTTCCAAGCAACTCTGTACACAGAAATTATGTCATCTGAACTTCATGATACCCTGTGAGCCAGCAGGACAGATGGTTCCCTCCCCATTATTGCTGCTCAGGAGAACAAGTCTCAGAAGAATGAAAAGCCACACTCTAGGTGACTCAGTTAAGTGGATAGTGGAGCTGGGGAGAGAATGTGGGACTACTGAGTCCCCCAGTTTCCACACGTCCCTCAGCTTCAACCTCTGCCTAGTGTGGCTGAGAGAAGGTAAAGGAGGGCTTCTTAACAATTTGGAGTGTCACATACCCTGTGAGAAGTCTAGTGAAGCCTGTGAACCCTTTATCAGAATAACATTTTTAAACACATGAAACAAAATACAAAGGAAACCAACTATACTGAAATAATACTGTTATCAAAACACATCTGTGACTTAGTAACACATGTGCTCCTTTAACACATTAAATAGCAAAGTGTAATGACAGATCTAATAACTACTATAATTTTGAAATAGATGAACATAAATATTTTTTAAAATCTGTAGTAACTTGTGATATGATATTATCTGTGATACTGATGAAAAAGCCACAGGTACTGCTAATACTGCTGTACTTTGTTGCCTACATTTATAATGGAAGAAAATGCTAAATTTCAGTTAAAGGTTAGTGAAAATATAAATGTATTTTTCCATCCAAATTCACATGCTTCCTAAATTCTATAGTATCTAGTTTTTAAAAAAAAAACCTGATAGAGGAGACTGCTGAAGTGTTAAGTGAGAGTCCTCAAAGTGGGGCCAGGATTAATTTCATTAAGTACAGTGATATTTGTAAATTACTTAGAACAGTGCCCATTCCATGGTAACAATAAATTTTATAAATGCTAGAGATACTAATTCTTTGCATGTTTTGCAATAGTGGAATTCTATGTGAATGCAAAAATGGCAGGAGAGTCCCTCAGGCCTGTATTTCTAGGTGAGGAAGTGACAGATGAGCTTCAATGTGAGCAAACACAAAGTACTGCATTTAGGAGAGAACGAGCCAAATGCTATTCACAAGATGTTTCTCTCCCAAACCATCAGTTCTGGCACAGGAAAGGGATCTGGGAGTTATTGGAGAGAAGTCCCTGAAGACATCTGTCCAATGTGTGGTTGGAATCATAAAAAGGCAACAAATTCTAAACACGTTAAAAAATAGAAACAAAATATAAGCATTATTTTATTCCCTTTTAAAAAAAGTTTGTACCCTCACCAGTAAAACAGTGGGTTTCCATGTGGCTGAGCTTCAAGACATGAAACAACATTTCAATTCAGATGTTGTTCAAGTGCTTACTCTGTCCAAGAGACTCTGCCAGCCAATACGGGATGCAAGGATGACTACAACAGGGTACCTGCCCTTGAGGATTTTGAAGAGGAGCTCTAAGAATCAAGATTGTGAGTGGAAATATGTCCTACCCTGTGGACCAGAACCATACAGTCCAGGAGAGAAAAATCTAGAATGTTAAATTCAATGAATTCAATGTTTTTCACATAATAAGCTCCTCCCCCCCTCTCTCTCTCTCTTCCTCCCTTGCCCTTACACACACACAGAGAGCCATATGTGCAGCACTTGTAACACCATTGTTTTAATCATACCCTGTTTATTCAGCAAGAGAAGACATTGAGGTTAAATACCTTGTGAGTGAGTTCACCACCTAACTTAAACATGCCCATTCCAGTACCAATCTTCTTATTTCAATCATTTTAAATGAAAACATTTCTACAATGTTTTGCATCCAGTCCTGTGTTGTTAAATACAAGATTTTATACCTGTCCTGACCTTGCTGTGATGAATCCATGTTGAGTCATCACAATGATTATTAATGAAGATTAATTATGATAAAACTGCTGAAGAGGAATATTCTTCTCACTAACTCAACTGTACATGGAACAGTGAAAGAGTTGATACCCTGGTAAACATCCTTCCTCATTAAATAACTAAAACTAGACTCTGGCAGCCCTAACTATCTATGCTAACCCAAGCTCACCATTCTAGAAACACTGGGGCTGAGA
Source organism: Camelus bactrianus (assembly GCF_048773025.1). NCBI lineage: Eukaryota > Metazoa > Chordata > Mammalia > Artiodactyla > Camelidae > Camelus > Camelus bactrianus. Next base: position 100,555,172 of record NC_133575.1, on the reverse strand, counting down.
AATGCTCACAAGACCACTAACAGGGATGTTACTTTGAATCTCAGCTGCCTGATGGGCCAAGGTGCCTGCCCCTTTGCTGGCCTGACAGCATGGGGAAAAGGAGACAGTATTGTCTCACTACTCTCCAACCTCTGCCCAAATATGCTAGTAATAAATCCTACCATGAAAAGGCAATTTGGTGTACCAGAAAGCTAAGTTAGGAGAATTGGATTTCCTGGTCCTGTGACTTGCCCTGTGACTTTAGGCAAGTTATACAACCTCTGGGTCCCATGAGTGGGACAGCAGGAGAGAGGATGCTGGCATTGCTGGCGAGATTTTTCTTTCTTGCTCACCAGTAGAACCTAGTAGGGCCATGATATAGTCCATCAGCTTGCAGCAGCCCAGGCTGATGAACATTATTTCCTGGCCAGTGTTCAGAAAGTGAACCTGCACTGTCATCACCTTGGCAGGCCACTGACAGTACAGGGTCTGTGGCATACAGGAGTCCTAAGGTACAACGGTAGAGGGAGCTACACGTAGAGAGGTAGAAAGTTGCCATCTCCCATGTGAACCCTCCAGCAACTGTACTCATCCCTTTTGCCTCCATTTGGCCCATGGCTCCCTCATCTTCACTTGGAAGGGTGCAGGGACAAAATAAAATCATACCTACTGCAGATGCCAAGCCCCATGGCCAGTCTGGAATGAGACTCTCTATGGTTACCTTAGCATAACTCTCTGCTGCATCCAGCATCAGAGTTAAGGACTTTAGCAACAGCTGCTTCAGCTGATGCCCATCTGAGTGGCTGTCCTCTACAGTGCAGTAAAGGAGACTTGTTGAGTCTGTCTAACTCCCAAAACAGGCTGTTCTCACCTCACTTACTCATAGTGATGGGGAGGTGGAATAAAAACATCCAAGTTCACATTCACAGGGAAGCAGGTGTGTCACACATGTAAAGGCAACTGGTCCAGAAGCATACACTTCGGAGTAGGATTGAGTGGCCCCTCTGGTTCTTCATTTCTCTCTGAAACCTCAGGATAGGCTTACACGGCATCACCATATGCATTGGTTCCTGATCAATGATACCCTAAATGCACAGGCTACATACAGATCCCAAAAGGTGCAAATGCCTTCCAAGTTCCCCTCCCATCTCTTACCTACCCAGCTGGATCCCTGCTGAGTGACTAATACCCATGCCAGCTTCTAACAGCCAACCTTGTTGGCTCTTGCCCTTCTTAGCCCTAAGAACCTTCCTTCCATGCTCTGTTCACCCCAAAGCTGAGACTCAACAAGTTTTGGTTGGATGCAGGCAGCTGCCCCATGGTTCTCATGGATCCCCTGCACATGGACACACGGCCATCATTTTGTGCTTCTCATTGTCCCTCAGACATCAGTATTTGATGTAGTCGAGCAAAGCCATCTTCAGGATACCACTCTGCCCAGGAGAAAAAGGAATGCCAAGGTCAAACAGGGGCTGCAAGGCAGGCAGGATTGCCTGAGGCCCCTGGTTCTCAAAGTTCCTTTAAAACTCCCAAGGAAAGGAAAAAGATAAGCAAAAATGAAAATGAATACAAAGGTTTATGCTATCCTGAGCTTAAGGAAACAGGCACATCCTCTCTGCTGGTGGGAGTGTGAATAGTAAAACCTTTCAGAAGGGAGAAGCCTTTAAGAAGTTCAGTCATATGTTATTCTTACAATTCCATTTCTAGAAATCTATCCCTAAAAAATAGCATAGAAAAATAAGATGAATACAAGGATATTTAATAGCAAACAATTAGAAATGATCCACATGTGCAAAATAATGGCTAAGAGAATACCATGTAGCCATTAAAACTCATGTCAATTTGGGAAATATTCATGATACATTTATTATTAAGTGAGAAAAACAGGCTATTTCATACCTGCACAGATAAATTTTGTTGAAAATATGTAAATATATGTGTATGTGTTTGTGAACACATGTACAAAGTAAGGGCTAATATCAAATTGTTAGCGACGGCTGTTTTCAGATGATGGATAGATATAGGGGGATTAATTTTTCTGTGTTGCTGTTTTCCAAGTATCTTATATTGAATACACATTACTTTTGTAATCAAAATAGAAGCTACTAAAAGAATATTTAAATACAGAAGTAAAAAAACTAGTTATTAGATTGTACCGTAACATAAGTTCTAGGCCTACAATTTAGGATTACCATCTTCATCCTTCAAGCCATCTAGCCCCTCTCTCCCTGGAGGTGTATCTGTTTTCAGATTAAATCTCTCCTCTTTCTTTTACTTTGTTTGTTTCTTATCTGTGGTAGGTTAGGAACCATATCATTAAACCCATAAAGAACTTAAAATAAGAGACAGTTGAGTAAGGACCTGAAAGTTAAATCAGAGAAAATCATTGATTTATGACATAATTTTTAAAATTTTTATTTTATTTTTTTAAATTTTTATACAGTTTTAAAGATTATTTTCCATATACAGTTATTACAAAATATCGGCTATATTCCCAGTGTCGTACAATACATCCTTGAGTCTATTTTACACCCAACAGTTCACACCTACCACACCCCTACCCCTATATTGCCCCTCCCCACCCTCTTCCTACTGGTAATCACTAGTTTGTTTTCTATATTTGTGAGTCTGCTTCTTTTTTGTTATATTTACTAGTTTTCTGTATTTTTTAGATTCCATATATAAGTGATATCATATAGTATTTGTCTCTCCCTGCCTGACTTACTTCACTTAGCATAATGCCCTCCAAGTCCATCCATGTTGCTGCAAATGGCAAATTTTCATCCTTTTTTATGGCTAAGTAGCATTCCTCTGTGTGTGTGTGTGTGTGTGTGTGTGTGTGTGTGTGTGTGTGTGTGTGTGTGTATACACCACATCTTCTTTATCCATTCATCTGTTGATGGACACAGGTTGCTTCCATACCTTAGCAATTGTAAATAGTACTGCTATGAACATTGGGATGCATGTATCTTTTCAAATTAGTGTTTTTGGTTTTTTCAGGTATACACCCAGGAGTAGAATTGCTGGGTAATATGATAGTTCTATTTTTAGTTTTTTGAGAATCCTCCATACTGTTTTCCACAGTGGGTGCCCTTATTTACATTCCCACCAACAGTATAGGAGGGTTCCCTTTTCTCCACATATTTGCCAAAATTTATTATTTGTGTTCTTTTTGATGATAGCCATTCTGACCAGTGTAGATGATATCTCATGGTTTTGACTTGCATTTCCCTGATAATTAGCAATATTGAGCCTTTTTTCATGTGCCTGTTGATCATCTGCATTGCCTCTTTGGAAAAATGTCTATTCAGTTCCTCTGTTCATTTTTTAATTGGGTTGTTTGTTTTTTTGATGTTGAGTTGTATGAGCTGTTTCTGTATGTTGGATATTAATCCCTTATCGGTCATATCATTTGCAAATATTTTCTCCCATTCAGTAGGTTTCTTTTCATTTTGTAGATAGTTTGTTTTGCTATGTAAAAGCTTTTAAGTTTAATTAGTTTCCATTTGTTTATTTTTTGCTTTTATTTCCTTTATTTTAGGAAATGGATTCAATTTTTATGGTGACTCAGATTTTCATACCTAATTCTATAACCTTCATATTCACTCCACTTCATACAACACCTAAAGGCAAAACCTTTAACCTGGCATTCAGGGACCTTCATGTTTTGTTCCCAGACCTCATTTCTAATGCTATTTCTCATTTCCACTACCCTTCACATACCCTACTCCAGTCTAACTGAATTCTTTGTGCTTTCCCCTTCATTTGCAAGTCCAAATACTACTCATTCTCAAGTCCCAGCTCAAATGCCACCTTCTCCATTAAGCCCTCCTGAATTATCCCCACTCTCTTCCCATATCTGAATAACCTCTCCCTTCTTTGAGCTCCCCAGAACCCTTTTTCTGTACTTCCAATATAAGACTTAACTACTGCCTACTGTGTAGTATGATCATGTATCTGTCATCCTCCCTGCAAAGATTATGTCTGATTCATTCATTTATTCACTCAGCAAATATTTATGGAGCACCTACTACATGCTGACAACTATTCTAGGCACTGGTGATGCAACAGTAAACAATCAGACAAAACTCCTTGTCCTTATTGAGCTTATGTTCTAGTGAGGGGGAGTTGTCTTAGTCAGGTCAGGCTACCATAACAAAATACCATAAACTGGGGGGCTTAAATAATAGGAATTTATTTCTCAACCATTCTGGAGGCTGGAAAGTGCAAGATCAAAACTGACAGATTCAGTTCCCCAGTGAGGGCTTTATTCCTGGTTTACAGATGCCAGCCATGTTACTGTGTCCCCACATGGAAAAGAAACACATAGAGAGAGAAAGAAAGAGAGAAGCACTCTCTGGTGTCTCTTCATTAAGAGTACTAATGCCATCATGAGGGCTCCACATTCATGACCTCATCTACACCTAATGACCTCCTAAAGGTCTTATCTCCAAATACCATCACATTAAGGGTTAAGGGTTCAACATATGGATTTGAGGTGGACATAATTCAGTCCATAGCAGGAAGTAAGTAAATTATACAGTGTATGAGAAGGTACTAAGTGCTAGGAGAAAAGATAAAGAAGGGAAAGAGAATAAGGAATGTTGTTGGGGGTGTTACATTTTAAAATGGTGATATTTGAGCACCTGAGAAAACATCATTTGAGCAAAGATTTTTTTAAGATAAGGGAATGGGCTATGTACATATTTGGAAGAAAAGTGCTCTAGCAGAGGGAAGTGCAAGTGCAAAGACCCTGAGGCAAGAGTTTACCTGAGGTAACAAAAAGGAACATAGGATGACTGGAATATGGGGAGAAAAGGGGAGAGTTACAGATGAGGTCAGAAAGAGAACAGGGGCCCAGATCCTGTAGGCCGATAAAGGCCACTGTAAGAACTTTGAAATTTATTCTCAGTGAAAAGTGGGACAATCATAGGGTTTTGAGCTGAGGAGAAACAAAAGATTACTAGCATTTTCAAAGGATCACTCTAGATGCTAAGTGCAAAGTAGATTATAAGTGGCAAAGGAGGAAATTGGGAGATCAGTTGAAGGCTATTGCAGTTATCCAGGTGAGAAATAAATAAAGGTGGTCTTTGAACCATGGTGGTAGAATTAGAAGTAATGATAAATGGAAAGACTCAAGTGTATTTTGAAGATGCAAAATAATTGAATGTACAATATAAGGGAAAGAGTGGACTAAGGAATGAAGCTTCTTGGCCTGAGTAACTGTAATTTACTGAGATGGGGGAGACTATAAAAGGAGTAAGTTTGGGAATGTTAACTTTGAGATCCCTATCTCTCTTTCAGGGAGAAATCTCAGGTAAGCAGTTGGACAAAGTAATATGAAGGTCAGAAGAAATCCAAAATGAGGATATGCGATTGAAATCGTCAGCTTTTTGATGGTATTTAAAGTTTTGAAACTAATTGAGATCACCAAGGGAATGACCAAGGACCAAGGACTGAGCTCAAGAGAATGCTAAAATTAAAAGGTCAAGGATAAAAGAAAAAACAGCAAGTGATACTGAAAAGGAACTTTGAAAACCAAGAGTATAGTATCCTAGTACCCAAGTGTAGAAAGTGTTTGAAGGAGGAGAGAGTGAATGTTTCAAGTGTTGATGAAAAATCTAATAATGTGAGAACTAACCACTGGATTTAGCAATGTGGAGGGCACTAGTGACCTTACAGTTTCAGTAGGGGTGGGGGCAAAATCTCCTCTGGAGTGGATTTAGGAGAGAATGAATGGAGAAGATGGGGTGGAAACTGAAGGAGGAAATGGAGTCAAGAGAGAATTTTTTTCAGATAGAAAAATGTCTGCTGTTGGGAATAATCATGAAGATAGGGGAAATGGTCAACAAATGAATTTTTTAAGGGAGGAAGTGAACTAGAGAGAAAGAAGGAAAAAATAAAAGGAGAAAAGAAGAGCAAGTGAAAAGAAGGAAGATGGAGGCAGCAAGGGAGAGAGGGTTAGAGAGAATTAAACTTTTCAAGTTTGACGTAAAAGAGGTAATCTTGACCATTAGAACTCTCTCTTGTCTAGGAGTTACTACAGGGAACTTGAACTGGCTTAGGCAAAGAGAATTTAGAGAAATATTACAAGGATTACAGTATAATGTTAAGAGCATGGAACCTGACTGCAAGGGTACAAGTCCTAATTTTGTGACCTTGGGCAAGCTACTCAACCTCCTTTTGCCTCAATTTCTTCATCTGTAAGATGGGGATGATAACATCATCTTCCTCATAAGGTTGTTATGAGGCTTAAATAAATTACTTATAGTGCTTAGAGCATGACATACATGTGAGCCATCATCATTACTATCTCAGGGAATCAAAGGCCAGGAATCCCCCTGGGCCTTAGAAACAACTGGGCTAGAGCCACAGGATGAGCTGGGCCTCTGAATGACTGTCTCTACTCTTATCTGCAGCATGACTTCATTCTTTCCTCTCACTACTGTCACCAATGACTCCAGAGCATCACATTTTAACAAAGCCAGCCACCCAGAATAGGGATAACTGAACTACTCTCTGATCTTAAAATCAGAAACTCTGGGGAAGGGACTCATGACCAACTTGATTCAAGTTCTTAGACCAGGTAACCATAAAGCTAGTGTCATGTAATAAAATGGACACTCTTAGGGGAGCCATATAAGTGGATTGGGATGTTGAATAATGCCAAGGAGAAATGAAGGTGGTTGGTGGGCTGGGAATGGAGCAGAAACTGGAAAAGATTGAAAAGGGAAGTGCTAGTCAGCCAGAACAATATAAGACACCCTCCTCTCCCCATATCTCTTCTTAGTGCCACCATCAAAGAAAAGTGAGTACAGGGAAATTAGGAGGATTCCACATGGTAATTCTGCTAACAAGCAACGGATTCTCTTTGGTGCAGACCCCTGATAAAAATTGCAATCTGGATCTTAGGAGCAATGACCTTCCCATTATAGGGAGTCTCCAAGAGGCCTGCACACTGGTCATAGCCCTTGATAAGTTGCAGCCTGGATACTAGACCCCTACTCCTACCCTAGGCCACAACATTTCAGCAAGACTGTCCACCAGAGAGCTGATGGTTGTCTCTGCCCAGCTGAGACTGATATGTGGTCTGCCCTCCTTTCCTGATCGCCCCATCTTAGGCAGTCTCTGCTACTTGCTTAAGCCCCCAAATTCTAAAACCACAGTCTTGCCAAGATGCAAGATAATTAGAATGCCAAGATGAATCACAGAGAAAAAGCAGCTGGGAACTAAGGAGTCAAGCAGAAGGCTACAAAAGTTTGCCAGGCATAGGATGATCAGGACTTGGATTAGCATGATGGAAAGTTCTGAGAAGAATAGAAAGACTTGAGAGACATTCCACAAAAAAGTAAATGGAGAAGTGGTCTCAGAGTATAATTTAGTTATATTTATCCAGTATAACTTAGTGTCCTAAGAGAAAAAGGTAAGAGAATGTTTCAAAAATGAGGTGATTACTAATATAAAGTTCAGCAAAGCTGAAAGAAAGGAGAAATAGTACACAGTACAAATTTAAACAAAGTTTGCCATTGGTTGCTGTGTCATTAGCTCAAGTAAAGAAGAATGAAAATATATAATAAAAATATGACCAAGAGTTGCATACCTAGCCTCCCACACTTGATAATTTCTTCCATAACTAGTTCCACTGGTTATGAAAGAATGTTGAGGAAGGTGGGCAGAATGAGGGATTGCACAGACATTATAAGAATAAATATAAAGTAAGTGGCTTTCAAGGCTCTCCAGAGAAACAGGACCAAGAGAAGATTAGATAGATAGATGATAGATAGATAGATAGATAGATAGATAGATAGATAGATAGATAGATAATAGATATGATAGAGAGATAGAGAGATAAAGAGATTTATTATAAGAAATGGTTCCAGTAATTATGAGGCTGAGAAGTCCCACAATTTGCAGTTAGCAAGCTGGAGACTCAGGGAAGCCAGTGGTGTAGTTCTCATCTGAGTTCAAAGGCTTGAGAGCTAGGGAAACTAATGGTGAACTTCCAGTCTGAGTCTGAAAGGCTGAGAACCAGGAGAGCCAATGGTGCAGCTCCAGTCTAAAGGACAGTAGGCTCAAGACCCAGAAAGAGCTAAAGTTCCCATTTGAGTCCAAAGGTAGGAAAAATGCAATGTCTCAGTTTAAAGGCAGTCAGGTAGGAGAAATTGTCTTTTACTTGAAGGGGGGTCAGCCTTTTTGTTCTATTCTGACCTTTAACTGATTAGATGGGGCCCACCCACATTTGGGAGAGCAATCTGCTTTATTCAGTTTGCTAATTCAAATGCTAATCTTATCGAGAAACACCCTCACAGACACACCCAGAATTAATGTTTATCCAAATATCTAGGTATTTTATGGCCCAGTAAAACTGACACATAAATAAAATTAGCCATCACCATAAACCTTCCTAGTACAAAGCAACTCCACTGGATTGACACTGAGTGCTTACACTTCAAGTTTCTCTGTTATTTCAAGTGTTATATATTTTTATATTTATTATAAATTTACTAGCAAAACCATTATTTTTACAATTCCATTATTTAACCTAAGCAGATGCTGAGAAACATACAGTCTCTAGGTTGGATAGGCCACAAACCTTACATTAAACAAGTCAAGATGACCTTCCTTTTTAGTAATTTCTAATTGAGGCTGGGCTTCCAGACACTGTTCACCCAGGCTTGGATAATGCCTTCATTCATTCATTCATTCATTTATTCAGCAAAAAAATTGAGCCCTTATGTGCCTACCATGGTTCTGGCAACTGGGAATACAGCAGTGAACAAACATATACATATAAATATATAGTTATAGTTATATACAATATATAAATGTTATATATAATATATATAATGTTGGACGATGATATGTGTTATGTAAAAACTAAAGTGGGGAATACTCCTAAGGAAGACGAGAGAATGCACCATGCTAATAGGGAAAGGGCATTTCTTCAAAAAGAACAGCAAATACAAAGGCTCTGAGACAAGAAAGCACCTGATGTGATTGAGGAACATAAAAGAGCAGAGTTAGTGAGGGGGACATTATTAAGAGATAAGGTCAGAGAGTTAACTGGAGGAGAAGAGGCAGATTATGTTGGGCCTTATAGACCCTGACAGCCTTTGGTGAGATAAAAGGCATTGGGGTTTTTGAGCAGAGGAACAACATGATCTAGTCTACCCATTAAAAGAATTAGTCCAAAAGTTGCATTGAGAACACACTGTGGGGGTGAGGGAGGTGAGAAGAAACAGGAATGCCAGTGAGGAAGCTATTGTAATCATTCGAAAGAAAGATGATGGCAGCTTCAAGGTGATAGCATTGGTGGCCAGGAGTGATCAAATACAGGAGATATAAAGATATTGAAGTTGGAACCATCAGGATTTCCTGATGGACTGGTTGCGAAGTGTCAGAGAAATAGAGGAGTCAAGGGTAACTCAAGGTTTTTAGCCTGAGCAACTGGAAGGATGAAGAGCCATCTCCTGGGAAAGGGAAGACTATGAGATGAGCAGATTTGAGGGGAAATTCAGATTTTGACACGTTAACTTTGAGACATGTACTACAAAGCCAAGTGAAAATGTCAAGTAGGCAGACATATAAGTCTGGGGTTCAGAGGAGAGGTCTGCGCTAAAGATAGAAGTTTGTAAGTTATTGGCATACAGATGATATTTTAAGATATAAGTGTATGAAATCACAAAGGGAGTGGGCATTGCTAGAGGAGAAAAGTAGTTCAAAGACTAAGACTTGGGCACCCCAATATTAACAAACTGAGAAGATAAGTAGGAAATTGCAAAGGAGACTGAGAAGGTACAGACAGAAATGTAGGAGGAAACCATTTTAGGGGTCATCTTGCCAAAGTCTTTGCCTCATCTGCATGAAGAGCAGCAGAGCCTAGAGTCTTACCTACAAAAATGAATGAATGAGTGAATTAATTAAAATTAAAATCTCTCACCATTCTTGAGCTGCTTTTGTGCACATGCCAGTATATTAAGTAGCTGCATGGACTTTGGAGGAATACTTGAGGTCACTGGGCAATTTTGCCAAATTGAACACACAGGCCAGCATTTGGAACATCCCATTGACTGTTCGGCTCCCTCTTTCCTCCCAACATTTGGGGAATAAAGTCCCTGGTTCTTATTTGATCCATATCTAGATTCCCTGTTACCAGACTCTGTGGCCACGCCTGCCCCTGGAAAATTAGCTTACCCTGAAATACTTCGGGAGCTTCTTAATGAGCTTGATTTTCAGCTGTTAAACTTAAGGGAACTCACAGAAATGTAAAAAAATCAACTGTGACAGCCCTGACAGGAGACGGGGACGCTATTAGCAGCCCCTATTAGCAGTGAATGAGCACCGGTACATACCTGATCTCCCCAAGCAGTAAAACACCAGTGGTTTTGCTGAGAGATGATCACAAAGGTAGGTTGAGGCAAAGATAAAAGGAGGAGGCTTTATTTTCCTTTGCTCATCGCATCCCCACTTTTCTTACCACTAAGATACATTCATTATATAAACACCTCTGGATAAAGAACCCACAGAGAAACAGCAAAAAGATCTTCAAACATTATTTGCTTCTCTCGATATCTACAGAGCACAATATTAACTCTAATAGTACTCCTGTGATGGTTCTATCATGATGGCTGCAGCCTGTAGAAAATTCCAATTTTGAAATCCCACTTCTGAGGCTTATTATTGAGAGAAAAAAAAGATTAAAAAAAAATGCCTGCTAATGCAAGTATTACAAATTTGGTTTTGTGTTTTAAAAAATCCATGAAAATAGCATATTCAATGGGAATTGCAAAATATCAAAGTTGGAGAGATCCTTCAAGATTATTCAGTCCAAGTCTCTGTTTTTACAAATGAGGAGACTGAGGCCCAGAAAAGGAAAAGGAACTGACCATGGTCACAAGAGAGAATGGTAGAGCTGGAACATTCTCGATCTCCCACTCCCAGCTCAGTGCTCTTTCTTTTCACTACACTTGAGCATGTACTAATGGAAAACAAATTAAAGTAGAAGATTGCAAAAGGGTTAGAAAACATGAAATTGCTCATAAAGGATTGTTATTTTCTCAACTGGTTTTCTTCAGCACCAGAAATTCTAGCTGAAGTAATCTACAGAGCAAAACAAAGTGGATGACAGTCAAATACTAATCACTACTTTCATTTGAAAGTATTGTATTTACAGCCCTTTTTTTCTCACAGAGTGAGACTTCACATATGTAAAAACTGAATTTAATGCCATTGAAAGTTTCTTATAATGACTACTGAAAATCACAGGTGACTCATGTCCCTCAGGCATACCTGTTATGCCAGTAAACAGCTAAAATTCCTCCTCAGCAAGGCAGGAACCCAAGGGTCAGTCTTGTGAGACAGATGGAGCAGATTAAATCACTGATGACACCAGACAGGAATTTTTTATGAACAAGGGCAGGGAAAGACAGGGCTAAAGAGATTGTGTGTGTGTGTGTGTGTGTTTGTGTGTGTGTGTGCGTGCACGTAACTAAATACCACTCTCTCCCGAGCTCCACAGGGAGGTACTGGCTCCCTGGAGTGTGCTATCCTTAATAGCTCCACTGCCACAGGGAGCTGAGGGTTCAGTGAGAACCTCTTTCATTGAAAAGGGAAGCAGTAGTGCGTTTCCTTGCAAATTTTCCCTATGTATTTTCTATGTGTGCTTTAAAAATATTACGTTTCTCTCTTTGCTCTGTTAAAGCTAGGAAACAGCAGCCACTGCAGCCAGGAGGAAGTCCTATGAAGATAGTGGTCTTTTTCTTAGCCAGGGAAACCAAGGGTTAAATCGGGGGGCCAGTTTTTTGCCTTGTCCTCATGTCTGAGAGAGATTATTCATTATCCAGCCATCTGACTCTTACTTTCCAGTTCACTTCTGGCCTGGAATTAGAGAATATTGGCTTCCCATTTGCCTCCAAACCTGTGGAGAGAATCAAAAAGTTGGGTGGAGTGGCCATAGTGGTCCTTCCATAGAAGTCCTTCCTCTCTCCAGAACAAAGGCAACAGATGAAATGAAAAGGCAGTTCTAGAAGTAAAAAGTATCTTTTAAATTTTAAATTGACACTTTAATTGGTGAAAAAATGGTATAATAAGCCAAGAAGCATTTATATACCTAGCATTGTGGTGGATAGAAGGATGTAGTCTTTGCACCCACGTAGCCAATATTCCAGCCAGGTGGGGCCAAGGCTGAGTGGAGCATGTTGTGACAGGAATTCATTATATAAGGAGGGTGATTAAGGTAGAGGCCTCAATGGAGTCTTTGTAGAGCAGGGGACATGTGAGGAAAAACCAGGAGAATCACAGGAACAGAAAGTCAAGTGGCAGGGATTAATACAGGTGCCCATGGAAAGGTGAGAACACCAGCCTATTAGGAAGAAAGTTACGTAGAAGAGGTGGGGCCTTGAGAGCCAGACAGAGAGGCTGGACTTGATAAAATTGAGAGAACAGGGCACTTGAAGGTCTGAGCTTAGAAACAATTTAGGGAAAACAGCATTGCGAAAAGAAAAAGTAGCCAGGCAGAATGGACTCAGGAGAGAAACAGCCAGGAAGGAGGTTATGAAGCACCCAGTGGGAAACTATGAGGGCTTAGATTACAGAATTGGAAAGAGACCTGGAGTTAGTAGGGTAAAATGTGCCAGAGCTAAAAGAAGAAAGGAGAAAAGTTAACCAATTTGGATTTAGACTAATTTTGTCACTTGCTGTTGTGTAACTATGATTGCTCTGAGGTTAACAGGAATGCTTCTCTCTCTCTCTCTCTCTCTCTCTCTCTCTCTCTCTCTCTCTCTCTCTCTCTCTCTCTCGTGTATTTTACACACTTGGGTAGTTATTCTCCTGCTGTTCTGAGTGGAAATGTTAGAAGGAAACCATGGAGGAGGTCAAAGGAGTGAATACATACAGTTACTTTTTTGGTGTAAATTAATGACGTTTATTATTTATCATTTCACATACTAGGAAGTCCAGAAGTAGACCAGACTCCAAGCACAGTCCAAACAAGTGCCAGAAAAATTGGCTATCCATATGATGGAAACTGAAAGTCTACCTTTATCTCATGCCATACACAAAAATGAACTCAAAATGATATTCACAATCCAAGTATCTGACATAGGACTTCTATTCAAAAATAAAGAAACCTTGCAACTCAGTAATAAGAAAGCAAAAACCTAATTTTTAAATGGACTATGTATTTAAACAAACATTTCACAAATAAAATACAGGAATGGCCAATAAGTATGTAAAAATATGCTCAGTATCATTAGTCATCAACAAAATGCCAATTAAATCACAATGAGGTATCACTACTTTCCCATTTGAATAGCTAAATTTAAAAAGACCAATAATACCAGGTGTTGGTGACCATATAAATCAAGTGGAACTGTCACACATTGCTGGTGGGAATGTAAAATAGTACAAGCACTTTGACAAAGAGTTTATTAGCATCTTGTAAAGTTAAACATACACTTACCATATGTCTCATAAATCCCAGTCATGGCTATTTACCCAAGAGAAATGGAAGCCTATGTCCACAAAATAAACTTACATATGAACATTCATAGTAGCTTTGTTTATAATGGCCAAAACCAGGAAACAAATGTCCAACAGCAGAAGAAAAAACAAATAGTGTGTATCCATACAGTAGAATACTAGTCGGAGATAAAAGGGGTCATACTACTGATACACTGACTACATGTATGAATCTCAGAATCTTTATGCTGAAAGAAGCCAGACACAAAAGCAAACCTAGCCTATGACTTCATTTATATCAATTGCCATAAGATATAAAACGAATCCATAGTTACATAAAGCAGATCCACAGTTGCCTGGGGTCAGAAATGATGGGATTGACTACAAAGGTGCATGAGAGAACATTTTGGGGAGGGGTAGGGGAAGTACTAAGATTTATTTATTTATCTATTTATTTATAATGGAGGTACTGGGGAGTGAACCCAGGATCTTGTGCATGCTGAGTACATGGTCTACCACTGAGCTATACTTTCCCTCAAGAGAGAACTTTTAAATGAAGGGCATGTTCTACATTTTGACTATGGTGATGATGTTATGGGTAAATATGTATTTGTCAAAATTCATCAAACTGTACAAATTGAAAGGGTGCATTTTATTGCATGTAAAGATTTTTAAATCCTTATTATTGATCATGTCCTCCCAAATGGAGGTAGCATGTCATAGTGATTAATGAGTGCGTATCCAATACTTCTCCTCTCTTCTTCTTTTTTAAAAACATTATAAAACATGAATGAATTCAAGCATACAAACTAAAGAAAAGAATATAACAGACACATTCATGCCTACCACTAAGATGAAAATGATCTAAATACTTTGTCTTATGAAGCTCTGAAAAAAGAAAGAACAAAAGAGATGAAATATTACTATTACAGGTAAAGCCCCACTTTCAACTTTTCTCCCTCTTTCCCCTCTCCAGAGACAGCCACTTTCCTGAAGTTGATGTTTACTAATCAACTGCTTGGTTTTGCACATTTGCTATAAAAGTACATGTCCATAAATAATGCATAGCATTGTTTTGTATATTTTTGAATGTATATAAATAGAATCACTGTATATATCTTTTGTAAATCGCTGTTATCATTTGAAATTTTTTTTAGATTATGCATATTGATGCAGATAGATCTAGTTCATTTATTTTAACCAGTATGTGAATGAGGCACAGTTTATTTAGCCATTCTCCAACTGGGAAATGGTACATTATTTCAACTTATTCACTTTTAAATAGAGTGCTCCAATAAACATCTTCATATGTTTTTTATTCGCACATATAAGAGTTTATTAGGGTAGACATATGTATGTGGAATTGCTTGTGTGAAGAATATTTTCACCATTATTCTACATAACAAACCACTTTAAAGCTTAGTGGCTTAAAACAGTAACCATTAGGTGTTTTTGCTCATGAATCTTCAATTTGGGTGGAAATGGCTCATCTCTACTCTACAGAGCATCACCTGGGTGACTCTACTGAAACTTGAGTGTCTACTTGTAAAATACATTATTCTCATTCTTGGCAAATTGGTGTTGGGTTGTCAGCTGGGCGCTCAGCTAGCACTATCAGCTGGGTACCTCAGTTCCTCTTTACATGTTAATCTCCAGGTGACTGCTTAGATTTTCTCACAGCATGGTAGATGGATTTCAAAAAGTCCCAGGCAGAAGATTAAGGTTACTTCTGATCTTGTGACTAAAATTTTAGAACATCATATCTGTTGTATTCCATTTGTCGAGCAAGTCACTAAACCAGCCTAGACTGAACAGTAGAAGTGACAAAGAATTTGCAGCTATTTAAAATCTACCACATTTCCTCCTCTAACCATAAATTATTTATATTTTTCATATATGCAAAATACACCCATTGCCTCACAAGGCCTCCAGAAATCTCAGTCTATTTTGAAATGAGGTTCAAGTTTAAGGACCATGATGTCATCAGCTAAATCAGGTCTAGGTGAGGATAAGACTCCTCAAGTGAATTTCCTTGAGTATCGATCATCTAGATCTGAAGACCCATGAAATAAACAAGTTATGTACCCTCACACTCCCAACATATAGTGCTGAGATAGAAACAACCACAGTAGACACTTCCATTCACAAAGGTGGACAACAGAAGATGTATAGTAGTCCATAGCAACTCTGAAATCCAGTTGGGCATGTATCACTAGTTTTCTTGTTAAGGCCCAGTCTTGCTCTCTGTCCATAGCTCTTGGCTCCATCTTGTGCATCATCCTGCCTTATATATAAGAAATGGTCCATGAATAAGCAGGACTTTCAGCATGGTGGTACGAAAAGTTCAATGAGACTTATTTTTTTTAAAAAACATTTAAAAAATCTCCAGAAATTGTCTTAAAGAAATACAGAAAATGAAGAAACATATATCCAAGAAAATCTACTAAATCTCAGAAAGAACAGTGAGAGTGTGTGGCATCTGAGCCATGACATGATCCCATGCCCCACCCCACAGCTCTGTACAATGAACTCTCTACTCTAGGCAGGTATGGACAGGAAGACAGGTACTCCCTTTCCATACAGCTCCTAGTCTACAGCTATAGTTTCACCCTGGGAGAGGCAGGCTGCTACTGTCTTTCTTCCACCCCAGCCCCATGTTGCAGAAGGTCTTTTCTAGGCAGGTGAGTCTGAGAGGAAGTGAAACTCCCTTTCCCCATTCAGTTCCCATTCATAGGACAAGGGTTTTACTAAAAGAAAGACAGGCTAAGAATGCTGGTGCTTAGTTGGCTCCACCCCACCTCACTCATACAAATGAGATTCCACTATGGGAATGGCAAGCTACCATCATCCTCAGTACACATTTGTAAAACAGGAGTGTCATTCCAGAAGAAGCAGGCCGCAGGTCCTGCCCCCAGCTCCAATGCAGTGGTACAGAGATTCTTCCCAGGGGGAAGGGCAGGCCATAAGGACCAAGAGCTTGACAGCTCTGCTGAAGATGATGGACTTTATTTAAAAGAGAGCATGGAGAAGTTCATACTTAAGTGCATTGCTGAAAATAATGGAGATATTGGTGGTAAGCTTTAAGAGAGACTGGTAGCTCCTTGATAGCAATAAGGAAAATGGCAAACCTATCAGAAGATTAATAGAGAGAATCTGAGAATGAGACAGCCAAGAAGAACCCATCCTGGGATCACACACTCCATACAGCCCTAGATCTCTTTGATAAGACACTGTCGTTATGCTTTACTTCTTTAAGCATGATTTACTTTGGTTCTTTGAACATACTTATAATACCTACTTTGAAGTTTTTTCTGTGTTTTTCCTATCATTTCATATCCAAAGACATATATCAGTTTGTCCCGTTATCAGTGATGCTGATTTTGTCACTTGTTTAATGTAGTACCCTTCAAGACCTCTGCACTGTAACAGTGCTTTTCCCCTTTGTAAATAATGCTAAAATTGTTGTAAGATTGACCAGTGAGAGCCTATGTGAGTCAATTCTTATGTCCATTTGCCGTGTCCTCCTAGTCTTTGAGCACTTCATTTCTTCCTGGCACCATAAATTATTGCTGGCATGCCTGTTTTGTTCCCCTGTTACAGATCTGGACTTAGTCATTTCTCCAAGGAGTTTAGAGTGTATCCTTTTGAGGATTTATGTAGGGGTCTCAGTTCTATCTCATTTCATGTAGACAATGGACTTATCTCTTATGCTAATATAAATTTCTATAAATTCAGGCCCTTGGATTGCCAAGACTAATATTCTCCCAAGCCAGGCAGGCCTTCCGTTCAGCTCACATGCTCAGTTCCAGTTTCCGTTTTAGGCCCTGACTCCTGGAGATTTCTCTTCTTAACTGTATACTCAACTATGCATTTTAAAGAATGAAATATTTGATCTAGCAATAGGTGTTTTATAGTCAGAGAATTTTAAAGCTACCTAATCTGTCAAATCACCTTTATTTCTAATTGCAGCCTTTGGAAGTATTCAGGACCCGAGAAGAAAATCCAGATAGACTTCTATTGGGTTCCTTCTTTCCTGTACAATTTCATGGATAATTTTTATCTCCAGGTTGAATGAAAGACAACAAGAGTCCCTTCCCAGTCCCAGGTCATTTTCCATGTCCCTTTCTTTACAGCAAGTTATAAGACCTTGGCTTCTTCTTACCTCCTCTCCATAGTTGCTAACTCTTCTGCTCTTCCACAGTTGTGGTTATGAAGGAGCCACAGCCTCCTTAGCTTTACTCTTCCTTGGGGTCCCAGATGACCACCTGCATTTAAGATCTTCTCATTTTAAGGGATTTATAGCCGATCATGTGAAGATATATACAGAGGCTAGCAAATCATTAGAAAGGTACACAAACTTCAGTTATGGCTCTTGTTCTGTTAAAATTTTACATAAGAGAGTCTTGACACAAATTTTCCCAAACTTTGAAGACTAGTGGACAGTAGATTTCAAAGAATCAGGTTAGTTTCCCAAGACTGGATTGACTCCTCTTGGCCCAGCCCTCCCTCCCTTCCTACTCAATGAATGATGATTCTACTATAGGGGATACTGACATTTAAAAAGTTTCATTGATTATGTATCAGTATCTGTATGGCAAATGTACTATCTAGGAGCAGCAAGTAGGACACATTGAAATTCTGATTTGATTTTTTAAAAAAGATCTTTTTCAGAGATCTGTTTATGTACCAGAAACCAGAGTATTGGAATATATACAACACTTTATATTATCTTAGGAGTTTTGTTTTATGTTAGAAGAGTGATGTGTATGTGTTCAGAGGGGGGTTGCTTATATTACCTTCTTACATCTACATAAGTATTAAGATATATATTTCCATAAATCAATCTCCCAGAATTTGAGTAAATCTCCCTTGGGTAGTTTCATGCCGGCTCTCCACAGACAAAACCAAATCAAAGAATTAGGACAAGGATCCACCATACATTGTGTAAATGAGCCATTCTATTTTCGCTCTTGAATTCAAGCTTCTTTAATGTATCCTCATGTGTACAAGCCTCATTCTGGAAAAGAAAAGTAAACTATGATTAAAATAAAATTTTTGAGTCCAAGAATTTACTGTTCATGTACTTTGAGGCCAAGAATGAAGGGTTCTATGGTCAAAATCCCATAATCAGAAAAAGTCCTGCTCTGGAAGGTGTGGCCAAGTTGGCAGAGTAGGAAGACCATGAGCTCACCTCTTCATATAAGCATACCAAAATTACACCCATTTCCAGAGTAACCGTCAATGACAACAACCTTAAGATGAGCAGAAAAGATTTTCCACAACTAAAGATACAAAGAAAGAACCACAGTGAGATAGGTGGGGCCAAGGGGACAGCAGTAATGCTGTATAGTCAAGACTCATACCCCTGGTTAGGCGACACACAAATGGGAGGATAATCACAATTGCAGGGGTTCTCCCAAAAAGCAGGGGGCCTGAGACCTACATCAGGCTCCTTAGTCTGGAGGTCCTGTACCAGGAAGACAAACTCCCAAAAGGTCTGTCTTTGAAGGCCAGCACAGTTTGTGTATGGCAGAGCCAGAAGGCAGTAGGAAACAGAGACTCCACTTTTAAAGGATACACACAAAATCTCACATGCTTTGAGTCTCAGGGAAGAGGCAATAATTTGAAAAGACCCTGTGTCAGACCCACTTGTAGATCTTAGAGAGTCTCCCAGAGAGACAGGAGAAACTGGGACAACCCCTAGGGACATACATGCTGGATGCAGCCGTTTTTGGGTGCTCAGACTACCATGAAGACACTGATGCTGGCAAGTGACATTTTGGAGTCCTCCTTCTAACCATTAGCACCTGCAGCTTACCCACCCACCAGATGGTTAGCACCAGTCCTGTGACTGCTTAGGCCAAGCAACCAGCTGCATGGGGATGCAGCCCCACCCACCAGCAGTTCAGCATCAGGCCCTGACCCTGCCCCACACACTGTGATCCCACAGTCAATGATAAAGGGATCAATCTGGGAAGAAATTATAATAATTGTAAATATATATTCAGCCAACATAGAAGCACCTAAATACATATAGCAAATATTAACAAGCATAAGAGGAGAAATTAACAGTACAAAATAATAATACCACTTGTATTAATGGACACCATCCAGATAAAAAATCAGTAAAGAAACTCTTGCCTTAAACAATACATCAGAGCAGATGGATATATATAGAAATTCCATCCAAAAGCAGCAGAAAACACATTCTTTTGAAATGCACATGGAACATTCTCCAGAATAGATCACATGCTAGGCCACAAAATAAGTCTCAATACATTTAAGAAGACTGAAATTATATCAAGCATCTTCTCCAACCACAACGTGAAACTAGAAATTAACTACAAGAAAAAACTGCAACACATGAATGATAAACAATATGCTACAAAATAATCCATGGGAACACTGAAGAATTCAAAAAGTACCTGGAGACAAATGAAAATGAAAGCACAATGATTCAAAATCTATGGGATACAGAAAAGGGATGTATTTCTGGGAGGGACATTTATAGGACTACCTCAGGAAACAAGAAAAATCTCAAATAAACCACTTTCACCTAGAAAAATAAGAACAAACAAAACATTAAATTATTGGAAAGAAAGAAATCATAAAGATCAGAGCAGAAATAAATGAAATAGAAACTAAAAACAAAAGAAAATATCAATGAAACTAATAACTGGTTCTTTGAAAAGATAAGCAAAATTGATAAATCTTTAGTAGACTCATCAAGAAAAAAAGAAAAAGGGCCCAAATAAATATAATCAGAAATGAAAGAGGAGAGGCTGCAACCAACAACACAGAAATACTAAGGATCATAAGCGATTACCACAAACAATTACATGTCAATAAAATGGGCAACCTATAAGAAATTGATAAATTCGTAGAAATGTACAGCCTCCCAAGACTGAACCAGGAAGAAATAGAAATACGAACAGATTAATTATGAATAATGTAATAGATTCTGTTTTTAAAAAACTCACAACAAATGTAAGTCCAAGACCAGATGGCTTCACGGTTGAATTCTACCAAAGATTTAAAGAAGAATTAACACCTATCCTTCTCAAATGATTCCAAAACATTGAAGAGGAAAGAATGCTTCTGACTCGTTCTATGAGGCCAGTATGACCTCAATACCAAAACCAGACAAAGACAACACAAGAAAAGAAAATTACAGGTCAATATCTCTGATGAACATGGATGGAAAAATCCTCAACAAAACATTAGTAAACTGAATTCAACAGTACATTAAAGGATCATACATCTCGATCAAATGGGATTTATCCCAGGGATGCAAGGATGGTTCAGTATCTGCACCATATAAACAAACTGAAGAATAAAAATCATATTATCAGCTCAACAGATGCAGGAAAATTACTTGACAAAATTCAACATCCATTTATGATTTTAAAAAAACTCTTCAGAAAGTGGGTAGAGGGAACATACCTCAACATAATAAAAGCTATATATGACAAACCCACAGCTAATATCATACTCAATGGTGAATAACTGAAAATATTTCCTCTAGGATCAAGAACAAGATAAAGATGCTCACTCTTAACCACTTTTATTTGACATAGTATTGGAAGTCCTAGCCACAGCAATCAGAAAAGAAAAAGATAAAAAAGGAATCAAAATTGGAAAGAAAGAAGTAAAACTATCACTGTTAGCAGATGACATGATACCACATATAGAAAATCCTAAAGATGCCATCAAAAAACTATTAGAACTAATAAATGAATTCACTAAAGTTGAGGATACAAAATTAGTGTACAGAAATCTGATGCATTTTTATACACTAATGATGAACTATTAGGAGAAATTTAAAAAAACAATCTCATTTACAATCACATCAAAAAGAATAAAAGACCTAGGAATAAATCTAACCAAGGAAAATGAAAGACCTGTATTCAGAAAATGGTAAGGCATTTATGAAAGAACTTGAAAGTGACATAAACAAATGGAAAGGAATACCATTCTCATGGAATGGAAGAATTAATATTGTTAAAATGGCCATATTCCTCAAGGCAATCTACAGATTTAATGTAATCTCTATCAAAATGCCAATGGCATTTTTCACAGAACTAGAACAAATAATTCTATAATTTGTATGGAAACACAAAAGACCCCTAATAGCTAAAATAATCTTGAGAAAGAACAAAGCCGGAGATATCACACACCTTGATTTCAAACTATACTACAAAGCTATAGTAATCAATACAGTATGGCACTGGCACAAAAACAGACACATAGATCAGTGGAATAGAATAGAGAGCCTAGAAATAAATCCAGGTTCATATGGTCAATTGATCTATGACAAAGGAGTCAAGAATATAAAATGGGGAAAAGACAGCCTCTTCAATAAATGGTGTTGGGAAAACTGGAAAGTTACATACAAAAGAATCAAACTAGACTACTTTATCATACAATATACAAAAATAAACTCATAATGAATTAAAGATGTAAATGTAAGACCTGGATCCATAAAACTCCTTGAGAAAAACATGGGCAGTATGCTCTTAACATCAGCCTTAGCAATATTTTTTTGGATCTGTCTCTTCAGGCAAGAGGAACAAAAGCAAAAATACACAAATGGGACCTAATAATTAAACTCAAAAGCTTTTGTACAGTGAAGGAAACGATCAACAAAATGAAAAGGCAACCTGTTGAAAAGAAGATATTTCCAAAAGACATATCTGATAGAGTTAATATCCAAAGTATACAAAAAACTCATGCAACTCAACATCAAAAAAAAAAATAAATAAATAACCTGGTTAAAAAATTGGCAGAGGACCTGAATAAACATTTCTCCAAAGAAGACATACAGATGGTAAACAGACACATGAAAAATGCTCAACAGCACT
Organism: Camelus bactrianus; assembly: GCF_048773025.1. Taxonomy (NCBI): domain Eukaryota; kingdom Metazoa; phylum Chordata; class Mammalia; order Artiodactyla; family Camelidae; genus Camelus; species Camelus bactrianus. The sequence goes on along the minus strand of NC_133575.1, from coordinate 100,532,874 downwards.
AATTATCGGGGAAACGCAAATTAAAACCACAATGAGATATCACCTCACACTTGTCAGAATGGCTTTTATTAAGAAGACAACAAATATCAAGTGTTGACAATTTGACAAGGATGTGGGGAAAAAGGAACATCATGCACTACTGGTGGGAATGTACATTGGTGCACCAGCTATGGAAAAATAGTATGGAGGTTCCTCAAAAATTAAAAATAGAACCACCATATGATCCAGGAATTCTACTTTTAGGTATTTTTGCAAAGAAAATGAGAACTCTAATTCCAAAATATGTATGAACCCAATGTTAATTGCAGCATTACTTACAATAGCCAAGATACGGAAGCAACCTAAATGTCCGTATGTATATGAATGGATAGGAAGATGTGGAATATATACACGATGGAATATTACTCAGTCATAGAAAAGAATGAAATCTTGCCATTTGTGACAACATGGATAAACTTAGAGGGTTATGCTAAATGAAATAAGTCAGACAGAGAAAAACAAATACCATATGATTTCACATATATGTGGAACGTAAAAAACAAAACAAATGAACAACAGAAACAGACTCATAGATACAAACAGTTGCCAGAGGGATGAAGGTGGGGAGACGAGTGAAATAGGTGAGGAAGATTAAGAGACACACACTCCAGTTACAAAATAAATGAGTCACAGGGATTAAATGTACAGCATGGGGAATATAGTCAATAATATTGTAATAACTTTCTATGGTAATCGATGGTAGCTAGACTTATCATGGTGATCATTTTGTAATGTATAGAAATATGGAGTCACTTTGTTGTGCAACTGGAATTGACAGTTTTGGAGGTCAATTAAACATCAATTTTTCAAAAAGAAATATACATCCACATGTATGTATATAAATACATGTATCCAAGAAAAAATGAATTAATAAATGGATGAATAAATATCTGCATTTTGGTAATTTGGTTCCACATAAGCCTGCTTTCTGATCTATAGACATTTTTTTAATTTTTTAAAAAGATATACATTTTATATATTTAAACATATCATCAGAGTGTCCTTATATATGTTCATATTAATTTAAAAGTACCAGTGTAAATATTAATAACAAACATTGCTCTGCATGGTGAGATTATAGGTGACTTTTCTATATGCTTTGTAAATTTTCTACAATATATTGCTTCTGTAGTCAAGGACGGAAACAATAAATATTGCCTTTAAGAAAAAAGTCCTGTTTCACTAATCCAAGGATTTCTATCCTGAGGTCCATGAACTCCTACACGCAGGCTCTAGGGAGATTTTGCACTTCCCAAAAGTGTACTTTTGTGTACTAAATTCTTTGTGAGGTGGGGGATTAGAGCTTATGTGCATTCTTTTGGGAGGAGAGCCCATGGCTTTCATCCGATTCACCAACATATTTAGAACTCTTAGCAAAAGGGCTGTCCTGATAAATCAAGAAAACACTCTGCCCCTTTTACAAATACGTTGGGTTTGGTTTCCTGTGATTCGAGAGGCTTTCCAAATGGCTGGATTTATGAATAAACAGTGGTTGTAAATAAGCTCAGACCTGCCAAATACTATCTAAAATGGCCTGCATGAGTTATAGGTCCTACAATCATCAAAAGTTATTTTGATGTCCTACAAAACACACTGAATATGGACACTGATGAGCTTGGGGCAGATGAATCTCACAGGCCCCTTCCTCTCCAGGCTCATGGAGTTCTGCAGAGCCCTAACAGAGCAGTGAATGTGCTGAATTCTACAATTCAGTATCCTGGCATCTAGCTAACTGTTGTGCTTCTACTTAGGATGTCAAATTTCAAAGGGAAAAATAATTTTTTTTAAAAAAGCAGCTAGTATTTATTAAAGATTTGCTCTGTGTTAAGCACAATACTCAGTGCTTTATATATTCTATATGGCATTTAGTCCTTGTGACAACGCTGTGAAGTTGGCATTATCATTAGCTCCATTTTACTGATGAGGAAAATTGAGGCTCGAAACTGAGGTCACACAGCTAGTAATAGACAAAGGTATCAAAATTAATTGTATTTACCTCTAGACTATAATGCTCCTTCTCCATTCACCAAATTACCTCCTTGAAAATATACTCTCCTACACTTACTCAATACAGTCCGCATATTCTCTCCAGGTATTGGTATCCATAGAAACAATAACAAAATCTTTTTTTTTCATACTTAGTATGTGTCAAACACTGTGCTAAGTGTTTTTCATATAGTATCTTATTTAATGCAACCACAAAATCCAATACCCTATTACATAGTGCATAATGAAGCAATATGGTTAGTAGTTAAGAGTATAGGTTTAAGAGTCAGACCAACATTGTACATAAGATGAAGAAACCAATGATCAGAGAGGTTAAATAATTTGCCCAAGATCACACAGGTAGTAAGTGGCAGAGCTGAAACATGAATTTAAGATTATCTGACTCCAGAGGCTGTACTCCTTTTTTCAATTTTTAAATTTTTTATTGACGTATACACAAGAAAAATCTTTTAAAATATTTTACTGCAATGTTAAGATACTTTTCACCAAAGTTTATACTATTTTATTAGGTGGAGAGAAGGTTTCATTTTCCTTTGCCTGTGACATATTCCCTTCCCTCGGTCCCTCTTCAGGTGATAGAACTTCACATGCAGTAATTTGTGCTAACATAATGAGACAGCCTAGGCACTGTGCATACATAAGCCAAACAATGCACAAAACTTCCAATCAACCAAACCAGTCATGCCAGATTTATGAAGAAAAAAGAAAAGGGCAGGAGACGTGACCAAAATACAATCTCACTGAGAAGCACTTTTTGTCCACCCCTCATCCCCACCCCTTCTTTATTGTCCTGTTAAACAAGAATTATGGCATAAAGCACATGGTTTATATCACAAGCAGGTCACATGTGGTTCTGGTAATGTGTAGCTCTTATCTACCCCTAGCAGGTTCACTTACAGCTCTCTTATGTCTCTGTACACTTTTCTGAATATAAACGTGCTTGCTAAGTGTTCTGTACCTTGCTTCCATTCTTCCCCTGCACTTGCCTTGGATGAGGAACACACAACATTCTGGGACCAAACATGAAGATTCATAGTGAGACAATAGTCTTCATTTTAATAAAAAGGAGGAAGTCTACTGTGTCTCTGTTGCAGATGGCATTAGGGGAGGGGGAGAAGTAGTTAGAATATTAAATCACCTTTCTTTGTATTCATGGTCAGATTTTCTATTCAAAATTCAGCAAGCTTTGAAAACATGTCATTGTGCACTGCCTCCAGGATTGGCAGCTCTTCTTTTCCTGTTGGGACAAATGCCCGGCCTCAGGGAATAGTTCCTTTAGATGTCAGCTATACACCTTGCCCAAACAAAGCTTCTAACAGCTTGACTTATTCCAAAGAGCCCCATAGCAACTGAAAGGCTATTACCATGGTTAGATATCAGGTAGGCTGAGCTGCATCTGCAGAAAGGTAGAGAAATTGAGATGAGAGGAATATTGTTGATAGAAGCTTTCAGTGGGGAAAAAAAAAGTCACCAATAATTTGTTGTAGAAGAATCTTTGGCTCTTTTCATCTAGGTGGCTTGAGGATCTACATTAAGGGTAACTTCTATAGAATTCTTTGACTCTAGATTTAGTGTCCCAAGAAAAGTATTCTCCTTAAGAAAGATTGAAACCTTTCCAGCATGATATTTGGAAATAGCATTATGAGACTGTTAACTTGAGGATGTCAGCATTACCACCATACATATTGACTCATTTGCACAATCCTTAAGCAAATATTACAAAAATATCACACGTTAGGGATTTTCCAAGCACTTCCACAGGGCTTACTTTATCAGATAAAGGCAGAACTTATTATTCATATTTTACAGGCTAATGAATCAGAAATATTTATTGTAAGCCTACTATATACATAGGATACACACACCATACTAGTTTAGAGTGCATAATGAAGCAGTGGCTTTAGCGGTTAAAAGAACATGTTTAGGAATTAGACTTACCTGGTTTGCAGTCCCATCTCTGCCACTGACTGTATGACCTTTAGCAGATGATTCACCCTCTCTCTGACTCAATCCCTTCATCTGTAGAATGGAGGTCATAACAATCTCATAGAATTGTATTGAGGAGATAATTCATGTACAGTGCTTGGCACTACACCTAGGACATATCAAGGGTTCAATAAATAGTAGTGCTAAGTAGTAGTCATTTTAAAACCACTAGTCATGGAGGAGAAATAATAGGTATGAGACATAACCCCTTCCCTCAGAGAGTTCCCTATCTCTTTGGGAAAATAAGTTATCCACACTTGAAAAAAACACTACCAACACTAGGCAGTAAATGTTAAGTATCACATGAGTGGAAAAGAAGAAATTGCTACTCAATAACAGCAACAACAAAAAAGACAAATAATGCAATTTTAAAATGTGCAAAGGATTTGAACAGACATTTCTCCAAAGAAGATACACAAATGGACAATAAACCCAGGAAAAGCTTTTCAACATCATTAGTCATAAGGAAAATGCAAATCAGAACTACAATGAGACACCACATAAAATAGGATGACTAGAATCAAAAAGACTGATAATAATAAGTGTTGATGAGCCCACATGCACTGCTCATGGGAACATAAAATAGTGCAGGCACTTTGGAAAACAGTCTTGCAGTTCCTCAAAGATTGAAACAGAGTTACCATAGTACTCAGCAATTCCACTCCTAGGTATATACCCAAGAGAATTGAAAACATATATTTACACAAAAATGTATTCACAAATGTTCTTGTCAGCATTATTCATAACAACAAAAAGTGAAAACAACCCAAATGTCCATAAACTGATGAGTGGAAAAACAAAACCTATCATCTACATATAATGGAGTATTATTTAGCAATAAAAAGAAATGAAGTGCTCACATATGGTAAAATATGGATGGAGCTTGTGAAAGAAGCCAGATGCAAAAGTTCAAATTCCATTCATATGTCTATTCATATAATTTGATGCATATGGGATGTGGAGAACAGGCAAATCTACAGACATATTTGTGGTTGCCTATCACCAGGGGATGATGGTGGTAGTGGTGGTGGTAGTGATGGTTGAGGAGTGATGGCTAAGATGTTTGAGTTTTGGGGAAACGTGATGAAAATGTTCTAAAATCAATTGGGGTTGATGGCTGCACAACTCTCTGAATAAACTAAAATGTATTGAATTGTACACTTTAAATGGATGGACTGTATGGTATATAAATTATATCTTAGTAAAGCTGTTTAAAAGAAGAAATGCTGTAAGAATTTGGAGGATGATGAAATCACTGCATATCAGGAAAGCAGTTCTTGAGATGAACAGAAGATGGGCAGTATTTTGAGAGCAAGAGAAGAGAAGACATGTGTATCAGTTAGCTATTATTGCATAATAAACCACCCTATAACTTATGGCTTTAAAACAATAAACATTTTGGTCTCACTCACATATCTGAGTGTCAGCTAGGGATCGATTGACTTCAGCTGTGCATGACTCCAAATAGTGGATATGGATCTGGGTCTTTTCCACATTTCTCTAATCCTCCTTGGACCTGAAAGCTACCCAAAGCAAGTTCTTCTCATGTGATGACAGAAGCACATCAAGAGCAAGCCCATCTACAAAAGCCTTTGCTTACATCACATCTACTAACATCCTACTAGTCAAAGAAAATCACATGGCCAAGGCCAAGGTCAAAAGTAGGGAAGAATGGCACGTTCTTATGGCAAAAAGAAAAACACAAGGAAGAGTAGAAAATTGGGACCTAAAATCCAATCTACTACAGTATTTCAGATAGAAAGAATGTTAATTCATCTGACAAATATTTACTGTCTACTCTGAGAACCAGGACACAATAGAAAACAAGTTAGTCATATACCTGCCTTTATGTGGATTATGGCAGGTGCCGATCCCAAAACAACAGGCTTAAGATGGACCTATACAATCCCACTCCTGGGCATATATCCAGAAGGAACCCTAATTCAAAAAGACACCTGCACCCCAATGTTCATAGCGGCAATATTTACAATAGCCAAGATATGGAAACAACCTAAATGTCCATCAACAGATGAGTGGATAAAGCAGTTGTGGTATATTTATACAATAGAATACTATTCAGCCATGAAAATGACAACATCAGCAACATGGATGTCCCTGGAGAATGCCATTCTAAGTGAAGTAAGCCAGAAAGAGAAATAAAAATACCATATGATATCACTGAAAGGTGGAATCTAAAAAAAAAAAGAAGACATATGAACTTAAATATGAAACAGAAACAGAATCATAGACATAGAATACAAACTTGTGGTTGCCGGTGTGGGAGCGCTGGGTAGGAAGGGACAGACTGGGAGTTCGAGATTTGTAGCTACTGACAGGTATATATAGAATAGATAAACAAGTTTATACGTACAGCACAGGGAAATACACACAAGATCTTGTAGTAACTCATATTGAAAAATAATATGAAAATGAATATATGTATATTCATGTATGATTGAAGCATTATGCTGTACACCAGAAATTGACACAACATTGTAAACTGACTATAACTCAATTTTAAAAAAAGATGGATCTATAAACTAGGACCTATAAACAACAAACTCAAGTGCTCAGAAGATCCAGATTTGTGAAGTAAATGAGTTGAAATGAAAGGCAGAACTAAAATGAGTTGGAAAGTGCAAATACAGTTTAAGGAGACAGCTATTACTCAGCTTCAACTGACTATACCAGGAGGAAACATAAGCTTAGTCCTTATGTCATTCACATAATAATTTCCCCTGTGCAAGCCAAACAAAACTCCTGAGGGCATGATGTAGCCTGAGGGTCACACGTTAGTTGACATGTGATGTGAAAAAACAATTGGGACAAACATTCTAATTGCTTTAATGGAGGTTCATATAAAATGCAATGGGAGTGAAAAGGAAGGATTGACTGTGACTAATTGGGGGAACTAGGAAAGCAACAAAGAGGAGAGGACACCTAAATGGACTGTCTAAGAGCAGAAGTCAGAGAGTTCAGGCAGAAAGAGTGCATGCACAAAGGTATGGAGGATTGAGAGAGCATACTGTGTTCAAGGAGCTGCCAGTAAGTTGATATAGCTGGAGTATAGGATTTTGGAGAAGGAGGTAGATGACAAGAAATGAAGTTGATAAGTTAAACAGGCCTCCAGATCATGGATGTTCTTTTGTGTCATGCTAAATTGTTTAGACTTTATCCTGAAGGGCTGTGATCAGGGTAGGAACATGATCAGATTATCAGTTATGGGTATGATGGATTTGAGGGAGGCAAGGATGAAAGCAGGAAGACCAGTTAGGAGACTATTGCAGTAGTCCAGGTGCATGAAAACAAGAACTGAACTAAGGCAGTAACAGTAGGGATGGAAAGATCAGACAGATATGAGAGTTGAAAAGCAGGCAGAATCTAGTGAATTTGGTTAAACATTAGATGTTGGTAGTAGAGAGAAAACAATAGAATGAGACTTAGATTTCTGGCCTGAGCAACTTGATGCAATAAAGTGCTATCCATGAAGAAGGGAAAATAGAAGGAAAATGTTGGCATAGTGATTGATTTGATGAGTTCGGTTTTAGACATGTATTTGGGGAGAGATGTCTAAAACTTATTTGGACATGCATGTCTAGAGCTCTGGGGAAAGGTTAGGGCTAGAGAAATAGATTTGGGCATATTCAGCCACCAGATAATAGTTGAAGCCAAGTGTTTGAATGAACTTAGATAGAGTTGGGGGTATAAAAAATAAGTGAAATCCTAGGGAAGAACTACTTCTAAGGGATGGACTGAAAAAAGAGCTTGCACAGTATACTGACAAACAATCAGAAAAGTAGGAGGAGAACCAAGAAAGAGTGCCACCATGGAAATAAAATATAAAGATAATTTCAAGAAAAGAATAGTCTCATTCACAGAAGCTAAGATATGGAAACAACTTAAGGCAATCATTTATATTATAATAAATAAATAAATAAATAAAATGTGACAGATGATAGATGATAGATAGATATAAATAAATGTGACAGATGGTAGATGATAGATAGATATAAATAAAATATATAAATAAATAAAATGTGACAGATGATAGATGATAGATAGATATAAATATAGAGCGATCTAGATCTAGATAACAGAATATCATTCAGCCATGAGGAAAAAAAGACACCCTGCCATTTGTGACAACATGGATGGACCTTGAGGGTATTATGCTAAGTGAAATAAGTCAGACAGAGAAAGACAAATACTGTATGATTTCATTTACATGTGGAATCTAAAAATGCCCAACTCATAGAAACAGGGAGTAGAATGGTGGCTACCAGGGGCTGGATGGAGGGGAAAATAAGATGTTGGTCAAAGAGTACGAACATCAAGTTGTAAGATGAATAAGTTCTGCTGATGTTAGGCACAGCATAGTGATTATAGTTAATGATACTGTATTATATACTTGAAAACTGTGAAGAGAGTAGATCTTAAATATTCTCACCATTAAAAAATGATTATGCGACATGATGTAGGTGCTAGCTAACGCTTTAGTGGTACTCATTTTGCAACATATAAGTATATCAAATCAACAAGTTGTACACGTTAAACTTAAACAGTTTAAGTGTTTATATGGCAGTTACATGTCAATTAAAAGAAGAAAGAAATGGTCCTTAACAATTGCCAAAATAGACTGAGTCAGGTGGCAATGCAGATTCTATTGAGTTTGGCAAAAAGAAACTTATTAGAGCCCTTGACCTTAACTCAAAGGAGTAATGAGGAGTAGGGTTCGAGGAAGAAGTCTGGTAATTATGGATTAGGAAGTGGAAAGTAGGAAAATGAATATGGTGAATGTAGGCAATTCTCCGGAGAAGTTTGGATGAAAAGTAAAGAATATCTATGGGGGTAGTAAAGAGTTAGAGATATCCAGAATTAAGACAGTTTTGTTTCATTTTTGGTTTTGGTTGTTTATCTTTTAAGATGAGATGTCTCTGAATGTGCTAAATAAATATTCAATGGATAGGGGGTGATTTAATGCACAGGAGTTAGAAGCAATAATATATGGCTCTGATGATATCCAAAGCAAAAAGTTGGAGGGACTGGCATTAACAGACAACTCTTCTCTAATAATAAGGAGGGAAGCAAGTTTGTATAGATGTAAATAGATTGGTAGGTTTATTAACAAGTTATTGAGGGAGTTCCTCTTTGGTGGCTTCTATTTACTATTTGTAGTAGTAATCAAGGTTATTTTATGAGATTATCTTCTGAGGAGTGAGGTGATAGGGTAAAGGGTTTGAGAAGAATAGAAAAGGTTTGAAAATAGCCCCTGTGAAGAAAGGGAGAGGACGCTGACTAAGGACAAAGAATAGGATAGCTGGGCAGCACTGGCACAGAGTACTAAGGGCCCCACTAAGGTTAGAAACCATAAGTTTGCAATGATCGTAATATTTAAAAATTATGTAATTTTTTTCTCCAGCAGAGTTCAGCAGCCTGGGGAGAACAACAAAGGAGTTGGAGGTTTGGATTGATTTGGAATTTGGATTTCACATGGTGAAAAAGTAGATGGAAGAATAAAAGCAAACCTCAAGGGATTATGTGATAAGCCATGAGGTCTGTGCTACAGAGGGGGAAAAGTGAATTTAGAAGGGAGATAATAATTATGAGAAAATGAAGTTGTTTCAACTAGACCAAGGAATGGATATGGCTTGGATATGATAATGAGAGGATGAGAGGAGTCAAAACTTGTGGACAGAGGGATGTCAGAGAGTTAGATATCAAAGATGGAACATGACATGTTCCAAGGTGTACTCTTGGGAATTAATGGCTGACGTAGAGTGGAGTTGAGGTCAAAGAAGAGTAGAGAAAGGAAAGACCAGCTTGGATGAATCATCCAAAATGATGGCACTTGTGTTGAGATACAGATAGTGATCTGGATGAAAAATGCTTCACCAAATAAAAGGAAGTATTCAGGGGATTGGAAAATGACAGATGTAATAAAGGATAGAAAGAGCAGCAAGTACTCAGAGAGTCATAGAGAGCCCCTACCTTGGGAGAGAGCCCAGGCTCAGTTTGAGGGCTCCAGAAGGTACTGTGGGAAATGTTAGTAGAGAGGGAAGTAGATGAATGAGCCCAGAATGGGTTTAGTGTGCAGAAAGTACAAGATGGTTTGAGAATGACCACAAATGAGAATTTAGACAGGATGACCAGAGAGGTAAACATTTGGAGAGATACCACAGAAGAGCAGAGATTAGAAACTTAATGAGATTTGACTAGTATCAAAGTTCTGAAAGTACCCATAAGGAGTATTTCCATGTCAAAGCAGACCAATGCACTGGGTGCCACTTCAGCTGTTTGTCATCAGCCGTGTAGGCTCTAATTAGCATTGTGTGACTGAACTTCTTTGGCCCAGGGTTTCAAAAGCCGTGGGCTCAGGATGTCAGATTCTTGGAGTCTAATCCCAGCTCTACTGTCCCCTTGCTGTGTAGCTTCAGAGAAGTTACTTTACCTCTCTAAGCCTCCTTGATAAAATACAGATAACAATAGTACTGACCTCGCAGAGTTGTCAAAAAAAAAAAAAAAGAGTAGAAGAGATACTATGTATAAAATGCCTGGTATATGGTAGGCATTCAGTAAATGCTAGCTATATTTCAAATGTTGGTAAAAAGTAATTCTGACCTCTCCACTGAGCTCCGGGCTTGTGTAGCCAAAAGCCTTACTTTACATCGACACTTGGATGCCTCACAGGCATCTTCAACTGTCCAATCCTTTACTTACAGCCTTTCCCACTGAATATTGTCCACCAATACCATTCTCCATTTCACTGAATGACACTTCCACCAACCTATTCTCCAAATCAGAAACCTAGATATTATCTTTGATTCCTCCCTATAGAGTAACTCTCTATATCAAACCCATCACCACACTCTGCCATTGTTACCTACTAAATATCATTAAAATCCATCCATCTCTCTTCATCTCCACTGCTACAATCTTACTCCAAGAGCCTAAGAGTCATCTTGGAGTCTTCTCTTTTCCTAGCACTCCACAGCAATTATCACCAAGTTCCTTTAACTAATTTTTCCAATTATTTTTAAACCTTTAATAGTCATATATATCATACATGGAGAAGAGTATATAAAACTTATGTACAATTTGCAGAATAATTACAAAAGGAATACTTATTAACTACCACCCTAATAAGTATTAGCAGTACTTTAGAAGTACCCTCATCCTATTCTGCCCCTGATCGTATTATTCCTTACTGCCTAAACATAATCACTATCCAAATTTTGAAGAATAAAGCCCTTGCTCTTCTTTATAGCTTCACTACTTATGAAGGCAGCTTTAAACAATACAGTTTAGTTTTGCCTATCTTTAAAGTTCACAGAAATGGGATCATATAGTCCTTGGTTACTTAATCTATTTTTCTCAACCAATATATTAGTGGGATTCATCAATGCTGGCATGTATTTTTTTGTGTGTCTATCTTCTTTCACTTAGCATAAAAATCTTGCGGTTCATTCATGGCACAACATGTATCAGTAATTTGTTCCCTTTAATTGTTTAATAGTATTTCATTCTATAGAAATAATTTTTTCTCCATTGTCTGGTCAATGGGCATTTGGATTCTTTCCACTTTTTCACTATTGTGAATAACATTGTTATGGGCATTTATATAAATATCTGTGTGAACAAGTGTTTGCATTTCTCTGGTAAATAACTAGGCACGTGACTGCTGAATCATATAGTAAATTTGTGTTTACCTTTTTTTATTAGATTTTTTCATTTTCTTACCTTTGGAGAAGGTACTGGGGATTGAATCTGGGACCTTGTGTGTGCTAAGCATGTGCTCTACCACTTAAGCTATACCCTCCCCACTGTGTTTAGCTTTTAAAGGAATTGTCAGTGGCTGTACTATTTAGCATTCTCACCAGCTCCAGTTTTTCTACTTAGTAGTGTCTGCCTTTTTTTATTATAGCCAATCAAGTGGATGTTGTAGTGGCATCTTACTGAAGTTTTGATTTGCATTCTCCTAATGACTAATGATGTTCAGCATATTTTATGTGCTTATTAACCATTCATATATCTTCTTTGGAGAAATGTCTATTAAGAACCTTGCCAATTTTTAAAATTTGAGTTACTTGTCTTTTATTATTGAGTTGTAAGAGTTCTTTAAATTTTTTCATATAAACCCTTTATCAAATATATTATTTGCAAAACTCTTCTGGTCTATGCCTTACATTTTCACTTACTTAATGGTATCTTTTTAAATTAAACTTTTTATTTTGAGATAAGTGTAGGTTCACATGAAGTTGTAAGAAATAACAAAAGAGAGATCCCATATACCCTTTAACCACTTTGCTCCATTGGTAGCACCTTGCCAAACTATACAATAACATAATTGGAATATTGACATTGATATTGTCAAGATACAGAACAGTTCCATCCCACAGGAATTCTTTATATTGCCCTTTCATAACCACACCAACTCCCTCCCAATCCCCTTCTCTCATCCTTAACTACTGGGAAATACTAAGCTGTTCTCCATTTCATTTTTTTTTTCCTTTTAAGACTGTTAAATAAATTGGATCATACAGTATGTAGCCTTTTCGGATAGGGTTTTTTCAGCTTTATTATGTTATAATTAACAAATAAAATTGTAATATATTAAAGGGTACAATGTGACGATTTGCCATATGTATACATTGTGAAAGGATTACTACTATCGAGTTTATTTATTTATTTACACATCCATCACTCACATATTTTCCTTTTTTGTGTGAAGAAACTTAAGTTCTACTCTCTTGGCAATTTCAACTATACAATACAATATTATCAACTGTAGTCACCATGTTATATATTAGATCCTCAGATATTGTTCATCTTATCACTGAAGATTTGTACCCTATTACCAGCCTCTTGTTATTTCCCCCACCCCCCAGTCCAACACCATTCTATTCTCTATTTCTATGAGTTTGACTTTAAGATTCCACATATAAGTGATACCATGCAGTGTTGTTTTCGTTTTCTATATGGTTTACTCCATTTAGCATAATGTCCTCCAGATTCATCCATGTCGTTGCAAATGGCAGGATTTTCTTCATTTTCAAGGCCAAATAATATTCCTTTGTGTATATATAACACGTTTTCTTTATCCATTCATCCATTGGTGGACACAGGGTTTTTTGTACCTTGGCTCTTGTGAATAATGCTGCAATGAACACAGGACTACACCTATCTCCTTAAGATAGTGATTTTTGTATCCTTTGGCTATATACCCAGAACTGAGACTGCTAAATCATATGGTAGTTCTATTTCTAATTTTTTTTGAAACTGCAAACTCTTTTCTATAGTGGCTGTACCAGATCACATTTCTGCCAACAGTATACAAGGATTCTCTTTTCTCTACAACCTCACCAGTATTTATTTCTTGCCTTTTTGGTAACAGACATCCTACCAAGTGTGAGGTGATATCTTATTGTGGTTTTGATTTGTATTTTCCTGATGATTAGAAATATTGAGCATCTTTTCATGTGCCTGTTGGCCATCTGCATTTCCTCTTTGGAAAAATGTCTATTTAGTTCTTCTGCCCATTTTTTAAGCAGACTTTTTTTTTTTTTTTTGATGTTGAGTTTCATGAGCTATTTCCATACATTGAATATTAATCCCTTATCAGTCATATCATTTGCAAATATCTTCTCCCATTCAGTAGGTTGTCTTATTGTTTTGTTTATGGTTTAATCTACTTTCAAAAACTTTTAAGTTTAATTAGGTCCCTTTCATTTATTTTTGCTTTTGTTTCCATTGCTCTAGCAGACGGATCTAAAAACAAATATTGCTGCAATTTATGTCAGTGTTCTGCCTGTCTTCCTCTAGGTGTTTTATAGTATCTGGCCTTACATTTAGGTCTTTAATCCATTTTGAGTTTATTTTTGTATATGATGTTAGGGAGTGTTCTAATTTTATTATTTTACGTGTATCTGTCCATTTTTCCCAGCACCGCTTATTGAAGAGACTGTCTTTTCTCCATTGTATACCCTTGCCTCCTTTGTTGTAGAGTAATTGGTCATAAGTGAGTGGGTTTATTTCTGGGCTCTTTATTTTGTTTTATTGATCTGTATGTCTTTTTTGTGCCAGTACCATACTGTTTTTATTACCATAGCTTTGTAGTATAGTCTGAAGTCAAGAAGTGTGATTCCTCTACTCTGTTCTCCTTTCTTAAAATCATTTTGGCTATTCAGAGTCTTTTCTGTTTCCATATAAATTTTTAAATTATTTGTTACAGTTCTGTGAAAAATGCCATTGGTATTTTGATAGGGACTGCACTGAATCTGTAGATTGCCTTGGGTAGTATGGTCATTTTAACAATATTAATTCTTCCAATCCAAGAACATGGCATATATTTCCATCTGTTGTGTCATCTTCAATTTATTTAATCAGTGCTTTATAGTTTTCTAAATGAAGGTCTTTCACCTCCTTAGGTAGGTTTATTTCTAGGTATTTTATTCTTTTTGATGTGATGGGTTGTTTCCTTAATTTCTCTTTCTGATAGTTTGTTGTTAATGTATAGAAATGCAACATATTTCTGTATATTAATTTTGTATCCTGCAATTTTACCAAATTTATTGATGAGTTCTGGTAGTTTTCTGTTGGAATCTTTAGGATTTTCTATATATAGTATCACATCATCTGCAAACAATGGCAGTTTTACCTCTTCCTTTCCAACTTGAATTTCTTTTGCTTCTTTTTCTTTGATTGCTGTGGTTAGGACTTCCAGTACTATCCAGTACTAACAGTTATTTGGTGGATTTTTTAGAGCTTTTGATATATAACACAATGTCATCTGAAAACAGAGACAATTTTACTTCTTTCTTTCCCATGTAGATGCCTTTCTTCTTCTTATCTCATTTCTCTGGCTGGGACATCCAGTACTTCCAATACTATCTTGAATAAAAGTAGTGAGAGTGGGCGTTTGTGTCTTGTTCCTGATCTTAGAGGGAAAACTTTCAGTTTTTCATTATTGAGTATGATTGTATCTATGAGCTTGTCATATATGACTTTTTTATGGTGGTGTATCTTCCTTCTATACTCAATTTGTTGAGAGTTTTTATCATGAATAGATGTTGAAATATTTTAAATACTTTTTCTGTATTTATTGAAATGATCATATGATTTTTATACTTTATTTTGTTAATATGGACTATTACATTGATTGATTTGCATATGCTGAACTATCCTTCCATCCCAGGAATAAATCCCACTTGATCATGTTGTATGATCCTTTTAATGTATTGTTGAATTCAGTTTGTTGAGAATTTTTGAATCTATGTTCATCAGGGATATTGGCCTGTAATTTTCTTTTCTTGTACTGTCCTTCTCTGGCTTGGTATCAGGGTAATGCAGACTGATTAGAAGCTGGACCCTTCAGCAGCAGCTGGGAAGTACATAGTCAGACTCTTACCAGGGAGAAACAGAGGTCAGTGGTTTTTGCCTGCTCCCTCTGCATGAGGGGTGTGCCGGTGCTTGTTTAAAAACTGTGCCCCTGGGGAGAAGGGAGCATAGCTTCATGGTAGAGCACATGCTTAGTATGCATGAGATCCTGGGTTCAAGCCCCAGTACCTCCATCCAAAAAAACTGTGCCCTTGTTTGCTATAGTCCTATGAGACTTGTGGATGCTAGCCCTATTGGCTTCCAGAGTTAGGTGATTTGGAGGCCTGTCCCTTAGATGACAGCCATAAAAGTTATGGTGCTAGAAGTGTGGACAAGCTCCTGCAAGGGAAATACTGGCAAGCTGGTTTTATTGTTGGAGAGAGCCAGAGGAAGAAGGTAAAGGAAGAGCTCACCAGCTTTTTTGAGTTCCAAGGAAGAACACAGTCATCAGTTGCATAATAATTAGAAGCTGGACCTTAAGGCAGCTGCTTGCAAAATAGGTAGTCAAACACTTTTCAGGGAAAGACCGGGAGATGAGCATTTTTGCCTGCTCCCTTGCATTGAGCCCCGGAGGATAGCCACAGTTGAGTGCTTGCATGACTGTTAAGAGCTGGTTCTTTGTTTGCCACAGTTCTGTTGGACTCATGAATGTAAGCCCCACTGGCTTTCAGAGATAGGTGTTTTGAGGGCCATCCCTCAGGTGAGAGTCTTAAAAGTTGGGACACTAGATGAGTAATCCAAATTTTTTGTTCCCCAGGGAGAAGCTGGGAGTTGGGAGTTCCCTCCCAACTGTATGGTGCTGTGCTGGGGCTTATGACTAGGAGTCACTCAGCTAGTTTCTGGATTTCTCCCAGAAGGAATTGCTCCATGTGCAGTTGTACAACCAGTGTGTCCAGGAGAGGAGGAAAATTTGGGATCCTCCTATGTCACCATCTTGGTCTGGAATCCTCCTGGATTGGGTTTTTTCACTCAGCATAAGTCCCTTCAGATTCATTCAAATAGATGCATGTATTAATAATTCATTAATTTTCATTGCTGAGTAGAATTCCATGATGTGGATGCATGTATGTTTGTTTAACTATTCCCCTATTGAAGAACATCTGAGTTGTTACAGTTTGTGTCTACTAAAATTAAAGCTGCTATGAACATTTGTGTATAGGTTTTTGTGTGAACATAGATTTTCATTTCTCTGAGGAGAATGACCAATTGCTTAATGATGTCTCATGAAGTACAAGTGTTTTTTAATTTAGTTGTTTAATTTGTTTTTAACAAATGTTAAACATTGTAATTTGTTGTTAACAAATGTTATTAATTTTGTTGAGGTCCATTTATCAATTTTTTTATGGATTATGCTTTTGATGTTCTATTTAAGAACTCAAGGTCATGAAGATTCTTCTCCTATATTTTCTTCTATCAGTTTTACACTTTAGCTCTTATATTTAGTTTGATTACACATTGTGAGTGGATTTTTGTACATAGGTCCAAATTCATTCTTTTTGCAAGTAGATATTCAATTATCCCAGCATCATTTTTCAAAAAGACTAACTTTTCCATTGAATTTCCCTGACACTTTTGTGGAAAATCAATTGACCATAAGTATCAAGACTTATTTCTGGACTTTCAATTCTGTTTTATTGATCTATATAACTATCCTTGTGCCATCACTATACTGTCTTGTTAACTGTGGCTTTATAGTAAATTTTGAAATTGAGTAATGTATGTCCTCAAATTCCGTCTTTCTTTTTCAAAATCATTTTGGTTCTTCTAGGTCTTTGCATGTCCATATAAATTTAGAATCTATCAGTTTCTACAAAAAAAAAGATGCTAGGATTTTTATAGTGATTGCAGTAATTTATAGATCAATTTTGTGAGACTAGTCATCTTTACAATATTGAATATTCCAATTCATGAACATGAAATGTCTCTGTTTTATTTTATTTTATTTTATTGAGTTATAGTCAGTTTACAATGTTGTGTCAATTTCCAGTGTGTCTCTGCTTTTATTTAGGTCTTCTTTAATTTCTTTAATTTCTCTCAACAATGTTTGCAGTTGTTATTGTACAAATCTTTCACTTCTTTTGCTAAATGTATTCTTAAATATTTTATTTTGGGGATGATACTGTGAATGGAATTGTTTTCTTAATTTCAATATCTGATTGTTCATTCTAGTATGTGGCAATACAATTGATTTTTGTACATTGATCTCATATCATGTAATCTTGCTAAAATCATTTATTAGTTCTAGTAAATTTTTGTGGATTCTCATTTAATTCTTCCATTCCATTTTATTTATTTATCCATTCATTTATTTTTGCTTTATTGTACTAGTTAGACATTCCAGTACAATGTTAAAAGAAGTGGTGAAAGCAGACGTCCTTGCCCCGTTCCTGAACTTATGGGAAAACATTCAGTTTTCACTGTAAATTATGATGTTAATTGTGATTTTTTGGTAGATACTCTTTATCAGGTTGAGGAAGTTCCCTTTTATTTATGGTTTGTTGCATCATGACTGTTAGATTTGTCAAATTATTTTTCTGCTTCTCTTGAGATGATCATGGTTTTTTTCCTCCTTTATTCTTTTGATACAGTATATTATATTAATTGCTTTTCAGATATTAAACCAAACTAGGATTACTAGACTAAATCTCATTTGTGCCATGGTGTATAATCCTTGTTATATGTTGCTGAATTTGGTTTGCTAATTTTATTAGTTTTTCTTTGCTGCATAACAAATTATCACAAACGCAGCAGCTTAAAGAACACCTACTTATTAGCTCACAGTCCTGCAGATCAGAAGTCTAGCATGTCATGACTGGGTTCTCTGTTCAGGGTCTCACAAAACTGAAATCAAGGAGCCAGCCAAACTGACTCTCATTTGTAGGTTCTGGGGAAAAATATACTTCCAAACTCACTCTTGTTGGCAGAATTTAGTTCAATGTCATTGTAGGACTGAGGCACTTGTTTCCTTTCTAGTTAACATCCAGGGGCTGCTCTGAGCTCCTTGCCCTCTCCATCTTCAAGCAGCAATAGCATATAAAATCTTTGTCATGCTTCAAATCTCTGGCTTTTCCTTCTGAGACCAGCCAGAGAAATCTCTCTGCTTTTAGAAGGCTCATGTTAATAAGTCAGACCCACCTCCATCACCTATTAGTCAACTGATTTAGGACCTTAATTACATCTGCATATCTCCTCACAGCAATACCTACATCAGTGTTTGATTAAATGAGAAATGGTGTGTGTACACCAAGGGCCAGGAATCCTGTGGATTCATGTTAGAATTCTATCTGGCACAGTAATATTTTGTTAAGGGCATTTGCATCTGTGTTCATGAGGGATATTGGTTTGTTTTTTTCTTGGATTGGGATATCTTTGTCTGACTTTGGTATCAGGTAACACTGGCCTCATAGAATAAATTGGAAAGTGACCCTTTTTCTTTCATTTCTAAAAGTGTTTGTGAATGATTGGTATTATTTCTTCTTTAAATATTTTATAGTGAAGCTATATGGGTATGAACTTTTTTCTTTTGAAAAATGTTTATTATTATTTCATCTTCTTTAGTTGTTAAAGTCAATTCAGATTTTCTATTTCTTCTTGAATTGGTTTCATTAACTTGCCCCATCCTAGAAATTTGTTAGTTCCATATAATTTGCCCAATTTGTTTGCTCAAAGTTGTAATACCCTCATGTACTGGATTTAATAATGGTCCCCCCCCCTTCAAATTCATGTCCACCCAGAACCTCAGAATGTGACATTTGTTGGAAATAAGGTCTTTGCAGATATAATTAGTTAAGATGAGGTCATGCTGGATTAGAGTGGACCTTAGATCCAATGTCTAGTGCCCTTATTAGAAGGTCATGTGAGACACAGAGTAGACATGCATATACTAGAGAAGGCCATGTAAAGACAGAGATTGTAGTTATGATGCCACAACCCAAGGAATGCCAAAGATTGCCAGCAACCATCAGAAGCTGAAAGAGGCAGGTAAAGATTCTCTCCTAGAGCTTTTGGAGGGAGTGCTACTCTACCAACACCTTAATTTCAGACTTCTAGCCTCCAGACTGTGAGAGAATAAATTTGTGTTGTTTTAAGCCACCCAGTTTTTGGTAACTTGTTAGAGAAGCCCTAGGAAACTAATAGACCTCCATATAGTCCTTTTAATTTCTGTAGGGTCAGTAGAGGTGTTCTCTTACATTCCTGACTTTGGTAATTTGTGTCTTTCTTTTCTTTTGGTAGTCTAGCTAAAGCTTTATTAATTTTTTTGAACTTGTCAAAGATCAACTTTTGTCTTTACTGATTTTTCTGTCTTATATTTCTGTTTTCTCTTTCATTGGTTTCCCTCTAATCTAATTATTATTTCCTTCTGTTTATCTTGGGTTTAATTTGCTCTTCTTTTTTTATTCTCATTGTAGAAGTTTAGATTGTTGATTTTACTCTATTTTCTGGTATATTTTTTGATCTAGGCACTTAAAGCTATAATTTCCCCACAAATCACTGCTTTTAGCTGCATACCATAAATTTTGGTATGTGGTGTCTTCATTTCCATTCAATTCAAAATATATTCCAATTTTCCTTGTGATTTTTCCTTCTGTTCATTTAGAAATATGCTGTTTAATTTCCAAATATTTAGGGATTTCCAGGGTTCCTTTTTGTTGTTGTTGTTAACTTCTAATTTAATTATATTGTAATCAGAGAGCATGCTTTGTATGTTTTCAGTCCTTTCCAATTAATTATGACTTGTTTTATGGCCTAACATGTGCTCTACTTGAAGAATATCCCATGTGTGCTTGAAAGGAATATTTATTCTGCAGTTGTTGAGTGGAGTAGTCTATAAATATCAGTTAGGTCAAGTTGGTTGATAGTGCTCAAGTCTTCTGTATCATTGCTAATTTTCTGTCTGTTCTATCAATTATTGAGAGTACTGAAATCTCCAACTACAATTGTTAAATTGTCTGCTTCTCCAGAGTCTGTTTTTAGGTGCATAAACATTTGTAATCACTGTATCTTCTTTATGTACACACTTTTTTGGCTTATCCGTAGTTTTTTCTAATAATATTTTTTGTCTTAAGCTCTATTTTGTCTTCCACTCCAGCTCTTGTATGGTCACTGTTCTCATGGTATATGTTTTTCCATTCTTTTACTTTCAACCTAATTGAGTCTTTAAATCTAAAGTATGTCTCTTGTAAGTAGGATATGGCTGAATCTTGTTTTTTTTAATCCAGTTTGACTATCTCTACCTTGTTTAGGGTATTTAGACTATTCACATTTACTTTAATTCTTGTTATAGTTTACTTACATTTGCCACTCTCAATTTGAAATTACATTTTACTTTTCTCCTTGAATTTGTCAAGGTGGCAGAATTACATTAATTTCTTTTTTAAAGATATTTATTTTTTTACATTTTTTATTGAGTTATAGTCATTTTACAATGTTGTGTCAAATTCCAGTGTCGAGCACAATTTTTCAGTTATACATGAACATACATATATTCATTGTCACATTTTTCTTCTCTGTGAGCTACTGTAAGATCTTGTATATATTTCTCTGTGCTATACAGTATAATCTTGTTTATCTATCCTGCATATGCTTGTCAGTATCTACAAATTTTAAAATCCTAGTTTGTCCCTTCCTGCCCCCTGCCCCCTTGGGAACCACAAGTTTGTATTCTATGTCTATGAGTCTGTTTCTATTTTGTGTTTATGTTCTTTTTTTTTTTTTTTTTAGATTCCACATATGAGCGATCTCATATGGTATTTTTCTTTCTCTTTCTGGCTTACTTCATTTAGAATGAAATTCTCCAGGGACATCCATGAGGCTGCAAATGGCGTTATGTTGTCGTTTTTAATGGCTGAATAGTATTCCACTGTATAAATATACCACTTCTTTACCCAGTCATCTGTCGATGGACATTTAAGCTGTTTCCATGTCTTGGCTATTGTAAATAGTGCTGCTATGAACATTGGGGTGCAGGTGTCATTTTGAAGTAGGGTTCCTTCTGGATATGTGCCCAGGAGTGGGATTCCTGGGTCATATGGTAAGTCTATTCCTAGTCTTTTGAGGAATCTCCATACTGTTTTCCACAGTGGCTGCACCAAACTGCATTCCCACCAGCAGTATAGGAGGGTTCCCTTCTCTCCACAGCCTCTCCAGCATTTGTGATTTGTGGACTTTTGAATGATGGACATTCTGACTGGTGTGAGGTGATACCTCATTGTAGTTTTGATTTGCATTTCTCTGATAATTAGTGATATTGAGCATTTTTTCATGTGCCAATTGATCATTTGTATTTCTTCCTTGGAGAATTGCTTGTTTAGGTCTTCTGCCCACTTTTGGATTGGGTTGTTTGTTTTTTTCTTATTAAGTTGTGTGAGCTGCTTATATATTCTGGAGATCAAGCCTTTGTTGGTTTCATTTGCAAAAATTTTCTCCCATTCTGTAGGTTGTCTTTTTGTTTTACTTATGGTTTCCTTTGCTGTGCAGAAGTTTGTTATTAATTTTCTTTTCTTGTGTTAAACCAACTTTGCATTCTTAGCATGAACCCAACATGGTCACTATATTTTTAAACACTGCTGGTTTCAATTTGCTAATATTTTGCTCAAGATTTTTACATCAGTGTTCAAGAATGAGATTGGCCTATAATTTTTCATAGTTGACCTATATTTTTTTGTAGTTTCCTACGTAGTTTTGTAGTTTCATTATCAAGGTTAAACTAACTTCATAAAATGTGTTGGGAAGTATCCCCCTTTTCTATTCTTTGGATACATTTGTGCAAGTTTACAATTATTTCATTCTTGAATATCTGGTAAAACCCACTGCTAAAGCCATCTGGGCCTGGGGGTTTTCTTCACAGGAAGATTTTTAAAGACAGAGTCAATATGTTTAATGCTTAAAAGAAAATCCAGATTTTCTCTTTCTTCTTGAGTCAGTTTGATAAGACATCTTTTTACCTCCACTCTAGATCTCCTAAAACCACCATCTACATATCAATTGATTAAACTGTTGTTCCAATTGCAAAGAAGATCAATTAAATTGTTGTTCCAAAAGCAAAGCATATCATATCATTCTGTTAGAGTAGACAGATAGCTAGATTTGAGCAGAGAAAGGGGAACATGGGCCAAATGGCAGGAATTGCACAAAAAAGGAGGGGCATGGGCCAAATGCAGGAAACCATATATCATGTAAACAACAGGGTCCTTGGGCAGACAAAAAAAAGCAGGAACCTCTGAACTGATAAGAAATCACACATTTTGGGGTGACAAGTATCCTGGAGGCCAACAAAGAAAGGTGAGAAATGGCAGGAATCTCCAGGGTCCAAATGTAACCTTTTGTTCATTAGGCCCTCATTACAATAAAAATAGCCTTGCAGATTAGAAGTACACATTGTGCACCAACACCATGACATTTCCGATCCAGACTAGATAAGGATAAAAATCCCTCCTCTCTTCGGGAAGGTGGAGCTGGGATGAAAATGTGGGAATATGACCCCAAACCCTTCCCTACCCAATGAATATTCCACCCATTCATTTTTGCACCCTATGTAACTAACTTGCCAAAGAAACTCAGGGCAGCCGCTCACCTGAGCCTGCCCACTCTCCCCTTGAGAGAGTACTATCCATCCCTTAATAAATCCCCACTTTACTTTCTTAACCTCCGTGTCTCATCTGTGAATTCTTTCTGTAACAAGACAAGAACTTAATCACTGACAATTCCTCTATTTATAACCTTTTAATGGCTTTTGATTTCATTTTTTTTAAAAAACTACTTGCCTTCGCTTACAATACCTTGCACGAACTCTCTGCATTACTCTCCAGCCTCATTTTGTTTCATTCTTCCCCTTGTTCACTCTGCTCTAGCCACACTGGCCTTCTTTCTGTTCCACAACACATAACCAAGCCATTCCTACCTCAGGGCTTTGCATGTGCTGTTACTTCTAGAATGCTCTTCTTTCAAAGCATAACAGTGCTGGCTCCTTCTCATTCTTTATATCTGTCAACTTAAACGTCAGCTGTGCAGAAAGACCTTTCTTGACCATCCCACCAAGGTAGGCTCCTCTGTCAGTATTTTCCTTAATGGCACTTAATTATAATTTGAAGTTTTAATTATTTTTTTTAAAGTCATTTAGTCTCTGTTTCTCATTCCAGACTGTAAAGTCTTAGAGGCCTGGGATGTTGGCTATCTTATTTACTGTCATATTTCTAGTAGTTAGCCCAATGCCTAGAATATAGAAGGTACTCAGTCAATAGATTTTATGAATAATTAATGAGCTTAGATATGGATAGAGAGTATAGCTTGGTTAGGGATGATTCAGGATACAAGCAAATTCACCCTAAAATGTTAATAAAGACAGGAAGTTTCAAGTGAGTCTGGTATTCAAAAATAGTGAACAAACCAGAACTCAATAGGGGCCTTGAATGCTAAAATAAAGAACTTTGATTTTTATCCTAAAGGCAATTGAGAGCCATTAAAATTGTGGCAGGAAGAGATTGGATGAGACACCTAAGCTCTAATGGCTAATTAATGGCTAAACCATAGCTAAACTCAAGGTCCTTGACTAATTCCTCTGTATTAAGTTGCTTCTGTAAATAACAGCACTTGAGAAAGAAGTATAAAAGCACACTAGTAAAGAAATTGGGCTCTAGACTCAGACTGCCTGTGTTCATACCTCAATTCCACCACCTCTTAACTGTGTGATCTTGGACCCCAATTTCTACATCTGTAAAATGGGAATAATAAGAGTACTAAGACTATTTAGAGAATTAAATGAGATAGTATATAAGGACATAGTAAGTGCTCAATAAATGGTAGTTGCTATTAACTACTTGTGTCTTCCTATTTCTTTTCATTTAGTAGCATCCTCTAAATTTTCTACAGTGAGCATATTTTATGTGAAAAGATTGAATGGTAGAATTAAGATAGATGAGAAAATAGGTTTTAAAATAGTATTCCTTCAGCCTAAAAGGATCATCTCATCCTAATTTTTGGATCCTCACCCAAATCATTATTTGAAGAGACTCATTGTGAATTACCAACAATAAAATCTTCTCATCGTCTCTCCTGAACTCTTTCTAATACAATATTAGAGGGAAGAATACCAGGTTGGATTTGAAGCCTCCATTTTTCAAAGATTGTAATTCATAAGGTCCCAGATGTAAGGGAGAGAAAGTTTAAAGGGGGAGTCATCATTCATTTTATTCAGAAATAGAATTTCTGAATTTCAACTCATTCCCTTGTTAAAAAGAGGAGGGATGCAAAGAGAGAATTCTACAGCTAAAGAATTAACTTCCAACCTGCTTGGAATTTCAGGAACTGCTCATGTGAACAAGCTCAATTTCACACTCTGTTCTTCTCATCTTCAATATCCAAGAAAGTAAATTCAACAGGAAACAGTTCTTTTAGGCTAGTGCCACATCAACTTACTTTGCGTTTCTCAAGTGTTGATGCAGCAGGAAGAAGGCAATTTTGCTCAATCCAAAACTGTAGGAGCCTGAGCACCACTGGGCTGCAATGCCCTCAGTGGCCTAATAAGTTTATAAAACAAGTTAGCCCATTTCTTTCAGTTCTCTTCCTGTAGGCTTGCTGGTTTCCAGAGTTGAGGGGCCTAGATACTTTCTACATGACAACCTTTAACCTGGGACTCATTGATGGGCTTCAGGGAGGGTCTATGAACCCACTAAAATTGTATGCTCAGTTTTGTGTGTATGTGCTTTCATCATATTTCCAAAAGACACCATGACCCAAAAGCAGGCACTACTGTTACAGTTGTGGTTTTTACTTCTATCATTGGTATAGCTTGTAAGTGCAAAAAATCGATACCTTGATGGATTTTTAAAGGCATAATGAGAAGGGCCAGCAACCTAGATCAAAGAGTTGCATAAATGGTTTAAGTGGAGAGACTGAAAAGCCCATTTGCTTTAAATACATCCCCTCCATTTGTTTACCAGGGTGCCCCCAAGTTTTTCTATCAGCATAGCCCTGTAGGGGCCTCCTTTTATTAAGTTCAAAAGCTTCTGGAAACTTTAGTCTCTTTCTGTGAAAACCAAGAGAAATGCTGGATAATATACAAAAACTTTCCCTTAAAAATATTTACATGATTGAAAGATTTTGTGAGAACTGCCAGGTCATATTTTCAGGAGAACGCCTGATCCCAGAGAAGTAAACTGAGTATCAGAACACCAGCCACTTTAGGCCTGAGAGAGCATTTGCTGATACTGTAAAATAGCCCCCTTATATTAATCAGGGCTAAATAAGGAAAACAGAAGTCACTCTGTGTACACCAAGTATGACGATTTTTAATACAAGGAAACAGAGATCTTTTGGAAAGGCTAGGGGGACAAAGTTCAGGGAAGCTGCTGCCAGCTTTCAGCCTGCAGCACCAAAGCAGGTGATAAGAGCTCACCTGAAAACCACTGTGAATCTCAAGAACCAATGCGTAACTCCCCTCAACATAACATATTTCTGACACCTTTAAAGTGAAACCCTCAGGTCCTGATAATATTAGCATACTTATTTGCTTTATCTTATGATACTCATAAAAGTGTTGCAAATTGAAATAGTGTTAAAAATAAATCTAATGAGGAAAACTAAGATGTCTTTGTAGTTCTTTTTTCTTAGAATATATCTCACTAATCTCACTAAGTACTTACAAAGTACTATGTTCAAAAGTTACTTAGAAAATCATTTACTTTGCATACACAACTAGGTTTTTTGAATATGTGGTGGAGTCCTTTAGTCCAGAAGTTCCTTTGTAGAACAGTTTTCTCACAATTAAAAGAAGACTTCAAATAAAAAAGTTAAAGAATTATACAATACATAGCCATATACCCTCTACACACATTTTTTTTTAACTTTTTGTCACATTTGCTTTAGATAGATAGATAGTAAATGAACATCTTTTTTTTTGCTGAACCACTTGAAAGTTTCAGGGATCATGAAAGTTCACCCTTAAATTTTTCAGCATCCATCTCCTAAGAATAAAAACATTCTCCCACATAACCACAATATTATTATACCCAAGACAATTAACAATAATTCTCTAGTAACATCTAATATCCAGTTCACATTAAAATTTCCCCAATCGTCCCCAAAAATATTTATAGTTTTTGTACAAATACAATGCAATCAAAGTTTTTGAATTGCATTTGGTTTTGTATTTCTTTAGTCTCTTTTTTACTGAGTATAGCTGATGTACAATATTTCAGGTGTACAACATAGCAATTCACAATTTTAAAGGTTATAGTCCATTTATAGTTATTATAAAATATTGACTATATTCCTTGTGTTGTACAATATATCCTTGTAGCTTATTTATTTTATACATAGTAGTTTGTACCTCTTTAGTCTCTTAATCAAGAACATTTCCTTAACCTTTTTCTCCATAACATTCACTGTTTGTGGAATCCAGGCACATTTTCTTACAGAATGTCCCACATTCTGGATTTATTTCATTGTTTACTTCTGATGGCTTGAACTTGCCCCTGTATTCCCTGAATTTCTTATAGACATGAAGCTAGATCTTGAGCTATGCTGTCCAACATATTACCCACTAGCCGTGTGTGACTACTGAGTGTTTGCAATGTGGTTAGACTAAAATGAAATGAACTGTATGTATAAAGTACACAATAGAAATTGAGGACATTGTTTAAAAAAAAGAATGTCAAACCATCTCATTAATAATTTTATATTGATTTCATGCTGAAATAATACTTTGGATATATTTGGTTAAGTGAAATATATTAACATTAATATCTGCTTATTTTTACTTTAATATGGCTACTAAAAATTTAAAATGATATATGTGGCATGCATTATATCTCATTTGGACAGCATTTATAGAGACTTGACTAGACTCAGATTAAACATTGTTTTTTAGGCAAGAAAACTTCACTGGTAGCATTGTGGACTTCATATTGCATCACATAAGGTGAATATATCAGTCCATTCAGATTGCTGTTTAAGAACTACCATAGACTGGATGGCTTAAAAAACAAATATTTCTCACAACCAGGAGGCTGGAAAGTCTAAGATCAAGGCGCTGGCAGATTTGGTGTCTGGTGAGAAACTGCTTCCTCGTTCATAGATAGCTGTCTTCTCACTGTGTCCTCACAGTGGAAGGGGGGAGAGAATTCTCTGAGGTCCTTCTTATAAGGGCACTAATACCATTCATGAGGGCTTCACTCTCATGACCTAACCACCTCCCAAAGGTCCAACCTCCTCATAACATCACATTGGGGGTTAGGATTTCAACATTCAGTCCATAACATTGTGGCTCCCCAAAATTCATGTCCTTCGTGCATGCAAAATACATTCATTTCATCCAACAGCTCTAAAAGTCTTAACTGGATCCAGCATCAACTCCAAAGTCTAAGTCCAAAGTCTCATCTAAATATCATCTAAATCAGATATAGGTGAGACTCGAGGTATGATTCATCCTGAGGCAAATTTCTTTCCAGCTGTGAACTTATGAAACGAGACAAGTTATGTGCTTCCAAAATGCAGTGGTGGGACAGGCAAAACGTAGACATTCCTACTAAGAGACAAATAAACAAGAAATAAGCGGTAACAGGTCCCAAGTAAGTCCAAAACCTATCAGGACAAATTCTCTGAAACCTTAAATCTTAAGAATAATCCCAATTCCAAAGCTGCTTCTACACTTTTTGGCATTTATTACAGCAGCACCCTGCTTCTCAGTATCAATTTCTCTCCTAGGCCATTCAGGCTGCTATAACAAAAATACCACAGGCTTAAACAACAAACATTGATTTCTCACAGTTCTGAAGGCTGGGAAGTCCAAGATCAAGGTGCCTGCAGATTCATTGTCTGGTGAATATCCACCTCCTTGTTCATAGGTGACTGTCTTCTCGCTGTGTCCCCACATGGCAGAATGGGCAAGACAGCTCTCTGGGGTCTCTTTTATTAGGGCATTAATTCCATTCATGAGGGTGCCACCCTCATGATCTAATCACCCCCCAAACGTCCCACTTCCTAATACCATCACTTTGGAGGTTAGGATTTCAACATATAAATCTGAGGAGGAAAGACACAAACATCCAGTCCATAATAGAGGCATACAACATCAGGTCATCCCACTATTATTTGATTTTTAGGTTACGGTGGTGACCTCCAGATAGCTCTCTGTCATTAAGATACAGTTTTCCTTTTGTAATTACTAAGTAAACTGTGGGGTGATCCTTCAGCACTGTGTGAATATGATTTTCCCCAACAATCTTTTATCCAGTGGTTCTCAGATACACTGATGATCTCCACATGATTCTGTCAGCAATTATTACATTGTTTTAAAATGATGATATTTCTAATTCTATCATTCTTTGACACTCTACTATGAAGAAGAGCTTTTCTTTTTCTGCTGTTCTTTTAGATGATAGTTAAATAGGTAGATTTAGATATAAATATAACAATGGACTCATAGATTTTTTAGAAAAATCAATGTGTTATCAACATTTATAATAATTCTTTTTATACTCAGATTGTCCCAAGGTTGACCAGAGGGTTCCCCTTCAAGATGTCTCCTATGGTATTTTGATATGACCCCATTACTCTTTGAGTACTTTGTTGCTTTCTAGCACAACAGGATGTACCAGGCTCACTTTGTACTTTTCCTGCCCTAGACTTGAAATCAGCCATTTTTGTAAACAGCTTTTGTTTTCTTTTAGTAGAAAATAGTATTTAGAAACCAAGATCTGAGTGCTAGATGTGTTCATTGATATTGGGGTATCATTGTTCTAGGCATTTTACTGGACATAAATAGGAAATATGTTTTGAGCGATTAGTTCCTATTCATACAAGAAAAATTATGGTGACAAACATCTTTAATAAAAGCACATTTTTATTCAATAATTTTATATTTTCAATACCTGTATTTTTCTTTTTCTGAGGTTATACTTAATAATTTCTGGTTATCAAATGAATCCATTTTCATCTAGAAAATGTATATAGAAACATGTAAAAAAAAAGCAGAAGAAATCACCCAAAATGCCAGTGACAACCACTTTTGACATGCTAGAATATTTCTTTCCAGTCTTTTGCCTGTATATTTTCCTTGGGGAGCCTAAGGACACATTGCATATAAAATTTTATATCTTTATTTTTAATCTTGTAAGTAGCTTCAAAAATCATTGAATAAATTTTCATAAACATATTTTAAATGGCCGTTGTATTAGTTTTCTATTGCTGAAAAACAAATCACACAAAAATTAGTGGTTTAAAACACACATTTGTTATCCCACACTTTCCATGGATCAGGATTCCAGGCATGGGTTAGCTAGACTCAGAGTCTCCCCAGGTTGAAATCAAGGTGTCAGCTGGGGCTGTGATCTCATCTAAGACCAGGGTCCTCTTCCAAGTTCATTCAGGTCTGTGGCAGAATTCAGTTCCTTGTGGTTTATTTTCTTGTTAACTATCTGGCAAGGGTTGCTCTTAGCTCTTACAGGCCACTCTCACATCCTAGCACATGGCCCTCTCATGACATAACAACTTCTTCAAAACATACAAGAGAGTCTCTATCCAGTCTGCTGCAATATAATCACGGGATTGACTATCTCAACACCTTTGACATGTAACATAACCTAATCAAAGGAGCAATTATCCCATCATATTCATTTTCTTATCCACACTTTAGGGGAGGGGATTATGCCATGTATGTACACCATTGATGGAAACTTGGAGGCCATCTTAGCATTCTACCAACCATAGCTATATAATATTTCATTCTATCATTGCACTATGAATTACTCAAATCTCCTATGGTATGCCATTTAGCTTGCTTCCAAATTTTTTGAATTTTAAAGAGTACTGCACTGACCATCACTGGGAACAGAACATTCTTTATTAAAATTTTTATAGTTTATTTTTCCAATTCTAATTCTGAAGATGAGAACTTACATTACCATTTCATCTTTACAGTGAAACTTTTAATAGGACATTGCCCCTTCCTTATCACATGACACTTGAACTATAGATATTGATTTATAAATAACATGTACCAGTATCAGATATTGCAAAATGTTTACTCAACTCTTCTGTTGGGTCTCCAAGCAACCACTGATAACTGCAATGTTTTTGTTATATGTGCAAATGGAAAATCTTTTGACATTTTTCACTAAGATTTGGACATTGGCATTTGACCCAATGCATACATAAGTTGATTCCTGGAAATTACTACTCTGCCTGAAATATCAAGGACATTTTGCCCATCCTAAAGTATAGTGCAAGACAAGAACTCCGAATAAACTCTGTAAAATACAAAAGGAAGGGAAACAAGCATCTTGTGTAAGGTTTAAGGAGAAAGACTAGTCAAAACTAGAAGGACTGAACTGAAATTAAATTTGGACATTTGCAGTTGGCTGCTTCATGAGTATAAGAGAACTGAATTCCTAGAATCAGAGATCTGAGATAATAGCATCGTGTTTTAGGTGGCTTTCCAAACTGTCCCTCATCTCACCTTCTCACATACATAAAACATGGGGAAAGTAAAGCATGAGTGAATATTCAGGAGGACCTAAGAACCAAGTCCCACCTGTAAGAATGGGCTCTACCCATGTCCATACACTTTGCCCTCAGTTAAATGCAAAGGACTCTTCCACCTCTAGACTTCAATGTTTCAAAGATGTTCTGATCTGAGATTCATACCTACTTGCCAAATAATTTGAAATGGGTAAGATTAAACATAATGCCAAAAAAAGGGTCAAATTGTGAAAGCAGAATAGAGGCCATTAAGGAAGTAGAGAGGCTTGTACTTATCAGAAACCTAAGGAGACAAATATCAAGGTAATGTTTTTAGAAACTTTGAGGCATTTGGAAGCCATCATCAATTTCCCGATAAACCAGTACTGGTGTCATTATCTTTTTTCTTCTGCAGAAGAGGATTTTGAACCACTGGCCCCAGGAGCACACTGCCTATACTACAATCCTCACTAGCACAATGGATGGTCCTCCATGATCTGTCTCATACCTGTTCTCCAGCCTCACGTCTTCCAGCATTCCCTCGCACAAGGCTCCAGGCATACAGAAGCATTTGCACTTATCCAATTGTGCCATGCTACTTCAAACTTCCAAGCCTTTGGCCTGTTGTCTCTCTGCCTGGAATAATCTCACTTCCACCCCAACCTATCTGGCTAGTGAAGAGCTAGTCATCTCTCATTTATGAAGCCTTCCTTGAATTTCTCTGGTATAACTGACCACCTCCTCATCTATGGCCCCACCATGCATTGCAACACTTCAGAACACTTAACATATTTCCTGCTACAACACTATGAGCTCCTGAAGGGGAAAGAACTTGTCTTTTCATCTCTGTCTCCCCAATGCCCGGCACATAGTAAATGGCTAAATTAATCAATTTTGAGGCTGAGTTGTAAAAGTAATTTCATAACAGTTTTTAACATCACTTAAATTATTATATAATCCCACAGTGACTACTTTGAAAGCAAGAACATTAATTTGGGGGAATGTAAATTCTGGCAAGTTGTTAAAAATCAGTCACATTAACTTCATCCTCACTTTTCATACTGTGTCCTCAAAGACACTATTAGGCATTAAATTAAGGAATACTTTGATTTTACTTTTTGGGGCACATAAATCAAGATAGCCTAGGTTATGCTGCAATAGTAAATGATTTCAAGATCTCAGTAGGTTTAAATAGCATGAGTTTCTTTCTCTCTCAGTCTACTGCTGATCTGGATGACTGTCTAGGATAGCTGTCCTCCATTAGATGGTGCAGCATTGAACTTACATTATCAGTGAGTGCCTCCCTATTTGACAGTGCAGAGAGTTGAGAACCAACAATTAAATGCTCCTACTTAGAAGTGACACATACCACTTCAGCTCATAATTCCACTTACCAAAGCTAGTCATATGGCCACATCTAACTTCAAGAGAGGAGGAAAGTATAGTCCTACTCTGTGCCCAGAAGAAAAAGTCCTAGCAATATTAATGAGCAGCACTAACACCTACCACAGAGGGCACTAATGGACCCAGTCAAGGGAAGGAACAATATTCCTTAGGCTACCTTTTGAATGATGAACCCAGTTCATATGTGCTAACTCAATTTCACTTCTCCAAATATCTCTGCATTTTCCTTCATCATCCTTTTATAGAGCACTCCTAGGTGCCAGACGCTATGCTAGGTGATTTCCCATCTATTATCTCATTGGATTCTTATAACTACCATAAGAAATAGGTCATATCATTACCTCCATTTGACAATCATGAAGATTCAGTCTGAGAGAGACTGACTTCAACAAGGTCAGAAGTTAGTAAATAGTCAAGCCAAGAACCAAGTCTGTAATACTATAAAACCTGTGTTATGTCCATTGCACCACATGTATCCTTCTGTCCAAAGCTGAGCTCTCCAACTCTATTCAGTCCCTTTCCCCCTCTCAGCTCCTCCAGGAACTCATTCCATTAATGATTTACCACCTTCACTCACTGATTTGTTTAAACCTCTCTCTCCTCAACTACCCCCTTCCTGTCAATCATTCAAAATCATTTAATATCCCCTATCTGAAATTTGTTTTCTTCAACCAGAGATCAGACCTTCCTCTTTACCCTGTCTCCATTCAACCTCAGAATCCACCTGTGCTCTGTTCTCTCATATCTTAATCCACTACAGTCTGTCCTCAGTTCCTACCATGTGCTAGCTGAAGCATCCCAAGATACCAAAAACAACATTTGGGCACTTCCATGTGACCTTGTCCACTGCAGTGACTTAGAAGCATTCAACACCCTTGGTCCCACCCTCCTAGAAACCCCTTCCCTGCCTCATCCTCCCGGACACAACACTCTTTTGACCAGTGTCTCTGTCTCCACTGGCTCCTTTGCCTCCTTCTCTCTTCACGTTGACATTTTCTCAGGTTCTATTTGTATTTTCATTCTCTTCTCTTCTCTTCTCTTCCCTTCTGCTACAGACTGAATTGTGTCCTCTCAAAATTCATATGTCTGAAGACCTAACCCTCAATGTGTTGGTTTTTGGAGATGCGGCCTTTTGTGGGTAATAAGGGTTAGATGCTGTCATGAGGGTGAGGGCCTCATGATGGAATTATTGTCCTTATAAGATTTTTGTCTCTGTCTTTCTCTTTCTTTCTCTTTCTCTCCCTCTTCCTCCCTCTCCCTCTCCTTTTCTCTCTCTCTCTCCCATCACAGACATAGCAAGAAGGCAGCCTTCCAAAAGCCAGGAAGAGAGTCCTCACCAGAGAATCAAATCTGCCAGCACCTTGATCTTGGACTCCCAGCCTCCAGAACTTTAAGAACCACATTCTTGTTGTTTAAGCCTCCCAGTCTATGGTATTTTGTTATAGCAGCCCTAGCCAACTAATGCACCTTCACTCCCCTTTCCCTAGCCTCTCCTCTCCTATTTCTCTCTCTCTCTTTCTGTCCTCCCTCATTCTCCTTCTTGGTGACCACATCTACTCCTGGAGCTTCAACCATCATCCTGTGTACACAGCTATGCAATATACTCGCAGTACAACTTTAAGCATGTTACTTTACCTCTCTGAGACACAGTTTCCTAATTTATAAAATAAGGATAAATATAGTGCTCTCCTTTACAGCATGTCTGGAAGAAATAAATGAGCTACTGAATGCAGAGCTTGTGGCACATAGTAACTATTCAAAATAGGTGGAGCTTTTTTTTTTTGAAAGCTGAGTAGGTAGAGCCAGCGGAGAGGAAGCAGTTGAAGGTATAGTAAAGAGGCAGTTTTGAGAAAACGGTACAGACCTTGAACTCTGGCACCAGTTAAACTTCAGTTCAATTCTAGTTATATCACTTACTGACCTTGAAACTATGGGCAAGTTTCTTAACATTTTGAATTTCAGTTTCCTCACCTGTAAAATCAAAATAATTAAGCATGGATTCCTTAGTTGGGCATTTATGCACCACCCCCATTATCTGGGCTCATTATACTCTTCCAGTTTCCTGACCCACTATTTTCCTCTATATACCATTTGTTTTAGCCAAACCAGACTACTCAGCATTCCCTATGAAGAACTGAATTATTAAATTGAATTCTTACAAGGTGGTATGGTATAGTAAAATCAAACAGACCTGGATTTAAATCTCAGCTCTGCCACTTAGTAGCTGTGAAACCATAGGAAAATTATTTTCCCTCTCTGTGACTCAGTCTCCTTACATAGAAAGAAGATAATAATGATAATAATACCCATCTCATCACCTCAACCTTAGTAGCAGAACTTAACAAAGCCTTTTACAATCTGGCCTGGCCTAACTCTCCATTCATCTTTCCATGCTCATATTTAACTTTCAACCTACTGAACTCTTTTTGTTTCCCCAAGAGTCATGCCCTTCCTCCCCTTCCTCTCCTCTGAATATTCATACAAACTACTCCTTTTACTGAAATGTTCTGTCCTCACCACCTACCACACCCCCCTTTTTTTGGCCTAACTCTTACTTATGCCTTAGCTCTTAGCCTAAATATAATTTTTTCCAGGATACCTTCTCTGCCTCACCCCAGCCCATGTTATATATCCATTCTTTGTACTTCCACATAACATTCATGCACCCAAATTATATATTCTGTATACTTCCCTATGTCCCCAAATAGTTGTGAGAGCCACAGCTGCTCCAATGTCACCCCAACAATGAGAGCATCTGGGCCACCAATCTAAGTCACTCTCTATGTATTACCTTATTTCAGTTACTTCAGAGTGTTAATCATCATCTGAAATTATCATATTTGTTCTTTGTCTTCCTCTCCAGAGTATAAGTTACATGAGAAAAGAGACCATATCTGTCTTCTTTCCACAAACTTTCAGCTTCTAGAAGAGAGTCTGAAATATGGTAGGATTTTTGTGAAGTTGGGTTTAAGATATGCAGTAGGTAGAGTGAATATTATCCAAGTTTAAGAAGAGTCACATACAGAGGTATTTGATACAATTTGTTTGGAGTATAGGTGTATAAAGACACAGTGAACAGGAAAATTGCAGACATCTTGGGATGCTAGGCCAAGGCATTTTTTACTTATCCTGGTAAACAGAGGGAGCCATGGAGAGTTTTTGCACTAACGAATGACATAAGATATAAGGGATGTACAGTTGGGAATATATATTGGAAACATAGGAACCAACAGGATGATTAGAAAGCACCCACTGTTTTGTCCTTTGGAAAACAAAAGAGGGGCTGCTTAACCAACCATGTTAGTCAGAATTCTCCAGAGAAACAGAATCAAAAGAGTGTGTGTGTGTGTGTGTGTGTGTGTGTGTGTGTGTGTAGAGAGAGAGAGAGAGAGAAATGGAGAGAGAGTATAAGGAATTGGCTTATGTGATTGTGGAGAATTGGTAAATCCAAAATCTGTAGGGTAAACCAACAGGCTGGATATTCAGGAAAGAGCTGATTTTGCAACTCTGGTCCAGAGACAGTCTGAAAGAAGAATTCCTTCTTTCTTAGGGAAGCCCAATCCCTGTTCTCTTAAGGCCTTTAACTGATCAGATGAGGCCCATCCACATTATGGAGGGTAATCTGTTTTACTCAAAGTCCATCGATTTAAAAAATTAATCTCATCCAAAAACACCCTTACAAAAACATCCAGAATGGTTGACCAAATGTCTGGGTACTGTGGCCCAACAAAGTTGATACGGAAACTTATCATACCCACGTAGAGCCAATGCATATACTGAGAACTTGTTACAGGGACCAGCTAATCTGTTCATGTTCAGAAAACCATGCAGCCTACTAGAAATCTAATATTTTCCTGGAAGATTCTAATTTATATTTTAAAAGTAGAAATGTCATCCACAACTTCCCTATAAAAGCCCTTTTATAATCTTTTGCTTAATATATTAATTGACCCTGAAATAAGAGAGTCTCTACCAAACCCTCCCATTTTCAGAAGCAATTTTACTTTCTATACATCAGAGTCTTTTTGAGTTTTTAGTATTAATTGCTTTGAGCGTGTGTGTGTATCTGTGTGGTGGGACTGAGGAGAGTGGCAGGGTTGGGGAGCAGGGAGGCCAATGTGGTTGGACATATGACATATATGAGTCTACAACTGTATTTGTAAATATAATTATTTTATATATTAATGCCTGGTGATGAGTGAATTTATGTTTGCTATGTTATTCTTTTTACTTTGGGGATATTTCAAATGCTTCACTTTTTAAAAAAAATCTGAGGCTTAGTAAATCTAGGTCATATTTCCAAAGTCATACGGAATTCAAACCCAAGACTGGATGATGCCAAAGCCTTTGCTGTTATCATTCTTCCTCATGCTACCCATTATTAATGCCCATCATACAGTTATACCAATTTTCATCATTGATTGCTTTAATTATGACTAGGTAACCATTATTTCTTCTTCTCCTTCACCTCAATGCAGTTTCCACAGCAAACTATTAACTGTCTAAGTTTCCACAGCACTATACAGCCCTGGGAAAATACA
Source organism: Camelus bactrianus (assembly GCF_048773025.1). Classification (NCBI taxonomy): domain Eukaryota; kingdom Metazoa; phylum Chordata; class Mammalia; order Artiodactyla; family Camelidae; genus Camelus; species Camelus bactrianus. The sequence goes on along the minus strand of NC_133575.1, from coordinate 100,496,068 downwards.
ATCAAGAGTATTAAAAGTTAGCAGAATTATTTGCAATAGCCAAGATAAGGAAGCAATCTAAGTGTTCACCAACAGATGAAGAGCTACAGATGTGTGGTATATATATATATGACTGAGTAGTGTTCATATATATAGAGAGAGAGAATGTAATTTTGCCATTTGCAACAACATGGATGGACCTGGAGTATATTATTCTTAGTGAATCTGAAGTCAGAAAAAGAAAGACAAATACTGTTATCACTTATATGTGGAATATAAAAGATAAAACATAAAAAATAAAACAAACTAGTGAATATAACAAAACAGAAATAGAGTCACAGATATACAGAATAAACTAGTAGTTACCAGTGGGGAGAGGGAAGGGGGAGGGGCAAGATGGGGGTAGGGGATTAAGAGGTACAAACTACTATGTATAAAATAAATAAGCTACAAGGATATATTGTTCAGCACAGGGACTATAGCCAATATTTTATAATAACTTTAAATGAAGTAGAGTCTATAAAAATTTTGAATCACTATGTTGTACATCTGAAATTAATATAATATTGCAAATCAACTATACTTCAATTACAAATTAATAATAAATTTTAAAATAAATTTTTAAAAGATTAAAAATGAAGATCCTTGTTTATGAAAACTTCCAAGCATCTGTCATGAGGTCTGGTTTAGGTATTTCCAGTGTAGATTACCACTACATGTGTATTGACTATTCTTAGTAACTGCACCAGTGCCAGGATAGGGAAGAGGATAGTTATTGGTATGAATTTCTTGACTTCAATGCTGGTCAAAAAACATCATACCTTCATACTGTCACGGTCCTATGGATTGCAGTGACAGCTGTACTACCAAGGCAAAAATGTGAAGAAACTTATATTAGCATGGCCCATATGCATTGGCTTGAAAGCAAGAAAAGAGAACAAAGCTTTATCTGGAGAGTGCCACACAAGTAGGGAACCTAAACAATCCACAAAAAGTATATCTATGCCTAGAGGAACAGTGCTTGCCAGCACATCCACCCTATGCAACCACCAACCAAAAAATATTCTTCAGAAATCCAACACTCAGAATAAGTCCAAGCAACAAAACAACAATAAAATAATTTTACAGATTCAATAGAAGGCTTGGGCAACAATCATAACACTGATACCACGGACATTTTGTTTCACTCTTAAGTAGAAATACAGTGTAATCTAAAGTAGAAAAGTCTTGAATGCTAGATTCTTGCTCTTTTTTTAATTGAAATATAGTTGTAGGGAAGGTATAGCTCAAGTGGTAGAACACATGCTTAGCATGCATGAGGTCCTGGGTTCAATCCCCAGTAACTCCTCCAAGAATAAATAAAATAAATAGACTTAATTACCTCCTCCCACAAAAATTTTTTTAATTTAAAAATTTTAAAAAAAGAAGTATAGTCAGTTACAATGTGTCAATTTCTGGTGTACAGCACAATGTCCTAGTCATGCATATACATACATATATTCTTTCTCATACTCTTTTTCATTAAAGGCTATTACAAGATACTGAATATAGTTCCCTGTCCTATATAGAAGACTTTTGTTTTTTATCTATTTTTATATATAGTGGTTAACATTTGCAAATCTCAGACTCCCAAATTTATCCCTTCCCACTCCCCTTCCCCAGTAACCATAAGATTGTTTACTATGTCTGCGAGTCTGTTTCTGTTTTGTAGATGAGTTCATTAGTGTCCTCTTTTTTCTTTTCTTTTTTTTTAGATTCCACATATGAGTGATATCATATGGTATTTTTCTTTCTCTTTCTGGCTTACTTCACTTAGAATGACCATTTCCAGGTCCATCCATGTTGCTGCAAATGGCATTGTTTTGTTATTTTTTATGGCTGAGTAGTATTCCATTGTATAAATATACCACATCTTTATGCAGTCATCTGTCGATGGACATTTAGGTTGCTTCCATGTCTTGGCTATTGTATATAGTGCTGCTATGAAAATTGGGGTACATATATCTTTTCAAATTAGAGTTCCCTCCAGATATATGCCCAGGAGTGGAATTGCTGGATCATATGGTAAGTCTATTTTTAGTTTTTTGAGGTAGATTCTTGTTCTTTTGACAAATTTGTCTGGCTTTAATAATATTTACCCTTTGGGGATTCCAAGAGTATCCAAGGTGGGAATATTAGTTTCCTATGGCTGCCATAACTGACTATCACAAACTGAGTGGCTTAAAACAATAGAAATGTATTGTCCTAATGCTGGAGAGGCTGTGGAGAGAAGGGAACCCTCCTACACTGCTGGTGGGAATGCAGTTTGGTGCAGCCACTGTGGAAAACAGTATGGAGATTCCTCAAAAGACTAGGAATAGACTTACCATATGACCCAGGAATCCCACTCCTGGGCACATATCCAGAAGGAACCCTACTTCAAAATGACACCTGCACCCCAATGTTCATAGCAGCACTATTTACAATAGCCAAGACACGGAAACAGCCTAAATGTCCATCAGCAGATGACTGGATAAAGAAGAAGTGGTATATTTATACAATGGAATACTATTCAGCCATAAAAAACGACAACATAATGCCATTTGCAGCAACATGGATGCCCCTGGAGAATGTCATTTTAAGTGAAGTAAGCCAGAAAGAGAAAGAAAAATACCATAAGAGATCACTCATATGTGGAATCTAAAAAAGAAAAAAGAAAGAATGTAAATGCAAAACAGAAACAGACTCACAGACATAGAATACAAACTTGTGGTTGCCAGGAGGGAAGGGGGTGGGAAGGGACAGACTGGGGGTTCGAAATTTGTAGATACTGACAGGCATATGTAGAACAGATAAGCAAGATTATACTGTGTAGCACAGGGAAATATATACAAGATCTTGTGGTAGCTCACAGTGAAAAAGAATGCAACAATGAATATATGTATGTTCATGTATAACTGAAAAATTGTGCTCTACTCTGGAAATTGACACAACATTGTAAATTGACTATAATTCAATAAAAAAATTTAGAATTATAACCAAAAAAAGAGAAATGTATTGTCCTACAGTTCCAAAGACTAAAAGCTCAAAATCAAAGTGTCATCAGAGCCATAGTTTGTCTGATGGCTCTACAGGAGAACCCTTCTTGCCTCTTCTTAGGTTCTGGCATTTTCTGGAGATTCTTGGCATTCTTTGGCTTGTAGATGCTTCATTCCAGACACATCGCCATCTCCTCCTTGTGTGTTTTGTACCATCTTCCCTCTTTGCATGTCTGTCTCTGTGCCCAGTTTTCCCTTTTTATATGGACATCAGTCATACTGGATAGGAGTCTACCCTAGTGAACAACTGTTACCTTGATTACCTCTGCAAAGGTCCTTTTTTCCAAATAAGGTCACTTTCTGAAGAACTGAGGGTTAGGACACAATACAATCAATAATAGTGTGGGAGCCAGAAACAATAGAAAAAACAAAATGGTGGGCTTGGGTATCGATAAAAGGAGCAGAATTGTCTGTAATTTATGGCTTAAGAGATAGAAAGATCTTAAAAAGCAGTGTGAAGCAGAGGGATAAGCACTTGATTAGTATCAGAGACTTAGCCTCTAGCCTCAGCTATGTCATGAATCGTCTGCCTGGTCCTGAACAAGTAAGTTGATATCTCTGAGTGTCAATTCCCTTTAAATGAGTGGCTTGGATTTATGGTCTCTCAATGTCCTCCAAATTCTGATACACCACAATTTTTTAATTTAGAGAAAAGTAAACTAAAAATCAAATTTAATGAAATACATGGTGGGTGGCATAGAAATACAGCACTTGGATTAGCACTTCAGTCTTGAATATCACTGGCAGGGTTATGCAAGGTAAAGAGACACAAGGATGAGAAAAGAAAGGTGGAGGGTGGGCAATGATTTCCGAAGACAATTTTTGTATCAACCATCACCAAGCCCCGGAGCAGCCCACACAGAGAGTGATACAGAATATAATGTAGGAGTTCCCAGAAGAGGGACAGTGCCACACAGTGAGGAAGACACAGAGCCTTCTAAGGAATAATGGAAAATGTGGTCTATTGCGCTGATTAGTTCAGGTACACTAGAAACATTTGACTATTTAACCACATTCTCGTGCAAGATGGCTTGGTTATAAAGAATCCTTAAACCCTTGGTTTTGGATCCAATGACATTTCTTCCTCTCCATTCTGGATCCTACTTTCCAAAAAAAGCAACTGGGAAGGGAGCTGTTAATTGTTTTGCAAGTACCCAAGTTCTGTTCTAAGCTATTTAGACATATTATCTCATCTTTAAAAAATCCCTGTGTGGTAGGTATTAAAACAATGACCAGCATTTACTGAGTGCTTATTCTGAGCTTGGCTTTCATATGCATAATTTATTCTCCAAAAAAATACCACAAAGTACAAAGTGCTGTAAACACAATGATTCTTATCTTACAGACAAAGGATCTTAGGCTCAGAGGAGTGAGATAATTTGCTCAGGTTCACACAGCTAGTAAATGGCAGAACTGGATTATGTGACTTCTAAGCCTAGGCTCCTTATAACTGTATCATGCTAATTCCCCATTTACAGATGAGGAGAGACAGAGGAGGGTGGAGGAGAGAGAAAGAGAGGAGAGAGAGAGAGAACACCATGGACCTGATTCTGTTAATAGAGAGAAGAGACCATGAGAAGGACAAAATGAAGAGAAAGAGATGCTATGTACTGAGGGAGAAAAATAAAACAATCTTCTATTGAAGTGATCACTTTTATCAATTCCATTCTAAGTGACTGTGAGGATTAGAGGGATTATTGGAGGAAGGAGCAAGCCCAAAGGAGAACTAGCCATGATGCAGCCAATCAACAACAGATTCACCAAATGAGATTTGTGTGTGTGTGAAAATTAAGGAAAAATCAGCAGCAGATACTGATGTCATACTCTCCCCTTGGGGGAAGGGAAGTTGGAACAGGACATGTAGCTATAAGGCAAAAGCAAAAACATCCCAAGGAGACTGTGATTGTGAACACTTATTATCCCATGGAAATGACCTTCGATCAGGATGCATAATCACCATATTGCATCCAATTACAAGTTGAAGATGAAACATGATTGCTGGTGTCATGTTTGGATCTAATCAGAAGTCGGGAGACAATTATGGTAATGATGCAGGGTGTAGGAGGGAGCTCGTAACAGGAGGAGAGGGCAAACCTGGCTTAAAGACTCATCTCTACAGGAGACAAGTAGTGATGAATAGGGGCTCTAAAGCTATGCCAACAAAAGCATACAAAGGGATCTCAGACTGAAGAGTAATTTTTAGCATGGAATGGTGAGGGGTGCCATTGGGGTAGGGAGAAAACAGGTCCCACTGACACATGGTTTTCAAAGTCTGATTTTGGACCCTGATACCACAATCACCTGTGGTGCTTCTGATTCCTGGGCCCCTTCTAATCCTTCTGAACCTAACCTCTAAGGATAGGAGCCCAAGAGACTGAATTTGTATACAGGTGCCAATTCTTCTAATGTGTCCACTAAAACACAATGGATGAAAGAGAAATAAGATGATGCATTCCTTAGCTAATACCAAGTATAGGCTCCTGGGTCCCATCACTTGATATATTTTTTCATATATATATATTATTACCAATAGTAATAGTGATGTTATAAGTTATGGGTGATAAAACACAGTTCTTTGCAGTCTCCTCTTGAGTTCTGAGGATTTTAGCAAGGGCAAATGATCGCACCCTTCTCACTTGTTTCAAATCTTAATTATGAAACCCACAGATGCAAAGAAGACAGATAGTGGATATACATTACTATATTCCCCATTTGACCTCACATTTTTGCTGTTCTTTACAAAGCACCTTTAATCAGGTCAAATAAAATGAATCAATCCTCAAAGAACATACATGTCCAAGCCACTACATATTTGCTTTAAATGGCTATTATTGTTATCAATAAACTATAATTTACTTGGTGCCTACGGTGTGGTAGGCACTGTGCCACCTACTCCAAATGCATCACTTCACTGAACACTCCACATAATTCTCAGATGTAAGTCCTGTTATTATCTCTATCTTACACAATAGAAACTGAGGTTCAGAGGAATTAAGGAATTCGGCCAAGGTCACACAGCCAGTCAGTGGAGAAGCCAGGATAGTAATAAACTCCTGTGTGCCTTGCCCTGCGAGAAAGAAGGAAATTGGTAATATAGATGGTACAAAAACAACAGAAACTCCACAGGCCCTTTAAATTTGGCTTTGGAATGCAGTAGGTGATTTTTGACAGCAGAACAACCTCCCCAATTAAGTTTGTTTAAGTTGGCATTAAAATTAGTCCGCTGGTGTTGAACTCTTGTCAGCTGGTGCCACGAAGGAAGAAGGCCTGACCTTGTTTTAAGAGAACCAATGAATAATCCAAACCTGACAGTATTTCAAAGAGTAAAAAGTGATATGAGGTTAGAGTAAAGCCAGGGCGTCTGAGCAGTCTGCAGAGTGGTTTGGTGTTCACATCTTGAATAGAAGCTCTTGCTTTCATATTGAAGTCTCCTACTTGTTCTAGCCAATTTATCACTAGCATCTTTGTGCTCCCCACAGATTTACTCTTTATAGTAATATCCATGTCATCTAATGACAAGATGTGATAACTAATGTGAGCTTGCGCCTGACCCCTAATATTCCCACACTGAAACTCTATTAGATTCCACATTGACAACTCCTTCTGACTCCAATCTACCACTTCTCACAGAGCCAAAGAGTACAAGGTCCCTCAAGAGCAAAGCAATTTATTTAAATAACACAGTTAAGTTGATGGGAAAGTGTGTTGCATTCAAAAAAGTCAACATTCTCCCGCAGAAAGCAAAAGGCCCGGTGTGGCTGCCCCAATGCAGGAATATAACTGGCACACATCCCTGTCCCCTCTTCCTCCACTTCAGTCCTTCTGTTGGGTCATTTCCCAGTTCATTTCCATGGACCCAGCTAAATTAGTTTCCAAAAGATATATTTGCAAGAGGGTTGTAGCCTTTCTATGGGGAAAACCGAGAGTTTGGCTTTCTGAGCTCAATACCCAGGGACCACACTTCAGAATCTCCAGGAAGGGCAGACACTGAGAACAGGCATGCCTGTGTCCAGATGGTGCAACAGAGCAAAAAGCTTGAGCTGCCCACCATTTGCAGAATTGCCTGGACTCCTTTCTCTTGAGAAAGATTAAAGGCTTCTTGCCCACCATCTAACGACAAGTAAGATCTTCTGGGACTCTCCCTTAGAGAAAGTAAAAGAGTCTCCTAGTTCTAGGGTCATGTTTACATCTTCTCCTTGCAGTGGGTTGGGAGCTCCTGGACTGTCAGACTGTAATATGTGTGAACCTGGAAATGCAAAGTCTACTCAAGCAGACCTTGAACTGCCATGGATTCCTTTCAAGTGACAGCGGTTTAATTGGTTGTGTAGTGAGGCTGACTAGGCGCCAAGCGGAGCCTGCTCTCAGGCAAGAGCCATTTATACTGTCTTTGAAGCCCACCAGAAATGGTGTCAACTCACTGTGAGAAGGGCTGAGCTGACTGCAGCTGTCTCTCACTGAAGCTGAAGAGAATCATTCAGGCCTTAAATCTGTTAGAAGAAGCCTGGGTGATGGGCAGGCTTTGAGAAGTGTGTTCTGAGCATTCTGCAAAGAAAGTAAAGCTCTCTATGCAGACCTGAACAAACTTCTGTTACTATTACTCTTTCCTTTTCTTGTGGCTCAGTCTCTTCCTCAAAACATTTCCTTCCATCTCTCTTCCTTTAATCCCATATCTGAAAAAGAAAACAGTTCTCCTTTCCAAGGAAAACCCTTCTACCAATTTCCATCTCGTTCCCTCCTCCTTTGTGAACTCTTTGTATGAATTAGCCAGTCCTTACCACATGTCCAGAGTCTCCCTCTCCACAAGCCCCTTCCTCTCTGCCTTCAAAGATGCTTGACCCCACAAGCCTGCCCTTCAGATCCTGGGCCCCTGAGTTGCTAAGGCTTACTTGCCTCCCTTCCACTGCCACACTTGTCCCTTCATATCTTTGAAATCCAGCTTCTAACCTCACTGTTCTACCAAAAGTCTTGGGGAGGTAGGTCTTGGATGCATCCAGATCACCAAATATAGTGGCCTTTTTCTTCAGGCTCATTCACTTGCCCTCTCTCCAACTGTTGTTAAAAAAAATTGGCTACCAATTCTGTCATCAATGCTATCTGAAGAAATAAATCTATGTTATTATTCTGGTGCATAAAAATCTTCAGTGGCTCCCTAATGCCTGCTAATTAAAGGGCAAACTCCTTAGTCTGGCATTCCAGGCCATGATCCTCCTTCCCAGCCTCACTCCTCATTTCTCCCTGACACATACTTTTCACTCTGGCCTAAACCACTTCCTGTTCCCTGTACACATTGTGACCATTCTATTTTTTTTATTCTACTTTGGTAAAAACACTTAACGTGAGATCTACCCTGTCAACAACTTTTAAGTGCATAATACAGTGCTTTTGCCTGTAGGTACAATTTTGTACAGAAGATCTCCAGAACTTACTTATCTTGCATAACAAACTTAGTAGCCTTTAACCATCACCTCTCCATTCCTCCTGCCCTCAGTCCCCAGCAACCTCCCCTCCACTCTTTGATTCTATGATTTTGACTATTTTAGATACTTCATATAAGTGGAATCATGCAATATTTGTCTTTCTGTGACTGGCTTACTTCACTTACAATAATGTCTTCAATGTCTTCATCCATGTTGTCACATTGCAAAATTTTCTTCTTTTTAAGGGACGAATAGTATTCCATTAACGTGTGTACCACATTTTCTTTATCTGCTGATGGACATTTAGGTTGTGTCCATTTGGCTATGGTGGGCTATGGTGACTAGTGCTGCAATGAACATGGGGGTACAGATATCTCTTGGAGATCTTGTTTTCAATTCCTTTAGATCAATACACAGAGGTGAGCTTGCTGGATCATATGGCAGTTCTATTTTTAATTTTTTGAGGAGCCTTCATACTGTTTTCCACAGCAGCTGCACCATTTTGCATTCCTACCAACAGTGCACAAGGGTTCCCTTTTCTCCACATCCTTGCCAACACTGATTACCTTTTGTTTTGGGGGTTTTGGTGAGGGTTGTTTTACTTTTCCTTTGGATAATAGCCATCCTGACATTGTAACTGTTCTTGATTCCACAATACTGCTCACACCATTCCCTCCACTTATGATGCCCTTTCTCATATCTGATCCATCTAACCCCTTGAGCACCTATTTCATGCCAGAGCCAGATCAGACATCACTTCCTTTGTGGAGCTTTCTCCGGTCCCACAGACAGTGGATCCCCACAAAGTTTTGTTTTCCTTTTCTGTATTTTCCCTGTGGAAATTCAGACTCTACAGACTTGAAAGATTGTTTTAGCCCACGATTAACTCGTATGCTCCATAAGGACAGAGGCCATGTCTTTGCATTCCTGCAGTATTCAGTACAATGCATCTTCAGAATACACTTTCAATAATTTTCTGCCAAATAAATTCAGACCATGAATTTAATAGTGTTTCCTACTCACAATTCCAATAATTTTCCTGAGACATTAATCCTACTGATTCCTTGCTCTCCCCAAGTTCAGCAAGATAAATGTGCTCCTATTCACCCCTCTATGGGGTAAGGATAGTGAGCCTCTAGGAACACCATATGCTATCAATACTAAACAGGGGATATGTGAGCAATACCTTAAAAGGGCATGCTATTTCCAAAAAAGAATCAACACCAGAGCTGCAGAGATTATCAGATGTCAGAGCCAGCAATGCCATATACCAACACTGAAGCCAAAGGTGTGAATGCAGCATCATGTAGGAGAGGAGAAAAGCACGCAGGTCTTCTGAACATATCATATTTAGAATTTCCTATATAATCCAAGTCCAGCACTAGCATCATCCTCACAAAGATATTGACACTCTAGAAAAATCCTTAGACCTGAGGCCCTTGTGTTTGGGGCAACAGTCATCTACTTGAAAATAAAAAGCTGCCAGAAAGTGGATGTTTAGCTGGAGATGAAAAGGCTGAAACATCAGAAACACCTTTGTTTCATGGAAAAAGCACTAATTTAGTGAAAAGGGGAAGCAGGCTTTAGAGAAGAAAAAAATTGCTCCACCAAAATGTAAGTAACAAACAATTCCTTTTCCCTGGAGTTGAAAGAGAGTGAAATAAGTAGCCAGTGTACCTCAAGGACTATGGAGGATGTTTTAGGTGTTATTATTATTATTTTAAGATAATAGCTGCCCCTGTACTTCTCATTTCTGGAATAAGAACAGTATTTCTGGGAAACATCATGGAGTGGTAGGAAGATCACAGACTTTGGGACAGATTAATCTCAGTTCAAATTCTAGCCTTGTGCTTATTAACTGCACTTTGGACAAGCTATTAAAGCCCTGTGAGTCTCAGTTTTCTCAACTGTAAAATGGGGGTAATCATACCCATTTAGCAGGTGCTTGGGAGGATAATGATACCAACAGCCTTTACTAGGTGGCACACACTCCATGTTTACCTCACATGTATTATTATCTCATTTGTGTTATCACACAACCCTCTGAACTGAGTTCTATGAGCTCCCCCATTTTACAGAGTATGAAAATGAGGCTCTGAATAATTAAGTGATTTATCCAAGATCTTATAGCTGGTGAATGACACAGCTAGGACTGAAACCCAAGTCTGGATGCACTCTTATTCACTAAAACAGTCAGCCTTGCTGGAGCCCTACTTCAAAAGCAGTCACACCTGTCCCCAGCACTGGGGAAGTTGTCTGCCTGGTCTTCACTCCTGTTGTTTCCAGACCATTGTTTACATCAGGAATACTATCCTGTTCCTAGTTGCCTTGCTGTATCTAGTAAGCGTTTTGGGTATTAGACCCTGAACTTTGATTTTTCAAGGCCATTGGCTGTGTCTTATTCTAGTAACGTAGTAGTAGTAGTAGTAGCAGTAGCAGCATCAGCAGTAGTAGTAGTAACAATAACAATACTAATAGCTCACTTTTATTGATAGCTTGCTATATGCCAGGCATTGCACTAAGCACTTCATGTGTATAAGCTCGTTTAATCTCCACAACAACCCTCTGGTGTGAATACTATTATTAAATAAGATAATGTATGTTAAGTTCCTGGCACAGACTAAGCTCAATAACTGCTAGTTCTTATTATGAATATTATTTCTCAATGGGTCTGCAGAATACAAAGCCCCCCACAGAAGGGATGGGCAATCTTTTTACTATTAAGAGTGACCGTCCCAACAGGGGTGAAAAAAACTTGAAAAAATTTAACTAGGTGAGGTTTAATGGGCAAGAAATATAAGAAATCCCACTCACTTGCTTTTACAACAAAAGGTAAAACTCTGTTCAATAAATTAAAGTGAATGAAGAAAACTTTGTTTCCATTTTATGTCTAAATAAATGAGAGAAGAACTAAGGGAAAGAAAAGACTCAAGGAAATGGGAACTTTCAAAGACGAGGGCTCTAAAGGAGAGACCTTGGATTAGATGGGAGGTGGAGCAGGTAAGAGAAGTGGCTCCCAGTCTTTTGGGGGTCCTGGATCTGGGCAACTGTGAGAAGCTTACACACATTACAGATCCTTTCATTTAGTGAAATTTCAAGGAGTTCACAGCCTCTCTCAAGCCCAGGAAGAAGAGAGAGAGAACAAAATCAAGCCAGAGAGAGGAGAGAAACTGAGAAGAAAAACAAATCAAAAGAACAGCCAGCATGCTCTGCCTGACCATTTAGCAGCCACTGTTTTCGGAAGCCTTTGCCACTACACCCCTTCCAGCTTTGCCACCGTAATGTCACCTCTAGTTAACATGCAGCCAGCTTGACATACCAAAAATCAGCAAAACTGCCACCTTCATTAAATTCCTCTCAAACTCAATCTCACTCAACCCAGATGTGGTGCAGACTCCATCACGTCTCCCATTGCCACCATCCACCCAACCCCTTTCCCTGAAAACTAGCTCTTTGTGCAAAGCATCTCTCCCTCTCAAAGGCCACATCAGGGCCTTGGGGCCAGCCTTTTAACACTCAGAGGTCTCTTTTGAACTCATGCAAATTCACATTGAACTCAACTTGAAGACATTGTAAATGTGTATGGATCAGGGTAGGAGGGGAAGGGTAAGAACTCAGAAAATTGCTTCAAGTTGTACTAAATTAAACCCAGAGTCACACCCAAATGATAGGTCAAAGCTTTCTTATCTATGCACAATGGAAAAAAAATAGTTTCTCCTTGCCCTTGACTCTTCTCTAAGACAATGGAAATAGAATTATTTTTCCCAATCTCTATTTTCTATTCAAGTCTTTGGCACACCAACCTACTTTAACTTCTCTCTGAGAAAGCCTAATACTATGATGCTTTATAAGACTTCCAGAGACTCTAAGTACTAGAATTCAAGTGCACTGATGGAGAATAAAAAGAAGTAGATATTTATAATCTGTGTGTGAACAATGAATATTAGTCATCAGAAGATCACAGTCATGAGCTGCTACATGGAAAACTCTTGCCTTCACACCTTGTGCCTGTGCAATATTCATGACAAAAGGTGAACATTTTCTTAAAATGAAATTTCTCTTTCAGTCAGAAGGAACACCTGTTGGGCAAGTAATTTTCTGGAAGGAATGGAATTTTACACCTGTCACAGAGACCATTGCCTGTTAGGCCTTCTAAATTAGAAAAGGTTAATTATTTCATGTCTGGCTATAACGACTTCATTGAGGTTTCTTGTGAAATCTGATTAGAAGGCAAGTATCTGACTGTTGGCTTGATAGAGACCACCACTGTGTCTTCTGCAGCTGGGCCAGTATGCCTAAACTGAGAGCAGAGCACATGCGGTGTTTGGCAATGAAGAGTACTGAGTTGACAGTAAAGAGTTTAGAGAGTTGGCATTCATCACACATATACTACTGCAGCTTATTCCTTGTATCTAAGGAATTTAAAACATGAAAATCTTGGAGTTTTCCAATTTTAGGCATGATAGAAATAAGTCTTATTTAGACCACATCAGGGTATTTTTTGGTTTGTTTTGCAATACGCTAATTTAACAATTGAGGTTAAAAGACTATGAGGCTTTAAGCACTGCTTCCATTTCCAAAATTATAGGAATTGTGGGACACTGATCCAGACGATGTGGTTCCCATGGCCCATCAACTTGCAACCAATGTTTGTTTGTGTGTTCTTCATTTTTCTATCCCCTTGCCAGCTGCTCAGTTGGCTACTACATTCAACTCTGGCCTTGCATCTACAACATACACGAATGGGCCTCACTTCAAGGGCTTCATTAATAGCTTTCAGCATCTGCTCACATTCCAAGCATCAAGTATTAAATCCAGAGAGGGACTGGCATATGCTGCATTGTTCGCTCGTAGAAAATGAAAACACAAGAATGTGCTCTCAACTACTTAACTTTAAATTTCCAACCATTGCTGACTTAAAACAGAAAAGTTACAAGAGACCTTTTTTTTGCACATGCATGTTTGTGTGTGCATGCATATGTGTATACACACATTTGTTTCTAAATGCATAGAAAAAGATCTGAAATTATTCACATCAAATGCACATTAGTATGTTAATGTTTACCCACTAGGATTGGGATGAGGTGTGAGGATGTAGGGAAATTTCACTCTTTATACTATATGGGCATTTCCGTATTGTTTGAATTTTTAATAACAATTACACAATCCCCTTATTAAAAATAAAAACTAAAATATATACAAGCATAGAAAAAAGTTGGTAGGGGCTCACATCAAAGTATTCCGAGTTGTTACTTCTGGAGGGTAGCATTAGAAAGAAGGACTTTTGCCTCTTTATAGATTCTGTATGTTTTAAAATTTTAAATGGTTGGATTATGGGCATATTTTTTCTTTTTTATATGTAACACTATGGTATTTTTATTTTTTATGTTTTTTTAATTTAAGTATAATTGACATAACGATTTTACAACAGTTCCAGGTGCACAACATAGTGATCCAACAATCAAATACATTACAAAATGATCATCATGGCAAGTCCAGCAACCATCTATCACCATACAAAATTATTACAGTTATTAACTATATTCTTTATGCTGTATATTAAATCCTCATGACTTACTTATTTTATAACTGGCAGTTTGTACCTCTTAATCCCCTTCACCTATTTTACCCAACCTCCCACCCCTCTCCACTCTGGAAATCACCAATTTGCTCTCTGTATCTATAAATCTGTTTCTGCTTTGTTTTGTTTGTTGATTTGTTTTGCTTTTTAGATTCCACGTATAAGTGAGATCATATGATACATGTCTTTCTCCGTGACTTATTTTACTTAGTATAACTCCCTCTAGGTCCACCCATGTTGTCACAAATGGCAAAATTTCATTCTTTTTTATGACTGAGCTATATTCCATTGTGTGTGTGTGTGTGTGTGTGTGTGTGTGTATCACATCTTCTTTATCCATTCATCTGCTGGTGGACACTTAGGTTGCCTCCATATCTTGGGTATTGTAAATAATGCTGCAATGAACATACGGGTTCATGTCTTTTCAAATTAGTATTTTTATTTTCTTTGGACAAATACCCAGAAGTGGAATTGCTGAATCATATAGTAGCTCAATTTTTAATTTTTGAGAAACCTCCGTACTGTTTTCCATAGTGGCTAAACCAATTTACACTCTCACCAACAGTGCACAAGTGTTCCCATTATTTACTTTACAAATGAAGACATTGAGTGCACAAGGGTTTTGTTTTCTCTACATCCTAATCAATACTTGATTTTGTTCTCTTTTTGGTGACTGCAATTCTGACAGGTGTGAGGTAATATCTCATTATGGTTTTGATTTGCATTTCCCTGATAATTAGTGATGTTGAGCATTTTTTTCATGTGTCTGTTGGCCATCTGTATGTCTTCTTTGGAGAAATGTCCATTCAGGTCTCTGCCCATTTTTCAGTCAGGTTATTGGGGGAGGGGTGTTATATTGAGTTGTGTGACTAAAAAGACAACTTATTGAATGGGAGAAAATATTTGCAAGTGGCATATCTGATAAAAGGTTAATATCCAAATTATATAAAGAAATCACACAACTCAATAGCAAAAAAATACTATCGTATCTTAAAATCAAACTTTTAAATTACATTAAAAAGAAACATAGTTATAGAAAAGTGTTCTCTACGTCATAAATTTTGTTACTGTCTATTACTTGCAGGTAGTCATGTGGTACTCTCATGTGCTAGTGGTATGATTTTAAGTCTAACAACCTCCATTTTGTTTCCCCAACATCACTGAAGGATTTGGGGTTATAAACAAATCATAGTTATATGAGTCTTGGCCTGATTGAAGAAAGTTGGCGAGTGGAGCATAAGCTTTCTGTGCATTCCATAGAATGTAAGCATCACAAGATTAGAGATCTTGTCTGCTTTGTTCACCACCACATTCCCAACAGCTGTCATTTTTGCTTGGCTTATAGTAGATGTTCAATAAATATTTGTTGGATGAATAGGTGAATGAAACTTCAAATCAAAAGACAAAGTGAGCCACTCAGAGATCTATATGGTGAAAGAGAAGGGGGTTTGCCATGTAGATGGTAAGAGAAGAAGAGAGGAGCATGATTTAATAGGGGAAGAAACCCACTGTACTGGGGAGTCAAGAGATCTGGATCTAACTGACTGGATGACTGACCTTGGACAGATCTTTTCTTGTCTCTAGGACTCAGTGTCCTCATTTATAAAAGTAAGAGGATTAGAGTAAATCTATCATATTCAAACTGTTTGTAACAATGGGCCCATATTATTTAAAAGAAACGCAAAAACATGTAAAATGGTTACAAATGTAAAAATTCATACAATTGTCTGAGATGATATTCACCTAGTGTTAATGATGGTTATTTACGGAGGGTTTTTTTTACTTCATTTTTCTCAATTACTTGAATATTTTATAATGATCATGTATCATTTTTACAAAACTAAACATCACTGTGCCACTGTGCTATTTAAAGTGATGAGCAGCCTATGAAAATAAAAGAAATAAAAGAAGTATTGCAATTACCCAACAGGATTAAAAGGGAGGCCCTGAGGGTTAAAATCCCTCCTGGTAAGATCAAGCCTCCTTCAGACTTGATACCTCTCTGGAAAATATCAAACGGGGGCCCAATATTCTGTATGCTCCTGGTGAGACCACCACTCCACCTTCCCTTATAATCTCCATTAT
Organism: Camelus bactrianus; assembly: GCF_048773025.1. Taxonomy (NCBI): domain Eukaryota; kingdom Metazoa; phylum Chordata; class Mammalia; order Artiodactyla; family Camelidae; genus Camelus; species Camelus bactrianus. Next base: position 100,479,929 of record NC_133575.1, on the reverse strand, counting down.
CAGCCATTAGGTACTACCTAAGACATCATTCTCAAGAAGAGGCTACATTTAAAACTGACCATCTGCCTCCAGCCAAGAGATCACAGGACTCATGATTCTCTAAATGCATATTCACCTTAATCATCAGAAAAAGTTCAAACCACCTAGGGGGAGGGTGTATCTCAGAGGTAGAAAACATGCTTAGCATGCACAATGTCCTGGATTCAATCCCCAGTACCTCCGTTAATATAAAACAAATAAATTAATTAAATAAACCTAATTCCCTCCCCCCTCCCCAAAATTTTTTTGTCAGTTTTTGTCAAACTACTTAGATCACCCATTATCACTCACATTCTTTTCCACATGGAAATGAATTCCCACATCCCCTAATCTGGCTCACTCTATCACCCCTCCCCAACCCTTCCAAACCCTTCTCTCCTGCTCTCTGCAAAATCCCCAACATCCTCAACTTCCCTAAAACTTCCCCTGAACTTCTTACTTTCTCAAAAACCTGGATCCCCTCAGAGGATCCTGCTTCCTGTACTGCCTTCTCAAGTGGTGGACATTTTCCCTCACACCCGATGTCCCACTGAACACAGAAGTTGGGTATGTGTCCTAGCTCCTCCTTGGCCCTTTCTATCCGTGGGTCCTCCCTAAACCCCCTGGCCTAGCTCCTTTCAATCAGTTTGCTGTCAGACTACATCATCTACTACACCTCCTTATTGCAGTTATCTATCTACCCTCCTCCTGTTCAAGCTTCATTATTCATTGATGATTTTAGCTCATGGTTCATTGTCTTTCTCACAACTGCTCATGTCATCATTCTTAGAGATTTCAATATCTATGTGCAGTCTACCTACATACATTGTCCACACTTTAAGCAATCCATGTAATACTCTGGTCTCTCAGTTGCTTGCTTCTACTCAAAGATCTCGTTCTCTTAACAACCCCAGCCATCCATGCCTGCACTCATTTCCTAACCTTTGTCATTACAAATTATCACATCACCTTAAAAAAATCTCAGTTTTAAACACATCACTCTCTTCTCTTTTTAATTCCCTCTAATACCACCACTCCAACAATCCTCCCCCACCAGCCATTTTTTGCTCTCTGTCACCCACTCATATCCTTGTTTCCATGCTTATCCTGCTTAAATTCCATGGTCCATTGTTATAATCACTCCTAGGCATCCATCCTCCACTCTCCAACTCCCTCTCCCACCATCATACTTACCTGGAAACACCTGAGTCAAGGTTAAATTCAACTCTCCATCTTCTCTACATCTCCATCCCAGCAACTGATTCTAGATGGAGAAAGTTTCAATTTAAACTTTATGACCTCAAATCATAAGTAGGCTCTCATTCTCCCTAGAAGTTATTCCCAAATTTTTGTCTCTAACTTTGAACTCTTTCCTGAATTCCAGGCTCATATAGCTAACTGCCTACTGTACTGGGCATCTTCACTTGAATGTCTAATAGGCATCTCAAATTTAATTTGTCCAAACTCAGACCATGATTTTCCCCTATATTAACTCTTTTACACTCACCAGCTCAGCTGTTGCTAACTTCATCTTTGCAGTTCCTCAAACCAAACACCTTGGATTTGATTCATTTCTTTATCTGGGCCTCTCACTCTCTATTCATCAGCAAAGCTTTTTGGCTCTACCTTCAACACGTATTCATAACCAAATCACTTCTCACTACCACTATGGCTGTCACTCTCCGACCCAAGCTCCCCTTATCTCTTGCTTGGATTACCTCAGTGTCCTCCTGTTATGGGTTAAATGTGTCCCCCAAAAGGTGTTGAAACCCCAACACTCAGTACCTCAGAATGTGACCTTAGTTTGGAAATAGAGTCATTGCAGATGTAATTCAATAAGTTAAGATGAGGTCATACTGTGAAGAACCTCAAGAGCTACTACTTAGGGCAAAGAGGTAGAATTAATCTTAAATAGAAAATCTAATATTTTGACAGACATGATGTAGACAACAGTAGATTTCATAACTTCTCATTCTAAAAGTAAAGTAAGCAGACATAAGATAAATGAAAAGGATATCAAGATATCATGCTGGAGTTCAGAAAAAGAATGGAGGTTTATGCGATTTTTTTTAAGATTTCAAAAAATGCTACGATATTTTCTTTTCAGAACTTTGTATGGTCTTTGATAGGAGTGCGCCCTCTAGTGACTCCAGCGATGACTTGCAAGTGAACAGGCACCTTAAGTCTAACACAGGAACTTGAGGAATTTCAAATTTTCCTCTAAAGGTGAAAAAAGGAAAATGATCTATCTGATTTTAATCTTTAAAAGATTGTCTTCTTTTTAAAAGTTTATGACATCAAGTTCAGTTCACTTTTATAATTCTCCTTTTTCAACATAAAGGAAATAAATCCCTTGCTAACAGTGTCTTTGGGCAATGAGTTCATGAGTGTTTTACTTTCTTCTTTTCCATGTAAGCATGCATTACCTTTAATTTTAAAAAATTTTTATTTTGAAGTGTTATAATCAGATAGAAAACTAGAGATATCATAATAAGTACCTCTGAATATACCACCCAGATCTCTAGAATTATAATATTTTGCCTTATTTGTTTCAGAGTTTTTCATTATTTTCTATTTTTAAAACTTATAGAAAAGTTACAAGTACAGTTCAAAGGACTTTTTTTAGTTGCTGATTTGATGCCCCAAATACTTTAGTATTTAATAGGCGCAAAGACATTTTCCTACATAACCACAATACAACCATTTTCAGAACTTGTTTAAGTTCTATTAAGAAAATTTTCAGAACTTGTTTAAGTTCTATTAAGGAGGGATGAACTAATTTGGAGTGCTGGAATCCAAGCAAGGTGAGGAAGATGACTATTTCTGTAGACAGCCTGGCATGGGTTGGAGAAATATCTATTTAGGTCTTTTGCCCATTTTTTGATTGGGTTATTTGTTTTTTGGATATTAAGCTGTATGAGCTGTTTGTTCATTTTAGAAATTAGTTCCTTGTCAGTCACGTCATTTGTAAACATTTTCTCCCATTCCAAAGGGTGTCTTTCCATTTTGTTTATGGTTTCCTTTGCTGTGCAAAAGCTTTTAAGTTTATTTAAATCCCATGTGTTTATTTTTGCTTTTATATCTATTGCCTTGGGAGACTGCCTTAGGAAAACACTCCTATGATTTATGTCGGAGAATTTTTTTTTAATTATTTATTGAGTTATAGTCATTTTACAATGTTGTGTCAAACTCCAGTGCAGAGCACAATCCCTCAGCCATACATGAACGTACATATATTCATCATCACATTCTTTCATTCGCTGTGAGCCACCACAAGATCCTGCACGTATTTCCCTGTGCTATACAGTATAATCTTACCCATCCATTCTATATATGCCTGTCAGTATCTACAAAATTTGAAATCCCAGTCTGTCTCCTCCCACACCCAGCCCCCTGGCAACCACAAGTCCGTACTCTATGTCTATGAGTCTGTTTCTGCTTTGCACCTATGCTCCCCTTTACTCTTTTTAAATTCCCCATATGAGCGATCTCACATGGTTGTCGGAGAATGTTTTGCCTATGTTCTCTTCTAGGAGATTTATGGTGTCCTGTCTTATGTTTAAGTCTTTAAGCCATTTTGAGTTAACTTTTGTGTATAGTGTGAGGGAGTGTTCTAACTTCATTTGTTTACATGCGGCTGTCCAGCTTTCCCAACACCACTTGCTAAAGAGACTGTCTTTTCTCTATCGCATATTCTTGCCTCCTTTGTTGAAGATTAATTGATGTTTCTGTTTTGTTTTGTCTGTTCATTTGTTTTGTTTTATAGATTCCACAAATAAGTAAAATCATACACTATTTATCTTTCTCTAACTTACTTCACTTAGCATAACACCCTCTAAGTCCATCCATGTTGTCACAAATGGCAAGATTTTATTATTTTTATGGTTGAGTAATATTCCATATATATTTTATATATATATATATATATATTTATATACACACACACACACACCCCACACACATACCACATCTTCTTTATTTATTCTTCTGTTGATGGGTACTTGGGTTTCCTCCATATCTTGGTTATTATAAATAGAGCTGCAGTGAACATAGGAGGGCATATATCTTTCTGAACTAGTTGTTTTCATTTTCTTTGTATAAATACCCAGAATTGGAATTGCTGGCTGGTATGGTAGTTCTATTTTTAATTTTTTGAGGAACCTCCACGCCTTTTCCATAGTGGCTGCACCAATTTACATTCTCTCCAACAGGGCATGAAGGTTTCCTTTTCTCCACATCCTTGACAACACTTGATTTTGTTGTCTTTTGGGTGATTGCCATTCTGACAGGTGTGAGGTGATATCTCATTGTGGTTTTGATTTTCATTTCCCTGATGCTTAGTGATGTTGAGCATCTTTTCATGTGTCTGTTGGCCATCTGTATATCTTCCTTGGAAAAATGTCTATTTAGGTCCTTTACTCATTTTTTAATTTGATTGTTGGGTTTTTAAAATATTGAGTTGTGTGAATTATTTACATATTTTGAATATTAACCCCTTATCAGATACATCATTTGCAAATATCTTTTCCCATTCAGTAGATTGCCTTTTCACCTTGTTGATGGTTTCCTTCACTGGGCAAAAGTTTTATTAAGCAGTCCCATTTGTTTATGTTTGCTTTTGTTTCCCTTACTTAAGGAGACATATACAAAAAAAATATTGCTAATACCAATGTCAAAGACCACATTGCCTATGTTTTCTTCTAGGAATTTTTATGATTTCAGGTCTTACATTTAAGTTTTTTAACCATTTTGAGTTTATTTTTGTATACGATGTAAGAAAGTGGTCCAATTTCATTGTTTTGCATGTAGCTTTCCAGTTTTCCCAACACCATCTATTGAAGAGACTGTTTTATCCCTAATTTCTGTATTTAAACCATTTACATTTAAGGTAATCATTGATATGTTAGGTTTTAAGTCTGCTATTTTATTATTTGTCTTATGTTTGTTTCCTCTGTTTCTCATTACTCTTTCTCTTATATGGTTTTCTTATGGATTACTTGAACATTTTTAGGAGTGCGTTTTGATTTATTTATAATGTTTTTAATATGTCACTTTGTATACTTTTCTTAATGGTTGCTCTAGGAACTACAATATACATAGGTAACTTACCAAAGTCTACTTTGAGTGAAGCATAGGAACTTTACTTCCATTTATGTTCCTTTACACTCTCCACTTTTTAAAAATAATTGGTTTAAATTCTCCAATGAAGACATACAAATGACCAATAGGCACATGAAAAAATGCTCGATATTGCTAATTACCACACAAATGCAAATCAAAACTACAATGAGGTATCACCACACCAGTCAGAATGGCCGTCATTAAAAAGTCGACAAACAATAAATGCTGGAGAGAGTGTGAAGAAAAGGGAACCCTCCTACACTGTTGGTGGGAATGTAATTTGGTGCAGCCATTATGGAAAACAGTATGGAGATTCCTCAGAAAACTAAAAATAAACTTACCATATGATCCAGTAATCCCCCTCCTGGGCATATATCAGCAGAGAACTCTAATTCAAAAAGATACATGCACCCCAACGTTCATAGCATAACTGTATACAATAGCCAAGACATGGAAACAACCTAAATGTCCATCAGCAGATGACTGGATAAAGAAGTGGTGGTATATTTATACAATGGAATACTACTCGGCCATAAAAAATAATAACATAATACCATTTGCAGCAACATGGATGGATGGACCTGGAGATTGCCATTCTAAGTGAAGTAAGCCAGAAAGAGAAAGAAAAATACCATATGATATATCACTCATATGTTGAATCTAAAAAAAAAAGAAAAAAGCGAACACTAATGAAATTATCTACAAAACAGAAACAGACTCACAGATATAGTAAACAATCTTATGATTACCGGGGAAAGGGGGTGGGAAGGAATATATTTGGGAGTTTGAGATTTGCAAATGTTAGCCACTCTAAATAAAAATAGATTTTAAAAAATTTCTTCTGTATAGCACAGGGAACTATATTCAATATCTTATAATAACATTTAATGAAAATATGAAAACGAATATATGTATGTATATGCATGATGGGGACATTGTGCTGTGCACCAGAAATTGACACATTGTAACTGACTGTACTTCAATTTTTTTAAAAAATTGGCTTAAATATTTCCTTTACATACATAACCACCACATCAGATGGTGTTATACCTTTTGCTTCAATCATCAAATATGATTTAAGAAACTCACAAAAAATAAGATAGTCTATTATATTTACCCCTATTTTTACCCATTCTGATGTTCGTCCTTCCTTTCTGAAGTTCTAAGCCCTCTTCTGTTATAATTTCCTCTCTGATTAGAGAACCCCTTTAGCCATTCTTTAAAGATATGTTTGCTAACAACAAATTCTTAGTTTTAATTCGTTTAAAAATGTCTATATTTCTTCTTCATTCCTGAAGGATATCTTCATTAGGCATAGAATTCATAGTTGACAATTCATTTCTTTTCAGCACTTTAAAAATGTTGTGCCACTTCATTCTGGTCTCTGTGATTTCAGATGATAAATACTCTGTCATTCACATTGGTGTTCCTTGTTAAGTAATGTGTCATTTATCTCTGGCTGCTTTCAAGAATTTCCTTGTCATTAGTCTTGTCAAAGTTTAATTATGATGTGTCTTGGGTTAATCTTTTTTGGAAGGGGGTGTTGCTCAGCTTCTTGAACTAGAAAGGTTATGTCTTTCACCAAATTTGATATGTCTCCAGCCAATATTTCTTTAAATATTCTATCAGCAACACTGTCTTCTTAGTCTCCTTCCAGGACTCTGATGACACAAATCTTAAATCTTTTGTTATAGGACCACAAGCTCTTTGAGATTTGTTCATTTTTTTAAATTCTATTTTATCTCAATCGTTCAGATTGTGTGAATTCTATCAAGCTGTCTTCAAACTCACTGAATTTATCCTTTGTCATCTCCATCCTGCTATTAAGCTTATCCAACAAGTGGGTTTTTTTAAATTTCTGTTATCATATTTTTCAGTCAGTCCTATAATTTCCATTCAGTCCTTTTTTAGCTTCTATTTCTTTGTTGAGTTTTTTTATTTTTTGTTTCAAGAAAATATGTAATTGCTTGTTGAAGGATTTTTTGATGAATGCTTTTTCAAGTTGTGATTTTCCTAGTTCTTGATATAATAAGAATTTTTCTATTTAAACCTGGACATTTTAGGTATTATAATATCTGGACCTATTCAAATTTTTTCTTTTAGCAGGCCTCCTCTGACACTACTTTAGCAAGGGAATGGGGGAGGGGGTACTGTCTCATTAATGTCAGGGTTGGGGGTGGTGTCCTGAATGTCCACTAGGCCTTCTATACCACCGTTCTAGTGGAGAAAAGGAAAGGCACCTTGTTACTGCCAAGTGGTGGTGGAAGTCCAGGCTTCCTATGTGGTCTCCACTGCCACTAAGGTGGAGGAAGAGGGGGTAAGGGGGAGGAGGGAGAGAAGATTGTTACTGCCCAGTGAGGATAGAAGTTCCAGCTCCTCAGTCAGCTTCTCTGACATTACCCCAGCAGTGAGGGTTGGGACAACTTATTACAATCTGTCAAGGGCAAAATGCTAGGTGCTCCACTCAGCCTTAGCTGCTATGGGTAGGGATGGAACCGCAGTTTTGTCTGCACTGTTTGGGTGTTACACAGTTATTATCTATATGTTGTCTATCTTGCTAGGCTGTCCCTTTCCTGGTCCTTTGGCTGAAGAGACCAGGATTTTCTTGAGACTCTTTTTGTTTGCACCTGTTGGCGTTTCTGGGTTGACAGTTCCTCCATTATTCACTCTGGGGCATATGAAGCAAAAAGGAACTCACCCTGGGTTTCAAAGTCTCTAGCAGGTCTTCCTTCTTCTCTTTCAGAGATCATTTAGAGTCTTCTTGTGTTTGTTTACATACAATGTACAAGGTTTTTAGCTATACTTAGTGGAAAGAATAGGGGAAAGTATACCTGTTCTACTCCTCCAGTAGTGGAAATCTTCATCTCTGTTATTGATTTCTAGGGTATCTCTGTTATGGTTTGTATTTGGTTCTTAGGGCAGCCGTAACAATGTACCAAAAACTGGGTGGTTTAAGACAACAGAAATTTATTGTATCACAGTTCTGGAGGCTAGAAGCCTGAAATCAAGGTGTCTACAGGGCCATTCTCCCTCTAAAACCTACAAGGGAAAATCCTTCCTTGTCTTTTCCTAGCTCCTGGTGTTTGCTCACAATCCTTGATATTCCTTGGCTTGCAGCTGCAGCACTTCAATCTCTGCCTCTGTTGTCACATGGTATTCTCCCTTCACGTGTCTCTGTAGCTCCTTAGAAGGACATCAACCATGTTTGATTAAGGGTACCCTACTCCAGTATGACCTCATCTTAGCTAATTACATCTGCAGTCGTCCTATTTTCAAATTCAGTCACATTCTAAGCTATGCCTTCATCATATATTCTGGTAGAACACAACTCAACCAATAAAGTTATCCAAAACCATACTTTTATCATTTAAATGCTTTTGAACTTAAGACGTGTTTTATGGCCCAGAATATGGTCTGTCTTGACCTATATTCCATGGGAACTTGTAAAGAATGTGTGTTTGGGGGCTGTTGGATGAAGTGCTGTATAAATGTCACTTGAGTTATGCTAGTTGACAGTTTAGTTCAAGTCTCCTATGTCCTTTACTGATTTTCTGTCTACTTGTTTTATCAATTACTGAGAAAGGAGTGTCGAATTCCCTACATATAATTGTGGGTCTATCTATTGCGTTTCTCATGTCTATCAGTTTTGCTTCATGTATTTTGAAGCTCTGTTTCTGTTTCTTGTTACTTTGTTTCTCGTTTTTTTTTTCCCTGTCTGTGGGTTACTTGGACACAGTTGGGCTTTGTGTGTGTGTGTGTGTGTATGTGTGTGTGTGTGTGTGTATGACGGGGGGGAGGTATAATTAGCTTAGACTAAGAGAGGCTTCTCTTTTTTTTTAATAATCTTTTTGTTTTGGCTTTTAGCTTTCTTCTTCATTGCTTGAACTTGAGCATGATTTTAGTCTAAGACCCTGGGGATTCAATGGAGTCCCAGCTATGGCCTCTCCTTCACCCTAAAGAAAAATTCTTGAATATGTTTTTAGCCTATAAATAAATCAAGATGGAATTCTAAAAGGATCCACCAGGACCACCAACATATTCTTAGCTGCGCACCCATAGAAAGTGGCCCAGAAGCTCCAGCTTTCCTTCAACCTCCCCACCAATGGCCCCTTCACTGTTGCAATTCACTGACTAAACATGTTTAACTTCTCAGATGTCCCTGAAAACTCCTATTTGTCTACCCATGCCAGCACTTCTGCATGGTTGCTTAGTGACAGTTTCTCAGATCTTCTGACTCTCCAAATCTTCCAAAGTTGCATAAGGTCCAATGCCTACTTTTAAAGGTCTTTATTTCATAAAACATAGACTGGCTCTGCCACTTCTCTGGCTGAACCCTGAAGGAGGATAAGAGGACATGTGGAGAGAGGGTCCCAGACATTCCAGCTATTACAACCTCCATAACCAAGGCCACACATACCTGAGTAATGCCATATTAGACCACTGAAATTGGTACTCAGAAGTAACGTGCTATTGTAAGGAAAAAAAAAAAACTAAAACGGGTGCATTAACTTTGGGACTGAGTGGTAGCTGGAGACTAGAAAAGCAGCAAGGAAAATGTTAGTAAAGGCTGGGAAATTGGTGAACAATGTAGAAGCTCTAAAAGTGGTGAGGAAACTGCAGTAGGAGGTTGGAAAATGACATCCATGTCATGTAGTAGCAAAACAATTGGCAAAAGTGTCACTTGCAGTAACTTGGGAGATGGAAAAAATGTACCTAACGAACTTGTGTATCTTGCTAAAGAGAATGTCTAATCATGCAGAATGTTGATAGTGTCATTTGACATTTAGCTGCACGTCATAATGTACAGAAAGAGAGGGCAAGCTTAGCAGAATTTGCAAACAGAATTTTAGATGAAATATAGAAGAGCCAGGATTTTCTGGGTCAAAAAATAAAACTGTTCCACATTTCTAACTCTCCAAGCAAGCAAAGATTAAGTGTAACTGTAAGATTATTTGTGAAGACCCTAGAAAGATGTCAAGTGGTGCCTAATAGACCCTTTCGGATAGAAAAAAGGCATTGTACATAGGTAGAACACCCTTTGGCATAAATCATAGCAATATTTGGGGGGGGGGGGGATCTGACTCCTAAGGCAAAGGAAACAAAAACAAAAATAAATGGGACCTAATTAAACTTGAGTCCAATAGTGTCTTGGAGATGTAGACAGGGACCAAGTCACAAAGACTTTTGTTTTCGTTCTTCCTTAGGGTCATTAGGGGTTTTAAGCAGGGGAGAAACATGATCAGTTGGCAATTAAGAAAGATCACTTTGTGGCAGAATGAAAGATAAATTAGAGAGGTGAAAGGTGGGAGATATTAGGAGGCTGTGATAATGGTGTGGACAAGAAGTGATGAGTGGCTTAAATGGAGCAGTGGTAGGAAAAGTGGCAAGGGGGGAGAAATACAGGAAATATTTAGGAGGTAAAAACAGTAGGACTTAGATATGGATTGAATGTCAAGGTTGTAGGGAAAGAGAGGCATCTAGGAGCATTCTCTGGTTTCTGGCTTGGGTAGAACTGGTTCCAGTCACAGAGAGAGGAAATATAGGAAGAATAATGAGGCCTTTGTTTTACTCTGTTTCAGTGAGGGGAGGTTGAGTTGAGTTTTGAGTATGGCCATTTCAAATGCTTGTCAGATATCCATGTAGAGATGTTTGGCTCGCAGTAGTGTCTACAACCAGGCTACAGTTTTAAATGCAGGAGTTGTAATCATATACATGGAATTAAAACAAGAACATGTGAAAGAGTACAGTGTATTGATTAAGAATACGTCTTTTGGAGTCTGCTAACTTGGATTCAAATCTCAGCTCCATCACATATTAGCCACTGCCATTGTGAATGAAGTCTTCATCTATAGAGATGGAGTAAATATAGATGGAGTTGTCGTGAAGATTAAATGAGGTAAGGTTTAGCATAACACCTGAAATTACGTTCTCAATAGGTGGTAGGTATTGTTACTAAATGACCAAGAGATAACAAAGAAGTAGACCAAAACATGGAGACAACAAATGGCCAATAAGCATATGAAAAGATGCTCAGCATCACTAACCATCAGAGAAATGCAAATCAAAACTACAAGATATCACTTCATACCAATTAGGAGAGCTCCTATCCAAAAAAAAAAAAAAAAAAAAAAAGAAAAGAAAGAAAGATTATAACAAGTGTTGGCAAGGATGTGAAGAAATTGAAACCTTGTGTGCTGTTGGTGGGATTGTAAAATGATGTGGCCACTATGGAAAACAGTAGATTCTTCCAAAAATTAAAAATAGAATTACCATATTATCTAGCAATCCCACTTCTAGGTATATATCCAAAAATTTTTGAAGTAGGGTCTCAAAGAGTCATTTGCACACCCATGTTCATAGTAGCACTATTCATAATAGCCAAGAGGTGGAAGCAACCTAAATGTCCATTAATAGTTGAATGGATAAAGAAAATGTGATATATGCATATAAAATATTATTCAGCTTTAAAAAGGGAAGACATCATACCACATGCTACAATATGTATGAATCTTGAAGACATTACACTAAGTGAAATAAGCCAATCACAGAAAGACAAATACTCCTTGATTCCACTTATATCATTTATATAAGGTATCTGAAGTAGTACAATTCACAGAAACAGAAAACAGAATGGTGGTTACCAGGGGCTGGGTGGAAGGGAGGAAAGGAGACTTGTTTAATGGGTACAGAGTTTCAGTTTTGCAAGATGAAAAGTTCTGGAGATCTGTTGCATAACAATGTGAATATACTTAACACTACTGTACTGTACTGTACACATAAAAGTGGTTATGATGGTAAATTTTATGTTCTGCATTTTTAGCACAATAAAAAGATGCATAAAAGAACATGGAGACAAAGTACAAGCTCCTGAGAATTCCAGTGCAGTCTCAGCTCTTAATGTATTTACTATCTAGTGAGCTCCCAGGCAGCAGGGACTATGTTTTATTCACTATTATATCCTCAGCATGCAGCACAGTGTCTGGCACAGAGCAGATACATGTTGGCTAATCTAATGAGATGGTAGAAATAAATAAATAGAAGAAAGAGAAAGGGAGAACGAGGAGGCCAGAGATATGAAGAGAATAAAATAGGAAAAAGAAAGACAGAGGAAAACAGCACTGAATCCTGGAAAAACCAGTGTGTCCTAAATGGGACCTGGAGGTGGGGGTCACAGTGACTATAAAGGGGGCAGATGTGTAAAGCCTGGCCTCTGGCCCTAGTGCAAGCTACACAATTACTTGTAGGCATGTGTTGAACAGGATCATAGCTTCTTGGGTGTCAGGAAGAATTAGAAGAATTACAGGCAGCTACCCACTGACCAAGCTTGATACATTCTGGTTTAATTTACGTTTTTTTTTTTCTCTTTTTTTGAGGTATAGTTGATTCACAATGTCATGTTAATTGCTGGTGTACAGCATAGTGATTCGGTTACATATGTGTGAACAAAAATACTGCAAACCACATCAGTAAACAAAGAATGCTGACGCCATCAAGTCATCAATGGCTGCTGCCACCCCCCAGTGAAGACAAGCCTGCAGCCCAGCCTCTGCAGCCACTCAGAATGGTGCACCCTGAGGGGACTCAGAATAAGAAAGGACAGGATACTGGCCCTAGGTAGCTAGGTGCTTGTCAAAGGAATGAATTCAAGGAGTCCAAATGTTTGCTTCCTCCCATACACAGAAAAGCGCTAAATTCTTTAACTTGAGATATCTGGGGGTTTTTTAAGTTAATGAGTAATCTTTTGATGTTCCAACTACCTAGTCTTTGTTGTAAAACTCCTATATAGCGTAGCTTCTCCCCCTACCTCTTCAGAGTAGTCCCTAAGAGCGATCAGAGAGGCTGTCATCCTGGGCTCAAAGGGGCTTGAGCCCTCAGAAATGTCCGCCAAATAAAACATAACTCAATTTTTAGGCTGTATATTTATTTCAGTTAACATATGTATATATCCCTTTTCATATTCTTTTCCATTATAGGCTATTATAAGGTATTGAATAGAGTTTCCTGTGCTATACAGTAGGACCTTGTTTATTTTATATATAGTAGTTTGTATTTGCTAATCTCGAACTCCCAATTTATTCCTCCCCATCCCCATTCTGGTTTAATTTAAATGATGGGGTGCTGAATTCAGAGATTGGTAATCTCAACTATGGGCCTGTTACACCAGGGCTTTTGATCACTTTCCCGGGTCTAAGGCGCTAAAACTGCGAGGCTTCAGTCCTGCCCCTGCGCCTGCGCCAGAAAGTCAGGCGGCTGCCTACGTGGTCACAGCGCCCCCTCCCTTCCCCTGAAGGCGACGCCCGTTGGGGAGGCGCCCTTTAAGGACGTCAGGGCTGCATCCAGAAACGCAGCATTGTGAGGGGCGTGGCCTGGGGACGCGTTACCCGGGCGACCACCGGCTGGGCGGCCCAGACTTGATGTGGGCGTAGAGCCGGAAAGGCGTGTGTGAACAGCGGAAGCGAAGACGGCTTGCCGGACCCCATTCCCCGGCCCCCTGGGGGCTGATGGGTGGCCTTGGGTCGGTACCTCAGGAACTTCTGTAAGACTGCCGAAGCCTCCGCCGCTAAGGCGGCCGCCTGCAGCGTAACTGCCGACAGGAAGCAGTGCGACTCCGTGAGTAGCGGCCAGCCCACTGTCCTCTCCCTCCGGGCTCCCGGGCTGCGTCTCGGAGGGGAAGGAAGGCGGGCAGACGGAAGAGGAGGAGGTTTCAGCAGAGGACCCGGCGGGTCCTTGACACTCAGCTTCCGGCTCCCGCACCTGGCAGTTAGTAACTAGAGCCGCCTCTGGCCGGGACTAGCTTTGAACAGGACTCAGAGATAGGGTTGGTGACCCCGGGGGAACTGGGAGGCCTTCTGGGTTGTCGGCAGGGCGGGTTCTTTCAAGCCTGAGTGTAGGATTCTTTGGTTTATTGGGGGGTATTAGCCCATTGAAGTTTACGTTGATTGGTCTAAACTAAAAGTAGTTCTAGGAAAAAAGACAGACTTTCTAATTGTATCTGATAGAGCTCGCAAAACAAACAAAAAATCCATTCCAGAGGTCGGAGCCTCTCATCTATTGGATCTTCCTCTTGGGGCCAAGGTGCCTGTTATCCCAGGAAGTAATAATGTATTTTATACTACAAATTTAAGAGAAAAGGTAAACTGTTGTAATAGTGCGTAAGTGATTTTCTTGACCATTTTAAGCTTGCTATTAAACTTGAAACACTGTTATGATTTTGCTCTGAGTCAACTTCAGTTTCATGCACCAAGTGAAGTTAAATGAGTTGGTGTTCAGTGTCTGACCCTCACTATAATGATAGAAAACCCCATGATAGGCTTCAGCCACCCAGTTCATCCTTACCTTCAGCCGAGGCTCAGCTTCTAAAGGTTGGGATCTTTTCTGCCTATCCACACATACCATGCTAATTCCTACTTCTGTCCCTTTGTCCATCTGGCTTCTGAAAAGTGTCATGCACTCTCCTCTCCTTCTCAACCTTCAAGTTGAGCCATCTTTCAAGAGCTATTGTATGAAATCTTTCCCAAGTGTCCCAACTTCCAATTGTCTCATCTTTCCTCTTACAATGCCCTTGGTCTGCACTATAAGCAATTTCTCTCAGCACTGGAAGTACTGTTAGTGGTTAAGGGTGCTGCACTCACATTCTTAGACATTTTAAGTCCTCTGCCTAACACTCCCCACCGTGTCCTTAGCTTTCGGTCAAGCCTGAAGGAGGTTCAGAACTTTCTGGTTGAGTGTGTGCTTTGATCACAATAGCAAAAGGTTCTACAGGAATAATTATGACATCCTTACCCTTCCACTCTCTGGTGTCATCAGGGATGACTAGGGGCTCCTTGGTATTTTTGATACTTGTCTAATATATATGATTTTTAAAGTTTTATTGCTGAAAAACAATATGATTTCTATTTTCAAAACCAATGTTCTACTAAATATATGCCAACTTCACAGAAATTGACTGAGTTACACTTCCACAAATTAGCTTTCCTAAAACATACTCAAAACTTATTTCACTACTAGTAATAACACTCCTTTTTAGTTTGTAACTGTAGCTCTCTCTGTTGGTTTCTTCCTCAGATATCTCCTGTTTGCCATATTTCAATTCTGTTCCTCTGTTATTCACTTGTTAGCTACTTCTTCTTTTTTTAATATTTTTTAACGTTTTTATTGATTTATAATCATTTTACAATGTTGTGTCAAATTCCAGTGTTCAGCACAATTTTTCAGTCATACATGGACATATACACACTCATTGTTAGCAACTTATTTCCAGTTTTTTTCATACTTAATTATACTGATTTTCTCTATATTGTATTGATTCCCCCCAAATGCATTTAATCATGGTCAGGTACTACATTCAACTCCCCTGAAGACTAACTTAGTGGAATCCCTCTTTGTCTTTTAGCAAGGTCTCCTCGAGGAAGTAAGACTTTATATTTACACACTTAGTTTTTTTTCTTTAACTGACTTTACCCTCATGACTACCTTGTAAGGTAATGCTATGATTGCTCCAAGGTCACAGGTAGATAGTAGCAGAATTCAGACCAGAACCATTGTTCCCTGATTCATGGGCCACACTACTTCACCTGACCTTGCTGCTTCCTTAACTGCAGACCATTTTAGCAGAGCACTACAGAAACAGGGAATTTAAAGTTCTTTCATATTGTTTTGAATGCAAGTGGGAGGGAAATTATAGTATTCTACAGTCTTGTTTTCAATAAGATTAAAATATAACAATGTACTGTATCTGTCTAGTTATGCATTAATCAAAACCTGACAACTGATCCTGTACTTCAACATTTTGATAATAAACTTATTCTCAAATAATTTATATATAAATTGACTTCCCTATTAGTATACTATACTTGGGTAGCACCTGTTCACAAACTCCTTAAATTGGTTTTATTGTAAAGTTAATAGTAAATATCTTGCCAATTAACCTAGACATTTTGCTTTCAAGAAAAGATACCATGTGAAGTGAAAAGAACAATTTACATACTTTTAAAAGTCTCCCCTATGATCTCCCTTTGGCAGGTAGTGATGATATAATAGACAGATTCTTCAGTTTAGGGAAACCAATATTTTGACTGACAATAGAAAGCTTACCCAGGCCTTAACGAATGGATTTGTTCTTTCTTGATAGGTCGGTAGCCAAGGTTTGCTTAACACATGCCATCACCAACAAAAGTCAACATCTAAAAGAAGAAGCAATAATCAACCTGCTAATTGCAGCGTTGTTTCAATTGCCATCATTGTTAATTGTTTCCCTTCTAGGAAAGATATGGGCTTTCTGTCTAGTTTCACTGTAAATTAAAACATGGCCCAGAAGGATGTCTTTCTTTGCCATTTTAAGGAAGCATTGGTAGTCAGGGAGTCCAGCTTCCTGATATAGGTCTCTTAAGAGACACAAGAGGCTGGCATCAATCAAGCAGTCAGAAACTTACAAAAGAAACTTTTAAATGGAAAAACAAAGCTAGAACACATCAGGCCCCTTTGCTCATGTTTAATATCCTTGCAAGAACTCTTAGGGCCACAGTCAGTGTCCAGGAATGGGACTGAGGGTGCGGCTGCCACTTCCAACCTAAAGGCAGGTCTGTTAGATTTACCCAAATCAGCCCATTGTCTTTATTTCCTCACCTCAGATTCTGCTTGCATGTTTTATTTCCAATGAACAGCCTTATTGTTTCAACAAACTGAGGTTTAAAGTGTGACTGCATTCCTTTTACATATGTAATACTTTTGAATCTTTATGTTTGCAGCTTTATCAACGTTCTTAAGATTTTAACCTGACTTATCCTTATTGTCGACTCCTGGAACCTGGCTATAAAAGCCTGCATAATCCACATTTAAAAGCATACTACAGGTGAAAAGATATCCTGAGGAGATTAAAGAAAGGTGGCCACATCACCAGCAATAATAAGGTAGGTAGGTTGATGCCTGCTTCCTGTTAACCAGCAAAAACCTGTGGACTTGTTGGACGCTTGCTTCTGTACTTCACTGGGAGCCTGTGTCAGCTTTTAATTGAGCAATAAAGGATAGCCAACAGAAAATTCAATGAATTACTTAGTATTTAGGTAAAGAGAAATCAGGCAGCTGTTTCTAAACAAAATTGCTTATTCTCACTTGACCTTTTCTCTTTGATAAAAGCAAAATAAAAGCATTAAATGATTTGAATATGTAAAGACATACACATACACATTTATTTATGTATTTTCTCCCAGCTATATTATAGGGCCTTTCCTTTGGCTCTGAAAGTAATAATGGCACTGTATACCTGTCAAGGAATATTTCCTGTACCCTTTGAGAAGACTAAAGACAAAATGGAAACCTAGCAGAATACAGCTTGATAGAATAAATTCTTCTGAAAGTTAAACATCATTATTATACTGGCATTTTAATAACAAATTCATTGGGAATAGTAAATTCCTGATTATAATGTGAACTGTATTATTGAAGTAATATTATTAGATAGAAATTTCCTGGTGTTACAGCCACTGTAGCACAATACTGCCTTCTAAATTATTATCAAAATGTATTATCATTACCCTCGATCCCAAAATTGTTACTAAAATGGATGTTCTTATGACTCTTTTCTCTGGAAAGTTTCATGATTGTTACAACTTTCTATTTATGTATTTGGTTTGGTTTTTTGTTTTTATAGGTCAGTCATATGTACCTTAAAGGAATTGAATAAGTACAGGCAATATCTGACCAGTTTAAAATTAGACTTTGAAAGAAACTGTATAAGAGAACAAGTAAGTTAAATAAATTTCTTTTATTTGAGGCCTGTAGGAAAGTTTTTATGTAGGGTCTGGAAGAAAGATTTTGTCCTCTACCAAATATTTTCTTATAATATTCTGCCCTAGAAGTATTATGGTAACAAATCGAAAAATATCTCTAGGGATCTATGAGATAAAAATGAGACTTTTGCCTTTCACTCACAGAGAGAAATTTTCCTTGTCTGGAGTGGAGCCACACTAGGCTTAAATGCAGGTTAATAGAATTAACCATTTGTAAACTACAGAAAGTTTACCAAGCCCTAAATATAAGAAGACATATCAAAGGACAGGGTTATTTCTGGCCAATATAAAAACTTTATTTTTTTTTCTCTCAGAAAATGACTGAGAAACAAGTAAACAAATTGTGTGATACCAAGAGAGCCTATGACAATACACAGTTCCAAGATTGGCTGTTACAGGAAAGTACACAATCAACTCCAGACCAAGAGCTGTTAATAAAGCAGAGGTATGACCGAAGTTAATGCATATTTTTGCAGACATATTGTGGATCCCAGAAAGTTGTAAAAGTACTAGAAATAATTGAAAGCAGGAAGAAAAAAGTATTAGACATTATTTAACCCCCTGTAGTCTTCAATATGGAGAGAAAGGAAAGTAGACTGAGAGGTAACAGGGATTGGGAACCTTGGTACCATGGCTAGGGAGGAGAGTTTCTACCTGAGAAACTGGAATCACTAGGAGCCAAGAGGTAAGACACATTGAAGAAGAATTCCAGGTTACAAATCCCTGAGCTTGGGAAACCCATGTCCATAGTCTTTAGAGGGAAAGAAGGTGTCTTTAGCACATTTCAAACTTGAGTTTAAGGAAATTACTGCAAGGTCAAAGAGAGAGAGTTGCTATAATGTCATCTGACGCTAATATAAACAGGTGTTATTCCCCAAGCAACTGTGTGTGTTCATTCAGCTCTTACCCACACACATTTCAATGTTACCATTCAGAGGCCAAGCCAATGCCTCAGGAAGCGAAGAGATGAATTATAGTTCCTTCTCTTTCTCCTTTATCAAGGGTGAGGTCCAGTTCCCCATCACCTGGGTCTTATATTCCATGGAGTCATGTCATGATATGCCATGATTTAGCCGAGTAGCAGACTGGTAGTCTGCGGACCTGTCTATACATGAGAGGTTGTTCAAGGACTTGGGAAT
Organism: Camelus bactrianus; assembly: GCF_048773025.1. Taxonomy (NCBI): domain Eukaryota; kingdom Metazoa; phylum Chordata; class Mammalia; order Artiodactyla; family Camelidae; genus Camelus; species Camelus bactrianus. Next base: position 100,460,863 of record NC_133575.1, on the reverse strand, counting down.
TACAGAGAGGCCAGTACCCACTTATTTTTAAAGGAAATTCAAATCTGCTTATTTTTTGAAGTCAGTCCTTAAGTTGATTTCAGCTGTCTTTGGAAACTCGTGTTCCTAAAACTCCTGAGTTATGAATAATTCCTGTGTAAAATGCTTTTAATCACTCTGTTCTACATTTTGCTGTTGTCCCAGCCACAACAACAGAGAATCTAATAAAATGAGTATAGCATGGTGAGTTGGTGGACCAGGCTTGCTTAGAGGTCCCTGACAACCTTTCCTGTAGTTCAAGGAATAAAAAGCAACCCAGAAGGTGGTTTGGGAATATCAGAATAGATAGTACCATCATATGGGAAACACCCAATTTATCTTCCCTTATATTTGCACTTTTACTTAGATATTTAGATATGATTCGTAGGGAATTAAACAAGGTTGAGCACACGGCTGAAAAGCAGAGCATACGCCCAATGAAGAAAGAAGAAAAAAGACATCAGGATAACATTAGAAGAAAACTTAGTCTCCGTAGACAAATTGAACAGGTGAGAAACACTAAATTTTAAATGTTGATAGGGAAATTGTATATGGTTGTTTTACTTATAAACATTTTTAGCAGTCTCATCATATTAACTGACATTATTTCAGGTCTGAAAAATAAACAAACAAGCTTTTACTTAATATAGTGAGACTGATACCACAAATTATATATCTGTCGCAGTACAGTCACATCTCATCTGCTCTTAAAGTTTTAGAATTTAACTCTAATGAAAAAGAATCATGTCTGTATTCCCACTCCTCAAAATTCAGACAAGGCTATTTGTTTAGGTTCTCTGTCAAAATACACTTAAGGGCATCAGATTACATATGATAACTGCCCCCCCCCAACTCCATAAGAGAGAACCCTCTTGCCAGCATCTTTTTAGAGCTGTCTTTGGAGCCAGGCTTATTGTTATTGGAAACTCAACTTGAATTCAGTTTCCAATAACAAAATAACTTCCTTTTGCCATTCCAGTACATCCACCAATATATTCCCAATAAAAAGCAGTGAGATAAGCCCATTCTAAAACCAATGAAAGATTTTCATTATGGTTGTCCACATTTCTCTAAGGCCCTTGGTTTGACCTAATTTGCTTATTGACCAAAAACAAAGATTATGAAAGAGAACCCCTGCTGACTACCATAATATTGTGCTCCTCAGGAATGGAAAATGAAAGAAATGTTACTTCTGACAAAGATTGGAGAAGAAGTAAAAAGAGAAGCAAGAGTTGAGGAACAACGTCGAAAAGTCAGAGAAGCAGCTCACCAGAAGGTAGAGTGAGCTTTGACCAATAACTTGGGCTATTTTGAGGAAAGGCTTTTGCCATGTTTGATATTTGAAAGTGTGATTTTTCAGAAGTGGCCTAAACTCACAAAGATAGCTATCGATGGAGAGACGTAGTCTGGTCTGAACCTGGACTTCAAAGGCTGCTCTGAAATGGGACCAGTCTCCAGAAAGTAGGCTATGAATTAAATTGGATCCAGTTATTAAAATATATTCTTCATGCTAGACAACAAAAGGGAACTTACCCTTATTACCTTCCTAGCTTTGTACTCATTATGACTTTAGAAATCTCAAGACAGGAATGAGGGCTCCCTTCGGATATACCGTCATGTTTGAAATGTCTGTTTTGCATTTCCAATGGCAAGTTGATATTTAATTTTTAAATATGTTAAATATATTTTTAACGTTTTTAGAAACAAGCACTTCTAGAGAAAAAAATCGCTTATCATTTACGAAAAATGCAAAGGAATGACCTTCAGAGAGAAGGATCAGAGGGAAGTATATTTGAAGACAAAGGTGAAGATGAAACAAAAGGTGAGTGACAATAAAAGACAAAGTAGCTAAGTAGAAGATGCATTACTATATGTCAAATACTGGTGGCTTTGTAAACCCCTCTATGTGCTTACACAGTGAGTTCATGAGGCCTTTGCAAAGGGAAATTCTAGAAGCTCACCTGTGCCAGGGACTGTGTAAGGCACTTTCCGGTGACAGCTCAAGTTGTACAGAATGTAGACACACATACATATACTCAATATTATTATATTATAGACATGATAACAAATTAAACACCGCTATAAAGTGGTTCAGTAGACAGGAGCCTTTTCTAGAAGTTTAAAAAGGATCCAGTAAGAGGAGACAGTACAAAAAAAAATAAGAAAGAGACAGAGCTATATACAGAGAGGAAAGGAGCCAGTAAGATTACAATAATAATAATAATAATAATAATAATAATAATAATAATAATAATAATAATAATAATAATAATTAGACTGAAACAAAGAGGGAGACAATGAAAGAAAATATAGAAAAAAGTAGAAGAAAAATTTTAACTGAGGTTCAGTAAGAAAATTTTACAGAACAGAGGAAGCTACTAAGAAAGAGAAAAAAAGTTTTTTTAACATAGATAAGAGAGATTTTAAATTATACTAAGCAAGAGACAGAACTAAAAAGAAAGAACAAAAAGATTTGAAAGAAAGAGGCAGTAAGAAAAGATGATACAGAAGGAATGAAATGGAGGAGGAGAATGAATGAGAGAAAAAATATTGAGCAGAAGAAGGTAGTAAGAAAACACACACAGACACCCACAGGATGAAGGCGGGGAAGGAAGACAAAGGCAAAGAAACGAGATGGAAAGAGACAAGGAGTAGGAGGAAGAAAGGCAAAGAGACAAAGAAAAGAGAGAGAGTGAAAGAAAGGGAGCGAGAAAAAGACATACAAAAATACAGGAACAGAGAGGCGGGAGGGAGAAAGAGAAGAAAGAAGTTTAAAAAGGATAAGTCAGTAGGAAAAAGTAAAATAAAGAAAAAGAAAGAATGTGAAAGTGAGAGAAGAATTTGAAAAAGAGGCGCCAGTAAGAAGATCAGATACAAGTTGGAGGAGGAGGGCAGTGGCAGAGAGAGGGAAAAAAATGAGAATTTAGTAAAGTAAGACACTTAAATAAAGAGAGAGACTTTGAAAAGGAGAAGCCAGTAACAGAAAGCAGTACAATAGAGACTGAATGAAAAAGCAGTACAATGAAGATAAAAGGAAGATAGGACACAGTAGGAGGGGAGAATAGGTAAAAAAAAAAAGAAAATATTAAAAAGAAGGCAGTGAAAGAAAATATGGAAATAAAGCAAAAAAGAAAGAAAAAGAGAAAAAGCAAAGAGTGAAATGAAAAGGGGAGAAATAGAGACAGAGCAAAAGGGAGAGGAAAAAAAGAATAGTACTATAAGGAAAGAGAGATGTAAAAGGTTACAAAGGACAGGACTGTTAAATGAGAGAGAGAAGAGAGAAGGGAGGAAGAAAATGTGAACATACTTCAAAAAGAAGAGCCAATAGCCAGTAAGAAAGGCAGTACAGGAAAATACAGAAAGAAACCATGGAAGAAAGAAAGGAGGGACAGTGAAAGAGAGATAGAAAGAACAAAGAGAATACAGATAAATAAGATGAGGTTACAAGACAGGAGCCAGTAAAAAGGCAGGACAAAAAAGATAGAAGGAGAGGAGAGTTAGAAGGAGAAGGGAAAAAGACAGTTTGGAAAGAGAAGCCTGTGAAAAGAGAATAAAATAGGGCGGGAGGAAGGCTGGCTTGCAGGCAGGAAAAGAGAGGGAAAGAAAAGGCAAAAGGGAATAGAGAAGGAAAGGCAGGAAGGAAAGAAAAAGTTTTTTAAAAGGATGAGTCAGTATGGAAAAGTAAGATAGAAAAAGAGGGAATATGATTGTGTGAGAGAGACTTGTAAAGGAGTCAGTAAAAAAACATGTAAAATAAATGAGAGAGAGAGAGCCAACTTTAAAAAGGATAAGCTAGGAAGAAACAAAAGTACAAAACAAGATGGCAGATGAGAGAAAGAAAGATGAAAGAAAAGTTTAAGAAGAGGAGCCCATAAAAAGTGAGTAAAGAGAGGGGAGAGTGGGGGCAGGGGGGAAAGAACAGTGGGGGGATGGAGAAGGACCTGAGGAGGAGAGACTGGGGAGGGGGAACGGGGCAAGGAAGGAAGGAAGACAAAACAGAAAGGAGCAGGATGAAAGTGAGTGAAAGATGAAGAGAATAAAACCAGAAAAAGAAAAAAAAAGGGAAGTTTTAAAAGGTTGTGGCAGTAGGGAAAAATAAAAGAAAGAAAAAAAGGGAATGTGATTGTGGAAGAGAGCAGCTTGAAAAGCAGCCAGTAAGAAATTTAAGTCCAACTGGGGACATGGGGGCAGTTTTAAAAGACTCGAGGGAGAAAGAGACTGTAAAATAAACATCACGGGTGATAGATAGACAGACAGACAGACGAAAGTTTGAGGCAGATCCCATAAAAAGTGAGTTTTTTTAAAAAGCAGGAGGAAAGCAATAAAATATAAATTAAAAAAATTTTAAAGCAGAAGGGAGGGAGGAAGGAGGGAGGAAGGAAGTGAGGAACAGGCTAGAGAGATAAAGGAGGGAAGGAAAGCAAAGAAAACAAACAGAAAGTGAAAGAGAAAGTAAAAACACTTGGACATAAGGAATAAAACAAACGGGGTACAAGAAAAAACAAAGAGAAGTTTAAAAAGGGTGGAACAGTGCAAAAGAGTAAAAGGGGAGAGAGAATTGAAAAGGAGGAGCAAGTAAGAAAATCAAGTATGATATGGGTGGGGGAAGTTTTGAAAAGTCACTAAAAAAGAGTTAGAAGAAAGATGGAGATGATTGATACCTAGATAGGTATGTAGATGAGACTCCATAGAGGAAAAGCCTACAAAAAAAGCTAGGACAAAAAAGATAGAAAGTTAGAAAAGAGAGGTGAAAGATGGAAGAAAAAAGTTTATAAAGTAAAATCAAGTATAGTGGGGGAGAGGGTAAAAAAGTCAGTCAGTTTAAAAATACAGTGAAATAAAGATAGGTGATAGATAGATAGATAGATAGATAGATAGATAGATAGATAGATAGATAGATATGAACTAAAAATGACAAGACAAAAAGAAAGGGAGGGGGGAGAGGAAAGGCAAATTTTTAAAAATGGAGCCAGTAAGAAAATCAAATCAAATTTTGTGTGCTATTGAGGTCCATTTAAGCCAATAAAAGAATACAGTAACATGAGGACAAATGATTTGATAGCTAGATAATAGGACTGTAAAAAAAAGCCAGTAAAAAAGATAATACAAAAAAGAGTTACAAGGAGAAGGAAAGAAAGGAGTTTAAAAACTGGAGGCAGTAAGATGAGAGTAGGAGTAGGAAGGGGGAGTGAGGGGGTTGGGAGACAGGGAGGAGGACCCTTAGAGGGAGAAAGATAAGAAGGAAAAACGTAATGAAGGACAAAGGAAAGAAGAGAAACGCCGGAGGGAAGGTGGGAAGAATGGGAGAGAGGAGAAGGAAGGAGGGAGGAAAAATGCATGCAGGCCGGCAGGCAAAGAAGACAGAAAAGCCAGAAAGAGTGAGAGAAAGTCACCAGGAGTCCTAGAGAAAGTGAGGGGGTTGGGGAGGAAAGGGAGGAAGGAATGCTAGAAAGAAAGGCTAAAAGTGTAAAAGGGATGAGTAGGAAAAAAATAAAAAGAGAATGTGAAAGTGAGAGAAAAGTTTAAAAAGGAGGAGCGCACTACAAAATGAAGTCGAAATGTGAATATATTGCAGAGATAGACATTTAAAAAGCAAAATTCAGTAAAAAAAAATACAGTAAAATAAGGATGACAGATAGATGATGAAGATAACGCAGAGATAGACAGAATGGGCTTTAAAAAGAAGCCAACAGTAAAGACAGCACAAAAAAAGACAGAGTCAAAAAGAGAGGAGAAATGAAAAGTTTAAGAGGAGCCAGTAAAAAGAGTAGAAGAAGAATGGAAGGCAGGCAGGAAGAAGGGAGAAGAGGAAGGATGGGGGGTAGTCAGGAAAAGGAAAAAAAGAAAGACAGTGAAAGAAACATAGTGAAAGAGACGTACAGAAAGGAAGGAAGAGGAGATATAAAAAAGTAAGTGAGAGGAAAGAAAAAGTACAAGTTGGTATAAGAAGGAAAAGAAAGGAGATTAAAGGTGAGCATGAGAGTGTTTGGAAAAAGAGGAGCCAGTAAGAAAATCAAGTACAACTGTCTGGAAGTGAAAGAGATTTAAAGATTAGAAGTCATAATCATTTTTTTAAAAAACTAAAATGTTGATAGACCAATAGATGATTTATAGTTAGGTAAACAGATGGACAGAACCGACTATAAAAGAAAGTACCAGTAAAAGGGTAAAAAGAAAAAAAGAAGTACAAGAAAAAGAGCAAAAAATTAAAAGCAGGAGCCAGGAAGAAAAGGGAGGAAAAGAAGTTGGGACAAAAGGAGGGAGGGAAAAATGGAAGGAAAGCAGGCAGGCAACTTCAAATTTAAAAAACAGTCAGTTAAAGTATTAGTGACATAAGATGAAAGGATGAATTGACGGCTAGATAGAAATGTAGACAGGTAGTAAAGTATATAAAATATGAATAGATAGAACCGTAGATAGGTGATTGATAGATGGATGGACCGATTAATCGATCGATCGATAGAACTTTTTTAAAAAAGAGAACCCAGTAAAAAAGTAACTAAGTACATGACAGAGGAGAAGAGTTAGAAAGGAAAACGAAAAGTGAAAGTACGTAGAGAGTAAAAGAAAGGGGGAAGATGGACAGGACAGGACAGGGTAGGGCAGGCTAGGGTAGGGTAGGGTAGGGCAGGGTAGGGTAGGAAAGGAAGAGAGGAAGGCAGGCAGGCTGCATACAGACAGGCACAGAGGAGAAAGAGAAATACAGGAAGGGAATGAGAAAAAAATGGAATAAGGGAAGGGAAGAATGAAGGAAGGAGGAAATATGAAAGAAAAAGCAGCTGCGTCAAAATGGAATAATTTACAAGAATATGTAAAACAGAAAAATAGGAGAATGAGAGAAAGAAAAGAAAAGGGAAAAGGAAAGTCAGAGACAGAAGAAAAGGAGAATGTTTCACAAGCAGAAGAGTTTAAAAAGGAGGAGCCAATAGTAAATTTGAGAGAGATTAAAAAGGGGGAGAATGAGTAAGAAAAGACTACAGAGATGATAGTGTTAGAGAAGAAGGTAAGAAAGAGAAGAATGAAGATGTTTAATAAAGAAGAGGCAGTAATAAATGCCACTACAAAAAATAATAAAAAGAGAAGGTGAATTAAGTTCTAAAAGGAGTAGCAAATAAAATATAGTTCAAAAAAAGAACAAAATAGTGAAAGTGGAAGTAAAAGAGTAGAAAAGGATGAAGGAGGAAGAAAGGAAGGAAAAAGGGGAGGGATGGAAGGAGGTAGGAAAGAATTTTAAAGTGAAGAATTTTTAAAGGGATGAGGCTAGGGAAAAATGGCAAAATGAAAAAGTAGAGACAACATGACAGAAACACAGGAGTTTAAAAGGAGGAGCTACTGTGAAAATTAAGGACAGTTGCACAGAGCAGGAGAAAGGGGAATCTAAAAAGAAGTCAGTTAATAACTAGAGTCAAAGATACGTAGATTGATGACAGCTACGCAATTAAATAGGTCAGTAGGTGGGCAGATGTAGGTAGGTAAGTAGGTAGATAGATAGATAGTCAGACACACATACATAGATAGAACTGATCTGAAAAAGGAAAAACCGGTAAAAAGTCAGTACACAAAAGGAAAGAGAAGAAGTGAAAAACTTTAAATGGATCAGTAAATAGTAAAAAGAAAGAAAAGAGAGGAGTCAAAAGGGTGGGGAAGGGAAGGGGCCAGAAGAGGAGGAGAGAGGGAGAGAAAAAGAAATGGTGAAAAAGAAGTTTTAAAGGGAGTACAGAAAAGACTTTTTTAAAAGATAAGGAAGAGAATGTATACAAACAAAAGTTTAAAAAGGACCAGCCAGTAAGAACAGACAGTGTGAGAGGGAGGAAGGAATGAATAGTTTATGAAGGAGGAGTCACGAAGAAAAGCTCAGAATTCAGTTCAGTGAGAAGATGAGACTGTAATCTGCCTCTGGGAGAGTACATCACTTTAGCAGCCAGATTGCTCTCTCCATCTTCAACCGTTACCTTCTACTTCCAGTAGGAAGAAAGTTTCAGGTGGGCATCTTATATTAAACAGTGGCCACGTCAAATGCTTTTTGAAAAAGAAAATATAAAAGAATTTATGTTCACTGTATCATGGAGGTGACGGGAGAATGAAGATGTCTATTTCACATATGAAATTGACTTACCCACTGTAACAAGGCCATCATCTACTATACATGGACACCAAGGGATACACATAACTGATGAGAACATAGTTTGCACACATGTAGTTTGGAATCTTTTTGTCTATTTCTAGATGATTAGAAACCGGAACTGTAGTTACATTCTTCACAGATGAGATCTGTGTATATGGTTACCTCGTCCAGGCTCTGAGACACAACCAAGAATCATCATGGCCACTGTGGCCTGCAGGGTCTCCAGCACCGTCATTATGCTAGTCTGCATCCCTATACAAAGGAAAAGCCACGTTCTCCTTGGGCAGGATGGAGGATGGAGTTTTTCACTTCTGCCAGAAGACAACTCTGCCTCCTCAAGTATAGCTTTAACTAAACAAGATATTATAAAAGTGATTGTCCTGCCTCTCCAACACATCTAACCTAGGATTTCTCAACCTTGCCACTACTGGCATTTTGGGCTGGATAATTTTTTGTTAAGGGGACTGTCCTGTGCATTGTAGTATGTTTAGCATCATCCATAGCCTCTACCCACTAGAGAAGGAGTAAATACCCTCCCCAATTTGTAACAACCAAAAATGTCTCCAGACATTTCTGAATGTCCCCTGGGGTACAAAGTTGTCTCCCATTGAGACCCACTACCTATCCTCTCCAGCTCTACTCCACAACCCCATATGCAGATCAGGACATGGCTCTCTTCCTATTGAGCATGAAAGTATAAATAGAATCTATCTTGAATAACTTTGTCATCTCCACTATTAAAAATAAATGTTTTACTGTGTTTTTTTAAGCTCCTTATCCAAAGGTCAAGAAACCGAGTGCCACTGCCAGTCATCGGAAGTTACACCAAGGACAAAAACGTAATTGAAATGTTATGATTAGAAATACTAAAATAGTAATTTGTGTAAAGACTGGATTTGGAACTGATCTCGTCTGCTTATAACGCAGATAAATCCTCTATCCTGTTATAAGTGATGGGTTTTCAGTAATGCTTACCAACAATGCTACAGCCTCTCTAGATTTAGGGAGTCAGATTAGACTCCCTAATTACTTATAGGTGTTACTGAGCTGGACAGCCCACGTTTCGTAGCTGACAACTCTGCAAGCCCAGCGCAGAGCCCTGTCCTCTCCACAGCCCCTGCTCCTGATCTCATTTCTGTACTTTTCCATTCCCTACAAGATCCCGAGACATTTTTTTTAGCCTGTGCTTCTCTGGCTGCTGCCACCACTGCTGCCACACCTTGCTCAGCAGTTCTGCCTCCTAGGGAAGATGTTACCTGCATCTCATTTGTTTCACCTGGAGAACCATCCTTGCAAATTGCTCACTGGAGGTGCTACTGATGTTTCTGAAGCCTAGGGCCCTAGGGCCCTAGTGAGGTCCTTGACCCTGACCAATGCACTCTCTCAAAACCCGGCCCTCCCTTAGGCTTTGAACTTTTCAGGCCTAAAGTGACTTTTGTCACTTCACTGGCAACAGAAATATTTTAGTCTGTCCCATATTTTTCTGCAACAGTGGAGTGCACCATCAGTGTCGCCCACTCTTATTCCCCTGTTCCTTTTAGAACAGCCCAACTGAGTGGTATCCGCTGCCACTTTAACATTTCAGCCTACTTCTTGAGTAGGCTTCTTTAACATGTTTTTAACACATCTAGCACTATGTGCTGGATCTAAGTGCCTGCCTTCCTTTGGCTTTCCGGCTCGGTCATTGATTTTTCTAACATACTGCTCCAGATCCTGCCTTTGCAGGGCCCCCAAAATGGCTCAGACTTTCAGGGGGCCTCCCCATCATTCTGCTTTCCCAAAGATGGTGCCTAGACATCTGGGGCAAGAGGTGTGGCTTATGCTCTGACTCCTCTAAATGTCAGCAGTGTGGGCATCACCTAGGAGCTTATTAGAAATGCAGATTCTCAGGCCCCACTCCAGGCCTACTGAATGCAAATCTGCATTTTCACAAGATCCCCCAGTATATTATATGCATGTTAAAGTTTGGGGAATGCTGGCTTCCATGACCTCATGGAGGTAGAATAAAGTCAGGGTGCTTGGATGAAATGTCCTCTGCCACCTCTGGTCTCTAGAGAGATGCTCTTGTCTCCACTGAGATAGTGCTTGGCCTGTTGGCATTCACAGTTGGAGTTGGCCATCTGTGCAGTGACACATGGTCTGGTCTCACTTGGCTTAGTAGAAGCCTCTGGCTTTCCCATTCCACCTCAGTTCAGTTCTGTCTGCTCCATAACACTCCTGGTGGAGCCCCCTCACCTCCACCAGTCACTCGCCTTGGCAAACTCCCCAGCTAGACTCTCAGCCCTTTCTGGGCCATGTATATACCACATGGGAACCAAGAGAGGCTTAAGAAAGCAAAACCTCAAGGGGAAAAAGAGGTTGGTAAAAGGGTACGTATTTTCAGCTATAAGATGAATAATGTCTGAGGAGCTGATGTATAATATGGTAACTCTAGTTGATAACACTATAGTGTATAATTGGAAGTTTGCAAAGAAAGTAGAACTTAAATGTTTTCAACAACAACAAAAGATAAATATGTGAGTTGATGGATGTGTCAATTAACTGAATGGGGGGAATCCTTTCACAGTATACATCTATATCAAATCACCACAATGTACACTTTAGCTATCTTACAATTTTATGTGTCAATGTCATATATCAGTAAAGCAGATTTTAAAAAAGAAAGCAAAACCTCGGGGGAAAAAAAAAAACCTCAGAGAGCGCCTTGCTCTGCCTGACCACACTATACTGCAAAGTTTCTGGGCCATGCCCCAGGTGAGAAGGAAGAGGAGGCCAGGGTGGGGCTAGCTAAAGAAACCTAGAGTCCTAAATGAGGAGCAGAGCAATAGTTCTTTTTTCTCCATGTTAACCTCACTTACCTGAAGCAACCAAGGCCCAAAGTTAGGAAAATGTGAAGCACCATCTGGTTTCTCTGCTCTCCAGCCTCTCCCACCACCTTTCCATTTTCCCACCATCTCTGAGAAGGAGTGGACTTTTCCCCCTAACTTTCCTTAAGGCCTTTCCTTCTTCTTCCTGAGCCCAGATAACTCTTATTCACGGGGTAAGAGTATCTCCAGTGCACGAAAGGAGAATTTTCTGAACCAACTATTCCAGGCTGTTGCTACACAAAAGGGAATATAAAGTTTAGGGAAATTCTTGATACAACTGCAAGGCTTGCAAGACGTACTGTCTTGGCCATGCCATCGTATTTTGGGATGCCAGGTGCTGAATATTACCTGGATATTTGTCATGGCATTCCTCCTGTTAAAAATTCTAACCTCCCTGGAGGGAGGACGGTATAGTTCTGTGGTAGAGTGCATGCCTAGCATGCATGAGGTCCTGGGTTCAAGTCCCAGTACCTCAGTTTAAAAAAATAATCAATCAATCAATCTAATTACCTACCCCCATTAAAAAAAATTAAAAATTCTAACCTCCCCTCTTCTAGCTCCACCCGCAGGCAGGAAGACTAGAGATCTTGTACTTACAAAGTCAAAAATGAAAAAAAAATAAAATTTTTAAACAATAGCCCTATTGCATAATGCTTGTCTCATATCTGTCAAGGCCCATAAGTAAGTGCAATGAAAGATGGTCTCAGGTCCTACATATCAAAGGCATGATCACTATAAAAAATGTAAAATATAGGAAAACATGTAATATATGTAATGTGACAACCTAATAAACATGGGCAAAAGGCATGAACAACCACTTCACTGTAGACATACAGATGGCAAATAAGCACAAGAAAAGCTGTTTAACATTATTAGTCATTAGGGAAATACAAACCAAACCACAATGAGATACCACTACACACCCAGTAAAATGTCTAGAATTTAAGTAACTGACCATACTAAGTATTTGCAAGGACATGATGCAACTAGAACTCTGACATTGCTGGTGGGAATGTAAAATGGTACAACCACTGTGGAAGGCACCTTGGCAGCTTAAGTTAAACTTACATCTACCATAAACGATTTCAGTCATTCCACCCCTAGGTATGTGCCCACAAGAAATGAAAATAGATGTCCACGTTGAGACGTGTAAATCAGTGCCCATAGAAACATTATTCATAATAGTTAAAAAAAAAACTGGAGACAACCCAAATGCCCTTCAGCAGGCAAATGGATAAACTGTAGTGCGTCCATGAGATACTAGTCAGTAATAAAAAGGAGTAAACTATTAATACAGGCAACAATATTGATGAATCTCAAAACAATTATGCTGAATGAAGGAAGCCAGAACACCACACGCCTCCCTCCAAAAAAAAGAGTAGGAAGTCCTCTTTGATTCCTTCTAGGGCAAACTCGAGATAATGCAAACTAATTTATAGTGAAGCAGATCAGTGATTGCCTGGGGGACAGGAGTACAGAGAGGAACTATAAGGGGGCACAAGGAAACTTTTGAGGGTGATGTAAATGTTTATCTTGATTGTGGTGATGGTTTCATAGGTTTATACATATGTCAAAACTGAACAAATGCTACATTTTAAATATGCATACTTTATTGTACTTCAGTTATAACTCAATAAAGTCAAATTCAATAAAATCAAAAATAATATGATTTCTCTTTCATTTGCTTTTAGGACCATCTCACCATTTGTTTAGTTCTGTAAAGATTCCTAACAAAGCATCATTAACTTCATTACCTTCTCAGCATAATGTACGGAGGAACACAACAGAACAAAAGGTAGAAAATTGTATGTCCCAGGTGCTTCGTGATGATCATTCATTTATCTGGTTAACTTTTCTTTCTATAGGAGAGCCCTTTCACAGGCATGGTACTGACTGGTTAGAAATAATGACACAACATTGTAAAATGATTATAAATCAATAAAAAATGTTAAAAAAAAATAAAAATTAAAAAATTTAAAAAAAAGAAATAATGGGGTTCTACACAGGTCTGGACCCTCTCCCTGGTAGAGAAGGTTCTGTGTCAGCTTCATGCTAAATGTGCCATGTAGTTGAGCAGAAACTAACAAATATTTGATGATGATGATGATAGCTGACATTTATTGAGAACTGCTGTGGGCCAGGTCCTGTGCTAAACTGGAAGGAAGGGAAAAGGGGGAAAGTAGGTGACATACAAAGATGGAAAAGACATCATCACTGCTCTTGAGGACTCACCATTCAGGGATCAGACACACATAAACAAAAGTCCTTACAGTCAAATGAGAAGAGAGTTTTGATTTGTTCAAAATGTGGAAGTACAGAAGATTTAGAAAATAGTCCTACCTGGAGAAATCTAAAAAAGCTTTATAAAGGGAGGGCTTAATTGAAGTAGGTCTTAAAACGTGAGTGGGAAGTTTCCAGATGATGAGCATATAGTGAGGGAGTGTTGCAGACAGACTTAAAGTGATAAGTGAAAGCATGAATGTTCAAGCCAGCAAAGCCAGGGCAGTGCAGGAGAGGACAATGAAAAAGGTAGGTTGAAGTCAGAGCTTGGTATACCTTGCTGAAGTATGAATTTATTCTCTCAGTAGTAGGGAACCATTGCAAGTTTTTGAGTAGCAATGTGTAATCAGAATGATTTGGGTTTCAAAAAATAATCTGGCTGCAGTGTGTGAGATAAATACATAGAAGAGACTAAAGACAAGATAGTGTTGAGTCTACTGGGATAGTCAGATAAAAATGATAAAGCCCCAAACAAAGGCAGTGACAATGAGGGTGAACCAGAGGCCCAGATTTAAGATATTTCAGAGTCAGACTATGTCAGGATTTAGTGACTCAATAGATGCCTGGATCCAGAGAAAGGGAGATGATGAGGAGGATGAAGGAGGAGGAGGAGGAGGAAAAGGAGAAGATTGAATTTTTGTGTATAGGTTTTCTTGAAGTGGGCTGTCTTTTCTCTGTGGTCCCATGGTGCTCAGGCTTACCTCCTATCTCAGAGCTCATTGTACTCCATATTTGTCTGTTCTACAGGATGATAAACTTCTTGAGGTCAGGAATTATATATCTTATGTCAGTTCCATGCAGTATACTCAATAAGCATTATATCAGATTAGACTGGCCTTATCTGAAATAAATGGAACAACTCTAAGCTTTCTAGAATGGAGCACTGGATAGATTGTTTTGCTTTTAACCAAAATATGAGAGACACAGTAGCAAGTTTGGAAAAATGGGAGTACCTAGGTACATGATAATTGTCATTTTAAACTAGTTAAGTTTAGGTACCTGGAAAAAGGTACCCAGTAAGAGGTTGATAATATGTGTTAGCATTGAGACCAGAGTTTAGGAGAGAGGTAGAGGGTGGGGGAGATACTGTATTAATTTCATTGCTCTAGGGTCAGCAAAAGCTGCATTTAGAAGGCTAATTAGTGATTAATGTTTTTTTCTTTAACGTTAAACCATACAGAAAGATAGAAGAATGATTAGAACATCATATTCTTTAAGTGACAGAGGTAAGAAAATGAACAGTATTTATAATATCTTTCAGTTAAATAATTAGTTTTGTCATACAGTTTTCAAAGTTATACTTTTTCCCTGATTATAAAAGTCTATGATTATTTTGATAAAGGAAGATATAAAAAGTATTCATGATTGTAAATATTAGTATCCCACATTTTTGAGTGATTGCTGGGTGAATAGGCCCTTTGGAATTTGCAAAGAAATTGTGGAGAAATTAGAGTCTCTGCTGTGGCTTCCTATGTAAGTTCCTGACATACTATGGTTAGGGAACCCCTGTCAGAGAATTCTCCCCAGGAAGGTCTCTACACTCTCATGCCATCCTTTCTCCCAAAACATAAAAATACATCCTTTTCCTAGCTCCCAGAGCTGGCCTGGAGGTTAGTTAAGTCTCTGTTAGTCTCTGCAAAATATTCCCACTCATATCCTGCACACAGTGTCCAAGAGTACTAGGACAACTCCACCTGAGTGACCCACGAGCACCTCAAATCCAGTATGCACAAAACCAAATTCATCATCTTCTAGTCACTCCCAAACCTGTTCTCCATTCCTCCTAATATTATTTAGGCACAAAACCTGAGTCATCTTTGAATCTTTCCTATTGCTCATATTCTATATCCAAAAGTTGCCACCTTCTGTCCAATCTACCTTCTTAAATTCTCATAAGCTTCCCTTCCTTTCCATTCATACCACCCATGCCCTTAAGTTCTGCAATAATTTGCCTCCAGTCTCCTCTTCTTCCTATTAATCTCTCCTACATTCTGCTGTGAATGTAATCTTCATGAAATACAGCTTTGGACATATAATTTCTCTACCCAAAAGTCCTCAGTGGTTCCCCTTTGCCTACTGAAAAAAGTGCAAAACAGTTCACTCTAGGGTGGGGGAGTAGAGGGAGATTATGCTGGTGAAGTAATTTAGGGTCAGAAGTTAGGGAGTTCAGGCTTGTCCCCCAGAGGGCTGTGGTGAGCCACTAGAAGCTTGTAAGTAGGTGACTTCAAAAAAAGCATCTTATACTTGGAGATACTGCCTGAACTTCTATAAATAAATGCATCCTTGACTATGGTAATTCTAGACATTATGGCAGCCCAGCAAGAACTATATCATTTTTTCATATTTAAAGGTACTCTTCTTTCCCCCAGAAACTACAAGCACTTCACTTCAAGCTCCAGATGTTTCTGCTAAAACAGCAAATGTCTATAGACACACTCCACGGCATATTTCGAATCGAGAGGCAAGTAACGTTTCTTTTGTCCCAGATATAGATGAAACAAACGAAGTATGAAGTTATGATCAAGATTAGCATAACA